>NC_084463.1:91975132-94375132 GCF_027409185.1 Cynocephalus volans
GAAGTGATGACTGCAATTTCCACCTTGGAAGTCTCTGGTCCTAGGCTTATACCCTTGTTCCTTCCCCACCCTCTGCTGGACTAGCAACAACTAGTGAGAGCTTGGAAGAAAATGGTTTCTTGAAAGACTATATGAAATAGATTCACTTTCTAACCACGGCTGTCATATACAGAAATAAACTACTATATCATGTAAGCCACTGAATTTTAGGATTCCTTAGTTATAGCAGTTTAGCCTTTTACCCTAACAAATATACAAAACAACGTGATATATTTTGTATGAACATATATTATGTACCTAAAATACAAAACCATAGAATGAAATGATAAATCTAAAATAACTGTTTACCCTTGAGGGGGAAGAAAAGGTAATGACATTAGGGAAAAAGACCCAAGAGACTTCAACTCTATAATATTTTATCCTTAAATTTAGTGATACAAACAGTGCTCATTATGTTAATCTCTACATATATTTGTCTAAAATATTTCATAATAAAGAATTTGGATGAATGTGTGGACAAGAGTACGTAATAAATTTTAATATAACATTTGCCTTATAACTTCTTTTCCTATTCCATTGATTCTACTTATATCATCATTACCATCTTATTATTATTATTTTTATTATTATATGCTAAAACATTTCAGGTTAATTACTTACTTTCCTGATCTTCTGGATCATTTCCTTCATACTTAGTCCCCTGGATAAACTCTAAAATGTTCTGCTTAAAGAACCTCTGGGCCAGGTCCAATACATTTTCTCCATTATCATTGAAGGCTTTTAAACCTTGTGTTGCACTGCTCATTCTACTGAGTAAGAACTTAAAACAGTGAAGGTGGCCCTCCATGGCTGCTAAGTGAACTATAGGTAAGGGAAAAAAAAAGAATTTAATTTTAAAATTGAAATTATAATAACTTGAAAAAAGAAATAACACTTTAGCTCTAATCCTTATAGAGAATGACTATCTTTGCCCCATATGACAGGGACTTTCCCATTTTTCCAGTCTTCATCTCTTTACACAGTCAGCCTTCTAGTCATGCCAAAGCAGTAGACTAAATTGTTCAACGGTTACACTTACTGGGAGTGCAGAGAGACAAGATGAGGGTCACCAAAGAGCAGGCCCCAGAAAATTATCTTAAAGAGTAAAATCCCAATTATGCAGCTTATAATTACATGAGAAAATGCTTATGATGTAAGATAAATAAATAAATAAAATTTAGTATTTGGGGGAAAAAGTGGAAGAAATAAACTAAAAAGTCACTATGCAAATATAACTGATACTTTATCACTATGCCTTTGTCACTTTTGTATAACAATTTATTATTTTCATTATGAACAAGAAGACTGGATCAAAACTGCAGACTAAGCACACACACTGACCTCACTATTTCTACCCTAAATCCTTGAAAATAATAAAAAATATATTTTTTAAAGCCACAAAGAACTAAAGAAACAAACAAGAATGCCATGAACAAAACAAGAAATTTTAAGGAATCCCTAAAGAAAGTATATTGCGACCAGACTGAGGGACAGCCATAATCCAAACCTTCTGCAAAAAAAAAAAAAGGAATGGTTCTGAGGGTATAACAAGCTTAGAGGCAATAATTTTAAAGACTAAGAGAGTCTTTACACCTCTTAAGAAGTGACGATTTGGGAAATAAGCTAAATCTATGTGCCAACTTTGTGGAGAAGCACAGCAGTGCCCAACTGGCCAGTATACCTCAATAGAAACAAGAAGCCCCAAAGTCCAGAAGGTAAGTTGCTGGCACATACCACTCCATCCTTGGTCAGTTGCTCCTTCCACCAAACAACTCCCCCTGAAACTTAAGACTCCTTTAACTGCCTATTCATCATATACACTTACATTTCTAACTTAACACATCTGTATTAGTCTGTTTATGTTGCTTTTAACGAAATACCTGAAACTGGGTGATTTATAAAGAAAAATGACATTTAAGGCTTACAGTTTCTGAGGCTGGGAAGTCCAAAGCCCATCTGGTGGTGGCAACAGTGACCCAAGGGTCTCACATTTCAAGATGGTGGAAGCAGAGAGAGGAGAGAGACAGCAAAAGGCAGACTCTCCTCTTCTTTTAAAGCCCTCAGAACCACACCCTTGACCACCATTTTTAATGAATTCACTACTGCAGGTTCCTACAACCCAATCACCTCTTCAAGGCTCCACCTTTCAATTACCATAATAAGATTTCCTACCCGCTTAACAGTCACAGTGGTAGCTAAGTTTCTAATACATAAAACTTGGGGAACACGATTCAAGCTTCAGGGAGTTTTGGAGAAACATAAATCAATATACTACAACGTCAAAAACCGAACTCCTTATCCTCCTCGCATATTTTCCTCATTTAGTCTTCCCCATCCAAGTTAATGGAAACTCCCTCCTATCCATGTTGTTCACACCAAAAACCTTGAAGCTATCCTTGACTTCCCTTTCTGTCACTCCACACATTTAATCCATTGGCACATCCTATTGCCTGCTTCAAAATATATACAGAACCCAATTATTTTTCACTATATTTGCTGTCTCTACATTATCCAATCCAAATAGTAGCCTAAATTACTGCATTAGACTCCTACCTGCTCTCCCTATTTCTTATCCTTGCCATCCCCACGCCCTCACTGCAGTCTGTTATGAACATGATAATCAAAATAATCCTCTTGAACATAAGTCAGATTATGTCACTTCTGTGCTCCAAACCCTCCAAAGGCTTCTGTGACCTCTCTGTACTTCCTCATCTATTATTCACCCCCTCATTTCTGTTTTGACCACACTGACTTGCTGTTACTCAAACACACCAGGTACACTTCTGCCTCAGGAGCTTTACACTTGTTGCCTCTTCCTGAAATGTTCTTCCCCCAGGATAGCCACAAGACTTTACCTTATTGTCACTTCCTCAGTGAAGGCTTTCCTGACCACCCTACTTAAACTTCATCCCCTCTAATAACTCTCTACTACGCTTTCCTACTATGTATTTATCCAAACACATATCCCTATTTAATATAATATATATTTTGCTCATTTGTTTTGATGATTGTCTGTCTCTCCCATCCCACCACATGAAGGCAGGGACTTTGTTTTATTTGCTGTGATCACCAGCACCTACAAGCAGGACTGAAACATAGGAGGTGCTCAATAAATGTATGTCAAATTAATGATTTTTTTGAGAGAAGTTTGAACACGAGCAGTATATTCCTGAGGCCACATTCTTAACACTTCTACATTATATAAAATATACTAAACGTGGTTATAAAAGAAACAAGTTAGATTTTTTTTTTAATGAGCATACAAGAGACTAAAAAGGATCAGGCATATTTGACAAAAAACAGCATAAAAATGAAAGTGACCCCTATCTTGTATTATACATAGAAAAGTCAGTTCCAGCTGCATTGGGTATCTAAATATAATGGTAAAACAACGGAATTTCTAAAAGATAATATTAAGGAATGTCTTCATGACCATAGGGTACAGAAAGATTTTTTGAACAGGATACAGAAAGCAGTAGCCATGAAGGAAGAGATTATTAAACTGAATTACAATAAAATTAAAACTTCTATTAATCAAAAGATAACTTAAAAAATGAAAAAGCAAGCCATATAGTGGAAAAGATAATTGCATGAAAAGATATTTGCAACATATGTAACTGACAAAGAACTTATATCTAGAATATATAAAAAATTCCTACAATTCAATTAGAAAAAGATAGATGACCCAATAAAAAACAGGCAAAAGATTTGAACTGGTACTTCACACAAAAAAATGACCACATGGCCATTAAACAGACAAAATGATGTTCAACATCTTTACTCATCAGGGAAATTATAAATTAAAACCACAATGAAATATTACTATAAAACCATCAGAATGACTAAAACTAAAAAAACTAGTAATATCAAGTGTTAATGAGAAAGTGGAGCATCTGAAACTCTTAAGCACCACTAGTGGGTGTGTAAATTGATACAACCAGTTTGGAAAAGCTAAGAAAGCCAGACACAAAAGAATACCAATGTATTATTTTATTCCACAGAGTTCAAAAAGTGAAAAAACGAATTTATATGTTAGAATTTAGTGATTAACTTTGAAGGGGATAAGCAACTGGAAAGACTTCTGGGTGCTAGTAATAGTCTATTTTTGATCAGAATGATGGTTACAGAGAAGTATTCATTTGTGAAAAGTCAATGATCTGTACATTTGAGTTGGGCACTTTTCTGTATACATGCTACACTTCAATTTTTAAAAAATATTTTTAAATGAACAAAATAAGAAGCTACAAAGAGAATGAGAGCAAAATTAACTCATTTTCAGATACACAAAAATTGACCAACAGACCTTCATTAAATGAACACTAAAATAATGTACTTCAGAAAGAAGCAAAAAGATCCCAGATCTTTTTCAAGGGCTAGAAGATGAGGCCAGGGAGGAGCCAAATTATGAAGGTCCAGGATGCCAAACTAAGGAGTCAGAGACTCCACAAAAATCCAGGGAGATTCTAAACAGCAAAGTGATTTGATCAGACCTGTTCATATTAGTCTGCCTGGACTTCCCCTTCATGTGTTTGCTTCTTAAGATTCCTTTAAGACATAACTCAAATATCATTTTCATTCCAATCTCACTGTGATCTATTCCTCTTCTGAATTTCTACAGCATTTCTTAAAGGAAATATGGTGTCAAGAGTCTAGGTTTCAACTGGCCAGTTTATTGCAGGTTAGACAACTACAGAAGCAAATTAACTCAAATATACTAGTTTAAAATATAAAAAAGTTGTCTGTTGGGCAGAGAGGTACAAAGGTAAAAAATAAGGACAATGGACTGTAGATAAAGAAAAAAAATCTGGTGAGAAGAGCAGATCTATATTTAATTTTGCTAATTTCTCTTTTGCTGATACGGTTTCAGAAAAAAAAGAAAACCAATCACATGAGAACCTAACATAGTCATAAGATAAAAAATATTCATGTCAACATGTTTACTACTTCAGTTTTATGAGGAACTAATAGAATAATGAATTTAAATTTCTTAAACATGATCAAACATTTAAAAGTTTACATTAATGAAAAATTAAAATAATTGTTTTTGTTGAATACCTGGAAGGTTTCCATTGTAGTCCACATCTTCTATGCCACATCCCCATTTAATAAGAAGTTGCAAACAGCCAAGCCGCCCGTGAAAAGCTGCATAATGTACAGGTCTCCATTCTCTCTTATCAGTCACACTGGGATCCTAGAAGTAATATTCACAAGGACTCATTTTCTTTCCATTTTGCAGGGAAAACCCTAAGTCTAGCCACTTAATTCTGTAAATGAGAATTGGAGGCTGTTTTTAAAACTGAGACAAACACAAATATAATAGAAAAACTTAACTGCAGCTACTGATTTGAACACATGAGCTAATAAGATATGAGTAAAACTGTATAAAATAGACTTTTTAAAAAGAACAAATCTAGTCACATGAGATAGTTTTTAAAAAGGAACTTAACTAGTCATTTTACTAGCCACAGATTCCAGACCAATAAAATGAGAGGGATGGATTTAAATGATCAAATCATATCATTGAGAACATAAACAAAGAGTTAATGAAAAAATATTTAAAGGCTTTTCACTTTTTCTCTAACTATAGAAACACCAACTATTACCATAATGTCTTCAATATACATGGTTCTTTTTTTATAAAAAGTTATTTTTTTTACAACCACAGGGTAATATTAAAAATAAATATTGCAATAAATAAAATTTCTGGAGAAATAAATCACTTTATAAATTAGTGTAGAAATAAGAGTTTCAAAAGAAACACATACATAGACACACAGAAATTCATAAAGATTTACAGCCACCTAGTTAAAATTTGTTTGGAAGATTCTGAAACTTCCCAGTTATACTCTGAACTGGCATGAAGAACTCAAAGCCTCTAAAATACTACTAAATAGGTTTTTTTGAGAGATGGGGGAAGATTTGTCTGAATTATTGCTCCCATGTTTAAAGATGGAAAAGCTACTCGGGAGAGTGTGGTGCTGATAAAGATGGAAAAGCTAAAGTGAATTTACTTTCCCAAAGTCATATATGGGGTTTAAAAAGTCAGAAAGAGATAACCAATCTACCAAATGCTATTCCATCTATATGATTACACGTTATCACATTATATGATTGTCCCTCACCACTCCACTTCGGAGCAGTATTTGTAAAGTGAAAGAATGTCCATGAGTCGCAGCAAGGTGTAAAGGTGTGCATCCACGATCATCTTGAGATGTCATATTTGCTCCATTGATCATAAGGGCCTAAAAATAGAGAAATAGGAATGAGTCTGCATGAATACGGATGTTAAAGCATAAATGCAGATGCAGATTTTTTAAAGGCAAGCAATTTATTAACTTATAGCTAAATTATTATATATGTTCTTACATAAATGCTATAAGCAAACTGTGAGAAATCCTTAGCTAATCCTAAGAAAATGCTTGAAGTCTTTTTCAACATTTTCTAGAAAACATTTATAATACCTGATTTTGCATTCTGATTTAAGCATGTACATACAATTTATAAGGCACAATTTTCACAAGCTCAGATTAATAACCATGAAGTTAAAATACTTTAATGCTAAGCTAAGCTAATGAAACTGAAATTTAAACTTCTATTTCAAAAGCAGAACCTTTCATTAACTGGGTTTTGAACACAATAAAAGGAATTAATCATTAAAGTAACTAGTCTAAGCTCCAAATCAAGCTTCTAACTGCATCTAAGGAGGTTCCATCAGACTTTGCAGTTGGCCCAGTTTCTATCAATGGGTTGTGTCATATACATAGCACACCCCTCTATAATAATACACAGAGTAATTGGTTTAAAAGAATTATTAGTCCCAATCAAAATCCCAGAAAGTTATTTTGTGAACATCAACAAGACAATTCTAAAGTTTATATGAGGAAAAAGATCCAGAACAGCCAACACAGTATTAAAGAAGAACAAAATTGGATGATCGATATTACCAGACTTAAGTCTTACAGTAAAGCTACAGTAATCAAGACAGTGTGGTACTGACCAATGAACAGACAAATAGGTCAATGGAACTGACCAGAGATCATAGAAATAGACGTACATAAATACAGTTAACTGACCACTGACAAAAGAGCAAAGGCAATGCAATAGAGAAAAGACTGTCTTTTCAATAAATGTTGCTGGAACAACTGGACATCACACACACACACACACACACACACACACACACACACACACACACACACACACACACACACACACACACACACACACACACACACACTCTCTCTCTAGATACAGACCTTCCACCCTTCAAAAATTAATTTAAAATGGACCACAGACCTAAAGGCAAAACATGAAACAATAAAACTCCTGGAAGACAGCATAGGAGAAAATCCAAATGGCCTAGGGTTTGGCAACGGCTTGATAGCCAAAGGCACAATCCATGAAAGAAAGAAATGATTAGTTGGACTTCATTAAACTAAAAATTGCTGCCCTGCAAAAGACACTGTTCAAGAGAATAAAAAGAAAATTCACAAACTGCGAGATATATTTGCAAAAGACATACCAGATAAGGGACTGTTGTCCATAACATACAAATAACTTAAAATTCAACAAAAAGAAAAGAAGCAACCCAATTTAAAAATGGGCCAAAGACCTGAACAGACACACCTCACCAAAGATATACAGGTAACAAATAAGTAGATGAAAAGATGCTCCACATTAAATGTCATCAGGGAAATGCAAATTAAAACAAGATAATACCATGCATCTATTGGAATGGCCAAAATCCAGAACGCTGAAAATACTGAATATTGGTGAGGATGTGGGCAACAAAAACTCTCACTCATTGCTGGTTGGGAATGCAAAATGGTACAGCCACTTTGGAAGACAGTTTGGCAGTTTTTCACAAAATTGTACATAATCTTACCATACAATCCTGCACTTGCACTCCTTGGTATTTACCCTAAGGAGCTGAAAACTTATGTCCACACAAAAACCTGAACATGGATGTTTACAGCAGCTTTAATCATAATTGCCAGAACTTGGAAGCAACTTCATTAGGTGCCTGGACAAACAAACTGTAGTACATCCAGAAAACAGAATATTATTCAGCACTAAAAAGAAATGAGCGTCAAGCCATACTACTGAGTGAATGAAGTCAGTCTTAAAAGGCTACATGCTGTATGATTCCAACTATATGACATTCTGGAAAAGGCAAACCTATGGAGACAGTAAACAGATTAGTGGTTGCCAGCCATGAGGGGGAAAGGGAAGGACGAATAGGTGGAACACAGAGGATTAGGGTAGTGAAACTATAATGGTAGACACATGTCGTTATACATTTGTTCAAACCCATAGAATATACAACACCAAGAGTAAACTCTAATGTATACTATGGACTTTGGGTGATTATGATGTGTCAATGCAGGTTCATCAAATGATGTAACAAATGTACCACTCCAGTGGAGTATGTGGATAACTAAGGATGCTGTGCATCTGTGGGGACAGGATAAATGGCAATCTCTGTACCTTCTGCTCAATTTTGCTGAATCTAAAACTGCTCTAAAAAAATTATTAGTTTTTTTCTCCATCAGCCTTTTTTTTTGGTGACTGGGTGGTACAGGGATCAAACCCTAGACCTTGGTGATGTCAATGCCACGCTCTTACTAACTGAGCTAACTGGAAAGCCCCTCATTTTAGGGGGTTTTTTTTTTCCTTTTTCTTTTTCTTTTTAACCAGTCTACATTTACCAGTATCTCAGCAAACATTTAGGTTTACTCAGCCATAATTCCTATTAAGGGTTTTAGGAAGAATAATCTCCATGATATTGTCCGATTCCCATTAACTAACTAGCCAATAATCATAATAAATGACATATTGAGTGCTTACTGTGTTTTAAAAGTCAGGAAGAATATGAAGACCTATCATCTTAGGGAATTAGGACATACATAGAGATGAAGATGATTAATCAACTATACAAAGTGGTCTTTCAAAAGCAACAACTATATGGTACAGTAACATAAAAGCACCACAAAAGCTCTCAGATAAGAGAGATCACTTTGAGGAAGAGAAGGAAAATCAAGGGAGAGGAAGTGACTTTAACTAATTCATTTGATCCTGATGTCCCTTAAAGTTACAAGACAGTAGTAACTTTACAATGGTTGGACCTACAATTTTTCCACTTTACAATGGTGTGAGAGCAATACTCCTTCAGTAGAAACCATATTTCAAGTATTATATAACCACTCTCTTTTTCACTTTTTGTACAGTATCCAATAAATTACATAAGATATTTAACACTTTTTTATAAAATCGGCTTTGTGTTAGATGATTTTGTCCAACTTTAGGCTAATGTAAGTGTTCTGAGCATATTCAAGACATGCTAGGCTAAGCTATGATGTTCAGTAGGTTAGGTGTATTAAACACATTTCTGACAATATTTTCAACTTAAGATGGATTTATCAGGACATAACCCCATCATAAGTCAAGAAGCAACTACATTGTATTTTCTCCTTCCTCTCATTGCCTAGTTTCTCAAATTAATACCTTGATGCCTCAACTTCAAATCCACCTGCAAACTGGTTGCCATCCCTGTTACTGCATAAAAATACAGCCAACCTCCCCCTATAGGGAGTACTAGTCCCCTTAGTTTTATCCTGTAACTGACATTCTGCCTACCTTCTTAAAATAAAGTTCTTAGCTCACTTCCACAGGCATAATTGATCCTGGCTCTCCTATCTTTCTGATCTCCCGTCTCTGAAATCTTTACTCATTTCTGTTTCCTCCCATACCTACTACTAACATTCTTCAACATTCAGTCTTCAACACTCTAAACTCTTCTCTATACTTATTATTCCTGAAATCTTTGTCTCCAGCACTCTTTTCAACTTCCTGGACCTTCTCTACCTGAATGACTCAGAGGTACCTTAAACTCAACATGTGCCAAATTGAAGTCAACATCTTTCCCTCCAAATCTTCTCTGCCTTCCAGATTTCCCTATCAATTGTGTCATAATTAGTCATTCTAACTGAAACCTTTAAATTCTCATTATATGCTGTCAATGCCTGTTTTGCAAGACATCTTGACTAATTTTCTTTCTTTCCCTCTGCCACCACCTGATTTTATCCTCTCTGGTTAGTGATAACAACAAAAATCTCTAAATGGTCTTCTTACCTTTAAACTCTCTCTTCATTTCTGGTAATCCTGGACACACGTTGCTAGAAAAATTTCCTGAAATACTGCTTTCATTACCTCTTTCCCTGTTAATCTCTATGTGAACGTATATGTATGTGTTTGTATGTATGTGTGTGTGTGTATGTATATATATATATATATATACATACACACACATACATACATACATATATACTCCCTTTCCTACAGATGAACCCAAAATCTTTATTCTACTTCTAAGACATTTTAACAAATCTGGCCTATCCAAACTTAGTTCATAACAATCCACACACCAACCATCTATACTCAGTCAAACGCATATAAATGATATATTCCCTGAACACATCTCCATTTTCCAGTTCAGGGCCTTTACATAGAAGTATGACACAGAGGATAATAGGACAAGTCTAGGTTCAAATCCTGTCTCTGTCACTTGCTTAGGCAAGGTACTTAACACTCTGAATCTGTTTCCTAATATATAAAAAGGGTAACCATAGAACTGCTGTGTTAAATGAGATGATATATGAGAGACTGTGATTGACACATAATAAATGTCCAATAGATGATAATCATTATTTTGATTTGCTCTTCACATATTCCTTGCCTACAATGCTTCCTCACTACTTAACTCTTTAAAATCAATCCATTCTTAAAAGCCTTGGCTGATGTTTTATTTTCTCCTTTTATGATTCCTCTACCTCTTCCTAAGTTCTACAATTCTTCTCACCTATACTTTTCATTAGAATCTTAATCATAGACTTTGCTTTGTATTGTTTTGTAACTCACTGAGTTCCTGTCACTTCAAACAGAATCTCAGGCTTCTTACAGGCAGGGACTATTTGCTTATATGATTCTGTATTCCTCCAAATTCCAGTCTATTTCAGTACACTGATTAAATCTAATTATTCTAATAAACCAGATTCTACCAAGTATTAATGTGTTACCCTGGCCAGGAAATTCATTAAGTAGGGAATTTCAGGCATGACAAGTTCTTAGTCTGTTAGGGCTACTATGACAAAACACCATAAACTGGGTAGCTTAAAAACAACAGAAATTTATTTCTCACAGTTCTGGAGTCCGGGAAGTATAAGCTCAAGGTGCTGGCAGATTCTGTGTCTTGGAAGGGCCTGGTCCTCACAGATGGTGCCTTCTCATACATCCTTATATGGTAAAAGGAGCTAGCTAGCTCTTTGAGGCCTCTTTTATAAGGGCACTAATCACCTCCCAAAAGGCCCCACTCCCAATATCATCACCATGGAGGGGTTAAGATTTCAACATATTTATTTTGAGGGGATACAAATATCCAAACCATAGCAGCAAGCTATAAAGGAGATAATCTGGGCATGTCTCTGACATCTCTCAAAACCATCCGAACAGACAGCTAATTACTTCAGAGACAAAAGGATCTCTGGTTTCATACCACTTATTTAAGTGGATAGTTGATATCAAATTATCTGAGTCATGGAATCCAGTTAAGTTCTTGTTTAGGAAATATACCTAAATCTATTAGATCAAATAATTAGAATAATAGTAATAGACCAACAAAACTATGCTAAAATAACTGAATTTACTGAATTAATAAAAAGAAACCAAAGTTATTATTACCTGCATACAAGCATCCTGACCCCGGATTGCAGCTATGTGAGCTGCTGTCCAACCTCTCATAGTTACTTGTGTGATATCAGCTCCATGCCAAAGCAGCCAATGAAGACACTAAGTTAAGAAAATAACTGTGTTAACAAGTGATAAGGTAGATGTTTTTAACATTTTTTAAAATTTTTGTCTTTTAAAATAGTTTTTTCTGTATATCTCTTAAATTTAGTCTATTATTATAAAATTTCCACTGTAGCCTGAGAAGCATCATAAGTGAATGAGGGGAGCAAGGTGTAAGAAAAACAAAAGCACAAGCACAACAACATGGTAACCAACAGTTGGCCTAATTGTTGGGTAAATGATACAAAGTAGTAAAAACTGTAGCAAACTGGAGAGGACATTCCTTGTCTAGAAGGTGCAACACTATTCAATTACAACCAGTTGCTGCTGTAAGTGAAATGCTGATCCAATGTTGGTAAATATTATGTTTGACCAACACTGTGCAAGCCAAACAAAACATACCAATGTCCCAAATTCAATCAAAGGCTGCCTGTTTGCAATCTCTACCACAGATTTTTCAGTGGTTCCAGGAGCTTTTGTGCCAGAGCAAACATTCTTATTCCGATCATATATTCTAAAAAAATGGCTTATTAAAAAAGAAAAAAGAGAAAGGACATCAAATGCATCTTAAGATTTTTAAAAATTAACCTAAGTCTCAATATAATACAAATTGGCTTGGAGGTCTGGGCCACATATGGGGTACTGTCTTCAGTTCAAGTTTGTAGATTCTACCTCCAAGGAGCCTCTTTCTTTTTAAAAGAATTGATTGTTTTATTGGGTTACATTCTCAAATTGGTCACAGCCATATCATTTGTTAAAAAGGCTTATCATTTAGGTAACGTTTTCCTATCAGAGATTAATGACCAATAAAATATTTTTTTAAGAAAGGTCAATCTCACTAATAATCACAGTAAGTCATTTATTTATTCACTGAATATTTACGAAGAGACTAATACGTGCTAGTGCTTACCACTCACTGTTCAGGTACTAGAGAATAAAGCCACTGTAAACATTCATATACTCACTTTGCATTTCTCTTGGATAAATATGTAGAAGAGGTTTTGTTAGGACATAAAATAAGTATATGGTTAACTTTATAAAAAACCACCTTCGGATCCGTGTACTAGTCAGTGCAAAAAAAAAAAAAAAAATCTGCCCGACTGTTTTGCAAAGTGGTTATACCATTTTACATTCCCACCAACAACGCATGAGAGTTTCAGTTTCTCCATGTCCCTGTCAACACTTGATAAAGTCATTTCTTTTTATTTTGGGCAGCGGAGGTTGTTGCCATTTTTATAGGTGTGTAGTGGCATCTCATGGTTTAAATTTGCATTTCCCTAGAGCACACCCTTGTAACACCAAGGTCAAGGGTTTGGTTCCCAGTACTGGCCAGCTGCCAAAAACAAAAAACAAAACAAATAAATAAATTTGCATTTCCCTAACAGCTAATGATGTTGAACATCTTTTCATATGCTTATCTGTCATCCATATATCCTCTTTGAGAAAGTGTCTATTGAAATCTTTTACCCATTAAAATTTTTTTTTCTTACTATTGAGTTCTGAAAGTTCCTTATACAATCTGGCTACGCGTCTTTAGTCAGGCATATGATTTGCAAAGATTTTCTCCTATGTCTTCTTCTAGAAGTTTTATAAGTCTAAGATTTACATTTATCTATTACCTGTTTTAAATAAATTTTTACATATGGTGCCAGATATGGGTCAAGGTTTATTTTCTTACGTATAAATGTCCAATTGTGCCAGCACCATTTAATGAAAATACTATCTGTTCTCCACTGAATTACATTTGCATTTTTGTCAAAAAAAAAAATCAATTGGCCAATCATCAGGATTTTAGAAATGGCTAAGTGAAGAACCTGGCAAATCCTCCACAAGAACCAATGATAAAGCTAGACAAAATTGTCAAAAACAAACATTTAAAGACTCTAGAAATTGACCAAAGGCATATAATAAAATGGGAGGCATTTATTCAAGAAAATCTACTGAATCTCAGTAAGAACAGGGAGACTCTGTGGTGTTCTTAGCCTGGGCCTACAATTATCCCCTATCCCCAGCTCCATAAAGAATAAAGAAGTCCTACTAGGGTAGACAGCTCCATTGCCCTGCTAGTAGGATTAACTTTATTTGGAACTGAACATGAAAAATTCCATGCCCAGGTACATCGTCAAAAACAATTCTGATCTCATGGCCAACAATCTGGGAAAAGCAACATCAGAGCTAGCCTGATGTCATGATACTGGTTCGAGCAAGCAATAAAAAAAAGGCCAGCCAAAAAATTAATAAGGAAATCAAAGAAATAAGACAGCCAAAGTGGGTCTTCCTAAGATTCCATTTATCCTTTGTAATCTAAAAGGTTGTACACATGCACAAGGCTGCTCACACTCAGGAAAGACTGAAGCGGGCCTAAATTGGCTAGTCATCCTTGGTTAAACACAAGGCCTTGCAAACACATTAAAAAAAAAAAGTTGAGCTGACTTGTAAATTGCTTTGAAAACATTCCTCAAGCCACACACAGACCCATCAGTAAAATATGGAATCTTTACTGGCTCCAAGTATTTTAGCACATCCTCTGACCAATCACTAGCTGACCAGTAAGCTATACTAACCCAGAAGTGATCCTCTAGAAAGTCAGGCTTAAAGATAAACACAACAATTAAAAACAAGAAGAAGAAGAAGCCGAGCAAACATCAGCAACCACACACTGTGGGAGAAACAGACTTCACACAATTAGTCCAAACAAGTCACTAAAAAAAAAACAAACAGGGCTGGTCTGTTAACTCAGTTTGTTAGACCATGATGTAGTACCCAGACCAAGGATTTGGATCTCCCATACTGGCCAGCTGCAAAAACAGAAACAAAAACAAACAAACAAATAGTAACAACCACCCCTGGGCAGGGGATGGGGGAGAAGGATCAGAATCCAGAGTTGCTACGATATATTATCTAAAATGCCCAGTTTTCAAAATGTCAGGTCAAACTAAAAACTTCTAAGTCATACAAAGAAAATAAGAATGTGTAACCCACACACATGAAAAAAGGCTATCAACAGAAACTGTCCCTGAGGGCGCCCAGGTATTAGATTTAGCAAGACTTCAGGGCAGCTGTTATAAATATGTTCAGAGAATTAAAGGAAACTATGTTTAAAGAATTGAAGGAAAGTATGATGACAATGACTCATCACAGAAAAATATAGGTAAAGACAGAAATTATAAAAGAACCAAATGGAAATTCTGGAATTGAAAATTATATCTGTAATGAAAAGTTCACTAGAAGGGGCTCAATAGCAGATATCAGCTGACAGAAGAAAAAATAAAGACTAATAAAGCATAGTTTTCACCAATTGCTAATATAGTGATTATTTTATACTACTAACATGTAAGTACCACAAGTCTTAACAAATTTCAGAAAGGGTAACAAAATGTAAGTGTTAATGCAGTGCTCAAGGAGAGATTTAAGAGATGAACTTTAAGCAGAAATAAAGGCACTAAAATCTTTTGGTTAATACTTATTTTCGTTAAAAATTCCACAACATTTCTTGAACATCTGCTATGCAGTGTGCTAGACCCTAAAATATAAATATAAATTTAATTCAACAAATCTAGCAATATAACAAACATTAAGAAACTACAGTGTGACCCAATATGCCAGATACTAACATCCATGCCAGATGTTATGTAAAAAAGGTAAATAAGATCCAAATGGTAACTTCAAAGAACTCAAAATATAATAGAGAATACAATTCAATGAGCAATAAAATTTGTAAAATGTATAAGATTTAGGGGTAACACTAAGTAGCTAGTTGAGGGATACTGAGGGGGAATACACAGAAGGCTTTAACAAGTTGGTGCTTCCTGACCTGGGCTTCAACCAGGTAATCAGTGGGAAGAGGTGAGAACAGTACGAAATAATAGACTAGTTTGGGAAAAGATAATAGTTACTAGTACTCCAATAAATAAAACAAGTTGATGGGAGATGAGGTTGGAGAGATAAGTTGTACCGTGTTAAATAGTTTGAACTTTATCCTACAGCAGAGAGAATCAGTACAGGGTTTTAAGTAATATCAGATTTTAGTTTTGCATAGAAAACTTTGTATACAGGATATAGAGTAGAGGTGGATGAGACAAGAAAAGAAGAAAATCAATTATATGTAAGGCAATGGCTATGAGGATGAAGAGGACAAATTGGGGAGACAAAGATGGAACAGAACAAACTGATGTAGTGACCAGTTCTCACTGCATCAATGTGCATCATAAAGTGCACCTTCACCTAGACATATGTTGATAATGTGTTTTGCTTCTCTGAAACACTGAGACAACTCAACAATAATTCAAAGGCTATTACCCTGGAAAGCTAAGAAAGGGAGGGAAAAGAACAATGGTTTTAGTTTCAGACACTTGAATTTGAGATGCCAGTCAGATATGCATAAGCTATTTATTGATCAAGCATCTGATACATAATCCAAAAGTCAGGAGAGGAAGCAAATAAATGAATTATGTAGAAGTGATAAAGCCAAAGAAGTATAAAAGACTGCCTGGAGAGAGAGTATAAAGTAGGAAAGAGAAGGCCAATGGCAGAAGTGTAAAGAATACCTATATATATACAGAGTAGGGAGGGTAAGTTAACCAAAGAAGACTAAGTGAGAGTAATCAGAGATGCTGAAAGGGTACCAGGAAAGAGATGAAATAAACGATATATAAAGATGTCCTCTTTGAATATGGCAGAGTAAAATCAGTATTTTTCCCCTTCTCTCCAAAATTACCCAAAAACAAAGACCAAGAAAAACAAAAAGAAAACTCCAACTTTGATGAAATTAGAAGACATCTGTAACCCAACCACAAAACAGATGACAAAGCTGCAGATTGAACAAGGATGTGGGAGGAAACAGCAGAGAGATACCTACCCTGGGCTATAAGCTCACAAAAAACCATCAAGGTACTTTTTTCCCAAGTGAGAAGAATCCTCTGAAAGGTCAAAGCAAAACTCCCTTCTTTACAACAATTCAAGTGATAGAGACACAAACTGATAGAGATTCTCCAGACCAGATTTAGTTACAAGAAGCAGAGAAGTTCAACAACAAAGGAGAAATCACAGAAAACAGCCATATTTGTAGAAAGTAGCCTATGTTTGTGTGGCAGGGGTGAAAAAGAGAATGACCTACTATGGCCTACAGGCTGGGGAAATGTAGTAACTAAAAATAAGCCCCGCACATGCAACCTTGAATAATGAGAAAAATTCCAGTTGGCCTTGTACACAGTCCAAAAATAAGAAGACTTGCATAAAAATATTCACTTAAGCATTGTTTGTACCAGTTAAAAATTGAAACAATTAAATATACTTCAATAGGAAAATGTACACCGAGGTAAAAGATTCAGATCCCTGTACTGGCCAGCCACCAAAAAAAAAAAAAAAAAAAAAAAAACCAACAAAAAAAGAAAAATGGATATATTCTGATATCATTCTAAGAATAAACTATTACAACATGGCTGAAAGAAATGAATTAGAGTACACACATGTAACCACATGGTTAAAACTCAAAAGCATATTGCCAAACAAAAAAAACCAAACTGTAGAATGATATATATAATGTGATGTTATTTATATAAAGTATAATTTCACTCAAAACAATTACATAATTTTATGTATTAATAGTGTAAAACATAGATGGGAATAATAAACACCAAAATAAGGGTAAGGGTAATAGCTATCGCTGGAGTTGAAAGGAGAGGAATAGCAACTGAGAGGGGTGCTCAGGGACTTCAAATGTATGGGCAATATTCAATTTCTTTTCTAAAAATCTGAAGCAACTATAGCAAAAATGTTAGGATAAGTATTCATTATGTTAACCTCTATAAGTTATCCTCTATGTTTGAACCCAGACACCATATTATGAGGAAGCAAAAACTAGCCCGGGTGAAGAGACCTCACAAAAAGGCTGACATGAAAAGGAATTCAGGTGCCCAGTCCATAGCTAGCATCAACAACCAGACATCTGAGTGAATAAGCCTTCAAAAGATTCCAGTCCCAGCTTTTGAAACTTCCAGCTGAAGACCAGACTTAATGGAGCAGAGACAGTTGTGCCTGGGATCCAAATTCCTGGTTCACTCATGAGCATAAATAAATGGTTATTTTATGACACTAAGTTTGAGGATAATTTGTTGAAAAGCCCGAGTGAAGTGGAACACCCAAATGTTAGACTGAATTGAAAAGAAAAACATTTGTAGTACCTAGCAGAACGTCTCAGCTCTGTTCACTAAATTTACAAAATTGCTATCAATGTAAACTTACCTCAGTTTAATAATATGTATATCTTCTTACCTCCAAACTTCCAGAATGTGCTGCCCAATGTAAAGGTGTAAATTTATGGAGAACATCAACTTCATTAATGCTGGCTCCACGTTCCACTATTTCTGAAAGCTGCTTTACATCTCCAGCTCGTACTGCATCATGTATGCTACCAAAATGCACCTTCTTCCTGGCACCTATTGAAAAATCAAATTTCTTAAAATATATTACAGAACAATGAAAAAAAAAAGGCCTAAAGCAACGATTCAACAGAAAGCACAAAATCACTTTGGCTTGCCAAATACTTTTCTACAAAGTTGTTTGTGATTAAGGTCTTTATCAGACTTCAAGTGTCAGCTCTGACACATAAAGAACATGGAGATTGACACTCCCGTTCTTTTATGAAAAAACTGAATAAACCAAAAATCAAGTTTTCTTGGACCCATTAGAGAGCTGAAGCCACTCCAAATCTATAGGGACAGGCAAATACAGAGAAACGTAGTCGAGTTCAGCTTACCTGGAGCAGAAGCTGCTGGAGCCATAAACTGGTGGAAGCACTTACATGATCATTTTAATGAATTGCCTGGGGCTGTGTATGGACTAGCCTAAGAATGAGAAATAGCTGGGGTCACAGTCCTGGGGAACCCCTACACTTTCACAGATTTTTTGCCTCTAGAAACCCCACCACATTATCACTATGAAAAGCCAAGAAAAATGACCTCACGTCTTTGGCAAGGGGAAGGGGGAATATAAACGTTCTGAAGTATGTCCAGTGTTCTACACCCCAGTGAAAAAGACTTTACCAGAGCCTTATCTCACATATGCAGATATATTTTATTAACATTTTTCTTATCTTTCTAATCCATATGTCTTACACTAAGAAAGGAATGACAGGTCACAGTTTTTAGTTCATACACTCTAGTGTTTTATATTTAATAATTTAATGTACCAAACACCAAGAGTGCATTGTCAAAATTACCATACTAAGAAATATTTTAATGAATATTATAAACTAGAGGCAATAAAGGTACCTAAACATAAACAGACTGTTATTGGAGAAGAAAGAAGGAGTAAAGAGTTCAATTGGAGCACTCCCTAAATAAGACAAACCAAAAAAAGGCATGATTACTGACCTCAGGTTGTTTTGAGAACAACTCACCAACACTTCTGGCAAATGATCTATGCAAACTTATACTACATTTATCTATGTATATGTCCTACGCCCACAATCAGACTGTTAATTTTTAAAGGTCTAGAATCATATCTTACACCAGCCTTTAACAAAATGCTATATGTGCCCTAAAATCCTTTCTAAGCATCTACCATGTGCCAGTTATTATAACACAATGTAAAACAGATATGGTTTTAACACATTTTCCTTCCATCAACACTTTAAAATCTATTTGGATAGATACAATGAAAACAAAAACCCCACTGCAATGACCTCAGACAGTATAGATAAAATTAAGAAGGATAAATCAAAGACATCACAGAGGAGGAGGAAACATTTGAGCAAGATTTTGAGGAAAAATTAAGAGATATGCATATGGAGAAGTAAGCAAGAAAGGCATGCGTGCGCACACACACACACACACACACACCCCACACCAAAAAAAAACAATGTTTAATGATGTTCATCCCTTAGGTCACACCTTTATTCTTCTCCTTTATTTTAGCACTGCAAGACCTACAAATGGTGTTCTACACTGATCCATTTTGTACAGGGACACTCTAATTCATCTTATACAGGAATACTTCATGCCCAGTATTGCGTCATAATCCTGTTCCAAACTGCTATTGGTTGGCCACTGCTAGTCCACAAAACAAATTCCAAACTCTTATTATGACAGTCTATACTCTCTCATAATGTGGCTCCATCTAATTTTACGGCTTTCTTCTTACCATATTCCATCCCAATTCATTCATTCATCCATTCATCCATCCACTCAACATTAATTTGGTGTCTACCATAATGATAAAAAGTTAAAGACATGGTCTCTACCCTCAAGAAACTCACAGATTAGTAGAGAAGATATAAACACAAATTATAAAAGAATAGGGTAAGAGCAATGACAGAAATATTCATAAGAACTTATGGAAGAACAGATGAAATCTAACTCAGCTAGGGTAGGAGGGAAGGGAAACATAAAGGATTCCCCGGGGAAAGTAACATCTAAGATGAATCTCCAAGAATGAGCAGGAGTATGCCAGGTAAAGTGGGAGCAGTGAAAGGCATCCTAGACAGTGTGAACAGTAGGATGTGGTCAAAAAACCACTAAAAAAAAAAATCTTATCATGGAAGCATAAAGTGGAAGAAGAGGTTAAAACTAGACAAGAGACAGATTATGGTGGAACTTGTAAAAACTTAGACTTGGGCAGACAGTGAAGAATCACTGAGGAATTTTAAACAGAAGAATTACAATGATTAGATTTGTAATGCTGAGTTGATATGGCTGGCTGCAGTAAGGAGTATTTACTGGGGAGCAAAAAGGCAAGACCAGAGAGTCAGAGAGACTACCTAAGAAAACAGCTCCATAGTCTAGACCTGAAAGACTGAGACTAAGATAGTGGCAGCGGGAACAGAAAAGGAGACAGATTCAGCAAATATTAATGTAAATAAGATGAACTGCACTTGGATGGATATAGTGGGTGAAATAGGGAAGAGAAATAGGGTAACTCCGGGATGTCTGACTTAGTCACCTAGTGCTGTGCTACCATTAATTGAGACAGCAAACACTGAAGGACAGATAAGAAGTGCGGATACCAAATTACATTTTGGACATGTTGATCTTGAGGTGCCCAGAGAAGATTTCCAGAAGGGAAATATATATAAGTGTGAAGCTCAGAGAGGAGATGTGGAATTCAGGTTTCAGTGGTAGGTGTGTCTCAGTATTAGAAAGCTTTTTCTGACACCCATCCTCACCCTGTACTGGAACCAATGCACACTACTGTCCTTAGTCATTATTTGCTCAGTATTTATCTTCACCACTGGAAAGTATGGTATGTGCCTGTCTTCTTTACTGATATTTCCTTAAACACAGCACATAGTAGGCACCCAATAAATAGGAGGGTATTTCAAAAAGTTCTTGGAAAACTAGAATTAAAAGTTAATACAGGGGCTGGCTGGTTGGCTCATTTGGTAGAGCGTGGTGCTGAAGACAAAAGGGTTAATTTAAGTGTTCAGATCCCCGTACTCACCAGCAGCCAAAAAAAAAAAAAGATCATACAAATATTTCCATGAACTTTTTGAAGACCCGCTCATGTTTACTGGATGGAGGAATGAAAAACATAGATTTGAGGGACATTAGTAGGATTAAAGCCATGGTACATGACAAGAAAAAGAGGACCAGTGATGGCACCATAAGTGAAAAAAGCAACATTTAATGAGAGGATGGAAGAAAAGGAGTCAGCAAAAGAAAGGGAGAATAAATAAAGTGGAAAGAAGGAAAACTAGGTAAGTTAATTTGTCATCTCCACAGGGCCAAATGATGCAGAGAAGCCAAGTAAGAACTTAAAAGGGTTTACAAGATTTAACAAGAGTTGATGTCAATCTAGGCAAGAAGTCTCAAAGAATGCAGATGAAAAAAGGGAGGAAAGCTGAAATGAGGATGGGGGACAGCTGAACAGTTTTGGGACCCACTAAAAATAGATTAAGAAGGGGGAAGCAGAAGTGTGACGACCCGGAAAGGGAAACGCCAGAAAAGGCTTAGGCATTAGCGGGATGAAGGTGAAAAAAAGGAATGTGGCAGAGATACGGGCCAACGAAATAGTTTGACTCACATGGGTTTGCAGTCTCCCTAGAGGAAGTGGAGGGTACTGAATTGGCCACCCCGGGCATGGTGCAACCCCTCCGATTCTGGGAAGGAGTTGAGTCCAGGCCCCTGCTGCTGCGACGGTCTTCACTTGATCTCACCCACGAGCTATTGCAGCAGCAGCGGCCGTCTTCGTCGTTGTCACTGGGACAGGGGCCACGGTCCTCCTTTGCTTTCTCCCAGGGGACTCTGCAGCGGGAAACTTCGTCTTCACTTTTTCTCTCCCACAAGCCACTGAGGCGGCGGCTGGAGTCTTCGCTGACACTCACCTCGGAGGAGTCACTGGCCGCGTAGCCTTGGTCTTCACTTACACCGTCCCAAGAACTACTGAGGCTGTGGCCATCGACACTCCCTCCCTCCCAAGAGCCACTGAGGCGGCGGCTGCGGTCGTCACTGACTTTCTCCCCGGAGTCGCTGGTTCGGGGGCCCTGGATTTCAATACCTGCCCCCCAAGTACCACTGAAGCGGAGGCCGCGGTCTTCTCTGACCGTTCCCCCGGAGTCACTAGTTTCGTGGCTGCCAACTTCACTTAAATTCACGTCGCTGCTGCGGAAGCCACGGCTGTGACGGTAGCCACCATCTCCCCTAATTCTCTCCCGAGAGACACTGCGGTGGTAGGCTAGGTCTTCGCTGACTCTTCTCGAGTCGCTGCGGGAAAAGCTGACGACTTCACTTATTCTTCTTGCGGAGACCCTGGAGCGGCAGTTACCGTCTTCATGTTTTCTTTCTCCGTCGTCGCTGCAACGGAAGTCCTGGTCCTCGCTAACTCTTTCCCTTGACTCGGCGCCGCCATGGCCGTATCGGCCGTTTATCCTCCACACGTGGTGGCTAATGCGGCGGCCGCCGTCTTCTTTTGCTACTCCCCGTGAGGCGCTGTGGCGGCGGCCGCCGTCGACCTGTACCTTCTCCTCCAAGTCGCTTTCCAGCGTCCCCTCCAGCAGCGAGGCTAGAGTAGTGGTGGAACCATCGCCTTGGAAACGAGTAAACTTCCGGCGTGCTGCAGTCATTTCCGGTTCCTCACGGCCTTACGTCTCTTCCGGCTTCCTTTCACCTTTTTCAAGGCTTCGCCTCTAGAGAACTCGGCTGCTGATACGGACCGATTTTCGATGGGAATTGTTCGGTCTCACACGAGTCTATCTAGGCCCGTTTCTGGAACGGTCTGTCGTCGATCACGTTCTCCATTTCTCAGCGACCCAAGTGGAGGCCCCAGGATCACAGTCTGCGTAGGTGACCTGTATGGTGCGGGCCGGGCGGGGCCTTTTCGTCCTTGGCAAACCTAGTATGTTTTTCAAGTGCTTGTTGGAAGAGAATCTGTTCTTACCCTGTCATTTCACAAGTATGGAAAAGACCTAAAGGAGAAGTTAGCGGCTTCAGCCGCTGTCTTATTGAGTGCTTTCTAGTGGCAGGTTCTTTGATAACCACTTGTTAGGTGTTATTCCCGTTTCACAGGTCAGCAGACTCAAGATATCAGTAATTTGCTGAGGCCAAACAGTAGGTAAGTTGTAAAGCAAGTATGAAAACAGAGACCATTAATCAAAAGACTACTCCAGGTCTTCTGACCCCAAATCCTAGGTTCCTTTCGCGGTAACGTGTTTCCTTTTAACAGTTTGGCCCAAATCTTTTCTCTTCAACCGTGTTGCTTAACACATATTCTTCCATTAACTATTTGTTGCAAACATATGGGTCAGATTTTGTGCTACCAGCCGAGAATGCAGAAATTAGTAATAATTCTCCGTCCTCCAGAGATATCACTCACCTTGATACCCTCTCAGGTCCTTTTTTCCATCCTTATTGCCTTGCCATACATATCTTCTACCTTCAGGAATAGTGAACTGGGGTCCTGGAAACACACCATACTCTTTTATAGCTCTGTGCCATTATATATGCTGTTCCTTCTACCAGGAAACTAGCCTGCCCTCTGCCCAGTTTTATTCTGTGAACACATTTGCGAAATTCCACTGACCCTCTCTCTCCTCTCTTGAGATACAGTAGATTGCCTTTCTTGAACTTCCATAGGCTTTTGTTATATTAGTAACTGCCATTTATTGAATTCATATGATCTGTCTGGCACTGTACTAAGTACTTGATATTAGTTTTCTTGTTTTGTCCTTATTATAACCTGCCAGACTAGGTATTACTGTTCCTTTTTACAGATAGAAAAATAAGGCACAGGATTTAATTGCCTGAGGGTACACAGATAATTAGTAGTAAATACCTGAACTGGGATTCCAACCTAGGTGTTTGATTTTGCTGCACATGCTTCTCAAAGATTTTGAATTTCCACAGCCTTTATTAAATCACATATCACATGGTGTTGTAATTACCTATTTAACAGTTGATCCTCACCTCACATCCCAAGAACTCTGAGCTTCTGGAAGAAGCCATTCCTAACATCTAGAATATTTAATTCAAGGGAAAGGCTTAGTAACTGTTGGGTGGGTGAGTGAGTGGGTTGATCATTTGTCAGGTTGATGAGCTTACTGGCTGAATATAAAGTTTTTCACTGTTGGAAGGGAATTTGGGATTAGTTATCCCAATTCCCTCATTTATAGAAATGGGATAACTGAGGTGTTTTCTCTGCCAAACATGTATTGCATTATTAATGTGGGCCAGTTACTATGCTAAGTGATTTGCAAATATTTTCAAACTTAATCTGTATTGTTGTTTTTATTTTTACAGGTGAACAGCTCAGATTTGACCAAGATCACATAAGTAGGAGTTGGGGGATTAGAACCCATTATGACTGACTCCAATAATATTTAAATATTTAATAATAATTAGATAAAGTCTTTAGTTTTTGCTTTGCTGTAAGGAGTGGATAAACTCAATAAGGGAATGATGTAGCATATGACAAATCCTTAAAGGATATACACATGACAGGAAGGATCAGAAAAGTGAACAGAGAAACAAGTAGCAGAAAAGTTCCCAAAATAAATTTAAAAGGAATTAAAATAAAAGGAGAAATTAATGAAATAGAAAATAAGACTGATAATAATAGGTGGAATTTGAGAAACACAATAAATAGATACTGTTAGCAAATCTGAGGAAGAAAAAGAACAGTATTGGGAAAAAAGGGAACATACTACAAATATGACATGAAGGAGACTTCAGAAATTAGAAGTGAATATTTTGTGTAATTTTCTACTAATAATCTTGAAATTGTCTTGCACAATTTTATAGGAAAATATAAATTTCATAAAATTGGTTCAAGAGTTAGAAAACCTTAATAAACTGATAAACATACAAGAATATCCTAAAGTAGTCTAGCCCTGACAAGAGTCACCAGGAACAAGGTGTAGAGAGGATGGAGTGCTTCCCAGCCATTAAACTAGCATAACCCTGACAACTCTAACTAACCCTGTCAAAATTTTTAATGTGTATTACCCACGAACCAGCAACTATCTGGTTGCTCAGATGTTTGTATTATGATAGTCATTGCAACACTTTGCACTTGTAAATAACTAGAAAGAAACTTGAATATCCATCAGTAGAAGAATGGCTAAATAAATTATCCTGCATTTATCAGTGGTAGAAATGCAGATTTACATGCATTAATCAACATGGAAAGAGTTGTAAGATACTGGCAATGAAAAAAGACACTAAACAATATGTATGTTATCTTATCTAATTTTTAAAAATTACTTTGTAAAAGGATTTTTTAACGTTTAGAAAGGATCTATACCGGATTGTTAACTCAGTCATTAACTTTATAGAGCAAGAAAGAGATGGTGTGAAAGGGAAGTTTATTTTTTATACTTGCATTATATGATTTTTAAAAAAAGTTTTTTTAATCCTTCCTAATAAAAATACAGAAGCCCAGAAAAACATGTAATGTTACATAAAGATAGTTTTAAGGAAGCATATGTAGACCAAGAAAGATAAAGAGGCTAAAGCACATTGGTTTTGGAAAGGAGTTGCTGTTAATAGCCAAGAGAGCAATTTTAATAAAATAGTCAAGATGCAAAAACAATGCACAGGATTTCAAGGTAAGTGACTATGAAGGAAGTTTCTCAAGTGAAACAAAGCTCAGAACACACTGGAGAGGGCATCTCAGCATTCCAGAGATTGGAACCCTTTGGGGGGTACTCCAGAGTGAGCCATGGTCCAGTTAGTAAAAATGGCTAGTCTTCCACCTCTACCTCAGTTTTCCCAAAGTGGGGTGATAAAGCAGGCTATCCCCCTAATCCCCCATAAACCAGCTCTTTGCATATAGTTCCAGAAGAGAAAGCAGGGACAACCCCAAGCAAAAAAATGGATTTTGGTAACCATCTCTACGCCTTTCTGCCCAAGTACCCTCTTTTACCTCCCAGGCATTCTTGCTCTCCTTTTAGTACCCATCCCCAAATCCTCACTGGGATACCCTATGAGTACTTTTTGACTATTAAGCTTACTCTTCCCCATCTGCCCAACAAAATGCCCATTATCTGAGGGAGTTGACCCACTTAAAATTAGGAGAAAATTTCCCACTACAGAAGTTCAGTACTTTCTTGACAAATAGCCTCCTTATTTTCCATTTTTACCTCCTCTTTAGTCAGCCACATCTTTCCGTTTGCAAGTGTGGTTACAGTCTCCTTAGATTTTCCTGAATTTATTGTATAAACTTCTCACTGGGCACTTATTTGGCACTAAATAGAATGTAAGACCAGCCAGCCAGAAAAACATAACTGAAATACAGAATTCTATTTTAGGTTATACTGTTATATGAGAATTTTAAATTTTTTTATGTATAATTAAGTCCTTATTTTTCTCCCCAAAGTTTATTATATTTTTAGCTGACGTACAGTGAGATTGCTTTGTATTTTCCAGAACATCAAAGTTGGAAGTTTTAAGTAGGAAAATTACATTAAAACTAGGACATCGTGGAGCTGGCCAGTTAGCTCATTTGGTTAGAGCATGGCCTCAAAACACCAAGGTCGAGGGTTCAGTTCCTCATACCAGCCAGCTGCCAAAAAAAAAAAAACCCCAGGACATTAAATATCTAGATTTTAGAGCATACAAAATATTCCTTTTATCTATACTCACAGACTTCAGCTCTTAAGAGACAATGTTCCATCTTCTCTGGGGCTTCCTTCAGCTTTCATTCTGCACGTTCCATTGTGGATTACTAGTTCCATTTTTCCTTTTCATTTGGAGCTAAAATATAATGTTGCTGATTTCTGCATTAGTTAACCAGATTCGACTGATCATTAGAATCAGTGGTGGAGCTTCTTAAATATTAGAGGTGCCCCAAATGAGAACAAAATGAGACTGTCTAGAGGTAAGGGCTCTCTTAAAATTCACTATAAATGATTCTAATGCACAGCCAAATTCGGGGCAGATCTTGGTCACTACATCTGACCCCCTACCTCAGAGAAAATAGGAATTGAACTCTCAATTCCAACTGTAACTACCAGTGGCCATTCTGGAGAAAGCACTGCACTTGCTCCATTCCAAAGCTAATCCCCTCTGTGCTTGATACCACTACTTCAGCTGAGATTAGTCTATCAGTCACCTCAGTCTTCAACCCATCTACACTGAGCTCCTTTTAACATGTAACTACAATTTAATCTCTACAGTTAAATTTTATAAAAGAGTAGCATTTACTATTTCATTACCTTCCACCCACACTACCCATTATACCTGGCATTGGCATCCACACTCCTCTTACGTGAACAACTTGGGAATATTTCTAAGTCTTACCATATTTTCTTTTATTGTGTTGACTACTCACCCCTTGAAAATTTTTTTCCCATTGCTGCTTTTCCTATCTTTCTCACCTTTCTTTTGAACATCCCATACCTTTAAGCATTTGATAAAAGCTATGGGTGGTCTCCCCAGAAAAACGTACAACAGGAAATTTTGCCTACATTTTTGGATATACAGACCCCAGCAGTTCTTCCATGGCAGTGTTCGTATATATCTAAGTTCATCTATGACATAATGCGACACCTACCAGCATTTTTACTGGACCTCTCTGCAGCATTTGATAATCTCTTTAAAATTTTATTCACTTTTTATTCTGGAAAAAAGTCTTAGGCGCAGATGTCATTTCTGTTTGAAATTTCTAGTGGCTGCCCTGGTCATCAATGTAATACAAACTCATCATAACCAAGAAGGCTCTTCATGATCTTCTGTTCAAAATTACTGAGTTTTAGCCATGTACAAATCAATTTTTGAATACACATGAACTGCTTCAAGGTTTTACATTTGTTGCTCATTCTCCAAAGACACCCTTCAATGTGACCATATTGAAGGACCATAGTATCCTCCAAGACTCAAATTACCACCACCTGTGTAGTCTTCCTTAACCCACCTCCAGGTACTTTGGTGTGCCTGTTTCTATACTAGCATTTATCTTAGGGTTATCTTTTTTTTTTTTTAATTTCAAAATTAGTATGGAATAAAATGAGACAAAGCCAGGTTCAGATTCTTGTACAACTTTTTAAGTAGACGGCTCAATTTCATCTGTAAACTGGGATACTATCTGCCACGTAGCATTAGTTTTAAGTACCAGAGAAAATATATATAGAAAGTCTAGTGCCTACCACATAGTAAGTGTGCAATAAACTTTCAGTGCTTTATATGCCTCTGCCATCCAATAAATGGCAGAAAAGATTAATCTCAGAGTGCCTGGCTCATGGCAAGTGCCACAGTCATGTTTTAAAGAACAGAGAGATGAAAGACACAAGTCACATTCAAAAGCCACTCAAGAAATAAAGAAATACAAACTTGAAGTTTCTTCATCATTCTATTTATTACATGTATGAATATTAACATCTCATGGTGTCCATCTATTAAGTCAAAACCAACAAAGAAAAAAGGTTAGCCACGTTTCAAATGAACATTCTTACAGATTCCCCTGTAACTTAAAATAGAAATATGTTCATCTGCATTAAATCGTTTGACAATTTAAAAAATGTTTAAAAAAAAAAAATCACCTTTAGTACTTAAATATATTTGTTAATATATTTGATGGCATCAGTGTCCAAGTTCAAGAGTAAAATTGCTTCATTAGATACTTTCCAAAAATGGACATCTGGATGGTTCTCTATAGCTGAAGATATATATATATGCAAATATGTCCTATTTTGTTTTTAAAAATTTTCAAATCTGGCTTTTCTGTTTGAGAAAAGTCTTGCAGTGCTCTCACAATCCCCTTTTGAAGGATAAACCTAACTTCAGATTTTCCTTCTTTAATCATGGGAAGCTACTAGAAAAAAAATCTTATGTTGAGGTTCCTGTTCAGTTCCATTTTACCCAATAAAAAGTACAGAAACACTGTCTTTATTTGATGGTGTGCATAAATATTACACTCCATGAATAGCAAAAATATTTTTTATTTATAATTTACAGTTTCACAAGTGAAAATCGTACATTTTTTACACATACAATTTCATTTTGTTAAATCTGCACACATCTACAGAACTTTCACACAACAAGCACCTGAAACTGTGCAGGCAGCAGGAAATGCAAATACTAAAATGTATTTATTAACCAAATGATAGCTGAAGGCCCTGCCTCAGCTAGACAATTTAATATAGATATATGTCTATATATACATAAAAAAATTCTTCACCTTCTAAATCCAACAGCAGCTTTTTTAAAAAAAGAAAAACATACCTTTCTCTCTTTATTTAAACTGACTCGACTGTATCATTTTCTGTTTTAACTTCAGTGGATGGTGTTATGCTTTCCTCTGTACAAGCTGGTGGGGTATCAATTTGTTCTTCCTTAACTTTGGGACTGTCACAGGGTTCCTGCAATTCGTTTTTGACAATGTTCAACATAATATTCAAGGGATTTTCAACTGGTGTCTTGCTGGGAGACGGTGTACAATCAAATGAAGATGTCTACAAAATGAAAAGCTCTATAAGTACTGATAAAAGTTTAAAATTATCACATTAAATGTCTTCTAGTGTATAAGACCCTTGCATGGGCAAAGGAACACACATTTACCAATGCAATTGAAATACTTGCTTCCCCATGAAACATGCCATATAGGCAACCAAGTAGTAAAACATACGTTGAGCATTCAATATGTACTCAGCAATGAGCTAAGCAGTAACAGCCAAGTTGTACAGATAAATGGCCAAAAAAAGTTGATTAGATATGCTTCTATATCTAACCCCTACGTATATCCAGGAATTTTTGTAACTATCCTAATTTCAAATACTCTCCACAAGCCATTGCAATATCCTAATCTTTTGATGACCAAAAGATATCTTCCAAACTGCCTTCACTCCACTTCCTTTGTTTGGTTTAAAAAATGGTCATGCCACAAATATGAGAGTTTGAACTTTTAAGCCCAACAGACTGATTTCTTTTTTAGATTTCATACATGATCATTTAAAAATTTTTCCTATATTAGATGGCTGGATGGAGTACATAAAAAAAAAAACAGCACTAAATGCTACCCATAGCTCTAGAAACTTATTCCCATCATGATCCATCTTATCTTCAGTTTTTCTCACATTTCTCTGGACCTAGAGGTCTAGTAAAAGATATCAAGACTCAAATGGGGAGAACAGAATGCAAGTAATAATTCAGATATTTCACAATTTAAATTATTTGCATATCACAGAAAATGACACTGATGTATATCAGATCCTATCAGTCTGGTCCCCAATATTTAGTGAATGTTAAATGCTAAATCAAAAAAAAATGCCAAATGCGACCTCAAAACACAAAAACAGCTCATTAGGTAAGATTAAAATAACAATATTGCTGTGATGCAAAAATAACAGCAAAATTTATTAATGTAAATGAGAGCAAATCCAATAGCCAAAAAGAACTTACATTTTGATAATCTTCATAACATGATGGATGATAAATCTGAAGCAAAAAGAAAAAAAAGTAAATAGCTATTCACATGTATATTCATTTCGAATGGGCTAGCTATTCTGATGATTTTTCTTTTTAAACAAGACAGCTGTCTTTGGAAAGGTGACAAAGCTCATTTGGTCAAAAAAATGAACAAAACTAAAATTTTCATTCTTAAAGAGTTTAAAAGACTGATTTCTCTTTGAACTTGCTTTGTACATTTAAGTATCTAGCCTAACTGGTTTGTTTTCAAGACAGTAATAGTTTGATAATATATAAATTCAGAATCAAAATAGTATGGTTAGGCAGAAAGACAACAAGATTCAGAAGCCCTAGTCCTGTGTCTATCATTAACTAAGTATGCAACCTCCTATATAAATAAGTATAAAAACAGTTTATTGCTAAGACCCCTTCCACCTCAAACATTTTATGACTCTAAAGTCCAATACCTTTTCTATTAAGACTGAAAAAAAAAACCATATGATTACGAACCTCTTTTCAAAGTGGTGAGCTATCACCACAACAAAATTCTAATCTTAACACTTCCTTATAAAGAACAGAACTGAAATTACCTTTCCATCTACTCTAATAGCATTTTTTAAATGCCACTCCTCCTCCTCTTCATCCCAGTATTGTTCAAATTGTTCTTGACAGATTTCACAACTCTAAAACAGAAGCATATAAAATGAAATTTAAAAAATAGAACACATTTAATCCCATTTGTTCTGAAAGTTTAAACAACATCCAATATATAATACAGATACAAAATAGGTTTTAAGGAGTCTGCCAATCTTCCAGACAAAAATAGTTAACATTTCACTGCTGTTGGTCACTGATATTATCAACTATGGTGGTTATGAAACACAAAGCCAAATTAGAAGAGTAAAATTGAAGAGTAGAGCCTACAAGAAACCTTAAAAATCAGTAAAAGAGAGACATAAATAAAGTAGTATGTTTATGATTATTAACTTAAAAGAAGTGAGGGGCACTTCCAGAGACAGAAAATTTGAACATTCTTCTCTTACCTCAACTGCTCCAGCTGGTCCAGCAGGTACACTTTGGAACTCCTTTTCTTTAGCCGCCTCCTGAGTTTTGAGGACGACTTCTTCATGCACCTTTTCAAAAAACTGGCTCTTTGCACGTTCTTCCAGATCAGCTATTTCCTCAAATTCTATCCAGTCCTTAAAAGGAATTGATTTTAAAAGAATATTCTCATTTGTTTCTAAACTTACTGCATATCTTCAATATAATGCCACTTATGCTCTAATATTGACTATTTAAAATTATACTCTTTCAGCCCCCTAATTAGTATACAACATATAGCAACTAATGAACAATTAAGATCTTAATTTTCCATTCCTCTGGAATTATAACTACTAATTTAAACAAGATAAACTTAAAAAAAAAATTCACAGAACCTTGGAATTTTAGAGCTAGAACAAGCTTGTGTACTACTCTTATCTCGACATTACATACTCTTCAAAATCCCTTTATTTAAAAAACATTACATTTTAGGAGTCTGATTTTATTCAGGAAATTCACATTAGCTCTCTGCAATTATTTAAATATACTCTTAGAATGATATAATTTTAACCTAAAAAAATAGTTTGAGGGTATATATAGCATTACTTACTGTTAAACTGTAGTACCAACGTCTATGAGTGACTTTTCTGCTAACATCTTTTTCAGTTCTATTTTGCCGATAATGCCAGTCCAAGTGATCAGCATATACATCAGTCTGTGATGTTGTAAACCTCATTCCACAAGAATAACACTGAATACCAGTGTAGAGTCGATTTATAACACTATCATAACGCCTATTTTGAAAAAGAAATAATCTTTAGTTCTGATAACATGGCTTATATGGCCTTAAAAAAAGGAAAAAGCCAGTTACAAATATTTCAGTTTTCTATATTTTAACAATGGTGAAACCAAGAACTGGCTGAAACAGTTAATACCCAAATATCAAAATTACTCTTGAACAGTGTGTTGTTTACCCTCTTTACCTTAACTTTGGTGAATTTTGGAACACGGAGCTTATCCTTATTGATAGGCTTGGCCCAGTTACTTATTTCCTTTTGGCTAAAAATGGAATGATCCTGTGCTAGCTAACAAAGCAATAACTGGCCTACTCTTAGCTTGTAGTCAATATCAAGGTGGACACTGAGGAAGAGTTAAGATTTCAACTCTCTAGATCTTTGGAGTTCTGAATAATTCAACTGCTCCACTCTAATCTAAAGAACAATGACAAAGGTACAGAAGAAATGATAGTATGGGTAACTAAAAAGAAAAATAAGAAAACCAATGGGAAACTGTGGCCAGCCAGCAATAATCAAATTTTTAAATTCTGGACTCCCTATTTGGGAAGAAATAGGTTATATAGTCCAAGTAAGTCAACAAATAGGAAAGTTATTAACTCCAATTAAAAAAAAAAAAAAAGAACAAAGCAAACAAGAGAACACTGGTACTTTGCATTCCAGCAAACAAAATAAATATTTAGTCATAATAGTAATACTGAATAATGATTTAATGAAAAATAGTTTTATAACTACATGGGGGTTGAAGTTGGTAGGACAGTAAAAGAGCTAGCTAAATCTTCACTTTCACAAAGTCAAAAGATAATGTCTAAACTTGATAAATTAAGAAATAGAAAACTAGGTATATTACAATAAATAAAGAGGTAAATATGAGGAAAGACAGTTAAAAGTTTTTTAAAAAATGGGGAACAGGGCTGGGTGAAGAGTAGTAGCCAGAGAAGGGGATGCTATCTTCTATTATAAGCCCTTAAATGTGTAAAAGTATTACTTTGGAAAAATATATTGATTTTAAAAGAGTGAAACCTGTCAGCTGTTTGTTTCTTGATAAATTACTCAAGGGCCGGCCCTGTGGCTCACTCGGGCACTGGGAACGCCGAGGCCGCGGGTTTGGATCCTATATAGGAATGGCCAGTGTGCTCACTAGCTGAGCACGGTGCGGGCAGCCCCAAGCCAAGGGTTACGATCCCCTTACTGGTCACAAAAAAAGAAAAAAGAAAAATTTAAAAAATTAAATTACTCAAAAGGATATAATGAATCCACACACTAGAGAACAACTTTAAATGTGTTTTATATAAGTAAAATAAGCAATAGAAAATTATGAAAAAATATGCACCAAATGTTATAGTGGTTACCCGTAAAGTGGGAACTGTAGGTAGTCTACTTTCTTGATTTTATTTGTATTTTCTAATTTCCACAATGAATATAAATAACTCATAAAAATAAAAGATTTTTTAAAAAACTTTTCTAAACGCTGGACTACAAAAACCTCATTTTCTGAACTTCAAAAGTATAAGAATATCAATATCAAAAAAAATAATAAAGAGAAAATGAAGATAAAAAGGAAGATATGAATAATTATCAATACCTAGTATTTAAACTTCCTAGATTTTCTGTACTAAACAGATACAAAAATGAAAATTTGGGGGTGGACTTCTGGCCTAAGTACTTGTGCAGGTGACATTTTATTTACTTTTTTTAAGGTGAGTCAAGTGAAGCAGTTGGAGTGGAGAAGGAACACAGAAATCTGTAACGTTGTGATCAATTACTTGTAAACACCACTGCACTTGGACCTGCCTACAGACATTTTTTATTCATTTCATTTTTTTTTGGTGGCTGGCCAGTATAGAGAATCAAATCCTTGACTGCAGATATATTTTAAAAGGGGATTTTTTAAAAACAAGCTTCCTAAAGATTATTGTTGTGTATATTTTACCACATTTTTAAAAATACAAGAATATTTCAAAAAGCTCATGAAAAAATTTGAATTGTCTTCCAATTCTATTTTTCCATGAACTTTCTGAAGTACCCTCATACGGGCTTCCAAAGGGATAAAATGAAATAGCACTAATAGTAATAATGTCCATCTCTCTTTTATCTTAAATAAAATTAGATTACATACTGTTTCAACTCTTCAACTGTAAAATTTGTAAGATCTGGAACATCTTGATCTTCATTTTGATCTTCCTCCTCTTCAGGGGTAGGCTGAGAAGCAACTTCATTTACTTCTTCAATTGAGAAGAGACATACAAATTTCTCAATACCATTCTCCATGTATTCTTTTTAGAGAAACACTATAGTGTTATAAGCATATAGAGAAACCCACCTAGTCTATTTAGTGCTTCTGATTTAAAGTTTACTGGCCATGGAACCTAATACAATTCTTTATTTTGATAAGTGATGTTAGGTCTGATCTCTTAAAAGTCAATCTTAGTGAAATTTTATTTCATCAATATTCAAATAACTTTCAAAAACTAAATTAATGTAGAATAAATAGTAAGAGGTATGCACATGATATTTGCAGGAATGTTAGTTAACAGAAACAAATGTCCACTATAAGGGTAATATAATTCAATCTTAGAAAATTTTAAAACATTTCATTATAAGCCAATTGTATTTAATTTTCAAAAAAACAAAAATAAAAGTTATACCTAAGAATTTAATTATTATAAGCAGGGACCATTATCACAACATATCATCATATCACATCATACATGTCTATAACTTAATGTTTTGTGTACATCAAGTATACCATACTTACGTGTTGTAGCTGAATCAGGCTGAGACAATTTGAGAATTCCTGTTTTTAGCAGTTTTGAAAACAATTCATTGACATCCACTTGACTGAGATGATTATCAGGATATGCCTTAGGAAGGGCTCCTTTAAAAAAATAACACTCTTATAGTGAAAGTAGAACTTAAACGTACAAATTATACTAAGAATTTTTCAAAGTTTTCTTCAAGATATCCTACCAATAATAAATTTGAGAAAATCTTATTAACGTGGGTTTAATTATTTCAAAAGCTCTTAAAATTTAAGTTTTTATATGAGTCAACAAAGCACTACCACTTGAAAATATATTCTAGAACAAAAAAAAAAAATTAACACTGAAAACACTGACAGTTTATAAGGACACATGTATTATCTAAAAAAATCAGTCTGACTCACTTTTGCCTAATTAAATCCATGCCAAAGAAAAGCATGATACAGAGGACAGAAAGCCTCATGCTCCCATTCTCCTATGCAATGCAGAACCACCCACAGGTCCAACTTTCTACCATTCTAATTCTCTATTTCCCATTTTCTAACCAGCTTGGAAAAGGTAGTTTTGTACAGGTAGAGTACCATCTCTTAGGACAGATTTCTAGGGAAAGGGGGTGGAGAAGAACCAAAATCTAAGTGAAAGTACTCTTGACCCCATTGCTCCCTGACGTGACTATCTAGAGGAACTGATGCAGGGCTGATGACCATGTGGCTCAGAGCATACCTGCCCTTGTGACCTTTGCTGAATTAATGCCCTTGCAAAGCAGCTTGGGCTACTGCTAAATGGATGAGAGCTTATAAAAGTGTCAATAATTTGAAAAAATGAAACAAGCCTAACAATCTTCTCTTAAATTCTTTGGTGAGGAATCAATCCAATCCCGTATATTGTTAAGCACTATTCTGTCTAATAATTGTAATTCTTTAACTCAAACTATAAAAACAGTCTGTTAATATATTTGTTTGTTACTATTATGCATCTCACTATACCTCCAGAAAAAAATTCTGAACCACTAGAAAGTCCTCTTGATGGCAGAAATTCAATTTGCATCCACAACACACATAATCCCTAGCATTTATCACAGTGACTTATACATAGTATGCTAATTAATGTCTGTTCAAATTAAATGTCTGAATGCAAGAACAAATAAATCAACCTCAATAGTTAATCGATTACAGTAGCATTTCACACACTAGTTTAACATTTACATTAAACTAGAATTAACTATATGTCTAAGAGGCATAATTAGCTATTCACACGTCTGGTGGGTGAGCCAAGTTTAGTGATCATCAAGAGCATGAACTAGGAAACTGGCTCCTGGGATTCTAGCTAGAAATTCCACTTTCCAGATGTATGACATGATCAAGTTGCCCATCTGAACCTCCATTTCCTCTACCTGTAAAATGGTTATGAGGTTGTTATGAGGATTAAAGGAATTAATATTTGTAAGGCAGTGAGGTGCTTGGCACTATATACTGTATTTTTTTCTTTTTTTTATCTTTTCTCTTTTTTGAGAGCTCTTTTCTAGAATTTACACAATATTTACTAAACAAACAAAAAAACTATAGATCTGCTACACTATAAACTCTTTGAAGGATGAACCTTATTGAATTTACCCTAACACACAGCAAATGATCAATGTATAACTGAATGAATGAGCATGGGTATATCTACTACTGGGAAAGGGTTTTTCACTTTCAAGTTAAAGAAAGAACCTTGAGAAAAGCTGACTAGAGCACCCTGAATACTATTCACACCTCTTGTAAAAATAAGTACAACTTGAAGAAGGAAGACATACTTAACATCTCATCCAATAGCCCAACCCAAGGAAATAAGTGACACTGGTATGTTCTATATATACACCCATGTAATCCAAGGTTGTAAATGCAGTTTTTGCACACTATCTCATGACACTAACCCAATACCCAATCCTCTACTCAACAATAACAACAACAAAAAAACGAGTTCTAAAGGAGTATACATTAAATATAGCACTTTACAAATCATAACATACTTTTGCACATATACCATCTTATTTCTCTTAAAAAAAAAAAAAAAAAAAAAAAAAAAAACACTCCCAGGCATTTCTAACACGACCATATCTTATTTACAGAGGAAGAAACTGAACCACAGATAAGATACTTGCTTACACCCTGCTCACCTATGAAGTGGCAGGGTGGAGATTCTAACCCTAGTCTTCTGACTTTAGATCCCAAATTCTTTTCTTCTCTTTTCATTATAGTAACAACCAAAAACATCAAAAATATGAATTAATCCTAATTGTCCACCAAGAAATTAAAACCAATAAGCTCTCAAATTAATTGAATAAATTTCTCAAGATGACACAATTTAAGAACTAATCATAAAACAGAGCTTGGCTAGGACTTCCCTAATTACTTCAAAAGTTTTAGAAAACTCCATTAATTTATAAACTGAATAACTGAATAACTGAATGCTACCCTAAAGTATAACTGAATAACTGAATAACTGAATGCTACTCTAAAGTATATTTCTGAAAACAGCTTTTCTGATTTGGAAATTAAAGCAAGTATCACTACTATTAGGTTGGGCTAGTTCTCAATACATTAACTTGCAGTTATGTTACAAATTACCATAATTTATATACGTCTCACTTACGACATATTAAAACTAAAAGCCCTTCCTTCTATCCAGTAGTAACTATGACTCACCCCATGGTAACAAAGATGCTTATCAGGAGATGCTTATCAGGGGACCTGGCTAGAAAATCAGTTTTTTCTATTTGAGTGCCCATAAAGACATATTAATAAATCAATTTTAGAAGGTAGTGTCCCTTGTATGCACTTAGTAAATGTTTACTGGATCACAACACACATGCACACACAGAAAAATTCAAAATATCAAATAATTGAGATTTCTGAGGTTTGTCATTGATTTCATTCTAACTCAACAGAAATGTCACATCCCCACCCCACATCCCAGCTTCCACCCAATAGGGTTCCTTACATTTTTTTTATGGTCTGCAAGTCCTGTCTAACCATGTGTAGTTGTAAACAGTGTCAGTGTGAATACACATCAACGTTAAAAAAAAAAAAAAAAAAAACTCAGAAAAACAACAGAACACTTCAGCCAGATTAACTTTCTCTACATTGAATATGCCCATCTCAAAATTGTCATTTTCTAAAACTGACAAAGTTAGCCAGTCAACAAAACAATAATTATTTGTCTTTTGAAAAACTCAAGGTTCAAAAATACATACCTGAAGGATTCTGAACAAATGCTCCAGGATTCTGTGGATGTACTGGTAAAAACTGTTGTCCTTGGCCAAATGCTACTGGCTGAGCAACACCAGTCAGAACCTTTAAGATAAACCTTGATTTTAAAAACATTCTTTCTATATATTAAGTAAAACTTTAATATTCTAATCACATAAAAATATTCAACAGATGCAATACGGCTGGCTTATATAACAATAAAGATTAAGAAAGGTAAATTGGCTGGGTCACTTCACTTCTAGGTCTTCTACAAGCAGGAACAATAATACTTTCCCTTACCTGTTTCATAGTCATAAGGAACTGAGAATGTGTTGAAATTTCTTTGAAAAGTTTAAGATACCATGCAAGCAAAAGGTAGCCACCAACTAGCTGTATCATCTTATACAAGTCACTTTACCTTGGTGGTGCTTTCCCTTATTTTACAAATGTAAGAACTAATATCCAGCAAAGAAACCTATACTCAATCACAGGGGCTAGTTAGCAGCAAAGTTCAAGCCAAAACTGTCTCTTGACCCCTTTCCAAAGATGTCAAAAGCCTGCTTTACTTAGCAGTCTGAATTCCAGGTGACCATACTGCTTGGCTACCATCTTTGAGTATAGTTATAGCGGGAGTACAAAGTAGATCATGAAAGAGTCAAAGGGAATGTTAAAAAATAAGTCATAAATCAAGTACTGTCTGGCATACAAATACAGTAGTTGTATTCCAGAGGGATGCAGGTCTACGTGTTGTTGCTACGTAAACAAACATCCACTTATAAGCCTTGTTCAGTACCCAAGTGAATTTCATTGGTGTATGTAATAAAAACCCCACCAATTCTGTGTAATATAAGACGACGACTAAGTCAAGTCCCATTAGAGAGTATCAGTCAATAACGGTATAATTTCTTTCAAGGACATACAATAGAGTAAGTCTAACTAGGTAGGCCAACTATTCTTTCAAAGCATTGCGTATGAACAGAAGACCACTTTCTATCAATAATGTTCCTAATGTGCTTTCAGAATCTTTCTTCTATTTCACATTTTCTTCCACACAATCTTACTACTATAAAATGATTTTGTCCCAGTAAGAAAATGTCAGTACCTGGAAAAAAAGTAAATTTTGCCTAGGAGAATTTCACCAGGCATGTAAAAGTAGTCAAATATTAATTCATCTGAATTAATCACAAATTGTAAACACATTTTCTTTAAAATTATTTCAATACACATTTTTAAATGCATGCAGAACAAGTGAAAGAATACCAAGGGGCAACTGTACATGTTTAGGTAACTAGAGCATATTTGGAAGGCAAAATTTGCCACGCTGACGTAACTGGACAGGTGGTAAAAAGTAGGAAGGAAGACAGGACAAAAAAGAAAAATGGAGATTGTAAAAGTATGGACAGTTTGATTTTATTTGTTTAGCTCAGGTTAAGGAAGTTCTTGGTCAAAGAACAGTCTAAAAGATTAATCCTATGGTTACTTTAAAGCATTTCAGGGCTCAAGAGTTCTACAACACAGCAGAGGTCTACGAAACACAATTGTATGATACTGTACTTCATTAACTTTAAAGCAAAAAACAAACAAAAAAACAGTGTGTGCATGTGAGAGAGAGAGAGAGAGAAAGATATTGAGACATTTCACCAGATCCTGAAAGGGCTAAAACCAGTTCTGGATTTAAGCTGCAAATCTCATTTCCAAAATACTCTCATCCCACTTTCCTAGCATGGGGGGTTTTGGAGTACATTAAAAACTGCTTAGCTGGCCAGTTAGCTCAGTTGGATAGAGCACAATAAGGTCAAGGGTTTGTATCCCCTTACCTGCCAGCTGCAAAAATATACAAAATAAAATAAACTTCTTTGCAATCTACATAATAAACTATGTGCTGAAAACCTTCCTCAAATCCTAGAAACATTTTAAAAAATGGTTTACTTATCTGCATGTAATTTTGAAATAACTACAACAGACTTACCTGTTGTGATGCCTGAATATTGCCTACTGTTATTGGAGCAGGTAAATTGCCAAAGTTTCCAAATTGAGAACTCTGAAGATTCTTCTCATCAAAATAGTGTCCAGAAGCTCTGTTAAGGGGATTTGAGAAACTCTGGTTTCCAGGGCCATGTGGTCCATTAAAATTTGGTCCTTGAGGTGAATCAAATAATTGTTCATGTCTTTGAAACTGTAGTCCTTGAGAGGGGGTATTAAAAGCATTACCAGGTGAGTCACTATAAGGACCAGTCTGATTGAAAGATACTGAATCAAGCCTTTGTGAAGGATGATTGTCAAATCGTGTGCCTTGAAGACCAAGAGGAATATCAAACCTTGATGCTTGCTGGTGTTGTGGACCATCAAATCTTTGAGGTACACCATCAAATCTTGTTTGAACCTGCTGTCCAGGAGGTCCATCAAATCTCTGTGGGCCTGGCTGACCGGTTCTTTCAAATCTAGGACCTGGCTGACCATGTAATCCATCAAATCTTGGCAAGAGTGATGGCTGACCTGGCTGCCCATCAAACCTTAAAGGATGACAGCCTTCAAATCTTGGACCACCTTGACCCAGAGGTCCTTCAATTCTTAGGCCACCTCCTGGTACAGGACTCTCAAACCTCATTCCACCTCCTTGTTGGACTAACGGTCCTTCAAACCTGATGCCAACCCCTGGCTGACCATGTGGACCCTCAAATCTAAGGTTCCCACCAAGCTGATTATGTTGTCCTTCAAATCTCAGACCAGCTACTGACTGACCATGGGGGCCCTCAAACCTCATTCCAACTCCTTGCTGTAACAAAGGGCCCTCAAATCTGATCCCACCTCCTGGCTGACCATGAGGTCCATCAAACCTAATTGCAGCCCCTGATGGACCATGACCCCCCTCAAATCTAAGTCCACCTACAGGCTGGCCTCGGGGATTATCAAATCTAAGTCCACCCACAGGCTGACCATGAGGTCCCTCAAACCTCAGACCACCCACAGGTTGACCACGATGTCCCTCAAACCTCAGACCACCCACAGGCTGGCCCCCTGGTCCTTCAAATCGCAAGCCACCTGCAGATCCCTCAAATCTCAGGCCAGGGGAACCTTCAAACCGAAAACCTCCTCCTCCTCCTGCCTGACCAATTGGCCCTTCAAACCGCAGGGGCGTCCCTACTGGTCCTGGAGGACCTTCAAATCTCAATGGACACCCACCTCCTAGCTGACCTTGTGGTCCTTCAAATCTCAAAGGACCTCCTCCCCCCATTTGTCCTGGTGACCCATCAAACCGAAGAGAACCTGGTGTAGGAGGTCCATCAATTCTAGGGCTTAATTTATTAGGTCCTTCAAAAATCATCTTGGTTGGGCCATCCCTTGTTACTGATGGCCTACTAGGTCCATCAAATAACGGTCTATCTTCGGCTAAAGCCGTAAGACGCTGATTTGTATCAAGGCCGGCGAATCTTGATGCTGGGCTATCTACAAATGGTTTATCTGCATCTTCATATCTAGGTCGCTTAAGTGGAAAACGATCATTGAATGGAGATCTCTGCTCTTCCCGCACACCTTTTAAAGAGAAAAAAAAAATATTTTCACTAAACCTGAATTTAAATCAAATTATCTTAAAATCCTTTTTCTATATTCATGTCAATGTTTATTCAAAGATATAAATAACTATCTCACTATAATAGAAGGGAAGGAAGAGACAGTATCACACAGTAGATAAAGAGGATGCCCTTGAGGGTCATATATACCAGGGGGAAAAAAAAATCCCCATCCTGTAAACTCAATAATTATTAGACTTTGAGAGCAAGTTACTTAACCTCTCTGGTTTTGTTTCCTATCTGTAAAATTGAGGATAATATATATTTCACTGGGTTTTTATGAAGATTAAATCAAATTACATATAAAAAGAACCTAGGGAAGTACCTGACAAACAATTGGCCTTATAAATTATTGGCTCCCTTCCCTTCCCTTCCCTTAGAGGGAAAAAACGTAACAAAACAAACAGAAAAAACAGTAGCCTGAACAGTCACAAAAATACATCCCCACTTAGCTTTGTTTATTTTCCCTTCACTCCTGTGTGATTCAATAGGCATAATCTGATTTAACTTTTTCTACCTTTAGCAGAGACTTGCTCGTCATGTCTTCTCCGGCCCTCATGGGGTGAAAGATTCTCAGCATAAGTACGACTCCCAGATATAGGAGAAAGACGTCTTGCTCTTTCACTAAATTGTTCTTTTCTGTCAAACTGTGCTCCACTATTCCTACTTGCATGTTTACTTTTGGATGGCTCACATTCTATTCCAGACAACAAGGCATCAGTCAAAGGGTAGTCAAAAATATCAGGATCTAAGAGATCAAGTCTTGGAAATGAATGCTGAACCTGTGTCCTTTTCAGTTTTGCTTTATGTTCATAGTAGGTTAATTCAGCATCAGATAAGAGAGGTTTCTTTTTTAATCCACCTTTATTTTCTTCTGTAGGACTATCCCGTACATTGCATCTATGTTTACCTTCTTGATACTGAAATAGCTGTCGAATTTGATGCACAACAACAAGGAACTCATCCTGTGTAATTTCACCAGATGCTAAACGTTCACTCGTCTGCATAAGGGTGACAAAAGGAAATTAAATATTTTTAAATATAAAAAGTACTTATACAAAAATTGGACAAAAGAGAATGACTATATAAAATTAATCATAGTAACTACCTTTTGAAGTAATTCTCTTTTGCTTGCAAGAGTTAACTCTTTAGGAATCTGAAGATTGGCATCTACACTTAATCGATGCTGCTGCTTTGGAGCACGAGGTGACAAGATTCCTTTAGCACTTGACCAGCTCTCCCTATGCCTTAGATGAGGAGATTTGCTATGCTCATCACCCTGTTGTAAACTGAAACCATAAAAGCAGTATGTTACTTCAAAGATGTTTTTTAAAAAATACTCAGGATCATATTTAAGGATCCTTTTTAAAGGATCTGGTTAAAATGAATATATGTAACCATAAACAACAATTAAATAATTAAGAGCACAAGATATGAAGTCAGAAAAATAAGACATGAATTCTGATTCTTCCATGTCCTGGATTGCAGCCTTAGGTAGATTAGTTAACCTTTCTAAACCTCAGTTTCCTTATAAGTAAAATAGGAATAATAATGTTTTTTGTTTTTTACCCACAAGCTTGTAAGAATTAAATGGAAAAATAAAATACTACGTATAGCACCCAATAAACATTTTCCTATTTTTAAATTAACACTATCTTTTTAAATGTATACATTATTCTACTTGATTAAAAATGTTAACATCATACCTTTTATTTTCTTCCCAACCAGATTTCCATCTTTTAGTAGACTTGGAACTTGGCCAATTTTCTATATTCTCCTTAGGTTCAGTGCCTGATTTTGTAGAATGCTGATTTGCATTTTCTTGTGGTCGTTCCTCATCAGTCTTTTTCATTCTCCTTGGATCTCGAATATCCTGTTTAGTACCTCTCTTAGCATTTCTTTCTTCCCTGGAAAGTGGTGTAAACTCTTCCATATGTGACTGCTTAACTCCTGACTGGCGAATCTTTCCAGCTTTGGGTGTGGAAGTTGGAGACATACTCCTTTGCCTTCGTTTGGGTGACCGCCTATCTCTTCTCTTGGGGGAATGTATAATTGGTGAACGAGACTTGGGTGATCGTGATCTTGACCGTTTTCTAGTACTTGATCTCCCTGGCTTTGTCCCCTGTTTTTCCAATTCTTCTGTTATTGTATCCTGTTTTTGTACAATGCCATTTATGATTTTACTTCTACTTCCAACCAGTCTGTGTTCAGATGATTTCATGTGCTCATCTTTATCCTTTTTTTCTGCAGTTTTTCTCTTCTCTTTTACATCATCATCTTTGCCATCCATCTTATCCTGAAGATGTTTTTTTAATCTTGGATCTCTCTTGTTCATATCAGACAACCTCATACTTTCAGATTCTTGATTTTTCAAGTCTTTCGTATGGCATAATTTGTTTTTTAAAGGTGATGGTGATTTAGATTTAGATTTAGATTTTGAATCTAACTGGTCAAGTTCTTTCTTGGTTATTTTTTCACCTGATTTACTTTTTTCTTGCTTGGATGAATTAGGTTTTTCAGAGGGTACAGTTTTACTTGTCTTAATATCAGATTGGCTCAATGTGTTCATTAGGAATTCTTTCCTGTGACTCTGATCTTTTCCGTGAGAAGAATGTTGGCTCATCCTGTTAAGACGGGGATCCCGATTAGTTCCTTTCAAATCCTGAATTTGTAAGGATGGACCTGGACGGCTTTTCTCAGGTTGCACAGGAACCTGATGGGGAGCTTTAACTGCAATAGGGGGAATTTGCGAAACATGTAATTTGGATGGTGCAGATCCAGGACCTAAGTTGGATGTCTCCTGTTGAACACTAAGAGAAACTGCCTGAAATACAAAATAAATGCCCACGTTAATACTGTATAACAAGCAGATTATTTGTCAAGAAATTGAAAACTAGGAACTATAGTGCTTATTTCTAATGTATAAGTAAAGACTGCAATGAAGAGAGTCCGTGTACCTAAGTGGCCCGTTATTTCCTGCTAGTCCTTTACTTTGGGGTTTTATAATATAATCACTAGATGGAATGAACAAAAAATCCTCCTTCTTCCTAATTATTCAGTATTCTGAGCCAGACTACTCCTAAGAAATTACTAAATCACTACACTCAAGCTTCACATGAGTTAAAGAGTCATTCCAGCTAAATTCTGTCATAAAATTTAGTTCCTCCCAAAGTGGCACTGTTGAACTCATAAAATTCTGCCTTCCTGTACCTCCTTACTCTCAAATAAGATCAGGTGCCAAGTAAAATAACTTAATATAAGATCATTCATGTATAGAAAGACATAATCTTCCTGGCCTCCCTAATTTTGTGATAGCTTTTCTCTTGTAGCCTTCTAGGAGCCTGATTTCTGCTCATGAAGCATAAGTTCAGAAAACATTAAAGCCTATGTAAAAATATTCACCACAACATACCTACCATCTGAGGAGTGAAATATTAAGTCCACATACTATAATGATTAAATAAAACTAATTCGCTACCTTATAGGACAGAAGACTATTTGGAGGAAATAGTGTAGTTGATAACGAAGTGAGCTTTAAAGATATAAAAATTTGGTCTAATAAATATACCATAATTTACAAAATAAATAAAAGTGGAAAAATACACTATGAATAAAAGTAACGTTAATACAATTAAAACACAAAATTACTTCTCTATTAGAAAACAGACTTAAAATACTTAAAATACCAAATCTCCCCTACTTACCAATTGTGCCTTAGCTTGCTCTAGCTCAAGCTCCAGCTTTTTCTGCTGAAGTTCTAACAACTGTTTTTGCTTTGCCAGTAATTGCTGCCTTATTAGTTGTTCTTGGGTAAGATTCTTTTGTATATCAGGAACAAGTGGAGAAGTGGACATGCTGGGGGAACTGACCACTGTGCCAGGTGTTGAAGGTTCCTCAGGCTATAAGAAAAAATAATTCATTGAGATAAATATAGTTTAAAAGGAAGCTGAGGGGTAAACATTATCAGCATAATACTATCCATAATCTTACAGAGCTGATCATGTATAAAAGCACATGGAAGACTTATTAATTTAAAACTCAAAATGAATGTTACATAATACTTAAACAAGGTGAATATATTTTTAAGTAAGAATTTTAAATATATATATATATATATATATACTTTTATTATTACTACTTTTTCAAACTGAACTGAGCGAGCACAGGGTATTCTATTTTTGCTTCCTGGCAACAAGTTTTAGAGAAGTCAAAATTTGATAGTTAAAAGTATTAGTTACATACCATTCACATTAAAACTTACCGATTTATTTAAAAATTTAGGATTCACATGGATGCTAGATGTATTCACATTGGGGGGTAGAGGTTTAATAGGCCAAGCAGGATCTAATGAATTGACTCTGACATCCAGGGCATAAAGTTTCTTCAAAGGGAATATCTCATCCCATGTGGAACGTAATTTAAATAAACTTTTTCTAGTATTTTCATCCACCTGGAACAACAGAACAATTCTATGGCTTGTTAAGTTACTATAGAATGTTTTATATATTAAGTACAAAGTTATATAAATCTCTGCTCTACTTCACATATAGAACTATACTGCCCATTCATAAATATATCCAACAGTAATAATTCATTAAAGGTGCATATGGTTTGCAAATGTAAAATTAATATATTTCTCCTTCAAAAATAATTAGAAAAAAAATAAGTCATTATCACCTAGCCTTCATGCAAGCAAACTAGGCAAATCTTTGTATCTTCATAAGTATAAAATGTTTCACATTCTAGGGCTTGATATAATACTCCTAATGTTACTCTTACCCTCGAAAAAAATTTAATACAACCAGAAAACGGTTTACCTGATGGCTTACATTATTTACAATATAATTCAAAGTTAAAATTAAGACAAAAGTATCTCACTAATCAATCTTCTGCAGTAAAATATGGTTGGAAACTATGAACAAGCCATTTACGGTATGGAAGGCATCTTAATAATTAAAATTCACAAAATTCTTAGCCACTGATGAGTTTTAGTTTTATGTAACGTATCTGCGCACATTTGTGATGAACATAAAAAGTTTTTAGAAAATAGGCCATCAGGTAAGCCTAGTACTGGAGAAAACTGAGTTAGATTTTTAAATTTAGGACAATTAAGCCCTAACTATATTCAGATCTTTAGATAATAATATATTTACAAGTCATTTTTATCAACTGTAGCAGTAATGCCCAATTAGATTCAGTAAAGTTATGCAACCAAACACCCAAATAAATTGGAACATATTGAAACTGAAACCAAGAGATTGGTTAAGTTCCCAATAATGCAAAGTTGGCTTCTCCTTAGACTACAGCCTCAGGTGAGCAGTATTTAGCAAAGGTCTACAATACACTATAAATTAACAAGCTCTTTAATGCTATATGAAATATAGCTGTCCAAATTTCTTTTGTATATACTATTTCTTTTCTCTAAGAATTTGAAGAAAATTACTCAAGTAGTAACTGTATGTTTTCTGTTCTAACAAGAATAGTTCTTCCAGAAAAGCCCAATTCTACAAATCTGACAAACGATTTCTCCAGACAAAATAGGTGCACCTACTAAAACATAAGAACTACCAATTACTTATGTAAATGCCCTGTTGCTCAGTGTGAAAGATAAAGCCTGACAGGCTGTGAATTACCTCAGCAAATCCCTTGTCTTCCTGAACATAATACTGTGTTATCCAAACTACGAGATACAATGTTATGGAAGGAATTTACAATCTCTAGGTATAGAAACTAACCAGCCTTTCTTCTAGACACTAAGGGGGGGGAAAGGTATTTCTAAAATAACCTAAAGCAATTAACTGGTCCACCTTTCACACATACCTACAACATTCACATAAAAACACACTTGAACAAAGTAACAAAAAAAGGAAACATTTCCAGAAAAAAAAAATCAGATGTTTCAGAAATCAATCACGGCTTGAGACACATTGGAAGATTATGCTTTTTTTTCAGATAGTAATAGTGAAACATCCCAATTCTAGAAATTTAAATAACGAAATTTGAAGTACTCCTGGTAGCTTCAGATCTTTTTGCCCATATTCCAGTGATAAAACAGACTTTCAATCAAATAAACTCAACCTTTTATTAAATGCACAATTCTAAGAGCAAACCCATCTATTCTTGAATGATGTAAAACCCTAGAATCTGTTTCAAAAATCTAACATTAACTTTAGCCACTCTCTTTGAAATGGTACTTAACAATAAATATCCAAGAGAATACATTTCACCACCCAAGAAAACCCAACACAAGGCAAGTATTTATTTAATCAGGAACACATTTCTTAAAAAAAAATTCAAATGTTTCTAAATGCATATATACCTTTTCAAACACACAAATAAATGTTGCAACTAGATTTTTAGTAAAGGCAGTGAGATACTCTCTTCCAACGTTTTTCACAATAGAATCCATAAGGTACATAACAGGAAGCTTCTCTGAGGAAGGAGCCTGAAGTAATAAAAAGAAACTGAGAAGTTTAGTATAAAGAATTGCCACCAAAGAATTACTTTTAAAAGTGAGTTTTAAACCTTTAAACCCACAATACAGACCTCTATTTTTGTTGGTACTAAATACTTCTGAACTGATATTAACCTTTATGATATAAGTGTTCAAGTTCTCATCTCTTAAAATGATCTTTAGGTGAGCATACAAAAGCTCAGAATTACCAGGGGAAAAGAACAGTACACTCATTTAAGACTCAATAGTATTTCAGGTTCATGTGGTAAAAAGTGTTTTAAGTGACCAAAAAAAAGGAAGGAGGGGAAGAAATCTTCTACAATCCAAGTGTCAGCTTTGGGACCCATATTAACTTATAATGATGTGCCTGGACTTAATTCTAAGCAAAGCTTTTAAGACCTCTGGTTGAAACCCTAATTTCCATAGGTATATTTTATATGTTAAAGTCTGTGAAGCTTTTGTTACCTGTAAAATCATTAGGATTACTTCTCTATAATCCAAATGGAACAAAAGAAATCAAATATGCTTCACATATGACGTCAATGGCCAAACACTTAAACTTGCACGTGAACATGCAGGAAGATGCAAGTTTGTTACTGATACAAGAAAAACTGGATGAAGCAGCCGCTGAGTCATGTAAATCAAGTTGAACTTGACTCTGGAAACCAGGATTTGTCCTGAAGATTTTCTTCACATCATGGACTCTCCGTCGAAATTTTTCCTCTGACCTGCACCAATGAGGGTTTCTAAATTTGTGCAGAGCCAGTGTGGTGATGCTGTTACAGGTGGCCCTTTCCAAAGTAATGTCGCCCCAGTTCAAATGCAATGCCTACCCATCACTGGCATTTAGAAGGCACAGCAAGCTTCCAGAAAGCATCAGCAGGTTCACAGACTTGTTGAGGAGCAAGCATTAAGACACACTGTGTAAATTAAGTGTTAACTGACTCCACAGGAGCACCCATGAATTAAAAAAACAAAAACAAAAAAAAACCCTTACATTACTTCATCCCCATTTACCCATTCCATGTGTATAGGAATTTTAACCCTGAAAAACACTTACCCATAGCTACCTGTAGCTAGGGTAGGCTCACAGTTCTGGAGTACACAATGCCATCATATTTCACAAAACCAATTGCCCATACAAGTGTGTGGAAATGCTCTTGCTTCTGTTAACACCTTTACAACGAAAGTTGGCTAAGGAAATCTGATTAACTCTGTATGAAAACTTCTTTTAAGGTACTAATAAAAGGATTCAAAAGGCCACTGCATGTGGGTAAACTATATTAAGTTCCAACATGTCAAATGCTTTATTGCTGTGTCTTTATCTTACCATGTCATGTTTTACACCATTTTAGTCATTATTGTAACTTCTGAAGATAAATAGGCTCTCTTCAACACCCAAATCTGTTCAATAGGCTAATTTTGTATTGTACTAGTGAAGTCCTTATATGTAATATTTTTTTGCTATTGCTGCCTCATGGGGAGGGGTCAAGTTAGGTGTGATTCCATAAGTTTAGTAATGCTGAGATGCTAAAGAATAAGGACACAACCATTCACCTCCAGAAACACAAAACCAAGCCAGTTCGCTACCAAATGACGGAAAATCCCTCCCCTCACCCTCAACCCCCACCCCGGATTAAGATAGTTCCCCCAAAGTGACTTTTACATCTTTTCCTCAATCTGGCTTTACAAAAAATAACCAGGAAACGTGTGCCCCCAAAATTTCATCTGTCTTTTATCAGCAAATAGTCCACCTATTTTCACCAAGCTGTGTAGCGATACACAAATACAAGTTTTATGTGGTCACTATGCATTTAGATTCTCGAAGTTCTTCTGGATCCTTTAAAAACCAGCAAGGAAACCGTTCTTTGAGTGACAACCTAAGCTGCTAAATATTAGACACTGTGGAATACTAATACCCAAAATACAAGATAATTAGATTTTTTTAAAAGTCGATGTTATTTTCTTAAAAACGCAAGTGCTGTTTTGTTTTAAAGGAGGCATTTAATGTCACTTAAACCTTCAACAAGGCAAAAACTAAGTTTTCATGTCCAACATGTTTGTGGTACCAATAAAAAGGATGTTGAGTATGAGAACTGCTTCCTTTTAAAATCTCATACTTTAAGAAAAGAACAGCTGTTTCACACATTCACAGGAAAAGGTGAATGACACTTGTATTTTAGCTGTCAGACTGAGCATGATAAACTTGTTGAGACCTTTAAAAAAAAGCCTTATTTTTGTCCTCTTTAAACTAAGGTATGAAAGGACCACCTGAAACCGTGTATCTTGTGAACGGATTTACCCAAAAGAGTGGATGGAACCTAAAGAATGAACCCAAGTCACTTAAAGACTTTTGTTTAAAACACACAACCACGTAGATAAAAATAAGTGTTGGAAACAAATTCTACACCTTACAAAGGTAAATAAAAAAGACAAATACATATTTTATATGTTTTATTCACAAATTTTATAATACCAGTCACACATTTCAAAACCATTTATTAGAGTCAGACCACTCAGTTTTACACTAGACAGAAAACGCCTCTAAACAATGTATTGGTGGTTGTTGTTAAAGTGGCCTTTTAAAAGGGGTTCACTCTACTAAAAGGAGGCTCATCCTGATCACTGCAATAACTAACAACTAGAAAAAACTAAACCGTAAATACAAGCTTGAAAAATAACTTAAAACGTAGTACTGGGAAGCTATTAAAACTCATTATAACTAAGTTTAACAGCAACTTTACTTAAATGACATATCGCTCCCACATGAATCCACAGAAGAGGAGGACTACAGGGAAATATAAGGTGGCAAAGGACCACTTCCGTCAAGGGGTGAAGAAAAGCACGCCTTCACTATCAGGGAAGGGAGAAAAGAGAGAAAAGGAAGAGGAGGAGGGGCTGAACTTTTCAGAGAAACTACAAGTACTTGTTACCCACTGGGCCAGTTCTCCACCTACAGGTTGGATAAGATCTCCTCCCCCCCACCAAACCCCACCCTCAACGCCAATTTCCCATATTTAGGGGCAAATTAGACCCTCCGATAGGAGAATGAAAGCTTTATCTAGCCGCCCCCACCCCAAAATGGGGCTGACGGGTGTGAGCAGCTGCCTGGCTGGCAGGGAATGGATTCTCCTCTCTTCCCCTTCGCATCATGTGCTTTTCAGGCGCCATGTTGGGCTCCTAACAGGCGGCTGCTCCACTCGGGGCCAATTCCCTATTCCCACCCACCAACAGCTCGCTCCCAGGTCCCCCTTCACCTCCTTCCAACCCACAGAGCACAATTACCCAAAAGGGTACTGGGGGAAAATGGGATAACCACTCCCCACCTTCCCAGGGAGCTCAAATGGTTTAACTCCTCCCCAAACCACAAACTGCCTTTAAGTCTCCCCCACCCCAAAGGGCTCTACTCAAAGCGTGTGCGTGTTGGGATATACAATGCGGTGGCCTACATAGGGAGCTGGTGAGCGGAAGTGGGACTCCACCCTTCATCCTCCCCTCCCTCCCCCTGGAGAGGCCCACGCTCGAAGCCTGGGCCAAAGACCGAGCCTGAGTTGGGGGGGAGGGTTGGAGAGGAGGAACACTTGTCCCCCCTTTGGATGGAAGCGAGACCTGGGATGAGGCTGACACTAAAATCAGGGAGTATTAGAAGAATAGGAGGCTGCGGGGTGTATAAAAACCTTGGCGGTTTGGGCCTCGATGAGAGAGACGATCTCCTTGGCGAAGGGCAGGTTCTCCTCGGCTAGAATGGTCAGCATATTGATGTGCGGTTTGCTATTGAAGGTCAGGTCTTCGAGCGATGACTGATAATCCCGACAGGCGTCCTCCCGGGCCCCCGCAGCACCGGCCTCGGCCGGCGTCTGCTCTGACATTGCGCCGCGGCCCCCCTCCGAGGTCCGCCGCAGCTGAAGCTGAAGCCGCTGTCGACACCCCGCCTCCCTTACGACTCCTCTTCCTCTCCCCGGCTCTCTCGCGGCTCCGGCTTCACCACATGCTGACCGCGGAGGGGGGTTGGGGGACGACACAGGGGGAACCTCGGGTGCGAAACGCCGTCGTCTCACTAGGTGATCTCCTTCCACTTGCAGCCGCCACAGAAGCTCCTTTCTGCACAGACACAAAATGGCGGCGGCAGCGGAGGCTCCAGCTCCGAAAATGTCTGTGTTCCCAACCGCTGCGTCGTGCGAAATGAGTTAGGGGAGGAGAAATGTGCGGTAAAAGGGCGGGGCCGTTGATAAAGCCAGGCGTGATTGGCCTACCCGATAACGTCACAAGCCCCACCTGCGGTCCTTCCGCAGGACGTACGAGCACCGCCTCCTTCTCCGGCCCCTGCCCGGGCTTTCGCAACACCTACGGTTCCGAGGTGCGGTGGGAAAGACGGCCTTTCTCATTGGCCGGTTCATAAGGGAATGTCCGGACACTTGTTACCATAACAACCCATTCAAGGAGAGCCAATCAGCCTGGGGAAGGCTGTTTCCGAGGCCCTACCCAACCAGTTTAAGAAAGCTCAGCCGTCCGCTCTCCTTCCCTCCCTCTGCAGTGCCCAAGCCACTGAGCGACATCGTCAATCATCCTCCCTCCCGCCTGCTCCGCCAGCGGCGGCCGCCAGTGGGGGCTGGGAGGAGCCGCGGCTTTCGGCCTCCGCACCCCGGCTGCGGCTCTGGTCCCAGGTGCTCTCGAGTACCTGGGCGGACCCAGCCGGCGGGCCGGCTGTTTCCACGAGAGCTTACACTGGGGAGGGAGGCGCCAGATTTACCCGGAACCTTGGGGAACGTCGCTGGAGAGTCGACTCCAGCCCGCCGCTTCCCACACCCACAAAAACACCTAGTCTGGCGTGAATTGAATCCCCAGAAAAATGCCTTTATTTGTAAGTCGTATGTGGAAGGCTTTTCCCTAGGGCTTTGGAGATCTTTGGGGAGCCCACTCAGATCTCTACGAAGGGTTTTTCAGAACAGACGCACCGGGCTCGGAGCCAAATAGCTTCTGTCTCTGAATCTTGTGCACTTCGAAACAACCTTAGAATACACTATTTGGGGCACGTAGGAAAAATGTATGTGTATTATTTAATCTTATGGGGATCTTTTCCCAGGCTTATAAAATCTATTTGGAGGCTGGGAATGATGCTCTCAAAACACACAAAACAGTAAAATAGTACTTTATTTTATGCCTTGGAGGTGTGGCGTAACACAATAAACTAAATGTAATTTTTTTTTTTTTTTTTTTTTTTTTTTGACCGGTAAGAGGATCGCAACCCTCCGCAGGGCCACGCTCAGCCAGTGAGCACACCGGCATTCCTATATAGGATCCGAACCCGCGGCCTCGGCGCTATCAGCACCCTCCTGAGTGAGCCACAGGGCCGGCTCTAAATGTAATTTTTTCATTGAGTAGAGATATTAATCCCAAGTATAGGCTTTAAAAAGTATTTATTACGTAAAATTTGCTTTACATTGCCCCCTCCCCCACCAGGCTGCTAGGTGCCATAGAGATACTTTGTTATTCCCCAGAAGAAACTGCTCATAAGAAATAAACTGCACTTTATTTGTCCCATATAAAGTAACATTTTTATTTCTTCTTTTTGTTTAGCTTGAGGTTTTCTTTTTTTGTTTTTTTTTTTAGCAGCTTTATTGAGGTATAACTGATGTAAAATAAACGGTACAGCAAGGTTGTTTTGATTTATGTATTTTGTATTCCTTAGCTTAATATAGCATATTAATGAGAAAAGCTGAAGATGAGAGCATGTCTTCTCTCATTTGAAGCTAAGAAATATTGTTGAATAGGTATTTATTATCTTAATTTTTTTACAATGTTAGTAGTGATATCTAGATATAATAGACACAGTTAAAATTAAATAACTTTTAAAGTTCCTATTTTCTGGAGGGAAATAGCCAGGGTAAAATACTCCTCTGATACTTTTCCTTATCATTTTAAAGGTGAATTTAATCAGTAAACTTTGAGATACAGGAAAATATCTGCTTTTTATTGTTTTTTATATCCTTTTAACAACTAAGTGAACTTCTAAAAAATAAAAGTTTTCAAAGCTCTGATTTGGCATCTATTGTATTCCTCTCAGGCTGTACACAGAATAAACAATGTATCTTCTCATATAAATCAACAAACCCATGTACCCACAGAGGATGTGGAAAACTCAAGTGACTAGCAGTCTTATTCCAATCATGTGCTATGTATACTACAAGAATATTTTTTCTTTAAATACTCAGGACAGAACACAAACCAAAAGTGCACAAAACTTCTCATGGGTTTTCAGTGTCAGTTCTTTATTCAGAATATGCAACTGATGCACTTTCCACCAACCTTAAGCCTCAGTTTTCTGCCCATATCTATGCTAGGTGCACTGAGGAACTTGATAGCCCCTTGGCCATGCCTTCATGAAATTTATAGCCCATTCATAGTCTCATGGCATAATATAAGAAAGTAGTACATTTGACCAGGAGACTGGCTATCCCAAAGCTATTTTCAATCATCAAACCCACTGATTTTTGCGTTTCTGGAGAATATCAAGCCTTTTTGTTGTTTTTGAGGAAAATAACTATACTCTTCCCTTGGTTCGCAAGTATTTATGAGGAGTTAATTCTTCTTAAAAAATTCTTTGTTCTAGGCAACCAGTTATAGCTGCCCCTGCTGTAACTGTGGGATCTGGATCCCTGGATTCAATAGCGGATCAAAAATACTCAGAAAAAGAAATTGTGTCTGTACTGAACAAAGTTCAGACATTTTTTCCCTGTCATTATTCCCTAAACAATACAGTATGGCATAGCATTTACATTGTATTAGCTATTGTAAGTAATCCAGAGATGATATAAAGTATACAGGAGGATATGCATAGGTTATATGCAAATACTACATCATTCCATATCAGGGACTTGAGCATTCATGGATTTTGGTATCTGTGTTAGCCCGTTTTGTGTTGCTGTAGCAGAAATACCTAAGACTGGGTAATTTATAAAGAACAGAGGTTTATTTGGCTTATGATTCTGGGATAGCTGCATCAGGCATGGGCCTCAGGCTGCTTCTACTCATGACGGAGAGCAGCAGGCAGCTGGCAGATACAAGCCAATCACATGGTGAGAGGAGGAAGCAAGAGCAAGAGGGGAGATGCCAGGGACTTTTAAACAGCCAGTTCTCATGAAAACTAATAGAGAGCGAACTCACTCAGGCCACCTGCCCCCCAGAGAGAGCATTAATCCATTCATGAAGAATCCACCCCCATGACTCAAGCAGATTCCAATACTGCCACACTGGGGATCAAATTTCCACACGAGTTTTGGAGGGGACAACACATCCAAACTCCATCAGTATCCTAGGGAGGTCCTGGAACCAAACCACCATGGATTCCAGGGGATGACTGTACTCTTCTGATGTAAACTTTTAAAATAAGAAAGACTGAAATGCGTATACTAAACCTAGAAACTAGAAAGGAAACAAGGGAATAAGAATCAAAAAGCAATCCCTTTCAAAACAGTTATCTAGCATTGCCAACAGGTAGAATTTCCCCTTTAACATGTGAATCCAGTGTGTGTAAATAATATGCAGTAATAATATTTACACATCATATATATGCATATATATTCTTGCTGAAAACATGTACAAGCCCGTTACCCATTTTAATATTATTTATTTATTAATCTTTTAAAAAACTTATTTATTAATTTTTTTTACAGTCTATGATTTTGTGGAACAGTTGGCAGGGAAGAGGAGAAGGGGAAAGGAAATAGGGTGGGAGAAAGAGAAATGAGGAGGGGTGGGATTGATACCTGTGGCACCACCCCCCCATTCCTGCAGGGTAACATTATTTATTGTTCATATGTTTTATAACCAGAAAAGTACTGCATGCTTATTCTAAAGCATTCAAATACAAGTAAACCAAAATTCCTTCTCTTTACCCTTGTTCACAAGGTAACCACTGTTCACAGTTTAAGGTGTATCCTTTCATTGTTTTTTCAAGGAACATACACACAAACACAATGTGTGCAGCTTTTTATTTTTGATTTTTACAAAAATAGGATATATATACAGATATATATTTCATAACTTGGTTTTTAAACTCAAGGTATCATGTACATCCTTTCATGAACAGTCCTAAATGCTATATAATTCAAAGCATTTGTTTTTAAAGCCTGTGGCTTAGAAAGATAGCTAAGACAAGAGTCAATCCATTCTAGTGTTGGTTCTTAAGGAGGCTGCAATACTGGCATGTAATAGGTATTCAATGAATATTCATTGACTGATCCAGACCTTTTGATTTCAATTTCACCTTGCTTGTCCATTGCTGTATACCACCATCAGGAATAAGCAAATGCAACATTAGTTGAGAACTTAGGGCAGAGGTTGGACTTGATGTTATGGAGTTTAAAGATAGAGATTATCAGGGAAGGAGCCTGACTGACAGTTCAAATGGTGTGATCACCATGCTCCAAAAACCAGTTTGTTTTTACTTTTTTTTTTTTTTACCAACTTTATTTGTTTGCAGAAAAATATAATTTAATGGACATTTATTAATTTTAAGTTTTTCTCCCATACATGTATCTTAACCATTTGCCATTTCCTCTTAAATATAGATGGGAAAAAAAGCAAAAGAATATGCAGCAAATGAATACTAACAGAAAATGTCCAAAATATGATTTCAGAACAAATTGTATATATATAATAATATGTTGTATTCTATATTATTCTCTGGAGTCTCTCTCTAATAGAAATAGAGAATAGGAACAAACTTAAACTAATAGAAAACTTCCAAAACATAATTTTATAACAAATTATATATATGTATACTAGTTTATATTATTCTCTGTATTATATACATGGAGAGAGAGAGAATGAAAGAGAGATTGTCTTGAAAAAAGTTGTTTCTGTTCATTTGTTCATTCAGCACAGACCCGGCTCTTAAGGAGCTCTTAGTCTGGTGGGTGAGATAACAAACCAACAATTACCACATGGTGTGACAACAGTCATGATAACAGTATAGAGTGGGAGCATGAGAGACACATTTTTTTTTCTGACCGGTAAGGGGATCACAACCCTCGGCACGGTGTTTTCCACACCACGTTCAGCCAGTGAGCACACCAGACATCCCTATATGGGATCCGAACCCGCGGCCTCGGCGCTACCAGTGCTGCACTCTCTCGAGTGAGCCACAGGGCTGGCCCGAAAGACACATTTAAATCAGACTGGGGTTGGTTGGGGAAGGTTTCCCTGAAGGATTTGTGGTTGGCAAGTTTGAAAGGAGTGAATAAGAGTAACTAGATAAAGGGAGAAAAGGGCATCTAAGGCAAAAAGACAATGGTGGATCTAGGTTTTGTGGGACCCAAAGTTTGGAAGATTTTCTTTGAGAAAACAACACAAAAATACAATTATACAGTTATGTGGCCCATGTAAGTGAGATTTCATTAGCTTCACTGTACATGGCCTATTCAAAGAGACCTATTCAAAGACTGAAATACAAGTATTTCAGAACAGATCAAAAGATGTCTATAGGAGAATGGATGAGATGAGCCAATCACAAGCGACTTCTTTTGAGTTTTATAGTAAGGGAAATGGAAATTTTATGGGGGAGTGGCTAGATTTTTGTATCAAAAAGATAATTCTGGTAATACTGGGTTTGTTAAAAATTAAATTATGTTTCTTTAAAAATACGTGGGGTTATCTGCTTTGTGTACTTAAGTGAAAAATATTGTTGCTTAGTCAAGGGTTTCATAAGGGGGGAAGTGTATATACATCATAATATTTTATTTGTTTTTTAAGGTTGTCGAGTTTATTTTACATGGCAATAATTAGTTGGGTGTCTATTTTTGTTGTTTTTGTCAAATGTGTTATTTTGACATATGGGTTTGATTATAAAATTTACTCTGAAAATTATGTGAATTAGTTTTTTTTTTCTTCTTCTTTTTTTTTTTTTTTTTGTCCTTTTTTGTGACCGCGCTCAGCCAGTGAGCGAACCGGCCATCCCTATATAGGATCCGAACCCACGGCGGGAGCGCTGCTGCACTCCCAGCGCCGCACTCTCCCGAGTGAGCCACGGGGTCGGCCCTGTGAATTAGTTTTTAACTGCATCATATTGTAAAATTCATTTCTCAAATCGTTTGGTGGTTGAAATTCTTGTGAGTCAAAATAAAATGCTCTATTATTATCACTTAAGTGGTTTTCTGACTTTTTTTTGAGAAGCCCAGTTTATCTACCTTATCACAGGATTGTTCTGTGCCAGGAAATAACCCTGACCAAAGCAAGAATAGAGACTGTTATGAGATAGGTGAAGTAAACTAAGGAAATGTATAACCATAACTCAGAATAATGGTTCAAAGCACAGAGTCTGGATGCTAGGTGATCAGCTCACTTGGGAGAGCGTGGTGCTGTTAACACCAAGGTCGTGGGTCGGGATCCCTGTACTGGCCAGCCTCCCAAAAACCAAGAACAAAACAAAACAAAAAAGCATACAGTCTGATAAGATGGTTTCATTCTGTGGCTATAGCATCTTCTTAGTCCCAATACTTTAAGAAAGTTATTTAACTTCTGTAAGCTGCTGTTTCCTCAAATGTAAAAAGAAAATAATGGCAACTCTCACCTCATAAAGTTGTCACAAAGATGAAATGAGACGACATTTACTTTTGTGGGACTTTACCATGGTATACTTGTATTTGACCCCACAACTACACTTCTAACAACACAAGACAAATTTACTCAAACATGTAGGAAATTAAGTGCACAGAGGGTTATTCATTTTAGTATGGTTTCTAGCAACAGCAAACTGAAAACAATTTACTATTTAAAAAAATTTTTTTATCATCTTTATTTTTTTATTATTATTATTTTAATTTATTTTATTTATTGAATCAAAATCGATTGTACATATTTTGGGGTTGAACACTGAGATATGTTGATTAAGTCAATATTACTAGCATACATATTGTTACAAATCATAATTCTTCTTTATGCCCCTTGTCCAATCTCCCTGCTTCCCCCATTCCCTCCCCCTCCCCCCTCTAATTACCCTAGATTTCTTCTCTCCTTCTGAAAGAATAATGGTTACTCTGTTAATTTGTTGCCTAGATGATCTGTTCAATGCTGAGAGATGTGATCAGATCCCCAATATTATCATAGAGCAGATGCTCCTTCTGTCACTCTGAAATGGGTTTTGTGGAAAGAGACATCCTCTTCTTTTCTTTGTCTCTGCTGGTGGTGACTCTTGGGTGAATGCACTCCAGTGGTTGGCGGACCATCTGTGTGGTGGTTGTGGTGTCTACCCGCTTTTGTGGTCGCAGTGGTTATTGTGGTGGCTGTGGTGGGCCACCCACGTGGAGGAGCTATGTTTGGTCCCCTTCTCCATGCCTCTGGTCCCTGGGCAGGCCTCAAGGTGCTGGTGCCATATGCCTTGTTGTGGAAAGGGTGGCCAGTCCCCTTCTCCATGCCTCAGGTCACCGGGCGAGACCCAAGGAGCTGGTGTGGTATGCCTGGTTGAGGGAGGGTAGTCTGGTCCCCTTCTCCATGCCCCGGGTCTCTATGCAGGCCCCAAGGCGCTGGTGCCATGTGCCTAGTTGTGGGAGGAGGGTCCGGTCCCCTTCTCCATGCTTTGGGTACTCAAGTGGGCCCCAAGGTGCTGGCGTTCTGTGCCTGGTGTGGGAGGAGGGTCCGGTTCCCGGCTCCATACCTTAGGTCACTGGACAGGACCTGAGGCACTGGCTTGGTGTGCCTGGTTGTGGGAGAGAGGTCCAGTCCCCTTCTGCATGCCTCTGGACTGGGTGGGCCCTGAGGTGCAGGCGCAGTGTGCCTGGTTGTGGGCAAGAGGTCTGGTCCCCTTCTCCTTGCCTTGGGTCCCCGGGTGGGCCCCAAGGTGCTGGCATGGTATGCCTTGTTGTGGGAGGAGGGTCTGGTTCCTGGCTCCATGCTTCAGGTCACTGGGCGGGACCCAAGGCACTGGCCCAGTGTGCCTGGTTTTGGGAGAGAGGTCCGGTCCCCTTCTCCATTCCCCGGGTCCCTGGGTGGGCTCCAAGGTGCTGTCATGTTGTGCCTGGTTGTGGGAGGGTAGTCCAGTCCCTGGCTCCATACCCCTGGTCCCTGGGTGGGTCCCAAGTCTCTGGCTCAGTGTGCCTGGTGTGGGAGGGTGGTCCGGTCCCCTTCTTGATGCCTCGGGTACCCGGGCAGGCCCTGAAGTGCTGGTGCAGTGTGCCTGGTTGTGGGAGAGAGGTCCGTTCCCCTTCTCCTTGCCTCAGGTCCCTGAGCAGGCCCCAAGGTGCTGGCTTGGTGTGCCTGGTTGTCAGAGGGGGTTCCAGTCCCCTTCTCCATGCTTTGGGTCCCCGGGCTTGCCCCAAGGCCCTGGTGCAGTTTGCCTGGAAGTGGGAGTGGGGTCTGGTCCCTGGATCCAAGCCTCCAGTTACCAGGCAGGCCCCAAGGTGCTGGTGGTGTGCCTGGGCCAGAACTAATTTTTTGTCCTTTGCTTCTAACACGAGGGAACTTCCTGTGGGAACCAGTACTTGAGCTGTGTGGTTGTTTAAATTGCTACTTTACTGCTGTTTCCCTAGGGAAGGCCTTCTGTGCAGCTCAGGGTTTAATGGTTGATCTTATACGTACTTCCGGCTCTCCAGAGACCCGGTGGATCTGTGTTCTGTAGAATCTCTGATCTGGGCCTGAGTTTTTTCATCAAACTGCACCCCATGCAATTCTGCATTCCCAACCAGTCTCCTTTGAGTGGTCCTGTGCAGACTGGGGGGCAGATCGGCTGTACTTGCTGTGTCCCAGTGTTCTCCTGGTGTTCCCATCTTGCCCACCGCCCATGTTCCAAACACTTCCCATGGTATGGGCCCTGCGCTGGTCCCTTGTGATGCCTCACTGACCTCTGAATGGCTCCCTTTTTTCTGTTGTTCTGGCTCCTCGCTCCTGCGTGGGTCCATGGGAAACCTATTAGTGGTCTTGCTGTCCTGGGGGCTGCCAAGGCCCTCTTCTCTCCTGCTGACTCCAAGTAACTCCATCTGAAAGGCACAGCTACGGCTCCTGCTCTATGTGCTCATCAGCTCAAGCCTTAAAGCAGCCATGGCCCAAAATGCTCAGAGCTGCTTTTTCTTTCTCTCATCGAGGCTTCTCCCCCTTCATGAACTCTTCAGGTCTCTCCTCCTCTTCCCCTGAGCTCCAGCGGCCCCAGTTATATTTTTACAGTTGTAAATTTGGTTGATTTGTGGGAGAGAGTGACACTGGGAACCATCTACTCCACCATCTTGACTGGAACTCTCCCTGAAACAATTTAAATGTCCATAGTAGGGAACAAGTTATTCTATGCAATAGAATAGCAGTTATCAAACTTTTTAGTCTGAGAAGCATGTTATATTCTTAAAAATTATTGAGGACCCCGAACAGCTTTAGTTTACATAAATTAAATTAATATTTATTATCATTTTAGTAATTAGAAATTTAAAAGAATTCTTATTTTAAAATAACAATAATAAATTTATTATATGTTAACATAACACTTTTTTTGGAAAAGTAACCATATTTTCCAAAACACAAAAGAATCACTGAGAAAGTTTGCATAGTTTGTATTTTTGCAAATCTCTTTAATATCTGGCTTAATGGAAGAGAGCTGTATTCTCAGGTCTGCTTCTGCATTTACTCTGCTGCAATAACACAGGTCGGGTAGCCTCTGGAAAACTCCACTGTACTCTAGTGAAAGAGAGTAAAAAAAGGAAAGTAACATTTTAGGTTATTATGAAAATAATTTTAATTTCAAGACCACCTGCCACTTTGAGAACTACTGCATTGGAATACTATGTACCTTATTTTTTGAAGGAAAAATTTTTTTATCTTTATATACAGAAAACTCAACAATGTACCTTTACCCCAGTTTAGTGGTAAATTCTTTAGCCTTTGCATTTCCCAGCTTGGCAATGTGAGCCACAGATTTTGGACCCAGAACGTTGCCTCCCCAGTGACAGCGGATCTCATCATATCTGTCATTGTAGTCGGTCCTGATAGCTTCCACCAGCTTAGCCAGAGCTCCTTGGTCTTCCGAGTTAACCTGCATGAAGGCAGTGGTGGTGTAGGTTTTCCTGTGGACTAGTCCTCCCGGTCTGGCCTTCCCCTTGGTAATGTGGTAGGGGACCTCCATCTTATGGCACAGGGCAGGCAGGAAAACAAGCATCTCACTGGGCTCCACATCATGTGTAATCACTACCTGCTGCATCTTCTTGTTCTCCACCAGAGTGGTGACAATATTAACCCCTGCTCGAAGGACAGGTGGTCTCTTTGTGGGGACATCCCCTTTGCCGGGAGCTTTCTTCTCAGCCCGAGTCAACAACAGTCTCTGCTTCTTCTCTTTCTTTGTCTCCTGTCTGTACTTGTGGGGCAGCTTAAGCAATTGAGTAGCTGCCTGGCGGTCCAAGGCCTGGGTGAACTGGTTAATCACAGGAGGCACTCAGCCGCTTATAGAGGATGGCCCTTTGTCGCTGCAGCCAGATGTAGCCGGGCCATTTGACAAGGCGCATGAGGTCCCTTTTGGGCTGGATATCCTGTCCAATGCCGAAGTTCTTAGGCTTCTTCTCAAAGACAGGGTTTACCACCTTCTTCATGACAGCAGGGACCGGGGGCCACCTTCTTCTCCTTGGCCTTCTCTCCCTTCAGTATCTTGGATGGTTGGAGGTGAGAGCCTATGTGCCTTTTTAAATGAGGAGGCTCTTTATATGCTGTTGTAGAGGATCTCTAAAATACATTGTTAAGTGACAAAAAATATAAAAGCAAGGTACAGAACCCTGTATACCAGCACTTCATTCATTTGAAAATAATCAGGGAAAAAGAATAAATATGTATGTATTTATTTGTATGTACATGTATCACTGGAAGAATATACAAAAAAAAAAAAAAAAAAACCAAGAACAAAAATTGTAACATCATCTCTGGACTGGGCAACCAAAAACCAGGAAAAAATCATTTATTTTTTTGCTTTTTGAACTTTCTGCCTTATGCAAGTATCAACTAATCAAAAAATTAAATTTATTTTTAAAGAAAAAGATTTTATTTAGATATATATTTACATTTATATACATTTATATATATTTATTTTTATATATGCTTTCTACATGCCTGGCAGATGCTCAATAAATTATATATAGCACCTTTCTATTCTGAGATAAACCATTATTTTAAAAGCTTTTTTAACAATAGGAAAAATGTAAAATAATTGAAAATCTTTTATTCTGAAAGTACATACTCTTATTAAACTGCCTCAGAATTAAATACACAGAATCCAAACATCCTGATTATGGCAGTTATTTTAAATCTTTCATTAGAATAATCATAACAATTGTGGGCATAGCCAAAAATATATCCAAAATAATGTCCAATTCATTCAGGCGATAAATAGATGAGCTACCTATCAATCAAGTGAAGAAACCTGAAGGTGAATTACAAAATTTCATAGAGCCGAAACAGCGCAAACTTTTAAAAAATGTTTAATACTAACCATTGGCTTGAACCAGTTTTTGCTGCCTATCAGTCAACTTTAAACTCTAAGGGGCTTATAGCAACACATATTTTTTTCCTGTCTTATAGGTCTGTACATTGCCTATGGCTCCGCTGGGCGTGGCTGGACTCAGTTGGGCTTGACTCCAACATGCTGGCTAAATTCAAGGCTGTTTCCCATATTTTTTCTTTCTCCCTGGACCAGTGGCTACCTAGGACATGTTCTTTTCATGAAGGGTCACTGGAGTCCAAGAGAATAAGCAGAAACATAAGATGCCTCTCTTGAGGTCTTGGCCTGGAACTGGCACTTGTCACTTTGGCCCATGTCTCATTGACCAAAATAAGTTACAAGGCCAAGCACACCACTAGTTGGGAGGAGGGGAGATGTCCTTTGCCTGCTCTAGTAGGTGACATTAAAGAGTTATGTGGTAAGGATGAAGATGTAGAATTCTAATACAGGAAGGTCATGAAGCATTGGAAACAATAATTCAATCTATCATATCATTTTAAAAGAGCTAAATTTGCTCCTTAACAGCTCAAGAATAATGACTCTAGGTATATACAGCCCAAGACACAAAATCTCTGATCCACAACCTCATTCTGCCGAGCCAGTAACCTTAGTTTCCTTAGATTGGTAAATATAGAAACAATGAAGTAAATCAAATCCATATAGGAATAATCTGTGTACTTTTGGTATTTAATGAACTCTTTGGAGAAGAGAGCAAGATAGTGGCAGCAGTAGGGGTTTGTAGCCAGGGTGAGCTGCTGCCTTGCTCTGGCCCCAGACTGGTCCCTCAGCCTTTCTGTCTTGTCGAATATGGCAGCTCAAGGTGCCTTGACTACCACACACACTGCGGCATGGAAGATGGGAAGATCCAGCAGCAGAATTTTTGCTGAGTGTGTGGCAGAGCATAAAACTGAAGGCTTGGCTAGGTAGCAAAGACAGGGTCTTGTGGTGTGTAGGTCTCAACATGCTGATAGAAGATAGTCCTCTATTATACACAGAATCTATCTTTCCTTCAGAACATTTGAAAACAAATGAAATGAAGCTAATTAAACATGCAACCCATCCTCGGTCAACTCAAATATTGACTGGATCAAAGTGATCAGCTTCTCATCCTAGATGCCTGACAGAAAAAGGGCATTGGAAGAAGAGTCAAAAAAAAAAAAAAAAAAAAAAGAAAAAAGAAAAGACATGTCTTGGGAAGGGAGAGTGGAGGCTTAATATATACCCCAGTCTCTATGGCTTTTTAAACAATGATTAAAAATTAATAGACACAAGAAGAAGCAGGCAGTGTGACCCAAAATCAAGAAGGAAAAAAGTCAATAGAAGCAAATGAGTCAGATGTTGGATTAACCCACAAGTATGTTAATAAACTATTATAAATATGTTAAAGAAATTTGAAAAAATGAGTGGAAAGAGAAAGAATTTCAACAGAGAAATGAATCTGTCTCTTAAAAAAGAAAAGAAAAAGAACCAAACGGAAATCACAGAAATAAAAGAAACATAAGTTAAAAATGTAACTCAATACACTTCCGGCTATTATTTCCTAGTCATCTTGATTAGACATGTGAGATAGTTTAGTAGACAACTGATAGAGACATGAGAAACACTTTGATCTCATCACAACACACTAACATTCTAGCTCTTAAGTGAATTATTTCCTCAGAAGATTTGCTTCATTTACTTTCTGTTGGTGCATATTTTACCTTTTACCAAAAAATTATGAATGCATCCTGTTTTGAACTCATCACCTCCTGCATACTGTCATTATCTAGAACATTTCAGATGGGTTTCTATAACAAAGAAACAAATACACATATTTATTTTTAAAATAGTTTTGATGTTTACAGATTAATCCAGAAAAATCAGCTGCCCCATGATATCATCTATTTATTCATTTTAAATCAAAGGAAAATTCTGATTGTAAGATTACATGGTTTTATTTGTTCCATCCTTGAGATGATTATTTTTTTAAAAATTGTTTTTACTCTACCCGTTACAAATCAAAGGCCTCATCAACCAAAGTCTCTAAGAACTTGCTAACTCTAAACCAGAATTGTACCACCATGCCTCAGATAATCTACTTACATCTTTTATGTTATGCTGAAAGAAGTCTCATTATATTTTAGGTGGATGGTGTTATTTAAATAAATTGTATATTACATCAACTTAGGTAAGTCATTTTTTAAAATTACTATTTATAATTTTAGAGAATTCAGTATTTTAGAGAATTTGATACTTAGCCTTACAATTCCTAATTAAAAATGTGTAATTGAGTAATTGATTTTAGACTCATAAAATAATTTTACTGTTTATAAATAGTATTGCAATATTTAAAAGAACTTAAGAACTTGGAAAGATTTTGCTCACGACGTCAAGCATTTAAAGTGCTTAAAACAGAATAGAATGTATTGAATTTATAAATGCAACTTAAAGGTTTAAAGACATTCAGTTAACTAAGTTGGAAACAGATTTAATTATTTGATGAAGATTTGTTCATTGACGTGGAATTGATTAAACATTAATCAGGTAATTTTTAATATTTTCTAGGTATATAGTAGAATAATTGATTTTATTTTAATTCACAGTCAGATGAAAACTACTCTTCTTCAATTATCATCTTAATATACTGAATACTAATTTTTAAAAACTCACAAAAGTCTTTTATATGTAAAATAGCCACTCTAGGACAGTCTAAAAATTTACATTAACCTCCACCACGCCCATACTCTTTCCTCCCCCTCCCACCCTATTTCCCTCTCTCTTCCCCTCTCCGCCTCCCCCCAACTGCTCTGTAACAACATCTTAGAATGGAAAAATATAAGAATATTAATAAATAAATAAAGTTTTAAAAATTAAATTAAATTAAAATAAAATTAAAATTCACATTAACAAAGTCCTTGGTTGAATCAGATTAAGTAATAAAAATTAAACATATCTCTGATTAATGGGAACAAATATATCAATCTTTCATTTAAATACAACAATTATCAGCTTGTTAGAAACCTTAGGATACATTCTTGATAGCCTGATGTGCTTCACTCAAAATCACCCAAGAACTAAGAGGCTAAGCAGTGTAGGGTGGGTTCCTACTTTCTTCACTTTGCAGCCAGAACCATCATTCTAAGCATCTGCAGCAAATGCTTAAACCCTTCTAAGGCTACCCATTGCCCCTCAAGTTCCAAATCCTACAAGGTAGCTCTCACTCTGGCCCTTGCCTACCCCATAAACCCCAGAAAAACAGTCTTCCCTGGTTCTTTATATTCCAGTCACATAAGCCTTTAGCCCAACCAAAGCTCTGAGCCTCTTCCTTTCTCAGGGCTTTAGTAATGCCTTTCCCTCTGCTTGGACTGTTTACCCCAGGATTCCCTCCTACAACACACATGGCTACTGTCAACTACCCAAAAGAGGCCTTCCCTGACCCTTCAAACTAGGTTAGGGACCCCTGGTTTTAAGACTTTGACAAAGCTTAATAGAAATCGTATCTCTTTGTCATAGGTTGTTTAGGCAACCTTAACCCATCCCCTCTGAAGTATATTTAGGTTGTTTATAGTATTTTGCTATTATAAACAGTGACTCACTTAACATCTTTGTATACTGACATACTACAACAGATGCTGTTTGTACTCTTCTGATATTCCCTTGGCATTCACTGTTTCCTTAAACGTGGTGATCTCTTTACTTCAAGCACTTGTGTCTCTGCCTTGGGCTTTCTCAGTGAGAGGAGAGAGCTTGGTCCACACATGGGCACAGCATTAACAACAACTCTCCCCAGCAGCCACCGTCCAATAATGGATAGGAATTTGTGAATAACTATCCCAATTACTTGGGTAAGACACCTCTAAGGCAAATTTTATATTGTCTCCCTTAGTAAGATTAAGCCCAGTTGCCCACAGTCAACTGTAACCTATTAATCAATCCTGCAGCCTGTGTTGGCTTCTTTCCCTCCCCTCTCTCATTTGCCCACTCTTTCGTCAGTTACTCTGGGGCCACTTACTTACACTCAAATAAACTACTTACACTCAAATTCTTGTCTCAGGAAGAAGACAACCTAAAACATTAGCTTTGCTTACTTAGAATCACTCAATAATTACTAAAGTAAAATTGCCTTTAAAAAAATAGAGGTTTTTTTTGTGTGTGTGTGGCTGGCCTATATGGGGTTCCAAACTCTTGACCTTGATGTTATAGCACCACACTCTAACCGATTGAGCTAACTGGCCAGTCAAAAGGTTAAGCATTTTAAATTTAGATATATAATGCCACATGGCTTTCCAAAAAAGTTAGTATAAGGAATGCCTATTTAGCAAGGACCATTTAAAATTTTTAACTTTTTAACATTTATCCTATTTTATTTCATATAGAATTTGATTTTTTTTTTTTTGGCAGCTGGCCAGCATAGGGATCCAAATCCTGGACCTTGGTATTATAAGCACCACTATATAAAATTAGAGACACATTTCTAGCAATGAGCAACTGTTAGCCAAATTATTTGCTAGCATCTTTTGATAACTTGTTAAGAGAATGAGAGCTTTCTAGTCAGGTAAACCCAGGTTAGAGTCCCACATCTCGCTTTTTAACTTGTGCGTTAATCTTACTTGTTAACTATGTGACCTTGGCAAGTTATTGACATCTCTAAACATCATTTTCTTTACAACTAAAACAATCCAGAAAAAGCAAAAAACAATTTCATATGTTATTTGAGAATCAAATGTGATGATACATTTTTTAAAAAGCAAAAAAGAAATTTAGTATAGTGCATAGCAACTAGTGAGAGCCCAATAAACGGTAATTATCACTGTCACTGTAGAGAAAGAGCAATGACATTCATATTCATGTCCTGTAGTAGTAACCACAGTACCTGTGGCCTAGAAGATGCCCAAATGTTATTCAATTGAATTACCTAATCTACATAGTTCCTGTAGAGATCAAAAGACAGAATGTGTATAAAAGTGTTTTGAAAACTGGAAAATACTGGACAAACCTGTTCCCTACCAATTGGTCAAAGCCTCACTTTTTTCAGAGAATAGTTGGCTAGATGTGTGTCACTCTTCCTGTTCTTCTCTAAAATCAGTATTTTGAGGCTTTTTTAGACATCATTCTATGTGAAACTGCCATTTCTCCACCCATTCTGCTTGCAGCTGCCCCACTTAGCTGTCAGGAGCAACTGTTTTCAGCATGGAATCCTACTGCCAATCATCCCCAATCAAACTCGACCAGGCCAGTGGGTTTGTGCCATGAGCAGTCAGATTGCAGCCAAAAGTACAGAGTTTTGATCGGGAGATCTTGACACAGTCTATATTTCAAATATTCAGATATTTTAAACTGATTTTTGTAAATTGTTATATTCCTTTTTATATAAATTTATTATTAGAAATATATTTATTCATTCCTTAGATTTTTATTAAATGCCTATCTTGAGATAAGCACTATTACAATTTTGAACAAGGCAGACATGATCTTTGTCCTCATGTAGCTTACACCTTGTAAATACTTAAATACTAGAAATGATTTAATTTTTGTGCTTTTGCATGACTTTCCATATGAATAAATTTACAATTTGGAAAAACAGTTTTTCAAAGCTTATATCCAGATTTTTTATTTTTTTATTTTAACATTTACTTGTACATATTTGTGGGGTACAGTGTGTTGTTTCAATATATGCATCTACGGCACAACAATTCACTTAGGGTAGATAGCATAGTTTGTACCTGTTAGTCCAGCACTTCTCCCCGCAATGCCCCTCCCTCCCAGCCTCTGGTAACTATTATTCTACTCTCTACTTCCATTACAACCACTTTTTTTTTTTTTTAGATTCCACATATGAGTGATATAATGCCGTATTTGTCTTTCTGTGCCTGACTGATTTCACTTAACATGATGGTTTCTGGTTCCATCCATGTTGCTGCAAATGATAGGATATCATTTTTTAAAATAACTGAATGGTATTCCATTGTGTATATATACCACAGTTTTTTTAATACAGTCACTCATTGATGGGCTTTTAGGTTGATTCCATCTCTTGGCTATTGTGAATAATATTGCAATGAACATGGGAGTGCAGGTGTCTTTTTGATATATTGATTTCATTTCCTTGGGTATATACCCTGTAGTGGGATAGCTGGGTCATAAGACAGATCTATTTTTAGTTCTCTGAGTAAGCTCCATACTGTTTTCCACAATGACTGTACCACTTTACAATCCTACCAACAATGTAGGAGGGTTCCCTTTTCTCTGCATCCTCCGCAGCGTTTTTTGTTTCCTGTCTTGCTGATAATAGCCTTTCTAACTGGGGTGAGATTATATCTCATTGTGGTTTCAATTTGCATTTCCAAGATGATTAGTGATATTGAGCATTTTTTCATGTGTTCATTGGCCATTTGTATGTCTTTTTTTGAGAAATGTCTGTTCAGTTCCTTTGCTCATTTTTTAATTGGTTATTTGTTTTTTGTTTTTGCTATTGAGTTGTTTGAGTTCTTTATATATTCTGGATATTAGCCCCTTGCCTAATGTGTAGTTTACAAACACTTTCTCTCATTCTGTAGGTTGTCTCTTCACTTTGATGATTGTGTTATTTGCTGTGCAAAAGCTTTCTAATTTGATGTAGTCCCATTTGTCTATTGTTGCTTTAGTTGCCTGTGCCTTTGTAGTCTTGCTCAAAAAAGCATTACCCATTCCCATTTCATGTAGCATTTCCCCTATGTTTTCTTCTAGCAGTTTCATATTTTCCTGTTTTAAATTTAGGTCTTTAATCCATTTGGAGTTGATTTTTGTTTATGGTGAGAGACAGGGGTCTAGTTTCAATCTTCTGCATGTGGATATCAGTTTTCCTAGCACCATTTATTGAAGAGCCTGTCATTTCTCCACTGTATGTCCTTGGCACATTTTTCAAAAATCATTTGGCTATAAGCATGTGGGTTTGTTGCTGGGCTATTTTGTTCCATCGGTCTATTTGTCTGTTTTTATGCAAGTACTATGTTGTTTTGGTTACTACAGCCTGGTAGTACATTTTGAAGTCAAGAATTATGATGTCTCCAACTTTGTTCTTTTTGTTCAAGATTGCTTTAGCTATATAGAGTCTTTTGTGGTTCCATACAAATTTTTAGATAATTTTCTTCTATTTCTGTGAAGAATGTTGTTAATATTTTGATAGGGATTGCATCAAATCTATAGATTGCTTTGGGTAATATGAACATTTTGATGATGTTAAATCTTCCTACCCAAGAACATGGGATATCTTTCCATTTATTTGTGTCCTGTTCAATTTTTTTTTAACCAATGTTTTATAGTTTTCATTGTACGAATCTTTCACCTCCTTGGTTAAACTTATTTCTAGATCTCTCTCTCTCTTTTTTTTGGTTGCTATTGTGGATGGGATTATTTTCTTGATTTCTTCTTCAGCTATTTTGTTATTGGCATATAGGAAAGCTATTGATTCTTGTGTGTTGATTTTGCATCCTGCCACTATACTGAATTCATTTATTAGTTCTAGTAATTTTTTGGTGGAGTGTTTAGGGTTTTCTATGTATAGGGTCATGTCATCTGCAGATAGGGCTAGTTTGACTTCCTCCTTTCCAATTTGTATGCCCTTTATTGCTTTCTCTTGCCTTATTGCACTGGCTAGAACTTCCAGTACTAATGTTGAATAGGAGTGGGGAAAGTGGGCATCCTCATCTTGTTCCAGAACTTAGAAAAAAAGCCTCCAATTTCTGTTCATCCAGTATGCTATTAGCTGTGGGTTTGTCATACATGGCCTTCATTGGGTTGAGGTGCATTCCCAATATACCTCATTTGTTAAGTGTTTTTATCATGAAGCAGTGTTGGATTTTATCCAAGACTTTTTCTGTGTCTATTGAAATAATCATATGCCTTTTTTTTCTTCATTCTGTTGATGTGATGTATCACATTTTTTGATTTGTGTTTGTTGAACCATCCTTGCATCCCTGGGATGAATCCCACTTGATCTTGGTGAATGATCTTTTTAATGTGTTGTTGGATTCTGTTTGCCAGTATTTTTGTTGAGGATCTTCACTCTGTGTTCATTAGTTTTTTTGTTGTGTCTTTTTCTGGTTTTGATATGAGGGTAATACTGGCATTGAGAATGAGTTTGGAAGTATTCCCTCCTCTTCAATTTTTTGGAAGAGTTTGAGAAGAATTGGTATTAGTTCTTATTAAAATGTTTGATAGAATTTGGCAGTTAAGCTATCTGGTCCTGGGGTTTTCTTTATTTTAAGAAAGACTTTATTACTGCTTCAATCTCATTACTCATTATTGGTCTGCTTAGGTTTTCTAGTTCTTCTTGATTCAACTTTGGTAAATTGTACGTGTCCAGGAATTTATCCATTTCTTATAGGTTTTCCAATTTGTTTGCATAAAGTTGTTCATAGTAGTCTCTTAGGATTCTTTGTGTTTCTGTGGTATCAGTTGTAATGTCTTCTTTTTCATTTCTGATTTTATTTATTTGAATCTTCTCTCTTTTTTCCTTCACTAGTCTAGTCTAGCTAAAGGTTTATTGATTTTGTTTACCTTTCTGAAAAACCAGTCTTTGTTTCAGTGATCTCCTGTATTGTTCTTTAAATCTCTAATTTACTTATTTCTGCTCTGATTTTTGTTATTTCTTTCCTTCTCCTGATTTTAGGTTTGGTTTTTTGCTGTTTTTCTATTTCCTTGAGGTGTAATACTAGGTTGTTTATTTGGAGTCTTTCTTCTTTTTTGATGTAGACATTTACTGCTATAAACTTTCTTCTTAGAACTACTCTCACTGTATCCCAAAGGTTCTGGTATGTTTTCATTTTCTTTTGTCCCAGGAATTAAGTTTCCTTTTAAATTTTTCCTTTGACCCATTCATTGTTTAGGAGCATTTTGTTTAATTTTCACATATTTGTCCAGTTTCTAGTGTCCCTTTTGTTGCTGATTTCTAGTTTTATTCTGTTGTGGTTGGATAAGGTAGTTGATATAATTTCAATTTTTTAAAATTTGTTATGACTTGTTTTGTGACCTAACATATGGTCTATTATAGAGAATGTTCCATGTGCTGCTGAGAAGAATGTGTATTCTGCAGCTGTTAAATTAAATGTTCTGTAAATGTTCATTAAGTCCAATTGGCCTAGAATACAAACTAATTCTGTTTCTTGGTTAATTTTGTCTGGATGCTCTGTCCTTTGCTGAAAGTGGGCATCCCCAACTATTACTGTGTTGTAGTCTATCTCTCCCATTAGATCTAATAGTAATTGCTTTACATAACTGGGTCCTCTGGAGTTGAGTGCATATACATTTAGAATTGTTATCCTCTTGTTGAATCAATCCCTTTACCATTATATAATGGCTTTCCTTAACATTTTTACTTTCCTTGGCTTGAAGTCTATTTTATCTGATATAAGTATAGCTACTCCTGCTCTTTTTTTGGTTTCCATTTGCATGAACTATCTTTTATCCTTCCCTTCATTTTCAGTTGATGTGTGTCTGTATAGGTGAAGTGAGTTTCTTGTACGCAGCATATTGTTGGTTCTTGTTTTATAATCCATTGAGCCACTCTGTGTCTTTTAATTGGGGCATTTAATCCATTTACATTTAGAGTTTTATTGATATATAGGGACTTGTTAGGGCCATTTTCTTACTTTTTTTCTGGTTGTTTCGTAGATCTTTTTTTCCAGTCTTTTTTTTTTTTTTTTTTTTTTTTTTGAGCAGTGTGAGGTAGCTGGCTAGTAGGGGGATCTGAACCCATGACCTTGGTGTTGTAAGGCTGTGCTCTAATCAACTGAGCTAACCAGTCAGGCCCCCTTTTCTCTAGTCTTACTGTCTTCCTTTGTGGTTGAATGGTTTTCTCTTCAGTATATTTTGATTTCTCACTATTTATTATTAGTATGTGTCTTCTAAGTTTTTGTGTCATGGTTACCATTAGGCTTACCAAAAAAATCTTATAGTTATATCAGATTATTTTAGACTAATAGCAACTTAACTTTGATGTCTAAGAAAAAGGCAGAAACCAAAGCCAACTCTATGCTTTCACATTTTTCCCTCCACTTTTTGACATTTTGTTGTTTTAAGTAACATCTTTTAATATTACATAGCTCTTGTACAGTTATTGTATTGGTTATTGGCTTGTTAGGTTTGTCCTTTAGTCTTCATACTAAGGATATAAGTGGTTTATTCACCACCCTTACAACATTGGGGTATTCTGAGGTGGTCTGTGTATTTACTTTACTAATGAATTATGTACCTTCAGATGTTTTCTTGCTACTCCTTAGGTTGTCTTCTTTTAGACTGAAGAACTCCCTTTAGCATCTCTTGTAAGGCAGGTCTAGTTTTGATGAATTCTCTTAGCTTTTGTTTGTCTGAGAAAGACTTTATTTCTCCTTCATATGTGAAAGTTAGTTTTGCTGGATACAGAATTATTGGTTGATGGTCTTTTTCCTTCAGAACTTTGAATATATCATTCCATTCTCTTCTGGCCAGTAGGGTTTCTACTGAGAAATCAAATGAGAGATGTATCTGGGCTCTTTTTAATATTATCTATTTCTTTCCTCTTGCTGCTTTCAATATTCTTTGTCTTAGATTTTTAACAATTTGATTATGATGTGCCTTGGGATGTTTTTCCTTGGGGTGAATATAATTGGCAACCTCTGGGCTTCCTTTACCTGGATGATGTCATCTTTCTCCAAACTTGGGAAAAATTCAGCCATTATGTCCTTGAATATGCTTTCTACATCTCTTTCTTTTTCCTCTCCTTCAGATGTTACCATTATGCAGAAGTTATTTCACTTGAGGGAGCCCCATATTTGCTATATTTCATTTTTATTTTTATTTTTATTTTTGCTCCTCTGATCGGATAATTTTGTGTATTCTGTCTTCAAGCTCACTAATTCGTTCCTCTGTTTGGGCAAGTCTGCTGTTGGAGTTTTTCTACTGAATTTTTTTATTTCAGGTAATGTATTCTTTATTTCTAGAATTTCTATTTGGTTTTTTAAAGTTGATTCTGTTCCTTTGTCAGGTTTCTCATTCTGCTCCTGAATTATTTCCCAGATTTAATCTTTAAATCTGTATTTTCTTGTGACTCCCTGAACATCCTTAAGAAGGTTATTCTGAATTCTCTCAGATTTTTCATGTATCTGCTGTTCTTCTGGCCCTGTAGCTGGTGTTTTGCTTGTTTCCTTTGGTGATGTCATATTTCTCTGTTCTTTTCTAGATCATTGTATCTTTACATTAATGACTGGGCATTTGAGGAAACTGCTATCTCTTCCAGGTTTCATAGGTGTTCTTTGGTGGTGGTAGACATTTACTGGTTAGTATCAGAGCTTTGTCTCTGGTCTGTGGGTTTTTTTCCCATCCTGTGGTGGACTATTAGTTACCACTCACTTAAACTCTGGACTGGAATTAATTTTCTGTGCTGTGGTTAATTCCCAAATTGGGGGAACTTCCTGAGGGGAACAGAACTTGATCTCTGTGCTTGAGCTAAATTACCACTTTGCTGATGATTCTCTGAGGAAGGCTTTTTGTGTGAATCAGATTTTAATTGTTGGCTTTCTAAGCACTTCTGGGTCTTGTGAGGTCACCACAGACACAACTGGGCTGTGTGGAAATTTTGGCCCAGGACTGAGTCTTTCCTGCAAACTGCACCCCCTGCAGTTCTATCACCCTGACTGGTCTCTACTGAGTGGTGCCCATGCCAATCTGAAGGCATATCTGCTACCCACACTGAACCCCAATGTTCCCCTGGCAGGTCAGCCTCCCCTCCCCACTCTGCACTCCAAGTGTTTCCTGTGGGACTCCCATGCATGAGTCCCTCACAATGATGCTCTGGCCTCTGAGTGGCTCCTTCCTCAGCTGAGCTGCAAGGGAAACTTACCAGTGGCTTTGCTGGCTTGGGATCTAGTATGATGTGCTCCAAAGCTCTCTTCTCCCCTGCAGACTCCAAGTAGCTTCATGCAAAGGGCACCACTGCAGCTTTGTCATGTCCTGTTAGCCACTGCATGTGCTGCAGTTACTCCCTGCCTCACATCACACCAGCCCAGAAGAAGTCAGGGCTTAGAATGTTCAAAGTGGTCCCTCCTCCTTCTCACCGTAGCCTCTCACACCTTCACAAACTCTGCAGGACTTTCCTCTTCTACCCCTGAGCTCCTGTGGTTCCAGGATAGCAGTTTTGCTTCTTAATAGTTGTAAATTGATTGGATGGGGGTAGGAGAGCGACACCAGAGATCATCTATTCAGCCATCTTGATGACATCACTCAGGTTTTTTGTTTTTAAAAACACAGTTACTTTAGCTGTGGAGCAGTGTGAAGGACCGTAACTTTCCCAATAGTTCTCTCAGAAGGAGGAGGTGGAAGAAGAAAGAGAAATTTTCTTTTAAAACCAGGCACTGCACTTAAATTATCTAATTAAATCATAATAACTCATGAGGAAGATGTTCTTATCTCCATTTTAAGAAGAAAAACTGAAACTCAGAGAGGCTCATAATCTTGACGTTGTCTACCACTAACAAATGTCATTACTAAAATTAGATCCTAGTGTTTCCTGATTTCCCAACCCAAGCTCTTTCTCCAACCTTATTCTTCCACAAATCAAGCAACCAACTATTAAGCCAAATAAGTAGTATTGAATATTATGTGCTCTGCGTGGGATACTAAAGAATATGGATCTTAAACTCAAGGGGCTTAAATCTGGTTGTGACACGAAAATAATGTGAACTAAGCTATGTAACTCCAAGCATAATAAGAGTTCCAAGAAAATATATGTAATGTGGGCTTGAGTAGTTTAAGACAGTTTGCTAGAAAATATGTGAATTGCCCTGAACTCTCCCAGGCATCTGTATTTTCCACACTACTACGGGACATCTGATCACATTATATTCAGTTAGTTTTCTTGCTTTCCTTCCCTCCAAGAATGTGAGCTCTGTGAGGTCAGGAACTGTGTTGGTGTATCATACCTTTGTGTCCCCATAATATAACACAATGCCTACTACTTAATAGATACTAGGGATGTGAGAAAAATTGAACTCAACTGAGATGGCTCTTGAGAACTGGGTATGAAAGGATGATCTAAGATTAACAAGAGAAGAATGTTGTAGTGGGAGCAAGAGTGGGGGCAAAGGTGAGGAAGTAAGATTGAATGTGGTGTGTGGGGTAGAAGTAGTCTGAAGGCCATGTTACAGTGCTAATGGGCATACCTGTGAGCTGGAAAGGAAACCTTCCCACTTTAGAAAGCTAATCTGAGAGTATAGGCCCCATAAAGGAACTGGGAAAAGGTAGTCACAACCATCATGAAAACAAAAGCAAACAGGAGCACCATAGAAACTTGCAAAATGCTCATGATCTCCCAACGACAACATGACAACATGGACCCTCTGTGTGCAGCCAACCCAGAGGAGTCAGCCTGTGGCAATCACCTCATCAGTGCTGCTAGACTGCATTCCAGGGCTGCATTAATGATTCCATCTTTCTGTTTGATCCTAACTATAGCTCTAGGTGAGGCCCAACAAAACATCCCTGAGTGCTGAGGGTAGCCAATTAGAAGGCACTTCATTCATTACAATCTTCCCCTGCCCCTTCTTCTACCTTTCCCACTAAATCATGTCTGCCCCCATTGGCTGAGTAGCTAAGTTCTTCAGCCTACTAGAGCAAATCAAGGTCAGACTCAAAGGACCAGAGAAAAATAGAATGGGTGTTATACTGTTTCTCACTGTACTAAGAAAAGACCCAAATTTGAGAAGTAGAGGGGAGGGGTCTTTCACGTACAGGAGCTGTTTAGCCCAAGTTTCAAACACAAGGAAGCCTCAGATTTTGGCTGCTATGTAGTGTGGAATTTTCAGGGAGCAGGAAAAGGGCTTGTCATAAATATTAATCCTAAATAAAATGTATGAATCCCTATGACAAGCTGTCTCAGAGAGTAGAAGACTGATTCAGGATGAAGGGCCTCAAAATTTGAAAGCTGCCCCAGCTTCATGGAGGCTCTTTCCAGGTATAAGAACAGGGAAAACAGACCTAAACTACAGCATAGTTATTTTCGTGCCTAGAGAACCGGAAGGAGAATTTTCTGGGGATTATTGTCTTAATAAGGATAAACTCTCTACCTGGGCAGTTTTAAGTTTGCTCTTGCCTGAAGCCTAACAGTTTAGTTTTGCTCAAAACTGTTGACTTGATCCTCACACCAGACCTGAGACATCATTATATCTGTTTATAGATGAGTCAGATGTTCAAAGAGGCTAAGGTCACCAGGTATGAAGTTCCAAGACTGGAACCAGAATCCAGGTTGTCCTTTTCATGGTGCAGTTCAGAATTTTTTTTCCCACTAAACGTGTAATCTGAAGAGTGTCTTCATGGCTTTTATTTTTCTACCAGATTCAAATCTGACAGCCTCAGATCTGTCATATTGCTAATAATAGCTGGGCAAACATATACTGAGCTTGACCATGAGTGAGGCATTAGGCTAGATACTGAGAATATGGAAATAAATAAGTCATAGACTTTACCCTCAATGTCCCAGAATTTAGTCAGGAGGCAGACATGTGAACAACTGATTGCAATGCAGTGTGATAAGTGCTGTAATTTAAATAAATTGGATAAAGAGTTGAGTAAAGAAAGGTCAACTCTATTTGTGGTGACTAGGGGATAGTCTCCTGGAGAAGGTGGTGTTTAAGTTAAAACTTTAGCTCTAAGTAGGACTGGTGGACAAGGGGGAAAAGGCATTCTTGGCAGAATGAGCAGCTTGTGCAAAGGCACGCGAGTGTGAAACAGTATGACTTCAGTGTTATCATTGTACACTGAGCACAAGAGTTACACTTCCCACTGTGGCCCCTTCAATCAGCAGTGCCCATTTCCGCAGTTTGCAGTTCCAAGTACCATTTATTGATTTAGCAAACATTTATCCAGCCCCTACTATATGGTAAACTCTTTTAGGGCTGGGGATACAACAAAACAAAGTCCCTGTTCTTAAGGAGCCTAGTGGGAGGAAACAGGCAATAAGAAGAAACAAAAAACAAAAAAACACGTAAGTGGTTGATAAGAGTTATGTAAACAGGAAGCCACCACTGCATAGAATATCAGTTCCCAAAATACATTATTTAGGATTAGTTTGGCTGCATAAAACAGAAAAATCCAACATAACGAAGAGTTACACAATATAGAGTTTATATCTCATGTAAAAGAAAACTCAAGATACGCATTTATGGCAAGTTATCGAGTTGTCAGAAGCCCAGCGCCTTCTAACTCTCTATTCCACCTTCCTTAGCTTGTGGCTTTGATCTTCAAGTTCCAAGATAAGATGCTGGAGCTCCAGGAGTCACATCATTATCCAGACAGCAAGATAGAGGAATAGCAAAGGATGAGACCTCTTCCTTTTAAAGAGATATGAGAAAAATCATATCATTTCTACTTACTTGTGGCCCTACCGAGCTACAAGGGAAACTTTAAAAATAGAGTTTTGTTTTGTTTTGTTTTGTTTTGTTTTAAAGTTGGGTTGCAATGGGCCCAGCTAAAAATGAGCATTCTGTTTCCAAAGAAGGGGAAAATGAATACTAGTAAGTGTAATAGTCAAAATAGTCAGTGGAAAACAGTTGGTACACTCAAATTTATGGCAAGTTTATTTACAAAGGGATTATATAAAGGTGTGGGTCAGGGTCCCACAAGGCACAGTGCAGCAACCTGGGGCTAATAACAGCTGTGTGGTTACCAACCCAAGGTCCAAAGGGAAAAGGGGAACAAAGGTTTTCAGAACCTGGAAAGAGAGAGGAATATGTAGATTTGGTTGCCTCTAGCGGGAACTTGACTGAGGGACTCACCCAGTTAGAAGTAAGTGGACCTGCAGGGAGGAAGCCAGGGGAATAAATCCCCTGACCTCCCTTCCTGCCCTCTCTCTGCTCTCTGGCCAGGGCTTTCTTTTATCCTAACTTAACTGGAAGCCAAAAGCCACTGAAGCCCCAGGCATGGACTGCGGAAAAAGAGTAAAGAGTGGATCTGGGGGCAAACAGGAAATGCCAAGGCCAAGAGACAAAGAGCAATTTCAGCCACAGGGACAAGTCTGGAAACACCAGACTCCCGCTTTCCACCTTGTGTTTTGTATCTAGTTCTATTTCTTTCTTAGAAGTCTTCTTCCTCTCTATGTCTTCTTTCATGATCCCTTGTCTTCTCCTTGCCCACTCGTAAATGTGCTATTTTGATTCTTCCTGATATAGATTCTATCGTTCTAAAAGGCAACACTCCATCGGATCACTTCCAACCTCTTAGTCTAACACTAAACACTCCCTCACTCGGAAACCGTCCTCATGGGGTGTGCTCCCATGTCAATGTATTTCTATCCTGGGAACAGAACAGTCCACACTTCATGAAAATTCACGAAATCTTAAATACAAAGAGTTCATGAATAATGATGAAAATTACTTTAAGGATCAGCACTCTTTAAACATGGATAATTTCAGAATTTTAGACATTTGTTTTGCACTTATTTTATCTAAGCTGCTATTAAGCAAAATGTCCTGTTGGTCTCCTTCTTTGGGAAAAATTAATTCCAGGTGTCAGCTAATAATAAAAAAACATAAATACTTCCTCAACTTAACAATCACTGTCTTAATGCTCTGTGATGAAGATACCTATGATGAATTCAATAAATTAACCTTGGGAACAGGGCAGTCAACCCAGGCACAATATCTGATCATGAAATAAGCATCAATGCATACGGGCTAACCACAAATCCTTGGAGAAAAATCTTGGATACTAAGTAAGCATTGATCATTTCTGAAAATTTCCTCTTTTGTGGTTGTTTTTTTTGTGAGCAGTCTGTGCAGTGTGGAGCTACAGCTTCCACCACCAAAGCTCTTTGTTTTTCCTAAAAACAATGAAATGATTTTAAAAACTTTTAACAAATCCAGAGATCATAATTATTCTATTTCTGTAGAGAAACCACCATTAAAGCTTTAGTATTTATGTACTCTTTAGTATTTATGTACAGTATTTAGTAATAAATTTATGAATCACTTTGAATCCACTTTGATGAACATCGTATTTCTCCCACCCCCAGTCCTTGGGGACAACCATTCTACTCTCTGTATTTAAGCTTTCATGAATTTCTATGAAGTTTGGACTATTCTGTTCCCCGGACAGAAACAGATTGAAGTGGGAGCACACCCGATGAGGACGGTTTCAAAGTAAGGGAGTGTTTAGTGTTAGACCAAGAGGTTGGAAGTGATCACTTCCAACAGACTCCACATACAAGTGAGATTATGCAGTATTTGTCTTTCTATTTCTGGCTTATTTCACTTAGCGTAATGTTCTCCAGGTTCAGCCATGTCCTGGTCCTGGAGCAGTACTGGTGGCCAGGTTCACAGTGTGGGTGTGGTCCTGAGTCCATGAGGGCTAGCCTGGTGCTGGGGTGAGCCTTGAGTCTGAGTCTGCAGAACTGGGGCCAGGTCCTATGTTCGTAGTGGTGGTCCCAGAACCTGTGTCTCCTAGAGCCTGGGGCACAGGTGCCAGTAGTCTGGCATTTAGGCAAGCCTGGAGCCTGGGTCTGCAGGGGTTGGTCTGGAGGCTCGGTCTGGTCTGTGGGTGCCAGAGTAAAGCCTGGCACTGTAGGGGCCAGTCTGGTGCTGGACTGGGCCTGGGTCCTTGGAATCTCTGAGCTGGCTTGGGTCTTGGGAGTGTGGGGGCTGGTAAGCACTGGGGTTCACTGGGGAGGTCCTGGTGCTGGGGTCCATGGTGAAACTGGGTGCTCACTTCTCTCATCTTCCCCATTCCTAGGATGTGGCTTTAATCACCATGTTCCAGGAGAGATGTGGAAGGGTTGGGGGAAGAGTGGTGGGAGCAACGTGAAACTGTTCTTCCTATTCTCTTCAATGAGTCTTGTTTCCGTGCCCCACCAAGGTACTGTCATCTCTCACCTGGATTCCTTAGCTCTTGTGAAAGTATTTTTGCATGTGGATAGTTGCTTAAATTGATGTTTTTGAAAGGAGATAAGTGCTAGAAATGCCTATTCAGTCACCTTGCTGACATCACTTTCAAAACCATGCTATATATCCCTCTGTGGTCTTACTGCTTTTATTAACTTACATTCCTGAACTTTGCACCATCAAGGACCTTTTTTCTTTTTGGCCAGTGTAGCTCGCAAATTTTGAAACCCTTTGTCAACCAAAATGTAGTAACTCATAAAATTATTTGTCTCATTATTTTTTAAATAGTGAAGAACATCTGTGGCTGCCCATCAGAGATGATCTGTCACATTGAGTTGATCATTACAGCCCCAAGGCTAAAATGTGAATTAGCCTGTACAGGTCCTACCTGAGGTTGAAAATTGTTCTGAAACCTCCTTTACCACTTTCACAGGTCTATTAAGTATCCAGGAACCAACATCATGAGTTAGTCTTAAGAAGAAAGGTTTTACTAAGGCAAGTTTACCCTGAACCCTGTCAAAATTATCTCTAAGTGTAAATACATGATATGTAGAAAATGAGAATTCAGAATGTTTGTCATTATGCTAAGAAATCGATTTTCACTTTGAAACTTAATAATTTATTCATTAAAAACATGCCTTGAAATGAAATTATTTGTGGGGTTTTTCTTCTTTTTCTTTTTGGCTAGAGTATAGGTTCTGCTTAAAAAATATACATCTGTGTAACTTCTAATGATTATATTGATTACGTCAAGAAAAAAGTCATCGTTCATGATGATTTCAATAAGAAACATCAACATCAGAGGTGTCAACCATATTCCTAGTCACATCCTCAAATGTCCTAATGAGGCACTCACAGTAAAACTTGCCCAGCAGGATGATATGTTAATAATATTGAAACAATGTTAAATATCATTGAAGTTCACAGTTTTTACAATTCATCTTTTTATAGCTGTCTGAATCTTCAAAGTGTTTTGGTATCATTAATTTTGATAAAGAGAGCCACAGACTGGCTGGAACAAAATGTTCTCTGCCCCTTATCATGGCCTCAAATCAGAGTTCCTAACTTGGCGTCCTGAAGACTTACTCCAAATGTTCTAAGACTTACTCGAACTGTTATTACCCTTATTGTTAACTGAGAACACAGAGTGCTTGCAAATGTTTCTAAAGACAGATTCATACTCCCTCATGGCATACCTGGGTTTGCAAAGTAGTTGAAAGTCTGAGTCCACAGGTGAGGTGCCTGGGTCCAATGGCGGTAAGCGGAAGATTTCCAGCACAGCCTTGTAGATATTGCCATCTCTATGAGTAGGATCATGGAAACGTTATCAGCTTTGAACAGTTCAAAGTTCAAATTCTAAGTCACTTCCCAGCTTAGCTGACCCTGGGGAACTGATCATTCATGAGCCACAGTTTCTCCATCAGTATAAATTAGGTCTGTAAATGATACTTATTCATAACATAGTTGTGAGAATTAAATGAGAAAACAAATATAAAAGGGACTTGCCAAATAAATTCTCTCTGAAAGAGACTGTGGAATCCAAAGGGATTTTTTTTTTTTTAAATGACATCCTATTCACACCCTAGGGTATTTATTATTACAGAGTCATTAGCCTTGAGAAACCAGATCTTTGACAGTAAAAAGCACCCCAATTTCCCCGTCTCCTTTGCATCAGACTCAATCAGAATTTTAAACTCTGTGCAAAGCAGCTAACTGTTTTGATCAAAGAATAGATAAGAGGTGCTTTTCTGGGAGTGTGTGATAGTTACTCCTTGCTTTGGTCAAAGGAGTTACAGGAGATACTTGAAAATATCTGAGTTCCTACTATGCGCAAAGCATGAGTGAGAACAGTATGATGCAGTGGTTACGAGCACGGACACTGGTACCTGACTGCGGGGCTCTACCTCTTACTAACTGTAAAACCTGTAGGAATGTCAGTTTCCTCCTCTTAAAATTGGAGTTATGATAGTACCTGTTATGAGTACTAAATGAGGTAATCTTTGCAAGATTCTTTTAGTGGAGTACATGACACATAATAAGTGCTGTGTGTTTGATAAATTCATTTGGTTCTGTTCAGTGTTTACTTTGTTTATGTAGATATTATTTTTTTCCACTGGATTATAAACCCCCTAAGGAATGAATGAATCTTGGAGAGGGAAGACTAAATTCACACTTCGCTTTCTTAATATAAACATTATCATCTTTTTATAGACAAACTAAAGCCTAGGTGAATGCCTAAGGTTGTATAGTATTGGAGACAGAATTCAAATGTGGTCTAATGTCAAACCACATAATCATAAACCTGAAGAGTTATGAGGATATGGAGTGGAGACTCCAGTACTTGTTGTCTGACTGCATGCTACTGTTATTACCTCACAGCTGCCCTAAAGTGTTTAGTGTACGTTCTCAGTAAAAGAAAATATATTCAATATTGTGCCTATGGATCATAAGTTCAAAAGCATTCATTCTACTTTCCTAAAGAAAATTCAAATTTATGTCAGAAAAAAAGAAAAAAAAATTAATAATTATCTTCCTGGGGGGAGGGTAAAGGAGTAGAAGGGACGAAAGGGGGAAAGAAGAGGAAGGGAAGAGAAGCCATTTTGCTGATTAACAAATGCTAGAAACTTAATTTTCAAGACTGATGAATACAAACATGAAGGAAGCATCACAACAGACATAGAATTAGCTTCTGCCTGGAGGAAAGAGTAGGTCAGCAGACAGACGTGTCACAGGCTACAAGGAAGCAATGACATGAACAGGCTCAGGCGCAGTCAAGCACAGGAGGCATCCTGAGGACAAATGAGTGTCAAGCCAGATATTAACAAAATAAGGAGCAAGAGTGAGGAGGAGACCGGGACCATTGTCACTGCTGGTGACCTTCAGGTAAGACTGACAAACCAATGGTTTTTGGACTTGAGCTTTGAAAAAATGCTATTCAAAGTAAAAAAATATCGCTCCATACGAAATGGAGCATTATAAGGAGGAGAAAGGGGATGGATAGGGCAGATGTGGAATAGGCAGGAGGAAAGGAAAAGAGAGAGAATGGGGTTAGTGGAGAAGAATATTAAAGGTTCAGATAAAAAAGTCAGACCTTCGAGCAGATACTATATTCTAGCACCTACTATATGCAGAAGACAGAAACTACATGCTCTCTGATGATAAGCACAGAATTATAATAAACACCACCAGTTTTTGAATGTTTACAAAGTACTGCAGTATACACTTTTTTCTGTTTTAACAGCTGTCTGAGGTGAGGATACCAGGCTGGAGAGGCTAATCGCAGCTAGTTAGTGGCAATCGGGGATTCTTACACCAGGTCTACGTGGTTAAGAAAATGTACTTTCCTTCTCTTCCCTCCTCATCTTCCCTTCAGTTTTTATTGAATTTTTTAAAAGGCATATACATATACTGTTAATTATAAAAAGGATACATATTTATTGTAGAAAAGTTGGAAAACACTGTGAATAAGGCAAAAAAGTAGGAAGATTTTTCATACCTAAGCTATTTTAAAGAAGTACAAGAAATAACATCCTAAAATTGATTGCTAAAGCATGTATGAAAAAATCCTGTTCTAGTACTCTCATCAACACGGAGTATTATCTTTTGAAAAAATGCCCTTTTGATAAAACGAAAGGGAAGCCCATTGTTATTTTAACTTGCATTTCTCTAATACTACTGAAGTTTTACAGGTTTTCATGTTTTTGGCCTCTTCTGGTTCATGCATGCATATTACACACTAATATCTGCTCTTCATTTTCTTATAGAATAGAATGTCTGTTTCTTACTGATTTGCAAAACGTATTAAGAATATTAATGTTGTCTATTATCCATAGCAAACATTTTTCCTAGTTTCTCCTGTTTGTTTTGTTTATAGTACATTTTGACATAAAGCTTTTCATTCTTATGTAATCAAATCTACTAAGCTTTTCCTTTATGTTTTCCTTTCTTCCCTTTGGAAAGGCCTTCTCCACCTCAAGGATGGCTATATTATCTTCTAATAGGCTGAGTTTTGAAGGAGGCAAGGAACATGGATTGACTCAAAGGAGGAAGGAAGGGATTTGGTTACTCAAGGCAGATGCAATGATGGGCTGATGCAGCCAGAAGCAGGGCTGAGGCACGGAGATTGGCAAATAGGAAGTGGGTTGCATCAGTCTATGGAAGGCAGACAGGAAAATAGATAGGCTTAGGGGCCTTGACGGTTGGACTATGGAGCATGGTAATGATCCCTTAGACAGAAAATCAAGATTCATGCCAGTTTCTCCCAAAGGGGAATCCCAGGTGGGAAAAGAACACTATATAAGGATAAGTTTGCTAGGAGTTGCACGGATACAGGAAGCTGGAAGAGCCAAGACACTGTTGCTGCAATCCAGGCCCCAGGTGATGACATGTTAAATTGTCAGGACTGGCTGGAGAAGTGAAATGGAAGAGGCAGATCCAAGACATGTTTCTGTAGGGAAAACAACAAAAAATAAATAATTGCAACGGGAACAAACCAGGACATTGTAACTTAGTACACTAAGATGTGTACAAAAGAGAGAGGTTTAAATGTTTCTGATGTTTGGAGAAGGAGGTGAGGTTTCTATGTTTCAATGACAGCAGGAGGGAGATTTGGAAGGATGAATTGGTTTCAGGAGTGGTACAAAAAGGGAAACCTAAGCTTAGTGTTTAGATGCTCTGATTTCTGGGCATCGGTGGAATATCCACAAGCACCTATCCTTCATTTAAGAGAGAGGGCAGCTCATAGTCAAATGAAGGAAATGTGAGATGAAGCAGGAAACCGAGGGATTTGATTCTCCCTTCCCCAACACATGACTCTGAGCAAGGCCTGTGCTTGGAGGAAGAGAAAGCTGCTTTCTGTCTTCTTAGGGATGTTTGGGAATTAACTAATTAATGAGCACAGAGCCTGAAAGGTGTAATTGTGAGAAATGACACTTCCCTGTTGGTGTCAGAACTTGGGGTAAGTAGGATTGCCAGATAAAAACAGACATCCAGTTATATTTGAATTTCAGAAACGTGATGAAAAAGAATTTGGTATAAATATGAACCAAATGTTCTATGAGACACATTCATGCCAAAAAAATTATTTATGGTTCGTCAGAAATTCCAATTTAACTTGGCGACCTGTATTTTTATTTGCTAAATGTGGCAATCCTACCTCTAAAGGGAGATTCCCGAAGTCTCCAAGAGTATGGCAGTTTGTACTAGCGGTTGGTGGTAGTTGGAAAATGAAAAACACAGCAGGAAATTGGTCCAAAAGAAGAGAAGATGAAAATCAAGCAAGAGGAGAAGATGATAAATACAGTACAGATGAATTTGTGTATCTTCAGCATCTGCTTTGTACTATGCTGGGTACTTTGGGGCCTTCACTCAAGGAGCTTATAATGAGTTTTAAATTAATTCCTGTAGTCAACCATTCAACAGACATATATTCTGAACCTACTATGTTCTGGGCTAAGGACATGATACTAAATTCTCAGATGAAGAAGATCGTGTCGGAGCTCACAAAAAATAGGGGAGAGTAGACCAACTCAGGAAGAACATTTGGAAACCAATTCAAGATGGAATATAATTGGGAACTAAAAGTGTGGCTGCTAAGAGCAATGGAGTGAGCTGGAAAGAAACATCTCCTCTATGTTCATGGCTTTGCTTAGCTTCAAGAAGCAGCCATAATTCAAAGGAAGTAGAGATCAACTAAAGGTCATACATTAATTAAAGAACGGAGGGTTTGAGCCAAGCCTCAATTCATTCTGAAGCTCTTTGCATGACACCCCATTGCTGCTGTAAGAAAGATCTCATGAAACATGCCGATTATTTGCATTGACAGGAAGATAAAAAAGGCTGCTCTTGATGCAGAACTATCCTTTGAAAAGAGTGTTCTTCCTCCAGCTCCCTTTCCCCCCCAAGTTCCTGGACACCTTATAAGAGGGATTTCCTCTGTGTGAGAGAACAGGTGAGTTTTCCTGATCAGAGTGGGAGGTGGTGAAATGTTCCTTGCTTGACAGTCCTGGGAAAGCTGATCTAGAACTTCCTTGTGTCAGAGCTCTCCCTTATGCCCCCTTCTGCCCTGAAATGTCAGCAGCCTGGCATCTGATACAGTGTGGCTGCGAGGTCATGAGACCTGGCACCTCACCTTACCACATCCTATCTCCTTTCTTGGGGCAAGATTGTTATAGGGCCAGAGACAAAAGGACTTGTTACTAGTGTTTTTAAGAGTACAGGTAGATCACAATTTATGAAGGGCTGTAATTCACATTATCTCTCTTGTTGCTCAGAAAAATCCCAGGAATTATTTTCAGATGGAGAATCCAAACCTCAGAGATGATAGATGATTAGTCCAAGTTCACATTGCCTAAAAGCATTAGGGTTAGGATTTGGAGCTTAGGTTCTTCTAATTAAGTATCATGCTCTCCCCAGATCATAGCTAATTGTCTTCTGGGCAATTCCTTGCAAACAAACCAATAAAACTCTGCTTCTGGGGACCAACTGGGAACCCTTAGATAAGAAAACTTATTTTCAAGGAATTTGGCCTCGGACTCTGCTGTTCTTTCTCTAATAATAGAAACTGCCATTTAAAGAACACATTCTTTCTCTAATAATAAAAACTACAGTTTACTGAGCACATTCTGTGCATCATGCATCATTGTGCTAAGTAGTTTACAGTAACCATCTATTTAATCTTCATTGCAATAATATGTGTGTGTGTGTATATTTAGGGGTGTGTGTGTGTGTGTGTGTGTGTGTGTGTGTGTGTGTGTGTGTATGACTTGCTCAACCTCACATACTAGTAATTGATTGGGCCAGAATTCTAGCATTCTAGCTTAAGATTGTCTGTCTCTAAAGCCATTATTATAGACTTTCACTTTCCTCTTTCTGGACGATTGTTCCTATCTTTGAAATGCACAAAGTAACATCTTTCCTACACATTTGTTCAGTCACAGACATAGAAGAGAACAAAATTATGATCCCCAAAAGGGCTCTCAGATTTGGACTTTAACAGTTGCCCAAGAGCAATCATTTGGCAAATATGTTTTTAGGATCATGGTGATATTTCTGCTGTAGGTCAAAAATATGTTTGTTTAAACTAAGGTCTCCAAAGCTTACCTATTGATCTGTTCAGGCTTTAAACATGTTCTTTTCTAAAACAACATGACACCTGCCCATCCCCAACAATATTATAGTCTTTCTAGTGCCTACCATTGGTGAGAATCTACCACAGTTTTTCAATTAGATGTGAATGGCCCATTTTTTTTGTTTTGAACTTTGGGTGAAATTTGCAGGGCTGACACCTCAAGGAAGGCTCAAGTTTTTTTACATTATACTCACCTTTCTGTGAGGAGGTCCCTGTGTTGATTTTCCTGGAACTCTGAGATGGAGAAGGAAGTAGCAATGAAGATAGGGGGATTAGGGCAAAAATGGGTCTGATACAGCTCCAGACCAAGAAGATCCAGAACAGAGACCCTGTATGCTCACTCCCTCCACAAATTTGATTGACAAATATTTACTGAGTACCTGCAATGGCTACATGCTAGTGCTATAGGGACTCTGGCCATAGTCTCCTAGCCCACGGAAATAGACAAGTTCAAAAGCCATTTCAGTATCCTTTTCTATCCAAAATATCTGCAGAGTATAGAGGGTCAGTACTTCTGCAGGTTGGGGACCATTGATTTTTTTTCAGGTCACATATTTTGAGCTTTTACTATTTGCATGATGATGTGCTAAATATTTTTGTATTCCTCATCTAAGATTCTTTTTCCTTGTCTGTAAAATATAGGCAATAATGGTCGCTACCTCATGGGGTTATATTAAATGAGATGATAATAATAGCTACAATTGGCTGAGAGCAAAACTAGTATCAGGCACCGTGGTAAGCATGGTAATTATTTCATTTAATCATTACAAAAGCCATGAGGTGGGGATTCTTGTTAGCTACATTTCACAGACAAGTACATTGAGATTTCAGACTGGTTAAGTAAATTCCCAAGCCCACAAGGAAAAGAAGTGACAGAGTTTGGACTCTAATCTAGATTGGTCAGAGGTTAAAGCTATGTACTCAGCTACTGCTCCATGGTGTCTTCATAATAAAAGTACAAAAAGATTCTAATGCAGAGTTTGGCAATGGCTGTTCTCTGTTTCTTTTTGTTTGTTTGTTTTTGTTTCTGTCTTAAATCCATTTTACAATACTATCGATAAACAAACAGTTTCAAAAATTAAAATTTAAAATTTTCTCTGCTAAACAACATTGGACAGGTTCATTTTTGACCAAATCAATAGAAAAGCAGGGCCATCCCTTGGGAGCTTGGACCCTAAAGTGAATACAGTTCCACTGCATTTTCTCTCTTTGGTTTAATTGATTTTTGTTTTTCTTTTTCTGGTTAAAAATAGCCTTTGGTTACCTTTGGGAGCAACCTTGAAGGGGAAAAATTCACAAGGGCAACATATAGCCTGAACTGAAGGTGAGAACGGTGGTGAGTGGGAAGGGAATTAATATTTATTAAACTCCTCTATATGCCAGTCATCTTAAGTATGTTAATCACTCATTTTGCTCAGTAAGATTTATTGAGTACCTATTGTGTACCTGGAACTGTGCTGCTGCTGATCTATCAAATTTTTACCACAGCATTGCAAAATGAGGGCACAGAGCCTTAAAGAAGTTAAGTAATTTGCCCAAGGTCACGTCACCGGTGTTGATAGAACCTACTTTCAAATTCAAGTTAGTCTGTGCTATTTCCATTACACCTTTCTGCTTTGCCCAGGTGATGCTGGGAAAGGAATTCTCTGAGATTCTAAGTTGATAAGCCCAAGGATTAAAGTCCCATTTGACAGACTCACCCTTCCACTCTCCTGCCTTGTTCTCTCATTGATTGACTCATGTTTTCAGAGAAGTTGGGAAGTTAGGGGAGACAATTAAAAAGATGTCTTTCTTACAGATTCAGGAAACTAAGCATTGCTGTAAGCACTATTCTGGAAAATTCCCAGTAACTTTGAAGAAATGCCTTTTAAGAATTTCTAATTGCTCTGGAAGTCTCTAAATACTACAGTTTTCCAGAGGCCTGAAGCTTTGCAGTGAGTGTAATGTTTGCACATCTCAGAGGCAGGTCACTAGAGCTAGTAGAGACACATGTGTCACTGACATGTGACAGGAATCCTCTGGGGGCGAATAGGCTAGCGGCCAAGTACTGCCCTGAGCAGTCCAAATGGAGCTAGAAACAAGAGACATCTAGTAAAATGTTTCACAGGACAAACCATAGGGTCAGTCTAACACCTGCCCCTTCAGCTACATGGAGAGGCAGGTGTTTTTAGAACATTTTGAAATATTCTCTTGGGCAGTGGAAAACCAAACGCCATCAAAGAAAATGGGTTGCTCTTGAATTCTGTGGCTATAGTTTTTACCATCATCATCCTGTTTTTTTCTTCTTAAATTGCTTGTTGTGATGAAGACACAAATCAAAATCCTCTCCCTTTTAGAAAAGATAGCAAGTTCTAGCATTTACCTCTTGTAAATATCTGGTTGCTTAAAAAATTATCTGACTGTTCACATCAATAAACTTTTACTGAGTACTTACCGTGTGCAGGTCATTTTGACAGTGGCTGATGATAAAATGAGGAATGGCTCCTTCCTTTAAAAAGCTTTTGGTCTGGTGGGACAAGTGATATTTGGAATACAATGGGGTGTTTTTCACAACTGAGGTATTTTTAAGACAGGCTTTGGGGAGTTGGTGCCAGGTAGGCCTGGGCTCAAATCCCTATTGCTTTTTAACAATACAAGGAGTTAAGAACAGCTCAGCCAGATACTCAGTCTCATCAATCATCACTTTGCCCCTCTGTTGGAGATAAACAGTGCCATCTCATAGGACTGTTTTGAGATGCAGCACAATACCAGACTCATATATCATCAGGGTGATCTGCCATAATTTGCTTAACCATTGCTCTGTCATTTTTGAAAATAATCTATGTGGTTGGGAGGAAAAATTCAAACAGAACTAATGAGTATAAAGTGGTCTCTCTCCCGCCCCTTATTCCTTGTCCCTAATTTATCTCCTTACAGGCAGCCACTCTCTTCCATCCCTTGTAAATCACTCCAGAGATATTTTAATATTTAAATATATATGTGTATATAAATTTTAAGTTTTATAAAAATAATAGCATACTACATATATTGCTCTGCACTTTGCTTTTTAACTTTATTTTGAAGGTTTTCAAAAAATATCAGTACACATAGATTGCATCATTCTTTTTAATGGTTCTGTAGAATTACATTTTATGGGTTCACTACAATTTATATAACTATCACCCTATTGATAGACATTTTAGTTATTCCCCATCTTTTGCTGTTATGATACTGCAATGAATTTTTTTTCGTGTATCTTTGCATGCATAGTTCTGTAGGATAAATGAAAATGCTGGGTCAAAATTATGGTCATTTTTGATAGATATTGTCAAATTGTTCTCTAAAAAGGATACCAAATGTACACTCTCATCAATGTTGTTTGAGAATGTTTCCCACACCCTGGCCAAAATAATGCATTGTCAAACTTTTTGATCTTTGCCAAACTGATGAAAAATAATACCTTACTAAGTTTTAACTTGCAGATCTCTTATTTTAAGTGAAATTGAACACTTTTTACATGTTTAAAAGTCACTTATAGATTTTTTTATCCATAAATTTGCTGTAACCTCATCCAATCATAGAAAACTGAAGAAGCTAATAGAAGAGGGTGGATGGCGGAGATGCAAAATGAGACAAGATCCCTTCAATAAAGATTGGTCATTAAAAGTATTTAGTTAAAGGAGGTTGACTTATAATCAGAACTGTGTATTGAGAAGCTCTGGGCAGTGTGGAAGATGGACTGATAGTGGCAAGACTAGAGGGAAGGAAATAAATTAGCTAAAAGGTTGTTGCAATACTTGAACTAAGGCATTGCCAGAAAGAATGGAGATGATGAAACCAGTTTGAAAAGCGTTTCAGAAACAGAATTTAAAAAAATTGATGACCCAATAAATGTAAGATGTGAATGAGAAAAGATACTTAGTCAAATTAATGAATTAAAAAGAAAGGGAATGCATGGTAGGGAATTTGGTCTCTGACATTACTAAGCATTTACTAAATAAGGGTTTATGTTAGTTTATATATACATGCGCGTGCATGTGTTTATATATATGTATATATATGAAAATTGAATGATTAAAATACACACACACATTCACTTATTCAATTTCACAGCAACTTTATTAGGAAAATATTATTAAACATTTAAATATGAAAAAAGCCAAATTAGAAAAGCAACGCGCAAAATCAAGAACTATTGGATTTCTCAGAAGGATTCATATCAGAGTTCAAATCAGACATATCTCTTGGCAAGACCAATGCTCTTTACACAAGTCCAAGCTACCTAGGCTTAAAGAAAATATTTAGGGAAAAAAATGATCTTACATCTTGTCTTACATGCAGAGAAGCAAACTGCTCAAAACACTTGCAAAGCACCAGAAATTATTCCCTGAGCTATCATATCACCAGTTAAGTTTAAACATGACAGTTCTCAGAGGAACCCATTATAATTCACAGCTATCTTCAATCTGAATTGACCAGGGTCATACACTTTACAGAAGAAAGCACTCTTCCCTTCCTCCTTGTCATTTCTCCACAACTCATTTGGGAAAATATGTCAAATTGTATTAAGACTTTTGACACTGTAAATATAGTCGTATTCAAATATTACACAAAAATGCCTAACCAAGAAGATAACATCTTTATTAAACATATTGACTGTTAAATAGGATAGGGATTATGAACACATAATTAACATAATTACTTTGGAAGAGTAATGGGCTGTTGGCACACGCACATACACAAAAAAGCCTGATTATTTGGAATTGGATATTATAGTTGTATCTTAAAGTAGAGTCTATATTATTGCCTATCTTGGAGAAATCATATTTTTATCTTCATTCTTAACACTCATCAACTTGATAGCTTCCTTTCATATGCATTATTGCTTTTATTCTCAGTCTTTTCAGTGGATAAATGCTTTCATCATTGTAACCAGCTAGAGTTTGCTGAGCCTAGCAAGGTAGCTGATTGCATGGCTGTTTAGTGTTTTGTTCCCAAAGCCAATTATACACTTGATTTGCCAAGTCCTTAAAGAAGATAGTTTTTAAAAAGTTAATACTAAGCCAAAATGAAAATATGAACAAAAATATCTAACTATAAACAAACAAACATTAATTCCCCAGGTACTGGCTTGTGAAGCAAAGGTATAGAAATGACATCATAACTCTTCAGAAAAATAACACAAAAGTACAAGTTTCAGGTTTCTCAAATTTGGACTGGGATAAAAAGGGAATTTGATGCCAGATCAGATAAGAAAACAACAAGGAAGAGGGGATGAGCAACCCCAAAGGGCTGCAATTACCTTTACAAATATCTGAGGCGTGAGCAGCACAGCAAGAGAGAAAAGCCTTATGAAAGAATTCAGGCAAGAAACTAGAGGACAGAGACTTCCTGAGAGAGTTGTCCTTTTCTCTGACCTTCCCTAGGGAAGGGCTTGAATCTTGATTATTCATGTTTCCTAGGCACCCCCAATGTACCTGACAAAGAGCAGGGTTTATGGAGTGAACCGAATAAACGGAATGGGCTGCTGTGGGAAGTGCTGAGCTCTCTACCACTGGAAGTTGGAGTGAAACCAAGAATACATGGGGTTAGAGTCGACACTTGGTTATGTTGTTGGTCCTTTCTAACTATGATTCTTATATTCTAAGATTTCCAAGGAGTTTGCAAATGTTTAGCATTATACGATCAGCCTGTTCTCTGTCACATATTTTACCTGCAAAGTATATCTCCAGTCTATCCATTTCTCTCCATCTCTGCTGCCGCTTTCTTAGCCGAAGACACCATCTTTTTGTTTCTGGGGCTACTGTACTGGACACCTAAAAGCTTTCCTTAATTCTACTTTTGCAGCCAATGTAATCTTTTAACATTGTAATCAGATAGATATCCCTCCTGCTTAAAATCCCTTAATGGGAAGAAATAAGAGGAATAAAAGACAAGAAAGGAAGAAGGAAATTACATATTGTTTACAAATGATATAATTGCTTACCTGGGGAAAATCAAGAGAATCAACCCAATAACTTCTACAGACAAGAAGAGAATTTAGTTTAATGCATGGGTTTAGGAATTAACTCACAGAAAATTTAATATGCAAACTTTAAGCAAACAAATGACTGGTTTGGAAATATAATGGGGAAAATAACTTGATTAACAGTGTTAACAAAAAAAGATGAATGTCTAGGAATAAATTGATAAGAAATGTACAAGATCTATATTAAAATGCTAAGGACATAAAAGATTTGAACAATTAGAAAAGTGGCGTCTGTTCATGGATAGAAAGACTCAACATGAGAAATAGAATCTATAATTTAGAGCTCTCTTAATAAAAATTTCAAAATAATGATCTTTTAGAATTAGAAAAAAGGATTTTCAAATTCATATAAAAATAAATAAGATCTAGAAATATTCTAAAAAAAAAAATAAGAAGTCCTACCAGATATTAAAACATTTTAAAGTTACAATAACTAAAACAGAAAAGAGATCAGTGAACAGTAGAAAAACTACAAAAATAGAATCAAATACACATAGTATTTAAATATATTATAAAGGTCTCATTTTCAGTTATTAGAGAAAGATGGTTTATTCAATAACTGTTACACAAAAATCAGGATATCCACCTGGGAAAAAAATTAGCTTGGAGCCACACTTCATTCCAGATGAGGTGAATAAATCAGAATAAATTCCAGATAAATAAAAAATGTAATCGTTATTTTAGAAGTACTAAGAGAAAGAAGGAGGCATTTTATAACTTCAGAGTGAGAAAGAAGAAGAAATAAGCAGTCATTATTCACAGATGATATGGTTACATACATAGAAAATTCACAAGAATCTACAGATAAATTATTAGAATTAAAAAGTGAGTTTAAGAAGATTGCTAGATAAAGGGCCAATGTACAAATCAGTTGTATTTTTATATACCAACAAGAAAAAAATAAGAATATGAAAATTTTAAAAAGATATCATTTACCACAGCATCAAAAGTTTTAAGTTCTTCAGAATAAATTCACACATACCCCTCAAAAGGTGCATGATCTCTGCACAAAAAAACTGTAATTCTTATTGAGAGAAACAAAAGAAAAACTAAATACAGGACAGGCTATACCTCAATGAGTTTATGGACTGGAAAACTCAATGATTTTAAAGATATCAATTCACCCCAAATTATCTACAGATTCAATGCAATTTCAATCCAAAATTCCAACAGAACTTTGTTTTGTTTATGAGACTCCATAAGCTGATTCTAAAATTTGTAGGGACATGGAAAGGGACAAGAATACTGAGGACACTTTTGAAAAAGAGCAAGTTAGGAGTAATTGCTCTATCAAATATCAAGACTTATTATAACGCTACAGTAATTAAGTCAGTATGGTAATGGTGCAATGATAGGAAACAGAGCAGTAGAATAGAATACAAAGCCCAGAAACAGACTGCCACATGAACATCTGATCTATAGCAAAGGTGCACTTTAGAACAGTAGGCGAAGAACAGTCTTTCAATAAATGATGCTGAGTCATTAGATATCCATCTGCCGAAAAAGGAAAGGATATAAAAACTCAACTCCATGTATATTATATTCCTAAATATGAAAGATAAAATGATACAACTTCTAAGAGATTACATAGGGGAATATCTACCTTGAAATACGTGAAAACATAACCCAAAATATCTCAGTGCAGGAAAAGACCTATAATTTGTCTAAATTTAAATAAAGAACTTCTATTCATCAAGAGATAGCATTAAGAAAATGAAAGAGCAAATCACAGAGTGGAAGGAGATATGTTTGCACAACACACATAACCTACTGGGACTTGTATGTAGTAGATAAAAAAAATACCTGCAAATCTATAACAGCAAGTAAAAATACCCAATTTTATGAATGGGCAAAAGTCTTGGACTGGCACTTCACAAAAGAGAATATCCAGAGGGCCAAGGGACATCAGTATACAGGGAAATATTCATCAAAACCACGATGAGTTACCACTACACACCCACTCAAATGGCAAGTATTAAAAAAGAGAAAGGAGGAGGAAGAGAACTGACAATACCAACTGCTGATGAAGATGTGGAGCAATAGCACTCACACATTGCTGATGGGAATAGAAACTGGTACAACCAATGGGGTAAACTCTTTGTTATCAGCTCTGGAAGTTGGATATATGACTATACATACCTATGACCCAGCCATTCTACTCCTAGGGATGTACCCAACAGAAATGCATGCATGCGTGTGTCAAGAGACATAAACAATTATGTTTATAGCAGCATTCAGCATTATTCATAACAGCAAACAATTGGAAACAACCAACGTCACTAACAAACAGTAGGATGAATAAATAAATGTTGGTATATTTTTATAACAGAACACTCTACTATGAAGAAATAAACATAAGACAACATATTGAACTAAAAAAGAATCAGATATTAAAACAATTACAATATGTATTATTCCATTCTTAAAGTTCACAAGCAAAAGTTAAACTATAGTGATTAGGAATTCATTATTATGCAGTAGAACTATAAAGAAAAGCAAGAAGTTGTGACCATGAAATTCAGGGTGGTGGTGATCTTTTGATGAGGGGGCACAAGAGGGCTTTGGGGAGGCTAGCAGGGTTCTATTTCTTGACATCGGTAGTGGTTACATGGGTGTTTGCTTTGTGATCATTCATTGAGTTATACATTTTTGTTTTGTGGACTTTTCCGTATATGCATTATATTTTACAATTTGAAAAGAAGTTTAAAAGAACCGTCTCTTTGGAGAGAAAGTCAGTGTGGCAAAGTGCCAACAATTACTGCAATGAGGTGAAGGGTATGTGGGTATTGTACTATTCTTTCAACTTTTGTAAGTTTAAACATTTAAGAACATTTGGAGGAAAACTCTCATTTTATCTAACTTCCCCTGCAGCCACTACTGCCCCATTCCAAACCCCTTACCTTATAGCAAACTCCTTGAAAGTGTTGTTTGTTTTGAGTCTCCAGTTCCTTTCCTCCCACTCTCTACCCAACATGGTCCAACCAGGGTTTCGCCTCCGCTACAGCAGCGAAACTGCTCTTCTCAAGGTCGCTATGTGGCTAAATCCAGTGATCATGTCTCAGTACTCCCCTTTATTTACTATCATTACTATCCGCAGCATTTTTCTGTTGATCTCTCTCCTTCCTGAAACATTTTTCAGTTTCCAGAACAGGTGTCCAATTTTTCTCTTACTTTTCCAATTGCTTCCTGGCATTTTCCTTTCCTGGTCCTCTTCCTGATCTCTAAATATTGAAGTAGCCCAGAGTTCTGCCCCTGGACAGATATGGGCACTTCAAACCTTTACTTAAATGCAATTTTTTCAGTGAAGCTTTATTTGGCCACTCATCTAAAATTACAATCCTATACTTCTAGCTCCTTTTCTTGGTTTGTTATATTTTTCTTAGCACTATCTAAAAATACTGTCTACTTTATTTATTTATTTATTTTTATTGCCTATCTCCCCCACTAGAACGTAACTTCTTTTTTTTTTTTAAGAAAAAAAGATGACTGGTATAGGGATCTTAACCCTTGACTTGGTGTTGTCAGCACCACGCTCTCCCAAGTGAGCTAACCGGCCATCCCTATCTATGTAAGGATCTGAGCCTGTGGCCCTGGTGTTATCAGCACCACACTCTCCCGAGTGAGCCACGGGCCGGCCCCTAGAACGTAACTTTCAACACGGAGAGATTTTTATGTTTTGTTACTGCTCCATGTCCGGCATCTAGAACAGTGCATGGAACACCAGGCACTCAATCGGTGTTTGTTGAATGCTAATGAATTGCACTTAAAGTAAAATCCATAGTCCTAGCTTTAAAAACCCTGCTTAATTAGTCTCCTGTCAGCCTCTCCACTCTCATTTTATACCCCTTTAATTTCTCTAAACATACCAAGCTCTTCTCCAACTCCGAGGCCTTGCACTTGCTGTTGCCTCTGCTGAGAAAGCTCTTTCCTGGCTCTTCACGTGGTTGGCTCCTTCTCATTCTTCAGTGCTCAATTTAAATATTCCCTCCTGAGAAGGATCCACTCTGACTATCCTATCTCTGTTTGCCTCCATCTGTACACAATTATTCTCTTATACATTTCCCTGGTTATTTTCTTCCTACTTTTTGTCACAATTTTTTGTTAATTTATTTGATGACATGTTTTCTTGTCTGTCTACCCTGGTACAACATAAGCTTCATGAAGGTAGGAGTCTATCTAGTCTGTCTGGCTCTCTCACTGATATATCCCCAAGATACAGCACAGGCATATGTTTATTGCTCAATAAATGTCTATCAAATAAATGAATGAATGAATAAATGAATTAATAAAAAAGTAAATAAATGAAGAAAGCAACTTTCTCAGTGTTTAGAGTAGGGTTCAAATATATACAAAGAACCAATGCCATCACTATACAGAAAAGGACAAAGGGCATTTGTCCTAATGCATCAAGAACCCAAGAATGAAATATTCAGCATTCCTTTAGAGTCAACTTCCTTACCAGATCCTTTTTCCCTCTGAACGGTCTGACTAGTTAACTGAGGAATAAAGAGCAAATGTGGAAGTAGTCCACCTGCACCAAAAGGACTCCTTTTGATGTACTAATTAGAGATGGCCTGAAATGTTTGGATATGGACAGTTAAGAATGGCTGATGTTTGAGATTCTGTAGTTTGTGCTTGAAATAACCACGGCTATGTGGGAGGAGGAGTAGGAGGGTCGCTTCCTAATTAGGGCGAAGTACACTGTGCGTCCTGACCACATCCATTTATTATTATTATTATTATTATTATTATTATTATGTGTGTGAGAGCAGGTTGTACAGTAAATTAAGGTCAAGTTTAAAGGGAAAAAGAACCTGCAAAAGAGAAAAATGTAGCTGGGAGTGGAGAAGTCGGCGGAACAGAGGGACATATTGTTTTCATGAGAGGGAGGAGCCATTAAGGGGCAGACAGTCCACTCAAATGACTCCACTGAATCTTCATAATAACCCATCATGGAGCGTACGTCATTCCCACTTAACAGATGAGGGAATGAAGGTTTAGAGACATGAAGGATTTGTTCAAGTTCACACAGAAAGTATGTAGCATCCCGTTTGAAAACCTGATCCCTCTGATGCCAGAGCTCATACTCTTCCCACCATACCTGGTAGCCAGTCCCTTCTTCTTTCCAATGAGCAGTCCTGGGCCTCCAGGGCTGGGAAGCCTAAGATGATTGCACAGACTTCCCTGCAATGCTATCTTGTGATGTATTTCTCTCCTTTCTCAGTGACTAGCATAGTGCCTGGAACATAGCTGGCTTTTCAATAAGAGTCTCTTGAACAAAAATAAAAGAATGAACAAATGAACAAAGGAGATGTCTTAAACAAGGTGTCTTCCCTTGTGACTCACATGCTGAGAACCAAAAACACTTAGCTCCTGGGGGTCTTTCTCTCCACAGCAATTCTCCAGGGACTTTCTAGGCACAGTTCTCCAAGAATAGCAAAAAAGACCTGGCAAAAGGAAGCTGTAGTCAGTCTGGTATTTTGCTTCCTCTGCCCTGATTTGTGGAACACTGTGTGTGGTTGTAAAGCCTGAAGGATTATCTTCTGGTTGTGTGGTAGTTGTCAATAACAATAGCTAGCATTTACTGAACACATACTGTGTGCTAGCCAGAGTGCTAAACCCTTTACATGTTTTATTTTATTTAATCTTCTAAAGCCTGAGAGAGAGGTATATCTATTATCTCAGTTTCACAGATAAGGGAAGGGAGATTTTGGCTTGTCTAAAAAAACCAACTGCCAATTTGTGAGGTAAATACTGTAAAGTCCCTTCTTTTCCCTCTCCTTTTTCTCCTCTTCCCTTCTTAAGATGTAAATATGTGATCTCTACATTTGCACAGTCATCTAAAATGCAAGCAATCCTAAGATTTTGTATTTTCTCTGGTGAGTGTGGTAGAGCAGGGCTGTAATATGTACATGTCTTTTATATGCAATGTATTTGATATCAAAAGGCCTAGATTTGAACTCCAGCTCCATGATTGACTTTGGGTTTTGGGCTGGCATTAATCTTGAAGAGCCTTAGCTTCCTCACATATGAAATGGGGGTAATACAAATTCTTTCCCCATGAGGCTGTACTAAGGGTCAAAAGAAAGAATGTGATTTGGACAGAGTGAGCCAGTCTATAAACATTGACTACTCTTCTGTTTGGAGAACTCGCAAAGATCAGAGTCCACCATACAGCCCCATCAGGGCTGGTGACATCCTGTATCCAGGATTGGACACAACAGTGCTGAGACTATCAGGAGCTGTTTCTGTATAGAGTTTAGTTATTCCTTCTTGTACAGACATTTGTTAATAGCCAGCTGATCCACCTAATAGAGGAACTGGAGGCAGTTAGTTTTCTGAGATGCCAGGACTGGGGTTCCAGGTAGGGACTGTATCCAGAGCAGTTAGAAGTGGGGTGAAAGAGACAGTAAGTCTAAACCTGGTATATTTCTCCATTTATTTATGTCGTCTTTAATGTCTTTGGGCAAAGTTTTAATCTCCCTAGAGATATACACATCTTTTGCTGGATTCCTAGGTACCTGATATTTTTAATGCCATTATAAGTTGTTTATCTTACACATTTTAAAATTATCTGTGGCTGGTATATAAAAATGCAATTGATTTTGTATATTATCTTTGCATTCAGTAAGCTTTCTAAGCTCTTAATAAGTCTAATAATTTATATGTAGTTGTATTTGGATTTTGTTTCTTTTCCAATTCTTAATGCCTTTTAGTTATTTACTTTTCTTGCTTTACTGAGCTGGCTAGTAACAGGACAACAGTGAATAAAAGAAGTCTAATTCTTAATCTCAAAAAGAAATGTTGATTTTTTTAATCATTAAATTTAATAATATACTTTTTAAGAGATACTCTTTGTCAGTTTAAGTTCTCTTCTATTCCCAGTTTGCCAACTTTTGTTTTTGTGAATAGATGTTGAATTTCATCATTTTTTTCCCCCTGCATCTTTGAAATGACAATATGTGTTTATCCTTTCAATCAGTTAAGGCATAAATTACATTTTTGATTTTTTAAAATATTAAGCTGAACTTGTATTTCTGATACAAATACAACTTGGTTACAATGTAAGGTTTGAATTTGGTTTGTTAGGATTTTACTTATCTTTGTATCCATGCTCAAAAGTGAAACAGCCTATATATCCCTCTTAATATTCTCATCAACCTTGAAAAGTGGGGTTTACCAACTTCATTTTACTTGTGATTCTGAAGAGGTGGAATAACTGGCCAAGGTCACTTTACCTAGTTAGTGGCTGTGCCAAGAATGTCTGAACACAAAGCCCATTTGTTTCCTTTAGACCACATAGCTTTCACAAACATTTATCAAGGCTTCAAAACCATTGCCCAGCTCCTGAACGTTTCAAAAACATAGAATTGAGAGGAAGAGCATGATAAGGGTGATAGCAGCAAATAGTCTTGGGAGGCTGTGCTGATATTCTCACTCACCAAAATCAACAAGAAATAATTCATCTGCATTTGAGGAGAAAATGTGAAGCTGTATAATTCCATAGAAATCTATTTTGCAAGTAAGCATAAAAAAGAGGAAAGCATAGTAATATTTTCTAGTTAAAAAATTTGATATGAGATTATTTAGTGACCAAAGGTAATCCAAATAACAGGAATTCAATCATTCAAGCTAAAAAAATTGTCCCAGCTAAGTATTGTAATGTCCAGAAAATTTGTTTGAGTGAAGGAAACTATTGACCATATGCAGGCTAACTGGAGGGAAAAGTCTAAAACACATTTCAGCTGTTAGATTTGAATAAACAAGAGAAAACTTCATTAAGGTAAAGGAAGGATTCCCAATGCAGTATAAAAAATGTATTTGGTGCTGGCCAGTTAGGTCAATTGGTTAGAGTGTGGTGCTGATAACACAAAGGTACAGGGTTTGATCCCTGTGCCAACCAATCACATGCACACATACACAAATGTATTTATCCTTTTTTTTTAAAACCTATTTTTATAAAACTTAGAGTAATGTGTTAAACTGATTTAGTAGACTATAGAGCATAAGGTATTGAAGGGGCGGTATCTCCATTCTTTGAGGAGTTCCGAATGGTGTCTGTGAAAAGCTTTGGAAACCAGAGTGTAAATCTGTGAGTCCTGGCATTTTTTCACACTTTACCCAAAGGACTTTTACAGATACTTTCTTGTAAGTTATCACATGAAAGTAATCTTCATTTTTGTTAAGTTAATGAGGCTTATCAACCTTTTTATTGTACATTATGTGCCAGACACTGTAAACAATTTTTCTCTTCCTCCTCTGGGTTCTTGTCAGACCTTGTTATATTAGTTGGGGTACACTAACTGTTGTAACAAACAACCCCCACTTCTCAATGACTTAACACAATAAGAATTTCTTTCTGGCTCACATCACAGTCCAATACAGGTTGGAGGTAGGGAGAAGAGAAGAGAGCTCCTTGTACTTAATGGTTCTGCTGAATTCTCTGGCAGATGAGGGAAGAAAGAGAGCATGGAAAATTGCAAGGGAGAGTTTCATGGGTCAGGCCTGGAGATGGTGTCGATCACTTCTGCTCGTATTTCAATGGCTGGAACACAGTATTGCGGATACAACCTAACTGCAAGGGAGGCCAGGAAATGTAGTCCTTCTGTGTGCTTAGGAGGAAAAGAAAAATTGTTTGGTGAACTAGTTAGCCTCTACCCAATAGGATATTGAGGATTAAATGAATGCTTGTAAAGAGTTTAGCTCAGCATTTCTGTGCACATAATGTAGGTTCAATATTATCATGTTACTTTTCTTACCAATGAGGTAGATACAGTATTAATTATCTTCATTTTAGAGACGAGTAACAGGGTCCAAGAGGTTGTTGTTTTCCCAAAATTGCATAACTAGTAAAGAGCAGAGCTGGGATTAAAGCTAAGTCCGTTTTCTTAAAAACTAGAATGTATTTGTTTGAGGTACTCGATGAATGTTGGTTCTGCTTTGCACGGACAGGCCATGGTCTCAAAGGTTCAGATACTGATTTCCTGGAAAATCACATTGTACTCTTTCCATTTGTCACACATAGATGAATCTGGGTCAATCCTTGCTAAAGATGGGATTGGTTATTCCCACTTTATGGTTGGCTGTAGGTGCTGCTGCTTAGACCACTGATCTCTGAGGTGGAGTGTGCCCACACTAGGGGTATGCAAGACAATTTCCTGAGGTGTGGTAAGAATTTCTGTAACTTCTACTTATGTTTGTTATTCATAAAAAAATCTAAGTTCTATTAAGATGGATTGAGGTTGGCATCCCCACACTGCCCTGTATTTGATGCTCATGTCAGATAAGGCACAAATGGATGTTCTTTCACTTTCAGCTTTTAGTGACATATTGCAGTTCAAAAAGCAATTTATCGATTTTTAAATCTAATTTTCAATAAACTAAATCTCACAAAGTGAATAACTGGCTTAAAAAGATGGCTGGAAAAAATCCTGTGAATTGAGAATGATACGTAGTAGGACAAAAAATGGTAGAAATGACACTTCTACCTAGTACGAGCACTTTGTCAGTCACATGATGAGGTTAAATACAATGATGAATCAAATCTGACTAGCTGACCAATGAAAATCCAAGATTATGAAGTCTATTTGAAATATTAATTTATATCCACTATTAATAACAAAAACTTAAGTATATATTTTCACTGAGGTAAGGTAGTTTATTTCAACTTCATTCTTTCACTTCAAACTTTTTTTTCTACACTTCATAATGCAATCTTATACTGGTACAGTAGTTCATGTGTATAACTTACAAAGTAATATACATATAGTGGGGGTATATGCTCAACTAAATGTACTTGATTTGAAATTACTGATTTAGATGAAGCCTTTCCACCTTTCTCCAGTTGAGTTCTAGTCTGTGAACATAACAGTGATTAGTACCTAATAATCACACAGTAAGAGTTAGTAGCTGTTATTAATATTAGGTTCAGTTCCAAAGCCCAAGGTGGTACAGATAATTCTTATGCAGACAGATACCATTTATATATAACCCTCACCATTTCACCTCCAGTAAACAGTATAATCTGGTCTCTCTGTAAACAGTTTCTTTGTTTGCAACTATAAAATTTGCTGCAATTGTAATGCTAGACCTAAAAGGCAGTCATATGAACTTGAGGAATCCCAGAAATGCCTCCCTCTGACCGCTTTCTTTTAGTGTGACTTGGGGGAATGCAGAAAGAACTCAATTAACCAGTAAAAGCCTCCTACCTTATTCCCACCTGAAGCCCCGTTATTAGTATTCATTCCTGTGAAGGGGACTATCTTCACTCTACCCCCAGAGTTCACCTTTCCTGCTCCGCGCTCCCGAGCACCTTGCATAAACCTCACAAACAGCACTTTGAATGTAGGTACTTGTTTATGTGTCTGCCTGCTGAATAACATGCTCTGGTGAGGATAAAGTCTACCTTCTTTCACACTGTCTAACTTTGCAGTTAGACAGTGCTGACTATATGATCTTAGGTACGTTACTAAACCTCTTTCAGCCTGTGATCTCATCTATAAAGTCGGAAAATGCTTCATAGGGCTGTTGTGAACATTGAATGAGACCATATATTTAAAAAAGAAATTGGCTCATTTTAGGTGTTCAACGAAAGTTATTGCTGTTTTCTCCATCTCTCCCACCCAACACAATAAAGAATGCCTTTTGACTGTTTGTTAAGTGAAAGAATGATGGATCAATTCATTTATTTTTTTTAAGCCCTGAGATCCTCTTATAAAACAAGAGTTTTCATTGAATGATGACTAACCTTTCAAGAGTGTTTACTATGTCTCAGGTTCTGTGGTATATACTTTAGACTCGTTTTTGTTTAATCTTCACCACAACCATATGAAGTGGTTACTTCTAAAATCCCCCTTTCACGCACAAGAAAACTGAGGCCTAGTAACTTATCCACAGTTGAGTGGTGAGTGAAACCAAGTTTGGAATTCAGGTCTGTCTTACTCTAAGGCTCACATTGAGGAGTCTTCAAAAAGTTCGTGGAAGGATTTGTATTATCTTTCTTGTATGATTTTATTTGTATTATATTACCTTGTATTGTTCTATTTTTCCATGAACTTTTTGAAGTACCCTTGTACTTACTTCACTGTTGTTGTAGTACATAACACTTAAGGTTTAAATACCCAGTTTTCACCCCTGCTGAGGACCAGCCCCATGGTTTTTATTGCCAAACCAAGAGCAAGCTGCATATATTTGGACTTGGAGCAAACACTGCCTAGGGCTTTCGCAAACACTTCATGGAGACCATCCTGTTCCCTCCCCCACAAGGCTGTGCCTTCTGAAAAGCAACATGCATAGCGGTGCCAAGAATCATATCCTTTGAAGTATATAGCCCATGAAATCAACCTGCCTGGGCTTTGGCCCATCCGCCAGCTCTGAGTCAGCTGGCAGGCGAAAGGGCCAGAGGTTCAGATGTAATCAGTACCTAAACAAGCCCAACCACGCCACCTCCACCTTCCTCAGTCTCTCCTATCCTTCCAACCTGATTTCACCACAGGAAACCTGTTTGTGAGGGAAGGCATCACATTTCTCAGAAATGGCCCAGTGACTCCCTCTTAATTCCTCCCTCACTGACTCTCTGTCATAGACAGCCACCCTTACTTTGTAAATGACAGCCATGATTAATGATAATTAATGCTGGAAGCTTTGACAGTATATTGGAATGAAGTACAGACTTTGGGGTGTAATCAGCCAAGGTTCAAAGTTCCAGCTCTGCAATATTGTTCGGCAAATTGTTCAATCTCTTTAAGTTTCAGTTTTCTTACTGACAAATCAGGGATGACACTATAAACTGTATCTTACAGAGTTGTTAAAAAAAGATTAAATGAGAATGTGAATGAAATACATGTAATGCCCTTAGAACAGTGCCTTTGCTTACAGAAAGCATCAAACAGTAGCTATAACTGTGTAGCCTGGGGCAAGTGAACAATGAAGATTCTATCACTCTCCACCCGGAAACTTTATGTGAAAATTACAAAGCCCCTGGCACGTAAGTGCTCAAAACATTAATCCATTTGATCAATGAACTCCCTTTCTGTTTTCTACTTTAAGAATAATAATAAACAACTCGATTTTCTTCCATCACAAGCCTAGGTGAGATGCAGTCTTGCTGTCATGTATATGAGGGAAAACACTATTGGAGATTAGGTAAGAGTCTAAATAGCCGCTTTGGCTAGACTGTACTAGGCCCTGAAGATTCTATAGCAAGGAAAGGGCCAGATGGGTAATTAGAAAACTTTATAGTTTATATGATGCTTAGTTTTCCTTTAACCAATTTGACCCACACAACTTCATGTGATAGTTCTCATACCATTTTTGGAATTATTTAAAATACCTGTTATACATGTCATTCTCCTCTACTATGAGGCAAGATAATCTTTTTATTATCTTTCTCTACACACATAAAATTTCACAGATGAGGACACTGGCCTAACAGAGTTCTAAGTGAGCTTCTGAATGGGGACAGGTACAAGAGGAAATAGGAATCATTCTACCTGGAAATCCAGAGATATGTTACTCATGTGAGATAAACTTTGGGACAAACCTTAATTATGTGTAAAATCGCAGAATTCATACCTCAAAATCTAAACAAGATAAAGTATATAATGCTGAGTTTTGGTTGTAGCATATATTAATGAACCTGAAAGCAACTTGGATACTATTTCTGCTCATAAAAGGAAAATTGAACATGACCATCAGTCAGTGGTCAAGAAGCACGGTGTGATTTTTTCAAGTCTATAAAAGCATGGTGGAAGCACACAGCACTATGCGGTACTATAAAGTAATGAAACTATGCTTCTGCACTACCTAGATGCTGAGTTCTTAAACTGGGGCATGTGAGTAGATTTCGGAGGGACCACAAACATTCTAAAATTATGGGTTTTGCACAAATGAAGTTGTGGGGATGATTAGGGCAAGGAGAAGAATTTGGCTGTTTCCTTTTGTGTGTAGTGGGGAAGGTAATATCCTGGATGGGTCCATAGTTTTTATAGAATTCTTAGAGGTCCATGGACCTAAAACATTAACAAACACCACTATACGGCATGAGAAAAACCCTTGTTTATTCAACAAACATCCACCAAATACTATGTAGAGACACTATGCTGTCTTTTACCTCATAGTAGAGAATGACATGAAAAACAAATATTCTGAAGAATGTTAGTGATTTATGGCATGAATTTTTTTCCCTTTTTATTTTATTATCAATACAAGTAGACTCCCTTTGTGATGTCTCTCTACCTATCTGCTTATCTCAATGATCTAAAGTAGAAACCCTGTATAAAGTGCCTAGCACATAGTAAGTAGATTCTCAACTGTTAGGTCTTTTCCCTTCACTTATCAATTTAAAGCCACATTCATCTCCTCCTGCCCTTCTTCCCCTCTCTATTGCTTCTTGTAATATTCACTGAAATGAGATCTTGCTGTAGGAGTATGTTATCCAGGGTGGAAGTAGGAGGCATGGGATGATTTTCCCATATCTGTACACCTATAAAGTATGGCAGCATTACAAAAGTTCTTAAGTAATGTAGGTTAAATACTAAAAGTTCTGGCACAAAGAAGGTACTGAATGAATAGTGACTAATAAAAAATAAACAACAAAAAATTGAATCAGAAGAAGAGCAGATGCAGACCCAAAGGAAGTAAGAGTAGAAGGAACACTGGTAAGTTTTAATAGGTTTATTGATATGAAAACTACAAGGAACCTTCCTTTGAGTACATGGAGTCATTCTAAATGAGAAGACTGAGGGTCAGAGAGCTGTATCCACTCAAGCAAAACTCAGATCAGCCTTAACTTTGCTATGCAGCTTCTAATATCACACTACATGAGATTTGGAGAGATCATATATTTGCTAGAATTTGGTTATTATTATCCCAGTTGTGCCTCTCCAGTTAAAACTGGGGGATAAAACCTTAGGGAAACTCACACACACAAGGGTTTTGCCTCTAGTTGGAACATACCGAAGTGGACCTTAGAATATCCTTAGTCCAACTTTACTACTTTACAGATGATGAAATTGAAGCCCAGAAAGGGGAATTGACTTTTCAAGAATAAGTTACTGGCAGAATCGGTACTAGAATCCCAGATTGATATGCCAATTTTTACACGAAGGGCACCCATCCTCAGGGCTCATCTTCTCTTTCTTTGGGGTCCCTTATCTTTGAGAATCCAGGGCTCTTACATTACTCAAAACATACTACTCATATCCATCCTTCCACGCACTTTGTTCCATTATCAGTCTCTCAACTCCTCACTCCCATCCTTTACCTAACCTAACGCACACACTCTTTACCTTTTCTGAGTCCTAATTCCTTTTCATGGTTTAAACTACAAACTAAGGTGCTGACTAACAATGGTGTAATGATTTAGTCTTTCCTTGTATGTATTTCTACAGAGGCTTATTAGAAAAGGTACTGTTTTAACAAAAAGACACACTTTTTCAGTAAGGAATGAATGTACATGAAACATTCAAACATTACTTTTTGAAAAATAAAATAATTATTTTAACTACAAAAATTATAAATGAAGCAGCACAAGAGAATGTTTTGGGTGATGGAGCTAATTTGTATCTTTTTTTTTTTTTGGCGGCTGGCTGATATGGGGACTATTCTGTATCTTGATTGAGGGGTGCTTACGTGACTCTACGCAGTTGTCAAAACTCATATAATTATACACCAAAAAGAGTGAATCTTTTAAAAAAATTTTTTTATTTGACACATAATAATTGTACACTTTACAGGATACAGTGTGATATTTCAATGCGTGCATATAATGTGTGATGATCAAAAGAGTAGTTAGTATATCCATCACCTTAAGTTTTTATCACTACTTTACATTGGTAACATTCAAAATCTTCTCTTCTAGCTATTTGAAAAAATACAATGAATTATTGTTTACTATTGTTACCCTACAGTGCTATAGAACACTAGATTTATTCCTCCTATCTGGTTGTGATTTTGTATCCCTTAAACAAGAGTAAATGTTACTGCATGTAAATTTTTAAATTAACAAAAATTTTTAAAAAGAGCAAAAGAAGTAATTCCATAGATGTGACTTAGTTTTCCTGCCCAGAGGCAATCACAATGCAATACTGGTCTTCTAAAGAATGACATTCTAATGATAGAAATTTAGCACTAAGTCAGACTTACTGGAGAGAGATTGTTGGAAATGAAGACTTTTTAGTCCTCTTAAACCAAGACACTCCCTGTTCTACTTGGCGTTAAGGTTGGTACTTACTGGGGCAAATGAAAATGGGAAAATTAGGTGTGAGGGCTGGGGAATATAGGTGAGAATTAGGACTGACACTAAAATTTTAACACACTAGACAAGCTAGAACCAAAAAACCAAACCAAACCAAACAAAAACAAAAACTGGACTGCATAAGAACAAAAGCGTGATTGGTTTCAAAGGTTACAGGTTTTACCCTAGAGCTGTGATGAAAAAGCACACTGCTTGATAGCTTATCTGGAATAAAATATTCCCCTTCCTGCTCATATTACTAGCATGTATAATTCAATTTCAATACAGTTCTTACTCAGTGTTTTTTCTGTTACATATCATTTATGCTGACATATCCACTTGACCCATTTACTTGATATTGATTACTAAATGTAAAATTGATAATTCTGGCACTTTATTGCCATTACAATATTCATATTATACTGCAGCTTTTTTGGCTTGAAGATCTATCTTTCCATTTCTCCGCGACAAGACTGTCAGACTCCCACAATCATGTCTCTTTATTTATCTCGGCATCCCCAGAATCTACCTAGTATATTATCTGACACCTAGTGGATAACCAATGAATATCTGCTGAAGAAACAAAAGCCCTGTTTTAAGCATGAAGGAAATGTGAAAATAAATATGGTATATATATCTCCTGCTCTCAAAGGAACTTACAACTTAGTGGTTAGGTACTGTCAATGTAGTTAGAAGTACACAAATATAGATGGGTAATAGAGGACAAAGGGAAGGGAAAGATTGAGTGTACAGTAGTGTGATTATGGAAGCAACTTTTCTTAATGTTCTATCACGAACATTAGTGTAGAGGGTGTAATGGAAGACCCTTTAATGTCCTTTCATAGAGCTATGGCTGATGATAGAAAACCTTACCAGGTCACAGGAAAATAGACCCAATGGAGGTAGCCTATCTAAAAATGCTCAATCTAAATGAGGATGGAATAGCTTTTGACAAAACTGTATCTTCTTGGAAGGTGTTATCATAAAGAATCAGATCCCAAAGGAAAACAAAAATTTTTTCACTAAAAATCAAGTCATTCTGGAGACATTTCAAAGGCTTCCTTTAGAAGTTAAACTTAAGTTACAGTAATGGTTTTACAGTCATGGCATTAAATACATGATGACATAAAGCTCGACTTCAATATATAATATTGTATTCTCAAATATCATGGTCCTCTCAACCTGTGCCTTTCACAAGTTAGTTCTGATACACTGGGAATCAAGGACTACAGTTCAGTCTCCTGTTGGGGCCAGATAGGATTTCATCAAGAAATGTTCCATCTTCTTCATTATCTGAAACAGTCTACTCTGTTAGTACAAAATCTGTCACGAAAGGATCAGATGATAAGGAGTGATGTAAGCCAATTATTACTTAAAGGACTAAGCAGTCCATCAAAGTGTTATAACTTAACAACTTATTTATCCATTAAACAATTACTGCATGGACACTGTGTATGTGCCAAGCAGAAGAAAATAGCATATTACCTGCTAGTAACAATAACATCTGGTTGCTAAAAGCAGTTTACTGGTTTATGAGCCAGTCATTTTGCAGCATTGTGCTAAAGAGGAAGGAGAGTTAGAAGATAGAATCAAGTTGTTTTTTAGATACTGTAATCAGCTTTTGGGGAGCTTTGGGAATTTTAAAGGTGGTTTTCTAACTCTCCTTTTCGGTCTACAATTAATAGGTTCTACCTTTTCTAGGTCAAGTGATAAATGTTAGGCAGTTTATTCATAATTATTTTCAAAACACAGAATTGGGTCATGACGCCTGCATAAAGACTGCAAGTTAAAAAAAGAGTATTTGGAATTAAAATTGTTCTGTAAAGTCTGGGACAAATCTTCAATGTATTTATGCTTCTAAGCACCAAATGACCTAGATGACTATTCTGGAAAGGAAATGACTACAGGTCAATAGTCCCTTATCCTAAATCTTTGGGACCAGGAGTGATCTAGAATTCAGAAATCTTTGGAGTTTAGAATGGCAATAAGGTCCATATACTGTGTATTATGAAATGTCCCCAGTAGGGTCTGGGGCGGTGTACTGTGATCAAAAAATATTTCTGCAATGAAGCGAATGAATGCTCACACTAAGTAGGATTAGTAAAACCTATAAATGGCTTCACATCAGTATAGGCCAGGCCAGGTTTTATTTCCTAGGTACTTAATTTCCTTGTCTGTAAAATGAAGTTCTATTTAACTTCTCAAGTTATGGGTTGAAAAACATGACTACCTCTGAGTCAGAACTGAAATAATGTGTATCATGCACTAATTTGGAGATGTTGGTCTAGTGCTCCCTATACCCATCAAAAGGGCTTGGAAATCATTATTAGCATGTTCTCAGTCCGAACAATGATGTTTTTGTCTAAATTGGTTTACTTCCTTCTATACAAGCTATGCGAAAACACATCCACTGATGGTGGGGCATGGGGGAGGGAGGGCATTAAAAATGCTATTAGCTGTAAATTACCAACACAAACCCCAAAAATCTTGAAATGTTTTTCTGGGAACGTAAAGTAAAAAAGATGAAAAGATTCCAGTTACACTGTGAAGGCAAAGCAGAGACAATTATTGCAATGGAAACTACAGTTTATCTATATTTAAAGTTTTAAAAATATTATATATTTAAAAATAAAAATGTATTTTATTACCTGGTCTGAGTTTCACAATGGCTGTATCTCTCTGGAAAATGTGTAAAAAAGACCACATTTGTACTGCTGGCAAAATGATAGCTTTCTTTTGTGCAGAGAACTGAGTTACTTAGGTCTGGGACATCCCCTATGTTGTTTTTTTCTTATGTGTTTCCCCAAAAGGAAAAAAATACTAGTAGCAGTTCTTGTGTAGTGAATTTTAAATGTCACACAAACCTGGATTCTATTCTCACTTTTTCTACTTGTTAATGGGTGACCCTGGACAAATTTATACCTTAATTTTAAAATGGAGGAAATTCTTACCCTGATGTAATGAAAATGGTAGCTAAACATAACACTTATGGCAGTACTTACTTATTTGCTTTCTATTGAGGAGAAAATAAAATGTCCCTCTTCATTAACTTATTGCACGCCCACAAAGGAAGAAGAGATTTTTAATTTCTATAATTGGAGGTAGGTTAATGCTGAAATATTTGAGCAGTGTCTAGAGAAAGAGAGGTACCCTAAATTTGAAGCTGATCAGGTAGGGATAAACTAGTTGTGTGCGAGGCACTTTTGTAGGCTTTTGGGATACATCAAACACAGCGAATAAAACAGACAAAAATCCTTCTCTTATGGAACTTACACACTAGTGAGACCATTTGAGGATACTAGTTCTAATCGATAATTTATCTATGATGGACATACTTGGGTTACAAATAATCCCTCCAATCTGTTCACTTATTGAGCAAATGGAGCATTGAATCCCTAATATAGTACGAGGGTACTTCAAAAAGTTCATGGACCAACATCCAGGGTTTGATCCCTACACTGGCTAGCCACCAAAAAATGTTCATGGAAAGATGTATATTATCTTTTAACTATATTTTTCCACAAACTTTTTCAAGTACCCTTGTATTCCATTTTTCATATTCCTTGATGAATTCTGTTCCCTAAAATTGTGAACTCATTGAAAATGTCCATTCACTTGTTCTATTATTGAGCTCTTACTATGTACCAACTGTAGCGGATATAGCCAAGCTTGGGTAATAAACCTACACTTTCAGATATCAGTAAAGGGGCTACCTTCTCCCCACTCCCACCAGGAAACAAATAGAAATAATTTAGTATTTTCTAAAAAGTATCTTAGTCCTTCACTATGAGAAAATTAGAACTTCCTTAAATTCACTTTATGGAATAAATATTTTGATTTTGAATTATATGAGTTAAGGCACCACAAGTTCCTCAGAGCTTAGGTCTCTAAAGATCTTAATCAGGCCTTGGATACAGCAGTGAAAAAGAGAAAGTTCTTATTAAAAATTTTAACCAGGGTCCTTAATCAGGGTTTATAGATAAAATCCAGGGGGTCCATAGGCTTGAATGAGAAAAAATTACATCTCTTTTCAATAATTTCTAATAAAATTTGAATGTAGGCAATAAATCACAGCAGTGTTCGCAGTCAGTAAATGTGACTCTGACACAACTGAACTCTATTTTCATATCACTGTTGTTGCAGACAACTTGAAATATCATTTGTGTTCACCACTATGTTGAAAATACAGTACAGCCACTCCTAGATCTTAATCAGTTAATTAATGAATTAATAAAGCACATTTATTCTATCTCAATAATTATTTTAAATTTTTTGGTATTTCAATATTATTGGCTCCCTTTGTAATTCAATGTACTGTACTTTATATATTTAAAAGTTGTTTTCTTCTTAAATTAAGTGGTCCACAGACTTCACTAGATTGACAAAGGGGTTCATGACACTAAAAAAGTTGAGAGTCCAAGGCACAGTCATCTTTGTACCTCTGGGGCCTTGTACTTGGTAATGTATATACCTACAGAATGAAATAGATTTAGAACTGGTAACTGTGCCCCCCAAATATTGATACTTTGGGCAATATTTGTAACAGAGTACTGTAAGGCCTTTAATTTTTTAATTTTTTTTAATGCTTTAGATGAAGCATGCAATGGCTCATATAATCTATAGAAAATTTCCCTAAAATAACTTTATTATACAATTTTTTATATAAATATTTGCTCATGTGGCTGGACTATATTATTCACCGCATATCTATGTACACAGAAACATATTTTAAATATTGGCATCTGTGTCTTGGAATTGCAGCAAGAATAAGAGGTACTGGAGCACAGTGGAAAGAAGAGTGAATTAGAAACACACAAAGGAGAGGGGGCCTATATTTAGAGGTTTTACTCTGGCAAGTTATTTACCTTAGTGCTTTTTAGGTAAAATTAGGGACTGAATTAGGTAGAATATTAACCTTCTAGCTATTAAAAATGCGAACTCCCATACCTCACCCTCAGATTTTTAAGCAGTATATATATCTAGGTTGACATCAGAATCTGCATAGTTAGCATGTGTCCCAGGAAATTCTGAGGCTGGAAGCCTGTGGATCACAGTATAGAACTAACATTACAGAAAATTGTATCTTTGGTGCTCTGTTAAATGTTACCACACTTTGAAGATAAGGAAACAGATTCAAAGTGTTAATTTGTCTAACTGACACCATAGTTGCTAACAATCAGAGTAGGAATCCAGAATCCAGGCCTGACTCTACAGCAGTTCTTCCTACTTAGCTATGCCTTTGGAATGTTACAGATCTAACATTCTTCAGGTGGGCCATACAGCTTGAACTCACTTCAGGTATTTGCAGACCAAATCCTGAAAATGGTTTTATTTATTTAGGCAATACTTTCCTTATCTCAATCTTTAAACCGTCAGTGATGGAAAGAGTCCTTCAGTTAATCGTAAATGATGTTTATATATACATATACACATGATATTTATATAGTGTATAAAACATCATTTACTAAGCTGGTGTTTGGTAAACAGTTAAAACTGAGGGGACATTGCTTTACAACACCTAAGGCAGAGAAAATCACACTTTTCATGATAAAAATGGTTTAATTTTTAATATATGTATTTTTGGTGAATCCTAACGCAAAAACTTGTGTTTTGCTTTAAATGAAAAGTGACCTCACATGTGATAATACTTTACATATTCACTTAATTCTTACAGTAACCTGGTGAGGAAGGTTTTATCCCCACTTCACAGATGAAACTGAGGCATATAGTTAAATAACTTGCTCAAAATCAACAGTGATTGGCAGAAGTGTGATTTCAAACCAGGCCAACTGGCTCTGAAGTCTATGTTCTAAGTCACAACACACTGCCTTTTGAGTACTTATTAAGCATTAAGTATTTTTTCATGTTTTTCTTTAACTCTTAAAAATACCCAATGAAATAGGCACATATTCTTTTTATAGGATTAGAAGTCTTGGAATGATGAATATGCTCAAAGTTATGTAATAAATGTTGAGAATCAAACTCAGAACTTTCTATTGCTAAAGCCCACACTCTTAATGACTAAACCAATGTCCCATGATGACATGGTGATGATCTTAAGTGGATTTATCCATAATGTACAACAGTACAAACAGTGTGATAGTCTGCAGTTCTATTTTGACCTCAACTAGTACACAAATATTTTAATACTATGTCCCTGCCAGTGTTAAGAGAGGAATTACTTTCCAGTTACCTGTAAGCCATTAAATGAATTTTAAGTGAACTCTACCAGAGTACCAAGACATATTCTAAAAATTTAGGGTTACCCCAAGCTACAACAGATCATACAGTTTCTGAGTTTCTACGAAGGTTCAGGCACATAAATGAACAACCTATATGAGGTTTATCTCTTACCTCAGACTACTGAGCAGGTATTAAATTAATGATTAACAAGTTTATAACTAATTACCTTAAATAATTAACTTAGCAGTAAACAGAGGTGTCAAATATTTCTCTAAATCTAGGTATAAGTTTGGACCAAGGCAATAAGCAATTACCCTATCAACATTTATTTTCATGTCTTTTCATCTCTCCAAACAGTTGAAGCGGTAGGAGATTGCTGGACCAAAGCCCACAAATAGGTACTAGCCTGGACACAAGTCAGGGTTTAGCCTAAATTTTCCAGATATGGGGAGTCACTGTAGATGCATAGGACCTTGCACTACTAATTAGTTTAAAATGTGTTAACTTGCTGCAGAGAGCAATTCAACTGGCAGTCACATTTTGTCTTTTCTTGGAAATAAATCGGGTTATTCCTACTGATGCATATCTCATGTGAAAAAATGAAATCACATTTGGACATACTGGGTTCTAGTGCCAGGATCTAGTAATAACTTAGATACACTTTTAAAAATTATATTGAACCCTCACCTGTCTTAGCTGCTCCCTTCTTTTACTGACATCTTTCCATTTACCCTGCCAGATAAATCTCTAGAGAAAGCAGCTCATTTAAATTGGGTAATAGGATGAGAATGACTTCATGTAATGAAAAATGTAGTTCATAATTGTGTCAGAATTGGATTTTCTACTTTTTGTGGAGCTTTGTTGCTCTCCTTGTGCATTTTTCTGTTTGCACAATTATAAATTTTTTCACATAAGTAGTGTAATGAATTCAGCCATCTCAGATTTCTTCTCCTCTAGGTAATGTGTACTGATAAACACAGCTGGACAACAAGATGAGACCTGGTTGTCTAACCTCCTGGTTCAACTGAGCACCGTTTTCTCTAATGGTGATTGTGATGATTCCAGTTACGTTTGGCTAGAATGTATTAATGATATAGGTGTGAACAGCAAACACTATGTTTTAGAACCAAGTTAATTTCTCAAAAGAAGCTGAGGCTCACTGTCATTGCTATGCTTTTTTGGAAAAGAATTGTAAAAATGCACTATTCTTGGAGCACACACTTGGTTAAATAAGCAGCCATAAAGACATGAAAAATGGGTACTATGGGAAAGAAAAATAATTAAATGAAAACCACTGAGTATCATGTAGAAAAAAATAAAACAGTACTTCAGAGCTCTTCTCCCTTTTCTACTGGTTGGATATCAGGGCAGAGTAGAATTTTCAGTGTCCTCAGATTCCTGTGGGAAGTGATCAAATTACCCTTAGGTAGAATATGATTTTGGTCTCTACTAAGTAGGGAGATCATGTACTCATGCCTCTCTTCCCATCTTAGATAAATCCTTGTTTAATCCTGTCCCCTCTAATCCATTATTTATGGCCTCATTCAGTGCCAAACTTCTTAAAAGATGTTATCCACATTCAGTACTTACTTCTTCTCTTTCATTCCCTTCATTCCCTTTCACTCACTTCTCAAATCCCTGAAATCTGCATTCTCCTCACTACTTCAATAATTCAGTTTATCTGGAAAATGAGAAAATCCAGCAATCCCTCTCAGAGAAATACACTGCCAGTTGAAAAGCAACAAAAATTGTTCATAAATTGTCTCAGGAGCAGCAAGAAACAGAAGCCAAACAGTTTTAGAAAGACACACAAACATGAATAATGACAATAGAGCAGCCATAGGACTGAAACTCAACAAAGAGGCATAATACTCAATATTAAAGATATACAGTGTAAACAAAGTAAATGGAGGTTCTTGCATTTAGATTGCCAAGTGTAAAAAGTAATAAATGTGAACTTTATCACCAAAAGCAATGCTTAACTTTTACGACATTCTCAACTGCTGAGACAGTAAATGTTGCACCATACTATTGTTAGTGAAGTATTCTATCGAAATAGCCTGTGACCAGTAAAGGTCATTTATAATATATATATGGAAATTGCTTTTTAGTTGCAGTATTCCAATTGTAATGGAAGCATTCTTTCAATATTATATGCAACAACAGGATACTCTTATACAAACCACTTAAAGGCAAAAACAAAATCCTTCAGCAATTGTTTTATTTCAGCATGTTAAAAAACCTAAGTTTTTCTAGTTTTCTTGTATAGAAAATACAAACCATTCACAAGAAAATGGCTTTATATATGCTTATATTGAGCCAAGAGAATATTGTCCAGTTTGATGGAGAGAAATCCTAAGAAACCACAAAAGATCCCATTTAATTTAACAAAAATGTTTAAAATGTCTGTAGCCACCAGGGTCCAGGGTTTGATCCCTGTACCAGCCAGCTGCCAAAAACATGAAAACAACAAGTCTGTGGGGGAGGGCATGACTTTTATTTTGGCTCAAAGTCCTAAAAAAAAATTGAATTGCTTAGGTATGTCAAGGAGTATGGTTACTGAATTTTATCTTCTGGTGGCAGAGTAGATCAAACAAGTCCCTAAGCTATTAGTTTGATAAGCACCTATGTGCTAAATCCATCAAATCAAGAGTTAGGTGTGAAGAGGGTGACTCTGATGAAGATTCCATTAAAGATTTTTTAAGATAAACTCCTGGAGGATTAATCTTTATAGCAAGTTCAGATACAAATAGCATCCTCAAAGATTCTATATCAAATTAAGATTTATGAATATGAACCTTCTTATATAATTGTTCACAATTGAGCTTCTCTGCAAATTTGAATTTCTTTAAATGCCTATATTCATTTACATTTGGTAAGTTCATCTTCATATACTCTTGCAAAGAATTAATTATTCAAAGCTGTTAAAAACTGAAAAATAAAATAATAGGATAAAGAGGACTCACTTTTCTGGTTAATCATTAACTATGGGCATCTGGATTTCAAATCTTGACTTTGGGATATTTACATATATCTTCAGACACACATTAAATCCAGCTGCTAAAATTATGCCAATTTGTTACAAACACAGCAGTTAGGTTTCACACAAAGACTAGAAAACATACTTTTTAGTTTCCTGAATACTGTTAACTCAAACAATGTTTAATCCAGACTGACAATCTTTGTCCTTTTTTGGGGGGCTGGCTGGTACGGGAATCTGAACCCATGGCCTTGGGGTTATAAAGCTGAGCTCTGACAAACTGAGCAAACTGGCCAGCACCAAAGTAAAAATGTTTAAAAGATAAAGTATTAAAAAGTTTTCTATTGGCCCAGAAGAATTAAAGATCTTCCCTAGAGAAACTCCAGTTGTTAAACTCTATATGGTGTGCTCATCTGTAAAAAACATTTAACTCAATCTAACGTGAGGTTTGAAAGATATTTTTTGGTAAAATGTTTTTCTTTTTCCCTGTAAAGTTTGTTTATTGTCTCAACTATGTGATTAGGTTAAACTAGTTTTAATGTAACTGCCGGATGTATATCAACCGGATCTATATCACCTGGCATTTCATTTCCGAGAAAGGCCACAACATTGATTTTATTTTGTAGGAGACACACAAAAGCCAGACAACATAATAGACAGTAATTCTTCCAAACTTAACAGCTTGAAATATAGGAGCATTATTTTAGAACTTTGTCAGGTTCTAAACAATTCTAATATTTTTCACAATTTAGAACACTGTTTTCTTTTAGGGAATTAACTAGAGATTCTCAATGAAGACAGAGCCTGATCAAATGTGGGGCTTTGTCAAGCTATAGATACACAGGCAAAATCTTTAGTTATGTAATTCTTTTGATTTCAGCCACCCCAGGCACTAGCATAATCTATTAGTAATATAACTCAGTAACAGGCATGCCACATTCCTTATGTGTTATGGGCTGAAAGATGGATGCCCCATATCAAAGGAAGAAATGGAACTGCATTTTCATAACTTGTCACATAAATTTGGCTCAGAAATTGTTGAAAGAGTACCTCTGAGGTAACCCCTGTCCTTGGAATCCCAACTACCCTGGGACTACTTTTTTAAAACGTAAGAAAATTCTCTGCTAAATGCATTACAAATTATTTCATTTAATCCTCACCAATACCCCTGAGGTTGCTATCATCACTGAGGCTTAGACTGTTACACAAAACACTAGTCAATCTTCACACACCATCTCCAAGAGGCCTCCCTCCTCTAAAGACTGCCCCAGTAAGTGCTGGATTCTTGGGGCTGCTTCAATAATTTCAACTGCTATTCTCTTGGGTTTTATCTTCTTTCGTTAGCATATACGGAAGAAAGAATGTTGTAGGATTTCGAATGTTAAGACCCCCAAAAAAGTCAGTAAGAGAGCCAAAAATTTGGACCTAACAGGAACCTAAGGACAATATACCTAATTTTTCTAAATTACACTGATGCAGAAAAGCAAAATGATTTGACCATGGTGACATAGCCAGTTAGGAGCACAAAGCACCAAACCAGAATCTGTTTGAAGTCTAAACTGCATTAACTAACTAATTAATGAGGCCTGTCTTCAAACAAAGCAAGGCCTTCAACACTAACCCTTGCCTAAGCCTCCATCCTCACTGAAGCAGTTTCCATACTACTGGTTTACATTCAGCACAAACTTGGTCAGTGACCTGGAATAGTTTGGCAATAGGAACTATAGAGCAAGCCATGGTGTATAACTATTTATAATTAGTCAACTAATCCCAGTGGTCCTTAAACACTGATTTATAGTCATTCTCTATAATGCTATTATTAATCCACCTTAAACAGAGTAAACCTAAGTTAACTCTACTATCTTTGTAAAAAATAACACTCAGTAACTGAACAAATCACCGCAGGACAAATTATGTCTTCAGAAGTCTAAAACTAGATTACTGACCACCTAGAAAATAATCACCTATGGTAACAGCAAAATGAGATAGAGCCATGGTTTTCTACTTTTGATTTACCTCAGAATTACTGATATGCCTGAAAATAAACTTCATATTTAGTTTTACTTGAGAAGAGTTCATCTATTACTAAGATTATATAATGGTATACTTGATGAGAATTAGGAATAGATTAATATATTAGCTGTGTGAACCTAAGTCACTTGCCCAGTCCATTTCCTAATCTGTAAAGAGTAAGCTCTGAATATGAAATGCTTATATGAAACTATTTTGAAAAACAAAGTTTATTATTTTTGGCAGGTGGCCAGTATGGGGATCTGAACTCTTGACCTTGGTGTTATAAAACAGTGCGCTAACCAGTTGAGCTAACTGGCCAGCCCAGTAAAGTTTAATACCATTCTGAAGTATCTGAAGCTCACATTCTATTGTTTATAAATTAAGACCCTAGACTCCTCTATTGAAGGAAAATGTGAATTAGCTGTTTGAAACATAACTAAAATATAAAGCATATTTCACGTGCACTACTACTGTCCTAAAAATTGTCTTGAGATTCCAACATTAAAATCAAATATACACTGAATTGTACAAAAATTAAAATCTTAGAGTATCACAAGAAAAAAAAATCTAAAGCTTAAACAAAGAGTAAAGAGAAACAATGGCAAGCTGACTGTAGCATTAAAGACACTGAACAGGTAAGAAAACTTGATTCTAGTTCTAGCTGTCTTGCCACTAGTGTACAGTGTGACCACTACCAATTTTTAATTTCACTGTGCCTATTTCCTCATCTGTAAAATATATGGATTAGATGACTGAAAAGATTTCTCAGCTCTAAAAAAGGGATCTGTGAATGCTATGGTTTGAATGTTTGTCTCCTCCAAGACTCATGTTGAAACTTGACCCCCAAAATGGTGGTATTGAGGTGTGGCCTTTAAGAAGTGAATGGGTCTTCAGGGCTCTGCCTTGATAAATTAATCTGCCTTCATGGATTAATGGGTTCTCCTGAGAGTGGACTAGTGGCTTTACAAGAAGAGAAAGAGAGACCTGGGCTACCACGCTCAGACCCCTTGCTATATGATGTTCCGATCTGCCTTGGGACTCTGCTGAGTCCCCACCAGCAAGAAGGCCCTCACTAGTAGTAGCCTCCCTGATCTCGGACTTCCCAGCCTCTAGACTGTAAGAAATAAATTTTGTTTTTTTATAAATTACTCAGTTTCAGGTATTTTGTTATAAGCAGCAGAAAACAGGCTAAGACAATGATCTAAAAGATCCCTAATATATATCATTTACTCAAATATCAAGACCAACCATCAAATATAAAAAATTTTTTAGGACAGGAAAGGAGTTATTAAAGAGATTGTTTTCAGAAAATTCTACAAAATATCAGATACTTCAATTTCTTTTAAATTTCTGAATAACTATCATATCATAGCATTGAGCTCTTACTGGGTGTTTCTTATCATTAGACTTTTGTAGTATTAGGCTAAACTCTCACTTTAAGAAACATCCAGGCAAGTCAGGATGTTGTGGTACTTTTAAGGCTAAAATTGATTCCTCCTCACTCTGCAAATGCCATGTATAGAGTAAATTGATTACCAGGGGAATTCCTCATCTACACATTTTCAGAATTCATTCATGGGTATAATTAGCAATAAACATAAAATCTTTGCCAAAGCTTTTGTTATTACTTGTTTGACACACTACAAAAACACAAATACAGGATGCAGAAAACTACTCCACCCAACTTCTATAGACTCACCTATAGAGTTCTAACTCTGGAGAATTCAATGGGGATGGGTGGGCAATAACAATATATTTTTTACAGTACTATAGGTAATCCTGACACTTATCCCTGTTGAAAAAACTCTTGCTCTAACAGCAACTGACTCAATATTCTCTAATGAGCTACCTAAAACACAAATCAATGTCCTAATTCTCTTTTGAGAGATGAAAAGAATACGGGCTGCTTTATCTCCCTAAGGCATTCCTAATTCCACTTCGACAATGTTCTCTTAACCTACAGCATTTTCTCTGAGACACTGAGTTTATCTTTCTAAAAGCCAGCCTCACCAACTCCTCACATATTAATTTCGTAAATGAAATTTCTAAAGAGAAGTGCAAGATTTTTTTCATATCTTAATAGTTAGATGTCTGTTAAATATAAGGCTGGAAAAACTTCAAACCCCCCAAACATATGATAAGTTATAGAAATCACTGCATTCTATATGTATGAATTTTCACTCACATGATTTCTGAGGAATTGGTTGTTTTCCCTACAAATTTGAATTCCACATAACTCGAATTCAGGCAGTATGGCGTATATTAAAAAAAATCTTACAAGCAAGATTCTAAATTTGTGTAAGATAATAAGACATGAGAACACCCCTAAACCATTAACCCCTAAAAATAATTTAAGAGCTTGAAACTAAGCTTACATGTAAATATGTGGAGTCTATTTTATCTTTATTAAGCTTAAAACATTTCCATAGTTAAACTGAAGGTCAGAAAAAAAATGGTAACATTTTGTTCCTTTTCCTATACTTACCACCATTAATTGCAAAAGTGTTTCTAAATAATAGAAATACTTGCATGAGACTTTTTCACTGTTGTATTCATGGATAAATGACCCCAACCCATATTACCTTTGCTTAAAAATGAAACAAAGCTATTCATCTTGTTCCCATAAACATGACACTGTTGAAAAAGTTTTTGTAATTATCATATGCCTATATCTGAGAGTGTTTCTACCCTGTTTTGGTCATCTTTAACAACTCTGCCTAATCTTCTTTGATATGAGAACCCATTTATCGGGCGTAATTTTATTGACTCTTAACATAGAGGTGAAGTGCATACCTGCACTGACCCAAAGTAACTAGTTAATTTTGTTTTTACGATAATGTTCAAAAGGGAGGGGGGTAAACAACACTAAGTATATAAGCATTTTTAACCCTTCAGACACCCTCAGGAGGAAAAGAAATTTCTCATCATTCCACAGTGTAGGCAGACTCTGAAAAAGAACAAACAGTATTGTTTTAGTAATACAACTGGAAAAAAAAAAAAATACAGTACATTTGAGATACTGGGCAAAATAAGAGACCAGTAACTTTGGTTTTAGTTCCTTAATTAAAAAAATTAGTTCTTAATCATATATGTATGGGGTAACACAAATTAAAGACAATGTATTTTTTTAAAAAAACTGGTGAGCCACACTAATGAACTTCGCGTCTCTGCAGTATTTTAGCATTCACTCTAGATTTATCCAAGAACCAGTATTACTCTGGAACCGATCACCAGCCATCGATCGGTACGCCTAACATCAATAATATCCCCTCCCTTTCAACATTTCCCCGCATTCGCTGGTAGGTGAGATGTTTTAAGCAGGATGTGTTGCTCCTTTAGGTCGCTCCTTGTCTTTTATTTGCACGGCCAAAGCAACGTCCCTTTCCAGCTTGGCTAACTTCCAACAACGATTTCTTCGGAACCCTTTGCATATCATTCCTGTGTGAAAAGTCAGTGAGGGTCTGAAACCTTGGGGAGAGGGAAAGACGTTTGGGAATAAATGACCAGAAGACAAAAATAAATTTAGGAGGGGCAGTCCAACTCCGTGAATGGAAGCGGGCTTCTCCGACTAAAGGCGAAAGGGTTGCCGCCCAGGTCCTCGCACCTCAACAAAGACACTAACAGTCCCAACTGTCCTGTTAGTCTGTCTAAATAATAACCCGAGCCCAGAAGTAAACCAACTCCCTTAATCCCTTAGTTAGGAAAAGGAGCAAGAGGCGTAGGGCCCTGCACGATCTTGAGGCCGAGGCCAGTCGGACCCGCCGGCCATCAGCCCCCCGTGCGGCCTCCACCCCCCGGCTCCCAGGTTCTTGCCCTAGGCTCTCCGATCGGCTTGTCCTCCACCTCACCGTCCCCACTGCATCACTCGGCTGCCGCACTACCTAAGACCTCTGCCAGGCTCCGCGGAATCTTCCCCATTACTCCAGACATGGCGGCCAGGTTCTCTTCGCTTCTTCGCTCTGGGCGAATCTGACCTTGGCGCATGTTGGGCATTGTAGTTCCGGCGATAGCCTCGGTGTCCCACCAGGACGAAAGAAGACTACAATTCCCACAGTGCACCGCTCCTGAGCATGGCTATTGGGGCCTTTCGGACAGAGGGATGATGTCATTGCAAAAACCCCACTGCATTCATTGTGCTACGGTCTATCCACCCCCCTGCTGCCGCTGGGTTTGCGATTACCGCTCGCTCCAGCTGAGCTAAGAGTAGCAGCAGCATCGGGGCAGGGACTGATTCCAGCCCTTGGACTTAGGACATCGCAGCACCTTCCCTTACGTGCGTGACTCATTCGCACATCATTTCTGTGTATGCCTGGGGTGGGGAGAAAAATCCCAAACCAGGTGAGTTGAAGTGATTTATTAAAATGCTTCTACCAAGTTATTCCTCCCGCTTAGTTCTCAAGGCTTTCTTTTGGGAAGATGGGGGCTGTGTGTATGTGGCGGGGTGGGGTGGATTGGGGAGGTACTCGCAGGCGCTGCTAAGTGAAAAGCTCTGTGCGATTTGGGTCACTGCAAAGAACAACTCCAGCAACCTTCCCCCGCCAAAGAACTGCTGCCTGCCAATTCCCTAATCGCAACTCCCCTCAACCTTTTTAAGGCTGGGAGAGGGGGCTGGGCCGGGAAGGATGTTGGGAAGCGCTCTTGGGAGATCAGGAGAAGGCAGAGGTGGGGGACTGCAGTCCTGTCACATACGGCCCCATGCTGAGGTTTGAGTGGGAAGGGGTGATGCGTGGGGAGAAATGGAGACGGTTATTTAATGCGGCCGCACTACTTTGGAACATTTCTATGTCGTTTGGATGAACACACATTACTCATTTTTAAGGTGAGCGTGCTGCTTCTGAGTAGCCTAAGTTTTGTGGGGCTTTATTTTATGTGTGCGTGTCTATGTCGTGTGTCTCGCCGTTTTTGCTGATTTGAGGTGACAGTGTCCTTTAATGGTGCACTCCGTGCCAGTCAGGAACATTTCACGTGTCTGGGGAAGGTTCTTTTAAGCTGCTGGAGGCAGCATTTTTGTTAAGTGTTTTCCGTTCTCCCGACTTCAGGACTCAGGATTGTTTGGAAGTGGAGCCGACAGATTTGTGCTCGTGTGAGTGTTTTCAATTACATTGTAATAGGTTCCTTGCCACTGACAGTGGTACCATAATGAGCTGCCCTTTCCTGAGGCACAGTCACCACTCACATATAACGGTTTGGAGAAAGGATCAGGGAACCCGGGTTCATTTTAACACATTAAGGAAAGGGAAAGTTAGAAGTGCTGTTAACCTTCATTTGCCTTTAAGCGCCCCTGGAAGAGGGATCCTGGCAGAGAAACCAGTGAACACAGTAGTGCTGTGTTTTTGGTTGCTGTCGTTGTTTTGTTTTTGTTTTTAAACGAATGGATACATTTAACAGGACAGAAACATTCTGACTTGTATAATGTTGGCTCTCTTGTAAGAGTTATAGGGATGATTAGTGCAATAAATATTACTTTGAGATAAACAACTGGTTGGCTCCAGAACAGATGGGGCCAGTCTTAGCTGAGAGATCTACAACCTTGGAAATGAATGGATCTGGGGTCAACCACACCTCCACTTGGAATGTCCAAAAAACGAGAATGCCAGAGTATTTGCTTAACTCTAAAATACTAAATCTTTTCATAGCTGAGTTGGACATTGGGGGAAAGTCATTACTGGCTGTCTTCTGCTGCTGCTGAACCAATTTTGTTAATTTCTGATACAGAACCTTAGATCTCCAAAGTTGCAGCTGGGCGATACTTCATACTTCCTTAAATGCTGTTTGTTACTGAATGCAAAGGACAGTCCATTGTATGGGCTTTGTAGTAGAGTGTTTTATTGGGATACAATGAGCAGCTTTTGGATTTGGGAAAAGACTGACAGTCTGCTGCCTCTTCGTATGTCTCTCTGTTGCTTACCCGCTGCTCTTCTGGACACCCTATCCTTCTCACCTGTACCTTCCTTTCTCCCCCCACCCACCCACATCTCTTAAAATTCTGTTTCTTTCTCTGTCTCTCCATTTGCAGTTCACATTTTTCCTCTGTTTCAGAACCTCTCCCTTATCACCAGTATGTCACATCTTTTTCTCTAAGTCTCTTTCCAGTCTCTGAACACACTCCCCAACCCTCCTCCACCTCACCAAGGAATTCCGGGGTGACTGTAGATTGTGTGAATATTTATTGAGTGCTCTTTGAAGAGGCTTTGTCTTTTCTCTTACTTGTAGTCTGTGCTTGGCAGGATGAGCAGCAAAGAGCCTGACCCCATGGCCCAGTTTGTGTTTTCTGTGACAGACATAATCTGGCTCCAGCAGCATGTGGACAATGAAACGTTGCAGTTGGGCTGATGCTGCTTTTCCTTAAACTGGCACCTGTATTAAGAACTGCCAATGGGTTAGCAAGGTTTTTAAATGCTTAATATGAAACGTTCTCATAATTCCCAAAGAATAAGTAGTTTTCAAATGGCTTTTGCCTCATTTAATACATTTTTTTGTTGTTGTCCCTACCTCAGCAAGTGGTGGGAGACTCTCTTTCCCCCTCTCTTCCTGTTCCCTGTTGATTGCCGAGGAGCAGTCCAGGTGGCTTAACTGCTCATTTGTTGTTTTTTGTTTTTTTTTTTTTGAAGTTACTTGGAGGGACAACAGTTTTCCCTCCTGTTGGTTCTTCCCCTTTGTAGAGGAAAGAACTTTGTTATTTTATACCCTTCTCTTAAGGAGAAGGGTGTGGTGGTGATGATGTTTGCTTACTTAACAGCAAGGCTTCTCTAGGCATAGAAAGTCTAATTGGTGTCCATCCGGAGGCAGATAGTGTAAAAGGCAGATTCAGAAGCTGTCATGCTAGACCTCTCGTATCACCTTCTCATTCCTAATTTTCATCTTCTGAAAGCCTCCTTCAGCCACTGAGGTTTTTAGTGTTTTAGAGAGGAGACATGAGCTGAAATGAAAGGTTAGATTTGGCCGCACAAATCTGTCTCTTTGACCTTGAGTAAATGTGAATTTCTTTTTGCCTCAATTTGCATATTTACAAAGGGATAATGATTCTTGCCCCTTGGTTTACTTGGCCTGATGTTATAGCCTTCTATAATCTGGCCCCAACCTATCATTCTGACAACAAATATTAATTGAGCAGCTACTGTGTGCTGAGCACTGTGTATATATCAGTGAAAAGAAATGCTTCCTTCCACTGCCCTCATGAAGCTTATATGCTAACAGAGGAGACAATCATCAAACAATTGCAAGTGTGATTAATGCCACTTCCAAAGGGAAATGTACTGCAAGGTGGTATAGGAGTGCCTATCAGTGAAGGTCTCCTGTAAGAAGTAACATTTCGAGAGACTTGAAGAGAGAGCGGAAGGAATTCAGGATGGCAATGGGAGGTGCTTAGGGTAGGACAAAGAGGGTTTGTAGCCGAGGGAACTGCATGTTCAGAGTACAAAGGGAAGAGTGGTGAGTCTGAGAATTTGAAAGTAGGTCAGTTGGTATGCAGAGGTAAAGCAAGGGGAGGGAGACCAGAATGAAGAAGGAGGAGGCAGGCGAGGTGCTCAGAGGCTAAAGAGTGGGCAGTTTTCTGACCTACAGGTGAATTTTGGTCTTTATCCTAAGGGCAATGGGAATGTAGGAAGGGCTGTAATTAGCTAGATGAATGATGTATGTAGAATGATATTAAAAACATCACACTGGCTATTAAGTGAAGAAGAGATTGGAGAAAGGCCTGGCCAGAGTGAATGTGTGAAGACCAAGTAGCACGTCATTTTTGTAGTCTATGAGAGGGATGATGATGCTAGGATCTAGGGTGGTGGCTCAGAGAGAAGGAAAGAAATAGGAGAGACATTAAGTTTGAAAATTATAATTGATAAGATGTGTTGGTTGCTTGCATGTGAGGACAGGGAGAAAAGGGAGTCAAGAATAACTTGTTTTTTTCCTTGAGGAACTGGGGATGACATTTACAGAGCAAGAGAATGCTGAATGCAGACTAGATTTTTTTATGTTTTTAGGAAGGGGGAACTTTGGGACATGTTCAGTTTGAGGTTCCTGGAAGACATCTACAACCTTTCTCTCACTCTTCTTGTCCATGTGTAGGACGTGGCATGGTAGAGAAAAAGCAGCTTTGGATGAGGCTTTCTAAAGCCGAGTACTACTTATTTATTAGCTGGATCATGTCAGATATGTCACATTCTTTTGCTCAGCTTTAGTATCCTCATCTGTCATATGTATTTATTACACTAATTTATACTGACCCCCAGTTATGTATGTACCATGCTAGGAACACAGCATTGAATAAAATACTGTTTGCTTTGGAGGAATTTGCTCAGGTTAGGGAGACAAACATAAACAAATAAAATCACATACAGAGTGGCCATGCTAGGAGAGCACAGCCCCAAGGGAGGCATTTATTCTTCCTATGGGAATGGGGGGTGTAAACAAAGTGTCAGGCGACCTTTGACCCTAAAGCAGACTGTGTTCCCAGGTACCTAATAAAGTGCCTTGCTCAAATTAGGAAATCTGTGAATGTTTGTTGACTGAGTGAACTAACCTAAGTCACTAAGGGCCCATTCAAAAGCTGGAAATATCAACACATTAGAAGAGGGCAGTTAATAATAATGCACATGTCAAATGTAAAATGCTTTTAATAATTCCATTAAAATGTTTGCCTAAGACCTGCAGCCTTTGAGGTATAGATGTTTTGTAGATGACTTTTAGGGAAATTCAGAAATATTTCAGATTTGTTTTTTGTGGGGGCTGAATTTCCTTGATTCAAGTGATCTTCTCAAAAATCATTCTAACTGAATAGAGTTCTCTAAACCAATGGGTATCAGACTTTTGAGTTTCACAGATAAGTAAAATTACAAAAAATGAAATAAAATTGGATGAACTGTTGATAATATTCTTTTGTAGTAAAAATATTTTTTAAATATCTCCACTCACTTTTATAAAATATAAAAATATAGTTAGCTTTATGAAGACCATGAACCTTGAGATTGTATGTTAAATTGTGTGTGGGTTCATGTGCTGAAGTTCACATGTACATGCATGCATTTTTCTATTACTCCATGTCTGTCTCTGTGTAAATTACTTAACCTCTTTGAATTTCTGTTTTTTTGCAAGATTGTTGTGAGGTTTAAATGAGATAATATGTTTTAAATGTCTGGTACTATGCCTGGGATAATAGCTGATGCTAATGGTAGCTGTTTTTAACATTATATTTACTTAATGTTTTTTAACATTTTATTTATTGGGTGATGCTTGTTTAGTACCCATAAAGACAAAATGAGGAAAAAGGTAACTAACTTCTTGTAATGAGACAATGTAATACACAGCATCATCGATGTAGAATTTTTGCCAGAAGTGTTTAACTTAAATCTAATCATGAGAAAATAATCAGACAGATCCAGATTGTGGAACAAACTGGAAAACAGCTGGCCTGTGATCTTCAAAAATGTCAATGTTACGGAAGATAAACAAAGCAAAATAAAAGGTATGGGGGGTGATCTACAATAAAGGAGACTAGAGAGATAGAGGGTACTTCAAAAGGTTTGTGGAAAAATAGAATTAAAAGGTAATATGAATCTTTCCATAAACTTTTTGAAGTACCCTGAAATGACAACCAAATGTAACATATAGTTCTTGATTGGGTCCTGCACTTAAAAAAAAATAAAAAAATAAAAAAAGCCATAAAGCACATTTTGGGGACAATTGGAGCTACATATTAGATAATCAGTAACAATGTCAATTTTCTTAGATGTGATAATGATTCCATCCATTTAGCATGATATGTTGTGGATACTGGTATTTAGATCAGTTGCTGTTCCCGAACGTTGCCTTCAGGAATGTCACAGCAAAGCTAGAAAACACAAAGGGCTGCTTCAGACGGTAGTGATTTTTTTGGTCACTGCAAGTATTTAATCCTACGGACTGGGATACCATTCATCAGGATATTGTAAGTGATCTTACATGTCCTTTCTAAACACAATCTTGTCATTCTATGAGAGTGCAAACTTTGACAGCTGGCACTCTATCCTTGACATTACTAGAGGTAGTAATGCATGTGGAGCATTAACTGTTTCCAAAGTGAAGAGGAAAGAATGGGAAAGGCCACATAAATATACATCTTAAATTTTGATTTTTGATTCTAGAAATAACACAAGATTAATCAAAATTCATTACAAAAATACACAAAGAACTACTTAGGGAAAGTCCTTTTTAATTCCGCCCCACAAGATAATTAACTGAGATTTTCATGTGTATTCTGTCATTTTCCCCCATACATATATTAATATTATTATAATGCATATTATTGTTTATAATAATTCTCTTTTGCTTAATATATTTTGGGCATTTCCCCCGTATATTTCCATGTTGCTCTAACTTACCTGTTTTAATGGCTATTGGAAACTGTGCTACAGTGAGCCTATGTGTACATGATTTTGTTATGAATTTATGGGAATATTTCTGTACCTTTGTAAGGGTGGAAATACTGAGTCAAAGGGGCACAAACAATTTCCCTTTAATTGCCCCTTCATTTAAATTCCTATTAGCAATGTCTGAGAGTGCTATTTCTACGTGCCTTTGCCAAGTTTCTTTAGCCACTTGGGCTAAACTTTCTTACTAAGGGAATGAAGTTGTGAAGGTTGGACAGATCATGGACAAAAGTAGGATAACAGAGTTTCTGCTGGATTTTGTGATGGCTGTAATAAAGGTTGATATGTAAATAACATGGAAACCTCTGGAAGAGGGAAATAAAATGCATTATCCCTGCCTGCAACACAGCACAGTATTTAAAAAGTGAATTGAAACAGTGAAGCAGTCAAGAGTTTTCCCCAGAAAATTCTGCAAAAAAATTTTATTTTTGAGTTATGGTTAACTCAAAAATAAATGTGGGCATCATCAACCTTGAGATGTAAATACCCTCTTCTGCTCACTTCCTCTATGTCTCAGTCACAAAACCACATTGGAAAGGGGAATTTAAGCTCCATTTAAAAAATATCTGAAGCAATCCCCTCATGGCCAGCAGGAAAAAAAGAAAAAAAAATTCTGCAGTAGGTGATTAAAAGGCCTTGAGTGTTCATCTTTCTGAATTTCAGTCAAAGCAAGCCTAGGGCAGACTTTTGACATTTTTCTATAGAAAAGCAGGTATGAGCTTAGGAGTGGCCTTCAGTGACTCACTGATTGTGAAGATCAGAAACCGTGAATTATTTTCACTCCTAAGCTTTGTGGTTGGGTGGGGCAAACAAAAAATTTGAGCTGTTTATGCTACATGGGCAACTAACCTTTTAAAGCCTCAGTTTCTTTATTTATAAAAGGTGGATTATTGCGAGGCTCAATTGAGATAATGTATATAAAGGGGCTTTGGCAAATTTATGTGCATGTGAATCTGTGCTGTTGTTAAAGTGCTGAGTCTCTGACTGAGCCAGTTCTTAATAATCTTTCCTTTAATTTCAGGGGCATTCGTCGTCTGAGAGACCTTTTTTCAGGAGTTCTATCTCATAATGTCTTAGTGTTATTTCTTCAACCAGTGTTTGTGTGCATAAACTAAATACAAGGTCCTGTGCTGGGTAGGAAAACAAAGTTGAAGCCATCTGGGAGCTTTCCTTCTTTTCCACTTTTATTCTAGGAGATTAATGTCTTTTAATGAGGGTCTTCAATAAAAGATGTTCTACAAAGGTGTATTGTGTATGCTGTGTTATTCTCTCAATCCTAGGCAGTACATTTAGGTCCCCCTTTTTTTTCTACATACAAATGAGGAAATAATTCTTAGTAAGGTTAAGTAACTTGTTTTATTTTTTGACGTTACCTAGCTAAAAAAAACTTCAGATGTAGACCCTCGGTAGGTTTCTCGAACCAAAACCATACTGCTTCTCCAGCTGCTTCCTGTTTTTGCCTTGTCTTTTGATTGAAAGTACACATTTCAAAAAGGCAGGATGGGCTGGTGGCACTCATTTTCATATGGTTTATGTCACCTTTAGGCACTGTATTAGTCTGTTACTGTTGCTTATAACAAAATACTTGGAACTGGGTAATTTATAAGAAAATAAAATTTATTGCTTCCAGGTTCAGAGTTGGTGAAGTCCAAAGCCCAGAGAACACATCTGGTGAGGGTCTTGGTGGTGCTGACAGTGACTCAGGGGTCTCACACGGCAGAGAATGATGGAGCAGAGAGAAATGACTCCTCATGCAATCTCCTTTTAAAGCCCTCAGAACCACACCTGTGACCACCATTTTTAATCCATTCACCAGGCCTCGGAATCCAATGGTCCTCAGAATCCAATCACCTCTTCAAGACCCCTCCTTTGAATTACCATAATAGGATTTCTCACCCTCTTAACAGTCACATGGAGATTAAGTTTTGGGGGGACATTCAACCCAAGGCAGGCACAGATGGAGGAGTTTTCCATAGACATGTTAAGTTAGTTGAAGCCATAAGGTGAACTGTCATAGCATCTTCTGGGTGCTGGGGAGTTTATGTGTTTTATTTGATTTTTTTCTTATAACTTTTTCCTAACTTAACTCTATAGGTTATTTTCAAACCTACAGAAAAGTTGCAAAAATAGAATAGTGAACAATCTACATATCTTTTATCTATCTTTTAGATTCATATGTTTTCTCTTTTTACGCACACACATGCACACACTCTCTTTTTCTAAATGACTTAAAAGTTGCAGACATCACCACATTTTTATCTCTAAGCACTTAAGCACGTATTCCCTAAGAAGGACATTCTCCCATGTAACCACAACACCATTACATTGAAACAATAATATTTTTTAGAATTTCTGTCATTCCAATGTCCTTTGTAATTTTTTTTTCCATTAATTTTGATCCAGGATCTAATCAAGGATTACTTATACAAGATGTTTAGTTTTCTTTAATGTAGCACAGTATTCTAGCATTTTTACCTTTTGTGATATTGAAATTTTTGAAGATTTCACTTTGTCTTGTAGACTGTGAATTGGATTTGTCTGATTGTTTTCTCATTATTGGACTCAGGTTAAATACTTGTGGTAAGAATTCCCCAAAGGTAATGTTGCATCCCACCCCTTGCATCGTTGGTGACGTAGAGTGTCAGGTTGTAACATCACTGGTAATGTGGAGTTTGATCATGTAGTTGATGTGGCACTGCCAGATTTCTCCATTGAAAGGGTACCCTTTTCCCTGTGTAATTGATGAAATTATCTGTGGGATGATATCTAGAGACTGACTGAATATCCTGTTCCTCAACAACTTTCATCCAGTGGTTTTAACATCTATTGATAATCCTGGCCTAGGTCCACTGGTATTTGAAAGGATGATTTTCTAATTCTCTCTTTCCTTCTGTATTTATTATCTGATAGATTAGCTTTCACCTCCCTCCCTTTTCTTTAATATTACTTGGACTCATGGATTCTCCCTGCCCCTCATTCCATTTGTTATAATCCATTACCAAAATTCTTGCCTTTTTTTTTTTTCCAATCTTATGCTTTTCGATACTCAGATTGTTCCAAATTTAGCCAGTGGGAGCCTATCTTACCTTATTTTACCCTAAAAGCAACCTGATAAAGTAAATGAGATTTTTCCCATTTATGTGAGGAAAATAAGGCTCACAAACTACTATTAACTTTTCCAGGATCACATAGCTAGTTAGCAGAGGAGGCCAGATGCAAAACCAGTTCTGACTAACTCTAAAGTAGTTCCTAATACTCCACACTGCCTCCTGGCTGTCCAGGGACTGCCACCTGCTGACCTCAAGTTAAAAAGTAAGAGCACAAGCATTTCATCGTGGTTGCTAATAGCAAATGATTGAAAACAGCCCTAAGTGTGCATCAGTAAGGAACTGGTTAAATAAATGTGTGTATTTACACAAGGGAAAACTGTGAAACTACAAAAAAGAATTAGGGTATTCTCTAAGTATTGATAAGAAAAGATCTCCAAGGATTTATTAAATGAAAGAAGGAAGGTATAGAACTGCATATTTGTGAAAGGAGCGGGGGATAAGAAAATATATTTGAATTTGCACAGAGAAACCCTGGGAGGATATAAAAAAATAATGTGGTTACTGGTAGTGGGTGGTAGGGGAGGATGGTGTGTGTGTATGTTCGTGTGTGTGCATGTGTGTGTGTGTGTATGTGGACTGAAATTTTTCAAGATGTGTTTTTTTATATAATGTGGATTTTTAAATAGGTTTATTGAGATATAATTCACATACACCACACAATGCACTCATTTAGAGCGTACAATTAAATGGTTTTTAGTATGTTGATGGAGTTGTGCAACCTTCACCACAGTCAATTGTAGCACATTTTCATGGCCCCAAAAAGAAACTTTGTATTCATTAGCAGCCACTCACCATCTCCCTCATCCCCACCCTCCCAGCCCAGGGGAACCACTAATCTACTACATCTGTATAGATTTGCCTCTTGGACATTTCATATAAATGGAATCATACCATGTATGGTCTGTTGTGACTGATTTCTTTCACATAGCATAGTATTTTCAAGGTTCATCCATGTTGCAGCAAACATCACTACACTCTTTTTTTTTTTTTTTTTTGGTGGCTGGTGTGGTATAGGGATCCGAGCCCTTGACCTTGGTGTTGTAATACCCGCTCTAACCAGCTCAGCTAACTGGCCAGCCCCTGCATTCCTTTTTATTACCGAATAATACTCCGTTATATGAGCATACCACATTTTACTTATCCATTTACAGTTGATAGACATTTGGGTTTCTACTTTTTGGGTTATGAATAATGCTGCTATGAACTCTTGCATACAAGTTTTTGAGTAGATACATGTTTTTATTTAATTATAATATATACCTAGGAGAGGAATTGCTGAGTCAACTGGTAACTCTCTTTGGCCTTTTGAGGGTCTGCTAGATTGTTTTCCAAAGCAGCTGTATCATTTACATTCCTACCAGCAATGTAGGAGAGTTCCTATTTTTCCACATCCTTGCCAACACTTGTTATTTTCTGTTATTATTTTTTATTATAACCATTCTAGTGGCTATATCACAGTGATTTTTGAACAATATCAATGTATTAGCAGTATAATATCTATTCCAGAAGTAAAATTAAAACAAAACAAATTAGAAAGAATTGGCAGTTTATAAAGAAAAGTTTCAGATGACCAGCCAGAGGGTCAGGGTGTGGAGAGATGGGTAGGGACAACCTTCAGGTTTTCCTTGTTCAGCCTGGTGTCCTTATGTATATACATTTTCTATTTTCCGCTTTTTAGTATGAGTTTACCATTCTTCCTCTAGTGCTCTCCCAGTTTCATTGCCTGGAGAGTGTGTGTGTGTGTGTGGGGTGGGGGGGCTTGGGTGTAAAGTGCTGGCCTCAGGATTTCTGCACTTTAATAGAAGCTATAGAAACAGAGTAGCTAGGACCACATTATTTCCTAAGATCAGAGGAAGTACCAGGATTCTGTTGGCCATGACGTTTTCACATTGCTTCCCCAGCATGCATGGTGAGGGCATGAGACAAGAGTGCTTTGGCCATTGTTGGCTGGTCCAGGAGGCAGAGGAAAGCTTTAGAAGGATCCTGATGATGGGAGCCTACAAACTGGAATTTGAATTTGTGTTTTGGCATTTCAAGCTATGCGATCTTGAACAAGTCACAACTTCTCTGAGGCTCAAATTTCTCATCTGTAATAGGAAATACCTAGTCTCAAAATATCTTCTCACAAGATACTTACTAATTACAAAGGGGAAAATAGTAACTTTACAATGGAGAAACATGGCAGACACTTTTACTGAGTGATCAGTGTTAACACCATTGATGTGATGGGGCAAATCTGAGAAGAAAACAACATCATGTGTGTGGCATTCCTGCTAAAAATGCATAACTTCAATCTAATCATGAGGAAATAGCTGATAAAACCAAATTGAGAAATATTCTATATAATGTTTTTTTCTGTATTTTTCAAAACTGTCAAGGGGCTGGATGGTTAGCTTACTTGGCAGAGCATGTTGACAACACCAAGGTCAAGGGTTCGGATCCCCATACCAGCCAGCAGCCAAAAAAAAAAAAAAAAAAAAAGTCAAGGTCATTAAAAGACAAAGACTAGTGAAAGATTAAAGGAGACCAAAGAGACCTAGAAAATGTAACATGTGATCCTGAATTGGATCTTGGAAAAGAGAAATTTTATTTTCCTTTTACCATAAAGGACATTGTCAATCAGTAAAATTTGAATGAGGTTTGAGATTACATAGTATAGTAGTATAGGATCAATATTAATTTCCTGATTTTGATAATTATACTGTGGAAATATAAGAAAATGTCCTTGTTTTTTTAGGAAATGATAAGTAAAGCAATACTGTGTCTGTGTATATAAAGAGAGAGAATAATAAAGAAAATGTAGTAAAATATTAACATTTGGATAATCTGGGTGAAGGATATATATAAATTCTTAGTAATTTTCGTGCAGCATTTCTTTTTCTTTTTTTCTTAGTATTTCTTCTTGCAACGTTTTTGTAAGCCTGAAATTAATTAAAAATAAAAAGGTAAAAATGGAGGGAGGGGAGATGACAATACTGAGAGCATAAGGTTGTTGTGAGGACTAAACAAGGCTGAAGTACCCATCACCTGGTCAGCTTCACAGTACATGTGGGCATCCTGGGATGGGCAAGGCAGATGGTGTTTCTTAGCCATTATTTGGGAGCCAAATTAAAATTGACCTGTGGCATACGGTGACAGTATTGTTCTGAACCCAAAACTGGGATTTACAGTCTGACACATAATTTTGTCCCTTATTTCTAAATTCATTTAATTGCAAAGTCTTATGAAAGTACATACATCAAATAGCATTTAGTTATGTTTAACAAATCATCTCAGTTTAGTATTAAATTTACATGAAGTTGTGATTATCCAAGGAATGCTAGGGGGAATGGTCACTTTCCGTTTGGCCCATATTTGGGCCAGTCCCAGCATTTGGGCAACTGCCTCCTACCTTCTCTTTTTCTTCCCTTCCTTCTCTCCCACCCACACACCCAGTTCTGATTTTGTTCCAGAAAATCATTTTAATTATCTATGTCAGTTGTAAATTGCTTTGGCAGACAAAAGAAACTTGAATAAGCTTTTCCTTCCAATACTCAAGAACTCTGCTTTCTAAGAGCTAACTTCGGAAAGAATGTTTCTGGTCTGGAAAATTTGGGTAGCAACCTCAAAAAGAATTCATGTCCTAGAGGAAACGGGAATGGGGTGGGGAGCTCAGTTTCTTTTGAGAGAGATTGAAATAACTACTTCTGTCTAAAATAGTAATAAAGATCTATTTATTTTTTCATCTTTTTGCTAAAATCCTTAAAACATGAATGATTAAATTCAGAATAAACTTAGCCTAGGCACCAAAAAACCCTCAGATAATCTTGATTTAAAATCATTTAGAGATTTTGGATAGGCTACTTTGATGACTGAGAAGATCCTCAGTGTAACTAGCATTTAAGCCTGTCCCTTTGAAGTGACAAAATTTCCAACTCTTGGAGCTGCAAATGTATAACTCAAGATTCAAAATTTGGTGGCACCAATTTGGATTCATTGCTATTGCCATGGAATTGTCCTTTTGTTTTGGCTATTACCTGCCATAAATTGTTTGGTCTTACAATTCTGTATGCTTCTTGCTTTTAAGGTTATCATGGCCTGGCAGTGGAATGGCATGTTTGTATGTACAATAAATTACTTTTATTATGTAACTTAATTTACTTATTTTTTTAATTAAAAATTTTTTTTTTATTTTTAAAAGATAACCGGTAATGGGATCTTAAACCCTTGACTTGGTGTTGTCAGCACCACGCTCAGCCAGTGAGCAAACTGGCCATCCCTATATAGAGATCTGAACCCGTGGCCTTGGTGTTATCAGCACCACACTCTCCCGAGTGAGCCACGGGCCAGTCCTATTATGTAACTTTATAATAATAATATTGGCAAACTATTTTTAGTTTACAAAGTGCCAAGCACTATGCTAACTACTTTACATAAGTTATATCATTTAATTGTGGCAAAAACCACGAGGAAACTGAATCTCTGAGAGCTTAAAGTACCATGCCTAAGATCATATGACTAGTAAGAGGCAGATCCAAGACCAGAAATCAAGACTATCTTACTGCAAAGCCTGTGTTGTGTGATTTTTCTGCTGTGCAATTTGCAATTTTGTAGAAAGATGATTAGTTTTTCACTTTATCTTTGGAGCTGAGTCCTGTTTTATTTACCTGATATGTATTTATTGAGTGCCCATCACATGTCAGGTACCTTCAGAACTATAGAGATGGCTGAAACCTAGTGGTTCATCATTAAGGAGTTCATACTCAAGTGCAAGAGAAAAAACGGTACACCCATGCTCATAGCAGCATTATGCATCATAGGTAGAAGCAAACCAAGTGCCCATTGGGTGAATATACTTCACATTACTGAACTGTACACTTAGAAATTGTTAAGATGTGAATTCTGTGTTATGTGTATTTTACCACAATTAAAAAACCAAACATATACACCCCTTGTCGTACTCCTATACGCCTATGTTTGTGCTGCTATAACAAAATACCTGAGACTGGATAATTTATAAACAACAGAAATTTATTTGTCACAGTTCTGGAGGCTGGGAAGTTCAAGATCAAGTTGTCAGCAGGTTTTGTGTCTGGCTAGGACTGCTCTCTGTCTCCAAAATGGTATCCTCCCCAGGGGACAAATGCTGTGTCCTCACACAGCAGAAGGGACGGAAGGGTGAACTCATTCCCTCCAGTCCTTTTATAAGGCACTAGTCCATTCATGTGGAGTCCTCATGGCCTAATCATTTCTTAAAGGCTCCATTGGGAATTAAGTTTCAACATGAATTTTGGAGGGGATACAAGCATTCAAACCATAGCACCCCTCTACTATGTGGTGGAATGTGATCAGTGAGACAAGAAAGGACTTGTAAAACCTCTAGGGATTAGAGATGGCTTCCTAGACAGAGTAGATCTGGCTGGGCAGTGGAAGATGGGTAACTTTGTGTGGCAACGAAGAAGATGGGAAGGGCAACTCAGGTGAAGGGAATAGTGAGCAAAGTTATAGAGCAGCTTTAAGATCCAGTCCTAGTAAGGAACAAACCTCCAAGTACATGGTTCTATAATTATGGGTGTCCCAGCCACCTTCCACATGGGCAAAGACTTAAGAGCAAAGTCTAAATCAGGTTCATGAAGTCACAGAATGTTAGACAGGGACTCATTCATGATTCATTCAGTAAACATTTATTTAGCACAGAGTACCTGGTGCTATGCTAGGCACTTTATGTTGGTAGATTTAATACCCCCAAGAACTCTGGAGTTATTAGTAGCCCCAATTAACAGATGCAGAAATTGTGACTCAGAAAGATGGAGTAACTTGTCTAAAGTCACGTGACTGGTAGGTGGCAGAAGCAAGACTGCCTGTGGAGCCCATGCTGTGTGCACTAAGCTATACTGTCTCCCTTAGGGGGTGAGTGTGAAGTGATGTCTGCCTCTGAATTTATAGTTGAAATGGCATGTGATTGCCACCACTTGTCATCTTCTTGCTGCTTTTGAGGGTACGTTGGCTGAGTTATCTTACATGTCTGAGGCTCAGCTTCATCTGTGAAATGAAGACCTATATCAGACCAGATTATTTGTAAAGTTTACTCCAGATCTAAAAATCCCATTCATTTATTCATTCATCAAACACTAATTTTTTTTATCTGTCATATACTGGGCACTGTGCTGGTGGGTACAGGCAATTGAGATTTGGCAGGACACTGTTCCTGCCTAGGAGAAGATTGTAGATTAGTGAAGAAGACATAAAAGAGATGATTATTATACAATATGGTCATACTGCTGGTAGTGGTATATGCAGAGAACTATTAGGGTGTAGAGGAGGGGCACTTAACCCTGTCTTAGATGAAAGGCTGCTAAGAGGAAATGACCCCAAAGACCAGGAAGATAATGAAGAAAACCACAAGAACCTCATCCTTCTTGTAGTTCCTGTGGTTGTAAGCATACTACATATTTATTAAATTCAGTAAACCTTTGGGGAACTCAGAACTCTTTTATTTTAAGCCTGTGGAAAATTTAGTTGAATTGGACAGTTAAGTGCAGCTATGTGCCAAATATTTATAAGGTTTGTATTCTCTTTCATGCTGGAGAGAGACTATAAGGTTAAAGAGAGACCTGGCAGTTAAATTTTTTTTTTTGGTCGTTTTCGTGACCGGCACTCAGCCAGTGAGTGCACCGGTCGTTCCTATGTAGGATCCGAACCCGCGGCGGGAGCGTCGCTGCGCTCCCAGCGCTGCACTCTCCCGAGTGCGCCAGGGGCTCGGCCTGTGGCAGTTAAATTTTTAAAAGGGAATTTATGAAGCATGGAGCAGATTAGTAAGAGGCCCAAGGGCCCAGAGTTAAATGAGATGTTCACAACTAAAGTCACAAATGAAATGGCAAAACACTAGGTAAGATAAGTGATTATCTCAAGAGGGCCGAAGACTGGTGAATTACTCAGAATTAAAATTACTAAGGATTAGAATTCCAATACTAAGGAAGTGAAGTTGGGGTTGAGGGAGAAAAGTCAGGAGCTAAGTTTATTGAGCAGCTTCTGTGTCAGGAACTGTGCTATGCCCTTTACATTCATAGTTTTATTTTATCTTCCCCACAATTTTGTCAGGTAGATATTCTTATCCTTGCTTTACAGATATAGAAACTGAGGCTCCAAGCGGTTGTGACTTGCTTAAGGTCACAGCTAAAAGAGACTGAGCCAAGTGTGTCAAATCAAGGCCTTTGTCCCTTCCTCTAACCGATGCTCCTTCAGGATGCTAGACTTACTATTTCTGGAGGAACTGTACCAGGGCAGGGCCTCCCTTCCATCTGTGGAGCCCGGGGAAGTAGTGACAGTCAGAAGAGGCCCGCTCTTCAAGTTTTTTAACGCACTGAAGGACAGCTTTGCCAATTCCCCATGTCTTTCTTCGGAAGTGGTAGATCACCACCTCCCAGGAATAAATGGCTCTTACTAAAACATTAATTATTTTCCCCTTTTTCTCCTTTCCTAGGTGGTGTATAAGTGTTTGACCTTGGTGATTTGTCTCAGAAATGGCTCATAAAAATCATCTGAGCGAATGTTGATAGAGGCCAGCCAAGTTTATGTAGTTGATTCCCTCTCCCTCCCCCACAAAGGATGGCTTCAGCTCATTTGCTCCAGATTTTATCTGTGGGGCCCTGTGAGACCTTGTCACCTGGTTCTTGAAAGCCTCGAACTGTAAGATTCTGACAGGATCACATGGCGGTCTCAGCACTTCTAATCCTCTGCCTTAGGCTCCTTCCTTCTTTCTCAAGGTCCCTTGTGGGCATGGTGTCTTCTCAGGGAATGCTTTTCCAGTTGGCTTTGGAGGCAGGCCAAGCGTCTTTCCCAGGCCCTTTAGCCCCCTGGAAATTTCCCACATATGGCTGCATGAAACATAGAAAACTAGCCTCCAATATGGGTTGACGAATTATGCCATCAGGGAAAAATCTCCAGCCAGGCCATTTCTCAGCCCTGGTATTCCATAGTTTGGGCTACAGTGAAATGGATAGAGGGTCCAAAGTCAGGAGATTGGAGCGCAAGTCTTGGCTCAAGTCACAGATCCTGGGCCTGTGAGCCCTCAACCTGTCTGAGCCTGGGTTTTTCAGCTGTGAATGAAGGACTGATGACGATACCACTCATACTGTTGTTCTGAGAGTCAATTAACTCAATGTAAAAGAGCTTTATAACCAGCCTGTAGAATGTATTGCAGATGTCAGTGCTTGTTGTTAGAGATCAAATTTGGCTCAGAGAGGAACATTTTTGGAAACTGATCAGGAAGCTTGCTGTGTCATCACTGGCCCTCAGTTCCTGGCAAACCTGACTGTTGCTCAAGGAGGCATTCATGGCATCATTCTCCTGTTTGTAATCTTCTCATTTATAGTCTTGTAAATGCTACCACAAGCTTTGGTGGTTCTTGAATATTTATTGCCGAAAACTCTAGTCAGGATTATACACTTATACCCAGACCTACTTACCCCAGAGTAATTATTTGAATTCTTGGAGCTGCATAAGGATTCATTTTCCAATAAAATCTGGGACAACAGCTGGCTATGTGTGATCAGTGAGGTTTATCTTGCTTGCTAGAATTTTGGGTGGTTGAGAACTCCTGAGGGTGTCTTAGTAGGTAAGCTCTAAGGCAGGGCTATTACAGCTTTAGACGTGCTTATGGGAATAAAATGAGGATGGGGAAGAGAGTATTGTACTGTGTAAGTGGTTTATGAGTTTAAAGCTAGAATCCCTTGGAAATGGAAAAGGGTCTTTTGTGTATTGTCATCAGTTTGTTGGAATTATTTCCCTGTTCTAGGAAATGTTCTAGGTGTTCCCTAGACACTTGGGGATTGTCACTTACTTACATCTTCTTGCCGCTTCATTCTTCCAGGCTGTGTTGGTCAGAACTCTTTAAGTTGTAAATGAAAGAAACCCAACTCTAATTTGGGCAAAGAGGGAATTTGTGGGAAGGATACTGAGGTATTGCATGTAACCATGAGAAGAGCAGGTGTAGCTGGAACCGGGAGGTATTAGAACAGGTAACTTCCCTAGCAGCCCCCAAATTTCAGTGGCTTAATACAAACGAATTTTATTCTTGTCCATACAGCAGTTCAACATGGTTGCTCCTGATTTGGCAGCCTTTAACATTTTGGGGACCCAGACTCTTTCCATCTTGTGATTTCTCCATTCTTAGAGTTTTCTCTTTTTAACCTATAGATGAAGAAGGAGATTGAAGGATCTCACGTGGGAGGTTTCCATGGACCAGGTCCTGAAGTAGCTTCCATCATTTCTGCCCTCATTCCGTGGACTATAACTCAGAATATGGTCCCACTTAACAGTAAAGGAGGCTGAGAAGTGTGGCCTGTTTGCCCAGGAAGAAATAAAATGGGCTTGGTGGGCACCTAGCTAGTTTGAACAATACAGGGACGCAAAAGCTGCCAAGATTCTCTTGCCTTTGCTTCTCTCCTACATGGCAGGGAGCACAACTGTAGTCTGCTCTTGAACTAAAAATCTCACTGTCCATGCCAGTGAAGGACTGATGTATACTCTCACTGGCTTCAAGTAAAACATCTCAGGAATAATGATTGGACCAGTGTGGATCATGTGACCACCCCTGGATCAATCAGCAGTGGCCGGAAGGACAGGGTGATTTAGCGTAGATGTGGCCACTGGGAGCCCACTTGTGCTGCTCTTAGAGAAGGGGGAATCATTGTGAGATAAAGAGTTACCTCATTTGCCATCCACTAAAAAAGCTCAATCTCTCCTTTTGTTTGTACTCTTGTGGAAAATCCAGGGCAGCTCTACAGCCATCTTTGTAGCCCTCCTTATCATAGCCACACCAAATGATTGTATTTTATTGAATCTGTGACACCATCATTTCTAACGTGTATGATTATTTTACGTAACACTGAGAAAGAAAGAGAAAACAAGTTTCCAGATAAATTATGACACGATGCTAAGATGCCACTCATTGTAAAATGCATCCTAATTTCCAAGCTGTCAAAATGTAAGAAAAATGTTTGTAGAATTGATGAAAGATGATATTTATTACTCCACAACAAAGCTCTATACTTTTATGCCTGGTACCATTGCTCATTTTGTTTCTTCAGTCCATCTGTCTTAGTCTGTTTTCTGTTGCTATGACAGAATACCACAGACTGGATAATTTATAAAGAAGTCGATTTGGCTCATGATTCTGGAGGCTGGGAAATCCAAGAACATAGTGCCAGCATCTGGTGAGGGTCATCCCATGGCGGAGAGAGAGAAGGGCAAGCGAGAGCGTGTGAAAGAGAGAAGAGGCCAGACTTGATTCATAACAACTCACTCTCACGATAACTAACCCATCCCTGTGATGATGACATTAATCCATTCATGAGGGTTCTGCCCTCATGACCTAATTATTTCTTAATGGCTCCACCTCTTAATCCTGGTAAATGGCAATTAAGTTTCAACATGAGTTTCAGAGAGGACAAACACTAATTTAATTCAAAAAATATTTTGCAGGTATCGAAGAATAAGACAGGTTCAGCTTCTGCCATCTTTCCTCTTACTGTCTGTATCCTTTCCAGCCTCACACATCCCCTCTCCCCCTTTTCCATCCTGGTGTTATGAAGTACCAGGTGTTTTCCAGGCAGACTTTTGGGCACTGAAGGCTCAAGAAGGAATATGATGGGATCCTCAAGGGACTTAGAGCATGGAGTAGTAAGGGCAGCAGGGTGTGGGGCGATAGTCATACAAACAAATGAGTAAATAAAGTGTTACAGGTCCTGCTATTAAAGTCCGTACAGAGTACCATGGCCCCTGAAGTAGAGGGAATGGTTAACTCTGCTCTGAGGAGTGAGAATGTTGTACTGTGCTTACTGTTGATTGTGTACTCTTAGAAGAGTAAGCAATAGTCTCTTTGAGTATTACTGTGTAATTATTTCCATAGATAACTAACAATCATCATTAAGTAGGCCAAGATGCTTTGCTAAGTCTATTTGAATCACCTCAAACTTCCTATTAAACTCCACCTTCAAAAGGCACATGTAGGCCTCCTTTCTTTGTGCAAGCATTAACGAATAGTTTGCGATGACTTTTATAGAGACAACGTGAGGAGATATCAAATTTATCTTATGATGTAGGCAGTCTGCATTTCTTTATGTTAATTACCTACCTTAAAAAGGATTATTTTTACCTGTGTGATTATTTTTCAGTCCTTAGTGGATGCTCTGAATCATGTGCTCTGCAGAGAGAACAGGAGCTGCCAAGAAGGGCTGAGCACAGGCACTCAGGGCCATGCTGGATCCCAGCAGCAGGGATTCCAAGGACGGAATTTGGAGAAAATGTGAGTGAGGGTGTTTGGGCCTGAGATCAGAGAACATCCATGGCAGGATCTTTCCTTAGAGGTCCCAGAGCTCAGATAATGTGACCTGAGTGCCAGCTCCTTATCTCTTGAGCAAGGATGCCAGTTATGATTAAACCAATTTTTATTGGTTTGAAAACACATGAAGACAACAACAAGATTCTGGAAAGTAAAGAGATTTTTTTTTTTGCGGTTCATAGAGAGGTCATCAGAGGGCTAATGTCCATCTGTCTGTTCTGGCTATTAGAAAAATCTTATCTAACAAGTAAGGGGAAGAATCCAAACTTAAACCGTTCTTCTCTCTTCTGGTTTATGAAGAGCCTGGAAATGAACACTGAGATACACAGAGTTTTTTTTAACCTTCCAGGCCAGTATATCTAGAGCAGGGTGCCTGGGGGAGAGTGAGACATGTGAATCCAGCTCATCATTGGGCACAGGGGGCCTTGTAGAGAGAGATGGGCTTCTCTCTGGAGAACTCCAAGTAGCTTCTTTAGAGAAAGGGAGAAAGGGCGGAATCTCTGGATCAACTTTGTAATTTCTGAGTAACAGTCTGACTGTGTAGTATGTGGTTGGAGTGTTGTGTACTTGTAAATGGAGATGCTTAATTGGGGGAAGGTGGAAAAGCAACCCTAGCCCCTTTCAGGAGAACTCCTTGTAAGCATACGAAAAGAGGAAGAACAAAGGAAGAAGAAAAGAAATCCATCCTTTGAAATCAGCAAAAGGTTTATGCCTAGCCATGATTTATGAGTATACAGAGGAGGAACATTAAAAGACTAATTGCTGGGTGTTTATTTTGGAGAAGTATGTGTAGTGTGAGTCGAGGCAGGGAGCTTTATTTTCCTTTTTACCTTGCACTAACTTCCATTACTGTTTATAGGATCATATATTCTAGACTTTCTTTGGCTTGCTGCCCTGACATAAATGTTTGAATTCCTTGTTTTGGTATTATATATTCTTAACAACAACAAAGGGAGCTGTGAGCTAAATTATTCTATATGCCTCATTGTGGATGGGATTTATTCTCTCTGCTCCATGGCTATTACTATTATCTGTCCGGATGATCTGTGTTTCTGATAGCTACTTCTACATAGCTTTATAATTTGCCCAAGGGGTTTGTTCAGGGGATGGCTAAATGTATTTTTTATTTGGTGGAACAAGATGAGTCTTAATCCTGGTTATTTGGGTTCTTACAGGTGCCACTGTCATCCAAAGGGCCTGCAGAGCTGCATGTTTCCCTCATTGTGGTGTTCATCCTGGGGGCATTTATTATGTAGTCCTTTGATACGCATTGCCCCGACTTACCCTCTCGGTGGGGATTTAGTTCTTAGGGTTGTTGCTACAGAATCCATTTGTTCAATTAAACAAATAGCAGTTGAGCTCCTGTTGTGCCCTGGGTATTGTTTCAGACTTGGGAACACACTGTGTGAAGAGCCAGAATCAGACTGCCAAGGAAACTCAGCAGAATTAGAATGCTAAAATGTCAGGATTTGAAGGGTTTTACAGATGTTCTTATCCAGAGATTAGCAAGATTTTTCTGTAAAGGGCCAGAAAGTAAATATATCAGGCTTTGGGGACCACATATGGTCTCTGATGCATATTATTCTTTGTTTTTACAACCATGTGAAAACATAAAAATCATTGTAAACTTGGGGTGGGTGCACAGGCTGGATTTGGCCCATGGACCATAGTTAGCCAGCTCCTGATCTAATAGACTCCCTTCATTTTACCAGTGAGGAAACTGAAGGCCAGAGGGTGAGATGCGCCCCTGCCTGCCCCACACCCCAAGGTCACCCAGCTAGTTCTTTACACAGCTGGATTGGTGACCCATAGTAAAGCATCCAGAGGTAAGGCCACCCACACCTCAAACTGCCTAGTCAGTTTGTGGATGTATAGCTTTGGTCCTGAGGGAAGTACAAATCTTACTTAATTGTTAAATCACTGGGTGCCTACCACATTCCAGCCACTGTGTTTGGGACTGAAGATGCAAAATTAAGTACAACAAAGTCCCAGTTTTCAATCAGCTTAGTTGTTGGTATAGGCAGGTAAGGGGATAATGTGGAACATGGCATATTAGAGACAAGTGGTGGGTACTGTGGAAGCACAGAAGGGCACTGCTTCCTCAGTGAGTGGGATGCTTCAGTGGATGAATGAATGAAACCATTCATTCATTATACCTCCCTGACTAATGCTCTGCAAGCCACTGCCCAGCCTATATGACAGGGCCTGCCTTCCCCCACAGTTGCATGTTTCTTTCTTTGAGGACTGATACCTTGTGCACATCCCACATATGCATGGATTGGTAATGAGGTTAAAAGACCTAAAATGAAAAAAGATTCAGATAGCCAGCAGAGAAGGATGGTTTATTTGGAAGTTGCTTTGTTGCATCAGTTTATCTGAGCAACACATATGGTTTCATCAATCATAGAGCCTTTTAATATTCTAGAGCATGAAGGGATTTTAGAATCTCTTAGCTATAACCTCTCATTTAACAGATAAAGAGAGTGAGGCCCAGAGATGTTAAATTATTTACTCTGGGTCACACAGCTTATTCATAGAATATCAGGGAATTGATTCTAGATTTAGAAAAAGATATCTGGTATAACCACCCATATAATAATAAAGATTACTAATCATAGCCAACATTTATCTAAAGTTTATTATGATATGTATAGTAATATATATCATCTCAGTTAATTCTGACAGTAACGTAATGTAATAGGTATGATTACTATTCCCATTTTACAGCTGAGGAAACTAAGCTTGGAGGGATTAAGTAAAATTTCCCAAGCTCACTAGCCAATAAATGGTAGAGTTAGGATTCAAGTCCAGACTCAACTGCTTAACCCCATACTACATGCTCAGAGCACTTGGCTCCAGTTTGACTGAGTGCTTGGATTGTGCTTCTCCAATAGTTTGTGAGCTCCTTGTGGGCAGGGCCCATGTATCTTTCATCTGTGTTTTCCCACTCTGTGCTTGGCATGTAAAATTTGCTCAATAAATGTTTGCAGAATGAATGAATCGATGAGTCAATCAACCAATGCACACTTCTTTAAATAGTTGACACTTATGGTGACAAATGAATGGAACTCAGTGGCTGAGCCAGACCCATTCCTGGCTATGATGTTAAGACAGATAGGCTAAGATGCAGATTTGGGCCAGAGGAGCCCATTGCTCTGCAGCTGTCTTTATGGTGTCCCTGAACATCTTTGAGAATTAATGTGCACAGTAGAATTCTCTTTGAACATCAAAGTTTCCTTGAAGATGTGACAGCCTGGTTGGTTTCTTTGAATCTGATGAAGTTTGTGGAGGCAACTGGAAGATTCTCTCTGCATGTGGTATCAACTTCCTTTTGCACAGCCATTTTAATTTAAAGTTGTGGTTTCAAACTATATTCTGAGGCATCCTAGGGTTTGTGGGCTAGAGAATTGAGGACTTCTGTAAGAAAAATCATGCATGGATTTGGCTTTGAGCTAAATAATGCCTGAAACAAATATCTTTGCTGAATTAATTTTTTAGTTCTGACAGATGAGAACAACTGACTCATTAAATGGACAATACTTTGCAATGTTTTCCTCCCTTTCTTACATAAGTTGAATGTTTCTCTCACCCAACAATAGTAATACACGGGATTGCTCCACTGCTGATTTTTGAAGTCAGACATTTTAACAAATTTGTAGAGATTGTTCTTAAAAAAAAATGTGTATGTTTCTACCTAGATTACTGCTTTTTATATAAAGAATGGCATAGGCTTTGTTTGCCATTCACTGTAAGCAGGGTTTCTCTATATGACATAATAAAGCTGAGGTCCTTGGATTTTAATTCAGAAAGCTATATCCTTTGAACCGAGTCCCCTAGGTTTGTTCATATAAGTCAATACACAGCATTAATAATTGCTGCATATCACTTGGAGGAAAATCCACACGAATGAAGAAGGTCTTCATTAGGCTGTGAAAAGAACAGATTTAGGTTTTATTATAAGACGTTTTAGGGATTTTCAGGGGGAAGAGATGTAACACAAGATACCCTTCTTATTTGTAGGCGTTTGAGAAATTTCTTAAAACAGAGAAACACATGAATAGTTGTTTTCTAACAAAAATAAGACAAAGACCTGCCCATGTTTCTTCCAAAGCTTTCTTCTTTTCAAGTTCTATCGAACCCTACACAATTTTTTTTTTTTCTGATTATATGAGGAAGAAAATCTCACCTGGTGATTGTTTGCTGTTAATACCTACTTTTAAGCATTTCTTTATTATTAATGAATCTTTCTCATCTCTATCAGGGTATACTCCTGGTTTACTACAGTTTATATCTGCTCCCCCCTACCCCCCCTTCAGCAGCAGCAGTAGTTGCCTCCAGTAAGAAGGAGCAGAGGTAGGGGATGACGAGAAGGGATGAGAAGTATGTGTTCACTGCATGGTGGTTTGCTGTGTTACCAGCTAAATATTCAGTATCACCATGTTCTGGAGATAGGTGTGTGGTTTTTTTCTAACTTTTTAATTCTGAAAAATTTCAAAAAGAGTACAAAGAATACTCAAAAACTCTTCACTTAGATTTACTAATTGTTAAAATTTTGTCACATTTACTTGATCTTTCTCTATAAACATATTTACATCATGATACCTTAAAGAGGTCAGTATTTCTCCAAAGTATTATTGGACATTCTTCTACAGAACCACAATACCATTATCATGCCTTAGAAATTTGACATTGATTCCACAATATTCTGTAATATACAGTCTATATGGAAATTTTGCCTTTGATCAGCTAGCTTTTGCTGTATAACAAATCATGCCAAAACTTTGTGGTTTAAGACAGCCCCCATTTATTAATACTCATAATTTTGTGAGTCAGTTGGGTAAGTGAGCCTCTAATGTGGATCAGGCTCAGATGATTGGCTGGGCTCCCTATATATCTACAGTTAGCTGCTCCATCAACTAGGGGCTGGCTGATCTAAATTGGCCTCAGATTGGATGCTCCACAGGCTCTGTCATCCTCCAGCAGGCTAGGACAGGCTTGTTCCCATGGCTTATGGGCAGATTCCAAGAGGGAGAGAAAGTGCACAAAGGCTTTGGAGGTCTAGCCTTGGAATTGGCACAGCATCACTGTGTTGCAGTCTTTTGACCAAAGCAAGTCACAAGCTCCTCTTGATGCATATTGCTCAGGGATATGGATACAGGGGTGTGAACAATTGTAGCCATTTTTGCAAACAATCTATCATACTCCTATTTTCAAATAATATTAATAGTAATGTTAATTTATAATGGTAATATAACTGTTTTTAAGCTAGGATGCAGTAAAGGATTACATATTAAGTTTAGTTGTTATATATCTTTGGCCTCTTTTTTTTCTTCAGTCTTTTTGAATCTGTAAGAATCTCCCCTCCTTTTTTGTGTTTTATGATATTTTTAAGATCCCAAGCCTGTTTTCTTAATACTGCACAATCTAAATTTGTATAATTATTTCTCCATGATTATATGCAGGTTAAACATTTTAGGCAATAATTCTAAATATCTGATGTTTATTTCCCATTGCATCACAAGAGGATGCATATAATATTAGTTGGTCCAGATTATTGGTGATGCTAAGTGAAATCATTTGTCTAAAGAGAGGGTCTGTCAGATACCGCAATTGTAAAGGTGACATTTCCTGGAGAGTTAACATTCTTCCACTCACATCAACATATATTTATTAAATACCTACTGTGTATCTAGTTTATCTAATTTAGTATTATGAGGAAATCTAAAAGAATAGTAAGTAATATTTCCTGTCTGAAGGAATATACTGTTTTCTTGAGTTACTATTTTAAAAATGGAACAAGTAGTAGAGAAGTAGTGATTCTAAGTTAATGATTGGTTCAAAAAAACTTTTTATTGAAGTATAGTGTACATACAGAAAAGTGCATATTATAAGTGTAGAGCTTGATGAAGTTTTCAAACTGAACACATCAATGTAACCAGCACCCAGATTAAGAAACAAAATACAACCAGCATCTCAATAAAACTGATGTTTAACTGTATAGAACTTATATCCAAATAAATGTTGTTTTTTTCAATACCAATTCGTGAATGGCCCAAGGAAATCAATATCATTTTAAGCTCAAAACAGTGTTATCCAACTTGATCACTTTTTGTTTTATTCAAGATTGGTTCAGATTAACTTTTCACAACGTTCATACATCAAAGTCTCTCTTCCTTCATTGCTGTCTTAGAGCAGAAGGTGACCTCTCCTTTACCAAGGGTAGCTTTTCCCCTGCACATTCTGTCCTGTCCCCTTTTGACTTCCTGGGGTCTGGTCTTCCTACTTCTTTCTTACATCTCTGCTTCTCCTCATCGGGCTACTATTCTTTCCCTCTTCTTCTTTTTATTGATGAAGTTCTTAAAAGCCTGCCCCCTCTTTCTCTTTAACCCGTTCATTCAGTTGCTCTTCAAAACTTGGTTTCTTTCTCCACAATTCTAGTGAAGTTCACTGGCAAACTCCTGCAGTAGTCCCTCATTATCCACAGAGGATACGTTCCAAGATTCCCAGTGGATGCCTGAAATCATGGATAGTACCGAACCCTACATATCCTGTTTTTTTTTTTTTTGTATATACGTACTTATGATAAAGTTTAATTTATAAACTAAGCACAGTAAGAGATTAACAACAATAGCTAAAAATAAAGTAGAATAACTATAACAACATACTGCAATAAAAGTTATATGAATGTGGTTTCCCTCTTTTTTCAAAATACTGTAATATTTTCACACCGTGGATAGCTGAAACAGCATGTATTAGTCCATTTCTGTTGCTTATAACAAAATACACAGAACTGGGTAAATTATAAAGAAAATGAAATTTATTGCTTATTAGTTTCAGAGGCTAGGAGGTCCAAAGTCCAGGGAGCACATCTGGTCAAGGCTTTCTTTGGTGGTGACTTCAGTGAAGGCGGGGAATCGTGGTGAATGGTGGAGCAGAGAGCATAGAGACTAACCTCCTCATTCACTCCCTTTTTAAAGCCTTCAGAACCATGCCCATGACCACCATGTTTAATCCATTCATTATGGCATAGTCCTACAATTTAATCACCTCTTCAAGACCCCACCTTTCAATTACCAAAATAGGAATTTCCCACCCTCTTAACCTTGTCACAGTGAGGGTCAAGTTTTGGGGAAACACTCAGTCCAAGGTACCGTGGAAAGCGAAACCACAGATAAGGGGGGACTGCTATACTAAGTCAGCCATTTTTGTTTTTAAGCCTTTGTTCTCTTAGATTTCTGATTCCTTTGGAAGTCTTACTCATCATTTTTTTTGAGACTGTCTTCTCTTTTGGCTTCCATTTATTGTGTGCTCTTGGTTCTCTGCCTCCTGCTCAGAGCACTCTAACAGTTTTGACATCCCCAAGAAAGAACCACAGTAATTCTGGCTTCTTTTGGTCTGTAAGAGAATGGCATTTCTTAGGATGTTTTTTCACGGACTGTGGGTCATTATGTTGGCAGTTTATCTGCAGCTTGAAGATTGTGGTTTTAATGGCAAACTCTCAACCAAATTGATGTAAATTCTCTGTTATCTTAGTTTCTTGATGCTTGCCTGGTAGAAACAAAATAAATGTTTGTTGGAATCATTCATTCACCCAATTATTCATTTATATGTTCATTCAATATTTACTAAATGTCTAGTCAGTGAATTGAGTTTTTTGTTAAGTTTAACAGTAGGTTAGTTTTTTTCCAAATTATCTAAATACGGTTTTCTTTGTCTTTTCATTTCAACCTTTGTTCAAGTCTGTTTATTTTATTGTATTTTTTTTTCTAATTTGGGCAATTACTAGTTATATAACTCTATGGCTCTTAGATCTAAGTTACTTAACCTTTTCAAATTGGTTTCCAGATTTTTAAAACAGGGATAATAATGGTGGCTATCTTCTGGGTTGTTGTAAGGATTAGATGAAAAAAAAAATACACGTAGCACGTGCTTAGCCTATAGTTATGGATCTATAATAACAGATAGTAGCGATCACTATTATTCTTACTAGAATGTGTCAGACACTGTGCTTTGGTCCTCATAGCAAATGTCTTGAATTAGGCATTATTCTTTCCAATTTTCACAGGGAGAAATGGAGACTCAAGGGATTTAAATAACTTGCCAGAGGACACAGAGCTAATAAACTGCAAATATGGGATTTCCAATTCCATAGTTTGTGTCCTTCAGTTACACCAAAAAGCCTTTCAGCATTTTGTATGATGCTTAGAAGTGAACTAGGAGTCACTTTATAGTGACTGAAATTAGCTAATATTGTTCTCATTTGCCTTTTGAGAGGTAGGACATACCAAGGAAGTTCTGCCCTGTTGGGAAAATTCCAGTCCTGAAGGTCAGATTAATAAGGATTTTATTTTAAAATCACAAATTCTAGGGTTTAGAAGGATTTTAGGTAGCATTTTGCTTCCTAAATTACTGAATTCACTCTGTAACAATCTGGCCAAGGGGCCATCTGGTTTATTTTTTAACACTTCCAATGACAGGGAAGTCATCATTCCCCTCTCCCACCTACTCCCAAGTCAGGTCATTCTACTTTCCTTAGCTCTAACCATGAGATAGCCCTTCCTTATATCCAACTAAACTTCTTTCCTGTGTCTACCTTCTGCACGTTGGTCCCAGTTTGGCCATGATGGCTACATGAAGTCAGTGGAACCCTGTTTCCTAAGGCAACCTTCCAGATTTTTGCAGTTAACTCTATCTTAACCCCCAAACACCTTCTCTTCACCAGGTTAAGCAGCTTCAAGCCTTTAATTCATAGCTTTTCCACAACACACAACTGGATTTACTTTCTTTTTTCTTCTTGGTGTAATATAGAAGAAGCATGGCCATCTCATGAGCATTTTGCTTCCTCTCCAGTCTTTCTCTTAATACATGGTATCAACATCTACCCAGTTGTTCAAGCTAGAAATCTAGGAGTCTGTTCCCTTCACCATTCACATATAATCGATCAGCACATCTTTTCAGTCCTGTTCCTAAATATAAAATCCATCTTCATTGACATCACCCTGGTCTAAGCCACCATCATTTCTCCCCTGATTCCTAACTCTTGCACCATCCCCAAATCCCTCTTCCACACAGCAGCCAGAATTATCTCTTGAAAACACAAATCAGATCATACCATTTCCCTTATTAAAACCCTTCTTTGATTTCCCATTGCCCTTAGAACAAAATCCAAACATTTTTTTTGTGGTCAACAGAACCTGCCTCATCTCAACCATTCTGTCTTCCCCATTACTCATTCAGCCTTGGTCCCTGGTCTCTGTTATGTTCCTAGGACATGCCATGCCTTTTCCTGCAGCTGGCCCTGGTGCTCCATGTGTCTACTGCCTGTACTCTTCCTAACTTTGCAAATGGCTGGCTCCTTCTCATATGTCAGGTCTCAACCCAAATCCTACTTTCTCAGAGCAGCCTGCCCTGATCACTTATCTAAGGCCCCAATTTCATCATCCTGTAGCTCTCAGATCGGCATTGTCATCTCTCCTCATGAGAACATAAATTATTTGGTGACTGGACGTACTCTGTCACACTGACAGTTGTATCCTTTACAAGTGGCACAGTAGCTGGCTCATAGAAGGTGCTCAATAAATACCTGAGAAACAAGTGAATGGACTCATAATTGGCTGAATGAAACAGCACTGGAGTCATATTGAAAACAGATTTGAATCTGAGCTTTGCAACTTCCCATGTGACTTCGGGCAAATTACATTATCCCTCTGGGCTTGTATAAGCGCAATCCTATCAACCTCACAGAATGTTCTGAAGGTTCTTTAAGATACTGGCTATAAATGTATCTGCCTCAGTACCTGGCACATATGAGGTGCTCAGTCCACCTCAAAGCCTGGTGCTTAATTCCATACATGTGTAGAAGAGTTTTTATCAGGTTTCAGCCTGATTTAATAGGACTGTATATGTGGTGTGTCTGTGTGTGGGTGACCCTGGGCGTCAGATGCTCGTGACCCCTTCTAACCCAGGGTATCAGCTATCGTGTTAAGAGGTGCTCAGTCTGATAACCTGAGGATGCCAAGCCCTTCACTGGGGTGCTGAACACAGACCCGAAAACCTAAGTGATCAAACCTGACATCATATGGCCAGTCTCTTGTCAAGACGGATTGGGATGCTCTGTCTAGACAGTCATCTCCCTTGGGAAATCACAGTTGCTATAAGAGGAGGTGTGTGTGATCTTCTGTTAAGAATACAAAATGGACCTCTGAGCTGTTGGGAGGGGGCTGCTGTGTGGTTGTGAGGGCCTGTGGAGCACAGCCTGCAGAAAGGAGCTCTCTGCTTCTATACTCACTGGAGTTTCTGGATCATGGTGGTAGCCTTCTCCTTCACACCAGTAGGGTCGACAGAGCCCATGGGGCATGGGAAGGTGGAAACATAGCTATCAGCCATCTGAGAGCCAGTGATTCTGTGCCTCCACTGAGGAGTGCTGGGAGGAATTGAAGGCTTAGCCTAGAGCATGGGTGACCTGCCTGGGAGGGGAGCTGAAATCTCCATGCAGCTTGCTTGCTTGGCATGATGGCTTAGTGATTCCACTCTGCAGGCTGTTAGGGAGAGTGTTTTAAGGGGGAGGCTCTAGAATTAGATAGACCTGGATTCAAATCTTGGTGATGCAGCGACCTTGGCCAAGTTACTTAATGCCCATGCCTTGGTTTGCTCATTGTAAAATGGAGATATTAATGACCCCTATCTTATCTGGTTGCTGTGAGGATTAGATGATATAGTGTATGCAGAAATCTTCATTTAGTGCCAGGCACATAGCCAATGCTCAGTAAATGATCATTCTTTTCAGGCAGGACAGGTCAGGATTTTCAGTTTGGTATTTTTGATGAGCCTTACCCATACTGAACTTTGAGTCCTGATTCAGCACTTGCCAGCTGTGTGCCTTGGACAAGTTCTTGAACCTCTCTGAGTCAGTGTTCTTATCTGTTAAATGCTGTTTACAATTCCCACCTCGTAGTGAAGGTGAAATGAGATCAAAGCACCTGATACATAGTAAGTGCTCAAAATACTCACTTCCTCCCCCTTTGGATTTCAAGTATCTGAAATACGGCCCCTTTAAGCTTGTTAAGATTCCTCACTAGCCTTGTATGCAGCTGTGGGCAGACAGCTTTGGCAGAAGGAAAGCAGCTCTTTTTTTTTTTTTTTTTTAATGACTGTTTCATAATCTGTTGGCTCAGATCTGCTGCTGCCACACCCTGTGCTTCTCAGGGTCCCTGGGTACAGTTGCAGTTAGCATGTGCCTTGCCTCTAACCTAAATGACCCTGGAAAGTGGCTGCTATAGAAGACAGACGTTACTGAATGCAAAGTGGATTTTATTCCCTGCTCTTTGGGGTGAAGCTGGCTCAGGGATTCTTAGTGGCAGGGGGAGGGGCTGGCGGGCCTGGACCGCAGTTGGACTTAGCAGCCAGGGGTTTTCTGGTTTTCATTAAAATTCTCTGGCTGTCTTTCGGGATTGCTTCATTGGATATGACTATGCACTGGAGCTGGTCATGCAGTTCTTTCAGCTACACACACCCATTGAATCATAGTGGCCCTGAGGACGAGAGAAAATTGAAGGTGGAGACAGCCTGACTGAGGGGGTCTCGCTCAGCAATATTTGTAATAATGGACCCTCATCTATAACTATAGAACTTGAGTATTGCAAAGCCTTAAATACAGATAGGAAGGCAGACGCAGCTGAGCTGGGAATGGGTAGTAGAGCGAATCCTGTTACAGCTTGCTCTTGAGGACAGACTTGTTCTTAGGACATTTGGGGGTTTCCTGGCAGCTGTCAGAAGGTTCCCAGTTGTTACATTAATGAAGTCAGTCTGATCCGATTATTCTTTGGAGGTGCTGAAATAGTCACATGCCCAAGGGGTTTGGGTTTGGGAGGCAGTTCTCTGAGGGCGACAGGCTGAATTAGAGACAAGAGGATTCAGTTTTAAATGTTAATTTCTGGTAGCTGGAGGAATCTCTCTTGAGATTGAAACTTGAGTCTGAAAACCTAGGTTCAAATCATGACCCTGCTATTAACTTGCTTTATGACCTTGGGCAAGTTACTTTCCTGGGTCTCAGCTTCACAGTGTGGTTGCAAGGATTAAATGAATAAATTATGTAAAGCTCTTGGCATATCATATGTTCTCAACAAATGGTAGATGTTATAATAATTTGGGCTAGATTTGACCTGCCACTCCAGCTCACCATGATGTATCCCAATTCTGTCATCTAAAACATTTGTTCTACATCCCTCCCATCTTTGTGTCATTTAAGAATTTGGGGCAAAGATGCTCCCTAGGGCAAGCTGAAAGTCCTCTCACTGGAAAAATATATCAAAACCATATTATTATGTTTCCCAATGACAGGCTTAAGATGTTGTATGTTTCATCTGTAGGTAACTTAGTAGAAAAAAAGGATTTTTCCTATTCTTGATGGATAGATTGTGGGAAAGCCATTTTAATTGATCTTAGGCATAACTATCCCTTGATAATACACCTAAGAGAGCATCACTAAGGCTCACATTTCAGAGTAAACTTCTTCAGAGTAAACTCCATTTCCAGGATTTTCTCCTTTTACTCTACTCTTCAAACCCTGTGACTAGCCACAGTGGACTGCTTATGTAAAAATAATTAATAGAGTTGGTTAGAGCACAGTGTTATAACCCGAGGTCAAGGGTTCAGATCTCCATACTGGCCAGCCACCAAAAAAAGAAAAAAAAAAACATTAATATGAAACATATAATGCATACCAAAGAATATTTCCAATATAAATTTACAGTTTGCAGAAGAAGATTAAAATTGTGTATCCACCATGCAATTGATAAAAATGAACATTATTGGTACTACCCTAGAAGCTGCTGGAGTTTACCCTGCCCTGAAATCACGGCTTCCCCTCTTACCAGAGGTAATGATTACCCTGACTTTCGTGTTGATCATGCCCACCCATGTTTGTATTACCAACACATATATTGTTCGGTTTTTTTTAAAACAAAGAAGCAAGCACAAACCTAGCAAGCTTTGTAAGAAAAGGGTAATATTGGTACTGTTAGATCTAAACTCTGGCTCATAATTTGGCTTTGGTTTCCCTGAGGGTTACAAAAGTCCCTAATGGGAAAGTCGGTGAGCAAGGTTGTAAATGAATCCTAGGAAATATAAGGCTCACCACTACTGGGGCACCTGACGGGGTTGTAGTTTGGGCAGGTACTGGATGGGAACATGGTCACAGAGAGTGGACTGCTCTGTCTTTTCTACTTCTAGTCCCTCTTTGGCCTACCTGCAGCTCTCAGGGAGTAGGTCAAAGCAAAACTCTTCTATAAGATGGAGTGAGTGACAACAGCATGGAGGAGATGAGCAGATACTTCACCAGCACATGGTGAAGACAAGTAGAATCTGAAAAGAATCTAGACTAAGTTTACCTATGTGTGCTTTGTGAGGTTAAAAAGAGAGTATGCTGTACAGCGTGTGAAATTTTCTTACCTGAAAGTTGACTCCTAAATCTAATCAAGCCTCTAGAGCTAACTTTGATTTATTGGAAAGATAGGGGAAAGGATGACAAGTTGAATAACACGCTATGGAAGCAAACAAATAAATTCAGAATGTAGAACATTCTGTCAGACAACTGACTTGGTTTCTGTGGCAAGTCAATGGCATGAAAAAATAAAAAAGTGTCTGAAGAATTATAACCAAATGTAATATGTGAACCTTGTTTTGATTTGGATAGTCTATGTATTAGTTTGCTAGGGCTGCCATCACAAAATGCCACAGACAAAATACTGTAACAAATAAACAACAGAAATTTATTTCCTCTCAGTTCTGGAGGCTGGAAGTCCAAGATCAACGTGCAGGCAGGGTTGGTTTGCTCTGAGGCCTCTCTCCTTGGCTTGCAGATGGCTCTCCCCTTGCTGCCTCTTCACATGGTCCTTCCTCTGTGCACACATGCCCCTGGTGTCTCTCTGTGTGTCCTAATCTCCTCTTCTTATGAGGACACCACTCAGATTGGATTAGGGCTCACTTTAACAGCCTCATTTTATCTTACAGTAGTACCCCCTTATCTGTGGTTTCACTTTCCATGGTTTCAATTACCTGTGGTCAACTGCATTCTAAAAATATTAAATGCAAAATTCCAGAAATAAATTATGCCTACTTTTTAAATTGTGCGCTATGCTGAGTAGCATGATGAAATCTACCATTGTCCAGCTTCATCCCATCTGGGATGTGAGTCATTCCTTCATCCAGATGTAGATGCTCCTTTCCCTTTGTCACTTAGTAGCCATCTTGGTTATTACATCCACAGTACGGTATTGCAGTGCTTGTGTTCAAGTCACCCTTATTTACTTAAGATGGCCCCAAAGCACAACAGTAGTGATGCTGGCCATGCCAATGTTGTTGTAATTTTTCTATTTTATTATTAGTGATTGTTAATCTCTTACTGTGCCTGATTTATAAATTAAACTTTTACTATAGGTATCTATGTATTGGAAAAAACATGGTATATACAGGTTTCAATACTATCTGAAGTTCAGGCATCCACTGGGGGTCTTGTAATGTATCCTTCACAGATGAACAGAGACTACTGTAATTACCTCTTTAAAGGCCCTATCTCCAAATACAGTCACATTCTGACATATTGAGGGTTGTTTAGGGCTTTAGCATACGAATTTGGGTGGGGGGTGGGGAGACACAATTCAGACTGTAACAGTCTAATTGTAAAAAAGGCATTTTTGAGCTGTTGGGGAAATTTTATTATGAATGGGCTATTAGATGATATTAATAATAACTGTTAATTTTTTTAGGTATGATAATTGTATTGTAATGTAAGAAGATGGGTAATGTAGAGATAGGTTCTGTAAAACCTATGGGTACCTATATAGGGATGAAATGATAAGATGTAGAACTCGTTTTAAAATATTTAAACAAAGAAAAAACAAAGACAAACAAACAAAAGGACAGATTAAGTTACCATGCCAAAATCTTGATAATTGTTGAATCTGGGTCATAAGTGTAGGGGATCTACTTTTACGTATGTTTGAAAATATTACAATCATATATTTCAAATATTTAGAACCACGACACAAAAGAGGGTTTAATGGCAGTGGGGTCGTTGGTGATGACCGTCTTCAGTGTGTCTGCCCTTGAGTTATACTTCTCCAGTCTGGTTGGCTTCTACCTCTGGTCGTCACCACTTGGTGAGGGACACCCTCCAGGAGCTTCTTTAAAAAAAGGCGTATGGAATGTGAATTTCTGAGATCTCGTATACTTGAAAATACCTTTGTTCTATTCTCATACTTGATCGATAGTTTGAGTATTGATTGCATTCTAAGTTAGAAATCATATTCCATCATATATATATTTTTTGGTGGCTGGCTGCTACAGGGAGCGAATCTTTGACCTTCGTGTTATCAGCACCGTGCTCTAACCAGCTGTGCTAACCGGCCAGCCCTTTCTTCAGGCTTTAGAGATATTACTTCATTGTCTTCTTTTTATTGTTTGTGAAAGAAGTTGGAAGGACTCTGATTTCTGATTCTTTGTGTATGGCCTATTTCTTTATTTTTTCCCCTCTCTAACAGCTTGTAGATTCTTCCCTTTGTCCTCAGTTTTCTGGAATTTCACAGAAATTTCACACCGGCATGCTGGACCCTTTCAACCTGCATCCTTCAGTTCTTTGAAATTTTATTGAGTTATGTGGTTATGATTTTTCTTTCTTTTTTCTGTTCTTTCTTTCTTGGGAATTTCTCCTATTTAGAAATAGAATTCCCTGTGCTGGTCCTCTAAAATTTTCTTAACTTCTCTCCTTTGTTTTCCATATGTTTGTTTTTTATTTTATTCTGTTGAAGACTTCCTCAGCTTTATCTTTCAGTACCTTTATTGAGTTTTTAAAATTTCTGCTATTATGTTGTCAATTTTTAAGAGCTCTTTTATTAATTTTTAATTTTTTTTAATTGAAGCTGAATTAATTATACATAATTGTGGGGTTGACTATCAATACTTGTGTACAGTATGTTATGGTCAAATCAGGATAATTAGCTTATTCATCATTACAATAAGTAATCGTTCTTTGTGTCCATTAACCAATTTCTCGCTGACCCCTCCCTCTCCCCCTCCCCCCTGCTCTTTTCCGGCTTCTGGTAACCTCAGTTCTGTTCTCTCCTTCTGAAAGTTCAACGTATTATTGTGATTGCATTTTTTTTTCTTCCTCTCCTTCTCTTTCTTTCTTTCTTATTTATTTTTTAGCTCCCTCTTATGAGTGAGGACATGCGGTATTTCTCTTTCTCTATCTGGCTTATTTCACTTGTAATTTTTTCCAAGCTCATCTATTTGATGAGCTGTGAATGGCAGAATTTCATTCATTTTTATGGCTGAGTAGTATTACATTCTATATATACTACATTTTCCTTATCCAGTCATCCATGCTGGATCACATGGTAGTTCTATCTGTAGTTGTTTGAGAAACCTCAATACTTTTTTCCATAATGGCTGTACTAATTTACAGTCCTGCTGTCTGGCTAGGCTAAGGCCTGGAATCCTCACAGTGCCAATTGTCTAGCTCTTAATCCTATTCGTGACGCCAAGCTACTTGACCACGACTACGCCAATTGTGGTGCTCTTTTACCTGCTGGTAATCCTGCACCAACTGGGCTGATTGTCGAGGTAAGGCTGGGTCTGGAGCCCACAGACCCCTCAAGCCCTTTCACAGACTGGGTCACAAACCCTTCACATGCCAGGCTGGGTCACCAGACCTCTTCACGCAGGTCTCTGAGCTAGGTAACCGGCCAAAAGGTCCTTGGAGCCATAGATTAGAAAGCATGGCCTTGCAGGGCAGATGCCTGAGGCAGACGCCCACCCACCTGCTTCACTAAAACTCCTCTCTCCTCTCTCTCTCTCTCTCCCACTCCCTCACTCCCTCCCTCCCTCTCTGAAGAACACAAGAATAGCAACAAAACTAAAAAAATACATTGGCGCACATGAGCACTAACTCCACACACACACACAATTTACTTACAAAGGATGCTGAACCACACCCAACTGGACCTGGGGTGAGGGCCCTGACCAAATTATTCTATTTTCCCAACACCTGCCAACAGTGTAGAAGTGTTCCCCTTTCTCCGCATCCTTACCAGGAAGTCTAACTAGGGTGAGATGATATCTCAAAGTGGTTTTAATTTGCATTTCCCTGGTGATTAGTGATGTTTAACATTTTTTCATGTACCTGTTGGCCATTTGTATGTCTCCCTTTGAGAAATGTCTGTCCAACTCCATTGCCCATTTTAAAGTCAGATTATTTGTTTTTTTACTGTTGAGTTTGAGTTCCTTGTATATTCTGTCTATTAAGCCCTTGTCAGATTTATAGTTTGCAGATATTTTCTTCCATTCTGTAGGTTGTCTTTTCATCCTGTTGATTATTTCCTTTGCTGTGCAGAAGCTTTTTATTTTGATATAATCCCATTTGTTTATGTTTTCTTTTGTTGCTTGTGCTTTTGGGGTCTTATTCATAGTCTTTGCCCAGTCCTACATCCTTAAGTGCTTTCTCTATGTTTTCCTCTAAGAGTTTTATAGTTTCAGGTCTTATATTTAAGTCTTTAATTGATTTTGAGTTGATTTTGGTATATGGTGATAGATACTGGTCTAGTTTCATTCTTCTACACATGGATATCCAGTTTTCCCAGCACCATTTATTAAAGAGGCTGTCCTTTCCCCCAGTGTATATTCTTGGTGCCTTTGTCAAAGATCAGTTGGCTGAAAGCATGTGGATTGATTTCTGGTTTCTCCATTCTGTTCCATTGGTCTGTGTGTCTGTTTTTATGCCTGTACCATGCTGTTTTGATTATTATAACTTTATAATATAATTTGAAGTCAGGAAGTGTAATGCTTCCAGCTTTATTTGTTTTTTTTTTGTGCTAAGGATTGCTTTGGCTATTCAGAGCCTTATTGTTCCATATAAATGTTAGGATTGTTTTTTCTTCCTGTGAAGAAAGTCATTGGTATTTTGATGAGGATTGCATTGAATCTGTAGATCACTTAGGGTAGTGTGGACATTTTCACAATGTTAATTCTTCCAATCCATGAACATGGAATTTCTTTCCATCTTTTGGTGTCCTCTTTAATTTTTTTCAGCACTAACAGCTCTTTTTGTTCTCTGAGTGTTTCCTTTTTTAGTATCTTATTTTTTTTCATAGATGCAGATTTATTTCATTTTTGTGAGAATATTACTGGTATTTCCCCCCTGCATACTATCTGTTTCCTTCAAGTTGCTTTTTTGTGTTTGCCATGGTCTGTATCTTTATTAGAGGTTTTCCCAAGATGTCACTCTGAGTGTGATCCTTGGCTGTGTTGCTTCCTGATTAAGAGGAGGAGGGAAAAAAGCTGTCAAGACCTTGACATTATGGTAAGTAAAGAAGCCACTCCCAAAAGACCACCTCGTGTATGATTTCATTTATATGAAATGTCCAGAATAGGCAAATCTATACAGACAGAAAATACTTTAGTAGTTGCCCAGGGCTGGGGAGAGGTGGAATGCAGAGTGACTGCTAATGAGTATAATGTTTTCTTTGAGGGGGGATGAAAATGTTCTAAAATTGACTGTGGTGATGGTTGTACAACTCCATGAATATACTAAAAACTGTTGAACTGTATACTTTAAAAAGGTGAATTGTATGGTATGTGAATTGCATCTCAATAAATCTGTATAAAATAAAACTGTCGGGAAATTCTGAAGGGATCATTAACCCTGAGCCTCACTGTGGGGTGATCTGGGTGGGCTGTTGGTTGGGAACCTCTGAAGTCAATATCTTCAGGTTTACCCTTGGTTACATTCACCAGAGAGGAGGCTTCTACTCTCCTTTGAAGAGTGAGGTTCTGCCTGACAGTATCTGGTAGTCAAGATGAGAAGGAATATGGGGATCTTTGCACTCTGCCTTCAGTAGACACGTGCCTTGTCTTTGTTATGGTCTCTCCCCAAACCATGCTGGGTACTCCCAGGCCAGAGACACTGTTACTTTCTATTATGGAAAATTCCAAAGATTTACAAAAGTAAAGAGGATGGTACAAAGAACCCTTACCCATTATCCAGGTTCACCAGTTATCAGTTCATGGACATTTTTCTTTCATCGGTATCCCCCAAGCCCCTTCCCCAGATTCTTTTCATGCAAATACTAGACATTTTTGTCTTATGCTCTCCAGAGACTAAGCCTCCAGAAGTTAGTGAGGAGGAGGAATCTAGGAATCTAGCTTTTTGAGCAGCTTTCACTCTTGTGTGCTTTATTCTAGCATTCTATATCCCTGCCCTAGCAGTACAAGGTACTGTCAGTTCCTGTGCTTTTTAAGGATTTCGTGGTTTAAATCAGCTGAATTCTCAGCTTTCCCTGCATCTGATTTAGGATTCAGGTTTTTTTGAGTCTGCTAAGTCAGTCACTACTTGTTCATCTGCTTCCCAGGCTTCCAAAATTTGACACCATCCTCTTCTCTCATCTTTCCCAGTAATTGTAAGATTTTGTTAGTAAGAAAAAAAGTGCTTTACTGAATTTTTGTGGGGTTTGGGGAATGAGTGAAATTAGATGCAGTTTTTCAGTGTGCCACCTTCTCTAGGAGATTGGCTGTTAATTTTCCTTTCCATCTTGCCCTATCCTGTCCTATTCTATACAACCCTATACCCTATTTTATTTATTTATGTATGTATTTACTTATGCATTTATTTACTTGTCTGGAAGACTCCTTTCCAATCTTTTAAGAACTAAGAGGATCCTCCTTACTTTAGCATGCCTTTCTTCTGACCTTAAGTCCAGGCAAAGTGAAGGAGTCCCTGCTTTTGTGCCTACCTGGCATGCTGTATTCACCTCTTGCTGTGGAACTGTCTACTCTCACTTTGCATGCTGCACTGCAGTGTGTTTACCTCTCTGCCCCATCAGCATGTAAAGCAGGATTTGTAAGATTATATCTTGTTTTTCTCTGTATCATGAGCACAATGCCTTGCTCCCAATAAACATTGTTAACTCACAGACTGTATAATTCAGCATTGCACTTCCAGGATTGGGGACAGACAAGTGCATGATACCCCTTTCCTTCTGGTCCTTGACAGGCAAGACTGTTTGGTAAATATTAAAGAACAAAGCATGTCTCTTGGACTTGTTGTTATGCAGCATTGTTCCCTTTGCTTTCAAGTCTGTGTTTTTGACTCAGTCAGCAGGTTGGAGAGGGAGGGCAGCTCTATGAGTGTAAACAGCCTAACGATGAAGGAAAGGACCAGTCAGAGATAGATGTCTTTTTTCCCTCCCTTGATAGAAAGGCTCGGCTCGGCATCTGTGCTATGCTTCACACTAGAGAAGGGGCGAATTTGTTCTGTCTTGACAGCTACTTAGTTCTGCAGTGTCTTCCATTGCTCTTTCCTTTTGGACAAAATGGCAGGAGAATTTTAAAAATTGCTGATTGCATTGTTAAAAAATTCTGATGTTAAAGCATTATCTATATAAGGTCCTGTTAAAATACAAATATATAACTTGGAAAGAGTAACACTTAGCCTGTTGTTTCTTAAAGTATGTTCCCCAAGATGCTATAAATATCTTCCAGGAGAAAAGAAATAGGGAACTGGTGGTCGAATTTGGGATGCTGGATTAAACACAGTTAAATAGGGCTTCTTATTTCAAGATTTCTCCGAGCCTTGTTACTGAGCATTGTGAGTCTCCAAGAGGGGTACGTAATAGGTAGCATTTCTTAAATTTCCTTACTTTTCATTTGAGGAGCAGGAGCATTTCAGTGTTGTGTTTTGTGGAACACATGAAACTCTTGAAACAGCCCCTCAGCTTAAATCCATCCTTTGGGGTCCCATACAAATGCCACCTTCTCCAAGGCTTTCCTGTCTATCCTTAGAGGTATACAACCCTTTCCTTCTTTGGACTGTACTTCCTTCATTTGTCTAGTTGTCTCCCTGGCTCTTCCCTAATCTCTAGGAGATCATACATTCTTTGCACATTTTCTGTCACTTCCCACCATATCTGGGACATTGCCTTGCACGAACAAAGGTGCTCAAGAAATGTTTACAGTACTGCATTGGTTTCTTAGCTGAGTCATCTTAGAGTCCAAAGGGCACTGGCAGGAATGGGAGCCCAGGAGGGGCCTGAAGCTTAAGACCCTCACTGCTCAAGCATATGAATGGGTGGGCGCTCACAGCGAGGACAGAGAACCAGTGAAAGAGGCTGGTTCTGAAGGGCAGAATTGGAAAGCAAAAGCAGGAGATGCTGAGACGGTAACTCAAATGTGCTGAAGGCCTGTTGTATGCCTGTGGTAAGCTTTCGATACTTAAACTTAATCTCCACCTTTCAAATGGGTGATACTTCACAGATGAGGAAATGGAGCATCAGAAAGGCAAAGTAGGAGTAAGTACTGGGGCTACAAGATGAATACAACCCAGTCCTTTCCCCCAAGGAGCCTTCATCTTCTGGAGTAGATAGTCCTGTAAATAAATAATTATGAACAGTGGGTTGACTGCAGTGATTAAGCTATGTGCAAGGTGTTGTGGGAGAACCAAATAGGAGACTCTAAACTGTGTATGGGGGGTGGGAGGGAAGAGGTGGAAGGTGGCAAATCCAGGAAAGCTTCCTGGAGGAGAGTGATGCCTGAGCAAAGTGGAGTAAGAGTGCAGGGACTGAAGGGACCAAAAACCCCCCAGAGCTTGGGGGTGAAAAATAGCATGAGGAATTGATTGTTCTTGGAGTATGGAATGTGAGTTAAGTGAGAATTGAGGTTGGAGAAGTTGAGAGGGTATTATAAAAAGGCTGAGAAGTTCTGACTTGATTTTGAAAACCGTGCGAAGCCAAAGTAGGGTTTTCAGCAGAAGAACAAAGTGTCCAGCACACGTTTTGGATGTACACCTGCCAAGGTGTATCTGAGCTGGGTATGACCGAAGGCCAGTGATCAGCTGGGGCTCTCTCCAGTAGTGTCTGTGAGATAGGATGAATTCTGACCCAGGGCAGAGGCAGCATTGGAGGGGACGAGAGAACTGGTTTGATAAATACTCAGCAGATAAAATCAGCAAGACAGGAGATAGGAAGCAGAGGGGAGTCAAGTAGGACACTCAGGTTTTGTGCTTGGGCACCCCCTTCTTCCGTGAACCGACCTTTCAGTCTGCCCTGTCTGACTGCTTACCTTAAGCAAAACCTATGCGAAGTGTAGGTTTATAGCAATTAATTAGGAGACAGTGTTTTATGGAGAGATTGTGATATAAGTTTCCTTTAAAGATTATTGACTTCAGAGCATTTATAATATACTGTGCTTCTCAGAATTCTTATTTTTATAACTTTAGGAATAAATCTTTTGGGTAAAGCATTGGTTCCCAAACCTGGTTGTGACCTGAGAATATTTTTTTCCCCAACTTTTAATTATAAAAAAATTCAATCATACTGAAAATTTGAAAGAGTAATAAAATGAATGCCCAAGTACCTGCCAACTAAATTAAACGATTGTTAATATTTTATCTTATTTCTCAAATATATGTGTGTATGTGTACATGCATACATATATATGCTGGACTGTTTGAAAGTAAGTTGCAGACATTATAACACTTCACCTGAAATGCTCATTTCAGCATTTGTCTTCCAAGAATAAAGACATTCGATACAACACAATTATTGTATCTAGAACAAAAAGCAAAATGATCTTCTAATATCAGGCCGTGCTTATATTTCCCCAGTTGGAACCAGGGCATGTTTACTTTGTTAATTTTTTTAAATTCTGCATTATTAATGGAAGAAACTCTTTGTAGTACTCTAGATTCCACTTCTGATTCTTGCCAATTTTTCTTTTTTATTTAAAATTTATCTCTATTTTAAAATTGTAAAATAAAGCATACTTATTTTTAAAAACTTCAAATAATGAAAAATATACAGAGTAAAAAATATCTAAAGGAAAAATTGAAAGCCCTCTCTCACTTATTCGAAGCTAAAGAAATAGACATTCTTAATCAGAATATCTAGGGAAGGGATCTCGCAATCCTGTTTTTAAGAAACTACTTGATGAGTTTAATGTAGTTCCCCCAGTAGCATTTGGGAAATCCTGCTCTACTGTAAAGCATACCTACAGCCATTGTTTTTACTTGAGATCAAACCAAGAAGTACTTAATCAATGCCTGTGATAGGTGGAGCCGTGTGCTGGGGACTGTAAATGATCTAATAAAATATGTAAAATATGTGATCTATCTTCAAGAACATCTTATTGGAGAAATAAAACTGACATTCACAAAGTCATTAGGAAGAACAGAATTAATATTTATAGAGCACTTACTATGTGCCAGGTACTGTGGCAGGTGCTTTACGAAAATATTTTATTTAAATCTCACAGCAGCCCTTGAGGTAGGTAGTATTGTTCTTATTTTCTATATGAGGGAACTGAAGCTCAGAGGGTGACATGCCCAAGTCATTCAGCCTGTAAGAGGTGAAACAGAGCCACTATTTCAACCCAAATCCATCTGAATCTTTCCAGCACTAAGCTACTTCTCAAAGCAACAATGGCCAACAACTGTATTGAATTTCCTACTGAAAAGCAGTCTTACCCCCACTCTGATATTTGAATCAGAGAATAGTTTTAAGAACTAACATGTCATCCCACCAAACCCATGGCTGAAATCACCCCAAAAGAGGAGGCAGGGCAGTTCCCACAAGACAGTGCCGCCCCAAACAATCCCAAGATGGGACCAGTTGGGATTCCAAAGAAGCACTAAATGCCAGGGTGATCAGTCCAGCGCATTTATTAGGGGAATTTACTTAGAGAGTGCTGCAGTGGACAAACAACGAGAGAAAAGGGATGTTCTCCTTCGTATGTCTGTAGTAAGGGAGTCAGGGTATGGAGTTTGTATGAGAGTTTAAGGAATTTGGCTCAGGGCTGAGGTCAATTTCTTTCAGTATTGTGGCAACAACCTAGATATTTTTATCAGTGCCTGGGAATGTTCAAGGTTCCAGTTTTGCTCCAAGCCTGCTGGGAGGATCGTGCAGCTCACTGGATCACAGAGAGGTCAAAGCACTGTTTGATTTTTGGTCAGGACACCAAAGTGGGGGAACTGGGAAACCCTACACCTAATGTGATCAAGAGCTAAATTTATGTGGTACTAGTAACATAGTGTTATAAAGGTTCAGAAAAGGAGAGATCAGGGAAGACTTCATTGGGGAGGTAGCGTCTCTGTTGCCCTGAAGGAAGAGACAAACTAAAAGAGGTAATGGGAAGTGAGGTGAGAGAAAGGTAGGGCTTGAGGATGTGGAGCTGTGCTGCCATGTGGTGGAACAGGATAGGCATGGAAAACAGGTGACAAGAGGCTACTTCCTAGAACACCCATAGCCACTTGCTTCCTGAGATAGCCAGGCAAAGAGGAAGGAAACAAAATGATCATGTGCCTCTATTTCCATCTTCACTTTTGCTGAACATAAATGCATAACTGATATTTAAAAACATTTTTACTACGTGATTAAGTCACCAGAGAGTTTATTCACTACAGTTTTTCACTTATACTGCATTGTGATTTTTCTCAGTGTCCCCATCCTCTCCTCAAACCCACTCTGAATGTAAAAGGGTGACAAATGAGGGTCCTGCAGCTAGTAGGACTCCAGCCAGATATGCAAACATAAGTGACATTTGAATGAAAATGCCATAATAGAAGTGTATATGAGGAACAGAGCTTGCTTACGTAGAAGTGAGTAGGGGATGTGTGTTTGCGTTGGCTCTCCCAAGTTCTCTGCAGATTCTTTCCAACTCTGTTCTGATTATCTTCAGAACCTGGATTTGGGATCTTTTGCAAATGCTGCTATGTATATTATAGTCAATGGTGTGGTGGAACTAAGAGGCCTGTAGGAGTCAAAATAGACCTGGATTAGTATCTCAGCTCCTCTGCTTACCTATTTTTTTTTTTTTTTAAACCTTGGGCACATTACTAATTTTGTTAAAATTAAGTCTTATGGACAGAACTGAGGTTATCAGAGGTAGCAAAGGGGGAGGGGGAAGAGGTTAGCAAGAAATTGGTAAAAGGTCACAAAGAATGATTATATTGTGTAATGATGAATATATTAATTATCCTGATTTGATCACCACATATTGTACACGGGTATTGATATTCAACTCTGTACCCCACAAATATGTATAATCAATTACGTTTCAATAAAAAAAGTTTAAAAAAGATTAAATCTTATAGATCTTTGTAATTTGTAATTCTAGCCCCTTTCTTTGCTATCATGAAATTTACCCTCGCCACTGGATAATTCTCAGTAACAAATAAACATGCTGTGGTATTTCTTATCTGAAAACAAACCACCCCCCCATTCCCAAAACCTTTTCTAATTTTGTCTCTTAAATATTGAAAAATAAACTCATTATTACATTTAAAAATTTGTTGACATTATATCCCCCCCAGCTATCTCCTAGTTCCTGGTTCCTTTCCCGAGTAAAACTGAGTTGTCCGTAGTTGGGGCTTTGACCTCTTCCCCTCACTCTAATCTCTTCCCATCATTCCACCAGGACTGTCCTTGTCTGTATCAACCAATGACCTTCATGTGGCCAACTCTAAGGCCGCTTATTTGTTTTAATCTGACTTATTCTTTCAGCAGAATTAGCCAAGGCTGATCACTGTTTCCTTTGACATCTACTTTCCTGGGTCTCTTTCTCCTTCTCTGGGCTTTCATCAAGTCTTTCTCTCTTCAATCTCTAAATGGCAATGTGCCCCAGGTTCTAAAATTGCCCTCTTTGCTTCTCTATTTATTTACTGTCTGTGAATATTCTCTTCTAATCCAATGGCTTTAAATGACATCCATTTGCTAATGACCCTCAAATTTGTATCTTCAGCCTCAAACTTTCTCTGGAACTTGAGACTTACATCCGTATGAGACGTGTCAAACTTAACACAGCCAAAAGAGAACTCTTGATTCAGCCTCCACTCCAAACTGGGCCGAGCCCGTGGCGCACTTGGTAGAGTGCTGCGCTGGCAGCGCGGCGACGCTCCCGCTGCGGGTTCGGATCCTATATAGGACTGACCGGTGCACTCACTGGCGGAGTGCCGGTCACGAAAAAACGACAAAAAAAAAAAAAAAAAAACAAACGTACCGTTCCCACAATCTTCCCACCTCAGTAAGTGGTGCCTCTGTCCCTCCACAAGCTCAAGCCAAAATAGTTAAGCATTACTTTTGATTTCTTTCTTCCTCATCCTTATCCAGTCCTTCGGTAAGTCCTATCTTCTCTATCTTCAAAAACGTTCCCAAATGTATATCCTTCCCTCCATCTCTACTACCAGCACCCTTGTCCACACCACGTCATCTCTCACCTAGACTACCTGTAGTAGCCTCCTAACTAGTCTCCTTGTTTCTACTTGTATCCATACCACAGTACCCTCCATTACAGGGACCAGAGAAATCTTTTAAAAATGTTAACCAGAAATGTCACATTTCTTAAAACCCCCCAGGTGGCCTCTCATTGCACTCAGAATAACATCTATACTCCTTGCCTTGGCTTTTCAAGCTCTGTGTGAGCTGCTCCACATCAGTCTCTGAGTCCTCTTCTTGTTGACCATGCACTCAGCCTCAGTGTCCCTTCTTTGGGTTCCTTGAACATGCCAAGCCCATATTCACTGTAGGGGCTTTGCATCAGCTGATTTCCCAGCCTCAAATGCTCTTCTTCCAATCTTTGTGTGGTTGGCCCTCATTCGAATCCTATTTTAAATATAGCCACCTCTGAGAGACCTTCTCTGACAACCCAGACTAAAATAACTGTCTATTTTAATTCTCTACTAGCACTTGTCACTATCTGATGTTTTTCTTGTTTATTTATGTATGTGTTTACTGTTCCATTCATTCGTTCATCACCCTATTTTATGATTTATGGGAAGGGGGACCTTGTCTGCTTGTTTATCACTGTATCTCCTGCTCGTGGATCAGTGACTTGCACATAGTAGATGCTCAGTTTGAATATATAGAATGAACGAATATGTTTCTCTCATCTGTAAAATGGAGAGACTAAAACTTATGTCTCAGAGTTGTTGAGGACTTATATTATCTAATTTGATAATGCACACCAAGTCAATAAGTGTGTGTCCAGCATATTGTATTTAATAAATAGAAGCTATTATTTTTTAAGTGTCTGGCTCATTGTAGATATTCAAGGGAGAATAGTTCTCTTTCTTTCAGGCTGGGTCCCCTGCAGTATTTTATATTTAAAATCTGCACTTTGGGCAAAGTGATGGAAATTTCCCAGTCAGCTCTGACTCTGTTTTTTTTTTTCTGAAGAAATGGCTTAAAAATCACTGTTCAAGGAATAGTCAACATCAGCTAGTTTGGAACAATTATTAATGTCGGTTCTGTCCCTCTCCCCCAGTACACATAGAGACACTGTATTATAAGAAGGTTTGGCTTTCTCTTGGGAAATTATAATTTTTCCTTCCCTTTGGTGATGTGATTGTTGCCAATTAACTCTCCTTAGGACTAAAGTGCTTTGGGGTTTGATTTCCTCACTCTGGTGGTTTAGGTTTTCTGAAAAGCATTCCCAGCTTTTGTGTGTACTGGTCAGTTTTTCTTTTGCATTTATTTAATAAACAGTTATGGTCTACTGAAGTGGCAGGCAATCAGGATGCAAACAGGAACTCATAGGGGCCTCTGTCCTTAAGGCCTAGTGGAGGAAGCAGGATACATAAACCAATGAGGATAATAAAGTGTCTATGCAGAAAGTCTCTGTAGAACATAGAGGCAGCACAAAGGAGGGTTGGGGAGGAAGGTTTCAGAGATACCTGGTTGTTCACCAGCCGACAAGGAGAGAAGAGCCCTGGGAGTAAGGATGTAGAGAGATGGACCTGCCTGCGGGTCCATACTCTGGGAGCTTGGTATGGCTGTGTGATCACAGTGGTGGTGGCAACACAGAGGTCATGAGAAGTGCAGCCAGGGAGAGACGCTCGGGCGTGGATGGCTTTGTATGCCCTGCTAGGAAATTTGAACTTTTCCAACAATAACATTAACACTAGCAGCACCTCAACTTATTTAGTGTTTCCTATATGCCAGGCTCTCTCTCTCTCTCTATCTCTCTCTTTTTTTTTTTTCTGTGGCTGGTCAGTATGGGGATCCAAACCCTTGACTTTGGTATTATAACACTGTGCTCTAACCAACTGAGCTAACCGGCCAGCCCAGGCTCTCTTCTTTGTGCTTTATTGTATTAATTCCTTTAATCTGCACAACAACCCAATGAGATAGGTACTGTTATTATTCCTATCTACAAATAAAGAAATGTAGAAATGTGGAGGATAGGGAACTTGCCCAAGGTCACCCAACTCCTAAAGGGCAGAGATAGGATTCAGACTCAGGCTGTACTTCCTCTTACAGACAACTTTGTGGAGGCAGCCCAGAACCCCTGAGGAGATTTAAATGTGGGGATGACCTGATCAGATTAGTTCTTTGGAAAGATTGCAGTGAAGTCACATTGTATCTTGTACAGGAATTTGTTCCAAAAGCATCTAAGGCAAAAAAGGCCAAGTTCCATTTCTCCTTGACTGTGAGTGAGGTTTGCTACATTCTCTGTGGCATACCATGTCTCAGTCATTCCAATGCAGCTGGTTTTCCTCTACCCGTGGAATAGAGGGCAGAGTCTTTGGAAGACATGCATGTAATAGATGAATAGTTGGTTTGTGTTGAGGGGCCCTGTTGCTTGAAAAGCACAAGAGCATCATACTCCTGCAGAAACTGAGCCCCTCCATGGTGACAGCAGACCCAGCCCCTGTCTCACTCTCTCCAGGCCCACACTCGTCTCATGGGCGGCAGAGCCCATGCACTGCTTAGATAGTGTTTTTCCCTGCCCCCATTTCTCTCTCTGGAGGAGTCCATGGATGTGGGTGCAGGTTAGGTGTGTGTGTGATGATCTGCACTGCACTCAGTAGCAGGGTGGAGGAAGGACTGTGCAAGTGGGGAAGCGGGAAGAAGGCAGAGAGAGCAGGCAGAACACAGCAGCTGCCATCCAGGTACCAGGATTTGGCCTCAGTGAAGGTCAGGGCAGGTGGGATGGAGAATAAGGGCATGAGAGATGTAAAGGAGGTTAAATATTTTGGACCTAATAACGAATGATTGGATTTGTTCCCTTCAAGCTTTTTCTGATCTGAAAATTTAGTACATCATTTTGTCTCTCTGTTTTCAAAGTCTGATAAAATTTCTTCTAATTTCCAACTACATCAGCTTTACTAACATAACACATTACTCTCTGTGCTCTTGGCTTATGGCTTATGACATAGGCCTAAGAGTCATCTGCAGGTGTTAAGAGCTATCTATTTTGTCATAGTAGTGCAATATTTCTTTTTACTTACAAACGACCATTATATGAAGTCTCTTGAAATAACCCACCACTATGTTCTAGTACAGGACTTGTATTAAATTAAGTTCGCTAGTTTTAAAAAATTGAAATGATTTTGTAACTACTTTAAAGAAAATGTTGACATGAGTCAACAAACATGATGATAAAAACAAAACAAAACCATCTAGTGCACAGGAAAAAGAGGCCGGGAGGAACACATCAAAATGCTGACAGTGATTGTGTTCCTATTAGCAATTTATTTTTCCCTTTTCTGTGTTTTCCAAGTTTTAAAAAATGTGCCTATGGTACATGCAAAATGTTAAAAACACATAAAAAAGGGACAAACTTAACAAATAATCCTAACACAACATGCTTTTACTTTTGAAATGCCTTTGTTTTACATCCATGCTTATTTTTCATAGCTGCAGTACTGACAAATGCAGCTTTGTATAGTTTTTTCATTTTATAGCCTGTCAACATTATTTCATATTTCTACATAGTTTTCATAATTGGCGTTTTTAATGGCTGCCCTGCATTCCATGGTGTTGATGTTCTGCACTGAACTATCCCTCTTTGGACATTTGAACTGTTTTCAATTCTTTATTCTCTTAGATAAGATTTAATGAGCATTTTTGTTCATTTAGCATTTTGAGTTCACTCAGTTCTTCCCTTAAAGTGAATTTCCAGCAGTGAGCTCACTGTTTGAACTCTGTTACGGCTTTTTGTGTGTGTCGAGTAAGATCCTGCTCTCTACAGGAGCTGATGGAATGTGGCTGGTCACTAGCTTCATACGTATGCACCTGTCCCATGTTTTCCTCACTAGTACTGAGCCCTATCATATTTTAACAATGTGCATTGTTTCTAAATAAATCATGTTTATTGAAGAAAATTTAGAGAAGATATAAACTTATGAAGAAAAAAATAAGCTATTCATAATTTTACCACCCAGAGGTAAGGATTTTTAAAATATATTTGCTTCCAAGTATCTATTTCATAATGTCACATCATGTGGCTCTTTGAAAGTGTAACTACTTCTCTATTGGGTAGAGGTTTTATTCCTGCCTGCATCTTGGGGGTCTATTCTTAGTAAGACTGTAATGAACTTTCTTGTGAATAAATCTGTGTGCACATCTTGGAATCACTCCTTAGGAAAATTCCTGGAAGTAGAATTGCTGCGTCAAAGAGTATGGACCTTGTTAAGGCTTTTGATGAATGTTGAAAACTTGCTATTGAGGAAAGTTGTGCCTCTTCATAGTTCACCTATTAATGTTTGGATGTCATTCCTGCATTCACTGGGTTAACACCAGTGGCCATTTTTTTATCTGTTTATCTTGAAAGAGGTTTGAACCTCTCTGTTTTTTGGTCCCTGGACATGATGTTCTTGGCATAAAAGTTCCAGAATTTCTCTCAGATTTCATCCGTTGGTGAATTGTACCCATCTACATCTTCCACCCAGCCTTAAACTGCACCCGGACCATGTTTACTTGAAATCTTGATTTCCTAGACTTTTTGAGATCTAGAACTCTATGAAAGACACTGCTTATTTTAGCGTAAACTTTTCTCCCATTCTCAGCTATTTCTTCAATAAATACTTGTGGAATTCTGGTTTGAGAAATTCAGAGTGTAGAGAAGATGGAGAGATAATTACAATACAATGCAATAAGTGCTGGGTTGTGTTATTTGCATTTGTTGAGAAAGAAGACATTCATTCTACAAGGGGTATTTGGGAAACAGTTGCAGAGGAGGGAGCGTCTGGCCTTTGTCTTAAAAGATAAGAAGGAATTCTTCAGCAGGAAAAAGGGTATGCTCGGGAAGAGAAAGGACATGCAAAGCTTGGAAGCATAAAAGGACATGGGGTGTTTGGAGAAAAGAGAAAAGCCCATTTGATGAGGTTTAACGTATCTGGAATTGGGGAGAGGTGAATTGGATGAGATTATAAAAAGCATTGTTGCACTAACCTAAGGTGTTTAAACTTCATCCTCAAGGCTGAGAATTTGTAGGCACTTTTGGGGAGACAATTTGTAAACTAGCTACAGGGAGCCAAGTTAGAGTCTATAGTAGCCTGGCTGGGTGAGAGCTGACGAGGGCCAGAGCCACGTGGGCAAGGAGGAGGAGAGAGGTATTCAAGCCCATTTCTGAAAGAAAATCTTGGCAACAGATGGCTTATAGCATGCTGTGTGTGCGTGTGCGTGTGCGTGCGCGTGTGCGTGCGTGTGCGTGTGTGTGTGTGTGTGTGTGTGTGTGTGTGTGTAGGGGGCCATGTTGAGGGAGAACTTGTACCATCTTCTGGCATAGGAATATGCCAGGATGCAGGTAAGATAATGCACAGTAAAGCCCTTAGTAAACTATAAGTGCTCTATAAATGTAAAAGCTTATTGATAGTAATAGTCCCCAAGAAATCCTGCCCAAAAGAGCTGTTTCGTAGATGAAATGGGCCCATGTGTGTAAAGCACCTGGACTCTGGACAAATAGTCATTCTTTTGCATCACACAGGACCTGTCACAAACTTGAAAGACAAACGTGCGAGAATTCCTATGTTTTATTCTCATCTATTTGGGTTCTAGAGCACGTGGCCACTTACTTCCCTTTTACTTTTTCTCCTGCTTCCAGTGTGGAGGGAATCTGAACAGCTGAGGGAAGGGAGCAGCCTGCTCTGACAGTCTTCCAGCTAGGGAGGAGACACCTCTGTCCTTGGTAGGCCTCTGGTCCCTGGAGCAGAGGAGCATCAGGGGAACATGTGAGCCCAGTTCTGGGCCCAGGCCCTGACCTCTGGCTCTCTGGCCAGGCTGGGGAGGAGACTGAAGATGCTGATAAGGAGGCCCTTCCTGTCCAGCCAAACAGGCGCAGGAACGCTTCTGCAGAGGAAAGATTAGACACAGCCCCTGATTTAGAGAACACAGCAGGGAGGGAAGTTTGTGCTTTCTGTTGGTATTGTTTATTGTTGGAGGAGGACAACCGAAGGAGCCTTGCCTGCTTGTGAAGAAGACAGAAATAGCAAGTTGGGTCTGGGAGGGCCTTTTTTAGATCAGTTCAACTAATATGTTTTGCAGACAAAGCTCCCCATTGGGAAGGGTATCATTTTTCTTCCCCCAGGGAACGAAGTGCCAGTGTTTCCAGGTGCATCTAAGTCCCTTTGTCAAGTACCTGCTCCCAGGTGCTGTGGTACAAAACAAACCAGCTCCACTCGGGGAGTTCATGAGTGGGAGCCCAAGTCGTTCCTAAACAGTGGCCTTTCCCTTCTCCTCTCACCTGTGTGTGGAAAACCAAATCTGTGCTCAGTGCTAGGACACAGTATGACCAGTTTTCTCACTATGGTAAAAGTGCACTCAATACAGATGTTTGCTTTTGTTAAGGCTGATGAAATGCTCTTCTGTGGATTAATTTTTGTTCTTCTTACATGTTTGGTATCCCAAATCTGTCTTGTATTTCTGGGAATTAGGAAAATAGAAAAGACAATATATAAAAAGAATAAAAGAATATTATTTTATTGTCTTGAGTTTTGAAAATAATATTGTGGAAATCTTAGGCCTGCTTTGTTTTATTTTTAATTTTTTCCTTGCGAGTCTTAAAAAATATTTTAAGGGTTGCTTTTGAGTACCTACTCCTTATTCCACCCCAATCTATAGCATGGTTACATGCCAGCTGCCCCTGGTAGTTATGCCTATGGCCTTTACCAGTGGGAATTCATATTCACAGACCTTATTTGTCCTGACAGCATCTCTGATTTAGGCTCAGGGGACCTACATATGCTCTTCTGGCTCTGTTGCTTACATGCTATATAGTTTGAGGCAAGTCGTTTTCTTGGTTTCAAATCCATCTCTGTAAAATGGGGAGAAAAAGATGGGTTCCATCTGCTTCCTCAGGAAGATTGTGTCAGAGTGCATAGAAAGTAATTGCTAAGCTGTAAAAATGTGTGAATTTTGTTTTTATTAGTGACACAAACAAGCTACTGTTTGATCCATTGGTTTTGGCTATCACACGATAGATACTTGGTTTTGAGGGAAGTTGTTCTGAAAGAATGACTACGCCTTGTAGGGACTCACTGGGCTGAGACACAGTTTAATAGAGAAAGCAATGATACACACAATGAACTGGAAAAAGCAACTCCAGAGTCTGGGTGGGACATTTCCTCTTGAGGTCCCTGTCCCATGAAGGGGTACAGCAGGGCAGACAAAGAGAAAGACAAAAAGATAGAAACAGAGCACCCCAAACAGACTTTTTAGAGGGCCTTTCTCCCTAAATTAGGAAAACTGTTTGCCTTTCAAGCACTTCTGTAGACTAAATGGAAGGGCAGAATATAATTTACAAGTTGGAGATCATCTTCTTTCCTAGGAAGAACTAAATATTACAGCCTCCCTAGGGACAACTACGATTGCCAGCTTTTTTTTTTTTTATCATTCCAAAAATATCTTATGCATATATAGATATAGAATTATATGTCCCCTACCCGTTTTTTGTACTATACACACCATTCTCACCTTGCTTCTTTCACTTAATACGTTTCACAGATATCCATGGCTGTGTGATCCATTGATGTAAGGTTGCCATAATGTATATAACAATTTTTCTACTGATGGACTTTCAGGTTTTCATAATTGCTATTCAAATACTGTTGTAATGAATATCCTGCTATATGTGCCTCTGTACACAGGTATGAAAATAAATGTATGATAGATTCCTAGAAGTGCAATTGCTGGCTCAGAGGGTTTGTAATAGCATTTTTAGTTTTAAATCAATATTGCCCTTCATAGTGGTTGTTGCATTGATTTACCTCCCACCAGTAGTATACGAGTGCCTCATTTCTCCATATTCTCTCCAATACAGAATGAACTTCGTCAATCTGACATGAAAAATAGCCTCCTATTATAAATGTGCAATAGTTTTAATTTACTCTTATGAATAAGGCTTATCATTTTTTAAAAAAAATGGAAGTGCTATTTTTATTTCCTTTTTTGTGAACTATCTGCTCATGTCTTTAGCCCCCATTTTTTCTATTGGGCTATTGGAGTTTTCTTATTTATTTGTAGGAACTCTTTATGCATTTAATGAAATTAGATCTTAATTATATGTATTGCAGATATTTTAGTCAGTTCTTCATTTTTATTGTTTTGCCATACAGAATTTAAAAAAAATGAATTAGTCAAATTCGTCAATCTTTTTATTTTATAGCCTCGATTTTGAGTAATTCTTAGATAGCCTTCTCCACTTTAAGTTTATATATATATATCATGTTTTCTTCTAGTACTTTCATGCTTTCCCTTTTTTTAGATCCAAACCTTGAATCCTTCTGGAATTTCACTCCAACTGAATTTATTTCCAGAAAGACCTGGATTTTTAATCCAGGCCCTTTTTACTCGTTAGCTATATGATTTTGAACAAAGTAATTAACCTCTCTGAATCTCAGTTTCCTTATCTGTATAATGGGAATAATAATACCCATCTAATGGGCTGTTGAAAGGATTAAATAAGATTGTATATGGAAAACATTTAGTATAGTTCCTGGTACACAGTGTGTTCAAATTATGGTCCAAATACCAGAAACCTGGGAAAACATTGCTCTCTGGCAAAGAGAAGAAATTCTAGGTGGCCGGGATACACAGGCCACTCTGTGACTCACTAGTATGTGACTTAGGATGAGTCACTTCATCACCTAAATCCTGTTTCCTTACCTGCTTAATGAATGATAAGAAGTAGCTTATGAGGTTGTTGGGAGGTCCAGATTAGATCACGTCTGTGAAAGCATTTAGTAAACTGTAAAGGGCCATATAGAAAGTGCTGGAGTTTATGGCCTGGTGAATGAGGAGCAGCCGTGGCACAGGTGGGTGTTTGACATCTGTGGCTAGGGAGAATAATTAACTTGCAATAACATGAGATTAGCAGCTGATGTAAAGCAAGTGAGTTTGTAGCTGTTGATTATAGTAATGGTTAGTAATTGCCTCCTAGTAATTAAGCAATAATGAGCTTCCTGGGACAGAACCTTGTTAGCGTGAAAGATGGACCAAAGGCTTTCAATTCAATGTATACTTACTGAACACAACAATGGCCTAAGCAGAGGCGAGTGTCCTGTTGAGATATAGCCCTTATCCTTAAGGATAGTCAAGGTGATAGGTAGAGCATGGGCCTCTTCACCAGGCAGACATATATGCAGGGACATAAGCTCCACAGTGCTTTGGGGTTGTCAAGGAGGGAGAGACTTACCTGCACAGTCCCTCTATGCCGGGCCGAACCCAGTCTGGCCCAGATTCTGGAGAACCCCAGGCCAGTAATGCCTTCTTGAAATTTTACTTGTTGCCCCTTTTTTTATTCCTCTGTTTGGTTGTTTTCAATTTATCAGGGATATCTTGTCTCTCATGCCCTGCCCATCTCCTTTCATAGCTCTGGGTGAGCATGGTGTTGTGTTTCTATTATGACCTGACTACTCAAATTTTCCCCGGGTAGGCTTGTCAAATAAAATATATGATATCCAGTTAATTTTGAATTTCAAAAAAACAGCAAATAATTTTTTAGTACAAGTATATGAGACACACTACTGTTTTAAAAAATTATTCATATGTCCCCTGTAATCTTTGGAACAAACTTATATTTAAATTTATTTGTGCTATCTGAAATTGAAATGTAAGTGGGTGTCCTAGCTTTCTTTTTATTTATTTTTTTAAAACCTTTTTCTTTTGCAGTATTTGGCAATCCGTACCTGGGCAGCTCTGATTTCAAATGCTACAAAATAGCATTTACCACACTAATGTTTCAGAGAGCCTTGGTAACAAAGGATGTTAAAAGGTCTTATATGAGAAAAGAATTCTCAGTTAAAGATATGTTTGATAAATACTGGATGAAACAAAGTAAGCTGGTTTTCTTTATTATGGGAATTTTCAGAACATTTTATATCCCGAAGACAGGGTTATAGTATTTAGTATTTATCAAAGTTATGTCATTGTGAAGCTATGCTCTACACCTACACTCCTTTCCTGAGTATTTAGGGTCATAGGAGCAAATGTTGAATGAATGCTGAGGGTCTCTGGTAATTGGTTCTATTTACAGACCATGAGTTCTGATTTTGGGTTTTGGGAAAATATTACTCTAGGGAAAACAAAAAAACCTTATATAATTCTGTTTTTGTTTTAAAAATTCCATAAATTTACAAAAAAATGCACACATAGACAAATGTATATAAATAAAGCAACTAGAAGGATATATACCAAAATATATATATAACTGTATACCAAAATATTAACTGTATGCCAAAATATTAATTGTATCCCCAGGGTACAGAAGGAAGTCTGGGTAGGGAAAGAGATTATAGGTAATTTTCCTTTTTGTCTGTCTGTATTTTTTGCATTCAGTATGCATGACTTTTGTCAGGAGGGTTTGATTATTATATTTTTGATTATTATATTTTTAATTATTATATTTTAATTGATTTGATTATTATATTTTTTAAATGGGCACTTTCCTGTATATTATCTTATTTGCCTCTCAGGTGACACAGTGATATAGGTTCTCATATCATCCCCATTTTATGCAGAAGGAAACTACACTGCTCTTGAACACACCTGGGTCTCTTGGCTTCATTACCCATGCTGTCTCTTTGGTGTGAGTGACAGCACATGCTGTCCTGGGAAGGGACCTTGGTGCCTATTCACCCAGCAGTCTCCATTTACAAATGTCAAGGCCCTGCAGGGGAAAAGGACCTGCTGGAGACACATAGTTTTTGAACAAGGACAAGTCCCCAAAATATTTTTTGGAGGCAGGGGCTGGGAGTCAGAAAGTGGGGGAGGGAATCAGGCTCACTTTCTCTGTTATACTGAGCCCCAAAGGCCAACGGGGAAAATGCACAGATGTGCAACAGTAAATACAGTTATACTTTTTAAAGATCACTATAAAAAAATGGGTTGTTGCCAAATTCATGTTGCTTAGAATAATTTTTGTTTTTCTTTTTAAGCTTTTCATACTAGATATCATTTCCTATATCTTAAACTAATTTTTTCCTTTTCCTTATCAAAAAATAAAAATTTATTTTTGAGTCTTATGCATGTAATGCATTTATTTAGGATGGTTGTGGTGATTATGATATTTGGGATTTTGCTTTTTCATCTGATCAGTGTTCCTGTTTATATTCCCTGATGAATGATGACTAAATTGTGGGGATGGTATGTGGGGAAAAGAGAGTCCAACTCCTAAGAGATCTGGGCTGGGGAGCACTGTGAGGAGCAGCATATGATCTCTGTGCCTCAGTTTCCTCTTCTACAAGTTAGGGATGTTAATAAGAGTACCTACATCATAGGGTTGTTGTGAGGATCATTTGAATGAATACGTGTAGAAGAGTGCCTGGCAAATAATAAGCATTGATAAGTGTCAGCTATTGTTATTGTTAACAATAATAGAATATAAAATCCTACAGTAATGTTTGGCCAGTAGCATATCTTGTGATATGTTTGCTCCCCAGATAAGGCAGGACTTTTTTTTTTTTTTTTTAATTAATTTATTTTTTGGTGATGGCCAGTACAGGGATCTGAACCCTTGACCTTGGTGTTGTAACACTGTGCTCTAAACATCTGTGCTAACCGGCCAACGCCAAGGCATGACTTTTGTTGTTAGTTTAGTGGCTGTAACTAGCCAGTCTGCTTGGGAATGGGTTTCCTCCTCCTGGGATGCTGTCTTATTGTCTTATCACATGGGGAGTGGTGATACCTTATGGGTCAAACAGAATGGTTTCCTCAAAGCTTAGTAGTTTCCAGAGAATCCTGTGAACTTTTCATTCAGTAACGTGTTTTCTATTAGAAACAGAACAGTAACCACAGCAGGAAACCTGGAGTTTACAGTCCAGCCTTAGCCATAAACAGCTTGTGTTTTTAAAGAGACCAAACACTTTTATCCCAGAGGTTCATTTAAAAATATTCAATTGTTGATTAGAGAGTGATGTTATAACATCAAGGTCAAGGGTTTGGATCCCCATACCGGCCACCCACCAAAAAAAAAAAAATAAATTAAAAGTAATCAATAGAGAATTAAAGTAATTTCTTATAGAAAGAGGAAGAGTCTTAACTTTTATTCTGTGGCTTGCTGCAGGTGGTAACCACATGAGACAATGTTGACTATGACAAATACTCTCTTTCGCCTTCTTTTCCTAAAGGGCACTGTTAACCTTCTCTTAGAAGCCCTATTTCTCAGATCTTTATTTTTTGGACATTTTCATCTGAATTCCCTGCTTTGCTTCATTGACCTCTGACAAAAATGTTGAAATAAATGTGGGTCAAAAAATAAATGTGTGGCACAGAAAAAGAATGCAGCCCAGACCTATGCTTCCTATTGCTTATTGACTTACGAAAGCAGCGAGTCGTGGTCCATGGAGCCTCAGGTCTTCCTGCCATCCTTGTGCCTATCCCCGGGTTGTATTTTCTTTTCACATTTAATAGCTTTATTGAGTTTTAATTGACATACGATGTCCCTGAGTTTTTATCAGGATTTTGACTTTGATCCTACCACTGTAGTGGTAGAAAAAAGTTTGGACTTGAAGCCAGAGGAGAAGAGAAAAGGGAAATCACGCTTATTGAGTGCTCGCCCTTCATTATTCAATTCATCTCATCTTTCTAGAGCTCTTACTAGGAGCCAGGCATGAGGAAAGGCACTAGAGGGTCATGGTTCAGGGACAAGGTTGCTGGAGCCAGGTTATCTAGGTTTGAATCTTGGCTCCACCACTTATCAGCTGTGGGTCCTCAACGACTTCTTATTTAACTTCTCTTGTGCCTCATCTGTCAAATTAGGATGCTACCAGAGCTCACCTCGTAGGATTGTTGTGAGAATTAAATGACTTAACAATGTAGAGTGAGATGATGACGATGTCGATGACAATGACGGGGAGGTATTAACCAGCTACTTCATTGCTCTCATGCTGCTCACAGTCATGAGTGTGTGTTGCGGGGTGGGGGTTGGGGGGATGAGGGACCGAGGGATGGGGTTGGAGTGTGAGACATGTAAATAATTACAGTAAAGCCTGGTGAATATGACCGTAGGAGAGGAGGAGGGTCTTGCAGGAGTGTCGAGTGGGGCTGCCCAGGCCCCCTCTCAGGTCAGAGGTGCATACTACAGGAAGTGACGTTTAAGCTGAGGTCTAAAGGGGGAGTACATTTTAACTTGGTTGGGGGCGACAAGGGGAGATTGTGTTCTGTGTTCTGGGCAGAAGCAACAGTATATTTGAAAGTCTAAAGAGAAAAGCAATCCTGTGGTGTTTAAGGAACTGAAAAAGTCCAGGGGGCCTAGAGTGTGGGGTAGGAGGAGAGAGGTGAGAGCTGGGGCTGCCAGTGAAGGCAGAAACCAGATCGTGGAAAGCTTGTGAGTCATATTAAGGAGTTTGGGTCACTCAGTACCAGGTACTGTCCTTGGGGGTTTCCATCAATTCCTTCAAGCATCACAACTCTGTGATATAGGTGTTATTAACCCTATTTTATTGTTGCGGAGGTTGAAGCTCTGAAAAATTGTTGCTTGCCCGAAGCCGCAGACTTAGTACAGCCAGGGTTAGAATGTAGGTCTCTCTGGCTCCAAAGTTAGAATTCTTTTGATGACACCATATGCCTTTGGAATTTGAAGTCTGGCTGTTAGCTTTATGATTTCAGGCTACCCTCTTAATTTCCTTTACTCACCTATACAATAGGTAATATATTAATAAATAAAATCTACTGAAATTCACATAGAAATCACCTTTGCACACAGGGAATTTACTCCCCTAGGTACTTGACCGGTTTGGTACATTGGGCTGTCCTCTCTGCCCCACAGCCTATAGCTATTTGAGCATAAGGTGTGCTGGTGGGAGTGACCCTGAGGCTGCTCTAACTCTCCCAAGCACCCTTCCCCTCATGGGCTCACTGAGTGTCCTTTCCTCTCCCTCCAAAATCCACTGGGCTTGCTCTGCCTATACCTTATGAAATGAGCTCTGCCGCTAGCTCGATTTTTGTTGCTATTTAACTTTGCTCCTCTTGGTCTTGAGGACAGACATTGTCTCCTCTCTGTACTTCCTACAGTGATCAACACAGTGTGTAACAAGCACTCAACAGATAACAATTGCTTTCACCAGGACAGGGCTTTATGGGTACCGAGGCTCTTTTGTATAGTTTTTTAAACATCTTCACAACAGTCATCTGAAGTAGACATAGCATATAGTATTCTTTTTAGTGCAACCGGAGAAACTAAGTCCTACACTTCAGCAATATGCCCATTCATTAATTCTTTCCTTCTGTCAAGTAGACATTTACTAAGTGTAATTCTGTCCCAGGGGCTAGGAAAATAGAACTGAAAGGCATAATCCCTCCTCTCAAGGATGAGGCAGACCTTTGAACAAATAATTATGTACAACAAGTGAAGTTTTAGGTCAGAGGAATGATGAGAGTTTTTAACTTTATTTGGGGAAGATCAGTGAAAGATTCAGAAAGAAAGAGATGCTTACATTGGGCTTTGAAGGATTTCATGATTCAGAAAGGATGGGAGACAGCATCCCAGGCAGAGGAAGTGACGTGTACCAAAGCCTATAGGAATGAAAAGACAAGCACTTTGGGAGGGGCTGTAGCATCAGCATGGCTGACAGGAGGTGTATAGGAATGGGGTGGTGGTAAAGGAGAATGATGGCTGTAACTCCCACTGTTATGACCCCCAAGATCTCCAGAACTTGCAGGAGACTGAAAGGACCCTTCTTGGATCCTTCCTCTTCATTCAGTCTCCTAGTCACTAGCATTTCTTCCCAGAGGCACACACAGCCCATAAACTATCTTTCAGCTCTGGATAGGCTCACTTTTGTTCCCTGCGTCTTTGCACCCCCAGCTTGCCTGCACATAGATTTGTAATCTCATTTTCATGCAAAAAGAGAACAGATCTTATCACAGGAGCGACCTGTGACCTGTCTGCTTGGAGGAATAAAGGTTACCAGGTGAAAGGACATCTGTGTCATTTAGTCTCTGTGGCATGAGGTAGTTTGGAAGGGATAAAGTCCATCTGACTGAACACCTGTGTTCCTCTCTTGCTGGCAGGGTCACAAAGGGGAGTGTTAAATTGCTCTTCAAATGAGTCAGACCTCTTGTTCCTGAGGAGACGGGGCTGGCATGGTTTGAGCTTTGTGGGCAAGTCTGACGGGGCCTCTCATGCTTGCCTGTGTTTGTCTTGCAGCTGTGTAAATGAGTATGGAAGATTATGATTTCCTGTTCAAAATTGTTTTAATTGGCAACGCAGGTGTGGGGAAGACGTGCCTAGTCCGACGATTCACTCAGGTAAGGGAACTTGGAAGCCCAGGGTTGGGTTTCTCAGTCTAGCCTGTGGGGTTAGGGAATTTGATGGGATGGGTGACTGGTCCCAGTACCAGCTTCTTGGCTCATGTTCTGAATGTGTCCTTTGAAAGCTGCATCAGCTTTGTAGCCTAGACTGAAGTTCTGTAAACCACCTCAAGGGTGCGTGGTTCTGTGGGTCCCCACCAACCCTCCCATGCCTCTTATGGCTTTCTTTAATGAGAGAGGCAAGTGGTTTTGCTTTCAGTGTGCAGTATCAAAAATAGATTATTAGATAAAAAATAGATTATTAGTTAATAACAATCCAAAGGTGTAAACAAATGAATCTGAACATCAAACTGAATCTAAATATTAAGCTTTTAAAACTCTAATACAAATTAAAACAATCAAACTCCCTACCTATGCCCCCTCACATCCTCCTAGGAAACCAAGTCAGTCATTTTGGGTTAGAACCAGATATGCTGACTTTCTAAATCTCTTCAGTGGGAATGAAATGAGATCAGTGAAGAACTCTCTGAACTGAATCGAGTGTTCCCTCTGGATTGAATTCTTATCATGTGCCCTAAGTACAAGTTGCCTTTGGGGCTGCTCTTTTGAGAATCACTGCCTAAGGTTATACACCTATTTTTATAGAGAAATTAGTGAGAAATCACTCTGAAGTTAACTTTTTATTGTGTTTTCCCCTGAAAAATATGCATGGTGTCCTTTTCAGGACAATCACACTATTTACGTATATTGCATTTTCATAAAATGCTCATTGGGAAAGCCTAGCTCTTCTCTCTGAGGCATAGGGCAACCTGGAACTGTGGAAAGAGGACTGGCTTGCCCTGTGAGCCTGGGTAAGTTACCTCTTCTTCCTGGGCTTCCCAGGCACTTGCTGCACATGACCACCTGGTTGATCTCCAAGACCCCTTCCAGTTCTGACAGTCTGTGGTTCTGTCGAAAACTGGAGAGGCATATTGGATAGGGGCTCCGAGTCATTTTGGAAATGTCAAGGTTTTTCCCATGAGAGATAAACACAGAATAGATCCCATGCTTTTACTAAGCCTTGGCCTGATGAAATCAAAAGTAACAAGCTAACAGGCATCTGAGCTCAGTCAACAGCTATGGAGTTACACTGGAAACTCCAACTGGTTTTACTTCTGTCTAACATTAGTAATCTTTTCTGCTTCTGATAGAAGGACAAGACTGCTAAACTGCAGAGACATAGAGAAGTTTTTAGTTCTTTTATCAAGAGTTCCCTTGATCTTTTCTGACAGGTCGCTTAGAGATTATTCAATCCACTCTTAATTTTGCAGATGAAAACATCAGATCTAGAGGGATGGAATGACTTACTTAGGATCTGTCATCATGTTGGTGGCAAGGCCAGCACTAGAACCCAAGTTTCTTGCTTCTCAGTCTGATCATTTATATCTCCTGCATATTGTAATCTCTGAAACCATAGGAACCGTGACTTTCTCTTTAAAAGCATAAACCCTGGTGAAAATAATTCCATTTTTACCGACATTTTTTTTCTTTTTATTTATTTATTTATTTCGAATATTCATGAGATACAAAGCTGATTGTCCCCCCTCCTGCCCATGTTGTGGGGGCCAGATTCATATTGAGGACATACCCATTACCAGAAATTGCTTTTGTACCCTTTGTCCCCTTCCAATTATCCCCCAACCTCCCTCCCCCTTTCTTGTTTTTCTTTTCTGTTTATTTTTCACCTCTCCTGACTCCTCAACTTCCCCAAAAGTTCATATTTCATAGACAGGATAATGTTTGTTTTTGTTATTTAGTAGACAGTTAGAATGAATTGGATTCAGTTGTTTTTGAGGCATGAGGGGCTGGGGAACAAAATGATGGGGGAAACATTGAGAAGAATTTGTTTTATTTTTTTGTATTTGTTAAGCTGCAAAACAGCTGGAGTTATAAACTTGAAGCTTGGCAGCCTTGTGTCTGAGCCAAACCAAAGTAAAAGAAAATTGACTCAATATTTGTAAGTAAAGTTATGAATGTTTATATTTACATTTTTTGCAGAAATGCAGTGTAACATTTTCTGTTGGTTTGAAGCTCAGTTTTTTTTAAGTTCAAACTGTAATTAAAGAACTCTCTTGTTAGGGAATGGACTTAATTAAAGATGCCCCAATCTTACTGTGGAGCTAATAAAGTTCCTTTTACTTTAATTTCTGGAAATTCTGGAATATGAGTGAAAAGAGAAGAGAACCCAGGTGAAGAGTTCTTTCTTGACAGAATTCTTTGGTACCCCCAACTCCCTCCCTAAGTTACAGGAAATATTACGTAATAGTAAATTACATAATACATGTACTTTTGCTAATATCCCATCTTTCTGGTTAAGTTTCCAGTTTGAGGTAAAGCTTTTTTTTTTTTTTTTTTTTTTTTAAATTTTGAAATGCTCAAAATAAAACTTATCAACCTCAACCTTATTGAATTTGAGGCCCAGGGGTGGTTTATCCAAGGTCACACAGTGATCCTAAGGCTGCTGCCTCCTGCTTTAGCATGATTTCTGCTCTACTGTCTCCCTGATGACTTTCATTTTTAGATTATCTTCCCAGTGTCATTGGCCCTGCTCCCATGTAATTATATATCCATGGTACATAGCACTGAGGAAAATAGTGATCACCATCAAAGCAGAGGAAAATCCAAACATTTCATTGTCTTGTTCTTGTTTCATATGCTGAATTCTTCTTTGTCTTTCATACTGGTTGTCCATCCCCATGTCTGTCCATGCTCAAGACTGATAACCAGTGTTAAGCTTCCTTGATTTTACCTCTTTTAGAGCACCTAATCCATTTTGTCCCCACCCTAATAATCCTGATCTCGTCCCTGTGGCTCCATGCTCCTCGGTCTTATCCTTGTGTCTGATTTTTGTTTCATTCTTTGATATTGGGTCACCCCTACCCTTCCTAATTCTCTCCCTTCACCCTCTCTGTCTCCTTTTCTCCCTTTCTTTGTCCCCCTTTCTCCTTCTTCTTTCAACATTTCTCTCCCCCACTTTTTCCCTCCTCTTTCCTTCCCTCAAAACATACATACAAAGTGAAATTAAACAGGGCTCCCATGACACTAACCAGAGTTCTCTTTTGTAATAGTTAACTTGGCCAAAGGAAGGGCCTGGGGAAGGGTAGTGGTGGGGAAGAGGGGGAGGAATTTCATTTCATTGAAAGATTTGCTTATCTGTTTTTTTTTTTTTTTCTGTTATTTCTTCTTTAGGGTCTTTTCCCCCCAGGTCAAGGAGCCACAATTGGAGTTGATTTTATGATTAAGACAGTGGAGATTAATGGTGAAAAAGTAAAGGTAAGATGCTAAATGTTCAATAGGGCTTTCATTGTGCTTGCTAGGAGAGAGTTTAAGGAAAGTAGTACTTTTATAACATTTATTAAATCTTCTAATTGAAACTCACATTGAAAACAATACATTCTGCCATGACAGCTTATTTTCAAAGAGTTCTTCTAGTCTCTTTATAGGGGCTGGAAGGGGTTTTGGGTGATGTGTATACAGATTGGAAGACAGAGAGAAAAGGACTAAGGCAAGTTTGTCCTGTTTTGTGTCATATCAGAAGTGATGTGAAAATGAAGAAATTTCTTTTTTGATCTACTGAGCTGGGCCAATCAGCGGTGCTACCTCCTCTAAACAGCAGCCCCACAAAAGAGCCTCCTGATTCCTACATTTCGTTATGAATAATTTGTTAAAATTATCCTGCCTCCCACTATCTCCTTCTCCCTAGTAAAAGAGAGATACTGAATGAGGGATCCAGGAAAATCCAGGATCTCTACCCTGTCCTCCCCTTTGTGGTGTCGGGATGGTTTGGTACCTGGAAAAAGTGAAAGAAGAAGGGAGATAGTGTTTATTAAGTGTCTACTATGTGTCAGTACCTCTGCTAGATGCTTTCACATGTATCATCATATTTAGTGTAATCCTTACTGCAAACCCTAAGAGGTAAGTGGTATTATACTTGTTTTAAAGGCTTCAGAGAAGTTAAGTAACTTACTTATCCATGGCTGTACAGTTAGGAAGGGAAGCAGGAGGGATTTGAACAAGTTTTGCCAACCAGTATACCCCATTCCCTCCCGGGGTCTCCTCAGCTATGAGAGGAGAGAAATGAAGGCACAATTGGCCCATCACCTTGAAGCAAGGAGAGGAGGAAGGTGATGAAAAGAAACAAAGCAAGACTAAATTATGTGGAAGGAGGCTAAAGATCTTTGGAAAGTGCTCTACTTGCCATATAGAGTAATTGAAATTCCACTGTCACATCTCTGAGAGCAAGAAGTGATAACCCAGCCATCAGCAGCACAATAGCATCAGAGTTCTAGCTGGATCCCAGCCTAAGCATCCCAGGTTTGGTTCCATGTTATTTGCACCTCTCTCCCATACGTACCTGTACTCCTTCTTTTGAATGCCTTGGGAAGGCAGAGAAGCTCCATGATGCTCTTTTAGCCTTTTTTAGATACTCATCATCACAGAGAAATGTTTAGGATGAGGCTCTTGAGTGGGGGATAGACACTTTTCCAGTTTCTCTTTCAGCCCTGACTCCTCAGAATGGTTTCTTACTGCAGAGACATCTGCACAACACATCAAGTACAATAGTGAATGGAGAGCTGGGGCACTGGAAGGTAAAAGCAGTGTGTGAAACCCACATATATGCCAACCAACTTTTTCTGCCTACTTCCCCACTCCTGTCAAGCACCACTCTGGCTGCACTGCGCTCGCTCTGAGCTTCAGGCTCCTGCTAAGCTGGCGCTGCCATCCTCTCCCTCCAGCCACCTTTGTGATTATCTACCTGGACCTCATCAGCCAGGATGAGATGTTCTCCAATGTTTACAAGACCTGGGAGATCGTGGATGGGCTGTGCCTGGAGGTGGAGGGGAAGATGGTCAGTAGGACAGAGGGCTGAAGGCTCCAAGGGTGAAGGTACTGAAAACATAATAATCACTGGTGTTGATGTTGTAATGAACCATCAATTGCAGAAAACCAGCTTCATAAAATAAGTACATCAAAGATTACATATAATCTGTGAAAGGCAAACTCAAAGAACAGAGAAAAGAAAGAGTAAAACCTCTATGATGTGGGTTGTAGGACAAATCAAGCACATCCTTGTTAATTTCAAAAACTGGCAGTTCTTTATTGCTGAAAACAAGAATCTACATGGCATGGATGCTCTGCTGGACAAGCATGAGGGTGGGATGACCCCATATGTGGGTCTTTAAGGCTGGTTTAGAAATAGAAAAATGTTAACAAATTTGGCAGTTACTTTGGATCTATCACCTGCCATCATAAATGGTTGCTGCTTGTCATCCACAGAATACCAGGACTTAAGACAAACGATACCGATGTCATCTTGAGCTCTTCATTTATTTTGACCATGATTTACTTGTAATGGAAGTGTTGTTTTTCTTTAAGAAAACATGTCATGTAGGTTGTCTAAAAATAAAATGCATTTAAATTCATTTGAGAGAATGCTTCTTAGTTTAATACATATTTATACTAAATCCATGACTAGAAAGCATAAGACTATCTTCAGATAACTTCTACAGTGAAAACTACTTCTGGGACTGGAATATAGAGAACAAGAATCAAAAGTTTTAACTCTCAGTTGCAGTAAAGGGAAAAACCGTGCTTATAGCAGTGCCAGCATTTGAAGTGGAGCCTTATACGTTTTATCGCCTACAATGGAAGTAGTTAACTCTGGAAGAGATTACCAAAAGAATAAAAAAAGACTAATTCAGTTGGGGAAAAAAATGCCAACCAGAAAGTCGAAAACATAGTGCATTTGGGGTGGGGAGAGGGAGCTGGGGTGTGAGGATAGGAAGGAGAAATTAGTGTGCTCAAGAGGTGTTGGCCAAAAGAGCCTTTTGTAGCTTTCTGTTGTTCTAGCAGAGGGGATCTCGTTGTCAGCCAAGGGGGTTGGGTAAAGATAACTATTGTTTTATGCAGTTTATATCCAGATGTTTGTGTTTCACATTTACATATGCATAAGTGTGTGAGTTCATTTGTTTGATCAGAAATGTCAGTGCCTACCATGTTCCAGGCTCTGGTCAAGAATAAGGGTGAATAAGAAATGGTCCCTACTGTTAAAGAACAGGATTATTTTTCTTTTCTGAAACCCCAGACTTAGGTACTCCATTTATTCTACTTTATACAAACCGCAACCTCATTTTTAAGTGCTTATTACATTTTGCTAAAATTCATAGTTGTATAACGTCTGACTCAACCATGAGACCACAGCCTCCACAAAAGCAAGCTTTGTGTCTTTTGTTCATCTTTGTATTCGCAGTACAGTTCCTGTCCCTGACACTTCTTTAGGTTTCTGGAACTTCATCTATAAAAAAGGAGAATTGGCTAATCTCCTACATCTAGTCCAAATCAATTTGCCTGTGATTCTTTCTAGCCTAATATGTACACTCAGATACAGGACGACCCTCTTCAACACATAAATTCCGAGGGCCTCATTAACCTTTGAACATATGAAGAGTAACTTCTTTAGACCTTATGAGAAGAGGGCAGAGCTGCCCAGGTATACTAAGAAAACAGTTTTTGTCTTAATGTCCTTGTACTTTGACATTTATTGAATACCTCTTCTTGGTGATGCTTAAGTGTCTTTTGCTAGTGGTTTCCAGGCTATCTCAGAGCCCCATAAAGTCAGTGGAAAGGAGGATCTGCCAGTGCAGTGTTATCCACCTGATGGGTGGCAAGGCCGGGAACAGAACCTGGCTCTCCAAGCTGACTTGTCATCACCCCCTTCAACCTCCCCACATTGTGCATTCTTCCAGGATGGCTCCCAGGACTGAAGGCAGGGAATCCATGGTGTTAGAAAGATTCTTGTAGCTATAAAGACTAAGTGTCAAATCAGTAAAGGCAAAGTTAAGGAAGAGGCCCGTCACTTCAAATGGTCTGCATTATGAAAGTGGCCCTGGGTATGCAACGTAATGAAAACATTTATAGACCATTGAACTATACACTTAAAAATGGTTAAGATGGTAAATTTTATGTTATGTGAATTTTACCACGATACAAAAATTGGAAAAAATCTGGAATTTTCTGCTATCCATTAAATATATTTTTTTAGTCTATCATAAATTAGTTAGTAATAAGCAAAACTTTAAGCTCGGTCTAAGACGTTTTAACCTTGGGAGATTAAATATAATAGAAATAGAAGATTTGCTATATTTGTCTTTAATCAAGTCTATGTTGCATAGATAGGAGAGTCATGAAAGTATGTACATATATTTACTCCTCCAACCATCTGTCTTCCATCCATTCATCCATCCATCCTGTGTTATTGTAGATGCTTCGTGCCGGGTATTGTGGTAGGCAAAGTACCTCTGCCCCCTATGAACTTTCTATCATCTAGCTCTAATAACATTTTAAAAGTGAAACTTTTTCTGATACTCTACTAATCTTTTAAGTAGAATTTATCAGTCCTTCCTTTGTGAATCTACAATCCTTTATTCATGCAGTTGGCCATCATTCAAATGTGTCTACCACGTACATGCAGTGTGTTAGGAAGGCATCGAGGTATAAGGTCAAATAAGACAGCCCTTGTTCTCAAAGAACTCTAGGAAGGAGATAGACTAGGAAACCAATCATTGCAATACATTAGTGTGACAGCGAGGCAATAGAGGTTAAGTAGTGGTGCAAAGAAGAGAGTAGATGAACAGCGTAACCCCATGCTGGAGTTGAAAGTGGTTGGAAAGCCCATGACTGCAGTCTTGAAAACATATGGACAGGGCCGAGCCCGTGGCGCACTCGGGAGAGTGCGGCGCTGGGAGCGCGGCGGCGGGTTCGGATCCTATGTAGGAATGGCCGGTGCACTCACTGGCTGAGTGCCGGTCACGAAAAAGACAAAAAAAAAAAAAAAAAAAAAACCAAACAAAAAACATATGGACGAGCATGAGACTAGTGCTAGGAGACATTCTTTCCTGCTGGCACCGCTTAATAGGGACATCTCATTTTGTACTATGGTTAATTAACTATGTATGTGTCCTACCTATAGACTGAGCTTTTTGAGATCAGGGATTGTGTTTTATTTATCTTTGTATTCTCCCTGGTCCTAGCACAGTGCCCTGCATATATTAATGTCCTATAAATGCTGAAAAGAAGTAAATGACTTGCAGATAATGGTGAAACCAAGTTGAGTAATAAAGGCAGTAAAATATGAATATCCTCCATAATCAGCTGTTGGGCTAGAAACAAGAAGCCCCCTGTGAGAAAGTAGCATATATCATGGCAAGGCCACACAATCATTATTCTGGAAAATATTTCAGTGGTTTAAACTCTCAAAGCTGTTCTTAAGATGTGCCAGTACGAGAACATACTAATTTCTAATGATTGACAGTATTTAAATCCAGTCACAAGTGTTTTAGAGGCTAAGCATGGCTTTGTAACAACAGTCTGTTGTTCTTAGACACATCCTGGCAGAGGGGAACCATGTCCCTGTGTTTGAGTAGAGAAGAGAAATAGCTTTTGTCCAGGCAAAAACCATAACATCTATATGGTTGCCTTTAGCATACACAGACTTTTGTGTATATCATCAAAGAGCAGCTGCAACTTCAAATAAAAGGACAGCCTGTGTGCCACCAATTCAGGGTGGGGACTATTGGTCACTCATCAGCTCTTCAGCTAAACTGGTATCAGAGGGTGACACCAACTGATTCATCCTCTTTGGATATAGATGCACATTTAAATTGGTCGTTGGTGGCAAAGGCAGCATCGTGGTATGGAATGAGTCCTCAACTGGGAATAGAAGACCTGGAGTCTGAGTCCCAGCTTTGTAAGTAACCAGTTAAGAGACAGTTTCCTTTAATAAGTGGAGGCATAAATTTGCCTACCTCACTGATTATTATAAGAACTATAATGAGACTCTGAATAAATATTTGAGCATCTGCTATTTGCCAGGCTCTGTATTTGGTGAGTAAAATGGACTCTGACTTCTCCCTCATGAAGCTTTCAATCTAACAGAGAAGACGGCTATTAAACAAATTATTTAAAATAATGATTCAAGTGTGTCAGGTTCCATAAGGGCGAATGACACGATATGTTGCAAGAGAAACTCTCTGGGGTGGAAGATGGGGAACATGGCCTAAGCTGAAGGTTCCAGAAGGCCTTCCCTGAGCAAGTCATGTTATGTCTGTGGAGGTGAATGCACCTGTGATGTGCGAAATATTTACAAGTAGAAGAGAAGATTATTGTTGCTGTTGATGTTTGTATTTCTCAGGGTCTTATGATTTGTTCTACACTCAGCAGTCTCTCTGGAGAACAGTTCTCTTTCAGTAGTCACCTGCTCTGTGCAGGGAAATTCAGGGAGAAGTGAGTAGTATTTTGCTTTCTTCATACCAGAAACATTGGTTACCAGAACCATCAGTTATTAGGTCTTAGAACTGGTAGATGAGCTCAGAAAATGCGAACTTTCAGCAGGTTTCATATTATTAATCTCTTTTTATGAAAAACAACTGATGGCCGAAAGAGACTAAGTGATTTTTCCCAAGGGCATAGAGCTTAAAAATGGTGGAGGGAAATTATTTTTTGTCTGCGGTGGCATTGTGCCTATTTTCATTAACAAAGATAATAACTTAATATATTTATTTGAATTTTAAACTGGGAAAGGTGGTGAGGATGGATTTTCTCCTTTCTGGTTGCTGACTAAAATGCCAGTAGTCACAGGATGACAGCTTGCCGTGCATTGTGACTTTTGTAATACAGCATTCTGGTTAAGAGCATGAACTGTGGGACCACAATGTCTTGTTGAATTGGCTCTAGAGCATACTGGCTGTGAGACACTGAGCAAGTTCATTGATCTCACTGTGCCTCAGTTTCCTCATGGGAAAAAATGGTATTGTAATAGTACCTACCTCATAGGGTTATTGTGAGGATCGAGTTAGTACATGTAAAGTGCTTAGAGTAGAGTTTAGCACATAATAAATGCTCAATAAGTTTATTTTTTTTTTAGAATAAAGGGTATATTCTTAAATAATCTAACAAAGAAAAAAACAAAAACAAGCCCTTCTCTCTATCCAGAAATGCCTAACAAATTAAAAAACAAAACAAAATATAGGTACTTTTTTTTTAAGGGCAGAAAATAACCATGAAATTATTTGGCTGAAGGTGTTCTCATTTCCAAAATAAAGCAAGGCAATGCTTACTTTCTTTGCTGCTTCTCTAGTCTGATCCTTCTCTTTTGCCTTTACAGCTACAGATTTGGGATACAGCAGGTCAAGAGAGATTTCGGTCCATTACCCAGAGTTATTACCGAAGCGCCAATGCCTTGATCCTCACTTATGACATTACCTGTGAGGAATCCTTCCGTTGCCTTCCTGAGTGGCTGCGGGAGATAGAACAATATGCCAGCAACAAGGTCATCACTGTGTTAGTGGGTAAGTAAAGGTTAGTGAGGAGGGAATTTGATTTGTGGGCATCAGAGAATTTATAATCACATAAAGCTTGTACCTTGGTACCGTCCAAGAATATAGTCTATAGCTGTATAATTCATGCAGTCAACATTGATTTCTTCAACTGAAGAAAACTGAAGAGAAAATGAAATATGTCCTAATGTGGTGATGGTTTTAAAACATAAAGTAGAAAACATTGTTGATTGATTTTTCTATCAGTGTGGACTCTAGGGAGGAAGTTGGATGGTCATGAAAGTTATGTGGGCTACTAAACATTAAAAAGAAATCTGATTACAAGATGTGGAAACTGCTGGTCTAGAAATAAAACATATCTTTTAAGTTGATAAAGAATTCATTACTGAAGCAATTTTTTATTACCTGAAAAATGGACTTAAGTTATTTTTTTCTTTTCTTACCTTTATGCTGCTTTGAGAAATGCTATGTTTCAGAAAGAATCCACTAAAGGAAGTACTGCAGTTTGTTTCATCTTGTAGGAGGACAGAACCTCTGTTTAGAATGGGGGAAAGCCATTGATTTTCTATGGTGACAAATACACCAATTAAAAATGGGATTGCAGTGAAATGGACCAGGTCATTGAAAACTACTCTAATTTTGATGGAAAAGTGTTAATAACTATATGGTTACTTAAATGTTTTCTTCACAGGAAGGAATGTTACTGTATAATCTAGCAAGACCTAATTTTGGAAATTCGAGTAGAGAACCTTAGAAACATTGCTAAGTTACAAATTAGGGTTAACAGTAAGCTAAGTAAACATTTTATAATAAGCATTATAATTGGTATATATGTACCAGGAATCATACTAGGAACTTTATGTGTCATAATCCCTAATTTACAGATGAGGAAACCAAGGCTCAGAGAGGTGAAGTTCTTTGCCCAAAGTCATACAGCATATAAAACCGACTCCAAGCCCTGTAGTTGTCCAGCTGTAATATGCTGCTTTGTAACAAATTGCTGGATTTTTCCTTCAGGCCGCTGGGTTAAGTATCTGCCTCTCTGTGAGCTAGTGTTCCATTCCCAGACCTGAAAACCCTCTTGCTCAATGGTGAACCTTTGCCATGAAGCATTTGAAGGTCCCCAGCTCTAGATTTATGCTTTCTTTCTGTTCCATGGAAAGCCCTTGAGTCAAATTATTACTACTTGGGATTTTTATCTAAGGAAGTTAAACGAGAATTTTAGGGGAGATAATTAGTTCAATATGAAAGAGGTATTGGCTTTTTAAAAAAACTTTTTACTATGGAAAATTTCCAACATAAGCAAGAGTAGAGAAAACAGTACAGTGAACCCCCATGTACATATCACTCAGTTTTAACAATTATCAACTCATGACCAATTTTAGTTTTTATTTATTCCCCATATATTCTGTCCACCCTCCCTCCCCTCAGATTATTTTGAAGCAAATCCCAAATATATTAATTCATCTTTGAATATCAGTGTGTATCTTTAAAAGGTAAGGTATTTTAAAAAAGAAAATCTAATAATAATGCCATTTTCATACCCCCGAAATATTAACAATTCCTTAATAGCCTCAAAAATCTATTTAGATAATGTTTAAATTTTCCTGATTCATAATTTTTTTTAAAGTTTGTTCAGGGCCGAGCCCGTGGCGCACTCCGGAGAGTGCGGCGCTGGGAGCACAGCGACGCTCCCACTGCAGGTTCAGATCCTGTATAGGAATGGCCGGTACACTCACTGGCTGAGTGCCGGTCACGAAAAAGACAAAAAAATAAAAAAAATAAAGTTTGTTCAAAGCAAGCCAAATAAGGTCCATATGTTTTACTTGATTATTGTGTCTTTTTTCTCCCCCTTTTTTTGGCAGCTGGCCAGTACAGGGATCCAAACCTGTGACCTTGGTGTTATAAGGCTGCACTCTAAACAACTGAGCTAACAGGCCAGCCTGATATGTTTTTTAATTCTCCTTTTATCTGTAGGTTACCCCTCCATTTTTTTTCTCTCTTTGAATTTATCGTTAAAACATTTGTTTGTCTTGTAGAGTTTATAAGTCTAACTTTTTTCAACTCTGTGGTGTCATTTGATGTATTCCTCCAGCACTTGTATTTCTTGCAGATTTGTAGGTAATCAAGAGGCCTGATGAGATTCGGGGTTTTTTTTTTTTTTTTTGCTTCTCTTTTTAGCAAAAATATTCCATATATGGTATTCTGTGGCACAGTTCTCAGAGGACAGGCAAGAAGAATGCTTGGTTCTTTCTTTTATATTCACTTTTCAAGATAATGACTTGGTTCCCTAGTATCTTCCAAAAGTAACTATTGAAGTTTGTTTATATTTTTAATATTATTATGAACGTATGAATTTAAATATATTCGATGTATTCTAGTCCCTTGCAGTGATTATTATTGATGCCTCAATAGTTCCGACTTTGACAGTGGGAGCTTCTTCTAACAGGCTCCTGAGCCCTTTTGACATGACCCAGGAATCCTTGACAATTTTCTTTCTTTCTGGTATGACAGATGTTCCAGGTATATCTTGCATCTTGTACATTTCCTGCTCCTGACCTGGAATTAGCCATTTCTTCAAGAAGGGCTGTTTCTTTTTAATGGAAAGTTGTATTTAGAGGCTACCACCTAGGTGCTAGGAGTTCTTGTTACTAGTGGGTAGATCATTGTTTCGGGCTTTTTAGTGGACAGAGTTTGTGTGTATATGTGTGTGTGCATGTGCGTGCATGTGGTAAATTCTGTAGCATCCACGAGGGGGTTGTCTTACTGGGCTCTTCTAAATGTTCTGACTCACAAAATTACCACAGGCCGCACTTGGTATTAGGTTAACTTAAAAGGACACAGGACAGGAAACAGGGCTTAATAACAGGTCAGCATCAGGGATACCACTTCAGTGGAAGTAGTCCTCATAGCAGTCCACATAGCTTTCCAGGACACCCTCCCACCCCAACACACACACACAATTCAGGTGTGAAAAAGCAAGGTTCACTTCAGGCAAGTGAAGGATCTGCCCTGGCCTAGAAGCCTCCATGCCCCATAGGAGCCAAAATCTCTTAGAACAACTCCACAGGCATAACTTGCAGAATCTCTTCAAGTGAAGAATCATTACGATCAAGGGAAGCCCAGAGTTATGGCTTTCCGTTTGGTATTTATAATGCATACATAGAATTCCCAGGCCAGATGTAATTTATCAGTCAGGGGTCATTTTTACCATAAACAATGTTACCAGGTAACAGCTGACATATCACCCTTGTCAGATTTCCTGGAGAATAGAGATAGGAAACTTTTTAAAGATAAAATACACCATGAATTATTCACACTGATTCTTCCATTTATCATTCAGGACTGCAGAAATTTTAACTTAACACCATTAATCTTATGTCTGTATTTCCTTTTTCCCATGCTAAAAATCCCAGTTCCCTATGATGCCAGCATAATTACTCATTTTCTTTAACCCATAATACACATATAGTATCCTCAGAATAATAATACCAGCCCTGCTATCCACACGACCACTGCTGAAATCGTTCAAGATTTTTTTCTTCAATTCTTTTTGTCCTTAGGGTATATACCACTAGGGATGCATGGTTAAATTACTGTATTTTAAACTCACTTGAAATAGTTCCTCTCTGTGTGGTTATATCACCACATGATAAATGTGTTCATTTGTTTAATTTTGCTTTCAATATTTAAGGATTGCTTATTAAATTTAATTTTGTATAAATTGTATAGTTGTAATTAATTATATAATTATATAAAACGTGTAAGTTTCTGATGTCAAATCTACAAAACAGAGTATATTTAGAGAAATCTGGTTTCTATCCCCATCTCCTCAACCCTGTTCCTTTCGTAGGTAATCATTATCTTTTAAATTAAAATTTTGGTTAATTTTTTCATTTAAAAAATAAGCAATACAGTGTTTGTGTAACATATATTAATATTCTTCCTTTTTTCGTAGACAGTTGCATATTATACATGCTTTTTTCTGCTTTGCTTTTTCCACTTAACAATATATCCTAGTGTTCTCATTCTATGGCAGTATATAGAAATATTCCTCCTTACTTTTTACTATGGCAAACATTCCATTGTGTGGATGTACCACACAGTTTATTCAGCCAGTGTCCTACTGATGGGCATTTTGTGGTTTCCAGTTCTTTGCCATTACAAATGGTACTCGTATTTTAAAATAAGCATTTCCATAATCGTGGTCACATTTGCTTTGCTTTACTAGCCTATCTGTCTGGTTTAACTTCAGATCTGGAATTGCATTTTGATGCTTTTGAGCCTACAAAAAGTCAAATGATGATTCTTTCTTTGATTTTACCACTGTTCCAGGCAACAAGATCGATCTGGCTGAAAGGAGAGAGGTCTCCCAGCAGAGAGCTGAGGAATTCTCAGAAGCTCAGGACATGTATTATCTGGAGACCTCTGCCAAGGAATCTGATAATGTGGAGAAACTCTTCCTTGACTTAGCGTGCCGACTCATCAGTGAAGCCAGACAGAACACGCTTGTGAACAATGTGTCCTCACCCTTACCTGGAGAAGGGAAAAGCATCAGCTATTTGACTTGTTGTAATTTCAACTAAAGGCTGAGGCAAGGAAAAGCAAAAGGAATCAGCAGCTGTCCTGATGGGCCACAAGTTGCTGGGGCGATCTGGCGATGACTGTGGCTCCTGCTCTCGGACCTTCTGACTCCTGTGGGCTCCTGAGCTTACAAAGCATGGCAGGCCAATGGCCTCGTCCACAGGCCAGCATTAGCAGAATATATAATGGTTTCATCCTTTTGCAGTCTGGAGTTGGAGCAAGGAGAAAATTGCACTAGGCACTCCATGATCTGCAGAGCATGTTGCTTTTGTTTTTTTAAAAAGCAAGTAAAAGTGCATTCCTGAACACAGTCCAGGGGGGAATGTACCATAGGGACCCCTCCTGCACGTCAATAGGTGCATGTGGGAGCTGTTCTGTAGGGCTTCAGTGGTCATCTTCCAGGGCCCTGGTTTTCTTGTCTACCAGATAAACGAAAACTGGGAAGGCCAAGTACTCTGTGGTGCATACTGATAATCCCACGGAGATTTTGAAAAGTGTTGTTTCTCTTGTCCACAGGCACTTTCAAGAACTTGGGGATGTAAAAATGAAATGAAACCTTTACCCATGACCAACAGTAATAACAATCATTGTTTTAATAATATATACAAGCTCCATGACTCCTTTTGGTGCTAATGATTCCACTATTTCACAGACCAAATGTTTTAGTACATTGATGTCCTTAAATGTATTACATAGAAATTAAAAAAAAAAAAAAATAGGGGGGAAGTCCATGAATCAGTACTCTTCTCAAAGTCTCATTACCACCTTTTCTAGGGTGGATTTGTTGGACAAGAGAATACTTCTCCTTTCATGTTCCCCTCTAAATCTCTACGATTTTTTTCTATTCTCTCATCTTTCTTGCCTTTTAAGTAAATGAAAAAGTTTGAAAAATGAAAAAAAAATACAAATCATTGATGATATTCTAATATAAAAGATTAGCTCTAAGACATTATGAGCAGCATGAGAAAACAGAGCAGATATGACCAAAATACTGTGGATTAATGGACTGCAGTGCAGGGTTCCAAGCAGAGCACAGTCCTTGATAGCAGATCACATCTTTTACTTTTGGTACTATCCATCTTGGACAGACCAATGCTTCGGATTTTGTAGACGTTTTTAGTATAATAAGTGAGAATAGCAACAGATAGAAAGTCTCACAAACAATTTTTGTATCTTCAATAATAACCATAGAAGAATTCTGCTTGTGGAAGCAGGTTGAGCTGTCGTTTATCACCTCCTTGTAATAATGTTATTCTCAGACGTGTGACCATATATTCTTTCCTGTTTCTTTCTCTTTTCCTCTCTCTCTTTTTTGGTCTCACCCTTCTGTCCTTCTTTTCTCCCTCCGTCACCCCCTCCGTCTCTCCCATCCTTATATGCATGTGTTATTGCAGATCTCCAATTCAAATGGAGATGTGGATGCCTTTACTTAGCCAATTTAAAAACAGGACTTAAAATGGAAGATGTGCTGCTCAATATGTGTTATTTCTTCAGTGCCATACTTTGATACCTTCCAATTTGTTCACTGATACAAATGCATATTGGGAAAATAATTAAACCTGTATGCTGTTGATGCTGTCAGATATTTCTTAGCTGCTTAGCATAACTGAGGGATGAGCAATGGAATTAGGATGTGATATGTAATTCCACTGTTGCTGTAGATGGTGACAATCTCGGTCCTGATATGTTAATGTTTGAAAGCTATTTAATTGTAAAGAAATGAGTCATGTAGAGACATGGTATTGATAAAGCATTTCTAGCATTATTCTAGCAGGTTTCAGAGTGACCATTCTCTTACACATGGTATTGTACATATTGTTTAAGGGACTGATAATTATGGTTGGCCTCATTGTGTTTTTTTCTGATCCTGTGGGAAAGAGAAGGGGATGGTAGAAGTTTGAATTGCTTTTCTTTTAGAATCTGTTTCTACAAGAAAGAAAAATAACTTTAATAAAAACCAAAATAATTTATAATAATTGTTGCCTTTCCCTCCCATCTTCTCCACTAGGCCACCGTCAACTAAAAGTATCTAGAAAAACGAGTTAATCAAGGTGGCAGAAGAACTTCTCTTTTTAAACTGTGAGGACATGTCCCTAAGTTTAAATTTATTAAATTTCATTTAGAGCAAAAGTCCAATGTTCCCACCACATGATGACCCAAATTTGACCCATGGCAAAAAATGTGTTGAAAGTAAGGTTGCTTTGTGAACTTAGAGGAAAGGGCTTTGTTAAATTGGATTAATTTAGTTGCAAAATAACAGCTTCTAGGGCCACACTTGTAATTATGAAATTTTTATTTTCTAGGGCTTAGCCTCTTCTATCTACACTTGGTCAGATGCAGAAGGGGCTTAGAAAGCTCTGCTTTTGGCTCCTTTCTTCCCTGTTACTCCTGCCAGCCTTTCTGTAGCTTATAGTCACCCATCCATGGCCCACCAGCAGGGACACAAGAGAATGTGGGGTTGGGGAGGGGGGCGGGGGCTGGGAGCGAAGGAAAAAAAAAAAGAGAATGTGGGGTTTTGTTTCTTTTCTTTCTTAGTTGTGTGAATTCCAGATTAGGCCTTATGGACACTTGTCTAATGATATATCTCAAGTTTGAGAACAATCCCTTACAGTACTGTAGGTGCAATAAATCTTATTTGAATAAATATTTTAGTGCCAAGAGAGGCTTTTTTGGTTTAACAGAAATTCTTTCAAGTAGAACTTGAGAAAGGACACTAATTAAATGAAGTCCTCTTAACCCAGGTCAAGACCTAAGGTTATTGGTTTGCCTAATAATAGTTCTTATGCTCATGGCAATATTTGCTAAGGTAAGAGCCTTCTTTGGATAAGAAATGATTCCTCATTTAATGGTGGATAAAAAAAGAGAGTTGCTTTATTGTGATTTAGTTTGGCTTGGTCTGACTAATGAGACTATCAGAGTCCATGTCTCTTCCATTTTTGGTGTGATCTTTTTCTCTTTTTAATAAAGTTATTAAATATATGGCAAAACTTTTTTCAGTTTCCAGTGAGAATGCATGATATTGGCGTCATGGGGTCAGGTCAAATCTTGCAATTTGGTGATATTAATGATATTTAGCATGGCTTTGTGTAGACTATATCCTCAAAGGATTTTATACTTTCTTCTTTGCCTATGCAAGGCTTTTTACTCCCTTATATGCTTTTATTAGATCTGTTGAATTATATTAACATTTAATTTTTTATTATACAGGGCCAATTATCTTTTCTGTGGATTACTCAGATTAGGCCATTGACTTTTCCTGGACTTTCTTTTCCCTCGTCTTTTAGTTCCTTCATGTTAACATCTCTCCATGAATAAAGTAGCAAGAAAATAATTAAAAATGAAACTCATATGGATTGATTTGACAGTGTGGCAAGCTCTGATTTAGAGTTTGGTAAAAAAAGGTAGAAACCACTGACCAAAATAAGATATTTAGGTTAGGATTATTTATTTTAAGCATTTAAACTTGTTGGAGGGAGGAGGCACATGCAACAGAGGACTGGATTCTTCCTCTGTTCATGAATGTATGCCTTTGGAGGACACTGGTGACTTCCACAGTGTTAGGTCAATGATTTGCCTCATTTACCCTTTAAGCTATCCCGTAATTCTTCCAGATCCATGATCAACTTTCAGTTCATCATTCGTTCTGAATAAATAGCAGTTGCAAATGATTGTGAATTGTTCTTCTGACTAAAGAAAAACATCTTTTTTTTTTTTTTTAATAAACCAAGCCACACGGATGAGATATCATTATACTGCAATCAGAAAAAAAAGTTTCTTTTTTTTTCACATATCAAACTAATGACCTTAAAAACAGACATTTTTCATTTCTTAATCCCGTTGAACTCTGTATTTCATGGTTAGAAGTACTTAGAGATCATTGCTCTATTAGCCTCTGGGAGAGCTTTTCTAGGGCTTGCCATTCCTTTTTTCTAGAATTTGTTTGTTTGTTTTAACTGCAACTGGTTACTTACTTCCCTCAACCATGGTCCTGACATATGTTTTGATGTAACTATAATAACACTTTTGAGACTTAGCTAGAGAATAAAAAGCAAAACGTATTCCATATAATCAGTACGGTTAAATGCTCATTTTGGGATAAGGGAGGGATATGTTTTCTTTTCTTTCTTCTTTCTGGATTTCGTTTCTGTGACATGAGTCTATTTATGTTTGGAAGGAAAGCTGCCTTCCGTATGTTCTTCACACTGCTAATTTCTTCATACTTAATCAAGAAATTATCATCTCTTTAAATCACTAATTAATATAGTAATGTTAGAATAAAGGAGATGGCATTTCAGCTCCTTTCCTAAGTCCCATGATGTTGGAATTTTACAATCATTTGTGGGAGCGATACTTTGAAATTAAAAACAAATTGAGGCATAACCAGCATGGTGAAGGAATTTAAAATTTAAGACAGTTGAGGAATACTTAAAGGATTTTGGGAGATTTAGCTCAGGAACGAGAGGGAAATACAATTTGTGTGTTAGAGCAAGATGCTCTGTGGTTCAAAGGGGTGGACTGAGGCCCACTGAATGAGACCACAGGGCCACAGATTTGGGCTCCAGGTCAGGTAAGGGTTTGGGCCATAATCCTGAAAGATACAATCCTGAACACTGTAACGTTCCTCAAATGTTGAAGTCCTGAAAGATCCCCAACATCTAAAATCTGGAAAACCACAATCCCAGAAGATAAAAATCCCAACATATAAAAACATGACAGAACACTTCGTAGGTCACTTTTCACAGTAAAATAGGTAATAATAACATACGTATTTTTGCAAGCATAAACACTCAGGTATACTAATGGCAGTGGCATGGGTATAACCGTTATGAGCAAACTGTATTCATAAAGAAATAGGTCAAAAAGCAAAATATATAAATGCATATCACTATGGTTGGTGATTGTGTGCACCCACCTATATAACTGTGGTCATCTGCAATACCTTGATGGACAACCTAAGTCTTTTGACAAGATGGATCAAAAACTGCAGTGGGTCACCACCACATGTACAGTCACCTAAAGAGTGAGATCTTGAAAATTTATCTTTCACAAATAGAGATGTACAAAAAGACATCTCTTCATTTACTGAGGAAGTTACAACATTTTTACATAATACACGGTGCTTACACACAAAGTCAATGTTGTGGTAATGGACTTTTGTGGAGTCAAATTCGCAAAATATACATAACACGAATTGCAACTCTCAAAGTCTTTATACAATTTATACCTCCAGTATTGGAAATGATGCAAAGATGAAATACATAGCTTAGTGAATTGTAAAAAATAATGCTGACAATTTAAAATAGTGGGGAAAAAAACACTGAAAAAAAAAATCCCCCCTCCACTCCCCCCAAAAAACCAAAAAACAAAACTGAAAAGAAAATGAGACATAGGAAAAACTGTCTTACAGGGATAGATTATGGGCAATTGCCCGGAGGTAGTACATAAAGGCTGGCCAGCTTTCACAGTCATTGACTATATTTTGAAGTCTTGCATTGTGATGAATAGATGCTTTTTTCTTTTTAAGGCATGGCTCTCCTCTGAGAATACATTCACCTTCATTTTCCATGTAGTGCTGCTCGTTTTGAAATTCTCATGTGATTTGATATACACTGACATGAGCATCCCCTATTAAATTTTCCCATCTTCTGTGTCATGCTTCTGTGTTGTTCGGGGTACATGGGAATCCATTCTGCATGTACTCATATACAGACCAAAAACCTGGTGATTTTTGATTTGGGGATTTTAATCTTTCAGGACTAATTTTCGGGATTCTAGATGTTAGGGAGTTTAGATTTTAGGGATTTTAATCTTTAAGGATTTTTGATCTTTTGTGATTTCAACATTTGGGATTATGGCATTTGAGATTGTGTGTTTTGGGCATTTAGGATTATGATCTGCACTGGTCAGGGAAAACCTCTTCAAAAAGTTGGTTTAGGACCGGCCTGTGGCTCACTCGGTAGAGTGCGGTGCTGATAACACCAAGGCCATGGGTTCGGATCCTATATAGGGATGGCCGGTTCGCTCACTGGCTGAGTGTGGTGCTGAAAACACCAAGACAAGGGTTAAGATCCCCTTACCGGTCATCTTTTTTAAAAAAAAAAAAAAAAAAAAAAAAAAAGTTGGTTTACTGTGAAGGCTGACTCAGGTAATAAGACCTTGGCAAAGACGATGTGGAGAGAATCCAAGCATTGTTTGGGGGTTGGGCCAGATAATGTACTAACTTAAAATTCTATGTTGCAGTACTTTGCCTCTCATAACACTTTCAGTTGAGTATCTGTTGACCCACAACTAATGATTTTTTAAAAAGGGCTTTGCTCTTTTGCCACAAGTACATCTCACCCTCCAGGGAGAAGGTTGCTTATGTGTTGTTAGGCCAAAAGACTGGCTGCTGTTGTGCCCTAGGCTGGGATTGCCTTGGCAGTTCATTCATTGATGTCCTGTTGAAATCACAAACTGGTTCTGGACTCGAAAATCAAAAAAGTATTGTTTTAGTAGAAGTTACAGGAAATCATGGAAAGTACTCATTTGTCACTTGCCAAACAGGCCTGTCTCAGTTTAATGAATAATGGGTGTCTCTTCACTATTTCAGGTTAGGCCTTTTTAGCAGAGCAGAATCTTCTATTAAAGATCCCACAAATAGACCAATATAAAATTTTGCAACTCCCATAAGAGATGGGCTAGTGGGAAACTGGCAAAAAGCAGCCCCCAAGATGTATTTTAGAAAAGTCTCAAATGATACTTGGTGAATTGGTTTGATTCTTGTGAGAAAAAGGTGAGTGAGTTTAAAAGAACTGAGGCCAAATTGCTTCATGTAGAAAGTAACAAAACACAGGTCCTTGACTTGAAAATTAGAGATAAGTGTAATCAGTTTTTGCTAAAAAAATCTACGACCCAAATGATTCCACCTGCAAAATAACTTTCACCCTTGTGGGCTGATAGATGGCTCTTCATTGATCTTTTTTAAAAAAAGTCATTGGTCTTGAATCAGTATGGTGAAAAACATACCTCAGTTTAGGTGAGACTTTCTTTGACTCCTTTGGATAAGAGAGATCAGAGCACAAAGACTAGCCATCACTTCTGTCATTCCCTAAGGTGTATGAGTTAAAATTTTACTTTCCCACTGATTTAAAGCAAAAATGTGAGATGATGTGTTCTAATTCCTGATAGTCTTTGGTGGGTGGTGATTTTGACACTCCAGGGAGTGATGTAAGGATACGTATAGAAGCAGGAGCACTAATTTAGGTGTGAGGAGTCCTAGTATGCCACAAATTAGCTGTGACTTTAGGCGAAGCACAATATCTCGAGCATCACTTTTTTCATCTATAAGATAGACCTATTTAGACGAGATAAATTGAAAGCACAGTGCTTGGTAAATAGTAAGCACTCAAATATTGGTTCTTTTCTCCTTAATTAAGAGCAGACTTTGGATGGTCTGATACATGTACAGATCCTGAAGGGACAAAACAAAGAAAACTTGCTGGCTTCAAAGAAAAGAACTCCATTTCTGAAAGGGTGCCTTAAAAGGAAGTCACGTATTTTTTTATTTTTTATTTTTTTATTTTTTATTTTTTTATTTTTTTTAATTTTATTTTGTCGATATACATTGTAGCTGATTAATGCTCCCCATCACCAAAACCTCCCTCCCTTCTCCCTCCCCCCTCCCCCCCAACAATGTCCTTTCTGTTTGTTTGTTGTATCAACTTCAAATAATTGTGGTTGTTATATCTTCTTCCCCCCCCCCCCCGGTTTGTGTGTGTGTGTGTGTATGTGTGTGTGTGAATTTATATATTAATTTTTAGCTCCCACCAATAAGTGAGAACATGTGGTATTTCTCTTTCTGTGCCTGACTTGTTTCACTTAATATAATTCTCTCAAGTTCCATCCATGTTGTTGCAAATGGCAGTATTTCATTCGTTTTTATAGCTGAGTAGTATTCCATTGTGTAGATGTACCACATATTCCGTATCCACTCATCTGATGATGGGCATTTGGGCTGGTTCCAACTCTTGGCTATTGTAAAGAGTGCTGCGATGAACATTGGGGAACAGGTATACCTTCGACTTGATGATTTCCATTCCTCTGGGTATATTCCCAACAGTGGGATGGCTGGGTCGTATGGTAGATCTATTTGCAATTGTTTAAGGAACCTCCATACCATTTTCCATAGAGGCTGCACCATTTTGCAGTCCCACCAACAATGTATGAGAGTTCCTTTTTCTCCGCAGCCTCGCCAGCATTTATCGTTCATAGTCTTTTGGATTTTAGCCATCCTAACTGGGGTTAGATGGTATCTCAATGTGGTTTTGATTTGCATTTCCCGGAGGCTGAGTGATGTTGAGTGATGTATTTGATCCATGCTTCTGCCTTTGGGCATTACTGTCATCCTTCCATTTCTTTACATATTCAGGAAAGGTATTCTCTCTCCCTCCCAATGGGCAGTTCCAGGGTTGTAAACTCCTCATTATCTTAGAACTGAAATACCTCACAGTGCAATTTAAACCTCTATCTTCTTGATCCCATTCTCCACAGGAAGAAAAATGGGTTAATCCCTATCTTCTTTTTAAGAGGTCACATTTGCCATTTATTATTGCCCTTTTACCTAATTAAAAATGTCAGAAAAAGCTCATTAAGTAATAATCATTATTCCCTTGGTGAATGTAAGGATAGGTATTAACTCTTAGCTTTTTATTGCTATCAGATTTAGATTATAATCTTACTGTTGAGTCAATTCTTCAATTATACATAAGTTTTTCTTCTTTAGTTATAACATAATTGTGTACTTCTGAAGAATTATTCTGATTGTGTGGCTTTTCTTTCCTCCCCTTGGTAAAATGGAGTCATGAATCCCAGTTTGTGATCTGCTTTTAGAATTTAATTTTATATATGACGTTATTTGATGGACATAATTACCAACACCCAAAAGGGTTTCTTTCCCTTTCTATGTGCACACTAAGTTCTGAAATAAAAATTGGAGTACCATATGCCTAATAAAGCAAAAATTCATGTACAGAATAACAAAAGTTAAGAATCTGGTCTGTTAAGATAATTTGGCCTTAGTTGGTTGAATGGTGCACAGCTTCTATTTAAGGTCACATAGTTATGCCTGGATTAAATAACAATAGTAATACTTGACAAGCCCTCTGAAAAACAGCTGCTAAACGTATTGCTTTCTGGAATGTAATTATTATTGTTCTATACAATTGCAGAGTGCTAGTAGAATTTTCTTGTAGGCTATGTGACAATGAATGTTAATTGATTTATTTAAAAATATATTTTAAATACTATACCTTTAAGGCCTGTTGGGGCTTTCATGTCTCTGTTGTAGAAAATTTCAAACGACTAGAATGCTGACTTCTAATTTTTACTCACTGAAGTGTCTTCTAGACACACCTGATGGTTGGAGCTCCTTTGATGGTATGTGAGGGAGCTACATAAATGTATTTGGAAGAGTGCGTGAGTAAAATTCTTGTTTTCAACAAAGAAAAAACTCCACTCAAAATTTCAGATAATAAAGGTTTAAGAGATTTTTGGTAATCAAAAGGGGGAATGCGTGACCCATTATGTATTGCTGCACACACTTTAATGCATGACTTTTAGTATAAGGATGAAATAAAATGCAAAATATATAATTTTGAAGATCTTAGCAGCTAATTAAAATATCTAGAAGCTGCTTTATGAAGACATAGGGAAACCTTGAATTTCCCCTTTTCCTATCTCTTCATTAAAACATGGATCTTTAACATACACATAGTTTTAACAAACAGGTTAATCTGAGTTTTATGAACTCAATTCTTAATATTTGGCTACTGGTTTTGAGCATAGGATCTTAGTAAAATCTACATACATCAGTATATAAAATCTAAACATCAACTTCAATACAAGCATAGTACTTGATTTTAAACATTAATATGCAAATATTGAGTATACTGTATCATATTTTATGTTTATCTATTGAATTTTTTTTTTTTTACTTAACAAAAAGCCTGTTAGAAATATAAGCCACTGATGACTTGAGTGCAATTAGCTTAAGACATTTTGTAGAAAGGTGATTATATGAAAAATTTAATCAACTTAAAGAAGTGGGGTGGGAGGGAACAGGAACCTGAACAAAATATTTTTAAATAAAGCTACCTATGTCTTTTTAAAGTTAAGATATAATTCACACATTATTCAATTCACCCTTTGAAAGTGTAAAATTCAATGTTTTTTAGTATATTCACTAAGTTGTGCAACATCACCAATATCTAACCTCAGAATATTTTAATTGTCCCCAAAAGAAACCCCATGCCCATTAGCAGTCTCTCCTCCTGTCTCCCTCAGCATCTGGCAACCACTAATCTACTTTCTATCTCTGTGGATTTGCTATCCTGGACATTTCATATAAATAGAATCATACAATATGTGGCCTTTCGTGTCTGGCTTTTATTAGCATAATGTTTTCAAGGCTCATCTATGCTGTAGCATGAATCAATACATTCTTTTCATGGATAAATAATATTCCATTGTACAGATATACCACATTTTATTACTCTATTCATGAGTTGAAGGACATTTGGGTTGTTTCCACTTTTTGGCTATTATAAATAATGCTGCTATGAACATTTTGTAAAAGATTTTGTGCAGAAATATGTTGTCACATCTCTCAAAAACAACTAGGCAGAAAAATCAAGCCATTTGTGTTTATTTAAGTAGGATCTCTTAAAATCCTACTTGGAGAATGTAACTTATGATCTTAGTTCAATTGATCAATTAGGAGATCACTGAATAATGGCTAACTTCCCAATATATCCATAAGAATTTTTCTATGAGCCCATAATTTAGATATGATAATCAATTTCATGAGGTCTGCTTCAGTCTTGTAGAAATTGAATTGTCATCACACAGAGAATTTCTAAAGCCCTCTGCATTATTTCAAAAGCTACAAATCATGCTGGAGAGGAGTACTCATTCAATTTTTTAGGATTCATGAAGGAGCATTTTTAATATGCAATTTCTTTTGTATATCGACTATCTTTTAAAGTTTGGATTTTCCTTCTTGTAAAAAGATTGTCAAATTGCCAAACCACCTGACTGTCCATTGTAGGTTTAGTTTTTATTATTAAGAAATAATTCATACTGACAGTAAAAGTAAAAAGAATGTATTTTGTGTGCAAAGGATGAATGTATTAAAAAATCCTTTTATTTGTAACAATTTCTTTAAAAAGCTGAATGGAAATTGCTTTCCCATGTACTTGTATATAAATAAACATTTCCTGTTGCCCACATTTGGAAGATCATATGTCATCAAAGTATGTAAAAAAGCAAATAAGTCTTGAGTTTACTAATGTCCTTCAGCATGGTGTGAAATCTGGATCTGGAGATCTGGAGACCCAAGTTTGAGTGTTGATTCTCTAACTGGCTAACCTTGGACAAGTCATTTAACATTTTGCACCAGTTTTCTCTGTAAAATAAGAGACTAGATTAGATAAAATTTAAGGATTCTTCCAATTATAATGCTGAATAAGACTACTCTGCTAAATTCAGGATGTGAAAATTATGTAAATTATTTCTATTGGTGAGAAAGATGATTTATCCTATGATATATTGGAAGGAGTATTACACTGAGAACCAGGAGTTATATATTCTAGTCCCAGTTCTGACACTGAGAAGCCATAAATTCTAGTCCCATTGTGACTTTGGGTTAATCATCTCATTTCAAGCTTTAATTTTCCCAACTACAAAATATGGACACTAGATTAGATATCTTCAAGGTCCCTTTTAGCTAAAACATATTATGTGGCTCTCTATATTCTTTAGTGATATCACTTAAGATCTTATCCCTTACAATTAGGAATGAGACTACTTACTCATCAATAGTAAGACATTCATTCATTCACCCATTCATTAATTCATCATTTATTAAGCATATACCATAGGGCAGGTACAGGAATCTGCCTTTTAAATGAACCCTTCCCCAACCTCCACTGCAAGAGTTATGGATTTACACCTTGTCCTGAAATTTATCTTCACCCCAATCCTTGCTTCTTACCCTCGGACTTGGGACATGCATTTGAGAGAAAAATGTCTTGGATTAAGAGTGAGTAGAGTAGATCATGGAGCGTACTAGAGTTAACAGGATGACAAAGGGGTCTAACCTATGACCTTAGACTTTCTGGCTTGGTGATCTTTAGTTGAGTGAACATAGGTAACCTGTAACCTTATCTGTCAATATCATTTGGCTTTTATATGAAGGTACTTCGAAAAGTTCATGAAAAGATTCATATTATCTTTTAATCGTATTTTTTGTCTTTTGTTTTTGACAGCTGGTTGGTGCGGGGATCCAAACCTGTGATGTTGGTGCTACCAACACCATGCTCTCCTAAGTGAGCTAACCAACCAACCCTTTTTAATTCTATTTTTCCACAAACCTTTTGAAGTACCCTTGTAAAGTATGGGCTTCGCAAAATCATTTGCTATGATTTTATGTTATTGTCCAATGACAGCTTCTCTGCAGTTGGTATAAAAGTGTTCTATTATTAATATTAGTTTGAACTACACATGAAACTACTGTTCTTATAGATCAAAAATAGTCAGATATTGGCAATTTCATATGATTCTGATATAATCTAGTAAATCGTAAGCAGCAAAGACTGGGAAGCAAATACCACTAGCTGGAGGAAAAACTTTGACTCAAATTTTTTCATACAGTTTTTGTTCCGTTTTGCCAGTTCATCTTGCATATTGGTTTTTCCATTGTTAAATGGAACAAATTGCAAACTTGCATAGAATGTTAAGATGGTCTTTCATATATAAACCATTACAGATCATTGGAAGAAAGGTATAAATGTGGTTTATTCCCAAAATATCTAAATGTTTAAATCATTGTGCTTCTCATTTGGGCAATGCAATGCTTTAGAGACACAATTCTTTGGCAAATTGGAAATCAGTGTTTTGAAAAACTTTGAGGATCACTGTCATTAATTGACTCAATTATTCCATGTCTGCTAACTGGCAGACTTTACTTGATGTATGCTGTCTACATACTACAAACACATTTGCAACTGAGAGATGAAACCTGGAGCTATATTTAAACCATAATCACATGGGTGTGCTTTTCGCCAGGTGTTCACATCTGAATATTTCAAGAACTTCAGTACATTTCAGGAACTGAAATATCTTATTTCCATTACTTACAAGAAACCACTTGTTAATAATGTAAGACATCCTGTCTAAATTTTCATACCCAGAATTTTTTCAGGCTTCCCAGAGAATAGCTGTATTTCCACATCTACACAAAATAAGCTTGAACAGGCAGGTTTTCTGACTTTGATCTTACAAATAAATCCACAAGAGCTAACAAATGTATAAGGCCTAACATTCTACAAAGTTTTTTAATGCTCATATTTATATTTAATCTTCACAGTAACCCCCTGAAGTACTTTCAGCAGCTGGAGTAGAAAGTGCATAGGCTTTGAGGGAAGACAAAGATTAAGACCCTGCTTTGAACACGGAAAGAATTCAGACAAAGGAATGAAGAGCGCAAAGGCTTTAGCCCAAAGTATCTGTATTACTTTGGGCAAGTTACTTCTTTTTACCTCAGTTTCCTTATTTACAACATGAAGATCTCAGTGCTTGCCTTCATTTATTTGTCAGCCACATTCTATGTGCCAAGTGTGTTCTAGTTACTGGAATTACAGCAGTGAACAAACAAAAATTACTTTCATGAAGTTTAAAACATAGCATGGGAGGAGTAAAAAATAAAGAATGGACACTGAGATACCATCTCACCCCAGTTAGGATGGCTAATATCCAAAATACTGTGAATGATAAATGCTGGCGAGGTTGCGGAGAAAAAGGAACTCTCATACATTGTTGGTGGGGCTGCAAAATGGCACAGCCTCTATGTTAAATGGTATAGAGGTTCCTCAAACAATTGCAGATAGATCTACCATATGACCCAGCTATCCCACTGCTGGGAATATACCCAGAAGAATGGACATCATCAAGTCGAAGGTATACCTGTTCTCCAATGTTCACTGCAGCACTCTTTACAATAGCTAAGATTTGGAACCAGCCCAAATGTCCATCATCACATGAGTGGATACGGAAACTGTGGTATATCTACACAATGGAATGCTACTGTGCTGTAAAAAAGAATGAAATACTACCATTTGCAATGACATGGATGGACCTAGAGAGAATTATATTAAGTGAAACGAGTCAGGCACAGAAAGAGAAATATCACATGTTCTCACTTATTTGTGGGAGCTAAAAATAAATAAATAAATACACAAATAACCTGGGGGTGGTAGTGGTGGAAGAAGACACAACAATTACAATTCCTTGAAGTTGATACGACAAGCGAACAGATATGAGGTTGTTGGGAGGGAGGGGGGAGACGGAGGAGGAAGGGAGGGAGGTTTCGGTAATGGGCCATGATAATCAACCACACTGTATATTGACAAAATAAAAACAAAAATTATTGCATAAAAAAAACCCTAATAGAATGTATTTTCTGTTATCATTTAAGAGTAAGATACTAGTCCAACCCCTTTGAGAATAAACTGTCCAACACCTCTCAAGAATCTTTTAGCAGACCAATAAACTGATGGCTAGCATTTGAAAAGAAAAAAAAAAAAGAATGGGCTGGCTGGTTAGCCCATTTGGCTAGAGTGTGGTGTTAGTAACACGAAGGTCAAAGGTCCAGATCCCTATACTGGCCAGCCACTAAAAAAAAAAAAAAGAAAGAAAGAAAGAAAGAAAATAAGAAATGTACAGTGTGTCAAGTGTTGATAATTACCATGGAGAAAACAAACCAGTGCAAGGGAGAGAGGAGTGTTGCTATTTTATGTAGGGTGGTCAAGGGGAGGCCTCACTGATGATGTGTCATTTGAAAATAGACCTGATGGAAGTGAGGAGAGAACAGTGTGCAAATCTTGGTGAAGTGTTCTGGGCAGAGGGAACAGAATGTGCAAAGGAATTAAGGTAAAAGGATTCTTGTTGTTTCTGGAGGGACAAGGATTCTAGTATGGCTAAAATAAAATGAGTGAGGGGAAAAGGGTAGATGAAGTCTGAAGGGGTGGTGGCATAGATCATAGCACCTTGGAAGTCACTGAAAGGTAGCCCTTGGAGGGTTTTGACTAGAGAAGTGACCTGATTAATATTTTAACAGGACCACTCTGATGCTGTGCTGAGGATAGATTATAAAGGGGCAAAGGTAGAAGGGAGACCATCTAGGGAGACTACTACTATAATCCAGGTGAGAGATGGTGACTTGTGCCATAGGAGTAGGTGTGGAGATTGTGAGAAGTGATCATTCTCTGCCTATATTTTATTGAACTTTTTATTACAGAAAATGTAAAACATAGATAAAAGTAGAATAGTATAGTGAAACTCCACGTACAAATAACCCAGCTCCAACAATCATCAACTCCTGGTCAATCTTGTTGCACCTATATCCCACCCATTTTCTCCATTCTGTGTTATTTTGAAGCAAGATCCATATATCATATAATGCATCCAGAAATATTTCAGTATTATCATTAAAGGATAAGAGTTTTAAAAACAACAATATCATTACCACATCTAAAAACTTTTAAATAATTCTTTAATATCCTCTAACATGGATTCTGTATATATTTTGAAGACAGAGCCTACAGGTCTTGTGCATGGTTTAGATGTAGAGAAAGAGAACTGAAGGATGACTGAAATTTTTGGATTAAGCAACTGGTATTTTTTTTTTTTTATGATTTCCAACAAATATTTATTACTTCTCACAGTAACTTAGTCAAATCAAGGAAATGTAATGGGTTTCATTTTCTGAGTCATTTTGTTCATTAATGCTGTTACCTTGTGTAAATGCAAAGACAGAGTGCTTTAAAATTTTACATTACAATTAGAGCAATAATATTATCATTGCTTGAGACATTTTGTTTTTTTGTTTGTTTGTTTGTTTTATTTTTATTTTTATTATTTATTTACTTTTTAACTTTTATTTTGTTGATATACATTGTGGTTGATTATTGTGGCCCATCACCAAAACCTTCCTCCCTCCTCCCTCTCCTCCCTCCCCCCAACAATGTCCTTTCTGTTTGCTTGTCGTATCAACTTCAAGTAATTGTGGTTGTTATATCTTCTCCCCACCCCCATTTTTTTTTTGTGTGTGTGTGTGTGTGAATTGATATATTAATTTTTAGCTCCCACCAATAAGTGAGAACATGTGGTATTTCTCTTTCTGTGCCTGACTCGTTTCACTTAATATAATTCTCTCAAGGTCCATCCATGTTGTTGCAAATGGCAGTATTTCATTCGTTTTTATAGCTGAGTAGTATTCCATTGTGTAGATGTACCACATTTTCCGTATCCACTCATGTGATGATGGACATTTGGGCTGGTTCCAACTCTTGGCTATTGTAAAGAGTGCTGCGATGAACATTGGGGAACAGGAATACCTTCAACTTGATGATTTCCATTCCTCTGGGTATATTCCCAGCAGTGGGATAGCTGGGTCATAAGGTAGATCTATCTGCAACTGTTTGAGGAACCTCCATACCATTTTCCATAGAGGCTGCACCATTTTGCAGTCCCACCAACAATGTATGAGAGTTCCTTTTTCTCCGCAACCTCGCCAGCATTTATCGTTCAGAGTCCTTTGCATTTTAGCCATCCTAACTGGGGTTAGATGGTATCTCAGTGTGGTCTTGATTTGCATTTCCCGGATGCTGAGTGATGTTAAGCATTTTTTCATATGTCTGTTGGCCATTTGTATATCTTCCTTAGAGAAATGCCTACTTAGCTCTTTTGCCCATTTTTTAAATTGGGTTGCTTGTTTTTTTCTTGTAAAGTTGTCAGAGTTTCTTATATATTCTGGATATTAACTCTGTTAATTTTTTCTTTTGTTGTGCAGAAGCTTTTTAGTTTGATATAATCCCATTTGTTTATTTTTCCTTTGGTTGCCTGTGCTTTGGGGGTCGTATTCATGAAGTCTGTGTCTAGTCCTATTTCCTGAAGTGTTTCTCCTATGTTTTCTTTAAGAAGTTTTATTGTTTCAGGGTGTATATTTAAATCCTTAATCCATTTTGAGTTGATTTTAGTATATGGTGAGAGGTATGGGTATAGTTTCATTCTCCTGCATATGGATATCCAGTTATCCCAGCACAATTTGCTGAAGAGGCAGTCCCTTCCCCAATGAATAGGCTTGGTGCCTTTGTCAAAGATCAGATGGCAGTAAGTGTGTGGGTTGATTTCTGGATTCTCTATTCTATTCCATTGATCAGTGTGTCTGTTTTTATGCCAGTACCATACTGTTTTGGTTATTATAGCTTTGTGGTATAGCTTACAGTTGGGTAGTGTTATGCCTCCAGGTTTATTTTTTTTTTGCTCAGCATTGCTTTGGCTACACATGGTCTTTTAGTATTCCATATAAATGTCTGGATAGTTCTTTCCATTTCTGAGAAAAATGTCATTGGAATTTTGATGGGGATTGCATTGAATTTGTATATCACTTTGGGTAGTATGGACATTTTCACTATGTTGATTCTTCCAATCCAAGAGCATGGGATATCTTTCCATCTTCTTGTATCATCTCTAATTTCTCTCAGCAGTGGCTTGTAGTTCTCATTATAGAGATTTTTCACCTCCTTGGTTAACTCAATTCCTAAGTATTTTATTTTTTTGGTGGCTATTGTAAATGGGCAGGCTTTCTTGATTTCTCGTTCTGCATGTTCACTATTGGAGAAAAGAAATGCTACTGATTTTTGTGTGTTGATTTTGTATCCTGCTACTGTGCTGGAATTATTTATTAATTCCAAGAGTTTTTTTGTAGAGGTTTTAGGCTGTTTGATATATAGGATCATGTCATCTGCAAACAGGGACAGTTTGACTTCATCTTTTCCAATCTGGATGCCCTTTATTTCCTTCTCCTCTCTGATTGCTCTGGCTAGTACTTCCAACACTATGTTGAATAGGAGTGGTGAGAGTGGGCATCCTTGTCTAGTTCCTGTTCTTAAAGGAAAAGCTTTCAGCTTTTCCCCATTCAGGGTGATATTGGCAGTGGGTTTGTCAGATATGGCTTTAATTATGTTGAGATAGTTTCCCTCTATACCTAACTTATAGAGGGTCTTTGTCATGAATGAGGGTTGAAGTTTATCAAATGCTCTTTCAGCATCTATAGAGATGATCATATGGTCCTTGTGTTTGACTTTATTAATATGGTGTATCACATTTATTGATTTGCGTATGTTGCGCCAACATTGCATCCCTGGGTTGAATCCCACTTGATCGTGGTGAATAATTTTACGTATATGTTGCTGTATTCTGTGTGCTAGTATTTTATTGAGGATTTTTGCATCTATATTCATCAAGGACATCAGCCTGTAGTTTGTTATTTGGTCATATTTTTACCTGATTTGGTATCAGGATGCTGTTTGCTTCATAGAATGAGTTTGGGAGATTAGCGTCTGTTTCAATCTTTTGGAATAGTTTGTAAAGAATCGGTGTCAATTCCTCTTTGAATGTTTGGTAAAATTCTGCTGTGAATCCATCTGGTCCTGGGCTTTTCTTTGTTGGGAGCCTTCTGATATCAACTTCAATCTCCTTTATTGTTACTGGTCTGTTCAAATTTTCTACGTCTTCATGGTTCAGTTTGGGGAGCTTGTGTGTGTCCAGAAATTTATCCATTTCCTGCAGATTTTCAAATTTGTTGGTGTATAGTTGTTTATAGTAGTCTCGAATGATTCCTTGTATTTCAGATGAATCAGTTGTAAGATAGCCTTTTTCATTTCTAATTTTTGTTATTTGAATCTTCTCTCTTCTTTTTTTTGTTAGCCATGCTAATGGTTTGTCAATTTTATTTATCTTTTCAAAAAACCAACTTTTTGATTCATTGATCTTTTGTATTGTTTTTTTGGGTTTCAATTTCATTCAGTTCTGCTCTGATCTTAATGATTTCTTTCCATCTGCTAACTTTAGGTTTGAATTGTTCTTGTTTTTCTAGTTCTTTAAGGTGAAGTGTTAGGTTGTTCACTTGCCATCTTTCCATTCTTCTGAGGTGAGCATTTAATGCAATAAATTTCCCCCTTAATACTGCTTTTGCAGTATCCCACAGGTTTTGGTATGATGTATCATCATTTTCATTAATTTCAATAAATTTTTTGATTTCCTGCTTGATTTCTTCTTGGACCCATATGTCATTAAGTAGAATGCTGTTTAATTTCCATGTGTTTGTATAGTTTCCAGAGTTTCGTTTGTTATTAATTTCTAGTTTTAATCCATTGTGGTCTGAGAAGATACATGGGATAATTCCAATTTTTTTGAATTTATTGAGACTTGATTTGTGACCTAATATGTGATCTATCCTGGAGAATAATCCATATGCTGATGAGAAGAATGAATAGTCTGAGGTTGTTGGATGGAATGTTCTGTAGATATCTGCCAATTCCAATTGGTCTAGAGTCTTGTTTAGATCTTGTGTTTCTCTACTGATTCTTTGCCTAGATGATCTGTCTAATATTGACAGTGGGTTGTTCAGGTCCCCTGCTATTATGGCATTAGTGTCTATTTCCTTCTTTAGGTCTTTGGGTGAGGTGGGTCTCTTGTAGGCAGCATATAGTTGGGTCCTCCTTTTTAATCCAGTAAGCCAGTCTGTGTCTTTTGATTGGGGAATTTAAGCCTTTTACATTAAGAGTTGTTATTGAAAGGTGTTGATTTATTCCTAGCATTTTATTGGTTGTTTTGTTGTATTAGGTGTCTTTTGCTCCTTGCTTTCTGATTTACTGTTTGGTTTCTGTGTTTGTTGGTTCCTTAGGTTGTAGATAGCATTTTTGATTGTTTGTTTTCTCTTCATGAATACCATTTTTATTGTACTAGTGGATTTTGATTTTTCTTGGGTTTTTATGGCAGTGGTAGTTATTTTTCAGGAACCAAACAAAGTACTCCCTTGAGAATTTCTTGTAAGGGTGGTCGTGTGGTGGTGAACTCCTGCAGTTTTTGTTTGTCTGAGAAATATACTATTTGCCCTTCATTTCAGAAGTATAGCCTTGCAGGGTAGAGTATTCTTGGCTGGCAATCTTTGTCTTTTAGTATTTTGAAAATATCATCCCATTCCTTTCTAGCTTTTAGGGTTTGTGATGAAAAGTCTGATGTTAGCCTGATTGGGGCTCCCTTATAGGTGATTTGATGCTTCTCTCTTGCAGCTTTTAAGATTCTCTCTTTGTCTCTGAGTTTTGTCAATTTGACTATAACATGTCTTGGAGAGGGCCTTTTTGGGTTTGAATACGTTTGGAGATCGCTGAGCTTCCTGGATCTGAAGATCTGTGATTTTTCCTCTACCTGGGAAGTTTTCTGCCACTATTTTGTTGAATGTGTTTTCAATGCAATCTCCATTTTCCTCCCCTTCTGGAATACCCATGACTCGGATATTTGAGCGCTTAAGGTTGTCTGATATCTCTCTCAGATTTTCTTCAATGCCTTTGATTCTTTTTTTATTTCTTTTTTTCTGCTCGTGTTATTTCAAACAGCCCATCTTCAAGTTCTGAGGTTCTCTTTTCAACTTCGACAAGCCTGCTGGTTAAACTCTCTGTTGTGTTTTTTATTTCGTTGAATGAATTCTTCAGTTCGGCAAGTTCTGCTACATTTTTTTTCAGGACATTGATTTCCTTGTACATTTCCTCTTTCAGGTCCTGTATACTTTTCCTCGTTTCATCATGATGTCTAGCTGAGTTTTATTGTATCTCATTCAATTTCCTTAGAATTATCACTCGAAATTCCTTGTCAGTCATTTCAAGGGCTTCTTGTTCTATAGGATCTAGAGTTTGAGATTTATTAACTTTTGGTGGTGTACTTTCTTGATTTTTTGTATTTCTGGTATCTTTTTTTTGATGTTTATTCATTGTGGCAGGGGGTTTCACAGTCCACCGGTTTGAGACTAATGACTAACTAGGATGTTGCTGTGGTTGCCAATTTGGTATGGCTACCTCCGTGACTGCTCAGTTGGCCTGTAGTGCCTTGTGTGTGTGGTTGCCTTGGGTCTTGGGCCTCTCCAGGGATCCACCTCTCTGGTCAGCTTGGACTCTCCTGGGCTGCTCAATCACGGGGCGGTACCGCAGGTTGTGTGGTCTCTGCTGAGCTTCCACTTCCCATGCAGGACTTCTCCCTGTTCCCTGTGCTCTGGCCCAGGGTGTTGGATCATGCAGTGGTGACCCCACAGGGTGTGTGGTTTCTGTCAAGTCTCCCCCTCCCTAGCCGGACATCTCCCCGCTCTGTGTGCACTGGGCTGGGTTGGGACGTGTCTTCTGCAGCCCTCGTCTATCAGCTGGGCCTTCAAGACCCTGCTTGGCACCGCCTTGCCCAGGACGTCTACCAGGTTTCTGCTAGGCACAGACGACCGGTCGCTCTGGGTGCCTTTGTAGTACTGTGTAGATCTTTCTTGGGACTTATCACCTTCCTCCTGGTATCGTGGTTATTTGTGTACTTGTCTTATCTCCCACACCAGAGAGTGAGCTCCTCTGGGGAGGAGCCTGCAGCACACGGTTCACCTTTGAATTCCCCTGGTGCGGACCAAGTCCGGTGTCCGCCCGCAGTCAGCTCTCCGGCAGGTTCAAGCGAACTCGGGAACTCTCCGACCACTCTATTCCTAACCAGAAATTGGTTAGGCGTTTTTCCGAACTAGTGGTCGCAGAGATGGTATCTCCCTCCCAGTTACAGGAAGTTTACTGGGGGCCGGAGCCCAGGGTGTGGTGGAGTGAGTCGGCCCAGCCCATACTTCCTTGCCCTCCCGACACTGGCTGGGGACACCCCATGCCACCAGCCCTGCTAGAGAACCACGTAGGGAGTGGGAGGGGAGGCCGGCCCGCAGGCCCTGGGAAGCCCTGCGCTGGGGCAAGCAAGTGGGAAGGCTCAGTGAGGAGCCGAGCTGGGAGAGGAGGACAGGCTTGCCTGAGCCAGGCCAGAGTCGCCACCACCTGAGAAAATGGAGGCAGCCCCGGGGCCGGTGAGTGGCCCGGTGGGGCAGTCGGAAGCCAGGCTGGCCTCCGCCCCCTGAGCAGGGCCGAGCCGGGTCTCACTCACAGGGCTGTGACGGGTTAGGCGGCTCCCTCTCTGCCTCTGCATCGTCACTGTCCCCGTTCTCGGCCGCCGCCGCCTCGGGCTGCTCACTCGGTCCCCCAGCGTGGCTCGCGCACTCCCAGGAAATTTTCTTTTATGCCGGCCTGAAACCTTGAATCCTGAATAGGGCAGCTGGCCACCTTCAGCGCGGCCCCGGCCTCCGGGATCCTGGCAGCGTCAACAGCAGCTCCGGCACCGTGTTCCCTGTTTAGAGACTCGCTTTTGCAGCTAAGAAACAGTTCTTTTCCTGCTCCACACTTAAAAGCTGTTGCCTGTAAATGAGGCAGCCTCTCCTGCCAAGGGCAAAGTGGCGGTCAGCCCCCACGACCAGCCACCAGCAGCGGCCCTCCCTTAAGAGACGGCAAGAGGAAGGTCCACAAGTTTCCCGGCTGCCTAAGGCCCAGTGGCCACCTTTTCCACCTCAGCTACTCCGCGCCAACCACAGCAGCCACCGCCATCTTAGGATCCACGCCGCTTGAGACATTTTGGTAGTTGAAGAGGGAAGTCTATAGCTTAATGTTAACATTAGCTGAACTCTTCTGCCCAGATGTCTAACAGCAGCCACAGCACCACCAAGCAACTGGTATTGACATCTACTCACATGAAGAACCCTGCAGGAGGGGCAGATTTGGTGGGTGGAATGAACCAGGAGTTTGGTCTAGAACCCATTGAGTTTAAGACGCTTATTAGATATACAAATAGAGATATTGAGTTGGCATTTGGATATGGCATGTCACATTTCAGAAAAGATCAGGCTGGAGATAGAAATTTGGGAGTTGATAGCGTACATATAGTATTAAAAGTCATGAAACTGTTTGACACCACCAAAGAAGTGGATCAAATGAACAAGCAAGAAAACAAGCACGCCAAGAAATAAAAACTGAATTTGTCACTGAGAACTTCAATGTAAGAAATGCTAAAGGACTTATTTCAGGTTGAAGGAAAGTTATGAAATTTCTGAGATGCAAGTTAAATTGAAGAGCAAAGAAAATGTAAACATATGGGTAAATCTATTACCTTTTTTTTTTTTTGCTGCTGGCCAGTAAGAGGATCCAAACCCTTTACAATACATGGGTAAATCTAAACAAACAAACAACTGACTGTAGAAACTAATGTATTAAGGAGTTAAAAAATACAGAAATAAAAATCATGACAATTGAAGAGGAGAATAAGTGGAATAAAAAAATAGATTTGAGGTCTTTGAGAAAGAATTGTTAAGTATTGATTAGCTTTACACTTTAATAAGCTAAATTTGCATTTTATAATTACTAGTGTAACAACAAAAGAAACAGCATTTAGCTTCCAAACCTAGGAGAAAGAAAAACAGGAGTAATAAAAATAATCATCAGAAAAAGAAAAAAAGAAAGGAGAAGAAACATTGAATAGGCAGGACAAATAGAAAGTATGGAATAAGATGATAGATATAAATTCAAATATATTTTAACCATTACATTGTTAATGGACTAAATGTTCCAGTTAGAAGACTAAGATTGTCAAACTGGACAACAAAACAAAACCCAAGTATATGAGGTTTACAAGAAACACATCTAAGACATTAAGATACAGAAAGATTGAAAAAAAAAAGAGAAAAAATTTTTCTTGCAAATAATAACCAAAACAAAGCCACTGTAGTAATAACAATTAGATTTTAGGACAAAGAGCATTAATAGTGATGAAAAGGGACTTTCATGATGAAATCCGGTAGATATGTCAGGAAGGTACAACAAGATTTAATTTGTGCCTAATAACATAGCCTCAAAATAAATAAAAACGGACAGAATAGGAGAAATAAACACATTCACAATCATAGAGGGAGATTTTTAACATACTTCATTCAGTAATTGATAGAGCAGGGCAAAAATTCAGGACAGATATAGATGATTTGAGCAATATGATTAACAAATCTAATATGCACATATAAAATACTCTGACCACAATGTAATTTAGGCAGAAATCATTCACAAAGAGAGAACTAGAAAAAAGTCCTTTATGTTTGGAAATTAGAAACACACTTGTAAATAACTCATGGGTCAAAGAAATCACATGGAAATTATAAAACATTTTGAGCCAAAGGAAACAAAAATACTAACATAAGATTGGTCTCGGGAGAAAGTCTAGATAGAAGAGAGACTTTGGATTAAACAGCCTCTGAGTGGTAACTGCAGATAAGTGGATGAATTCAACTAGGGAGCACATGTAAGTAAAGGGCCAATAATAGAACACTGAGAGGCAGAATCTTTTAAAACACAGGTACACAAGGAGGGAGTCAGGGACAATAAGCAAAGATGATCAGAAAGTACCTCTGAGACCGGAGTGATTGGGGACCCTGTCCCAGCCTCCATGCTCCACCCATGGGCCTCTTGACTATCCTTCCTGGGTGCAGTCAGCATTGAAAGAGATCACAGTCTAGTGCTTTGGAGGGCCTTCCTCAAGATTGTTTAAGTCCTCCTCCAGTGCCTGGGACTAAGCAAGACCAGACCTGGTACTACCGAGGAAGTAGCTGCCAGAAATGCTTCCCTTGATATTTCGTAAGTCTTGCTTTTGTACCTGGGACAGTGCCATTTCTTCTACTTGAAGCCCTCTCTAACCCTCTAGATCATACTTGGTGTGTACCAAATGCCCTGAGAAGCTCTGGGACTTAAGCCTATGGAATCGCCCTGGGTCTCAAGAGTAGATAATTCCCACTAGTTGCAGCACTATCTTTTTCACAATATAGTACAAGGTTGGGCTACCAGAATGGTGCTGACACATCTTAAGTGACTCGCACTTTGGGCACAAGATGAGTTCAGTGTACTGGGCTACCAAAGGTGACCACTGACCTTTGGGATTGAGTTGTGTGTGTAGGCCTGTGCATTGGCTCTCTCGGATCTGTGAGGGTAGTGGAAGTTATTCTTTACCCTGTTTGCCTCCTACCACTGATACCAGTAAGGTCACCCTATCCCCCTCTGCAGGTTCTACATCTATGTCAGATCATCTCTGTCCTCTGAGGCCTTCCAAGACTGTTGTTCCACAGTGCCAAAGTGCCCTTCTAATCAATTTGATACATTCAGCTGGTGTGTTCATAATTATAATAATAATTATTATTGTTTGTTTTCCAGTCCTCATCAGATACCTTGGATACATAATAAAGACAACACAACAAGAACTCCTCACTCTCAAATTACAAAGTAAAAAAGGGGGAGATGGTGCAGTCCACGCCATGGCAGGATCCTGAAGGAGTCAGCTTGGGCTGCCCTCTCCGAGTTGGCAAGGCCGCTGGATGGAGAGCTGCTGGAGGGAGAGCTGCTGGCAAGGCCACAGCTATGAGCACTTGCTACAACCATAAGGGTTCCTGCCTCGGCTTCGTGGCTTTTGCCTTCTCTTTCAATATTTTGGTTAGCATGGCAGTTCTCTGAATTCCCAAAAGATTAAAAAAATAACACAAATAATTATACGGTCATTGAACTAAACATTCCCACAGAGGATCGGAGTAAATTGGACAATTCAAAATTATCCCCTTATGATAAATTGACCACACCAACATATGTTCCAAAAGTACTGCTCATGACTAAATATGAGCTGCAGCGTAATGTAAGTTGGCAAACATCATTTACTGGAGATTATATTAATGGCAAGAGAATGGTTGGTATTAATGGGAAATTATATGATTGGGATAAATTAAGTATATGGGAATGAAACTGTAGAACCCCCTTTACTTGGTGGTGTCCAGTTTTAAACAAATCATTAAGAATTAGATATTGGGATAAAAATATATGCTGTAAAATTATTAAACCTGTAAAATTAGACCTAAGAGGTAAATGTAACTGGTTTTGTGAGGGATGGTGCTGTGCACAATGACACTTCGACATTTAGATCAAGATTACAGGGCCATAGCCAATGCACAACCTTAAAATGTGCATGATAATGCTGCTCAAATATCCACTGTTCTTTTTACATTTGGCTGCCACCCTGTTAAAAGGGTGGATATTAACCACAGCTTGCTACCAGAAAAAGGTCACAAGATAACTTCAAGACAATGAAGGGATGGTTTGAATCTGATAAACCTGATTCCAGGAAAAAGAAGCACAAGTTGATCACCTAAGACGTGCTGACCTCTAAAAAAGTTTCTCCCTGCTTTTTGGACTATTGATTTAAGCTTGCTGATATAATAAAAATAATACCCAAAACTCCCCTGCAGAGAAAAATCTAAATAAAAGGCATTGTTTCATGCTCTACTGGGCTCCAGCTGCAACACGCTGACAGCTCGCAGAGTGAGAACATGCATACTGATGCATTGAGGTCTCTCTGTGTTTTTAATTTTCGCCGGCTTCCTCATCCCTCTTTCAAGGACCCACAACTCGACTGGAGCTGGTCTCTGGCAAATATCCTTTCTTGTTTCCAATTGCTAATGACATTGTGCTCTCAGGTTTGGGCTTAAGCCATTCTGATGGAGGGATGGACATTTCTTGCACAAATAAAACCACTCTTCTTGCTCCACCCATGAGCCTCTTGCCTATACTTCCTGGGTGCAGCCAACATTGAAAGAGATCATAGTCTAGGAATGCAGTAATTACAGGCTAAAAGTTCAAGAGAAGACATGGTTGGAATATGTGTTCAATGTTTATGCTACAAAAGCCCAAATGGTAAATATGTGACTAGAAAATGAATTATTATTCACATTTTCTTGCATACATTGGGTAGGACTTGCATTTTTGGTAAACATTAGTGAAGCAGTTAACAACCTTTGAATCACTGGATCACCATTGTGCCAGTACTCACAGTGGCACAATGGATGCAGCATCATGAATGATGTAACCAGCATTAAATAAATGATTAGGGCATTGCAGAGGCAAGATCTATGTAGACAATACAAATAGGTTCTGAAAATTCTTGGCATTGCGAATACTAACACCATTGCTACTCTTATCGCAGTGGGAGATATGAAATTAGCCAGGGATGGCACATTGCACAAAAAGAACATACAGTATTTCCTAGTCCTGAAGAAGAGATGGTGCTTGTATACTAAGAATCTCTGCACGCACCAACTGGCCAAGAAACACGCACCTTTTCTCTAGTCATTATTCTAAATCTTCACTGATAAACCACTCTACCATACAGGGGCCCATGAATCTTGCAATACATCTTTGGGGAGCTAGTATGGAGATTCGAACATGTGACCTTGGTGTTACAAGGCTGCGCTCTAACTGAGCTCACTGGCCGGCCCTGTAACACATTTTTAAATAATTGTTTATATAGACAAGGGCCCTGCCATTGTCTAAAAAAATTTTTGCCCATAGGTAATTCTGATTCAAAGAATAGAAATTAGGAGAAACCAGAAACCATGAGAGTGGTATGTTAGTAATAGTGGACGTTCAAAGAGATCCAGTTAAATAAGAAAAAAAACAAAAACAAAAACAAAAAGAACAGTCCATTAGATTTGAGTAGAAAACCATTGACATTGTAGCCACTGGAGGTGGGGGATGGGGAACAGATTCAGCAGGTTGAAAGGTAGTGTAAAAGTTGACAATGATTATTTTTAAAGGAGCCTGACTATGATGAAGAAAAGTGGTAGCTAGCAGGGTGGTAACAAGGACTTTTAATTACATGGAGTATCAAAAAGAACAGGTGCAATAGATGAGAAACCATTGAAAAAATAATTCTTGAGTTCATAGTGATAGAGAAAAAAAAAGAAACTCACTGACACCACTGGTGGGTGACTATAATACTGACTCTACTCTTAAAAAGGAAAAAAAGTATCTTTACAATGGAGATCTGGTGGGCATCTTAACCAAGTGGTTTAACTTAGCATCATTAATAGTGAGACAACTCAATATTGTGTCTCCTAGTGTGATACAATATGAAGTACACAACACAAGCCATGAAACATCTCTGCCAAAAACCTGAATCTGATCAAGTCTTATAGGAAATACTGGAGGATAAAGCAAACAGTATCTTTACTGATACTACTAAAAAACCAATATTCAAATCTAGAATGTGGGACATTTTACAAAAGTGGTTTGATTTTTTCATAAAGTTGATACCATGGAAAGCAAGAGGTGAGGTTCTGGAAAAAGAGAACGAAGAAATAACTAAACATTGTCAATAAACCCTGATGAAATTCTGGCTAAATAACATCAACAATTATAATTTGGGGACAAGTAGAAATATTTGAATATGGGCTGAACATTAGATGATACTGGAGAATTACTGTTCTTTCTCTTTGGTGTGATGATATTGTGGCTATGTGGAAAGATGCTCTTCTTTTAAGGAAATTCATGTTGAAGTATTTACGGGTAAAACGTCCTATCTGCAGCTTACCTTTAAATGGCTCAGCAAAGCAAACATATATATATATATATATATATATATATATATATATATATATATATATATATAAAAACACATGAAAGCAAATATGCACATACACAAAAGGCAAAGTGTTAAAAATAAATGAATCTATGTGGTATGTACAGATGCTATATCATTGTACTATTCTTTCAACTTTTCTCTTTGTAAATTTTCAAATAAGAAGTTGGGGAAGGGGAGAGACCCAGTAGAACAAGAAGGTAAAAATACAGGTACAAGATCTCAAAGACGGGTGTAATGAATCAACTGCCCAAATAGATTAGCACAAAGAAGGTGTGCATCATCTCCCAAGACCAGAAGAAAGAAGCTGTGAGTACAGATATAGAAAAGAGGGTACGTAGGGTGCAAAACTTGAGGGAGATCTTAATATTCTTCATGAAGTAGGAGACAAGGAGAATAGTGGTAGGTTGGTGGAATGAAGACAGTAAAGAGTTGTAATAGTTGCTGTGGGGAATTGCGAAGGAAGCTGATGAGTGATGTGTGAAAACTTTCACAGGGTGCAGTGGAGGTACTGCTATGACTTGAATGTTGGGAAATTGCTCCTCATTTTTGCTATTAGCATTCCAAGCTCATCTCCTACCACAGAACTTACCAGATTCCAACTGTCATGAGATTGAGGGAAGAGGCCTGACTTTCATCTTTGAGTTTCCAACACCAAGCATAGTTCCTGGCATGTAGTGAGCATTCAGTGAATACTTATTAAATAATGTAGAGACAGTTTCATATATAACTTCTAAATAGTAGTTTTTATTATCTTTTTTCTTACCCCCAGCCCACTGCTGGGTTAGCTTTTCTTCCATGCTCCCAGAGCAACATAAATATTTGTAATATCCATTACAAATCTTATCATTGCATTTTCTTCATTGTATTGAAATTGTCTGCTTATATTGTCTGTCCTACCCAGCAGACAAAAATCTTTTGAGGTCAGTGATCCTATAGCTTTGTATCACAAGCTCAGCACAGTAGTTGACCCACTACATAGCAGGAATTTTCTGGTCTAAGCTGAACAATTAAGACAGACTTTATGTTTTGGTTTGCAAAGGATTTATTTTTGGATGTACACGTGATTTTAACAAATACCTTTAAAAAGTAAAATTAACAATATTACTAAAGTACAATAAACAATATAACATAAAGTGCCCATTTATCTGAATCATAGTGTTCTGGGTAAAGCACTGTGGAAAACAATGGCTTTACAACATTTTAAAATGTATAGTAGCCCCCAGTGCTATTTTTTACTTTTTATTTTTCTCTTTGCTTCTCTTCAAGTGTTCAAAATGTGAAGAATGCTTTCCATGACACTAGAGGCAAAAGTTTCCAAAGAAATTTACCTTTATTTAAAAGTTCAGGAATTGGGTTTGGGTGGCTTTTTATGAAAACAACTCAGGTGACCATGCAGTTTTAGTTTCAGACACTGATGCTGGGCAATTTTCTGAAAACGGAAGGCAACATTTGACATCTGAACAAGAATCAAGTCCAAGAATTGACTCTTTGGCAATCCAGCCTGAACTTTTACAGTTATATTTAGGAGTTTTCTGTTTTGTAACTCTTGCTGTAAGCATATTGTTTAAATTTAACTCATTAGTTACACATTTATCAGTTCTTTGTCTGACATGTTTCAGTTTTTTTCTTGGTAATTCTTTTTCATTAGGAGAGTTATGGGCAGCAAGGCATTTCCTAAGACCCGTGACTTGGAATCCAGGCATATCTGAAAGAAATACTTTTTTTGTGGTAGGAGGGACCAATTCATCAACATCAGTTTCAAGGCACGCAGCAATAGGACAGTGGTTTAAAGCCTCTGGTTGTGCAATATCAACTTTAATAGGGCTTCTGGATCTCTGGATGGGTGTTTTTATATTTTTTGGACAATTTGGGGTGGCTCGCTTGTCATATTCAGGAGAAATCTTTGTTTTTTTACAGTTAGCATCAAAATCTGAATAAAAGGCAGGTAGTTTTTTGAAAGCTCTGTTCATCCCATGAATTCTTGTTTGGTGGAATCCTGCAACTGGAGTTGACTGTGAACATGGAACAAAGTCTTGGCTATCTTCAAAATCATATTCTGAATCTGACTGAAAATGAGGTGGAGGAGAGCATATTCTTGGAAACCTAGAGACAGATATGCTTTGCAAAGATAATTTTTGTGAAGGCTGGCTGGACTTTTCAGGTGATCTCAGTGAAAAATCAGATTCCACAGGATGACTTTCTGCCAAAGACAAAATATACTGTGATTTTTCTATAATTTCTGTTGTAATGTCCATTTCCTTATCAATATCACCAAAGAGATCAGCAGAAGCATCATAGCTACCTTCATGACCAGTAGAATTGCTCTGTGTTAAGTTATTATTGATAAGTCCACAAGGTACTTCTTTCAATGTATTTGTACTTATATTTGGACTACTGTGAAGAGTTTCTAATGAATACATAAGTTTCCTGCAAATTGTAAAACTTTCACCTTGGTTCTTTGGATACCTATAATATTGTTTGTTTTTTAAGTTGTAATATTGCTTATTTTCTAATGTGTGAATATCAGAAACATCATTATACTTCCTATACCTCAAAGTTGTCAAATTTTCACTCATTTCTGAAAGGGATTTTTCTCCACATCTATTAAAATATTTGATACTGAGACAATAATCACTTGCTGAAGTACTGGGCCTAAGAGAAACTTTATCCCTATGTGATGGGGTTCTGGTAGACTTCTTAAGAGTAACTGTTGTTTCTAAATTTTTTGAAGATGGAAACAGAGTTGACAGATAAGCGTTTGGTAGAAAATATTCGGAAACTTCTCTTCCATTACTACATATAGAGACAGTGTCTGCTGTGTTATCTGATTGTGGCTCCTTTTGAATACTAGAGTTTGGATTTGCTTCACAGTCAGAAAGGAAGTTATTTTTGCTAGAGTTTGCTTTGATTGTTGCTTGTGATGATCTTAAAGCTACAGGTGGTGTATGCAGGTCTCCAGTAATTCTCTGGGAAGTCACAGATAACCTGCTCTGGTCTGCATGGAACTTATCAATGTCATTATCTACATGATGTTTCCTAATATTGTCATCTGTCTGGGTTATAGCAATCTCATTTTCGATAACTGCCAGAAACTTGTTCAGGCTTTCAGAGAGTGGCAGATCATCCCAAATCTCAGGGTCACAATCCTGGGAACCACCAGCTCTCTCTTCAAGTATCAGTGATGAAGGCAGAAAACATGCAGATCTCTCTTGAAGGCTAGGAGGGGTATCTACATTATAATGCTGGTAACATAGTGGTTCACACTGGGAATACCTATTTTTAATTTCCACTGCACTGTGGAAAGATTTTGTATTACTTGACTTAAGGAGCTCTAGCATTTTCAAAGGGAATAAATTAGAGTCAGTAACTCTAACTTCATGATGACTGCTGTGAGTTGCACTCAGCTGACTAGCTTGTAAGGCAACTTCTTCAACCAACTTTTCTGCTGAACTCTTTTTATCCATATATGAAGCAAGGCTCCATGAACTCTGAATGGGATCATGGCAGCTACTGGAACCAGTGGTCTCTGCAAAGGAGATGTACTTTCTGCTCTGGTGAAGAATACCAATGGCCTTGCTTTGGTCTGAAGCTGAAAAAACATCATTATCTGTTAGTTGTGAAACAAAGGAAGTGAGTTCAAGTGATAGCTGCCAGAATCTTGAAAAATTTTCTCTGCCGTAGGACTCGAAAAAATAAGAATTGCTGTCAGGGCCACATATGCTGCTGAGATCACTATCTGAGTGATCTAAAGCAAGTAAGTGACTATTAGGTGTCTGGGAGGCACAGTGAAGTTTCCTAAAATTGGAAGTCTGCAAAAGCTGATGGAAGTAGTCAATGACAGTGAAGCCTGAAGCACTTGGGTTTGGCAGAACAATCTGGCAAGCCACTAAGGCACTGACTTCTCTTTTGTGATAAGGGCACTCCTGTAGGAAGTTACTAAAATCTGAACCTTGTCCATATTGGTTTTCAAAATTCTGTGAAAGAAGTAAATGAATTTAAATGAGAATAAATTGTTCTTCTGACTCAAATATGAAACATGAATTATAAAGGTTAAAGCAGATACAACTATTACCCCTGCCCCTCCAATTTCAATTCCTTTAGTCTTATAGGCAGAGTAGCATATGTAAGAGGCTATAAAACTTGGAATAAAAAGACTTTTCTTCAAATCCTGGTTCCAGCATTTACTAGCAGTGTTGGGACTTTGCCAAGTTATTCAATCTCTCTGAGCCTTAGTTTTCTCATTTATAAAATAAGGATTAAAAATGCAGGATTATTTTTAAGCAATAGCATGAAAAACTGCACAGTGCTTAGCAGATGCTAGTTGTTCCATAAATGGTAGCTACCATTATATTTCTTGTTAGCTTCCATAAACTTTTGAGTGTTTAATGTCCTCACTTGTTAAAGAAAGAAAGAAAGAAAGAAAACAGCTGTCTAAGATTTTAACAAAGTAAAACTCTTTTGATTTCACTTTCCCTTTAGGTTTTTCTTGCTGTTCAGTTGTGAAGTGCTCTATTCTCCTTTTAAAAACTCTGATTTCAGTGTGGACAAAATTTTCATTTGTTTGTTTTAGTATAAGTGAGATAGAAAACTATTACTCTTCCAGAGTTGGTACCTTTTTTTTAACTTCTATAGTCACTTTTGTTATTATCTAAGACATCCTTTTAAATTTATTCTTAGTGTTCTTGTCAATACTCATATTCTTCAACTTCAATGTTATTCCTTCCTCCTATTTTTACAGATGACACAGTTAAAAAGATAGAGACTAGGTGAAATGAAACTTTTAGTACATAATTTGAACAAGATTTGGAGGGTGAAAAAAACATCAAATATCAAAATCAAATATCTAACACTTCTGAATTTCTAATAAATGTATTTTTTAAGCTCTGAGAGTGTTTGAGCTGGGTTCTTCTGACTATAGAAAGAGGAAGCTGTCACACATGGTGTTTTAACAGATCACCTATAGGCTATTTTTACAAAGTTTGAAGTGTTTCTACAGACAGTTACATTTGTATGACTCCTAAAAACTATTCAGAAAAATTCAAATAATTTCATTACAATCTTAACAGACTGCTAAAAAGAAAGCTAGTCTCCCTTACCGTCACTCCAAAAATAAAGCTTTGTCCGACAAAGCAAGTTTCAACTGCTTTAGTTAATAGGCTCTGGGTTGTATCACTGTCTACTGTTTCCGGAATTTTATTAGGATCCTGAATGTACCTTGATTGGAAAAAAAATAAAAAATGTTGAGAGATAAACTTTGAAATTTTAACTTACCCTAAATTCAGAAGAGACAATTAGTTCAAAAATGCAGCTTGAAACTTTTGAGTTACATGTAGAGAAACAAAGTAACTTAAGAGCTAGGCATTTTGCTACCTCTAGTTTCTTACAGTGTAGAATGACAAAAAATCACAATTGATCAAATGTGATAAAGCAGATGCCTGCCTAATCATCAGGTCCAGTAATTACTCAAGAGAAAAATAAAAGGGCAGTAGAAGTAGTGGTGGGATCTCTAGCCCTTCACCACAAAGCAGAAGGAAGTCTTTCTCCTACTTTGGCACTCTTGGCTGTGGTCCCTCTACTGTCCCTTTCTTCAAATCAGTTTGCCTTCAACTACAAGGACATGAACATAGATTTCTTCTGCCAAGTGATTAGGAGAGGAGGGCAGAAGAATGCGGGGAGAAAAGCTTCAGTTGCTTATGTATATCCTGACATCCTCAGGACTACATATTAGTAAATCAAAACATGCAGATGAAGTTGCAATGCAAATGAAAGAAATATCAAAATTTCAATTTCTGATATGCAAATATTCCCTCAAATAGCTTCTCCTGCCTCAGGGGGACCTAACCACTTGAATGCTAACTTCAATTTGAATAATCCTTCAGTTTGAAAAAATTTTACTTTCTTAGTCTGTATTCTCTAACTTGGATTAGTTTTGTAAGTTAATATTCTAATTATAGCTTAGTTGCCCTGAATAAAAGTAGACTGGCTTAACATTATCACAAAATGTATTCAGGAATAAATATCTTTCTCTTTTCTTGCCTGATTATCTTTTAAAGGAACTGATGATCTGTGGTTGAATAATTATCTTTTTATTAAATGCATATTACCTTAAAAACATATATCTTCAAATTCTATGGGCATATTAAAGGAGCAGCCAGGAAAAAGAATGCTTTAAATATTCTTACCTGTGCAAACCAGTGGCAGAAAGACCAAAAAATGTATCTAAGCAGCTTCCAAATACAGTAATGACAAACAATTTATTTGATTCTGCAACTTTTAAGGAAAGTTTATATCTGTAAGTGGCATTTTCAGCGTTGCCAGTAGAGCCACATTTTGGACAATTAGACCTGGAAAAGATGGGGGAAAAGTATAGAAATGTCTATTAAAAATTTTTTTTTAATATGACAAAAATCTAGAAAGGCAAACATTTAAAATAATATTTTGTGTATAAATGCGCCTATACAATTTATACACTTAAACTATTTCAAATAAACCTCTCTTGAATTTCTCTTTTTATAATAGTTGCCTTTACCTGTTTAAATTAAGTATCACTAATTAATAGAAATACATACCAAAATGATAGAAAACTGAAGGAAAAATACTCTCTCTCTCTGTGTGTGTGTGTGTGTGTGTGAGAGAGAGAGAGAGAGAGAGAATAATACATAATCTTGAAATATTTTTTATACACAAGGCACTTTACTTTCATTTTCCTCATCATTATAAAAATAACTTTATTTTCTTTAATTCATTGAAATATGCTAAGAATTTATCAGATAACAAAAATTAGATATGAAAATACATAGATTTTAATTTGTTTTAAAGGCAATATGTAATTTGGCTAAGGGCTTTCTAGTCAAAAAGTACACATCAAGTGTAAATCTATTGCCATGTATTCGCTGATAGTTATTAAATTCCTTAAACTTTGAGTTCCTCATCTGTAAAATCCAGTGCTGAAAAGGATAAAATGAGACAAAATAAATAAGTCTAGTGCAAATCTTGCCAAATTAATAAGTGTTAGTCTGCTTCTCTCTCATAATTATATTAAATACTGTAATGATTATTATTACTTCTACTTAGTGTTTCCCTCTTTTCTAGTTTGTAATAATGTCTTGTACTTTAATTTCCATTTTTCATGTTCTTAATTTAGCAAACAGACCCTTTAAAACATCTTATGGTAATGGCTAATACTAGGACTTTGTTTTTTCTTCATGTTGCTATTGATCTGTCTTAAAAAGAGTGGCAAAATGCAAATAGAAAGTAATGTTAAGACAGTTGTATAAATTTGATTGTTGCCAGACAGCCACTAGGGGGAGTATAAAACTAACGCCTCTCAAAATAACTTTTTTCAACCAAAGTTAACCCATCATATAAGATATTACGGATTCACCATCATTAGCTCTCTGCTAATTATTTTTTTGCCAAACTGAGGATGGATCTGTACCAACCCATTCATATAATCTTACCCAAATCTGCTGAAGTTTGTGCTGTAGTCTGGCCATAGAATAAAGTAAAGGTAATTTACTCACTAGGGGATTGGATAAAACCTCATTAGTACCAAGTTCTAGTGAAATGAACTGTTTTAAATATATATTAGAATTTCTTTAAAAGTTATGTATTAATAGGGTATTCATAATGTAAAATTCCTACCAAATCTTAGAATAAATAATATGTATCCGTGTTTTAGTTTTCAAATGTTTTCAACATACATTATTTCATTCTGATAGGTAAAAAAGGTATTTACCCCATTTACAAATGGAAAAATTGGTTTGGATTTTTGCCCAAGGTGACAAAGTTATTGAATTTATGACCCAAATCCAAATTTATGATACAAATCCAAAGGACATATTATGATAACTATGAGAATAATATGGTTAACAGTTAACTATCTTGCAAATAGAGTATCAATTATAGCCTAACAAAAACTAGGTCTATTAGTGCTAATTCACATACACATTCAATTATATGAAATACTTTTATAAAATGCAAATATATAATGAAGATATTTATACAGCGTCCTTTATCCTTTTGGGAATAAAGTTGGATTGAAATAAATGTTAGTGTTGTATAATATAGATTAGAGCTTCTCAGTGTTTAATATGCATATCACCTGGGGATCTTGTTAAAATGAAGATTCTGATTCAGTAAGTCTAGACATACCCTAAGATTCTGCACTTCCAATAAGCTCCCAGGTGATGCTAATACAAACGTTCCCTAGGCCACACTTTGAGAAGCAAGGGTATAGACAACACATTCAAATCACTGTCCCCTGATTTAACTCCTAGAGGCACCCCTATTTCTAAAATGCCATTTGTTATGAATAGCAGTTTTCAAACGTTTTGGTCTCTGGATCCCTTACACTCTTAAAAAAGTTATTGAGAACACCAAAGAGCTTTTGTTTCTGTGGATAATATCTATCTATCTATATTTTTAATTTAGAAATATTTACTTGATAAAGATGGAATATATTCAAGGTATCCAATATGATGATTTAAAATACATATACACCATGTAATAATTATCACAATAAAATTAACACATCCATTACCATCTATGCTGTACATTAGATGCCCAGAACTTGTTCATCTTTTACATATCTATATTTCTAACTGAAATGAGAAATTAAAACTGAAAAATCTAAAAAATGTTTATGAATTCATTAAAAATAATAAACACATTACATGGTTAACATAAAGAATATCTTTTTATGAACAATAATTATGTGTTCCAACACACACAAAAAAATAGTGAGAAGAGCGGCACTGTTTTACATTTTGCAAATCTCTTTAATGTCTGGCTTAATAAAAACACAGTTGGATTCTCATATCTGCTTCTCTGCTCAGTCTGTTGTGATATAACATGTCCTGTAGCCTCTGGGAAAACTCCACAACGTACTCATGAGAGAATGAGAGTGAAAAAGGCAAATAATGCCTAAGAATTGTTAAGAAAATGGGTTTGAGCTTAAGGAGCTACTGAAAGGATCTATCTGAAATAATAGCTGTAAATTGCTACCTTTTTTGTCTGATTCCAATTAAAACACCAAGTTTCATTTATTTTTCTAGTATGTTTAGCCCAGAAGTAGAAGAATTGAAGAGAGAGCGATCCTTAGTGTTTTTTTGATCTTGAAACCCTTTGAAAACCTGATGAAAGCAATGGACTTACTCTCTTCCCCAGAAAAATGTACATAGGACCAAAGCACACAGTATTTTACATATTTTAGGGACTGGAGGATTCATACATATTTATAACCTATCCAGAGATTCCAGGTTAAGAATTCACAGAGTAGATGATTATATAATGTCCCTTCAAAGCTTACAAACCCCGATTAAACTGAATGTGTATACAAAGCAATAAAAAATATTTTAAAAAGTATCTCTAAGACTTTCACATACCACTTCCCTCCCCAAAAGAAGAAACCTATGATCTTTGTTTATGAAATTCAATTTGACTTGCTTAAGTAAATGACACAAACTTTTTGGGTGCAAACAAAGATGGGATGGGATGAGAGATGGGAGAAAGGATAGGTAAATAGTGTCTGAGCTATGATTCCCATTTTAAGATAGGAAAAGAAAGTTATTAGTTTCGGAGACAGATTTCTAGACTGAAGAGACTATGGGTGTCATTAGGTCACCCAGAAGGGCAAGTTCCATCTGTTTGGGCTGGATAGATAGCTTATTAGGATAAATAAATCCCATGCTCTTATGGGCTGGCCCGTGGCTCACTTGGGAGACTGTGGTGCTGATAACACCAAGGCCATGGGTTTGGATCCCTATATAGGGGTGGCCGGTTAGCTCACTTGGGAGAGCATGATGCTGACAACACCAAGTCAAGGGTTAAGATCCCCATACTGGTCATCTTTAAAAAAAAAAAAAAAAATCCCTTGCTCTTAACTTTTGGGAGAGTACACACACACATACACTACTATATGTGTATGTGTATATGTATATGGTTGATTAGTTAGGTCCTTCATATGACCAACTACACATATACATATATGAGTACACGTTTTTAGTATTTATATGTCCATGTCTATTTCTTTATGTCATGAAACCCCTTTTCAAATGGAATCTAGCCTGGAACCCTAATATAAGGATGAGAATGGAGCTCTTGTTGAAACTAAGGTGGGGGGCCCCATTCCTACCTAATACTCAGCACTATCCACTATTACTACGCTAAACCCTAAGTTCTTCCAGAGGCACTTTCATGGAGTCGTAAGGCTCTACAGAATATAGTTTGAAAACCACCATTGCTCTAATCTTGGAAGTTAAAAAAGGAAAAAAGTTAACTCCATAAAACATAAAACACCCATGAAGAATGTTATTGCTAAGATTTGGGGGTTAAAGAAATCTTTAGGGAGTGGTCTCCTTGCTCTTCAGTGTCCCTAAGATCTGCAAAGGCTAGACTGTAGAACTCCTGTCATAAACCTGCTATGCTATAGCAGTGGGAAAATAAAAGTGAGAAATTTCTGTTTCCTATGTTGGCAGGCAATTGATTCCAAGTAAGAAAAAAAAGGAAAGTAGAAACAACAGTAGAAAAGATAAGCACTGGGAATTATAGGAATAAATTTTTTTGTAGCATTGTCAATGAAATATATAGAGAGAATAAGTCATATTTCTGTAGAATATTATGGGCAAAGACCACATGCTGTAGGTTTTACGTGCCTAAATAGTCCAGTCAGAGCTCCTTTCCCAGGGCATTGTAAGCTCTCAGAAACGGGGTTGGGGGGAAGAGTGTCATTGTGAAGACAAATTCCACTGCTAATTTGGAGGCAATATAGTGATTATGAATGTAGACAGCTGTCCCTAACTAGCTGGCTGTGTGATTTAAGGCAAGTTACTTAACTTTTCTAAGCTTTAGTTGTCTCCTTTGAAGGCTGGCATTAACAATAACATCTAATTCATAGGGCTGTTATATTAAAAGATAAAATGGTTTACAAGCTCCTAGCATAGTGACTAGCAAACAATACACACTCTTTGATGTTATCTATTTGTACTGCCAGCCTAAAGAGGTAACAATGGCATTATTACTTGACCTAAATTTTTGTTGCAGATTTTATTTAAAAGAAACAACTTGACAAAAAAAGTTTAAGGGCCGGCCCGTGGCTAACTTAGGGAGAGTGTGGTGCGATAGCACCAAGGCTATGGGTTTGGATCCCTATATAGGGATGGCCAGTTGACTCACTCAGGAGAGCGTGGTGCTGACAGCACCAAGTCAGGGGTTAAGATTCCCTTACCGGTCATCTTTAAAAAAAAAAAAAAAAAGAAAGAAAAGAAAAAAGTTTAAAAAATATTTTACACCTATATATATTACTGATTATATATCATACAATGTTCTAAGTATGTCTTATATATTAACTCATTTGATTCTTACAAGAACTACAAGGCAGATATTATCTTCCCCATTTTGAGGCTCAGATAATTTAAGTGAATTGCCCAAGGCCACACAGCTGTTAAGTAGCAACGATGGGATTTGATCACAGTCAGTCTGGTTCCAGAGGATTATGCTTCTAATCACCACAATATATTGAAACAGGTAAAATATAAGAGATTTGTAATAATAATAGACTCTATTTTGGAAATCTTAATATATGTCAAGTATTACACTAGGATATTTCTGTGCATTATCTCTAACAATTATCTCACATCGTGAGTATTATTATCCCACTTTACAAATGAGTGATCAGACTCACAGAAGTTAAATGTCTTGTTCTAGGTCACATAATTAATAAGTGTCAGAGCCTATCTGCAGCCCTGTTGTATTCTCTGAAGCTTGAAATTGTTGCATTATACCACACTGCTTCTAAGAATAGATCCTGATAAAAGGCAAATAGCCCATGGGTTTAGTTGTTTCAAATGATAGGCAGGAACCTGAAAATGGGTGAACTTAAGACAACCTAGACACTATCATACTGTCATTTATTCATTCATTTAAGAAACATTTGTTGAGCATTTTCTATGAACTAAGCCCTAGGCTGGATGCCAAGGATTTAATGATTAATAACACAAACAGGATCTTTCTCTGAACTTACAAATGAGTACTTGAGAGTGGCTTAGTAAAGGAACAGTGATAACTACTGTAAGGATGACTTAGAGTATAGCAGTGAGTAAGAACTGCCAATCCCTATTCACCTCCCCATTCGATCCTCACAGATAAAAATAGTTAAGAATATTGCTGGCATACCACTCTTACTTACATACTACTAGGTACTTACTAGATATCCTTATCCTCTCTTCCAGGCAGAAAGTATTCTTGAGGAACTCCAAACTTCATCTCTTACTTTTACTCTATAAAAACCGGAGGGGAATCTTAGGCTGTCAGGGATACTTGGCCTGTATCTGAGTACCACAATAAAGAATTATGTGCCAAGTACCATTCTGGGTGCTAAGTGGTAGCGATTACTAGAACATAGTCCTTGCTCTCAAGTTTATTTATATTAAAAAATAATCTGGGGATCATGCAAAAACAAACAAAAAACCCCTACATTATTACCAGGGATATCCCAGAAGTGGTTGAAGTTTTCACACCAGGATTGGGATTTACTCTCTGAGAGGTTACTTTTCTTCTCTAAGACAGGTATTTAGCACAGACTGGGCAATAACTTGAAACCTTCCTCTATTACTAAAGGACTGCCAGCCAATTCTATTCTGGGATTTACAGAACAACCAACCTCTCGGAGAATCTAATGTCCTGGTATGATGAATTTAATCTTTACTTGCCCTTCAGCTATAGGAAATATACAGTGTACACCTGTTATTTCCTCTCTCATGCTTACAGGCTTTACTTTTTACCTTTTGGAGACCAGGATTATCCGAGAGAAGCACTTTTGACATGATGGATATATAAAACTTGAATTCTGGAGAGCAAGTACTGAGGCAAGAACAAACTTCCTTCTTCTACTCATGCAGTCACACCTTGGCCTGCAAAACAAAACAGCCATTGGGATGAATAGAATATCATGAACTGTATGTGCATATTCACTTCTTAGGAAAACCACTTAATTGTCACTACAAAGGCAATAGATGTCCTTTGTTTCACTTTGAAAGTGAAAGTAATACGTGTCAATGTATTGGAAAATTAATTTTCTTTTTCTGCTTCATTAAAAGAATTAATAGAAATAAGATTTAAAACAAAGTGGCTCAAGCCAATCTTCTATATCTGAATAAATGCACTGTTCCAATAATTCGGGAAAGGTGTCATTAAGCTTCTTTCACACCTTTACAAGAAGATGAAGAACTTGCTTCTACATTAACAGGAAAAAAATTACATGAATCTTTAAAGAACCTAAACTGGTGGGAAATGGTTCTTTTTAGCTGAAAAATCACTTTATTCAATTTCAGTGTGCATTTTACACAACTTGAAGAGAAAAACAAGACTTGAGATTTTTTGAACAGAAAAAGCAAAATGTTACATCATCGAAGGAGAGCTCAGTGTTTTAAGATCCTTGTATAAAACACATCAGAGAAGTAAAACAGTAAAATAGCAATGTTCTCTTCTTTTATAGGTACTTTCTTTTTTAAAAATTTGAATATTGTTTTGTTTACCAAATTTTTTGTTAGCTTACTTATAAAAAAAATGCTCTGAAATAAAGGTCTGTGTATGTGTTTAAGATAGAGCTATATCAATAAACTTTCATTCGTAAACACATGGCAAAAGCCTGCAATTTCTGAAAATGGGTAGAACTGTTTCTGAGACTGGCATAGAAAATTTGGACAAAGTGGAGGTCATAAGTTTAAAAATGATAACAAAATTTTAGGTACAGCTCTTCACTAGGATGATCATAAACATAGAAATGTGGTGACTATAGAAGGGAGATCTTAAAGTGATACTAAATCTGTCCATCAATCAAAACAACATTTCTGTGAAAATAAAATCTTGCCACCTAAGGCAATATGAAGGAAACCTGCAAAGATAAAGGATAAACAATTTACATAAATCACTGATATATGTTACTAAAGGGAGCACAGACAAGAAAAAGCTAATCCTAATATTTTGTTTTAGGACTCTTAACGTATACATGACTAGGAAGGTTCTACCAAAAGCAGATATGTATTCCTAGATTTGGTTGTCACCTTAGGCCGCATGGCAATCTCTAAGGACAACGTATAGTAGATGGATAATAGGATATAAGGGAAAGGCAAAAAAGAAGGGTCAAAGAAAACTGTCATTATTCATGCTAATACCTCAGATTCCTTGCCAATGCAGCAAATAATGAAATTTATGTCAGCAAAGGCATCTTCCCTCTACATCTCTAAAATCCTGTTTCAGGTGGGGTGCAACATGGTGGTATTCCTACCTGTGAGCTAGGGGGGATAAAACAGGGCAAAGCTCTCTCCTACCTGCTTAAAATCTTGTTATTTACGGCCGGCCCGTGGCTCACTCGGGAGAGTGCGGTGCTGATAACACCAAGGCCCCGGGTTTGGATCCCACATAGGGATGGCCGGTTAGCTCACTGGCTGAGCGTGGTGCTGACAACACCAAGCCAAGGGTTAAGATCCCCTTACCGGTCATCTTTAAAAAAAAAAAAAAAAAAAAATCTTGTTATTTAGAATGAAGCCTCAATTCCTTTCAGTGGTCTGTGAGGCCCTGGGTCATCTAGACCTTGCCCACCTTCCTCACTTCATCTTCTACCACTCTCCTTCATAATCATTGCACTTCAAGCCATGCTGGCCATCTTTCTGCTGCTCAAATACACCAGATGATTTTCCTTGTGGAGCTTCTGCGCTTACAGTTCTCCTGTGTATAGATATAATGTTCTTCCTTTAGTTCTTTGATTAGCTGGTTTCCTCTCATCCTTCAACCTTTAACTCTAATATTACCCCCTCGAGAGCCCCACTTTATCTCAAGTAGATACCCCAATTTTCTTAGTTTCTATGACATCACCTGTTTTATCCTCCATGGTAATAATCGTGTTCTGTAATCACCCTAAATATGCATTTGCTTATTTATTTTTGTTTGTTCTACTTCCCACTAGTCTGAAAGTTTCTATAAGACAGGAATCTTGTCTATCTTGTTCACTGTATTCCCAGTGCTTAGAACAGAGCTCAGCACATAGTAAGTTCACAGTAAATATTCACTGAATGAAAAACTGTAAGCAGAATCTTGCAATTTAAGGACAATTTCATAACGGAGTAGGCACATACCATATGGTATTAGGAGTTTCCTCCTTTATCATTTAAGCCCCTCTAAAAATGGATGGCTTTTCTTTTATTTTTCCACATCTTAGATACTACTGTACCTCTAGAGTCCTACCTTTTGTTTTCTTTGTCTATTCTATTATCTATTTGATTTTATTCTCCTTAATGCCTCTTGACTCTCCTCCTTGTTCATTATGTGCTGGTAATTTATGCTAAAGGGAACACAAAAAAGTAATCTGAGTTGTGTTCCTTGCCTCTCTGCTCCCACAGTATGTTTACATTTCCGTGCCTTTCATTCTTCTGGCTGATACTTATTCTTTAAGATCCTTCTCGGGGGTTTTCTCCCCCAGGAAGCTTTCCCAGGTTAAGTGACCCTATTGTTTTTTTTTTTTTTTTTTTTATCACTTACCATATTATATTAAATTTATCTGTTTAAAATGTCTTTTTCTGGAACCAGAGTTAAGATCTTAGAAGGACCGTCTTTTTATATCTTCAGTGCCAATTTCAAAAATTGTCAATCTGAATGTTAGCTGTTATACCTCTTCATAATTTTTAGCTTTCTTCTTCTTAAACCACTTTCCTATAGCATTAAATTTCCTATAGCCATTTTATATGCCATATACCATTAAATATAAAACGCAATTTTACCAAATCATAAAATAATCTTATATTTGCATATAAGTACACAGAATAGTTTCATATACAGTACCTTATTTAATACTTTTTTTAAAAAATACTTATTTTAATCATTATTTACATTTTATTCTCACTTCTAATTTTTTCTTAATTGTGGTTATATAGTGAGCAGAGACTATCTTCTTTAGGGCTCTAAAATAGAATTTTATACATATTGTACCACAACTATATGGACATTCATCAAATCATATTCTTTACACACTTGTAATCAAATTCAAACTTTAGGAAATGGATTAAACCTGTAACATGACTAGGACAGTGTGCTAAGTGTTGTGGGGTAAACAATCAAAAATAAGACACTTCCTGTTCTAAAAAGTTTATTGTTTAACAGACAACTCACCAAAACATTAAAAACTTAAATAAGCAGGAAATTTGGGGATAATTTCTAAATTAATTGTGTGAGCACTAATTGCTTTATTTTTAAAGGAAGATTAGTTAAATTGTCTTTATTTAAGGGTTTATTGCCCTCTAGTGGATCAAGTACGTCTAAAAACCCATAACATACCAGCAAATTTGAGAACTGAAATGAAAAAGGTCAATACAATATTTTTATTCTTTGTGTTTCACCTACTGAACCTCAGCAAATGGCCAAAAGACTTCCTAGTCATTGTCTGTTAAACAGGAATACGTATAAGATCCTTTCAGGCAGTCACTGTTAGTTATTTCTTTTGCTGTTTTCATAGTATTTACTTCATGATACTCGTCATCTGGTTTGTTATCTCTTTCTCTCTCTGCTATTTGACTTGCAGTATGGTGAATGAATGTCTGATGGATAATTGAATGAAGCAGTCAGGAATGAGTAAATACTAAAATTAGGAAACATAATGATAGACTTGGGAACAATCTCCTATACGGTACCTCTTGTAATTCATATTTCTTCTCAATTTTACTGGGAAGGATGATGACATAGTATTACATTTCTTTCAGTTCCATCACAGTTGGCAAGCCATATTCCAATTTAAAAGCTCACTATATTTACTTTTTCATCAGTTACTTATTATGCAGCTGCTAAATGCCAGATGTTGGGAATAGTATAAGTGATGGACAAACAAGATCCCTACCTAGTTACTAGACTTACAATCTAGTGCAAGAGACAAATATTAAACAGATAGATAATCACACAAAAAATTTAACTGCAATTGTGGCACATTCTATAAAGGAAATGTATGTGATACCATGAGAAAATATGACAAGGGGACTGATTTAGTTTTGCTTGGGGGGAGAGAGAGAAAAGGATAGTTAGGAAAATACATAATCCTTTTTTAAAAAGGTATTTTCTCTTAGAGTAGTGGTATTAAAGGTGATTTTTAATTCCTTTATATATTTAAAATATTTCCTAAATGTATCACTTTTATAATTAGAAAAATCAGTAAATATAATAAAAATACTGGGTAGAAAACTTAGCAGTAAAATTCAAAGAAAACATTGGTTCTTCTTAATGTCTCACACTTAAAAGTAGAAATAAGGAGGTTGAGATGGAAAGGAGAAAAGTATAAGTATTAGGGTAGGTTAATGGGAACTAATTAGGTCCTCAGCTGACCTTTGTTTTGAAGGCCCAGAGAGTGCCTAGGTCAATGTCTAGGAATGAAGACTATGATAGATTTACACTCATTAAAATATGTGGAGTCCAGATGGACATTCTATAGCGTGGAATACTTTGGAATACCTGCTTTCTCTTCTACTCAAACCATGTGGGGAGCAAAACCAAAATCCAAAGATGTTTTACTAATTTATCATGAAAAATTACTGTCAAAAGGAAGGGACATACCAGAAGCCCATTTGGGGGGGAGGGTATAACTAAATGTTAAGCCAAATTATAAACAGAAAGATGCTTGAAGATAATATTTAATATTTATGGAATCAGGCTAATGCCTGGTGCAACCATTTTACTATATAGTTTTGTCAATGGGACCAGATGTATAAGCTCACTGAGTATAACCCCTGCATTCCACTTTCATGCTAGCCAAGTAGTTCTCAAACTTTAGTGTGCCTCAAAATCACCTGGAGGGCTTGATAAAACACAGATTGTTAGGCCCCAACTCTAGCATTTAAGTCTGGGATGAGAGGCTGAGAATTTACATTTCTCACAAGTTCCCAAGTAATGGCCACATAAGTTGCCCACACTTGAAAACCACTGGCTTATTAGCCATTGGGACTATGTGATGGTGAAGAATGTTTGTGATGGACATGGTTATAGTTGAATACCAAGGCCTCAGAGCATTTCAAGTCTCTTTCAGATTACTTTGCAATTCTTTGCTCTAATCCATTATCTGGTGACCTTTCAGTTTAACTCCCTCATTACCAAGTTCTTAGAAGGCACCTTAACAGTCTATGCAAAACTATTTCCATTCATTCACACACACCAACACCTTATTTTTTCTTTTGGGCTTGATTAGACCATCTAGAATAATCAGGTTAGATTAGAAAATCTGGAATAATTCTTATTAAATGTTAGATCCTGGAGAAAAAATTAAATTAAGTATTTAGTATTTAAGTATTTAGTGCAAACTGGCATATGGGGATGGTGATAAAAGAGAAGCAGAAGATGCGGATCCATTTTAAAGTTTGTAATCCAGCTGGGTTCATAATTTCTTTTGACTGCTTTACAGTTTGCAAAGTGCTTTCACATCATTATCTGATCCACTCAAAGAAATTAAATAACTAATTAAAGGTCAAGAAGCAAGTGGAGTCAGGTCTGGAACTCATACCTTCCAATGAGTAGTTCACTAGTCTTTCTAGGCCACTACAGTGTGCTAAAGCTTCACATTTAAGAAATGATTGAATTTAAGACTGTGCCCAAAGGAAGAAACTACCCCCTTTAAAAACTAGTCCCCAGTTTTAATGATAGAAGGAAAAGGAGATGACTCACTTTTTTCTTTCTTCATGCCTCCCCAAACTATTCTTATCTTGCAAGAAAATCTTTATCACCTTGTTGCTCTGATTTCACATTTCATATTTTACAGGCCAAGAGGCCTCAGCTATAAGAATGATGGCTGTTTTGAACTGGTTTCTTAACACTACTTAATGGTCTCCTCCAAGGACACATACTTTGTCTAATTTTTCTTTAGGCAGTCACAAGAAGTCCCTAAGAAATAATTTACCAACATTGACTTGAAAATTCTAGAAAGGAAAGAGAGAGGAAGGGAGGAGACTGAAAACTAATCAAACAAAAAACAAAGAGAGAAAACCTTCAGCGAAGAAATAAATATTGGGGAAAAATATTTTAAAAACATTAACCAGGAAAATCAAAAGAGTTTGTCCACTGACTCCATCATTTATGGGGCATTTATGAAAGGGATGGAGAAAGGAGACAGGGTTACAAAGATAGAAAAAACAGGCTGTTGTGTTCAAGGTCTTTATAATTTATTGACTATGTCAGACAATGTATTAACTATCAATTAAGTTATACAAAGGTACAAACAATATATTCAAGTTCCAGACTTCCATATCTCAACTGCTTAACTGACAACCAACTGTATTTGGATGTCTCTTAGACATCTCAAGATTTACTAGGTGAAAAATCTGAATTCTTAGTTTCCTCTCAAACCTCTTTCCCTGCTATTTTTTCCATCTCAGCAAATGGTACTATTCTCTAACCAATAACTCAGGCTAGATACCTAGGAATCATCCTTCATTCCCTCATGTCCCACATCACACCCATCAGTAAGTCCTTGAGTCTATTTCTATATCTAAAAACCATCATTCACTTTTTCTCCATATATTCTCACCACCTTAATCCACAGCACAATTATCTCCTGCTTATGCTGATGCATTAGACTTCTAACTGCGTAATCTGGTCCCTGCCCATCTCTCCAGGCTCATCTCATACAACTGTCCTTTCTGAATATGTTCCAGCAATGCTGGTCTTTTCTTAGGTTCTTAAACACTAAGATGTCAAGCTCTTTCCTGCCTCAGGGCCTTTGCACATTCTATTCACTCTGGAATGTTATTCCTTTCCGCTCTTGCATGGCTGGATCATTCTCATCTTTTAGGCCTCAATTTACATATCAATTCCTCAGAGAGGCCTTTCCAGATCAATCTAACTCATGTAGTTCCCTGTTATTCTCCTTAAGTTCATCCACAAAAGGTAATTGCCATTAGGATAGAAATCTATTTTGTTCACGATTGTAACACAGCACCTAGCAGTTCATGGTGCAGAAAAGGAGGGGCTTATAAACTATCTGCGGAATGAATAAATAATCACAGGGTGCTCTGTCATCCAGTCTTGCCGGGTCAGGAAAGATTTCCTGACTTAAAAGACTTTGCAAACTGAGATCTAAGGAATGAGTAAGAATTAGTCATGTTGGGGACAGGTTTAGAAGAGGCCTGAAGGTGAGAGGGAGGATGGTGCATCTGAGGAACTCAAAAGACATTCTGTATGGCTGGAGCCTAAAGACGGAGCGGTGAGAAACCACTAGCGCTGGAAAGGCAGGCAAAGGCCAGGCAAGAAGGAGCCTGGAAACCACGTTAGGGAGTTTAGACTTAAACCCGAGGGCAAATAGGAGAGATTGAAAGGTTTCAAACGGAAAGTGCCTTGAACTAAAGCAAAGACAGTAAAAGTGGCGAGAAGTGAACGGATTTGAGATATTCAACAGGCTGGTATGTCTGGCCGGATGTGAGAGATGGGAAGGAATCCAGAAAACTTTCAAATTTCTGGTTTAAGCACATCGCTCAGTTAAGCACCTTCCTTCTGGGCCATTAAATCAGCTTGGAAAAGACCCTTTTTCAGCATGTACTACTCTGCAGAGTAGCCAGCTGAATAAGTATTTGCACGTCTCAGAGGTAAGAGTCGCACCTTTTTCTGTTTTTTCGGGTTCTGAAAGCTCACCCCGTGTCTAGGTAGATGGCACAGTCTTTAATAATCTAAACACTAAAATTGACCATTTTACTCTTCTACCTTTATGGCCGCCTTTTTAGAGAGGAGATTGAGTCCTGAAAAACAACAAAAAGTGCAGGGCTCTGACTTTCATTCGTAATGACATTAAGGGCCTCGTTAGGAGCCTCCAGCCCTTGCGCTCCCCGAGAACCTCTTTCCCCAGCTCCTCACCTGAAGCAGAAGGCCCAGAACCAGCCCAGGAGACTCAGTAACTCCGGCCAGCCGGACTGTGCTGCTCGCCAATCGAATCTCCCGCGTCCCTTTCCGCCGGAAGTGACGCTTTGCTGTGCTTCCTCAGTGCCAATCAGAAGACGGTACCTCGGCGTGTGTTGATTAGTCACGTAATCCTGCATGCATTTGGGAGGGACTGCTTTCTTCAAACTGGGGGTAAAGAGCGGGTTTGGGGGATGTTCTTCTCCTACTGGTCTAGCAGGAGTACAGTGCGTAAAGTTGCTTTTGGGACGGCGCTAGGCCCGCTGAGCGTAGGGATCCAGAGAAGGCGTGGGAGCGGGCGGGAGCATCCCTCGGCCTGCGCTCTGGGGGGTGACTGGAAGAGGGAGTGGCATCTGGGTGAAGAGGGTTGACTGAGCCGTGAAGACAGGAGGGGGCGCGGTCGGAGGGGAATGACAAGACCTAGGGCGGAGAGAGGCAGGGGGCGGGGCGTGGGATGGGTACTGGGGGCCTGGAGAAAAAAGACCCGGAGGAATCTGGGGGCGCTGTGTGCCTGGGGCGACCTTCGTAAGGGATGGGTTGAGCCGGCAACATGGAGGTTTGGGGTTACCCGGGGACACAGTGCCATAGTGGGTGTTTAGGCTGGCATAATGGAGGTGGAGTGCAAGGAGCGCAGTCGTTGGAGCGGGACCCAGAGGTCTGTAACGATGTGCTCCACTTCCTGCTCTATGAGTGACCCAGTGCAAGTTCTCGCACCTTTCTGAGCCTGTTTCCTAGTTTATAAGTGGGAATAACAATCGTACAGGACGCACGAGATTGCTGTGATGGTCGAGTTAGATGAGGTGATGTGTGTGCCATCATGCCTAGTGATAGACTGGCATGTAGCCCACAGTCTATACCTTGTCGTGGTAGCCATTATTATTACCATTATGTGGGATTTGCGGAAGGCAGGAGGTGTCACAATGGAATTGAGACGGCCAGGCGGGGTTTGACGGTGACGATAAAGGTGGGCGTACAGGGTGACCTAGAGGAGAGGCGGGCTTGTGGGGCGCTGTAGATAAGGGTGGGATACGGCGGTGAGCTACGATGAGTCCCTGGAATGATAAGAGTAGACTTCGGGTGTACCCGCAATGAAGGTAGGCTCTAAGGAGGAGATGACACGAGAGGGAAGCAGAGTGGAGGCGGCGCCCTCGGGGACTGGGGCAGCGTGGCTGAGAAGCTGGCTGACTTTGGGTTTCCCCCGGGGAGGAGTCGGTCTGCGGCGGGCGGAGCTGGGGGCCGGGCAGGGTTTAGGTTGCGCGCTTCTGCCAGCCTCTCTCCCGCCCTCCCACCCGCATTGCAGCCGCGAGCCTGAGCCATGGACCGCCGAGTCCTCCCGCTCCTGCTCCTGACTTTCTTGGCGCCCAGGGCCGCCATAGCCCTCCAGCCGGCCCTAAGAACCCTTAGCAGCCTGCACTTGTCAACCAGCCCCACATCACAACCTGCTGTAGTCAAGAGCTACTCGGTTTTCTATTTCCGACAGAAGGTAAGGGGGAGGGGGTGCTTCGCTGTCTCAGTCCCAACCGCCAGGACCCCCGTCCCGCAGAGCCCGGGCACTAGAGCCCACCCCCAAATTCAGACTCCCTAATGCCTAGGATCAGTCCGGTCTTGGGCTCACACTTTCTAGACGGTGGCCCCAAATCTCAATTCTTTAAAAAAGAAGAAGAAGAAGAAGAAAAAGATGACCGGTAAGGGGATCTTAACCCTTGACTTGGTGTTGTCAGCACCACGCTCACCCACTGAGCAACTGGCCATCCCTATATGGGATCCGAACCCGTGGCCTTGGTGTTATCAGCACCGCACTCTACCGAGTGAGCCACGGGCCGGCCCAAATCCCAATTCTTTTAAAATTTCTCTTCCCATTACCAGTAATTTAATATCAGTCCTGGCTTCATACTCTTCATTCAGGCTCTTTTGTAATGGGTCACGACAGTCACTTCAACTCCCCCTGCCCCCAGAGGATGCCCCACCCCGAACTCCCTTGACTTTCCCCCAAATTCAAATTATTGAGGTCCAGCTGGCTCCTAGTCCGAGGTGACAGTAATCCTTTGCCCCAAGTCAGCCCCTAAATACAAATTCTAATATATTTCCGTTTGATGATATGTAATACATTTACACAACTTAAAAGCCAGACTTTCGTATCTGGATGAGCTCAAAGTTGATTTTGTAGCCCTTTTATTAAGAATTTTTGATATTCCCTATTCCCCATAAGACTGAACATATGTAGCCTGTGCTTGTTAAGGAAGTTGTAGGACTGTGTCAGCATTTGGGTGGGGCTGGGGGTGAGGGCTAGTGTCTCTATGGTTTGCAATTTGAGTTTAGAGGTTTAAGATAGGCTTGATGCCTTTGTGCTTGGTTGCAGCATGGGACATTCCCCCACAAGTATGGATGGACAGGTACATTCTGTGTGAAATAACAAGAAACCCTTATAATTCTACATTTCTGGGAGCCTGTGTAAAGATAGGCAAAGATCTGAAAAAAGTAGCGGTTAGGAAGAGTGCAAAGGTCCGAGGCTTGGCTTTAGGAGTCAGGTAGACCAGGATTCTACCTTGCTAGCTCTGTGACCTTGGGCAGGTTACAGTACCTCTCTGAGCCTTGTTTCTCCATATCTCGGGGGTTGTGGTGATGGTAAAATGATAGATTACATATCCCTAGCAGAATATCTAGCCTCAAGTAGGCACTTATTAAATGTGTGGTTACAGACCTATGTGAATTTTCAATAGGAATTTGAGATAGAGGGATGTCATGAACTTGTAAAATAACATATAAGAAACATTTTTTTACCCAGAAATTTGAATTCAAATTTATGAGGAAGAGAAAGCATTTTAGTTTTAGCAGAGGTTCCAGAGAATAGGGGTCTTTTTCTCAGGCAGGTCCCTTAAGTTACCTCTCTAGGGCAGTTTTCTCATTTGTAAACTGAGAGGCTGAGACAAAGATCACTGTTTTATGCTTAACTGAGGGAAGTCAAGGGCCCTTTGAGGAGCCATCTCAGAGAGGAGGTGGGTGAAGGCCAAGTTAGGTGCTCTGCTACCCCTTTTCTCCCTGACATCTTTCAACTGGAGCTCTCTCCTTTTACCTGTTTTATATACTGTGATTTTATATTTGATTATTTGCAGAGTTCTATCGCTAAAGTAAAATTGCAGGGAGACCTATTGGAATCAATCTCTAAAATCCCTTTGGGAATGATGAAAAAGGGAGAACTAAAGGGTAGAAGGGAATGAATTATCTGTTCCTAATTTGTGTTCCTTCGTTGCAGATTCCTTTGTTGGCTCTTTCAGTCTTTAGAAATATCATTCAATGCTTTTTAAACAAATTTTATTTTTGATGATTTGCAAAATTTGTTTGGCTTTACATAGCAATCTTTTGCCCACAGGTGTATATTTAGCTTATATTTTAGGATATAGAATCTATATAGGTATTTATTACCATAATAATAACTTTTCTTACATCAACTCCAATTGAGTTTTATTTCTTTTTTTTTCTTTTGGAAAAAACTTCCACATATGTATTTGTTGCATAATTATAGTTATAGTAGTTGCCAATTTTTGGACCATAGATTTTTAGTTGGGACTGATTGTATGTAAACTCAACTTTAGTTTTTTTAGTTAAAGCAGATGAAATACTTTTATGCCTTTTAATAATAAACTTATTATAACTGTAAGGCTCAGTTTGTATTCAAGGTCTAATTTGTATTAAACCTTATGATTTATCTGTGATTATATCCATCCAGGTAACCAAACTAGTCCCGGTTGTCCTTATATGCACATAAACGATGTGGTTTTATGGCATGATCTCTTGGAAAAGGCTTAGCCTTGTCCCTTCCCTGCTTAGAAATCCTTCATAACTCTGATTGATTTCAGGATAAAAGCCAAACTCCTTGTCATGGAATCCATTGTTCCATACTACATAACCCCTGCTGGCTTTTCCAGTTTTATATCATAACTCCCCATCCCTACTGCCACATACCTATAGTTTTAGCAACATAGAACATAGACTCAAGGAGTTTTATTGTCAGAAATTCTATCTGGAATGCCATCCTTCTTCTCTACCAGTTAAACTCATGCTTCTATCACAGCTGATGTGTCACCTCTTCTGTAAAATCTTGACTTCCTTAGAGCAATTTAGTTGGTCTTTTTTTTATCGTGCACACTATTTTGTATGTGTCCCTCAGGCTATATAGCACTCTCCAGTACCTAGAAGAGCCTATAGAAAGTATAAAGCAAAAAAGAAATAGTTGTTGAGGGGGTGAATGAATGACTATCCAAAGAGAGCCTAAGCAAAGGAAAGGCTTCCTTCATTTAATTTGCACAATCATTCTTTATTTTTCTTTTTATCTCTTCCATTCTTCATCAATTATTTTTTCCTTCATTTTCAAAGTCTTCAAATGCTGTTGATTAGTAGGAATATATGATTTTTTTTTTTACCAGAAATAACTGAATCAGGAGACAGAGAAAGGATAGTGCATCACTTGGGCACATCAAGTCTGTGAGTACATGTGTGATATCAGTGTCATAAAGGGCTCCCAGGGATGCATGGGTATGGTTACAGTATTTTATTGCTTATCACCTTCCACCTCTCACCCCAGCCTTTTAGGTTAGAATGTGAATCCTGAGGTCATTTTACCGTGTGATGTAGAGGGGAAGGAGAATGTGTTCTGTCAGGCTGTCATTTTCTTCAATGGTAAAACAGGGAGCAATATCTACTGTATTAGTCAGGGTTCTCTAGAAAAACAGAACCAATAGGGTATGTGTGTGTCTTTCTCTCCATATGTATATATTAAGGAATTGGCTCATGCAATTAATTGTAGAAGCTTAGTAATTTCAAAATCTGCAAAGTAGGATGGCAGGTTGGAGACCCAGGGAAGAGCTGAAATTTGAATCCATAGGCAGTCTGCTGGCAGAATTCCTCCTTCCTTGGGGGATATCAGTCTCTATTCTATTAAAGCCTTAAATTGACTGAATGAGGCCTACCCAAATTATGGAGGGTAATATGCTTGACTCAAAGTCCACTGATTTAAATGTCTCATCCAAAAAACACCTTCACAGAAACATCCAGAATAATGTTTGACCAAATATCTGGGCACCATGGCCTGGCCAAGTTGACACATAAAATTAACCATCCCATCTATCAAGGTTGTTGTCATGGTTAAATGTGACAACACATGAAAGTGCATGTACAGTGCCTGGAACATGTAGGAATTTAAGAACTTAATAGATACTAGTTCTTTCCCAACTCTTTTCTAAAACCACACTCACCATAGTGGTTATACATTTCAGATTGGTCCAAATGCATGACAACTGTGGTAATGCCTCTTCTCGAAACTAGTGATCAGTCTTCTATACCCAACTATTTCTGTTAGAAGTCTGCATCTTGCCCAACATTGACCTCATGGCCACTGACTACTGCAGGGTCTTCCCATGGCTCTTTCTCTGTCTGCTGTGAAGTGATCACATGAGTGAGTGAAACTGTTTCAATTTATATACATCCCTTACAGTTCTGCTTTCAATTCCTGTTCTAGGCTTCCCCCTTTCCCATTTTTGTCACAGTGGCCCTGATGTCTAATAAAATGTCACTGTGTTGGACCCCTTGGAAAGGTATATTGGTGTTGATCTTTCTCCTCATCCTCTTTCTTTTTTACCCCATCTCCTCCTGATGGCCTTCCCTGTAGGTCTGGAATATACTGTCACAAATATTATGTGAATTTTGAACTGATTTCTGTGTTTGGTGACACAGAATCATTTTTGGAAGGGTTCTTAGAGATCGTGTAGCCCACCCCTTAGATATGATGGGTTAATCTTGATCTAAATTATAGAATCAGGAACTTAATAGAACTTGAATGTGGTAGTAGTGAAGAGCACAGCCTTTAGAGACAAACATGTTTGAGAACAAATTCTGTTTCTGCCACTACCTGTGTAGCTTCAGACAAGTTACTCTGAGGCAGCCCCTATTTTCATAATCAGCAAAATGGGGATAATTACACTGCCCATCTTATGGGTTTCTTGTAAAATGAGTAGTATGTGTAAAGTGCTTATTTAGCACAGTACATATCACTTAGTAAACAAGAAGTGGTAAATATTTTTATTTTATCTTGCAGTTTCTTAGTGTATGTGGCTTTAATTTACCCCCTCTCCACTGAGAATAAAATATTTAAATCATTCCATATTATACCTAAAATAGTTATACTGAAAAAATATGAAAATCTGTCTGAATTCTTTTCTGTTACATGAATAATACATATGTGTCGTTTTATCAGTGGGATACAATTTAATAGATCATAGGAATTAACTTCTTTCACTGCTTGAAATTATTTTCTTTCACACAGATTCTGATAAATAAAAAGAAGTATATGAAAGCATTTCTATTTTCTTTTTTTCTATGTGATTTTAAGTTTTGGTAAAATGTGGAGGGAAAATATGGTAGTGAATATATGCTTTTAGGTTTTTGGAAGTACCTTTTCATCTTGATAGTAATACTAAATCTAACAGTGTCTTTCTGATAGCTGAGTTTTTAATGTTTTGCCAGCTAATGCTAAAATGTAATACCAGTAAAAATTAACTTTAGGTTTTTTATTGTCTTTTTTATATTTGTCTGTCAGCATATTGCAGGGACTTTGTGCTTTAGAGGGTTTAGACACTTAAAACATTTTCATAGTTGGGTTCTAGTATCAACCCTGCTACTAATTTGCTTCATGATCTTGGGCAAGTTGCTTAACTCTCTAAATCTCATTGTATTAATTTGTAAGATAAGAGGATTGAATCTATTTCTCTGATGCACATATAATTCTGTTCACTGAATGCCTCCTGTCTATAAGCCGCTGCATTAGAGATAGTGGGGATGTGGGCACAAGTTCTATTTTTTTGCTCTAACATTGATTGCCATTGGTGAATTAAACCTAAACACTTTTTCCCTCTTGACTTTGAATAAGACACAGGCTCATATCATATAAAGACTTTTTAAATTAAAAATTAGTCACCTCTACTACTGACACAATATTTATAACATAGACCATTGTATTTATGTTCGTGATTTTAACGTTTGCTTGGTTGTGGGTGGATCAGAGAAAAAAGAATCCTCATAGGTAAGGAAAAGACCTTGGTGATATCTCTTATTTGTCTTTATTCCTAGTGCCTTTCATAGTGTCTTCTACATGGTAGTTCTTTTTTCAGCTGGCTGAAATCCAAAGCTGTGGATCCAAAACCATGACCTTAGTGTTATGAGTCTGTGCTCTAACCAGCTGAGCTAACCAGCCAGCTGTACATGGTAGTCCTTAGTAAAGATATTTTGAATTGAAAAAATTTGCCATAAATTAAAATGAATAGGGAGTAAGAGGTAGAAGAGTAAAATGAAACATGCAGTGTATGTCTAATGATAATAATCTACTGCCATTTATTGAAAGTTTTAGGTGCCCTATGTACTATGCTAATTATTTAAACATTCATTTATTTAATCCCTGTAACTGTCCTATGGGATAGATGCTATTATTATCCCACTTTATAGGCAGGAGAACTATCATACAGAGAGGTTACGTTACACATCCAAGCTACACTGCTTATCTGTACCATTTATTTTTCTGAAAATAAATTATGAGTTTCTAGTTCTAAAATGAATATCATTACCTTCCTTGTTATACTAATCAGGGTGTGCTAGGTTATACTGCTATAACAAGATTCCAAATTTTCAATGACTTAACCCAACAAAAATTTATGACTCCTATTGTATTTCCAATGGAGTGATCAGGGGGCTGGCTCTGCTCATAACCTTCACTCAGGGACGGAGTGCCTGATGGCTTCCTCTCAACATGTGTTTTTATGATCACTGTAGCAATGGAAAAAGAATATGGAAGGTCTTATATAAATGCTTCAACCTGGAAATGACATGTTATTTCCTCTTACAATTCCTTGGCCAGAACTGGTTAAATGACTACATCTACCACAGGGCGGGAGACAAAGCTATTGGCTTTGGAGTTCCTAGAAGGAGAGACAGCATTAATGACTACCATTCTCAATCACTTACCCACCCACCCACCTACTCAGTGCTCTTCCAATACCTTTTCTATGTCCAGCACTGGGGTTAAGTCCTGGGGGAGGCAGAGATGATTATATCATGAAGGATCTTGACTTGTACTTGTTGACCATTCCATTTACACATACTCAAACTTGTATATGAAAAACACGGAAAAGCACTGAAAAATTTGTAATGTCTTAGCATTCATATGGCTGCAACTCGCAGATTGCTTCAGAAAATATTTCTGAAGTGAGGTAGGTCTATTAATGCTTTCTTGCTCAACTTGTCATCAACATAATAGTTCAGTGACCTGATGCATATGTACATGAAAGCACATGATAAACAGGAACTCATTTTTTCATACCATCATTCAATAATTAAAAATAATTGTATTACCTATCTTTTTTATAGTAAACAAAATTGGTAACAGATTTATATAAAATATCTTAAGTATTTGGTAAGTGTAGAGTTATTGTTTATCAGAAAGGACAATTCTGCATTGATAATTTTTATTACCTATTTAGAAAATATGTATGTGATGGAAGAATTAATCTTTTTTTCTTTCTGGTTCACAATTTAAGAGAAATCCTACTTATTTTTTATGAACAGTGAATGAAAGAACATTAATTGATTACTCTGGGACAAGAATTATGCTAAACACTTTTACACATCTGTTTTGAATTATTACAATCACTTTTTGAGATAGATGATTTAATTGAGGCTCAAAGAGGTTAAGAGCCTTGATGAAGCTATTAAAGGACAATATTGTGAGTTACATTTTAATCTGTTACTTCCGAGATCTATGATCTTTCATTGTCATCATGATGCCTCTGTGTTCTAAGCAATAGTAACAAAACCGATGTCTCTGTATCTATTTATTTTCCACATTTATCTTCAATCCTGTGAGGTAGATATTATTCTCATATTTAGAGGTGAGACTCCTGAGGATCAGGAAGATCAAAAGAAGAAATATCCCAAATATCTCATTTGTAAGTCTCCTGGTTTTTCAATCCCAAATTGTAAATAATTTGTGGTATATTTATAAAATGGAATATTATTAGCCCTTAAAAATTATGGTTTGAGGTATATCTGACAATGTGGGAAAATGTTCATGCATTAATGATAAATGAAAAAAAAAAAATAGAAATCTGAATATAGAGTGTGTTTCCCATTTCATTTACTTGGTTTTTTAATAAGTGCCTACTGTGTGCTAGGCACTATTCTAGGCACTGGGGGAAGAGCATTCTGGGCATGAGGAAGAACATTCTAGGCACAGTGAAGACCAAGTACAAAAACTCTGAGGTAGGTATGTGCCTGGTGGGAGCAACTATAAGAAGGCCAGTATGGCTGGAGGGACATGCCAAGGCGGAGAGTGGGGGAGGAGGAACAGTGGGGGAGGAGAACAGAGAAAAGGTAAAGAGAGCCAGATAGTGTGGAGACATATGGGCCACTGTAAAGAATTTGACCTTTATTCCAAATGAGATGAGAAGCCTGACATATTCTGACTCATGTTTTAACAGAAACAACACTCTGGCTATTGTGCTGAGAATATACTACAGAGGGGAAGGGGGGAAAACAGGGAGACCAGACTATTGAAGAAATTTAGATCGTGGACAATGGTGGCTTGAATTAGTGTGGGAGTAATGTAGGTGTGAGAAGTGTTCAGATTGTGAATATTTTTGAAGGTATAGTTGAATTAGATGTGGGATGTGAGATAAAGAGTTGAGGATGACTCCAAGGATTTTGGCCTTGTAGCTGGAAGGATGGAGTTATCATTTACTAAGATGGGGAAGTTCTGCAGGAGGGGTAGGTATGGGGGAGGAGATGAGGAACTTGTTTTCAGACATGATATCTGAGTCAGGAATTTAGAAGAAAGGTGAGGCAGTACATAAAAATTTGAAGCTGTTAGTATACAGATGGTATGTAAAACCATGAGACTGGAAGAGATTAACAAATGAGTTAGCACAGATGGTCTTTTCTTTTAAAGATGGTCTTCTCAACACTGCTATCAGGAGCCAGTTAAAAAGACTGAGAAGGAACAGTCGGAGGAGGAAAACCACGAGATTGTGTTGCCCTGACTGATTAGCGAAGAAAGCATTTCAAAGAGGAGAGTGTAACCAACAGTGCCAAAATAAGGACTGGGAATTGGTCATTGGATTCAGCAATATGTAGGTTATGGTGACCTGCAGAAGAGCAATTTCTCTAGAGGGATGGGGCGAAAGCCTAGTTGGAGTGGATGCAAGAAAGAGATGGGAGATTAATCGAGACCATGAGTGTAGATAGTCTTTTTAGGAATTATGTTATTATGTTATTAGATGGAGGGGGAAATTGGGGCCCATTTTTAAGATGGGATAAATTACAGAATGTATGCTAAAAGAAATGAGCCAACAGAAAGTGATAAAATGATGATGCAGGAAAGGGGGGAATTGCTGGTGGGATATCCTTGAGTACCAAGAGGAAATGAGATCTAGTGAAAAAAGAACAGTTTGGCCATAGTAATGTAGAGGAAGTCACACTATCTAGGCACAGATGAAGGTAAGAAGGTGGTGTGGTGGTGGGAGCTTGTGCAGCGTTTTTCAGCATGGTCCTATTTTCTCAATGAAATAAGATGGGAGGTCATTAGCCAAGATTGAGGAGAGAAAAAAACTCTTCCAACAGAGAAGGAAAGTAAATGGACCAGGGAAATAGAGTTTGGTTGCAGGTTAGCTTTGAAGTCTGGTGCAAGTTAGGAAGACTACTTGACATTGCTGTAACTGTAGCTACATTCAGTTTCTTGGGTATGGTTGTGGAGTTGGTGGAGAGTTCTTTTTATCCAGGATTGCCCTTTTGCCAAATGAGTACAACAAAGTGAGAGAGAGACATGGGGAGTGAGGGAGTGATTATATTCATCAGCCAAGGTATTTAAGACTAGTAAAGAGGGAAGTGAGGAAGTGAGGGGGGTGAGGGACAGTGAAAAGGTAAATGGGGAGGCCTATCCCATGGCTCACTAGGGAGAGAGCTGCACTTAGACCGCAGGTTCGGATCCTATATAGGGATGGCCGGTGTGCTCACTGGCTAAGCGTGGTGCGGCCAACACCATGCTGAGGGTTGCGATCCCCTTACCGGTCCAAAAGAAAAGGTAAATAGGATTATAGGTCACAGTGAGGCTGAAGGATTTGGGGAACTGTAATGGAGTAGCCAGAAAGATGGGAGGAAGTGGAATTCTTGAAATTGATAGTGTGGCAGGATTACAGTTACTGCGAGTGACAAGATCTAGGGTTTGGCCATGGGTTATTGACCAAAGTAAGTGGAGGACAAGATCATTAGAGGACACGCAAAAAAGCACTAAAGGACCAGGATAATGAAATCAAGAATTTTGAAAAGAGCTATGTTGGAGTGAGAGTATGCAGAGCTGAAATTGTCAAGGAACAAAGGGAAGTGAACAGGGGGTCAGTAGATGATTGTAGCAGGAGGGGTCCTGGGGTGGCGTAGTTTGATGACGATAGGGTACTTCAAAAAGATCATGGAAAAATTGAATTAAAAGATAATATGAATCTTTCCATGACCTTTTTGAAATACCCTTGTATTTTAAGGCAGGTGGTTGGGAGGGAAGGACGGAGAATTAGGAGAAACGCGAATACTTACCCCACCTCCAAGCCCAGATGGAGGCGTTTGAGAGAAAGATCAACCACCACTTGAGAGGGACAGATATGTTGATGAGTATGTTTATATCTGCATGGAGAAAGACCAGCGGAAAATAAACTAAAATATTAACAATGGTGAAAAGGTATGGGTGATGTTTCATTTTATACTTTATACTTTTCTGCACTTTTCAAATTATCTATAATGAATCTGCATCATTTTATAATCCATTAAAAAAATGTTATTAAAAAATGAAACAAACGAAAAAGACAGTTGACCTGTCCTGGTTGACATAGGCGGTATGTGGCAGCATCAGAGCCCAGGCCTTCAGACTCCAGACTCTGTGCACCACCCGGAAACATGCCTTTAGGTAAAGACTTGGACTACTCTTGTTCCTCTTTTGCTGCCTGGCTGTGGCTACTTTTGCTGTCTTTTCCTTACAGTGTCATTTTATTTGTTTATTTTTTTGGTGACTGGTCAATACATGGATTGAACCCTGGACCTTGGTATTATCAGCACCATGCTCTAACCAACTGAGCTGACAGGCCCAATTATTAAAAAAGAAATACTTATTGAGGGTCTAACGTATGAGGGTACTTCAAAAACTTTCTGGAAAAAATAGAATTAAAAGATAATATGAATCTTTCCATTAACTTTTTGAAGATCCTTTTTATATGCCAGGCATGGTTCTGGAGACAACAGATGGACTGCTCATGTGGAGCTTATTTTCTGGTTAAGAAATAAGGTAATAAGCAAATAAACATTAAGTTAATAAGACTATAAATTGTAATGATTGCCTTGAAAGAAATAAGCATGGTGATATGTGTGTGAATATGTGGTATATAGCACATGTAAAATCTTTTATGTCAGGAAGGTTTCTCTGAGGAAGGGACATTGGACCTGAGAGGGTCCCAAAAGTATCAAGTTTCTAAAGCTTGAAATGTTAGTTATATTTAGCTTTTCTTTCTCCTGTACTCCTTGTAATTACCAGGTTGGGTTGATTCCATCCTTAGAGTACATCTGTTTTTTCCATTTGCGTGGCCCTCACCACTGAGCCCCTGTTACTGCCTCCCCCGACTACTGGAAGAGTATCCCAGTTGGTCCTCCTAGCTTCCTGCCGTTCCCTTTCCACTGCAGCCACCATGGGTTGTTACATTAATCATCTCTTCTCCAGTTGAATTACTCTGCTGCTCAGAACCTGAAATGACTCCTTGTTTGCTTTTTCAACAACAAAATTCTGTAGCATTCAAGGCCTCTTACTTCTGGGCCCAACCCACCTTCCCAGTTTGCTAATCTGTTCTTCACATATGCCCATTCCTTTCCTGTCTCTGTACTTTAGCCCACATCGTTCCCTTGCCTGGAATGTCTCTCTCCCATGGCCCTTCCCCCCTTTATCAATCCCATCCATCTTTTAGGCCCCAGACACTGCCTCCTCCAGACCCATTTCTTTTTTCTTTTCTTTTTTTTAACATTTAAAAAAATTGAAACACAATTGTTTATACATATTCATGGGGAACAGAGTTGAATATCAATACCTGTGTGCAATATGTTATGCTCAAATCAAGATAACTAGTATATTCATCATTACAAAATATAATCATTGTGTTCATTAACCAATTTATTGCTAACACCCTCCCCTTCCCCCTTTCCCACCTCTAGTAACCGCAGTTCTGTTCCAGGAGCCATTTCTTAATCTCCTGGAGAGTGTGTGATTGGTCAGATCTTTCTTTGCACTTCTCTTGTGGCACATATCTTATTCTAGCCTTGTGTTATAATCTTTTATCCCCTTCTCTTATTCCCCTTTTAAAGCAGGAAGCTGTCTCATAAACATCCATACTTTTCTGTGACATACTGTACATTGTTTTATCCAGAGTGTTATCTTCACAAATCTGATGAATCTGTATCTTTCACCCTCCCTCCTTCCCACTTCCCTACACATTGAGGTAAGGAAGGTTTGTGTATATGGCAGCTGGGGGGAGGGGGAGAGTGCACAAACTTGGATTCCAACTATCTCACATTCTTTTGGAGAGCAAGGTGGAATGTCAGACAAAAACAGACCTACTTGTTTCCATCCTCTTATTTTGGTGGTCTGGAAGCTGTGGCTAGAAGTTTGTGCTGACCCTTCTCCCAACATATCTACAGAGAAAGGGTTATGGGAGAGAATGCCACTTTCCTGTTTTTTCTTTGTTTTGTGTATGGGTGAGGGCTGGGGGAAGGGTGAATCTATTTCTAGGTTTTATGGTTGGCTTTTAGGGGGAAGGGTTCTAGTTTCTATGACCTGCCTTGGGGAAAAGGAATTCTAGTTTCTGTGGCCTGCCTTAGGAGAAAGAGAAAGAGGAGCAGGAGAAAGAAGGGCAGGAGAAGGTTAGAAAGAGACTTTGCTTGAGGCCCTTCCAATGTTCTTCAGTTCAAAGTACTCAACATTCCAAAGCTCCTCCTTTAGAGTGTCATTTTCTGAGCCCCAACAGATACAATGAAGTATTACTCCATTATAACAGATATAACATCTAACAGTTATATAGTATTGTCCTAAAAAAGAAACTGAGGCCAAACACATATAGCAAGGATTTATTGAGCCAATATGATGACTGCAACTGGGGAGACACATAGATCAGGTAGCACTGAAAAATGTGTTCCAAAAGGGCCAGCAGAGCTTAACATTTTACAATCATAAGAAGGGGGAAGGGTCAAAAGAGAGAGGGAAAGACAGCCCCACCTAATTACTTCATCAGGCTTTCTATTGGTAATACATTGCATTTCCTACATGCAGGGATCTAGGGTAAAGGTTATAAGTATTCTAGGTGGTTTTATGGCTTTTTGGTTCCATATAGCTGCTTCTAAGTAAAATGGTCTTATGATAACACTTTCCAGGACAGGTGCATGTGATTACTGACTTATCCAGATCTCCCAAGGCTCTGTAATCTAGCTGACCTGGTCAGAGCAGATTCTTTTGGTTATCATTTTCTCCTTTTTGATCAAAAACCTTTCATCTAAAAGCATTGATGATCAAATCAGGTAGACATTTTATTTCTTAGTCACTGGGAAGACTCATTCCCTGAAAGTCATGTCCCACATAGGAAGGGAAGTTGGGCTCTGGCCTGTAGGTCTAAATCCGAATTTTAAGCAACATGGGAGTTGGGATGAGACAGTAGTCAGACCCTTTCATTCTTGGCAAACCTGAAAAACTAAATAGTGACATTCGTCGCATATCTGACAGAAAGATAAATTGTGCCCTTGGGCAAAAGAATGTACTCACACCAAAAAACCAAAACAACAACAATAACAAAAAACCAAACAACAGTAAGAGAAAAAAAAATTAGAAAGGGCACTTTTATAAACTTAAACTAGGTAGTAAGTTTAACTTGGCATAGTCCTGGGAAAACGAAAGCCTAAGACTAGAAGAATTCCTCAGAATAAATGTAAATGACCAAAACGCTTAACAACATCAAAAGTTTTAGTGATGTTGATCATGGAGTTGTCATTAGGTTGTGGTGGAGTTTTGGGTAAAACTGCCTGCCGAGATGCCATCTTCTCATCCTGGTTGGAAGAGTGAGGTTTCTGGCTATGGGTTAGCTTCAGTTGAAGATCTTTGTATTAGTCCGTTTTTGTTGCTTATAGCAAAGTACACAGAACTAGGTGATTTATAAAGAAAATGAAATTTATTGCTTACAGTTTCTGAGGCTGAGAAGTCCAAAGTCCATCTGGTGGTGGCGATAGTGACCCAGGGGTCTCACATTGCAAGATGGTGGAAGCAGAGAGAGCAGAGAGAAAGACAGACTCTCCTCTTCTTTTAAAGCCCTCAGAACCACACCCCTGACCACCATTTTAAACCCATTTACTACAGCATGGTCCTACAATCCAATCACCTCTTCAAGGTGCCACCTTTTAATTACCATGATAGGATTTCCCACCCTCTTAACAGTCACGGGGGGGGGGGGGGGGGGAGGGGGAGGGGGGGGGCACAAAGATTCTAATTCATAAACTTGGGGGACACAATTCAAGGAGTTTTGGGGGGACATAATTCAATCCATTACAGTCTTCATTAATGAAGAGGTCCACTCAGGTGAATTTGCCTTTTTAAAATGAAAAAAATGAATCCACGAGTCAGTGCCTTTAAACTTATCTGTATAGGGATTGGTTAATAATACCTGACACGATCCCTTTTAACATGGCTGGAAGGAGTCCTTTTATTTGATGGTATTTTTAATAAATAAAATTTCTGGTTGGAGACCATGGTCTTTGGTATTTTCATCTCCTGGGAACTTGCTGTAGAAGGAATCCTTTATTAATTTAGAATTTTTGGTGAGCTTTATCAGGCCTTGGCAGTAATGAAGACTTACCTTTTAGAAGAGCTGATTCATAAAGTCTTTTACCTAGGCAGAAAAGGTCTACCTATTTTCAAAGGGAGAAAGCTGATACTTTTTAAATGGGGAAGAGCTCAAGTAATACCAGTGGAAGAGCCTTTGGCCATATATTGTAAATGGACCTTATCTCTTGATCACTGTGGAGCCAGAGGGAACTCCCCTGGAAGGGACATTTGTTGAAATTCAGGATTCAATTCAGATAATAAAAACTTAAAAACAATGTGATATGGGAGGAGAAGAGGGTCTGGGGAGGCCTGATGGCAGGCCTTAACCCTCCCTGTCCTCTTACCAGTTTCCTGACTCTGCCACAGTAAAAAATTCAAGAGCAGAATCACAGTGGAAAGTGAAAGCAGGTTGAATGTAACAGATAAGAAACACAGACTTTACAGAGAAAGTGTGGCCTAGCTTCAGAGACTGAGCAGGGCCCACACCAAATTTAATGAAAAAGTAAGAAATACACATTCACAGACAAAGTGCAGGCTGGCTCTAGAGTGAACAGCATCCTGCTAAAGGCAAGCTTGATACAAAAAGAAAGAAATACGCATCTCAGGTGAAGTGCAGGATGGCTCTAGAGAGTGAGCAGCAGCCCTGCCTTCTTCCTGGATTCAGCTTTTATAGTTGGCTATCTATACATATTCATGTTATCTACTGCATATTTAACTAAGGGGGTTGTTCCCAGTTATGTAACCTAATCTTTTACATGCTCGATTGGTCTCTTTTGGAGCATGCTTATTAGTCAAATTCTGTCACATGCACCAAATGCACTTAGAATATTCTGATGCTCCCTAGCATCTATAGTGGGAGGTCATTCAAGGGATAAACTCCTTTTTATGAGCATGCTCAGCCACCAGGATTAGATAATTTTCCCCCTGCAGTCTCAATCTCCACCTGCTGGTGCTGAAAATGGGTACTACAATCCACTGTAGCTCAGGACTTAGGAGTGGAGCTTGAGTCCTAGGGAACTGGCCTGAAACTCAGAGGAGTGGCCTGAAACCCACTCCTGTGGGTTAAGATGAGAGGGGGACTGTGAATCTTTTGTCTCAAATGGATGGGGCTAGAATCTGATAACAGGTGTACTATAGTTTTCTTTTGAAATATTTTTTCTTCTCTCTATAGGTACCTTTATTTTTACTAAAGTTAATCATGGTAAGACCAATTTGTCTGGTTATTTACATAAACCCAGTAGAAACAACTACGTAAACTCTTCTTTAATCTATTTTGCTGGAAATTTTTCAAGGAATATTAAATTAGACTTTTAAAATCTCAATGCTGGGCTGGCCCATGGCTCACTTGGGAGAGTGTGGTGCTGATAACACCAAGGCCATGGGTTTGGATCCCTATATAGGGATGGCCGGTTAGCTCACTTGAAGAGCATGGTGCTGACAACACCAAGTCAAGGCTTAAGATCCCCTTACTGGTCATCTTTAAAAAAAAAAAAAAGACAATGCTAGGAAGCCAAATGAAGGCATACATTAGACTTTGTTGTATTTGACTTCTTGAGGTTCCTGAGCCTGTCAAGAAGTGACAACTTTTTATACATTCACTGCAAGGTTGGAAACCCTTGAAGTCACGCGTTCTATGCACATTTTAAAATATGATGTTCCAGTAAAATCCTTGGTAATATAACCAATGTTTCCAATTGTGTCCCCTTAAAGAGAATAGATTACTATTGAACTTATACAAATAACCATATTTCTATAAAAATAAGAATATTCACAAGTTGCTTCCAAATTCTGGAGGGGTCAGATAGAGAGGAAAAGCAAATTTTTAAAAATTTTTGTTTACACAAGTATATTTTGCCAAATTGCTGTAAGCTATAGATATATGTATTTTTTTGAAATCTGGAAAACATTAAAAGAACCAGCAATGTTTTAAATAAAAAGTTCAAAAAAGTCATTTCAATCCTATTTTACTTTAGTCCCATGTAATTAATTCTTGTTTTTCTTGATGTTAGGTTAGGAATTTTATGAGTCCAGTTTTTCCATTAGAGTTTTGAAATTTTTACCCAATCCAATTAAGTGATTTCAAAGTCATTAGCAGAGGTCTGTATTTCAGAGTTCCTGTTAGAGTATTTTTATCCTTTCCTTAATCTTCCTTGAAGACATAACAATTTTAGGATTTGCAAAGAGCTTTTAGAAAGAAAAGCAAAATAAATAAAGCAAAATAACGCAATTTACTGTAGACAATCAAGACACAATTGACAGAGAAGTTTGGTTATTTCATGGCTTATGACAACCTTATATAATAGCTGTAACTATGACTGATATATACTAAGGTATATCAGAATTCTAGGAATTTCATACAATTTTGGAACATATATTAACAACCTATTCATACAAATATAAAGTTACATATTTTGAGGAAAAAAACTTAAATTTTTAACTCACTTTTCCTAAGTAATCAAAAAGACCTAATAAAGACACAGAATCTGCTTATTTTCTCCCCTCTTTCTTCTTTTTCTTTTTCTTTTTTGCAGTTTACTCGAAAGGTGAACGCAAATTTTTTACCATCTTTTAGCAGTACAGGAAAAATTTTGTTTAAAGGAGAAACCCAAATTTCATTTCTTTACCAGTGTACTATTAATACTGAAGCTAATTTTAATAAACCCGTATAAATAAATCTGTCCAATTTTAGCCAGGTTTGACCATGCAAGACAAGATTTTTATAAACCTTTTATATAACGTTTTACAGTCTTTTAAAACTATATCCATTTAGTTTTGTCTATAACATTTTTTAAAACTTGAAACAGCCATTAAATATCCTCTAAACTTGACAATTTTAAAAAACAAAAACAAAAACCGTGTCCTCATGTCTTTTTTATAAACTTTTTCACCAAAACCATATTTTACTTTTTTTTTACATCCAGTTTTTTATACACTTTCTATACAGTATTGTTTCTCTTATATCTGGTTATTTTAATTACGTATATTAACTACAATCTAGGAAGCAAGCAATTTTGAGCTGTTTTATGTCAATATTTGTAGATCTAAATCTATTTAGTCTTTTTCAACCATAAAATTAAGATGTCAAAGTATATGAACTTAATTCTATGTTTAATAATTAATATTGTAGTATTTTAACTTACTTAGGAATGACTTAAATATCTTATGATTGCCTATTACTTAAAATAGCATGACTTTAAAATTTTATTTTTATTTATTTATTTTTTAATTTTAATTTTAATTTTTTAATTTAATTTCATTTTTTAAAATTTATTTTGTCGATATACATTGTGGCTGATTATTGCTCCCCATCACCAAAACCTCCCTCCCTCCTCTTTCTCCTCCCTCCCCCCCCTCCTCTTTCTCCTCCCTCCCCCCAACAATGTCCTTTCTGTTTGCTTGTCGTATCAACTTCAAGTAATTGTGGTTGTTATATCTTCTCCCCACCCCCGTTTTTTTTTTTTTTGTGTGTGTGTGTGTGTGTGAATTTATATATTAATTTTTAGCTCCCACCAATAAGTGAGAACATGTGGTATTTCTCTTTCTGTGCCTGACTCGTTTCACTTAATATAATTCTCTCAAGGTCCATCCATGTTGTTGCAAATGGCAGTATTTCATTCGTTTTTATAGCTGAGTAGTATTCCATTGTGTAGATGTACCACATTTTCCGTATCCACTCATGTGATGATGGACATTTGGGCTGGTTCCAACTCTTGGCTATTGTAAAGAGTGCTGCGATGAACATTGGGGAACAGGTATACCTTTGACTTGATGATTTCCATTCCTCTGGGTAAATTCCCAGCAGTGGGATAGCTGGGTCGTATGGTAGATTTATCTGCAATTGTTTGAGGAACCTCCATACCATTTTCCATAGAGGCTGCACCATTTTGCAGTCCCACCAACAGTGTATGAGAGTTCCTTTTTCTCTGCAACCTCGCCAGCATTTATCGTTCAGAGTCTTTTGGATTTTAGCCATCCTAACTGGGGTTAGATGGTATCTCAGTGTGGTTTTGATTTGCATTTCCCGGATGCTGAGTGATGTTAAGCATTTTTTCATATGTCTGTTGGCCATTTGTATATCTTCCTTAGAGAAATGCCTACTTAGCTCTTTTGCCCATTTTTTAATTGGGTTGCTTGTTTTCTTCTTGTACAGTTGTTTGAGTTCCTTATATATTCTGGATATTAATCCTTTGTCAGATGTATATTTTGCAAATATTTTCTCCCCCTCTGTCGGTTGTCTTTTAACTCTGTTAATTGTTTCTTTTGCTGTGCAGAAGCTTTTTAGTTTGACATAATTTCATTTGTTTATTTTTCCTTTGGTTGCCCATACATTTGGGGTCATATTCATGAAGTCTGTGCCCAGTCCTATTTCCTGAAGTGTTTCTCCTATGTTTTCTTTAAGAAGTTTTGTTGTTTCAGGGTGTATATTTAAATCCTTAATCCATTTTGAGTTGATTTTAGTATACGGTGAGAGGTATGGATCTAGTTTCATTCTCCTGCATATGGATATCCAGTTATCCCAGCACCATTTGCTGAAGAGGCAGTCCCTTCCCCAGTGAATAGGCTTGGTGCCTTTGTCAAAGATCAGATGGCAGTAAGTGTATGGGTTGATTTCTGGATTCTCTATTCTATTCCATTGATCAGTGTGTCTGTTTTTATGCCTGTACCATACTGTTTTGGTTATTATAGCTTTGTAGTATAGCTTAAAGTCAGGTAGTGTTATGCCTCCAGCTTTATTTTATGACTTTAAAATTTTAAATTATTGAAAAGATTTTTTTTCAAAACCATGACATTTATGCATAAACATTTACCCTAGTCACATTTACCTAATTTACTTATTTTAAATGGATATATTTGAACTGTCTTTTTGGAAAACAAGCTAGCCACTTAAGTTATTTTTGCCTTTTTTGAAAAAAAAAATTTATTTTTTACATTCTAAGATGATGTTGCAGAGAACTTGGGGAGGAGGGGAAGGGAAAGAGGGAGACAAACAGGGTGGGGAGAGGAGGAAGGAGGGCGTGGTTAAGTTGCAAGGCATCCCCCTCGTGCCGTCTTTTTTTTTAAAAGATCCAGTTTGACTAGTTAGCTGCTGATGCTGTACGATCATGACTTTAGATGCTTTTTTTTTTTTTTTTGAGTTTTAGAGAGCTGATTAACTAAATTAACAAGATCATAAGTTTGGGCAATTGCCCAATTAATTTGATATCTTTTAACTAAAGTGATTAGATCCTCATCAAGTCCATTCTGAAAGTTAAGTTTAAAAGTATCATTTTGATGACTTATGAGGCTTTTATCTGTTATACTAGAATATTGCTTAAAAATTTTTTTTCTTTTGAGAAAATAAGATCACGTCAACCAGTCTCCTCTTAACGATGACCTTTGAGATACTGGGTATAGGTACCTTTTCCCATGTTTTCCCCCTTAGCCATCCTGGCTGGCTGTGAATGTCAGGGCCCATTCAGGTCCTGGATTGTCATATCTGGGATGGCTCTCTGTTGCTTTGCCTCCCATTGATTTGTCACCCCTTTTCTCCTGGGTGATGGAGCTGCCAAAGATTATTCAAAGCCCATCTCTTCTGAGCAGTGAGAAGCCCCGAAAAGGGGTTAATCTCCCAGAACCCTCAAGATAGAAGCATTCCTTCCATTCGGGAAATTAACCACGAATTGGGGTTCTCTTCCCACATTTATTCTCCAGACCAGGAAGTTACAGGAAGAGAACACAGGTGGGGTTTTTTTCTAAGTACAGTTTAACAAGTTTAACAATAGAAGCTGGTAACATTCAGTAAGACAGGCAAGGTCACATTCTATAATGCAATTAAGTCATACACCAACAAAAGCTTGATTTTAGCAAACATTCTCTTCTTACAGCAATTTCCCATATCTTTACATATCAATCACTAACCTGTCTGTCTTTGATCCAGCAACCTTGCTGTGTTACAATTCCTTATCTTACAACAGAGACTATAGCCTGGGGATAATTTCCAGTCTTTTGCAAGGTGTATATTTGAAACTGCAAGGCTTTGGAAAACCAGGCCCTGTGAAGTACATTTGCTTTATGCATACTCCACAGATCTCAGCACAGAGGGCAGAACTACAAAGACTTATTCTAGCATGGCCCAGCAGTCAGTTCTTACAGCTTTAGCTTACAAATAAGTCAGCATAAAAAATATAATAGAAACAACAGTTTTATGATTTCTATAATGTCTAGAAGAAAAACAACATAAATTTTAACTGACCAGTAGAGCTAGACAAAATGTCTAAATTAAATTTTGAAAACATTTTTATTTTACCAACAATTTAGAAACTAGTTTTATTTACTAAAGTTTATTAAAATCATGTGAGCTTGAAAAGAATATAGGCTTACAAGCCAATTTGGTACCATGTAGACAATATATAAACTTAGGTATAGACATATATAAATGTAGACATAACATACCATATACATATGTATATGTGTACACATGAAAACACAGAAAAAAATAAAGATCCTATGGTTTTCATTTTTTTTATTTCTTAGTTTTTAAAAAGTTTTATTTCTCACTTAGACTATCAATCTTTTTTTTTTTTTTTTTTTTTTAAGATGACTGGTAAGAAGATCTTAACCCTTGACTTGGTGTTGTCAGCACCACGCTCACCCAGTGAGCAAACCGGCCATCCCTATATGAGATCCGAACCTGTGGCCTTGGTGTTATCAGCACCGCACTCTCCCAAGTGAGCCACAGGCCGGCCCCAGACTATCAATCTTTAATTACCTATTTTATTGTCCTAAGCAATAGTTAGGCCACCCTAAATCTGTATTTTCTTTTTTTTTTTTTTTCAAAAGATGACCGGTGAGGGGATCTTAACCCTTGATTTGGTGTTGTCAGCACCAAGCTCACCCAGTGGGCTAACTGGCCCTCCCTATATGGGATCCGAACCCGTGGCCTTGGTGTTATTAGCACCACACTCTCCCGAGTGAGCCATGGGCCGGCCCGCTAAATCTGTATTTTCAAAGGGAATAACTGCAAAGTGGAACAAAGAAGATCTATATTTCAAGGCACAGAAAATGAATGTAAGTGCTTCCAAGAAAGAGCTTAAGGCATATTGTCTATTAGGTCTGAATGTTTTCAAAGCTTATGTCGGTGGACCAAATATCCATTTCTTTTAAAACTGGATTTGATGGATTTTTTTTTTTTTTTAAGTTGGTCTTGAGGATTTTCTTTGGAAGTGGCTAGAAATTCTAGTTTTGGCCTGACAGATTTATTAGCCTTTTTTTTTAGGAATGCTCTGAGGGGAGGAGAGTTAGGTTTAGGTATGTCATTTAGATAAGACACACAGGAGGACAGATGTTCAGACAATATAACTACATGATTTTACAAGGAAATGCATAGAAAATTAGAAGTCTGTAGAATAACCAGTTGAATGCCAAAAAGTACTATTTCTGGAGACTAATCTAGTTAGACCTTTAATTTAGGTTTTGTTTTTTAACTGAATTATTGAGCTTAAGGTGGAGTTCATTAATGAATGGGCCGAACTTGCTATTCTTGAGGCTCTGAGAGGAAGGCAGTGGGCCTAAAAGGTGGTTATTGGTGCCATTGCCACTTTTCTCATGTGGCCACCCAAAGTTGCCAGAGATCACTGGCAGAATTAGGTCAACAAGAAAAGTAGATAGACTCTCTTAGTAGAGTTTTAAGAAAAGAGTTGACTAAAAAGTCTGCATGGGGAGAAGCAAAATCCAACAGAGAGAAACAGAGGTGCTATATGTATATCTATCTATCTATCTATCTATCTATCTATCTATCTATCTGTCTGTCTGTCTGTCTGTCTGTCTGTCTGTCTGTCTGTCTGTCTGTCTTGAATATCAGTTTTAATTAAGCCAAATTTCCACCAGAGATATTTAAAACCTCTTTTAAATCTATTATCAGATTTCAGCTAGAATAAAACAGCGCATATTTTTGGCCTTTAAAATTTTAAGGTAGCTATCAAGCAGCTCAAATAATACCAAAGAGGTATTAAGAAGCTCTCTTAGGTTCCAGTGCCATTACCCAAAACAAAGCCCTGAGACCTGGCAACAAACAATACTCTAGCCACGATGGTCCTACTTGAAAGGACGAGTCGACACCAGTTGACGATCCACCGGAGAGAGCTCGTTTATTAGGCAGCACACACACACATATATATAGGGCTTTAAGGGAAAGCTGATTGGCTAGAATACAATCCCTACTTAGCATACCGCATGGGGCTCTGGGAAAGCTGATTGGTGTGTGATTCGCGCAGGTGGGAAGGAGAATACGGAAGAGAAGGGCAACCAGCAACATGATGGGGTGTGGCCGAGAAGGGCTTATGTGATCAGGGTGTGATCCCTTGGGGCATTTGGGTTCTTACACTACTTATTTAGCTTAGGAGAGAAAGTAAACAACAAAAGTTTTTAACATATTATAAACCAATTTTAGGTTCAAGATATGTCAGAACAAATAATTCAAAAATCCAAAACAAATAAGAATTTTATACCCTTACATGATCTTGATTATTTTTAATGACAAAGAAGAAAGTTTAGAAGTTTCATTGGCTGTAGAGGAGTATAAACCACGTTTTTGTTTGGCTTAAAAGTTTAATGGTTTCTAGGTTCTCAGCTTCTTAGCTGACAGTCTGTACATAAAGTTCCTGTGTGTCCCTAGAGACAGAAAATCAAAAACCATTGCTAAGATAAACAGGAAATCAAAAGCTGACTATAGGGATAGAAGAAGAAATGTATACTCCAAAAGGTTGAGTCATGATTTTAAAACAACAATTTAAATTAATTTTTATAATTTTTTTCTCCTAAGTTAAAAGAATTTTGTGGCAGGTCTAAAGAACTGTTTTAAATCCAATCTATGTTTGAAAGGCTGTTTCGTTAATTTTTTCCCCCTTATAAGACAGTTGTTTAAGATGAGAGCTCTGTAAGAAGTATATGTATATCTTCAAAATGACCAATTTATTTTAAAGGATCCATGTTTGGTCATTTTAATTTTGAGACCACCTTGAGTTACATGGGGCCATATTTATTTATTTATTTATTTTGACAGCTGGCTGGTATGGGGATCTGAACCCTTGACCTTGGTCTGTTTTCAAGTATTTGGAAAATAAAATACCGTAAGAAACAACTGTTATTTCAAAGCATGATATGCAATTTTCTCTTAGCATTAAAACTGAAATATACCAGTGCCGTATATGCCAGCACTGTGACCCAGTATACTTACCTGGTGATAGAAATTGGAATGACAGAATTCCCCTTTCCCCTGACCTTCTACTCAAAAAACAGAGACATCTGCCAAATTGTAACTTAAGATCTCCCACCGTACAGGGCAAGTGGAAATTAGCAATACCTTTATCTGAAACTCCCATGTATAGAGATGGAAACCCCTGTTCTCAAAGGGAAAAGAGGGAGTTGGAGAAAAAATATAAAACAGCTCGGTACATCCTCTGATCTCAACCAATAAGAGAGAGATCTGGAATCCAGGAGAAACTCACCCCTTTCTCATCAAAGAAGCCCCTGGAGTTGGAGGGCACAATGGACCCCCCACCCCCTCTTTTTTTTTTTTTGCTGGTACTAAAGCTTGAACTCAAGAGGAAACGCTGTATGGTCAGGGAGCTGCTCTGTAGTCCCTTTGTGGTTGCCAAAATGTTGACCCCAAAAAGAAACTGAGGTCAAACACATGTAGCAAGGATTTATTGATCCAATATGACAATTGCAATTGGGGAGACACATAGATCAGGTAGCACTGAAAAATGTGTTCTGATGAGGGCCAGCAGAGCTTAACATTTTATAATCATAAGAAGGGGGAAGGGTCAAAAGAGAGAGAAAGACAGCCCCACCTAATTACTTCATTAGGCTTTCTATTGTAGTACATGACATTTAGATTTGGGATTGTTACTAGGTTACATCCTACATATAGGGATCTGGGTTAAGGGTAATAAGAAATATTCTAGATTATTTTATGACTTTCTCACACCATATGGCTGCTCTTAAGTAAAATGATCTTATGATAATATTTTCCAGGACAGGTGGATGTAAGCACTGTAATCTAGCTGACCTGGTCAGAGCATATTCTTTTGGTTATCAATGGTAAAGCAACACAGTTATATATTCATTCAACAAATATTTATTGAACTCTTCCTATGTGCCACACACTGCATTAATAGCTGGGGATAAGTGGAAAACAAAGGCAGACCTCATGAAACTTATAAAGAAGGTAGTGACAAGTAATTACAAGTGTGACGTGTGCTTTAAGGAAATCCAGGAGATATCTACAGTAGCGTACTAAGTCTGGAGTATTAGAGAATCCTCTAGGTGGCAATAATGTTAAAGCAGAGACCAGAAAGATGTTTAGGAGTTGGCTAGGAGAAGGGAGATGATAAGAGGTTTATGTCCAGGCAGAAGGTACAGGTTAAGTACCCCTTATTTGAAATGCTTGGGCCCAGAAATGCTCTGAATTTTGGATTTTTTCAGATTTTTTTTGGATTTTGGAATATTTGCAGGATATATACTAATGGAGTATCCTTACCCCAAAATCTGAAAATTGAAATGTTTCAATGCACATTTCCTTTGAGCATCATATTGGCACTCAAAAAGTTTTGGATTTTAGAGCATTTCCAATTTTGATTTTTCAGATTAAGGATGCTCAATCTGCATATCACGTACAAGATCTGAAGCTAGGAAAGAATAGGTCATTTTGAAGGAACTGAAGAGAGGTCAGTGAGACTGTGATAGGTGTCAGAGATGATGAGGCTGGAGGTGGGCTCCCAATGCGGAGGTCATTATTGTCATTACTTCCATTTACATACACAATGTATGGGTGTTCCTTCCGTGTAGCTTTCATTGACTTTATGAACATAACTTGATGTTGAAATGGTGTGGGGCAAAACACAGCTGATCAGAGTATCGTGGTTTTGTATTCACTTTGTGACAGACATTGCATAAATGCTCTTAATATATTTATCTTTTACCTTGCAGGGAGGTACTACTTCTATTTTATAGAGGAATAAAGGGCTCAGAGGTGAAGTAATTTATGCATGAACACATAGCTGATAAGTGATAGAACTAGAATTTAAATACAGCTCTGTTGACATCAGAGCCCTTGCACCATGTTGCCTCTGGACAGAAGGTTTATATGTAACTCATGACTGATTTAGAGATAGTAGTTGATGTTAGACAGTAAGAAAGTTGAGGAATAAGAGGAATTCCAATTCTCCTAACACCTGGTTGGGTAATTTTGGAGTGCGAAACAGTCATAATGGAGATTTCAGTGATAGAGAACTTTCTTTCTTCTGACTTTGGCTTTGTGTTATGGAAAGAGGAGCTTTATTTATTTATTTTTAATTTTTTTTTTGTGGCTGGACAGTATGGGGATTCCAAACTCTTTGATCTTGGTGTTGTAATACTATGCTAAAAATTCTTTGTAAACAAAATATCCAAAGCATGTTTTATTTCTGCAATTATTCCATTCCTCAGAGCTCCATAATTATATAGTGATGAATGTGTATTAAAGGTATGTTGCACATGTCACAGTATTGGTGACTGGTAACTGGACAGAAAGTCAAAAAACATGCACATCATATTTGGTGTGTAAGAGGCTCTCACTGCCACCAAGACACTGCTCTGTTGCTGTCATCCATTCCAAGATAGCTTCTTTTTAAAAAAAATTTTTACTTTGCAAGTCATGTTTTTGTTTTTTTTTAAGAGAACACTCAGAACAAGTTGCTGAAGTTTTATATCATAATTTCTTCCTCTTGAGTGGCAATATTAAACAATGATAACGTATTGTGTATGTTTGTGTGTGTGTTTGGCAGTGGTTTTAGACTTAGGAGATGCATGCTAATAATACTTTACAAAATATATTAATTGTATTAGTCCATTCTGTTTCTTATAACGGAATACCTGAAACTGGGTAATTTACAAAGAAATGAAATTTATTTCCTGCCGTTTGGAGGCTGGGAAGTCTGAAGGCCACACATCTGGTAAGGGCCTCGCTCTTGGTGGTGACTCTCCACAGCAACACAGGCTATCACATAGAATGGCTGAGCAAGAGAGAGGTAACCTCCTCACTTGCTCAGTTTTTAAAGCTGTCAGAACCACACCGATCATCACTTATTAAACCATCACTTATTACACCATGAATAGATCAGTCCATTCACGAGGGTACAGTCTTCACAGTCACCTCTTTAAAGTCCCACCTTTCAATTAGCATAATAGGATTTTCCACAGTTATAATGAGGATTAAGTTTCCAACACATGAAACTTTGAGGGATGCATTTACACATAACATTAGTAGTATGTCAGGCCCTCACTTCCTGCAGGCCCTTGCTGGGTACTTGCTCACATGTATGATCCAACTTAATCATCACAAGACCTCCCTGGGATAGGTATTATTTTTTTCATTTTACATGTGAGAAAACAAGCCCAAAGACATGAAGTAACTTGTTCAAGTTCAAATAACTAATAAATGGCATAGCTGGAACTCAAACTCAGATCTGTTTCTACTGCATCACAGAACATTTGTGGTCTTCAGAAGGAAAAAAAGTTTTTAAAGATGCCCTTGGTACTGATTAGATTTTATTAGTGCAAAAGTATGTGCGTGTGTGTTTAAGCTTTGACACAACTGGCATTTTTGATAAGTTTTCCTGATGGCAGATGACTAGCATGTTTGGCCAGTATTGTTGTGATTTAAAAACCTAATTTAAGCAAGGAACTACAACTCAAACAATGGCTCTGATTCAGCAGATAGGAAAGCAAGGAAGTGCTTATTGTCATTTGCCAGTGAATTTTTATTTTTATGCAGTTTGAACTGTGGGTCACACTGCAGACACTGTCCTTTAAAACTGTCGGAAGCCTCTGCTGCTTCCTGAGCACTGATGGCCTCTTCCTTTGAGGGAGCAGCTCATATAACAATTTCAGAAAGCAGTGGTGATGCCTTCCTTCTCCTTGGCGTTGAATGCTTCCTTTCTCTTGAACAATTGGCTTTAGATGACAATGACCAGTGCCGACTAAAACAGGCTTTTGGTTTGTGTTTTTAGTGGTCTAATTTCTAAAAAATGACCATCCTTTAAAAGCAAAGGGAATTCCTATTTACTGAGCTCCTTTCTGTGATCTCCTCAAATGTAGCAATGTTGGGTCTCAGTCATCTGTGGATCTGAGAGGCCTGCTGAGGCACCAAAGCTCATCTTTGCTTACACACATCTAACAAATGCAGGCAACTCGAACTGATGTTGTGGATTCCATGTGCTTCATTTTAAAGTTCCAAACTGACTGACCTCTGTCTCCAAGTATATCTTGATTGCCCATCCCTTGCTCAGCTGGGATGTACATAAAATTTAGGATGAAAACAGAGAAATACATCTGCAAGAAAAAATCTCTAATATTTATTATTTATTATTGGACCCTGTGTACCAGACATTACACATTGTTCATCTCATTGTTTTCATATACACCATGCTGGGATATGGCTTATACAGTGCTGGTATCTCTGCTTGGAATGGTTTGTCTTCCTCCTTTCTCTGCCTGTCAAACTCCTGTTCATCCTTTACTGCTCAGGCCTTTATCACCTTCTCTGTGGAACTGCTTTGCTTCCCTCCCACAGGCTGGGTAATTGAGTGTTATCTGTTATCCCCTTTGTGCCTTCCATTGTATGTTTAGATACTTCTGTGCTGCTACTCTGGATTGCAATGATTTGTTTATATGTTGATGTCCCCATTAGACAGCGAGCAGCCTGAGTGCTGGGACCACATCCAGCAGTGTGTTGTCAGTGTATGCCCTCAACAGCTGTTTGAAGGAATAACTGGCTGAAGCTGAAAAGATTAGTCCACCTTCTGGGGCTGTTAGCACTTGGTTTTATCATATTTTGCATTTTTATCATATACCAATATGGTATAGACACTGCCCAATCAGAACAGAAGCTGGTTATGCAGCTGAGGCCTTCTGTAGTGCCATGGGTTAGTTCTTGAGGTCTGGCAATTTGGAGAAGGCATTGGGCAGTAGAGCAGGTGTGTGTGTGTGTGTGTGTGTGTGTGTGTATGGGGTGGGCACATCATTGAAGGTGCTCAGGTAGTTATTTGTTGACTGGTATGGAAGTATTTCAATATTTTAAGAACTTGCTGAGTATCTGCTTTGGTCCTTCCAGGTAGTGAGAGGCTAAAGAATAGGATACTGCTTATACTGCTGCATGTTCCTCAAATGGATATGTCAGCACAGCTCAGAAGTATAGGTGTCCAAAACAGGTTTAACTTTTATAACAAATATTAATATTATTACATAACACTACTTTCTAAAACTCTTTGGATTTTTTCACATTGCTGTTAAAGGTGCTACTCTCCTGGTCAACCAGGATGGAAAACTTTGGAATCAGATGATTTCCTCACCTTCATATCCACACCAAGATCTAGTCAATCATCAAGACCATTTCAAGATTCTTACAAGTTTCTGTACCTTCTTTACCTTCCCAGTGTCACCACCTTGAACCATATAATTCCATGATAAATTATTATGGTAGCCTCTTCAGTCTCTCTGTTCTCGCAGCTTCAGTTCAGGCCAGCTGGCACCATGTGTTTTTTTTTTTTTCCTCTTCTTTTTTCTAATCCAGGCCTTACTGGGCCCTACTTATATCTCACTTCTTCAGGGAAACCTTCCCCAAATGACTCGGCCCAGTATAAGCTATTCTTCCCCTGGCTCCCCCAGTACTTATTGTCTGCAGCATACGTTTGGCTGTTGACTGTGCTCTACTTTGTGAGATTGCCCAAAGTGTAATTACATCTTGGAGTGTGATTTAGGGTAGTTGTCCCTCAAGTAGAGAGCACTCATGCCCTAGAATTAATACACCCACAGGGACATAGTGGTTCAGGCCACTTAGGTTTTTAAAATTTCTTGATAGAAATAATTTCAAATTCTGTAGCTTTGTTGCTGAACAGCATGTGATTTTATTAAAGAAAAATGCTGACTATGACCCACTAAATTGAGTTTATAACCCACTAATGGATCATAACCTCCATTTTATAAAACACTGATCTAGACCTTATGGGTCTTACAAAGATGAATATTGCTTTCATAGTGGAAAGGTAAGGCCTGGAAGCAAAAGTCTTTACTATGGGGTGAATTTAAAGTATTGCAAGAGAGGTATGTAGCATGAGAATTCAGAGGAAAGAAAATTGCACAGTGAAAATGCCTTCCTCTTATAGGAAGATGATTTTGTTTGGGAAAGAAGGGACTTGGGTATCTCTTAGTTTATAGGTTTCTCTTGATAATTGAATCATTTCTTGTAGAGGCCACCCCTACCAAAGGAAGGGCAAGTGGGAATAATACACATTCATTTCCTCCTCTCTAGTTTTCCTTAGGCTTTTATTTATTCACCATCTTGTTTTCCTTCTCAGTGTTTACGTGCTTGCATAATAGCAGGGCTTATTGTTGAGGTTTCCTTACTTGGACTATTTCTAAACACTAATAAGAGCGAAGCAGAATACCATAGAGAGAAGATTTATTTCCTGTTTAATATTCATCTATTTTGGAGATAACCAAAAAAGACCATTTTAAAAATGGGAAGCTCTAGGGATGGCCAGTTAGCTCACTTCGGGGATCATGTTGCTGTACCACCAAGGTCAAGGGTTCAATCCCTGAACTGGAAAGCCACCAAAAGAAAAAAAAAACAGGAGGAGCTCTGTTAGGTACTAGGCTATGGGATAAAAACACTGTCACTTGCAAATAGTTGTAATTATCTTCTCATTGTAGGGTGCTAAGAGTATAATTTTGAAGGGAGGGAATGACTGGTGGTAAGTAGTGGTGGCAGACTATAATTATTTCTCTGAACCAGTTTCCCTCAGAATGCTGTTTTGTTTTCCATTAATTTTTAAAAATGAAATGTGCCTTTGCGAAAAAGATTTTTCTGGTTACATTCTTTGTGGCAGTTCTTTTCCCTTGCAGGAGATCCTTTATTTAAAGTCTACCTTATATTGTTCTTATTGCCTTAACAAGGACAGGACTATACCTGGGGAAAATGTATCATCAAACTGCTTTTTAGGTTCTCTAGGGTCACATGCCAAATGTGAAAATATACATATGGTTGTAATGTACTTTTGTGTGTTTGTTTTTTAATACCACAATGTAAAATTACCCATGGTTATTGATCATAAGGGGAATTTGTTATTATTCAACAAATTTTGAGCCTTTGCTGTTGCCAGGGACTTGTATACACACTACTTTGAATCCTTGCAACCTTGTAAGGAAGATATTAGAAGCCCTTTTTATAGATGAGGCAACTGAGCTACGGTGTGAAACTGTTTGCTGGAAGTCACCTAGTCGGTAAGTGGCACAATCAGCATTTCAACATGGAACTTTCAGGCTACAAAGCTGAGCTCTTTCCACTGTACTGAGCCAGCCTTCAGAACAATGACAACACAGCATATTCACAGCCTTCAGAACAATGACAACACTGTGCTGGAAGCTGTGATAGAACCAGAGAAGGAGCACTGTAGGAAAAATATAAGAAAATGGTCAGGGCCCTGCAGATGTTCAGAATCTTGCCGAGCATTTGATGTAAATAGGCACGTGCGCCCAGGTGTTCCTTGGCTATTGTCTAATATAATTGCTTATGTGCATGCAGGTGTCCCGGGTTATGGACTTAAGTATAAAGGAAAAGTGGCTCTGATCTACAGGCCCCCCCTCTACCCCCAGGATGCCCCCAGGGGGGCCATGGGGAGGCCACCACCGCTGCTGCTGCTGAGGAAACTGAGGACTGAGGGCTGAGCTCGGGCCATCTGCCAATGGCTCCCAGGATCTTTCCCAATTACGTAGTGTGGACCTGCATGTGAGGGGTCTGGTGACCCACTCTGTACAATGGGTTTGAAGGGTCTGTGGTCCCTAGCCCTGACAATACAAATGGATACTTAGTATAACTAAAATAATGAAACGTTTTGGCTTTAGTTATGTATTGCTTTAACAATACAATTGGCGTAGTCACTTAGCAATACAATTGGCTGTATCGGCAATAGTCCAAGAGTCGGACAGTGACCCCAACCAGACAATTAACATAGCTATTGCCCTAACCCTACACTGCCATAAAAACCACTCTGTTCTCACCCGCATTCATAATGTGCATTTCTTGCATAGGAGTAATGTCTTTGCTTGTCTCCACTAGACTGTGGCCCCTTGAGAGCACAGAGTACGCCTTTTATCTTTGTGTTCTGTATAGCCAGGAGCACAAAGTGGGCACTCAGGAAATAGTGGGAGGGTGAAAGGACCTTGCTGAGGAGGATTGGTATTAGTCATGGTCACCTGTGTGTTTATTACTCTTCCTCACTTTCAAGGTTGAGTTGGATTTTAACTTGATAATTTCAAGTTCAGTTCACATTTCTGGAGGCTAACACACCTCTAATAGAAAGACAACAGAGTCTTGCTGGTGGCCCCAAGAGCCTGGAGCAGACTTAAGAGTTAACCAGTGCAGCCTTAGTCCAGCCTAGGTCACTTGGTCTTCTGGTGTCACATCACACTTCTCACTTCTCCCCAGTTCAACTCAGTAGTCATTGATTGAACAAGACACTGTGATTTGTGCTGTGGGGTACACAGAGTTGAACAAGAAAGGAGGAATCAGTATGGCATGGTGGGAAAAACGCAGCCTCTCCACTTCACAGGGTTCCTATAAAGAACAAATGAGATAATGTACGTATAGCCCTAGAGCAGCCCTTATTGTTCATCTGTAGGTTCCAGCTTTTATTAAATGGGGTACTTTCAGTCTTGTCTTGGAGTTTATAAGAGTACAGCAAATATAAGACATGTATATATAAATAACTTCACTGCAAGTCTGCACTTGAAAAACTTTATAATACAGCTAAAATTACCATGAAAGCACAAAGAAGGCAGGAATGCTTCATGTAGTTATTGGCATTGATAACTCCTGGGACCCTTTACACCATTGAGGGCTGTTGGAATTAAAGGCTTAATTAACTATTGCCTGCTCTAAGACCCTTTCTCTGACCACCCTGTAAAAAGTAGGTCTGCCTCTGTTATTCTCTGTCTGAATAAAACCTGTACAATTACAGTTTCTAACTACTTATTTGTGTGCGTGTTATCTGTTTCTTGTTGTGTGTCACTAGACTATAAGCACTGTGAGGGCAGTGGCCATTCCTAGCTTGTTCACTGTTCACCGTTTTATCTCTAGCACTTATTCCATGGTAGGCACTTCAAGACATAGTTGGTGAGTGCATGAATGTAACCACTGACTGTCATTTCTCTGTACATCCTATTAGCTCTGGGCGGTGGTTATACAGGATGGTGACATAGTGGCAAGAACACCTGAAAGTAATCAAAGGAAGCAACTTGGTCACATTTGAACTTGTTTTTACTGTTCTGAGCTTTTTGATTTCAGCTGAGGATATCCTTTTCCCTTCCTTTATCTTTTTTACAGCGCCATTATCATTCAGACCGGATGAGTGCTCAAAACAATGAATATTCTGTAGAGTGTATTTTTAAGATGATGATATAAAGTCCCTGGAGCCTATTTTATAGTGAAATCAGGACTGAAAATTTGATGTTGGAGTTTCCTAGGAGGAGAAAAACTTAGACATCACTTTCTACGGCTGCTTTCTTTGGTGGATGCTATTCGTATGGGGATTTTGTAAAGTTTAATTTTTCAGAGTGCCTTAAAATCATGTATTTTTCAATGTAGTAAGGACAATTTATTTTAAAGCAGTCTCTAAAATGAGAATGTAGTATGTTTTCTGTTTTTAGTGTTTCTCACTGTGATTCATGGAAGATCCTCCATGGAGGGAGGAGGAGTTGTGTTTTAGCATTATGATGTAGCATTATGCTTGTATGTGCTTTTTCTTTAACAACAACAAGAACAACAAAAAAAGTAGTTTTTTTTTTTTAACTCATTAGAGGTAACCAGGTGAAGATTGTGGCCCCGGGTGCCTTTTGTCTCACCAGGCTAGAATAGGGACTGAAGAGTCTGAGAATGGTTAGATTATCACTTTTTATCAATTTCTTTAGTTTTTGGAGAAAAGGGGTACAATAGAATATGCTTGTTAACTTATAGTAAATGCTAGTGGGAGCCTGATGGCCTCAGAACTCTTTCACCAATTTAGTGGGGCTCTCAGTAGAATGCCCACAGTCAGGGTCAGTGCAGAATCAGTTATAAATTGGTGATAGTGGTAGCTACATCTGTTCCTTTTGTTGATTGCTATTAAATGAATACTGCTGTCATACACTGGGTCCTTTTTTACTGCGACCTTTCTTTGGTATATAGTCATGAGCCACATAATGACATTTCAGTCAACCACTGACTGCATGTATGATGGTGTCCTGGAGATCACAATGGCTATACCATATAGCCTAGGTGTGTAGTAGGCTATACTATCTAGGTTTGTGTAAGTATACTCTGTGATGTTCGTACAATGATGAAATCACCAAATGACAACAGAATATACCTTTAAGTGACACATGACTATATTATGATTTTGGAAAGTAAACATTGTTATATACGTTGTATATGTAGCAATTGAAGAGAGACCTTGGTTTGAAACCAGGTTTATTGTTCTTATAATCATCTCCCATCTGAACCTTTAATAGCCTTCTATTTGCTCTTCTCCCTTTTTTTGTCTCCTCCAGGCCATCTTTCACAGAACAGCCAGCGTGATCTTTTTAGAACAGATCAGAATAAGCCTTAAGACTCTTAAAGGTTTGCCATTGCCCTTAAAATTAAATTCAGACTCCCTACTATAGACTACTCAGCCCTTAGCCTCATCCCATACCACTCTCTCCCTTGTTCACCTCTCTTACACTTCAGATGCTCTGGGCTCATTTCTCTTTCTACAGCATGCCAAGCCCTTTCTAGCCTCTGGGCCTTTGTATTTTCTATTCCTCCTTTCCAGGGTTTGTGGATTGAAATCAAGGCTGTTGAGGTGGAAATAATTTTAGAAAGGCTTATTGAAAGCTAAGCTTGAGGATCGACCTGGGAAACATAAGCCAACAGAATTGGAAAGCGCTCTGAAGTCTACTACAAGCAAAGGCATTTTTAAAGAGAGTTTCAAAATGAGATTTCAAAGGGGAGGGGGAAAGCTCCAAGTACAGTTGTACTTTTGTCACTGAACATAAGAAACCACAATCATTGGTTAATGATTACAACATGGGAAACAAAAGCATCTATGTACAACCTGAAGCAGAAGCTTCACGTGTCAGCTATTCTTAACAATATCTAGATGGCTTATTCAAAACTAGCAGGTTATACATTAATAAATCAGCAGTACTAACCACATACATTGTTGATCTTAAAAACAGAGGTTAACATAGAGTTCATGAAATTTATCACAAGGCAGTGAGTTTTGGAAAACCTGCTCCATTTTGATTATTTCCTTCATCAATTTCTTTCCTTAGCTGGCTCCTTCAGGTTTCAGCTCCAATGCCACCTCTGTGAAGAGTCTTTATTAGTTTCCTAGGGCTGCTGTGACAGAGTACCATAAGCTGGGAGGCTTAAAACAACAGAAATTTATTATCTCAGTTCTGGATGCCGGAAGTCTAAATACAAGGTGTTGGCAGGAGGTTCCTTCTTGGGGGCTCAGAGGGAGAATCTGTTTCATGCCTCTCTCCAAGCTGTTGGTGGTTTTTGGCATTCCTTGGTGTTCCTTGACTTGCATTTGCGTGACTCCAGTCTGCTTCCATTGTCACATGGCCATCTTCCTTTTGTGTATCTGTGTCTTCAAATGGCATTCTCCTTTCTGTGCCTATTTTGTGTGTCTTCTCTTATGAGAACAGCATTCATATTGGATTAAGGGCCCACTCTACTCCAGCATGACTTCATCTTAACTAATTATATCTGCAATGATCATATTGTCAAATAAGATCATGTTCTGAGGTTCCAGGAAGGGCGTGAATTTTGGGAGGATGCTATTGAACCCAGTACACCTTTCTTGACTCTCAATTTAAAGTAGGCTGCGTTAGTGGAGCTATGTCTATAAACATTCTCACCAGTTATTCATTCCTGGCCAATGGTGAGGGAGGCACTTCATTAGACTACATGTCAGGTATTGTGGGCACAGAATCCATAAGAGGGAATGTTAATTGAGCCAGGGTATGAACAGGGTTACAAGGATTTTACAAATAGTGTTATATGGGAAACAGCAAGTACTGGGGTTGCTCAGTTGGAGAAAAGAAGATTTGGGAAATCATCACAGCCCTCTGCAGGAGGAATGGTAATATGCAAGAATGGATTGTAAGTTACACAGATCACAGGTCTGAACTGTGTATGCGCAGCATGGTTTTGTTTTTGGGGGGGTTTTGGGGGAGAGGTGTCTTTATCCTTTCATATTATACCAGATAACAGCCTCCATCTCTTAGAAGATGTGGCATGGTATGAGATTATAATGGTGGCATCAGGAGAATATTTTGTATGCATAGAAACATTCAGAACAATAGCTCATAATGGAAGAAAAACATTAATACTACATCATCTTATATTTAACAAAACAGGAGAATATAAACTTATAAGGCTTTATTTGATAATATGCAGCATTACATAATTTTTATAAGATTATCATTGAAATGTTTAGATATATTCATATGAATTCTGGCAAGATTTTTACTCCTTATAGTGAAATAAATACAACATTGTTTAGATTGCCTTACAAGTCAGCAAGCAGATTATGGCAGCATGTGTATGTGGTAGAGAAGGCATCATAGCTCTGGGTATTCACAGCTGCATGGAGATCAGGAATGACCTCAACTCTCTTGCCCCCTGTACCATCAAAACTAATTTATGAAATTCCCATCATAGTTTTATACAGCCATTAAACTTCTCTGCTTAGCTGGCCGGTTAGCTCAGTTGGTTAGAGCATGGTGCTAATAACCCCAAGGTCCAGATTTTGATCCCTGTACCAGCTAGGCCCCCCCCACCCCCATAAATAAAAATAAACTTCCCTGCTCCTACTCCTAGGCTGTGGATCTCTGCTAAGTAAGCCCACAGTTAGTTAGGCAGGTTGTTGTGCTTGACAATTCAGTCTCCAACCTCAGGGACTCTGTGGAGGCCTAGGCATTAGTTCTTTCTTCCCTGCTACACTTTTACCTCTATCTTCAAATCATTGCCTCACAAGTCTCTCTTTTACTCTCTTTTAATAGACAACCTTGTTCCCTACTTCACTGTTAAAAAACTAAGGCATTGTATGTGAGGCCAGAACCCTTTCAGTTTCCTCCCACTCCACCTAGAAAGGTAAGTCCTTCTGCACCTGTCAACGGAGAAGGGGTTCCTCATCCCACCCAAGTCAAATCCCTCCATCTGGGCTATTGATCCCATCCTCTTCAGGATCTCCCTGCATCACATATCCCACTCTTACTTATAATCTCACCATTCCCTCTAATTAATTTTTGTACTTGGGCATTATACTTCTCCTGTGTTTCTTCCTTCATAAAACTCTTCATAAAAAATATATACATATATATATATTTTACACATTGAGCAAATAAACATTTTGCAGTACGTTTGGTTTCAACAAACACTAGTATGCTGCTGAATGAGCTGTTAAAATATACAGGAAGCTGTTATTCAGGTAACGTTATGTGTTCTGGCTGAGCGTTACAGCTTTAATGTCCTTTCCAGCCTTAAAAATTTTGCCTATGACCCCGTCACATAGTCAGGTATATTTTAGGTAATACATTAACATTTGGTAAAATGCTGATTAGTTGTTCTCCTCCACCCCACCCAGCAATCCCATCCGGACCTTGGGTTCTCTTTTAGGCATATGATTTGACAATGGTCAAAAGGCACATCCACCTACAGTGTTCTGCAACTCTTCCAAAGCCAGTAACAGATACATGCAATAAACAAACCTGCACAAACTTGATCTTCTTGGGAACTTTGCTGTCCATTCTGGTTGTTTTGGGCCATACGTTCTCTCAAGTTGTGTTGGGTCTATTTTTATACCAAATGCAGAGCTAGATGCATGCATGCATTCTTTCATTCTCTATCTATTCATTGATCTTCTACTCTATGCCAGGCATTGTTCTAGTCAGTGGGAACTTAGCAGTGGACAAAACAGAGGAAAGTCCCTACCTTGTTAAGTCTCTATTTTTAGGAGACCTATTTCATTCACTGTCATATTAGAGAAACAATCTCAGTTTTCAGTTAGGGTTCTCTTCAGAGGAAGATATTCATCTAAATCTGGTAGCAGCGCAATGAATCTAATCTCATTTCCTGTCTCTTTTCCTCATGCACCATATTGCTTCTGCCATAAAGCAACAAGAATTCCTGAATTTATGCTTGTTCTGCACAGTTCATCACAGCTTTGCACATGTTGTTGCCCCCTTTGCCTGAAATGCTCTTCTGTCCCTACTGTGGTTAAAAAAATTTCTTGTTATGCTTCTAGGTTCAAGCTGAGATGTCACCTCCTTCGTGAGGCCTGTTATGATTCTCTCAGGCAGGATGGTAACTTTGGCCTCTGAGCACTTTGTATATAGAACTTAACCATACCACTGTGTGATTGTTTACTAGTATGTTCATCACTTTTGTTAGATTCAGAACTTGAGAGATGTAATTATCTCTTCCTCAGTTCTTTTCTTAATGTCTGCCATTTGGTGAGTACTTACTTAATAAGTATTTTTGAGTGAATGAAAAATTTAATATCGATGTGATTTAGCACAATATAATTTACATATGACATAGTGAAATAGACATGTAAATATCATATGTACATTATAAAATAATATATATCTTAAATGTTTATGTGTTTGCTAATTATCTTATTATTACACATATAGAAAAATACACCATCCTAACTCCAGAATGCTCTCATTCTCTTTTAGAACTTCCCCCTGCAATAGTAACCACTATCCTGACTTCTAACAGCATATATTTTTAACCCTGACTTTAAAAAGAAGGGAGATGATTGCCATATTTAAATTATGTGAATAAATCTCTACTTAAAAGAGAAAGATTTAAAATAATTGGCATCTCTGTGTCTGTTTTTTATCCAAATGTTTGGACTTGAGATCTAAGATCTCTTCCTGTGTTAAAATTTTATGACTCTAAAACTTAACATGCTCTCCCACTTTACTATTTATACAACAGTGCCCTCTGATGGTGTAACTTCCTAAATTTACATACAGAATTTAATAATTGCAGCAGCACTTTATCTCTCATTTGAGAGCAAGCTGTGGCCACATAATTCTAGTGGTAAAAAGCTTCCTGAGGGCCGGCCCACGGCTCACTCGGGAGAGTGTGGTGCTGATAACACCAAGGCCACGGGTTCGGATCCTACATAGGGATGGCTGGTTAGCTCACTGGCTGAGCATGGTGCTGACAACACCAAGCCAAGGGTTAAGATCCCCTCACTGGTCATCTTTTTAAAAAAGCTTCCTGAAACCACCGTAAGTTATTGATCATGCGGTGCTCTCACAGCACTGTTTAGCCAATAGGTAATGCCAGAATCTTCCTCTGATGAAATGCTTAACTTCTGTTTGACAAGACATGTTATTTCTTGATTTCCTGGAATGTTTTAGGTGTTCTCAAGGGGCAGGATATCTCTATTTCTGTTTTAGAGGTAGAGCAGAGAGTATTTTTGTTTCATAGTGTTTTGGTAATTTAGAATGTGATTCTCCTTCTGAGGTCCACAGTTCTTGGTTAGGGTAAAGGGAGGTTATTGAGCACTGCAGAGTTATTAGAGAGGGTGTTTACATCCATTTTCCTACCAAGCATATACTAGTTTTTCAAATGTAATTAGATGCTGTTGTGATATTCATTTATACCATTATTGAATTTACAATAGCTTCTTGTATATTTTCTCAAGCACTGGCTACTAAAATATAACACATCTCTAATAATTTCAACATTAACAAGGGGACCTCATACTCAGAAACTTGGGGAACCACTAATTTAGAAGATTTGAACTGCATTCATTTGATAATTATTAATAAAGTGTCTATTTTGTAGTTACGGTGGTAGCTATTGTGTTCTTGCCTTTCGAACTATCCATTTACAAGTACAGGAGCCTGGATCACCAAACCTTTTCCGTGATGGACTCTCCCATTATCACTTCTTTTTTCCCTTCCCCTTTTGCCATAATCTCTTTAAATAAATAATTTAAGAGTTTCCTTTTGAAGATTAAGGGCATGTTACAAAAAAATAATAAAGGAAGGGAATGAAATTCTCTTTTGATTAATATGGACAGTAGGGTATGTGAAGAAGACCAGTGTCTCATTACATAGAAAAATGACTTTATTTGAAGAATATCTCTGAGGAAACTTTCACCTTCTTTGTTAAAATGGAAATGAGACCCTGTTAGGTTGGCAATGAAGAGAGCATCCCTGTGGGAAGGGATGCACAATTACTGTTCTTAGACTTATCTTGCTCTTGGAGGGACTGGTAATCATTTCCCTTGCTACAAAAACACTATCATCAAGGGATGCTGTTTCCCCTTTAGTTCTTTAAGTCAAATTTAGTCTCCAGTACTTTATGATATCCTCATTGTACAGATGAGTGATGGTAGAACATTTAAGCTGGATTTTTGAAAGGCTCTGACATGATAAAGTGGATATAAACAGCAAGTCACCCAATATCCGATGATCTGACTCATAAGATAATGGCTTGCTCTCTGATCTTATCCTAGCTCTGGAGCTACCCCTGTATGAGGGACAACTTAGTAGGACCCCAATCTTAGACAACCACCCTTCTCCAACTATAGACCTAAGCCCTGCCTAAATTCCCCCTTCCTTCCAGGTTTTGGTTCCCTCTTAGAGAACTTGTGTCCTTCCAACATGAAGGTGTCCACCCCTTCTGGGAGTGCCCAGAAATGATGCCAGTTTCCATTTAGAAATTCTGACAGAATGTAATGCCATAATCCCCAAATTAATCAATCCCCAAATTAGTACATGGCACACACATCAAACAGGAGAAAGGGGATCTTGTTTTCATTTCAGCATCTCTGGATTAGAGTTGGAAATCAGAGTGCCCTCCTTCAGGCACTTTGATTTCTTGGAGGTGTGAGTCCATTTTTTCTGGTCCTGTATATCTCTGAGTATACTTTTTGTATCTTTAGTAAAATTTCAGTTAGATCTTGTATACCTGGGTGCCTAAATAAAACCAACTGTATACTGAGTTTTCTAAAATGAAAGCCTGCTTAGAGTCAGTGTTTTTGTTTTTAGCAGTAGCCTAATTAAATGAGTTAAAAATAGTAGTATAATAATGGATATTGAGTCAGGTCAGTGAAAAGACCAACATCTCACATACTCTGTAATTGTTCATAGTGTTACACTAGGCTGCCGGATGTGTTCTTTATTTTGCAAATCTAGGAAAAAGCTACTCTAGTGTACCCTGCTGAAGGTGGAAATTTGTAGTCTGCCCTATCTACAACAGCATGCTATAATGAAGAGCATCCAGATCTGGGTTTTATTGGGCAGAATGGGGAAGGTCTTAAAAGCATGTGAAAAGAATTATATTCGATTTCTACTTATTAGTTATGTTACCTTGAGCAAGTTGTCTGACCTCTCTGAGTCAGCAAGATTGGTGTGATGAAAGTGCCCCCAGAGAGTGACTGGGGGGATGGTGAGGTGATCTGTGTAAAGCAACAGCACAGTGCCAAGCATGTAGGAGGTGTTCTCCGTTATTCTCTTCCATTTCCATCCCTCCCACTCCCAGTGCCCCCAAATTGCCACTCAAACCGAGTCTAACTGATGTAATGTTCTTACTGTTTTTGCTCGATATGGACTTTATTCTTTAGCAGTTCTAAAGTCCAAATAATTATTTTTGTCACAATGAACTTTATTTAAAGGATGTTCTCTTTGTTCCTTCTTGCCTACCCATTCTCAGGAATCCATTTCTCCTTCACAGAGGGAAGGGGGAAGCATCTTTTGAAATTTCTTGTATCATGTTCTGCAAAGAACTGCTTTGCATGACTAGAGGAGTATTTTCTTTTGAGGTCAAGCTTGTGTTGCTTTTAGAGCACTATTATTTATTTTAGTTGTTTCAATAAACTAAATTGCAAAAATAATTTAAAGTTCCAGCTCTGCCTCTGACTTGTGACCTTGGCCAAGTCACTTGACCTATTTAAGCTCAGGTTCTTCAGTTGAACAACACAGATCAAATGGTTTCTAAGGCCCTTGTCACCTTTTTGTGTTGTGATTTATAAAATCTCTATTCAGGAGCCCAGAACTGGAAGGGACATGTGGGTCCCAATTCGCAACAGCAGAGGGCACACTGCCCCTAGTGTGCCTGTCCATTAGGTATTGAAAACTGCATCTGGAAGTTGGTATCCTTGATGATGGGAAGGAGCCAAGAAAATTCTGTAAATTCATGATGTGCAAAGGACATTTCCCTGCATGTTTTCAGTTTAATATTTAGGTGAAACACTCCGAAAATAGATTTTGACAGGCTAAGAGTACATCTTGTAATTCTGTGAAGAGTTCTCCCATCTAAATAGTCTCTGCTTAGGATTGGTGTGCAAATGGGATGGAGAGGGGAACTAACATTTATTGAGCTCTTCTAATATATCAGGAACTGTACCTGGTACTTTAGGTACATTTTCTCTTTTCTCACAGCAATCCTTTGAATTATCATTATTATCCTTATTTTATATAGAAAGATGCTAAGGCTCAGATTGGTTTAGTTACTTGCCTGAGGCCTCACAGCTAATAAGGGATTCAAGTTCAGGTCTGTTAACTCTCAAACCTGCTTTTTTTTTTTTTTTTTAAAGATGACCGGTAAGGGGATCTCAACCCTTGGCTTGGTGTTGTCAGCACCACGCTCAGCCAGTGAGCCAACCGGCCATCCCTATATAGGATCCGAACCTGTGGCCTTGGTGTTATCAGCACCACACTCTCCCAAGTGAGCCATGGGCTGGCCCTCAAACCTGCTTTCTTTCTACTATACCAGGGTTCCTTCATCTTTTCCTCAGTCTTAACAATTAAGGCTGATTACTAGGAGTGGCATACCTTGGGTATGGCCACAGAAGGGAATTTGGCTTTCTTTGGTTCTGAAGTTCTGATGGTCCTTGTAATTCTTCTATTTATTTTATTTTATTTTTATTGATTATACATATTCATGGGGCACAGAGCTGACCGTCAACACCTGTGCCCCAGATGTGGTGAGCAGATCAATACTATCAGCATGCCCACCACCTCAAATTGCAATTATTTCCTGTGTCTTCTACCCAACCTCTTTCCCCAGTCCCCCTCTCCCTCCTCCCAACTGACCTCTGGCAACCCTAGGTCTGTTCTCTCCCCCTTGTAATTCTAGATGGAAACTTTTCTTCTGGCAATAACTTCTTAACATTTACATTTAACATGACATATACAAACATATACCCACGTTTTCAATTTGTAAGCTTTAGACTGGGCTGATTTTAAAAGCTACAATATCTCATTTTACCAGAAGGCTAGGTTCTAAAGTCAGTGGGTAAGGTGAAAATTACGGTACAATTATCTTAGAGAATCTCATGGGAAAGCATCTTTAGAGAGCCATGCACTTCATTTCTTTAAGTGTAACACAACAAGTCCTCCCTTGTTGAAACAGGTCATCCATTTCTCCTGTTCACTCTTTATTCCATTGCTTAGCTCAGTACTTGGTCCAGAATAGTTCAATAGAAGCCTGTTGAATGAGTGATCAAGTAAATTAACGTATATGATGGGAGAGGTTTATAGCACATGGACATTATCTGGTCCACATAAACTGTTTATTTTCATGAAAAGTAGGCTTTAGATTAGAATAACTTATATTTTAGGACTACATATGGTGATGATCATTGTTGGGAAAATATAGGAAAATGGTCAGGGCCCCTCAGATGTTCAGAATCTTGCCGAGCATTTGATGTAAATAGGCACGTGCGCCCAGGTGTTCCTTGGTTATTGTCTGATGTAATTGCACATGTACATCCAGGTGTTCTGGGTAATAGACTTATGTATAAAGGATGAGTGGCTCAGATCTTCACTGCACCCCCTTCCCTGGGATGCCCGGGGGGCTTGGGGAGGCCGCTACTGCTGCTGGAGGCTGTTATTACCAGTGCCTCCAGGATAATCCGAGAGCCCACCACAGCTTCTGGACCTGTAAGCTGCTGCCGCCCTTGCCGAGGACTGAGCTCGTGTCATCTGCCAACGGCTGCTAAGATCTTTCCCCAATTACCTAGCGTGGACCTGCGTGTAAGGGGTCTGGTGGCCCAGTCTGTACAATGGGTTTGAAAGGTCTGAGCCCTAGCCCTGACAATACAAATGGAAACTTAGTATAACCAAAATAACGAAACATTTTGGCTTTAATTATGATTTGCCTTACTCAACAACTGGTGGAGTTGTGTAGCTTTACAATTGGCTACATCGGCAGGATTCTGACATTAGCCCTAGATTTACAATCATAGATATCAGGAAGTATACAGTTCGGTTTAGTTTTGAGACACTTGCATTTCGGGACTTGTGGTATGAATGTGAAGAGTGTGTGTGTGTGTGTGTACATGGAGCTGGGGCAGGGAGTCCCATGTTAGAATGACCTAGGGAAGTCTTGCAGGTTCTGGCTTAGGTCAGAACTGATCCCTGCCCCAGGGAGGCTGGGACGGCACCAGAAGAGCCTATAGTCTGCACCAGACCAGATGTGAATTCTCATTCCTGTCCCTCTAAAGCACTAAGGAATTAATTCAGCTGCCATGATCCCAAAGTCTCAGGGAGGCTCTGTATGGTGGGGTAACTGTTAATTCTGATAGTTGCATAGGAATCTTACCATGTTATAGGATTTGATAATTATATTTTAAAATGGTGAGTTAAAAAAATCTCAAAGGGTAAAAACCCTCAAATATAAAATATGTATATTTAAAGTTCAACTGAAGCTTAAAATTGTTTTGTCAATTTTTTTTTTTTTTTGGGCAGCTGTCCAGTATGGGGATCCAAACCCTTGACTTGATTGACTGTCCCTCAAAATTGACCCCCACTGTGACAGCATTAAGAGGGTGAGAAATCCTATTATGGTAATTGAAAGGTGGGGCCTTGAAAAGGTGATTAGATTGTAGGACCATGCAGTAGTGAATGGATTAAGGCTTTAAAAGGAGACTGCAGGAGGAGCTATTTTATGTCTGTGTTCCTTGGAATTTGAACTTCCCAGCCTCTAAAACTGTAAGCAATAAATTTCATTTTCTTTTTTTTTTTTTTTTTTTTTAAATTTCATTTTCTTATAAACTACCCAGTTCCAGGTATTTTGTTACAAGCAGCAGAAACAGAAACCTTGGTATCATAAGGCTGTCCTCTGTCTAGCAAACCCTGCTGTTCTTTTGTTTTGACATGTTTTATATTATCTGTCTTGCAAAATCTCAGTATCTTCTTGTTGGGCTGAGTCACAGACCCTTCAAACCCAGTGTCAGGCTGACTGGGTCACAGACCCCTCATATGCAGGTCGTGAGCTAGGTAATTGGAAAGATCCTGGGAGCTGTTAGCAAGATTGACATGCTTTATTCAGATGCCAGCTCAGTCCCCCAGTGGACCAGAGGCATTGTCTTTTATACTAGAGTCAGATAACCATGGAACATGTGGGTGTGAGTCAAATAGCCAAGGAACAGCTGGGTGCGAATCAGATAACCAAGGAACACCTGGGCACACACGTACAGTTATATTTACAACAGACATGCTGAGTTATGCTCAACTGAATATGAAGTGAGGGAGCCTGACCAGTCTGTCTCCATTTTCCTCACACTTGTGTTTGTCTCTTTCAATGTAGATTAAACTTTTCTTAAATTCACTTTTTTCTGCTGAAGTATTTAAGTAAATTACAGACGGCATGATGTCCTATCTTCAAATCCTTCAGTGTACATCTGTAAAAAATTTGAAAAATTTTCTGATGTAGAAAATAATATGGTCACTCCTAACTAAATTAACAAGTCTTTAGTATCATCTAATACCTGATTCATATTAAAATTAACCCAGTTGTCCCTAGATTGTTATTTATATCTTGTTTATTGAAAGTAGGATTCAATCCAGGATCATGCATTGCTTCTGGTTATTATGTTCCGTGAAATTCATTTAATCTAAAACTGTTCTTTTTTCATTGTCTTGTAAAACATCCCGCCTTCAGATTTGTCGGATTGCCTCTTCAGAGTGTCAACTTGTTCTTCTACCTTCTGTATTTGCCAGAACCTGGAAATTAGATCTAAAGGCTGAAATAAGATACAAGTTGAACATTTTTGGCAAGATACATCATATGTGATATACGCTTCATATTATGCCACAAGAGGAGATATATAAATACTTGCCTGCCCCACGATTAATGATGCTAACATTGATCACTAGATTCAGGTGATGACAGCCTGATCCTTCCATTGTGAAGTTACATTTTCCCTTTGTGACAGAGTATCCTCTATGATATTACTTTGATACAACATGAATGTTCATTTTTATTTTTTTTATTTTTAATTTTTTTATAAAAAGATGAACGGTAAGGGGATCTCAACCCTTGGCTTGGTGTTGTCAGCACCACACTCAGCCAGTGAGCCAACCGGCCATCCCTATATAGGATCCGAACCTGTGGCCTTGGTGTTATCAGCATTGCACTCTCCTGAGTGAGCCATGGGCCGGCCCTGAATGTTCATTTTTATATTATCCATTCTCCTATTGCTTTTCACACCAACTGGTAATTCTTGCCTGAATCAGTAACTGCATAACTATAATTTTTTAATTCTGCCGTTTCTTCCTCATTGGCTATCATTTGACTAACAGAGTTCTTGTTCATCAGTTGGGACTTTCTGGTACCCTGAAATAATTCTGTTGGAAAGGCAGGTTAAATGCTGAATTTTTACTTTTTAATTTCCAATTTCAAAGTAAGGAATTGATTTAATGGACACCTTAAATGATGGCAAATGAATTTTTTCCTTGCTTTTTTTTTTTAATATCCTTACAGACTAATGGATTTTCATGAATTGAATGAAGGTTTTAATCAAGTACAATCATTATTCTTTTTATGTTGTTTGTTTTATATTCAGTTTATTAAAATGTTAGCCTTCTATTTGTTAAATACAACTCCGTTAATTTTTTAGCACTTCCTTGCTTCCTTGTACAGCAAAATGTGTGAGTTTATCTCACAGCTTCCTTTTCCCAAATGTCAATTAGTCACTTTACTAACAAGCCCTCATTCCTTTTAGTAGGAATCTTATTAGACACCCACATCCTGACACTTGTAATGTCTATTGTGTACTGGGGTGACAATGTTTATAGACCTTTTCAGTGGTCTGTTTAGTTCTTGAATTTTGATATTGAAAGTTTGGATAATGAAAATTCAGTGTATTAGTACATTTTTCTTGCTTATAACAAAATACCTGAAACTGGGTGATTTATAAAGAAAAACAAAATTTATTGCTTACAGTTTCTGAGGCTGGGAAGTCCAAAGTCCATCTGGTAGTAGTGACAGTGACTCAGGGGTCTCACATTGCAAGATGGCGGAAGCAGAGAGAGCAGAGAGAGCGAGACCGACTCGACTTTTCTTTTAAAACCCTCAGAACCATGTCTATAACCACCCTTTTTAATCCATTCAGCACTGCATGGTCCTACAATCTAATCACCCCCTCAAGGCTCCAGTTTTCACTTACCATAATAGGATTTCCCATCCTCTTAACAGTCACAGTGGGGGCTAAGTTTCTAATACATAAAACTTGGGGTACACAATTCAAGATTCAATGAGTTTGGGGGGGACATAATTCAATCCAGTCCATTCAGATAATAAGGGGTATCTCTATTTTGAAAAATAATGGGATGTATTGTAATGAGAGTAGATTTTAAGCGTTCTCACTGCAAAACATAAATATGTGAGGTAATGCATGTTGATTAGCTTGATTTAGCCATTTCACAATGCCAGTTCACAATTACAAAGCATCATGTTCTACACCATAAATACATACAATTTTTATTTGTCAATTAAAAAAATAAGTGAGAAAAAATGGATTCATATTTCTATTTCCAATTTAATGTTTTAAGTAGCTACCTGATTTTATAATGTATCTTTTCTTTTCCATTGAAAATTTTGACTACCAATAACAAACATGGCTTTATCTTACAATAGAAAGAAAACAATTTCAAAATAATATTAATGTTACTATTAAAAAATGAAGTTTAAAATTTCTTATTTTCATAGTATAGGTTGATTTTAATGGAAGAATTAATTTAATTACTTTTATGTAACTTTTATGTAATTACTTTTCTTTGAAATATGTCTTGTCTGTTTTGTTTTTATCATAGGTTGATCATTTTGGATTTAATAATGTGAAAACTTTTAAACAGCGGTACCTAATATCTGATAAATACTGGAAGGAAAATGGTGGATCAATACTTTTCTACACTGGTAATGAAGGGGACATTACCTGGTTTTGCAATAATACGGTATGTGCAGATTTGTGACATTTCAGTGCTCAATTTGCCTTTTATTAGGATAAACTGGAAAAAATGTTTTGCAGCATACGAGTATATGACCAAGCATTATTGTTCTTAATTGTAAAGTTCTTTAAAAAAATAAAAAGGTAAAACTCACTAATAATAAAAAATAACAAAAGTACATGAATAGGCAGTTCACAAAAGAATAAAAACAGATATCCAATAAACCTGCATGTTCAGCCTTAAAGAATTACAAATGAAGAGAATGGAATACTATTTTTGGAAAAATTCAGTTGCAAAAGGTTTTGTTTTTGTTTTGTTTTAATCCCTGCTTATTTCTATAATGAACAAGGATATGAGGGAAGTGGGCATAGGAGTGTTATTACATATAGTTTGTTTTGATTATGGTCAGGAAAGAGCAGGAATTTTTGTAGTTTGTTCAGTGTTATATTCTCAGAAACTAGGACTGTATTAGGCATACAATAGGTGTTTAATAAATATTTGTTGAATGAATGAATAAAATCTAAACAAAGCCAATGCAAATAAGAAAAAGTATATAGGTTTCACTGTCAAATAGGAATTGACTAAGGTAAAATAGTAGCTATCTTTTAGTTTAGTTTTCGTGTTCTACCATTTTTCTTATATGTGCTTGTAAGGGTTAAAAATAGTATAGCTTGTCAGCTTGCTTCCCTGACTATATTTCCTATCACCTTTTATAATAATACCTAAATTCCTTAAAAAAACCTCCTTAATTTAAAAGTATACACGAAAAGAAGACATTCTCTTTTCAGTGGTGAGACTGAAAAATGTCAATTTTCTACCAAAAAGCTAGTCTTAAAGTGGAGACTGAATCATATTATCTCCGATGCCAATGTCTGGCATGGTGCCTGCTGTTGTTCAGGAGGTCTCAGGAAATGTTTGTTGAACTGAATTGAAAGTAAAGATATGAATACAATTAAGCTGTTACTGCATTCTTCATATCTGTGTGTTAGTCGAAACAAAATAATTCCCTTAGAAATTAAATCCTAGGATGACTACGTTTTTTAGGTCAGAGACAAATGAAATCAGTACTTCCTTTCTGTTAGATGCCTGCTCTGTTATTTGGTGAAACAGCAAAAGGTGCCTTGTCTCTTTTCTTTTCCTTGTGTGGTTTCTCTTTTATTCCAAGGCAACAGGGGAACTTCTCCTGTCCAGTGATTTTCCCAGCTCCTTTCTATTCTCTTATAGGCAGATAGTTGTTCCTGCGTTCACCAGACCCCACTGCTCTGACAGGCATTGTGGCAGAACTTAAGGCTTGCCAGGGAATTTCTGTTCTCAGAAGTGGTAGAAAAGAAGGGGATACTCAGTGTAGGAACAGTTATGGAGAACTGACTAGAGGCAGATCCTAGAAGAGCAGATCCTGGCCCTTCCCCAGGTCCAGACACCTTCCTTTACATGTTATAATGTTCCAATTGCACATTCACTTCTGGACATTCATTTATTTAGAGGCAGTGTAACAGAGTGGTCAAGAGTGAAGACTTCAGCCAGACTGATGAGGTTTGAATTTTGGTTTTAACACTTTGCTGTGTGACTCTGGGCAAGTTTCTTATTCTGTACCTCAGTTTTCTCATCTGTTAAATTGGTAGAATAATAACATCTAGTTCATAGAGTTGTCATAAAGACTAAACAAGATTAAGGGACTTGCAGGCAAATAATGTTAATAAATGATAATATATTACATGAACCTCTTTTGAAAGATAAAAACACCCCTGAAATAGATGCAGGCATATAATCACTTATTGCATGTGAATCAGTACAATTAAATTGCTTTCTCTCAAAGCCTGAGGTCAGCTCCAGAGAGGAGTGTTTATTTTTACGGATGGTCGTTACCCTTAAGGCACACACAGTCTGGTGGAGTAAGTAAGACTCACATGCAAGCAAATATTGCAGCACAGTAATAAAGCTCTATACCTGGCACAGTGGTGTTGAGAGGAGGGAGTGATCAGCACTGCCAGGGTGGGGCTCTCAGTGGAGGGCATGCTTGAGTTGGGTGTAGCAGGATCTGTAGATAAATGGCAGGGAATGAATTGGTCTTTAAAGAGAGAAGGTGGGAGGAGGGATTATCAAAACTATCACAGGTAAGCTAAATTCTTCATCCTCATATGCATGCAGCTCTTCTAATTGTTCATTTATTGATCAAAACAAACAAAAACATTTTGAGGTTCTTTGCCCTTGTTAGGGAGTAGCAACTCATTAAAAAGCAACGATGTGCACTAGGAATGACTAATAGTTTTAATCTGTGCTAAATTTAAATGTAATTGGTTGATGTTGACTGCCTAGAATGCTTTGTTCAGTAGGATTTTGAGGCCACAACTGAGGTAAGTGAAAAAATGTGATGATTGATTAATGACCAGCCGTAGGTGTTGGAGCAAGTAGGTCTGACAGCACTTGATGATTGTGCTCTGGAGCCAGACAGCCTGTGTTTGAAACTTGGCTCTGCCATTTACTAGTTGTGTGAATATGGAAGGATATTTAAACTCTTGTGACTCACTGTCTTTGTCTATAAAATGGAGATAATCAAAGTGCCTGTCTCTTACATTGTTGTGATAATTAGGTGAATTAATGCTTATAAAGTATTTTAGAATAGTGTCTGACACATTGTAAGCACTCAGTTAATATTAGTTGTTAGCTATTATTTGTTTTCCAATAAATAAGATTAATATAAAATCCCAAGGGATTATTTCTTCTGTTTTCTCTCTTATGTTGCAAATGCATATGAGTAGCTGGCTAACCTAGATATCTTCAGCTCTTCCGTAGAATATTTGGCACACAGTGCAATTTGAAGACTATTTTAGACATGATGTTTGATTCTAGGGTGAGAGTGTCAGGATAAGAAGAGTTGTAGTGACTAGTGGATGAGCAACCTGAGCTTACTTTTGATTAATATAGTGTGAGATTGATGTGCAACAGTGAAACAGCAATTATGCCATTTATTTGTAGAACAAGCATAAATTGTGCAACTTTTCAGAGAGTTCTTTTTGGTCTGGTTTAACATCTATTTCATATGGTTTGCAAAAAGGGTCAGTGACTTATTTCACGTCCTGATTTTCTCTCGTGACTTTGTAAACTTTTCCTAGGGGTTTATGTGGGATGTGGCTGAGGAACTGAGCGCTATGTTGGTGTTTGCTGAACATCGATACTATGGAGAATCCCTACCATTTGGTGCCAACTCATTCAAGGTAAGTATACTGTTTGTTTTTGTGTGTTTTTTGGCGGCTGATTGGTATGGGGATCTGAACATTTGACCTTGGTGTTATAACACTGTGCTCTAACCACCTGAGTTGACTGGGCAGACTCAAGTTAAGTATACTTTTTACTTTTAAGTTTAGAAGATTTTTTTTTTTTTTTTTTTAAGGTTAGAACACTTTCTAATTACAAGCCCCACTGTGAGATACCTTTAATTTGAACTGCCTAAAATCTCAATAATTTATACTCAAACATTCTTTTTTATATATAATTTGAACAGATTGAGGCTTTTTTTTTGTTGTTGCCATATTATTATCATTTCTAATGTTAATAGTTTTTAACTCAGCCAGGTAAATTTTATTCTATGGCTGTAGAGACAGTGCAGGGAGCTTTTCATTGTTCCAAAAATGTCAGTAAACAATTTTGCTTTATAAACTATACACTTAAATTGTTGGGCCTGCCACTGGAAAAATATAATGAGTACATAGTATTTGTCTAATGTGTTTTTCAATAAAATATAATTAATAAAATAAGGACAAATGAGCTCTATGATTCAGAGGCCACCTGGCCACTTGGATTCCCTTCTGGCCTTTTCTGTTCTCACAGGAGCTTTGGCCTCATCCGTAGATTCTGCACCTGATAAACCAGGACACTTTTTCCTCAACTGAGTTACTTGTGCACTACCCTGTGATTCTGGCTATATTAATTTGCCATTTGTACTATTGTTTACTTAACATTTTTCTATAAACAACTCACTTTTTAAACTTAGAATTATCTTAACCAAAGACTTTATATACTAATTATTTTTTTCTAAATTACATTAAAATAAAAATAATAAATGTTACATTAAAAATGTTTGTACGCTACCGAAGATCATCTTGCATACCACTAGTATACACATATCATGCTTTTGGGGAACTCTCAGCTAGGAGAACTTAAGGTCAGTCATTTTCTAGGCTGCTTGTTTTGTTTTGTTGTTTTTTGTGATTTTCCTCATTCTTCCTGAAAAATATCCCTCCAGTTGTGTTTATTTTAACATAGATTATTTAACCATTCTTTTATTTTTACTTATTTATTTTTATTTGACATGTCTTTATTTAACTCTAATTTTTGGGGGTTTTTATTTTTGGCTTTTTTAATAGTATTTTTTTTTTATTGAAACATAATTGATTACACACATTTTTGACTATCAGTATTTGTGCAGAATATGTAATGATCAAATCAATATTATTAGGATGTTCATTATTACAAATTATAATTATTCTTTGTGTTCCTTACCCGATTTCTCCCTATCCCCCCTCCTCCTCCCCCTTTCCCACCTCTTATAACAATAGGTCTGTTCTCTCCCTCTGAAAGTTCAATATATTATTGTGGCCTGTCTGTCCTTCCTTCCTTCCTTTTTTCCTTCCTTCCTAGCTCCCACTTATGAGTGAGAACATGAAGTGGTATTTCTCTTTCTGTGCCTGGCCTATTTCACTTAACATAATTTTCTCCAAACTCAGCTATGTTGCTGAGAGTGGTAGAATTTCATTATTTTTTATAGCTGAGTAGTATTCCATTGTGTGTATATACCACATTTTTCTTATTGAGTCATCATGGACGTTTAGGTTGGTTCCAGCTCTTGGCTATTGTAAATAGAGCTGTGGTGAACATGGGAGTGCAGGTATCTCTTCAACTTGATAATTTCCATTCCTTTGGGTATATACCTAGAAGTGGGATGGCTGGATTGTATGGTAGTTCTATCTGTAGTTGTTTGAGAAACCTCCATACTGTTTTACATTATGTCTGTACTAATTTACAGTCCCACCCACAGTGTGGAAGTTTCTTTTTCATCATATCCTTGCCAGCATTTCTTATTCTCAGTCTTTTTGGTAATAGCCAGTCTAACTGGGGTGAGATGATATCTCAGTGTGGTTTTGATTTGCATTTCCCTGGTGATTAGTGATGTTTAACATTTTTTCATGTACTTGTTAGCAACTTGTATGACTTCCTTTGAAAAATGTCTGTTGAGCTTCTTTGCCCGTTTTTTAATTGGATTCTTTTTTTTTTTACTGTGATGTTGTTTGAGTTTCTTATATATTCTGGATATTAATCCCTTGTTGGATTTATAGTTTGCAAATATGTTTGCAAATATTTTCTTCCATTCTGTAGGTTGTCTTTTCACTCTGTTGATTGTGCAGAAGTTTTTAGTTTGATATAATCCCATTTGTTTATTTTTTCTTTTGTTGTCTGTGCTGTGGGGTCTTACTCATAAAGTCTATACCCAGTCCTACTTCCTGAAGTGTTTCCCTTATGTTTTCTTTTAGTAGTTTCATAGTTTCAGGTCTTATATTTAAGTCTTTAAATCCATTTTGAGTTGATTTTGGTATATTGTGAGAGGTACAGGTCTAATTTCATTCTTCTGCTTATGGATGTCCAATTATTCCTGCACTGTTGGTTGAAGAGGCAGTCTTTTCCCCAATGTGTGTTCTTGTTGCCTTTGTCAAAGATCAGTTGGCTGTAAGTATGTGGGTTGGTTTCTGGGTTTCTATTCTGTTCTGTTGGTCTGTGTGTCTGTTTTTATGCTAGTACCATGCTGTTTTGGTTACTATAGCTTTATTATAGTATAAATTGAAGTCAGGTAGTATTATGCCTCTGGCTTTATTGTTTGTCAGGATTTCTTTAGCTATTCATGATCTTTCGTTGTTCCATATGAATGTTAGGATTGTTTCTTCTATTTCTGTGAAGAATGTCATTGGTATTTTGATGGGGATTGCACTGAATGTATAGATCACTTTGGGTAGTAAGGACATTTTCACAGTATTCTTCCAATCCAAGAGCATGGAATATCTTTTCCCCTTTCTGTGTTCCTTTTAATTTCTTTCAGCAATGCTTTGTAGTTCTCATTGTAGAGATCTTTCACTTCCTTGGTTAAATTGATTCCTAGATATTTTATTTTTTTTAATGATTATTGTAAACGGGCTTGCTTTTTTGATTTATCTTTCTGCTATTCATTATTGGAGTATTACAATGCTACTGATTTTGGGGTGGCTTTTGCATCCTACAACATTACTGAAATTGTTTATTAGCTCTAAGAGTTTTTTGATAGAGTCGTTAGGTTTTTTTTATATATAGGATCATTTCATCTGCAAACAGGGACAGTCTGACTCTGTTTTTTCCAATCTGGATGCTCTTAATTTCTTTCTCTTGCCTGATTGTTCTGGTTGGAACTTCCAATACTGTGTCAAGTAGGAGTGATGGTAGTGTGTATTCTTGTCTTGTTCCTGTTCTTAAGAGAATAACTTTCAGCTTTTCTCCATTCAGGATGATATTGGCAGTGGTTTGCTATATATGTCTTTTATTGTGTTGAGATACTTCCTTCTATGCCTAATTTGCTGAGAGCCTTTATTATGAAAGGATATTGAATTTTGTCAGATGCTTTTTCTGTGTTTTTTGAGATAATCATATGGTTTTTGTTCTTGATTTTGTGGATGTAGTGTCCGACATTTATTGACTTGCTTATGTTGAACCATCCTTGCATTCCTGGGATGAATCCCACTTGATCATGGTGTATAATTTTTTTGCTGTGTTGCTGTATTCTGATTTTGTTGAAGATTTTTGCATCTATGTTCATCTGAGATATTGGCCTGTACTTGTTTTTTGTGTGTGTGTGTGTGTGTGTGTGTGTGTGTGTGCGCGCGTGTGTTATCTTTGTTTGGTTTTGGTATCAGGGTAGTACTGGCCTCACAGAATGAGTTTGGGAGAATGGCTTCTGTTTCAGTTTTTTGGAATAGTTTGAAGAGAATTGGAATTAATTCCTCTTTAAAGATTTGGTAGAATTCAGCAGTAAAGCTATCCAGTGCTGGGCTTTTCTTTGTTAGGGCACTGCTGATTACTCCTTCAATTTTGTTGCTTGTTATTGGTCTGTTTAGGTTTTCTGTTTCTTTTGGGTTCAATCTTGGTAGTTGTGTGTGTCCAGAAATTTATTCATTTCCTCCAGGTTTTCAAATTTGTTAATGTATGGTTGTTTATGATAGTCTTTAATAATTCTTTTTATTTCTGCGGTCTTGATTTGTAGTGTCTCCTTTTTCATTTCTGACTTTTGTTATTTGGGTCTTCTCTCTTTTTTTGGTTAACCTAGCAAATGATTTGTCTATTTTGTTTATCTTCTCAAAAACCTAACTTTTTGTTTCATTGATCTTTTGTATCAGTTTTTGTGTCTCTATTTCATTTAGTTCTGCTCTGATCTTAATTATTTCTTTCCATCTACTACTTTTAGGATTGGATTGTTCTTGTTTTTCTAGTTCTTTGAGGTGTAATGTTAGATTGTTTATTTGAAGCCTTTCTATTCTTTAAGGTAAGTGTTAATTGCAATAAACTTCCCTCTTAGTATTGCTATTCAAGTATCTCACTGGTTTTGATACGATGTGTCTTTACTTTTGTTAGTTCCAAGAAATTTTTTGATTTCCTGTTTAATTTCTTTATTAATAGATCATTCAGGAGCCTGTTGTTTAATTTCCATGTATTTGTGTAGTTTCCAAAGTTTCGCTTGTTATTGATTTCCAGTTTTAATCCATTGTGGTCTGAAAAGATACTTGAAATGGTTTCTATTTTAAAATATATTTCTCAGACTTAATTTGTGACCTAACATTTGGTCTATCCTGGTGAATGTTCCATGTGCTGATAAGAGTTTCATATTCTGTAGCTGTTGGATGAAATGTTCTGTAGAGATCTGCCAGTTAATTGGTCTAAAGTATAATTTAAATCCTGTGCTTCTCTGTTGATTTGTTGCCCAGAAGATCTGTCCAATGCTGAGAGTGGGATATTCAGGTCCTCCACTATTGTTGTTTTAGGGTCAATCTCTTTCTTTAGTTCTAATGGTGTTTGCTTTATGTACCTGGGTGCTCTAGTGTTTGGTGCATGTATATTTATGATCCCTTTCTCATAGCCTTCTTTGTCTTTTTTTATGGGTTTTGTTAAAGTCTACTTTATCTGGTATAAGAATAGCTACTCCTGCTTGGTTTTAGTTTCCATTTGCTTGGTATATCTTTTTATATCCCTTCACTATTAGTCTGTGTATGTCTTTACAGGCAAGATGAGTCTCTTGAAGACAGCATATAGTTAGGTCGAGCTTTTTAGTCAAGACCATCAATACGTGTCTTTTGAGTGGGGGGTTTAATCCATTTACATTTAGAGTTGTTGTTGAAAGGTATTGTCTTACTCCTGGCATTTTATCACTTTTGTTTAGATGTTTTAAATATCTTTTCTTTCTTTCTTTCCCCTTTTATTATTCATCTTGTTTATTATGTTTGTTGGTTTTTTGAGGTGGTAAGATTTAGTTTCTTTCTCTTTCTTATTTGCATTTGTGTTTTACCAGTGGATTTTGTTCTTTCTTGTGTATTCTTGATAGTGATCATTGTTTTTTGGGTTCCAGATGCAGGACTCCCTTGATAATTTCTTGCAGGGCTGGTTTTGTGGTGATAAACTCCCACAGTTTATGTTTGTCTAGGAAATACACTATTTCTTTCTTGTTTCTGAAGGATAGCCTTACTAGATACTTTTCTTGGCTGGTGGATTTTATCTTTTAGTATTTTGAATATATCATTCCATTTTCTTCTGGCTTTAGAGTTTCAGTTGAGAAGTCTGTTGTTAATCTGATGGGGGCTCCCTTATGTTTTTCTCTTGTTGCTTTTAGAATTCTCTATTTATCTTTGAGCTTTGCCAGTTGGACTATAATGTGTCTCTGAGAGGATCTTTTCAGATTGGATATGTTAGGGGATCTTTGAGCTTCCTGGATCTGAAGTTCTGTGTCTCTTCCTATACCTGGAAGTTTTCCATTATTATTTCATTGAATAGGTTTTCAATGCCTTTTCCTTTCTCCTCTCCTTCTGGAACACCCATGACTTGGAGGTTTGTGTGCTTAAAGTTATCTGCTCGCTCTCTTACATTTACTTCATTTTTAAAAATTCTTTTTTCTTTTTATTTCTCCATCTGAGTTATTTCAAAAAGACCATCTTTGAGATCTGAAATTCTTTCTTCTCCTAGCTCAAACCTGCTGCTTAAGCTCTTGGTTCTGTTTTTTATTTCACTGAATAAATCCTTCATTTCTAGGAGTTGTGCTACATTCTTTTTTAAGGTATTAATCTCTTTGTAAATTTCCTTCTTCATATCTTGTTTTGGTGTGTTCTCTAATTGAGTCTTCTCTTATCTCTTTGAGTTTCATTAAGATTGTTGCTCAGAATTCCTTTTTTTTTACATTTTAAGGATTTCTTGCTCTATGGGGTCTGGTACTTGAGAATCACTGTATTTCTTTGGCGTAGCATATATATATTTTTTATTCATATTTCTAGTATCTCTACATTGATGTCCAGTTATTTGGTAGAGCAGTTACTTTTTCTGTTACTCTTACTCCACTGTTAACTCTTATTGTATTAATGCAGTTGAGTGAGTGGCAGGCTGCCTGCAGAGTGGTTCTGGCTGCTCCTGTGGTGATAAGCTGTCCTCGCAGCAGCAATAGCTGTGGCAGTGGCTGTGGTGGACCACCTATGTAGAAGTAGTATTTGCAGTGCCCTCCTGGGTTTCTGTCTTGGTTCCTTGTTGCAGATTGTGCCTACACTGCTTGTTTTGTAAGGGCCTGTATTTGCTTCTCTAAGGGCCTTACTGAGTGGCTTCATGAGATGGTGGCTTACTTCCCTCAATGTTGGCAGTCCAAGAGAGCAAGGTGGAAGCTGCAGTGCTTTTTTATTACCTAACATTGGTAGTTACATATCGTTACTTCTGCCACATTCTGTTCATTAGGAACAAGTCATTAAGTTCAAAGGCAATGGAATTGGGCTTCACCTTTTAAAGGAGGGAGTGTGAAGAATTTGCACACATATTTTCAAGAAACCTTTTAGCCCCTTCAGCTCAGAAGGACTCTTTTTGAGCTTCACCTTCCTACACTGTGGTTGGGAAATTGGTCTCACAAAGAGAGCTAGACAATCATGGAACTTACTTTATGAGTTTTCCTTCCCTCAGGGATCATTGTCTTGTGTTGACTGTTTTCCAGTGCCTGAAAATAGGATTGTTGTTTTTTTGCCTTTCAATTTTATAGTTGTTTACAAGAGGGAGACTAGTGTGCTTCTGTTGTTAGTGTACATAATCTCTCTGATAAAGAAGGTTAAGTTTTATTTTTATTGATAATTCTTACCTCAGTTGTCCACAGGATTTAGTTTATCTTTGCTTATATGGTAAACATTTTAAATGTGTCAAGATTTGAAATAAAAGTTATGAGTTGTCTGTTAAGCTTAGTTTTATATTCTGTCATATATGCTGTTAAATGTTAGTTATAGTTTATTTCTATTGTTTCTACAACTTCAACAAGATTTTTGGTAAATAGTATGTAATGGTAATTACATTTGAATTCAAAATATGTTCTACAAAGTTAAAATCATTTTTTTCATGAGTTGTTTAAATCAGCACAGCTATTGCTTTAATACTGGGCATTTTAGCTCAATTGCTTAGAAATTCTGTTTGGAGAAAAGCTTATCTGACTCTGGCTCTTTTCTAGATCTATGCTATGCCTAAGCTGCTGTTATGTATATATTTATAACCATGTTCTTTGTTATTTTTCTTTAGGATTCCAGGCACTTGAATTTTCTGACATCAGAACAAGCTCTGGCTGATTTTGCAGAGTTAATCAAACACTTGAAAAGAACAATCCCAGGAGCTGAAAATCAACCTGTCATTGCCATAGGGGGCTCTTATGGTGGCATGCTTGCAGCCTGGTTTAGGATGAAATATCCTCATATGGTAGTTGGGTAAATACATTTATTAGACATGAGCACTTCTTAGTGACTCTCAAGGCAGACTTAGAGATTTGTTTTGGGTAAAACATGCTCCATTCTATTGTATTGAGATTTCTAGTTTCTGTCTGATTATTTTTCTCACCATTTTTGTTTAATCTCGGTTACAATTTTAAAACTTGGATTAGATGAGTTATGTATATTTTTTTCTTTCTCCTTTCTGTTTTCTTTACCATTTAGAGCTCTTGCAGCTTCTGCCCCGATATGGCAATTTGAGGATTTGGTACCTTGTAATGTATTTATGAAGATTGTAACTACAGATTTTAGGAAAAGTGGTCCAAATTGTTCAGAAAGCATCCGCAAGTCCTGGGATGCCATTAATCGTCTCTCAAATACTGGTAAGCTTTAATCAAGAGAATGGAATGAGGTTTTTTTTCTTTTAACCTTTCATTTGTTAAACTTAACACTTCCTACTTTCTAAGTAAATGTTTTATTAAAGTATAACATTGTCTCAGTCTGTTTCTGATGCTTATAATAAAATACGGGGTAATCTATAAAGAAAGTGAAATTTATTGCTTACAGTTTCTGGGGCTTGGAAGTCCACAGTCCAGGGGACACATCTGGTGAGGGTCTTGGTGGTGGCAACAGTGACCCAGGGGCATCACATGGCAGAAAATGGCAGAGCAGAGAGAGACTAACCTCCTCATTCACTCTTTAAAGCCCTCCAAACCATGCCCATGACCACTATTTTAAATCTGTTCACTACAGCATGGTCCTGCAATGTAATCACCTCTTCAAGGCCCCAACCTTCAACTACTATAATAGGATTTCCCACCTTCTTAACACTGTGACAGTGGGGGTCAAATTTTAGGAGGACACTCAATCCAAGGCGAACATACATATAGATAACTACATAAATCAAAATGCATAGCTTGATGAATTTTCACAAAGCAAGTATATAGTGTAGTTAGCATCCAGATCAAGAAACAACATCATCTGCATCTCTCAGTAACTTTGCGCCCCCTTCAGTCTCTACCTTTATACCTACATGGCTAATCACTATCCTCACTTCTACAACCATAGATTAATTTTGCTTGTTCTTGAAGCATGTGGGGGTACTTCAAAAAGTTTGTGAAAAAATGGAATTAAAAGATAATATGAATCTTCCCATGAACTTTTGGGAGACCCCTCATAGTACTTTTTCTTTCCTGCTATCTTTTGCTCAAAAGTGCTGTTTGTTACATACTTTAATTTGTTTTATTTAGGTTGTAGTTTATGCATTCTCATTGTTCTACATTTTATTTATTTATTTCTATAGTATCTTAAAAAGGTGAATACTTTAGAATACTAATTCTGGTAAACTCCTTGAGGATAGGCAACTCGTTTATCATGGGATTATCCAGTTGCTCTAAAAATATTTTAATGAATGTTAAAAAAAATGTTTTTGGAAAAATGACATAAAATATTGAAATACTAAATATTGAAATACTAATAAATGATCTATAAAGCCTGTTGACCAGTGCTTTTTAGATTCCAACAATGTGATTCTATTCCCAGGTGGTGGTTTGCAGTGGCTTACCAAAGCCCTTCATTTATGCAACCCATTAACTTCTCAGGACATTCAAAATTTGAAAGACTGGATCTCTGAAACCTGGGTGAATCTGGCAATGGTGGACTACCCTTATGCATCTAACTTTTTACAGCCTTTGCCTGCTTGGCCTATCCAGGTAACAGGAAAATGTTCTCTCATTATTTTTTAAATTTTTTTAAAAGATGACTGGTAAGGGGATCTTAACCATTGGCTTGGTGTTGTCAGCACCACGCTCTTCCAAGTGAGCTAACTGGCCACCCCTATACAGGGATCTGAACCCTTGGCCTTGGTGTTATCAACATGACACTTTCCCAAGAGAGCCACAGGCTGGCCCTCTCTCATTATTTTTAATAACATACTTCTCATTTTTTTTTTCATATGCTTTCTTTGACTTTCAGCATCAGAGAAAATCCCAATGATATAGGGGATCTGGAGTCAGTCAAACTTGGGCTAGAATCCTGAGTTCTTGCCCTTTCTAATTATGCAATCTTGGATATGTTACCTAACTTTTCTTAACTCTGTTTTCCTCATTTGAAAAATGGAGATAAAATGTATGAATTACAGAGTTGTGTGAATTAGAAATAAGACCAATAGTTGCTGTTGATGGAATAATTACTATGTGCCAATCCCCGGGCCATGCACTTTGCATACATAATTTATTTAATCTTTGTGATATATGTGTAACACCTAGATATATGTAGTACATGGTTGATGCTTAATAAATGGCAGCTGTAATACTACTATGATTTGACTGGCTACTAAGGCATTCTAAGTGCTACACACATCATGAAGGGGTGATCCCCATGAAGCACAGTGGAGAGGAAAGAACACTGACTTGGATCCTGAAGGTGAGGGTTTGGTCCAGAACCGTTGCTTACCAGCTGTGTGATCTTGGGCACAGTGCTCTTCTTCCCAGAACCTCCATGTCTTACTCTGCAGAATGGGATAAAATACTTACACGCTGGATATGGTTGTGCTGAAGATCGAATAAAATTTTGGATGTGAAACCATTCAGGAAAGTGCAAATATACATCACATCATAAATTTTAAGTTTCTTTTTATGTCAAAATTCTTTTGTTGCGTATGCTCTTCCTAAGCATTCCTTTGTAAAGAACTTTCCCCTTAGTTTTAAAAACAAAGGCTAGCCAACTTGATGATTAAGTTTAGAGAATATAACTGACTCTACAACTAGAATGGGTGCTGGAAATGAAAATAGAATTGGTAATATGAGAGTCAGGTTTTAAAAGCATTTTTAATTTAACTGTCCCTTTGAACTATTAAATGCACAACTTGCTTAAAACTTTGAAACTAAAATGGAACAAGTCCACTTGCTGTTAGTTATTTTTCTTCATGTAAAAAGTAGAAGGACCAATGAGTGTCTTGCACATAGCAGGCTGGAGGTAAATATGTATTGAAATAAAGTGAATTTTAACAAAGCCAAGTTATTAAAAAGAGCAGATCTCTTTCATGTTAAGAAAACCTGACTCAAAATAATGAGGAAAAATTAAACCAGTAAAAAAAAAAAAAAAAAAAAGGTAAACCAGTTTCATAAATGTCAACACACTAATAATGCCTTATTATTTTGCTATTGTTATTGTATATATACTATTATTATTATATAATTATATATAATGTTGAACATATTATATATATTATTATTTTACTATTTATGAAGCACTTTCGTATACGCTGTCTCATTTAATCCTCACAAAAATACTGTGGGAAAAAGAGGTATAATCTCAAATCAGTGGAATAGAAATTTTTTTTATTTAAATTTTTTTTTATTGAAACATTATTATACATATATGCAGGGTATAGAGTTGAATATCAATACATGTATGTAATGTATGATGATCAGATCAGAGTGATTAGCATATTCATCATTATAAAACTTAATCATTTTTTTGTGATGAGGACATTTGATCTCTTCTAGCCATTTGATAACATGCAGTAAATTATTGTTAATTATAGATGCCTAGCTTGACAGTCCACCCACAGAACTTATTTTTCCTATCTAGCTGTTATGAGTCCTTTAACTGACTTCCCACTATTCTCCCTCCCTCTCTCCCTTTCCTGCCTGTAGTAACCACATGTATTAGTCAGTCTCTGTTGCTTGTAGTAGAAATACCTGAAATTGGTAATGTATAAAGAAGTAGAATTTATTTCTCACAGTTTCAGAGGCTGGAAAGTCCAAAGTCCAGGGAACACATCTAGTGAGGGCCTTTTCCTGGTGATGACTACAGTGACTCAGGGTATATCACATGGCAAGAAAGGCAGGAGCAGAGAAAGACTAAGCTTCCCAGTTGCTCTCCTTTTAAAGCCATCAGAATCATGCCCATTACTCCATGAGTGGATCGATCCATTCACAAAGGCTTAGTCCTCACAATCTAATCACCTCTTCATGCCCACCTTTTAATTACCGTAATAGGATTTCCCACTCTCTTAACACTGTCTCAGTGGGGATTAAGTTTCAACATGAGCTTTGGGGAGACAAACATATCCAAACTATATCACCACAATTCTGTTCTGTCCTTCTGAATGTCCAACTTATTATTATTACTTGTTTGTTTGTTTGTTTCTTTCTCCCACTTATCAGTGAGAACATGCAGTATTTCTCTTTCTGTGCCTGGCTTATTTCACGTAGCATAATTTTCTCTAAACTCATCCATGTTGCTGCGAATGGCAGAATTTCATTCTTTTTTATGGCTGAGTAGTTTTTCATTGTGTGTGTATAACACATTTTCTTTATCCAGTCATCTGTCAATAGACATTTAGGTTAGTTCCATATCTTGGCTATTATGAATAGAGATGTAGTAAACATGGGAGTGCAGGAATCCCTTGAATATGATGATTTCCAATCCTTTGGTATATGTCGAGTAGTGGGATTGCTAGATCATATGGTAGTTCTATCTGTAGTTGTTTCAGAAAATTCCATGCAATTTTCCATAATGGCTGTACTAATTTACAGTCCCACCAACAGATTTCTTGCCAACATTTGTTATTTTCTGTCTTTTTGATAATAGTCTAGCTGGGGTGAGATGATATCTAACTGTGATTTTGATTTGTATTTCTCTGATGATCAGTGATGTTAAGCATTTTTCATATAACCATTGGTTATTTATATGTCTTCTTTTGAGAAATATCTATTCAGCTCCTTAGCCCATTTTTAAATTGGATTATTTTTATTTTTATTTTTTTACTATTGTTTACGTTTCTTGTATATTCTGGATATTAATCTTGTCAGATGCATAGTTTGCAAATATTATCTCCCATTCTGTAGGTTGTTGTTTTTGCTCTATTGATTGTTTCCTTTCTTGTTTATCAATCTTTTTAGTTTCATATAATCCCATTGTTTATTTTTTATTTTGTTGCCTGTGCTTTTGAGGTCTTATTCATAAAATCTTTGCCCAGTCCTACATCTTGAAGCATTTCTTCTATATTTTCTTTTAGGAGTTTTATAGTTTCAGGGCTTTTATTTAAGTCTTTAATCTAATGTAGTAGAAATTCAAGCTCAATTAAGGGGTGGTGTAAGTGAGATTTGAACTTGGGTCTGCCATCGTTCAAAGCGTATGATCTTCTCCCGCACTGCATTGGATTAGGTGGAGAATTGACTGAAGGTTTGGGTGGATCGCTGCTCACAATGTGACAAATATCAGATTTAGCTCTGTACTCTATCTATGTACAAAGTAAGAATTACATTTGCATCTTTATTTTCACTTGGAGAACAAATGAGTTGTCAGATGATAAAAACATATGGGAATTCTGTTATTATTTAGAACAGAGTTTGGCAAGCTTTATCTATAAAGGGCTGCATTTTAGGCTTGGTAGGCCATATGGTTTCTGTCACAATTGCTGAAATGTGCAGCTGTAGCATGAAAGTCACTGTAGATAATACATATAGCTGTGTCCAATATACTTTATTCATAAAAACAGGCAGTGGGCTGGATTTGGCCTAGGGTTGTAGTTTGTTGACCCCTGATCTGGAAAAAGAGCCAAAGGAATACAGCTGGTTTTCATTATTTGGAACAAGGAACAGTCTAACTTTGGTTTTCTCCCTACTTCTGTAATGTAATATATTTTGCTGTTGAGTTGTAAATGTAAATAAATATTTTATCTTTCACTCTCCTAGATAATTACGTAAAACCGGTGAAGTACATCTCAAATATTTTGTTGTCTATTTTTTATCTAGTATAATCCTTCTTTTATCTTTTGTTATAAAAGTTTATTTTTAAGACAAGATAACTTTGTGTCTTTCTCCCACAATCACCTTTTACTTCTTTTATCCAGGATTAGTTCTTGTCAATATCTTCAGTTATTTTTTACCGTCGTTATCCTTTCTCTTGACATATTAAGGAATTCTTGATTGCTTATAATATATTTATGATTCTGTTTCCTGCCTGCACCCCATCAAAAGTAATTTTCTATATAGGACTGACCGGTGCACTCACTGGCTGAGTGCCGGTCACGAAAAAAAAAAAAAAAAAAAAAAAAAAGTAATTTTCTCTTTTGCTTCTTTCTTGAGAAATTTACATTGCCTCTTTTTTCAATTTCATCCTGTAGCTAGTTATCCATGTGATTTTAGAATTTTTCTACTGCATGTTTCCCTCCCAGACTTTTAGCTTTGGATCACTTTCTTTCACTGTTTATTCTATTTCTCCTTTCTTGACCCCCCTCTCTGTTCTCCCAACCCACTAATCCCTGGAACATTACCCCGTTGGGGACCGCTCTTTCACTTGGATAGTTCCATTTAACCAGGACTCCTCCTCCCTCTGATACACTTCCTCCTTTTTAAAGGCTGACAAACAGCCGTACTTTTCTGAGTCTGTAACTCAGGCTTAGGATGGTGAGATAATATGTAACAGTCGGGTTATGAAAAAAAGCAGGTGATTTCCAATTCTATCTGGACCTTGTACAGTTCTGAAGGATCCATGGGCAGCAACTAAATGCCATTTTCCGTGTCAATTCGAGTAACATTCTTTTTAATTTGTCTTTGGGCTTTGCACACTCAGACTCCATTTGCTTTTGTTTACTGTTAAAAGAAGCTGCAACATTCATGCAGAAATAATCATGGACTTGGCTGGTAGGACACAAGGAAGAAGAGAAAAGGGAAATAGAACCCCTCTGTCATTTGACTGTTCTGTCAGCATAAAAACTACTAGGTTTCTTCTCAGCTTCAAGAGCAGGTTTAAAGCATACTGTAGTTTGTTATGGAATAATTTTTTAGCTGATAACTCATCAAATATTTTAGCTTAGCCTTCTGAGCACGCAGATAGATATAGAGAAATAATAAGACATAAGATAGAAAATCTCTTCCGTTCTTCTTGGTGTTTGATAATGTATGCGACCTCTCTGGGTGGTTTAAGCGGTTTAGGTGCATTCTATGAAAAGGGAGCTTTTAATGACAAAACTAATGTGATTATCTGAGTGAGTGTGAGAGGGGTATTGAAGCCTTAGAGAAAGAAAATCTGTTAGAAAAGCTGAATGTATCTGCTTAATCCTTTCTCTAATGTGGATAGACCAGGCTCTCTGAGAGGAGATTGGTCTTTTTTTTTTTTTTTTAAACCTATCTTCTTTCCTTCCTCTTTTGAAACATTTTCTTTTTTTCTCTTTTCTTATTCAAGTACTTATCCTCATAGGTAAAGACTCTTAAAGCTTTTAAACAAATCATTATCTTTATTTTCTCTGGTATATGTGAGGTCAAAGGGAAGAGCCTAAATATTTGGGTGCAGATCTGATTAGCTTGGTACTAAGGTTGCATGAATATTCTACTTTTTCCATTATTTCTATACTTTTAAAAACCAGAATCATTAAAATGAACTTCTAATACTCTTAAGTGTTTACTGAATGTTCACCTTTATTCTAGGAAATAGAAAGTGAATTAAGTCTATCCATTACAAGTGTTGATTCTTAATGCTCATATTACTCTACTCTTTTATAGTTCTCTTTTTACTGTTGCATGTTTTAGAAGTTTTGTGATTTTATATTGCCACAGAATTCCTTCTAAGTTTTTACCTAAAACAAACAGACTTAGAAAAATATAAGGACACTCTAAGAATCAAAAAATATAAAAGAAAAAAATTAAGCATGAAACTATAGATATATTTAGGCACTGTTAGTGTTATTTTTTTCTCACATTATAACTTGCAAAATTGAGTACTTGTAGTATAGTGGTTACAAATGGAAGCTCCAGGGTGAGTCTGCATTTGAATCTCAGCTCTGCTACTTCCTTGCTGTGTGGCTTTGGGCAAGTTGCTTAACCTCTCTGTGCCTGAGTTTCTTCATTTGCAAAAAGGGGGTAATAGCAATTGTCATGCTAATTAGAATTATTATGAATATTTCACAGAATCTGGTGTACAGTAAGTACTAAATTGATGCTAGTTATATAATAATAACAATAGCTATTATTGTTATTATATAATCAGGAAGGCAGATTATTATACCAGGATTTTGTGGTCAAAGTCTGGGTTCGGAACTTATATTCATAGTTTTTAAATCGTGTATCGATAACCAGAACTTTCTAAGCTTGTTTTCTCCTCTGTGAAATGGGAATGGTCATTACATGTTGCTACCTGGGTCACTGTGGAGAAGGTACCTGGCCTCAAGGAATATTCAGTTGTACTAACATCCTCAGCCCCAGCTGCCCCATTTTAGTGCATTTATGACTAAAGAGGTTTAAAACGCCCCATGTAGAAATTGTTTAGAAGAAGCCATTTGTTAGTGCCTCAAAATAAATATATAGTTTAGAGGCTACCTAGGTGTTGAGTATTTTGGACAGAGGTGGTTGGCAGGGACTCTTTCCTTGTTGTCTGATTAGATCACAGTCCCTAAGTAAACAATCAACAGGCCAAATGCTTACCCTCATCACATGTGTAATATCTGCAAATTATCAGGGTTAAGCTGAAATATTATATGACGTTGAACCAAAATCACCTATATCTGACTGTTTGACCTATAACGTGGCAATTTCATATGGTTCAACTTAATATATTTACGTGTTTTATGGATCCTACAGATCTTTGATAAAAGTATGTGAATATCTCCTTTGGAATTACTATGGTCTTTGAATAAACATGGGAATAATGCTGAGGTCTTGCTAGTATGACTTTGGTATTTTTTTGAAACTTTATTAACTCTGCTACCATACCGAAATTGTTAAGGAAGTACATAGAGATTATGTAGAGATTTTGTTTTTTATGCTAGAGGATGATGTTTGAACTCAAAGAATCTTTGAGTTAGAAAGAAGCTTTAGAACCACCTAAAATAAAATTCCCATAGTAAATTTGCAAATACTTTGCAAAAAAATTTTTCAGTGATATTTTTCAGGCCTTCTATCTAGCATACTGGTAGAATTATAAATTGGTACTTCTTTTCTATAAAGAAGCTTGACAGGATGTACCAAAGGCCTTATGTTTATTTCCTTTGAGCCACTAATTTCTCTATGAGTTTATCTCAAGAAAACAATTAAAGATATGTGTAATGATTTAGCCCTAAGGGTATTTATTGTAGCCTTATTTGTAATGAAAGGTTGGGAGTGATCCAAATGACCAGTTTTAGGATTGCTTCACCTGTTCTTCACCTACCCATTCTTATTGCTTCCCTCTGGATTTTCTCATGTTGGTCTGTGTCCTTCTGAAGGTATGGTGCTTGGAACTGGACCCAGTTCTGCAAGGGTGATCTGACCTCACAAAGGACAGTAGACCCAGGATTTCCCTTAATGTGGACATGGAATTTTTATCAGTGGAGGCCAAATTTCTGACCATGATGATCTCTCTCTGTAACTGGGGCTGCCGAAACCCCAGTATTGTCAGCCAGTGCCAGTCTCCAGCCATGTTTGCGTCTTTTAAGGAGTGACAGTAACTGCTATTTGCAGAGATGGCTATTCATGGTGACTCCTTTTCTTTTCCTGACAGAGGCTCAGTGTTTCTTGCTGTAAGAGGGAATCTGATGCCAGCATGTGAGTCATACTCTCTTGCTACTGTTCTTTTCTAGAGTTTTAGGCCACATGTTATTGCACATCAGTACCTCACTTCCCCCTGACCAGCTTGCATTGTCACCCTGCCTCATCTACCATGCTGTGCTTGAACATAATGCTCTCTGCAATCCATGTGTCTAGTCTTTAGTTTTGTGCTGCTTTTTGAAAGAGCTGAGTCTGCTGTTGGTGTCCAGATTCAGGAAAGAATGCTGATCAACCGCTGGCAATAGATAGTTTACTAAATCCTGTGATTGATTCTTGATTTCCATATTGTGTTGAGTATTTCCTATTGGCATATTTCTTAGTAATATTTTCTGAGAGAAGTGCTGTGCAAATGTTAGGTGTTTTTTTTGACTTACCACAAATAATCAAGAGTTGTCAAAATAGTAAAACACTGACTTAGTTTTTCTTCAACTTACAATGCTTTAGGTTTGATAGGTTTGTGAAGCTCTCAGTTTAGCCCAGTTCTGTTTCTACACATACATCCTAAACCCTGGTATATCTATTCTTATGATCTCACAGTTACTTTTTAAAGGTATATTCAGTTATTTGGACATTTTAATTTGACTTTTCTCACACTTAGCATTTCCAAATACTTATTGGTAATGGTGCACACTTTGTCTTCCTTTTGGAAAGTCACACTGCAGTAGAGCATGTTAAAGACTCTGAGAAATCCTGCAGTGAAGAAAGTTGTTCGCATTTGCTAATACAACATTCCTTAAAAATATTTGACTAATAAACCTTTTTTAACAATGTACCAGCTAACATTTCATAGAAATATTGTTGTGCAGAATATCTTTGGGGAGAGGCATTGAATTTTCTCTACAGTTCATTTCCTCTGTCTTTTTAAGTATCCCTTTTTTTCAAAAGGTGTTACTGGAAGCTTGTTCTAGGCAGAACTGTGATGAGGGACCGGGTTTGCTTGCAGCTTCTTACCTCCTTTCTCAGTCCCCTCCTTTGCTGAGTGGGAGCATGTCTCCAGCCCAGGCTTGGTTCTTCTTCCTGCTGCTCTCTCTCCGAGGTGGCATGACTGGGCTGCTTCTCTCCTGGTTCCTTCTCTGGAATTATTTCTTCTTTTTTGTCAGAACTTGCCTATTGTATATATGTGTTCCATATGAAATGGGAAAGGACCAGATCCTGAATTCATGTCAAAGTATTGATAGAGGATGTGAGCTTAATGTGTTTTCCTTACCACTGGGGCTATTTGTAGTTTTATAGGGGGACACTTACTAAACTGTGAAGCTTGATGGATGAGATGTATATTTTATAATCAGAGACAACTGGGGATGAACCTAGGTCCTACCATTTACTAGCTGGGTGACCTTGAATAAATGATTTAACCTGAGACTATGTTTCTTCTTGTAAAATAGTGGACAATAATCTATCTGATTATTGTCTTTTTTGAAGACTAAATAATATAATGGTTGTAAACCCAGGGCTTAATAATTAGTAGCTATTGTTATTATTGTTATTCAGCTATGATTCCATTGCCTGTCATTTTCCTCCAACATTTTATTATGAAAAATTTAGAACATATAGAAAAGTTAAAATAGTAGGACAGTGAACATACATAAACCTAGCACCTAAATTCTATAAGTAATATGTTGCTATATTTGATTTATCACATACACGTTGAGTATCTCTCATCCAAAATGCTTGGGACCAGAAGTGTTTTGGATTTGGGATATTTTTTGGATTTTGGATTTTTTTTTTTTGGATTTTGGAATATTTGCATTGTACTTACTGGTTCAGTATCTCTAATGTGAAAATCCAAAATCTGAAATGCTCCAGTGAGCATTTCCTTGTTGATGCTCAAAAAGTTTCCAATTCTGGAGCATTTTGGATTTCAGATTTTGAGATTAGGGATGACCAATTTATATATATTCACTTATCCATCTCTTTATTCATCCTTTCATCTGTCTTATTTTTAAAATACATTTCAAGATATGTTACAAATATCTTCACCCTAAATACTTCAGCTTTAATATCATTAACTGGAGTTCAGTATTTGTTAATGGTTCTTTTTCAGGGTGGGTAAAATCTAAATACAGTGAAATGCACTAACTATAAGTGTACCATTTGTTGTGTAATCCAGACCCCTATGAAGATATAGAATAGTTCTGTACCTCAGAAAGTTCCCCATGTCCCTGTCTAGTCAGTCTCTACCTTCACTCTTAACCATGATTATTGACAGTGATTTTTAGAGCTAGAATCTCAGGCACTGATTATAGGCTAGTGATAGTAATATTTGGGAGCTGGTGAGTTGGAGGATGTGATTCTTATCATTCCACAGACTGAAGCTTGGTGTAGCTTTTCTACAAGAAATTTTATAAATTTTACATTTTCATAAAAATATAGTCAGTCATTCAGCAAACATTTAATTTCCAGATACCTTACTAAATGCTGAGGGAGACATTCTGGAATTAAGTGAGTATAGCAGAACATCACAGAGGTTCAGATAAAAGTAGGTACAGGGCATAGTGGAGGTACCAAGAAGGGAGTAGTTTAGTTCTTCCTTACTTGAAAACATAGGTAAGGATGGCCTCAGAGAGGAGGTAATATTTGAACTAAGTATTGTAAAAAATAAGTTTGTGTTTGCCAGGCATTAGTTCTTTGGAGAGTGGGAAAGGGTATTTCAGGGTGAACAGGGGCAAAGAGGAAGGAGGAGCTTTGTGTGGTGGGGAATGGTTTTACTAGGCTGGAGCAAAGACTGCAAAGATGAAGCTAGAGTTGTGGATAGAGAGGACTTTGCATACCATGCAAATGGTTTTGGTTTATTCCTGTTACCTGGGGAGTAATTTAAGAAGTTATTCATTTATGAAGGGTCAAGAGAGAAATTGTCAAGCAATGCAGTTAGATGCTTAAGAATGTTTTATGATCAAATCAAAATCATATTTCTTCTTTATGTTATTAAACTGATTTTATATTTGTATCTTGACTCTTCTATTTATCTCTCCAAAATGACAGGTAGTGTGCCAATATTTGAAAAATCCCAATGAATCTGATTCACTGCTGGTACAGAATATTTTCCTAGCTCTGAACGTGTATTACAATTACTCAGGCCAGGCAAAATGCCTGAATATTTCAAAGACAGCAACTAGCAATCTGGGATCCCTGGGTTGGAGCTATCAGGTAAGTATGTATAATTTCCCCAAGTGGAACTTACTTTTCACTAATAAAGTTGTGCTATAACAGAGAGTACACAAGATCTTGTCACCTAATCTGGATCCAATTCTGGGCTCTGTTACCTTACTTACACTGTGAGACCATGGCAAATATATATTGAATGCTTACCATGTATCAAACACTCTTCTGGGCTTCAAAGATACAAAGATACATAAATAACATATGATCTCATCATCAAATATACTTGGTGACAAGGATAGGTAACTAAACTAATATCGTAGTAGGTCTCGATAAGTTCTATAAAGGAAACATTTTATGGACACAAAATCAGGGGAATCTAATTTGACTGTCTCTAAGCCTCCATTTCTTCATCTATACAATGAGACTAATAATGATACTACTACTTTCCTTTCAGTGTTATTTTGAGAATTAATTATGAAATAAAGCAGTTTACAGAGAAGGAATACATAGTCCTATCTTCTGTGACTTCTCAGCCAAACCTTTCTATGAATAGTGAGAGGTTATATGACATAAAAGTATAGAGTAGGGGCTGTGAAACTAGATTGCCTGAGTTCAAACCCTAGCTTTGCTAGTTATTAGCTGTATGACCTTGGACAATTTACTTAACCTCTTTGTGCCTCATTTTCTCATTAGATCCTCTTCTGGTTTGCTTCTTAGGCCTGCACAGAAATGGTCATGCCCTTTTGTACTAATGGTGTTGATGACATGTTTGAACCTCACATGTGGAACTTGAAGGAATTTTCTGATGACTGTTTGAAACAGTGGGGTGTGAGACCAAGACCCTCCTGGATCACTACTATGTATGGAGGCAAAAACATTAGTTCACACGCGAACATTGTTTTCAGGTGAGTTTTTGTTGGTCCAAAGAGGAACTTTGGTTGATGGAGACATTTGTAGAATAGATGGGAAAATAGAACCAGGAAAATGCTGGACAGTAAAACAATATAGTATATAACAGTGGTACCCATCATGTTTTCCTGTTCCTTGAAAGACAGAGGACACTGAGAACAGATATGATTTTATGCTCTATTACTAATGTGCTTAAAGGCTTAAAAACAGCACCAAATGTAAAACATTAAAAAATTTCTCTAAGCACAAAATGAAGCATCATCAGTTGTTCTCAATTTGTCTTATTTTTATTACTTTTGCTCTTAATGATAATAAAAAATTTTCAGTATTTATTCAATAAACATTCTGTTCCAGGTACTGCATAAGGCACTTTAAATAAATTACCTAGCTGAATCCTCACAATAACCCTGTGAAGTAGTTGTTACAGTCCCTTTTTCACTGAGAAGGAAACTGAAGGTCACTGTGTTTAGATACTTGCCAAACACCACTCAGCTTTGTTCTAGTTACTAACTGATGAAGCAAGATTTCTGCCTCGGCCTGAGTGACTACAAAACTTATGTTTGTTCTTTTATATTACACCACTCCTTAAAAGTCACATATTTAATTCATTCTTTTTTATGGCTGAGTGGTATTCCATTGTGTATATATACCACATTTTCTTATCCAGTCTTTTGTTAAAGGACACTTAGGTTGATTCCATGTCTTGGCTACTGTGAATAATGCTGCAGTAAAATGGAATGCAGGTATCTCTTTGACGTACTAATTTCCTTTCCCTTGGATATATATGCAGTATTGGGATTGCTGGATCATATGGTAGTTCTATTTTTAGTTTTTTAAGGAACCTCCATACAGTTCTTCATAATGGCTGTACTAATTTACATTCTCACCAACAGCATATACAAGTTGCCTTTTCTCCGTATCCTTGCCAGCATTTGTTATTTTTTTTATCTTTTTGTTAATAGCCATTATAACTGGGGTGAGGTGGTATCTCAGTGTGGTTTTGATTTGCATTTCTCTGGTGCTTAGTGATTGCTGTGGATTGTTTGAATTGTGTCCCCCACAGTCCATGTACTAGAAGCTTAATCCCCACTGTGACTGTTAAGAAGGTGGGAAACCCTATTATAGTATAATAGGGTTGAAAGGTGGGGCCTTGAAGAGGTGATTAGATTGTGAGGACCATGCCCTAGTAAATGGATTAATAAATTAATGGTTTAATGGTGGTCATGGGTGTGGTTCTGAGGGCTTTAAAAGGAGAGCACATGAAGAACTCTTTATTTCTCTCTGCTCCATCATTCTTGCTGAATGACATCCTGCATTGCTGTAGTTACCTCACCAGATATGTTCCCTGGCTGTGTACTTTGCAGCCTCTGAAACTATAAGCAATACATTTTATTTCTTTATAAATCACCCAGTTTCAGGTATTTTGTTATAAGCAACAGAAACAGACTATTACAGTGATTTTTTTCACATGCTTGTTGGCATTTACATGTCGTAAATTAAGAAATGTCTATTCAGGTCATTTGTCTATTTTTAATTGGATTATTTGGTTTTTTTGCTTTTGAGTTGTTGAAATCCTGTCATTTGTGGCAACATGGATGAGCCTAGAAGACATTATGTTAAGTGAAATAAGCCAGGTACAGCAAGATAAACACTGCATGTTTTAACACTGATATGTGGAAGCTAAAAAAGTTGATCTTACAGAGAGTAAAATAGTAGTTACTATTGGCTGGGAAGAGTAGGGAGAAGAGGGAAAGAAGAGTTGGGTTAACAGATACAAAATTATAGCTGGATAGGAGGAATAAGTTCTAGTGTCCTACAGCACTGTAGGGTGACTATAGTTAACAATAATTTATTGTATATTTTTAAATAACTAGAAGAAAGGATATTGAATTTTCCCAACATAAAGAAACGATAAATGTTTGAGGTGATGGGTATGTTAATTACCCTGATTTGATCATTACATATTGTACACATGAATTGAAATATCACACCGTACCTCATAAATATATAGAATTATTATTTGTGCAAAAAACATTAATAAAAATGTAAAAAAAATTGACATATTTGATATTGGTTCATGTCAAAGTTAATTGAGTAGACTTAATGCATATCTGACTGTAACTTCAAAACTACCATGATTTGGCTAGAACATTAGGTTGTCAGCTGTTAAGATAGCAACCATTTAATAAAAAATTTCCCCAAATCCACAGAAATAGAAGACATAGTAATACATACCTTTTAAGCTGGGCTATTATTTTAATTGTAAATGTCATTCTTTTATAAGCTCAAATTTGAACAAGAGTCAAATTAGACTTTCATTACATAGCCAATAGCTTTTAGGAGTGAAGAGCACTTTTTCCTGGAGGTGACTCTCTGAGTTTAGGTTTCTGTCTCTGCCCACTTTGCAAAAAGCCTCTGATTTACTGAACACATGCTATTTTCTAACCAGTAGGATACCTGTCCCCAAATAAAAGGTGAGATATATTCACGGAAACCATAAAGATTCTTTTTGTTTAATTTTCTTAAATTGTATTCTTTGTGCTCGGTAGTATTCTTCAAAACTATACTTTTCAGCTCAGTCTTATAAAGTGACAGTTGAAGAAATAAATCTATGTAGGGTGTTTAAGGAAACTGTCAATTTTAGGGTGTTCAAAGTCAGGAAAACGTGAAAGGACTGAGAGTACTGAAAAAGGCTTAAGTGTAAGCATTGGGTCTGTCATAGTCCATTAGTGTTTGTATAACAAAATACCTGAGACTGGGTAATTTATAAATAGCATAAATTAAATTTATTGTTCATGGTTTTGGAGGCTGAGAAGTTCAAGATCAAGGTGCTGACAGTTTCCTGTCTGGTGAGGGTCTGGTCTCTGCTTCCATTCTTTGCTGCCAAGATGGTGCCTTGAAGGCTGCACCCTCACATGGTGGAAGGCAGAAGGGCAAAAAGGGGCATAAGATAGCACTAATTCATTCATAAGGGCAGAGCCTTCATAATTTAATCACTTCTCCAAAGGCCCCACCTCTTAATACCATGACATTGGGCTTTACTTTCAACACATGAATTCGGGGGGCATTCAGACCATAGCAGTCTCCAAGCTCATCTTTGTTCTGTCAAAGGAGGAAGTACGTTGTGCATTTCTTGGTTTTCTTTAGGAGGTTTTCTCCTTTGAGGATTTATAAGGATTTCTCTAGCATTCTGAACTTTAAGCTCATCCATTTTTGCTTTGACCTTACAAAGCTGAAGTTCAAGTTGAATTGCTAAGTTGAGTCTTTAATGTTTGTACGAGGTCTTAATTTGTGAGTTTTGGTCAAATACGATATCCTTTCTTATTGGATTCAACCATTACAGGTAAGTATTTTAGTTATTTATTTGCTCTTTTTATGTTTTTCTCAGGCTACCAAACTAATCATCATCATCATCATCATCATCTTTATCTCACTGGAGGAGGGGGCAGACTTTGTGGGGGAAAATAAAAAGTTTTGAGAATAGAATAGAGGTCAATAGGTGGAAATTATAGCTCAGTATAAGAAACTTTTAGCTCGTTGTAAGAAAGAGTGTTCTAAAAGAGTTGTGCAAAGGTAGACTGAGCTGTCTTAAATAAAATTACTTAAGCTCTTTGATCCTCAATTTTATTTTCTTTGAAATGAGAATAATATATAATACACTTACCCCACAGAGTTCTTGTGATGCTTAAAAGTACTTGACCTAGATCTGGCAAATATATATGCTCAAAAAACATTTGTTGAATGAACGAGGCTAGCTGCTAGTAGTCTCATCTCAGCAATTTTTTTTTATGGCACAGTGGTTTTGTGGGAGGGTTTATTTTTTCCCCCAACCCACAGACATTATTTTTACAAATGGTCATTCTCAGTTTTTTAAACATAAATCTAAAAGGGAGTCCCTGAGGAGCTGGGGAGTTTTACATTATTTCTCAGGCAATTTAATTGTCTCTAGCAACTGAGTGAGGCTCACTGTTGGGAATTTTACTCAGACATCTAGATTCTCTCATGAAAGCAGTATTTTTTTGTAGATTTCCCAGTGATTGGTTAGATTTCACAAGTCTAGGATCAAGAAATTCAAGTCCATGTGCCTCTTAGGTCTCTCAGCAACTCCAAACACTGTTGCTAAGCCACTAGGCTATTTCAGATGACCTTTTAAATCAAATGCAGTTTGCTTATTATGTGGCTATTTGGATAGCTTTTTTGTTTTGCAAATAATGGAGCGTTTCCTATCTGGGTTGGGCCTGTCACATTGGAATAATGATAAAGGCTATTTGTTCACTTAAAAGAATTCAACTCCTTGTATAGTTTACTTTAAAAACTTATCTGGTAGTTGAAAACTAAGGCTCCTATTTTGCGTGGGAGTTTCCCCTTTGTTTTTAATAAAACCAAAAAGGTACATTTTTGGAGTGATTTTTTTCAAGAATGATGTTATAAAGTTGCAATTGAATTAATCCTTTTTTAAAAAAGAGAAGTGTAGTGATAATGGAATATGGAATTAAAAATTGTATTTCAAACACACATATACTTAATGTACCTAAACGTTTATTTTGTCATTTAATTTGTACATTTACCAGAAAAAGTTGATCAAATTAGTATTCTGACCAAATTCTTATAAGAAACACTTTCACATCCATTTTCATGATTCATTTACCTCTCAGAGGTGCTAATACTTCTTATGCTTACAGAATATAATAATTATAATAATACTTATATAATATCTCTGGGAGAGAGGGGCATTATCTTTAAAAAATTTTTTTTCTGTAATACATGAATTGAGGTTCACAGAGGAAGTCAGATAACTTACCCAAAGTTATGCAGCTAGTAGGGATATAAAACTTAGATCTGCTGACTTAGTTCATTGTTCTTTCCACTACTACACACAGCTAAAGGCCAGTCTTTATGTATTTGTATTAATCACTTATATCAACTCTTTCCCATGTAAAAAGTACTGAACTGGTTTTATAACATGTTCATGAACTTGCATATGTGTATACGTGCATATCTCTATGTAGGGTATCCAGTACAAGACCACAGACAACTAGACACTTAATTTCTTTTTTTTATTCATTCAATAAATATTTGTTTGGCTTCTACCATGAGCTGGGCCTGGTTCTAGGAACTGGGGATATAATAATAAACAAAACAGACAAAAATCCCTGCCCTCTTGGAGTTCTAGTTTGATACATAGTTAATAAAACAAGATGGCTCCTATAAACATGTTAGCAGGATATAAGGAGAAGAAAATAAAGCAGGGAAAGGGACTATGAAATGTCAGGAAGAAGGAAAAGTATTGAAATTTTAGATTAGAGTGACCAAGGAAGACCTCACCAAGGAGTGACTTTTGAACAGTGATCTGAAGGAAGTAAAGGAGCTAGCTCTGAGGTTGGTGGGGTAAGAGAGCTCTAAACAAGGAATAAGCAAGGGCAAAGGCCTTGAGAAGTAGGTGTCCCAGTGAGGAAGTCAGTGTGGCTGGAGTGGGGGTAATGAGGGAGGGAGTAGGAGGAGATGAAATCAGAGAGGTAGCAGAGGACCTGGGTCATGTAGACTTGTAGGTTCTAGTAAGGTCTTTGGTTTTTACTTTGAATGAGATGGGAAAAGTTGGAGTGATTTGAGCAGAGGAGAGACATAATCTGATTCAGGTTTTAACAGGATCAGGTTGGCTGCTTTAGTGATGCTAGATGTAGGAGGACAAGAGTAGAAGCAGGAAGATCAGTTAAAAGGCTATTCTAGTAATCCAGGCTAAAGATAATGGTGGCTTGGATCAGGGTGGTGGCAGCGGAGGTGGTATAAAATGGTCACACTCTTGATATATTTGACAATATAGCTGACAGGATTTGTTGACAGATTGAGCATTAAAGAGAAGATTAAAGTGTGACACTAAACTTTCTGGCCTGAGCAGTAGAAGGATAGAGTTGCCATTAACAGAGATTAGGAAGATGGTGGGAAGGGCTGGGTGGGGAGTATCAAGAACTCAGTTTTGGACCTGGTAAGTATGAAATGTCTAATTAGACTTCCGTGTAAAAATGTTAAGTAGACTGTTAAATTTTGGTTCTGAAGTTTAGGGGGAAAGTTCTGGCTGGAGATGTTTTTGGTAGTCATATGTGTATAGATTGCACTCATAGCTGAGAGGTTTTTTTATGATTATGCAAATTATGGGAATAATTTCACATAACTGATAGTGTGACATTGAAGATTTTTAATTTCAGGCTTTGTAAACAATACCAGCAAAATGGAGTATGCGTTAAGCAAATGTCAGAACACACATACAAATAAATATTCTGTAAGCAATTTCAGGTGGTATGTAGATAAAGATATGCCAAGAGATATCATACCAGGGGAAAATGATCTAGTCTTTGCCATGGGCCGGGTGCTTAGGTCCAGGTATTTCAGTGCCAGTTTTATTCTGAGGAATCTGAGTTTTCATGAGTTAGTTTAATGAATGTGAAGCAAACCTGGGACTGGAACCCAGGTGTGTCTAGTGCCCATGCTCTTCTTACTCTGTCCACACAAATCAAGTGTGCTCTTGACTTCCAGCAGCTATCATGTGTCCATGTAAAGTAGTATAAAATTGAGCATTGGACAAGGGTTGTGAGACCTGAGTTTGAATCTTAAATTTGCCAAGCTGAATGATTTGGGCAAGCCTTTTAACCTCTCTGGACATTAGTTTTCTCATCTATAAAAAGGTTGTAATTATACCTATCTCATAGGGCTGTTATAACAATCAAATGTGAAAGGGTTGTAAACTCTAAACCACTCTATGCATGTGTAGAGTTAATAATACTAGGAGATGATTTATTTACAATAGCATCAAGAATAAAATACTTAGGAATAAATTTAACAAAAGAAATGCAAGCCTTATACACTGAAAACTAAAAAACATTGTTGGAAGAAGTTAAAAATCTCCTGCTTTAGATGGAAAGACATCTCATGTTCATGTATTGGAAGAGGTAATACTATTAAGAATGCAATACTCCTCAAATTGATCTACAGATTCAACGCAATCTCTATCAAATCCCAGCTGGCTTTTTTATGGTAATTAACAAACTGATCTTAAAATTCATATAGGAAAGCAAGGGGCTCAGAATAGCCAAGACAATCTTGAAAAGGAAGAACAAATTTGAAGAACTCACACTTCTGATTTGAAGCTTATTACAAAGCCACAGTAATCAATGCAGTGTGATACTAGCATAAGGATAGATATATAGGTCTATATATAGAAGAGTATTCAGTCCAGAAGTCAATCTTTATATGTATGGTTAGTTGATTTTCAACAAGAGTGCCAAGACAATTGAAGAAAGAATAGTTTTTTCAACAAATGATGCTGGGAAAACTGAACATCCACATACAAAAGAATGAAGTTGGATGTCTGTTTTTTACCATACAAAAAAATTTAACTCAAATTAGAACAAAGGCCTAAATATAAGAGCTAAAACTATAAAACTCTGAGAAGAAAACAGAGGAATAAATCTTCATGACCATGAGTTAGACAGTAGTTTCTCAGATACATTATGAAGAACATAAACAACAAAGGAAAAAAATAGATAAATTGGGCTTTGTGAAAAACTTCTGTGCTGCAACTTATACTATCAAGAGTTAAAAGACAGTCTACAGAATGGGAGAAAATATTGGCAAATCATATATTTGATAAGGGACTTGCATCCAGATTATATAATGAGGTCTTACAACTCAAAAAGATCTATAACCCAATTAAAAAACGGTCAAGGATCTGGACAGACATTTTTCCAAAGAAGTATACCAATGGCCAATCGGCATATAAAAAGATCTCCAATGCCATAAGTCTTTTGGGAAATGCAAACTAAAACCACAATGAAGTACCATTTCACACCCAATGGAATGGCTATAATAAAAAAGACAGATATAATAACTGTTGGTGAAATTAAACCCTCATATATTGCTAGTGGGAATGTAAAACGGTGCAGCAACTTTGGAAAGCAGTCTAGCAGTTCATCAAAAGGTTAAGTTATCATTTGTCCCAGAAATTCCATTCCTAGGTATATAGAGAAGTGAAAACATGCATCCACACAAAAACTTGTAGGTGAATGTTCATAGGAACAATGTTCATAATAGCCAAAAAGTGGAAACCGCACAAACATGGTATATTCATATAATGGAATATTATTTGGCAACAAAAAAGAGTGATGTGCTGATTCATGCTACACCGTGGATGAAACTTGAGAACATTATGCCAAGTGAAAGAAGCCAGCCACAAAAGACCACCTGTTACCTAATTCTATTTATGAAATGTCCAGGATAGGTAAAGCTATAGAGACAGAAAGTAGATTAGTGGTTGCCTGGGACTGTGTGTAAGGGGCTATGTGGGGGGGCTATGGGGGGGGTGGGGATGAGGAGTGACTGCTGATGAGCATAGATTTCTTTTTGGGGTGATGAAAATGTTCTAAAATTAATTGTGGTGATGGTTACACAAATCTGAACATACTAAAAACCATTGAATTGTATATTTTAAATGGGTAGATTCTGTGGTAGATGAATTATATCTTAACAAAGCTGTTCAAAAATATTATTAGAGATGCTGTCTGTGGTTGTATTTGTATTTTTATTCAGCTAAACTAAACAGCCTCTTTCAATGACCGATAGTGTTTACATCATTCTAAAATAGGTTGTGTGAAACAGTGAACTAATAACCTAGTAGCATTTCCTTAACTTTAAAGGTACTGTACAATGAGGATCTTTGAGTAATGCCCAAGTTTTCTGATTCCAGATCCTGGGGACTTTTTTCAGTTCTACCACCCTATTTCCCAAAGTACTGTACTATATTGAACAAAAAATGCAGGTTTCTTTCTTTCTCTCTCTTTTTTTAAAGAGAGCTAAGAGATAATTGCTTTTTTAGACACAGAGTTTTTTTTTTTTTTTTTTTAAATCAGTTTGGTAGTTGGGTCCTAGGTAAGAAGAAAAACAGCATTAATTGAGAGACTCATATGTTCCTGACACTTGTGTTTGTTAAATATCTCCACATGCACTATCTGGGTTAATCCTTACAACAATCTGATGAAGTAGGCCTTGTTATCTCTATTTTACAAATGAGAAAACTGAGTCAGGTAATTTGCATCATCTAGCTTTCGAATGATGAAGCTGGGATTGGAATTCAGGCTTCTAAATTCCAAGTCCTAGTATAGTCAAGGTTGATTGATGGTGGGGCTTCACCTTTAGTCTTGTGATCCTATATTTTTTCACCTGGTTGCAGAAATATTGTAAAACTGCAGTATGAATCACATTTCTATACGAAAAATTAGATGCTCAGATCAAGTTCCCCAGATTATAAATTTGTAATTTTAGGTGTTATGCATATTACAGATTTCTCCGTTTTATTTGGGCATAGATATAAAAAACTAACAATCTTACTTTTTTCTTCTTTCCCTCACTTGCAGCAATGGTGAACTAGACCCCTGGTCAGGAGGTGGAGTGACCAAGGACATCACAGACACCTTGGTGGCAGTCACCATCTCAGAGGGGGCCCATCATTTAGATCTTCGAGCCAACAATGCCTTAGATCCCATGTCCGTGCTGTTAGCCCGCTCTTTGGAAGTTAAACACATGAAGAAGTGGATTAGAGAATTCCAAGACAGTGTGAAAAAGCAGCAATGAGTGACTTTTTATCATTTTCAGTTTCTTGTTTTATGTTCTCTCCACCCACATTCCCATTTACTTTGGTTTTTCCATGTAATTACTTTCCTCCGTTTCTCGTTAGATTTGGTGGGGCCCAGGTTGAGATAGAAGAGGGTGACGGTAGTGAGAGCAACCATCCTACATGTGTGGTTTCTGGGGTCCTTGCTGTGTTTGTGCCATCTCCAAGAAGAATCTCTTCATGACAGCTCTCCCACACCATCAATGGCTCTCATAACCGGAGCAGAGTTCCTGACTGCTTTTCATAAGACAGAGAGTTACTTCCTTTGTTTCTCTGCAAGCAGGGATTTCTCTTTGGTTTTGAGGTTGAAGTCTCTTTGGCCCATTTGTAATTCCCCACTCCTACCCTCCAAAAAAGAAAAGCAGAAGATAGATAAGAATGATGAAATTGCAGCTGGTAGGAAGGATGTCCAATGCCAATTCAGGAAATGGCAACCATTTCTTTTGTACTTGATTTAATGACTTTGGACTATGCTATAAATAAAGAATAAGGCTGGACCTTATACCTGTGTGTTGCTTTTGAAACTCACTCCAGCTGTTGGGAATGCAGTGTGTACTGGGCTTGGCTGTTTTTGTAAAGTTTTTAAATTTCCTCTCTTCTACTTGGCACCTTTTCTTAGTTCTGGGATATTTGCCACTGTGGTACTGCCAGTAAGAAATCTGGCCTTTTTCTGCTCTATTTCTCTTTGTTTTTTAGGTCAGTGTAGTGGGAATTTGGTTAAATTCTGCCAATTTAGGAAAATGACTCTTTTGCTTTTTACTCTAAATCTGGACAAGTTTTGTGCTATTGATCACTGATGATTCTTCAGTAAGAAGCCTTTAAAAATTGATGAATCATCTATTCAGAAAGTAGAATATAGTTATACTTGGCTTTAAGAAAAAAAATTTTATTTTCTGGTGGTTGTTAATGCTGTCAGTAAAGCCAGAGTGTGAGGACACTAAGAGGCAGGTGCAAGAGAACTTTTATGTATGACTTGCAAAAGACAAGCTGACTAATTCATGCAGGCAGCATATTTGACATTAATAAATGGCTGAGCCGTTTCTATTTCCAAGGGGTTGGCTTCTTTCAAGCAGTTCTTACACTGAAACCTTTCTTTAGAAGAGCTTTTCTAGGATAACAAATAGGGTTGGATCAAAACCTTTCAGGGACACAGAGAGAGACTAACAGTTTCTCCTCTGTTGAAAGATTTCTTCCTCCTTGTTTCTTTTACTTTCAATAATTTTTTTTTTCCTTCGCCCTGCCTTGGGAACATTTTCTGCTTTTTAAAAACTACCTTGAGCTTGATTACTTCTAAAGCACTTATTTTTTGAAAGTGCAGATATAGAGTTCATTCTTGGGTGGGAGTCTGAAATATTTCTCTTATTTTCCCTGGCATCTGGGAGATACAGGAAAATCTTTGTCTTGTTTTGGAAGCTTTCAGTTCTCATTGTAATGAGTTGTCCATCAAAGTATTTGGTCACTATTTCATTTCAGCATCAGAGAACAGTCTACTGGGGTGGGAATTAAGGGTCAAAATAATACTAGTTTTTATTCTTTGTAAACTAGAAAGTTATGTAATGTAGCGTTTATGGGCTTAATAGAGGATATTCTTACTATTTATTTTAGGATTTTAGGATGTTGTCCTTGAAGCCTTTTTACTTGTTGAGAATCTTTAAAATATTTTGCTATTTCTGATAGTTTGGATGAACTTAATTTTTTTTTTTGAAGAAACTAATTGCTTAAAAAAAGACTATTTTTGCAAGTATAATTTGGTTCTATTACAACATATATATGTATATTTTTTATATATATAGACAGCAGCCTTAACTGAAATCAGCCTAATTACAATATGCTAAAAGTTAGTTTTAATTTGAAAAAGAATAGGAACACCAAGTAAGCCTTATTATTGAAAACATCCCTTTAAGCAATAGACTGTGCTTTTAACAGACAGGGAAAGAGACACATAGAGAATTGGGATATGATTTATTTTCTGTTTGTTACTTTCACTGCTAGGAGTCAATGAGTAGAACTAAAGAAACTTAGGGAACTTTCTTAGGGAATATGTAGAGACAAGAGATTATCCAGAGCCAATGTCTAGGTCAGCATATTAGAGGGCGAAGGTACCTCAGATATCCAGTCCAATCCATCTTTTTCTGTGGCCCAGAGAGAAGGGACTTGGTCTAAGGCCTTGCAGCTCATTTTTGGTAGAACTAGGGCTTGTAGACAGATTCTGTTTGTTTTACTTTACTGGTATAGTTTAATATTTGTTTGGATTCAAGCAACACCCCCCCCCCCCCCCACCAAACCAGCTTTAAGAAAAGAGGGAATTTATGAAACCACGTGAGAATAGTTCTAGGACTTGGGTTACCAGGAATCATGTGGCAATGGAACTGGGGTCTAAAAAGTCATTAAAAGTCAAAACTGCAACATTCTTCTGTTTCTCTCACTTTCAACAGAGGTTACCTGTTGTCGGCCTATGGGTTAGATTTGTTCCTCAGATGTTTATAGTTTGGCCAGCAGTCTAAAGTGTGCATCAGAATTACCCAAAGGGCTTGTAAAAACACTGATTGCTGACCCCATCTCAGAGTTTCTAATATGTTGAGATGAATCTTGGGAATTTGCATTTCTAAGTTCTCAGGTAATGCTGGGGGATCACACATGGAGAACCACTAGTTGAAAGAATTCTGAATTTGAATTTCTTCTGACTAGGCATGCTCCATGAGTTCACATTTCTACTTTTTTCCTGCCCGACCCATTTGAGTATGAGAGCTCTGCATAGGTCTTCTCTTCCCTCTTTCACTCTCTCTCTGCAAACCAGCTTCCTCTTCTCTACACGCACATGACTGTTTTCACTCTCTCTCTGCAAACCAGCTTCCTCTTCTCTACATGCACATGACTGTTTTCACTCTCTCTCTGCAAACCAGCTTCCTCTTCTCTATAGGCCCATTATGACTTCCCAGAATGGTGTCCTCAGCCCCCTCAGAATGCACTGCCTCACAAGTCCACAACTCTCAGGTGGTTAGGGAATGGGAGGGCCATAAAACATGGTTATAGAGATACAGTTGTTAGGAGGGAGGGGGAGTGGTTCAGGGAACTTAATCACACGGTATCATACAGTGTTTTTTGGAACACTTTATGTAGTATACTTTACGTAGTATAAAGGTCCATAATTGAGTGAGTTTGGAAAATGATGGGATAAACAAAGTTAAATAGTTGTTTTGTTTGTTATCTGTAAATATGCATTGTGACCCCCCAAAATGGTAATCAAGAATGCAACTTTTCCTATTTTTACTTAATAGACATCTACTAGGCATAATGCATTGTTCCAGAACTTAGAAAATACAATGGTGAAAAAGCAAACATAGTACCTGTTCTAATAAGGTTTACATTCTTATGGGAGAAAGACATGAACTGTCAAGTTATACAATAAATTTGTACAATTATAAGTGCTGTGAAGAGTTGAGGCTATCAGGTTAGGACATTTAGCAGGGAATCTGAGCTAGTCTGTGGAAATATCAGAATGCTTTTTTGAGATGTAACCTTTTCAGCTGTGATCTAAATGATGAATGGGAGCTATACTAGAAAGAAGAGTGGAGAAAATGGTATGTGCAAAAGCCCTGAGTGTAGTATATTCAAGGAACTGAAAGAAGGCCACTGTAATGGGACAGCACACAACTGTAGAGAAAGTGACATAAGATGAATCTGGAGACATGGGCAAGGGGAATGTTCATTCAAATAGACTATGATACAGAGTCATTATGAGAATGGGAAACCATTGGTGAGCCTTAATCAGGGGAGTGACATGAACTGTTTTTCATTTGAAAGGATCATTTTGGCTATAGAATGGAGTATACATTGCAGGGGGCAAGCAAGTAATGTAGGAGACCACTGTTGCAGTGCAGTTGTCCAGGTAAGAGAAGAGGGTAGCTTTGACTGGAATGTTAGAGATGGAGATGAGAAGTGGATGCATTTGAGATTTAGCAAGGAAAGTAAATGGGATTTGGTGATGGGTTCTACATGAGATATGAGTTGGGCAGGTATCAAGGTTGGTGACTTCTGGTTTGTGCACTTGAATAGATGGTGGTGCCACATACTGGAGAAGGAACATCAGAGAGACTGGGTTTGGCAGAAAGATTGAGTTCAGTTCAATTTTGTCATGGCGAGCTTTACGTACTTTTGAAATAACCAAGTGGAGATAGCTGTGAAGCAGGGCTATTGGATATAAAGATCTGGAACTTAGTCTGGGCTGGAGTGTCATGGTGAGTAGATAATAATCAAAACATGGACTCAAGGAACTAGTGTTTAAGAAACATACTTCAGGAGCTGATACTATACTGTTGCTACCATGATACTTTTAAAAGAAATCCCCAAACATCCTAATTCCCCTACATAGGACTCCACTGATTCAACCCACCACTTGAGCTCTGGTATAGCCTTTACTTCAATTGGAGTCTACCTCTCTGAACTCATTTCTCATTCTTACTGCCACCCTTCACTTTCCTAATACCCTGCACTAAACCTCATCATCCTAAAATACTGCTCTTCTGTCTAAAATTTCTTTCTCAGCACCATCCTCCAATATTTTTTCACTGGAAAGTTTCTGTGCACCTTTTAAAGCCCAGATCAATTTGATGACTTCTCCTGTGAAGTCTTTCCTAGTTTTCCTAAAGGAAGGCATTCCTTCTGCATGCTCTCACAGAACCAGGTTGATACCTAGTGTATCAGCTACAATGGAAACTTCATCAAGGTAGAGATTGTCTGTCTTCATCTCCAGCACCTTAAATAGTACCTGACCATGTTTAACTTAGTATACATTCCCTAAATTGTAATATTTTGCTCAATGTTCTCATCCTTTTTTTAGGAAAACCAAGCTCTATGAGGGCAGGGACTATGTTTTATTCCATCTAGTAATCGGCATTTAGCACAGGTCCTGGCAACCAGGTCTCAATAGGCCCTCTGTAAATGTATATTTAATGAATATGTTACGAGGTGGAAAGACCAGGCTTTCTATTCATCTCTTTCTACAGCCAAGCACCTTTCACTGCCATGATGTGCTGACTTAACCTCCTGCCCTTGGCTTCCCTGGATTTTGGAAAGCAGATCTAGTACTCGGTACCTCTGGAACTTAGACTGTCCGATTTACCCTCACTTCAACTGCATGTGCTCCTGGATCCCTCTCCCACTCCATCAGCCTGGTACTCTTTGTCAAAGGAGATGAATGTAATGCTGCCTTCATGTTAGATGAGAAGAAGACACTGACCAGAAACAGCCATTCAAGAAATCAAGGAAGGGGCTGTTTCCTTAACAATGGGGATGAGAAGATAGAAGCTTACAATAGCAGAGCTGGAAACAATCTTGGGATCATTTAGCTGTATGTGTGTGTTTAACATGGCTAACATCTTTAACAAGACATTCAGACCTGGAGTGTGAAATTTATGTGCAGGGTCATATGGTTCACCATGTTTATTTATTATTCATTTATTTTTGTCACACCTGGTTCTGAATGGATTTCAAGTGATCTAAAGATATACATTAAACACAGCACAAGTGGGACAGAAGAGACTTAAAAGGAATAGAGATGTAAAATGTGTCTAGGAATGCAAACCATAATGCAGCATTTATCAAAAAGGTTCCACAGAATGCTAGTAAGGCCAGATGTTAGTAGGGGTTACAAAAAACGGGAATACCATATTCAAGAATGTTTGAGTATGGTTGAAAACTTTAAACAGGTTCTCTTTACTACAGAATCTCTCAAACCTTCAATATGCTATGTGCATTACGAATCAACAAAAATGCAACATTTCCCGAACTTATTTGATTTGGAACTCTTTTGTTCATGCAACGTTTGAGTAATTATGCTCTGTCAAACTCCTTTTGGGAAATGCTGCCTTGGAATTCTATATGTTTTCTGAAGATGAAGGCCTAGAAAATTTGTCTCTAAGCTTCCTAGCAGAAAACAAAGAGGAAAACAGTTGGTTAAACAGTTACAGTTCACACTGTGCATAACATAAAAACAGAACAATCAATCTGGAGCAACCTATGGAGGAATTTTCTGGAAGAGCCACAGAAAGGGGAAAAGTGTAATGTAATGAATGAGATCTTCAATTTCTCTACATATATTGCTAAGTTTCTCTGTATTTATCCCTATGCAATCCTTCAGTACAGATGAAAGTCATAAAACCGAAGTATAGCAATTATTCTATAATGAACTAGTGAAATATACCACAAATATGCACTTTTTGCTGATCTGGCTTAGTCTAGAAATAGATCTTAGAGTGTCTGAAGGGACACTCTCAGCCAAAATTTTGCTAGATAGATGTTTCTTGGCCAGTTTAAATGCCTTAGTAGATAGTTGAACAGGGGAAGGAATGATGTTTTATAATACAAATGTAGTTTTAAAAAAACAACCTCAGGCTGGCCAATTACTCACTTGGTTTGGGCATGGTATTATAACACCAAGGTCAAGGGTTTGATCTCCATATCAGCCAGCCACCCCCCCCCCTGCAAAGAAAAACTACAAAAAACTGACCTCAGACACCTGAATATACTATCACCCTGCTTGGCTCACAGGTGAACTAAGGGGTCAGAGGTAGCTCACCAGCCATGTGGAAGCAGAGCTGAGACAAACCAGGTTCTTCCTCTACCACAGAGATGTTGTCATCTGTTTCCAAACTTCCTGTACGGCTTTGAGGGAGTGGTTTTAACTGTTTTTCTTTGTTTGGTAGCTCCTGAAATGTGGAGGTACATAGCCAAAGAAAGGTTTACAGAAAACCGTCAGTCAATAACTCCACAATGTTAAACTCTAAATGAAACTTTGTGCTAAGGTGATATGTAATGTGCTATGACACTGAGGGTGTACAATAAATGTACTTGAGTAAGTTCACTGAAGTGTAAGAAACCAGATGACTTGATAAATGACTTCCTTCTCTCATTATCAAAACTCTATCAGATTACTCCTGTGTCAGAAATCTCCCTTAAACAGCTAACAGAAGACATTTTTACATTACTATGATGTCAGTTCGTTTGGCCAATCTACCTGCCTTCAGAATGGAAAGTACAATATAAGCCCGTAATATACCTGTCTGCTTTATCTTTAAGGAACTTATGATATCAGAATTCTACCATCTCTTTTCTCTTCTTTTCTTTTGTCTCCTTTTCTGATGCCACAAAACCCTCACCTGCAGGAGTTTGCTCTTTAGGTCTAAACCAGTGGCTCTCCACTGGTGGCAATTTTGCCCCGCAGGGGACAGATTGCAATGCTGGAGATGTTTTTGGCTGTCACACTGGGGTGAGGGTGTGCCACTGGCATCCTTAGTACAGACGAAGGCTGCTGCTAAACATCCTACAATGCACAGGACAGCCCCCAAATGGCAATAAAGTTGATGTTAACCTAACTTTTCTCCATCACAGTTCAAGGCCTCAATGTTTACCCTGCAGAGGAGATAAAAAACTGATTGCCAATTCAATTCATTCAATAGTCTTACACTTTACCCTCTAAACAGCACAATAGCCAATGTCTAGTGCAGATACTGTCTGCTCTAAAATTTAATAACATTTATTTTGGAGACTTAAGATACTTCTTAAGATCTTATTCTTAAGATACTTCTACGAGTCAAATAACTGCAATTCTTTGGATTGTTTGTTTACTTATTCATTTACTTAAACATTTATTCAAGGGCAGCTCTGTGCATATACAGTGTTAAGGAGTAAGAATTCAAGAGTAAAGCCCAATGTTCTCAAGGAGCTCAAGGTTAATGGGGAGAGACGGTCACAGTGTTAAATGATCAAATACATTGGGCTAAGAATTTGCTTTGGGAGCATGAAAGCAGAAGTGATGAATTCATCTTGATGGTGTGAGTAACATTCAAATTGGGATTTGAGGGATGGGTGTTTGCAGGGTGTTTGGGGACGGGGGGAAAGGCAGTAAGTAAAAGCATTATTTACTGAAAAAAAAAATTATGAAGCATTCATTGTATGCCAGACATTTACATGCCAGAAGACGTTTACATGCCAGAAGTTACATGGCACGAATTACTGTGGAAAAAACAAACAGACATAGCTCCTGTCATTGTGGGGGTTATAAAAAGAGAGCCAAATAAAACCTCCCTCTAATGCTTGGATCATACTTTATAAACCCAGAACTCTTCTGCCTGCCTTTTTTCGTTTGAGTCCCTCAACTATCCAGGGAAGGAAGAAAGAAAGACCATATCTCCATTTTATAGGGGAGGACCATGAGGCCAAGAGAAATGAAGTGATGCCTTTCTTTCTACTCCCAATCATGGCCGCATATATAGAAAGTGGCAGTTATCTGATTTTAAATCCTGTGCTTTTCCACTCTTCCTTGGTTCCAAATGCAATTTCCTGTGGCAGGGAGACAAGCACACCTATTTTTACCCCCTCCCTGCTCTACTGTCTTCATCTCTATCTTAACTCTGTTTTTTTGCCAGCCTCAGTGCTGAAGGAATTTTCCAGTCTTCTTGGTTCTGATTGCAGAGGGACTGCCAAGAAAAGGTTGGAGAGAGGGTTGCTGTCCAGCCACTGACAATTTGCAAAATCATTTCCACCTCGATTTCCCAAATTTTTTGAAGAATAAGGAAAACTGAGATGTGGGACAAAAAATCCCTTTTGTTTGTCTTGGTGTTTGGTAATGTATTCAACCTCTCTGGGTGGTTTAAGCGGTTTAGGTACTTTGTATAAAAGGAATCTTTTAATGACAAAACTAATGTGATTATCTGAGTGAGTGTGAGAGGGGTATTCAGGGCTTAAAGAAAATCTGTTAGAATAGCTGAATGTATCTGCTTAATCCTTTCTCTAATGTGGCTGAACAATGCTCTGGGAAGCCATTGGACTGTTCTTTCTTCTAGAGGTAGGGACTGTTTGCAGCTTTTGATACCCTTATGCTTCACCTTCTCAGCTGCACAAAAGCACAGGAAAAGCCTGGAAGAGTCCAAAGCACTGACAGAAAGCAATGTCTCCTCTGAACGCTGAGGGCAGGACATACTGCACATGGCATGCTTTCTCTAGGGACGCTGAGAAGCGAGGACTGTGGTCACCGTCGGGAATGGCATCTCGAAGGGTCCCGTGCCCAGCATCTGCTTTCATTAGGTGCTGGTTGACAGATCACTTGCTGTTGTTTACTAGGTTTTTTTTGGGGGGGTGGGGGTAGGGGGTGGCAGGCAAGGGAAGCATAAGAAGGAGGAAAGTGATACAGATTTGAGTTCTGAAACCTGCTCTGTTACCTTGGGCCAAAATTAAATCCCTCTGAGCATCTGTTCTCTCATTTGTGAGTTAGAGATAATAATATCCGCCACATAATCTCACTGTGAGAATCAAGGTGAAGATGGGAACATGAAAGTGTCACAGCCAATTTGGAACATTACTACATAACATGTTGTATACTTTTATTTTTATTTTATTTTAATTTTTTAAAAGTTTTCAATTCTTGTTCATTTAAGAACACCCTTCTGGATGTATAATTTAATGCAACAAAGCATGTTTTTGGCTAATTATGTGTTAGTCATGCATAATTCTGGGATACAGATATGAATAAGGCTCTGACCCTTAAAGAGGTCATAACCTGATAGGGAGGCAGACATGTAAAATGCGGCTTGAAAAAATGTATATTAGCCGTGATTAATTCTAATTTGGGGTTATTAATAATGATAGCTAAATGTCTTACCGTGATTATTATTTGCTAGGGGTTGAGTCAAATGCTTTACTTGAGTTGCCTCATCCAATCCCGACAGCCCTAGGAGGTAGGAACTATTATCATCCCATTTCACGGATGAGGAGGCTGAGGCTCAGTCAGACCAAGCAAGTCACTTTTCCATAGTATCATAGCTGGTAAGTGATGGGCTAAATTAGAATCCCGGGTCTGTTTGACTTCATGGTATGAACTCTTACCCGTTGTGCTGTGCTGCATCTCAGGTTAAGGAAGGATTCCTGAAGGAGGTGACCATAGGTAAGTTTCAACACAGAATTGGAAGTCTGCCAGGTGAACACAGGAAAAAGGGCATTCCAAGCAGAGGGCACAGCATAGGTAAAAGCACAATTTGTGATTAGTAGTGGAGTGGGGCAGGTTGGAGGGTAAGCAGGGGCCAGGTTATGATCTTCACTGCATCTTTGTGGGGGAAAAAAGGTAGGCAAATTATTTAATTAATTGCTTTGTTTATATCCTGTTTGTGAAAAAGGGTTTTACCACAAAGTGGGAACTGTTGCCATCTTTATGATTCAGAATCACAAAATATACTTCAAATTTTAGAATCAGAAGGCTTTGATGTTGGAAGGCATTTAAGAGATCATGAACTCATTGTATGTAAATGCATGTAAATGTCTTATTTGAAGTTATAAAGCAGTTTAACTAGCCAAACAAGGAATATTTGTTTTTTAGATGAATTATGGAATTAAGGTGAACATTAAATGAGAATTACAGGATCATCTTCAGATGCATTTATAGAAATTGATAAATTAAAAAGAGGGAGAGAGGCAATTCATAATTCCAGGGAACGGGAATGAGCACTTTGCTGAAGGTGTAGGTTCCCCGTTGGGAATACTCATGACAGCTCTCTTGGGAGACCAGTGTTGGGTGGGTAAGTGGATGCCTTGGCTGGGCTAAAGTTGAGGATCAAGTTTGCCTGGAGGGTAGAGTTTGGAGATATCTTTCTCAGTCTATTTATTAATTTTCACTGGCTATTTTAAATGGGGCCAGGTACAAATGTGGGGTGGTTCTTGTTCTCACCAAGATCAAATCTGAAAGTACAGACAAGAAAATAGCTAATTGCAACAAACTGGGATTAGTCATGTGATATGGGATAGGATGCTATGGCACCCCAGAGTGTATATTGAGGTAACTTGACCGTGTTCTGAGGGTTAGGAAAAGCTTCCCAGGGAGAATGGCGTCTAAGGGAAGACCTGAAAGATGAGGGAGAGTGTGGTAAAGGGGAGGGCAAAGAGTGCTCTGGGCAAAGGGGACAGTTTGTACAAATGCTCCAAGGAGAGAGACACTGCATTTGGGAAAATTAACTTGAAATTTCTATTCCTGTTTGGAATAGCTGGAGCATAGTGCGTGTGTCGGGAGTGATGCGAGAGTTTTTTCTCTGCCATGTCCTTTTCCAATATGCAAGGTTACATATACAGGCAGTTTACTGGACAATTCTGACAACAAAGATTGAAATATGTTTGGGAGCACCACAGAGAGCAGGTGCTGACATGCCAGGGCATACTAAATGACTGTACAAAACAAAAATTCCACTGTTCCTCCTCCCCACGTCACTACAGCCATCCCATTGACCTGAGAACCAGTCTCCTCAAAGGGGCTCCTTCTCACCTCTAAGATGGAAGACAAAAAGGCATGAAATCAAAATCAATACTCTGAACGTAAACTAGACAAATAAATATTAGCGCAGCAGGAGGGGAGAGCAATAAAGTGAGCAGACCTGAGTGATGGTGGTAACCTGCTGGATTCCCAGGTCATGGAGTAATTTACTGGCTGGTCCTAGGCCACTGGATAATTATCCAGACAGCCCCCACTCTGGGGCAAAGCCTCCTGCTGCTCATGTTATTAATACTGGCAGCAACCAGCGGGTGTTAGGGGGAGCAGAGAGGAGCAAACCCAGTCCCCAAGATGTTGAGTGAATGCGGAGGCACCCGCAGGGTCCCTCTGAACTGAACCTCACCAGGAAAACCAGCCAGCTCCAGCATTCAGCTTTTAGCCCAGCTGTTGCACGGGCCCTGGGGAGAGGCTCCCCAGCAATTGCCAAGGGCTTAGGCAAAGGGAGAAAACACCCAAGTGCTGGAGTTTGACCAGCTTGTGCCAAAGACCCTCTGCTCTGTTCCCCCTTGGAGCTGACTGGAAAGTAATTTTGAGGCCTCCCCAGAATAACTTAAATTAATATCCATGGAGCAATGTCAAACACTCCTGTTTGACATGGCGTGGGAATTAGACTTTAGTGCACACAAAAGGGGCCAGGGAAAGTGATGGTGTCTTTTCTAGGGTTTAATCATTTGGGAGATTGACCTCAGGTAACCTTGAAGGGATTTTAGGGGGCAGTTAGGGTGGGTTGGGGCTCTCTTATCTCATACCCCTCTCTAAAACGGGATAACATATGTAAAGTACGCAGCATGCAATAAACATTTTCAGTCAGTGTGAGTGCACTTTCTTCTTCCTCCCCCTATGTCATTATCTGGTGAATGGCCTCCTCCTGATCAATCTTTCATCTTTTCCCTCCAGGACAGCAGTTCTAAACCGGGGATGAAGGGAGCATGCCCCTGGCATTTAATGGGTAGAGGACAGGGATGCTGCTAAACATCCTGCAATGCACAGGACAGCCCCACACAACAAAGAATTTTCTGGCCCGAATATCAACAGTGCCATTGAGGAAACCTGCTCTAGAAGATTCTGCACACTGCAGCCAGAATAATCCTTTAAATACACATTGTAGGTCACTCGCTTGCTTAAAAAGCCCCCAAGGGGTTAGTCATATAAATGCATTCCTAATTATTCACTCAAAATGTATGGAGCATCTGCCCTATAGCAGGCATTGTGTTAGGGTGTGAGATGGCACAGGTATATCTATATAGACCCTGACCTTGAAGAGATGATTACAAAACACTAGCTTCCTGTCATCTCTAGGATAAAGTCCAATCAACTGAAGGTAGAGAGAGGGTGTAGGGGGATGAAAAATGAGAGCTTGATTTTAGGACATGAGGAGTGAATTTGCTGCTGGGGCATCCAGGTAGATTACGCAGAAAGGACAAGAAACGGCACTCTAGATGTAGCAGAACTTTCTACACCTAAAAGTGGGGGTAGGGGGTGCGATATGTATGTTTCTCATTTCTGTAAGTAGAACTCCCAGCGTCTCAGGTTCCAAACCAGAAATCCATAATTTCTTCTTGACCCCTTTCTTTTCTCAGGTTCTCATGTATTCCATGAAGGAAATATGCCCCAGTGGTGTAAAGTATCCAATGTGTGTAATGGATAAATTTCTCTCCACTGTATCTAGAAATGGCACTAGCTATGTACTATCATTTGGAGAATTAAAAAAAAAAAGTCATTCAATATATTTTCTGTAGGATTTAATTTTCTCAGAAGACCCTTATTGAGAAAGGCTGCCAAACTTCACATCTCTATGGCTTGTGTTTTTATTGAGCTCTTAACATTATAATCTTTAAGATATTTTTTCTTTTTAAAAATAACAATCCCTTATCATTAGCATTTCTTGTGGCACATTACCTTGACATTTTTTAAAGATATTAAGGATTATTTTCAAAAGGGTCATAGCAATTCACTCACACATAGACATGTAAAAGGAGACCCATATTCTCACCTCCTCACCAGCCAGAGATTTTACTGCTGTTTATAATTTTAGCCAATTTGATAGTATCTCATTGTTCCCTTAATTTGTATTTTATTGACCACTAGTGAGGTTGAGCAAGGTTTTTATTTATTAATTAGCCACCTGCATTCCTATTCTGTTCATAACTTTTGTCCGTTTTTTAATTTGCTTCTTTTCTTACTAGTATGTTGAAGCACTTTATATCCTTTGTTGTATGTTCTGTAAATATTTTTGTTTCCTCTTTGTCTTTTGGCTTAATACATGGCATTTCTTTTGGTATAAAGTTTTAAATGTTTACCTTAGTTCAAAATAATCCTTTTAGCATGCTAATTATCCCTACAGGGTTTACTGAATAGACTGAATTTTCCCTACTGATTTGAAATGCCACCATTATTATATATCACTAATCTCCCCCATATATAATTGATTTGAGTCTATTTCTAGACTTTCTGCTATTCTATTTATCTATTAATGCCTATTAAATAGAGAATTTTGAATAATTTGTGGTACATCTATATGATGGACTGCTATGTTTTGGGAACTTGATTCACAATCAGAGAACTCCCAAGTTTTCTTTTAGTACAACTGTGGTTGTATTTTTAGTTTAAATACTTGATCCCATGGCTTTAATTTTGGTCAAGAGTGAGGTAGGAATCCAACTTTTTATTTCTAGATAGTCATTCAGTTTATCATATGCCTTGATTATAATACAATTTGCTATATAAAATATTTAATTTAATGGAATAAAATGTGTATCTATTTTCCTTTATTGTTTCTTGTCTTGCTTAAGTTCTCCCCTACACAAAGATAATATGAATATTCTCCTAAAATTTCTCCTAACTTTTCTGTTGGTTTATTTTTTTATTTTAAAAATCTTTAAAATATCAGTATATCTTTAGACAGTGTGAGGTAGGGCTCTACCTTTGCTTCTTTTCCAGGTGTATAGTCAATTAAGCCAGCACCATTTATTGATCAAATCATCCCTTTACCAATGAACTGAAATGCCATCTTTTGTCATTTGAAGTTCCCAGTATACTTTGATCTATTTCTGGACCTTCCCTTCTGTTCTGAAATGGATTCCTGCTCTGCCTTCGGATATTTCGATGGCTGGCCCCTTTTTGCCATTGGGTCTCAGCTCAAAGCCATCTTCCCAGGGATGCATTTGCTGGCCGTCCCATCTTCAGTCATTCTCTATCCTGTAATATCTGCTTATTATCTTTGTTGTCCATTTCATTGTCTATAGTGTCCCTGTTTGTTTACTTATTTGTTTTTGTCTGCTTCCCCTGATTAAAATATAAATTCCACAAAAGTGGAGACGACTTCTGTTTTGCTCATTGTGGTTTCTGCCTAGAATGATGCCTGGCATATGGCAAGAGCTAACACATGTTTGCTTAATGCTGAGTGGATGATTGCTCCACAAATCTATTTTCTGTTCCTATGACAATTTTATACTACTTTATTTTCCATTACAGTAGCATTATAGTAAGTCTGTTCTTCACTAAAATTGAAACAAAATAATTGCAAACTTTCAGGAAAGTTACAGTAAATACATGTTTTTTTAATTTGAACTGTTTGAGAGTAAGTTTCTGACAATGCCCCAGTGCCCCCAAATACTTTAGTGCATACTTCTGACAAACTAGAATATTATCCTTCATTACAACAATATATCATAAAAATCAGGGAATTAAGTATTAATATATGATTACTGTCTAATCCTCAGATCTCATTCAAGTTACCCCAATCGCCCCAATAATATGCTTCATAGCAAAAAGTTCTAGTACAGAGTCAAACCTCGCATTTAGTTGTCATCATTCCTTTAATGTGGACCAGCTCCTCAGATTTTCCGTTCCTTGATTTTTACAATCTTGACACTCTGTCCAGTTGCTGGTCAGTTATTTTGGGGAGTATATTTCTGTTTGGGTCTGCCTGAAGTTTCCTTATGATTAGATTCAAGTTACGCATCTCTGGCAGCAATTTCACAGAAGTGATGCTGTGTTCTTGTAGCATCTTATCAAGTGACAAGATGGAGACTGGGAAGTCCAAGATCAAGAAATCAGCAGATTTCGTGTCTGATAAGGGCCCTGCCTTCTGCTTTGTAGATGACGACTTCTAGCTGTGTCCTCACGTGGTGGAAGGGATGAGCTAGCTTTCTGGGTCTACATAAGGGCACCACTAATCTCATTCCTGAGGGCTCTGCCCTCAAGACCTAATCACCTCCTAACGGCTCTGTCTTCTAATATCATCACTTTGTGGGTTAAGTTTTCAACATATGGGGCCGACTCTGTAGCTCACTGGGGAGAGTGCGGCGCTGGGAGCACAGGGCGCTCTGGCTGTGGGTTCGGATCCTATATAGGGATGGCCGGTGCGCTCACCGGCTGAGCGCGGTGCGGATGACAGCAAGCCAAAGGTTGCGCTCCCCTTACGGGTCACAAAAAAAAAAAAAAAAAAAAAAAAAAAAGTTTTCAACATATGAATTTTGGGGGGATACAAACATTCAGAGTATAGCAACTTCTCCCCCAGTGGACCCTCTTTTCACCCTGCTTGTGTTCTGACGCTTAGTTCTGGAACCATCCCTTGTGGAAGCCCTTCTCATCCTGCTCAGGCTTTGTCTGACACTCTGCATTAGCCCAAACTGTTCCAAAGCAATGCTGAGTTGTAGTGGCAATAGGAGTCAGCCTTTTTTGTTCTTGATTATTATGGAAATGTCTTCAATGTTTGCCTGTTTAATGGGATATATGGTTTTGTTTTTTGATTACTTTATCAAATTTAGGAAGTTAATTTCTCAAAGTTAAAAAACACGTGAATGGCTGCTGAATTAACAAATTCCTTTTTAGCATTCCGAGAATACTGTGTGTGTTTGTGTGTGTGTATTGGTGGGTACTGTCACATGAACCTGATGGTGTCCTTTCTCCTTGCCTGTTTCATTTCAGGTGTGCTACATGTTATTCTTTTTTCATAATTTCCTTCAAAACATCATTTAGAAAAGTCATGTCTAGCATACTTTCAGTAAAGGGTTGGCATAGCAAAAGGGGTTACAGCATAAAATAATACATGTAAGAATTTACAGCTATCACTATTCTAAAAATCCACTAACCCTTTCTTGCTCCATGTATTTCTTGCTAGAAATATTTTCCAGCTCGCTGCTGTGTTTTCTGGCATCCGTTTTCTCTTCATTCTCTTCTCCTTACTTTCTAGCTTTTAGCTTCCATCCTGTATATCCCTGCTACCTACACACAGCAATTCAGTTCTCTCTATACTTTTGTCCTCTCCTTTCTGATCTGTTTTGCATTTAAATATATAATTGTTGTCATTTATCCAGCATATAGATGTTTCTTAAAGTACCTAGTTTATCATACTCTCAGCAGTTGATATCTCTATGTCTTTATCCTTTACATTTTTTAAACACTGCTTTCATGAGGTATAAATTACGTCCTGTAAAATGCACAAACCTTAAGTGAATAGATAGTACATTGTTTACATACATAAAAAGTGTGACCACCGTGCAGAAAAACACTAGAACATTTCCATGACCCCAGAAAGTTTCTTCATGTCTCTTTCTGGTTGATGAAGTCTGATTTATCAATGCTTTTCTTTTATGGCTAGCGTCTTTTGTATCCTAAATAAAATACTTTTGCTTACTTCAAGGTCATAAAGATACTCTTCTATGTTGTCTACTAGGAGCTTTATGGTTTTAGGTTTCACATTTAGGTCTGTGATCCAGATTAAACTACTCTTTTATATGGTGTAAGGTGAGCCTCAGGTTATTTTTTTCTACCTTAAAAAAATTCTATTGTGAAAAATTTCAAACATATGCAAAAGTAGAATAGTATGATGAGCCCCGAGTACCTATCAGCCTGCCTTAATAATTATCATGGCCAATATTATTTGATATATATCCTTACCCACTTTCCCTACCCCCAAACTGTATTATTTGTAAGAAAATTTCCGATATTATACTGTTTCACATATGATTATTTCAGTATATCTCTCTAAAAGATAATTGTTTTTTAAAAAACACAACCACAATACTGTTATTACACCTAAACAATTAACTGTAATTCAAAATTATTAAATATATAATTATTCATATTTCCCTGATTATCTTATACATTTAAAAAATAACTTTGAATCAGGATTTAAATAAAGTTCTTATGTTGATTTGGTTGAAAGTCTCTTGAGTATATTTTAATCTAGTTTAATTTAATAAATATATCATACCTCTTCTTAAAAAAATTATTTGTCAATAAATGTGGACATTTTTTTCTGTAGTTTCCCACACTCTGGACTTTGCTGATTGATAAACCTCTTTGGTGTGGTTTAAAAATCTTCCCTTTCTCCTGTAATTACTGTAAACTGGTAGTAAGATCAGCATTCCCCAAGGTTCTCCAAGACACATACAAATTATTTAGCATCTAAGAACTCACTGGATGTGAGAGATGGCAACAGATTAATCTCCTCTAGACTAATTTTCCCAATTTCTCTTCCTTTTTTGACAAAGCACAAAGGGTAGGCACCTTTCTCATTCCAAGCAGCCCTAGTCTCCCCGGTCACCCCCTTGGTCAGATATTCATTTGTGCCTTTCTTCATCCAGTGCCACATAGTACAAGGAGAACATGAGAAAAAGAAGAGGGGGTACAATGCTAAGAAGCTGTAGTTCATAATCTTGGGTTCTGGAACCACACTGCCTGTTCAAATACAAGCTCTGCCACTTTGTGGCTGTGTGGCATTGAGAAAATTACTAAACTTCTCTGAGCTTCCATTTTTCTCATTTAAGAAAATGGAAAAACTAGAGTTTAACTAGTAGTGTTATTATGAGGACCAAAATAGTTAATTTATGTAACATTCTTAGAACAGTGCATGGCATGTAAGTGTATAAAAAAACTATATTTCACTAAGAAAAATATCAACAATCAGTATATACAATTTATAGAAAAGGAAATACATACTGCTGTTAAGTATATGAAAAAATGATGAACCTCATTCTTAATAAGGTACCATTTTTATCTGTCAGGTTAGAAAAGGTGGAAATGTTTGAAAACGCATTGCACTGGTGAGTATGAGGAAAATTAGGCACTTTAATAAATTGTGAATGGGATTGTTAACCAGAGAGCAATTTGGCAATAACTATAAAAGGTAAAAATGCACATATCCCTTTTCCCTGCAATTCCACTTCTTGAACTTTATTCTACAAACTGTAAAGTGGCCTATGTACCAGAATATTTAACAAAGCATTTTTTTTGTAATGGTAAAATGGTGAAAATGAATGTGATAATTATAAATGGCTCTGTCTATACTGATATGGAACAATGTTTAAGATAAATTGCAAAGTAGGAAAAAAAACCCAAGTACAGATTGTGAGTAAATCATTTGTGTAAATAAGAGGAATTATACTCGTACACATTTCTTAGTAAAAAATATAAGTAAATATATTATGTAAAGATACACAAGAACTGGTAACCTTTCATACCCTTAAATGTTTTACTATGTGCATGTATTTTCTAATCAAGAAATAAGTGATTCAACTGATAAAAAAAACGACTTATAAAAGTCGACTGCAAAAAGTAATTCAATTTTTATATTGACTAGATTTGTCATTGAAAAACAATTTGACTTACTGGTTTCAGGCATTTTTGCAAAATCCAGCAAACTGAATCCCTGGATTTTAACTTAAACACAATCAGTTGTCAATTAATTTCATCAACAGACCTGTACAAGGGTTCTTAAAAAGTTCTCATATTTCAGCTCAAGGCTACTCATTGCTTACTTATCTTCAAACTGATAGCAAGTGCTCTTATCTGCTTTACAGGGTCGCTGGAGGAATCTCTGATGAGGGCTTCACCAGCAATTTATAAAGGTGATGGAATTACAGAAATGGAGTCTGCTAAAATTTGAGGCCACTAGGCCAAAGTTAGCCAAATGTCCTCCCTCTAGTTCACCACTTGTGGAGGTGTAAGAGCATCGAAATTACCCCATTGGTTTGGATTTTTGGATCCAGTCCACCTGCTCTTTTATCTTTATTCTGAATGGGCACCTCTGCCTTATTCCTCGTGAGATTAATTTGGAGCACCACCATCTTCCCCCCACCAAGCCTGCCCTCAGCCACCTCTGATTTCTTCCTCTGCCCTCAACCCCACATCAAATCCATTGCCAAGTTTGGTTGGTTCCATCATCCCAATGTCTCTCTCATCTGTCACTGAATCTCCATAGATAGCTCATAGGAGCAGCTTGATGTGCCTCCCATGGACCCTCTGCCCAAAACGTCCTCCCACTTTGGTAAATTGCTTTTCAATTTTCAACACAAAAATTAAATTGTCTTCTTTGTGAAAGCTGTGCTAGAACATCCCTTTAAGGGTTATTATACTTTTTATACTGTATACTTCTATTTTGTACCCTATACTTTGTACACTTCTCTTGTAGCCTTTGTAACATCACAATGGAATTATGTGTTTTTCACATTTGTTGTTCTCACTAGGTAGGGAGCACTTTCAGGGCAGGGACTGACCACCCCGCCCCCTTCAAACTATCCTTTATTGGCTACCTTCTATGTGCCATGTACTGTAAAATAATTTTACCTATGTTATCTCATTTCATTGCTTCCTCAGCATTCCCTGGAAATAAGTATTATGATCCCCACTTCAGAGGTGAGAATTCAAAGAGCAGAGAGGTTAAGTGACTTGCCATGCTGTGAACTTTTGAACTTTTCTTCTTTCTGGTCAGCTGCATCATCCAGCCCCAGGACCATGCATGTGGCAGGTGTTCAATGTTGAGTAACTTGCTAAAATTACTGAATGTAAACCTTAGTGTAGACAACACCTAGTCTAAGAACCCTGTGTAACCTGTTTCTGCCAATATTGCTTCCTCTTTGTTACACATGAACCTAGCAGAGACGTGTTATCACACTTGTCACACTGACTTTGATTGGGTCAGAATGTCCAGGTCTGCTGAGTGGACTGTGTGGATTACACATACCCAGGATGATCAGGGAGGCAGCCCGCAGAGCCGGCTCTGGAAAAATGCTCCCAGAGCACCCAGGGCTGAGGCAGTTAATATGCCCCAGTGGTGAGGAGGAAATTTCTTGCAAAAGCTAGCTCCCTTAGAACAATGTGGCCTTTTATTTTTTAGCTTTGGAACTGAGCCTAGCTGTCCATGGAGACAAAGAAAGGAGAGAATCACTGAACCAGTCTCGCACATAAAAAACTGACCATGTCTGTCTTTGAAGTCTCCTTTATGTCGTTTAGAAAACTTTGGATTATAGGGTTGTTTTTTCCCTCCTTTTCTTCCTCAGTTCCTCACTCCACCCTATTTTTTTTTTTTTTTTTTGCAGAGAAGAGAGAGAACTGGGTGTAAGGGAGCCTTTCTTTGAGACAGGGCAGAAGTCATTAATTAAGGCTCCCATTCATTCCTGCTGACACTTGCTCATCAATCAGATTTCCTCTTCGCGTTCTGATGACCCGGCTGACCTGGGTCTTCCATACTGTCTGCCAGACAGAAATGAGACTCAGACCACACACCGGAGAAGAGAGAGTGGGCTCTGGCTCCAGGCTTCCTGAGAGTGAGGAGAAGGGGTGTGGGGACAAAGCTGCCTGGTCTGGAGCTCTTCAGGCTTGAGGTGAAGGTGAATAAAGAAGATATTTTCTTTGCGGAAGCAAGTATTGCTCACTTCACAGAAGCAGTGATCTATAGCCCTCCCCTTTCTCCGCCTAGCCCAGGGCCAGCCATGGAGCTCGGAGACCAGCCAACTGAGCCCAGGGAAACGAGGCTAGCAATTCCTTTCTGCCAGCTTGGCACTGCTGAAAGAAGTTGACAGCTCTAGCCTCCTCTCAGAAAAGTACAGGGAACTGATCTGGAGATGGGGGTGTCATCTGTGGGGTGGTCAGCCTGAGACGTGGGACTTCTATTTTATTATTAGTTCATTCATTCATTCATTCACTGGATTGACATTACTTGGCAGCCCCTATGTACTAGGCAAGTTTTATGTTATATACAGTTTATTACAATTTAAAAAGTAGGATTAAGAAATAATGTGTATAGAAACTTTGAAACACAAAAAACATTTGCTACATTATTGGGGTGGTAGGGTTGTGGGTGACTTCTTTACATGCTTGTTGCTATAAGGTGTTAGCAAAAAATAAAAACTTTAAAGAAAAAAATGGACAAAGGACTTGAACAGACTTTTCTCCAAAAAAAAAAAAAGACACACAAATGGCGAATAGGGACATGAAAAGATGTTCAACATTATTAGTCATTAGGGAAATGCAAAGCAAGATCACAAGCAGATACCACTCCACATACACTGAGATGGCTATAACAAAAACAAAAACACTGATGGAAAATAATAAGTGCTAGCAAAGGTGGAGGGAAATTGAAAGTTTTATATGCTGCTGGTGGGAATATGAAATGGCTTTGGAAATACAAAAGAGGGAGAAGAGAATTTCCAGAGTGATGCCTTTGACCGAGAGAGAGAGGGGAAAATGCGGTACAGAAGTGGACAGGTTGCCTTAGTTAGGAGCCAAGACAGTCCGTGCACTTAATGGGAGGGAACACACAGACGTGGGCACAGGCACATGCACGAAGGCAAATGGTGCTGCAGCTTCTGGAAGTTCCACATGATTGTTTCTACTTCCTCAGTGAAAGAGGAAGCAGTGACGGAAGAGGGGAAGGGGGTCTAAAGAGATATAAATGGATGACATACTTAAGAAAGAGGGAGAGTGAACGGATCAAGGAGATGACTCCTGAGCAGCTCTGAGGGCCTGCTTGAGTTCGGGATCACTAATTAAAGTAAGACAAGTCAGCATGGTCGTGTGTTGATCTCTAACCAGGTGCAGCTGCTCAGGTGCAGGCTGGCAGAAGTGAACAGGTGGATCTCACCAAAGTTGGAGTTTTTCAAGAACAGTACCATGAAGCAAGAAAGGAAAAAGAGAGTCGAAGGGGCATGTAAGGGAGAAATTATAATGAGGGATTATAGACTCTAAGCTGGGTGAAGAGGGGAGCAAACCACAGTAGGGTGCAGATTGTGGGGGACGGTGAAAAAAAAGTGGCATCTGTAGATTGTAGGACTCTCTGGGGTCAAAAACTTGTTGGAATTGGGATACTAAAACTGGAAAGATAAGAGGTGGTGGTGATCAGAGACTGGGATGCTTGAAACTGAGATTAGGTAAAAGTGGCAATTATTGGTAATTATTGGTGTAGGATATGACTATGGGAATGAGTGGCTAGGCTGGGATGTGGGAGGATAACGTTGGAGGAGGTGAGGTCAAGGAACACAGAAGCCAGGATATAGGGAGGGGTGTCTATATGATTACTGAAATTATTGAATTATAACTAAATGAGAGTGAAAATGAGGTATAATCTTTAAGAAACAAGGAAGCATGACTTAGAGCAACAAGGAGAGGGTCGTGGGTAGTATGGTCTGGTGACATGATCAAAAACTGAGGGTTTTAGGGAGGAAGGGGTGAGAATGGTCAGGAGGCACCACGGTGGGTGAGCAGGACATTCACCCCACCTCGCTCCATGGTAAAAGGAGTTTAGAGATAAAACAGCAACCACTTGAGAGAGTTGCTGGGGAAGCAGTGTCTTTCTGGGAGAGTCAGATTTCTGGTAGAACAAGAAAATCAAAGGAAAGTCAAGATTGAGGAAATATGGGATTTGCTGACTTCCATGAGGATACAGTGGAAAGGTTTCCTCAGACATGTCCTGAGGTAGGTGGCATAGAAAAGTGGCATAGAGAGCCCAGTGGAGATGAGAGCCCACAGGAGGACGATGCTCCAGACTTCTCTTGGTGTCTGACTTAACAGGTGTAAGGGGCATACGAAATTAACCCTGACGGTCTCAAGGTGGATAAGGGTATAAGACTGTGAGTGTTGGGGGATGGGGAGGGGGAGAGGTGAGGGTCCTGTCAGGAGCACGGGATTCTGAGAGGAGGGGTCTTCTCTGGGTCAACCCAAATTCAGAAGCACTCTTCTTACTTACATAGTGCAAGGTGTTCTGAGGTTTTCTCCTGACTCTCTTGCTGGATTTTTCTGGTGAAACTGGGCTGCAATCACTTGAATAAAACCATTGGTTCACATTATACAATTCAGACCTCCTTTAGCTCCCCTTATAAGTGGTGCCTTGAGAAGTGGCCTGGCTGGTCCACTCCTAAATTTGTCTCTAAGAATACTAAATAACTCAGTTTCATTGAAGATAATCACTGGTTTATTAATAAACCATCTGTGATAGGATATAAGTCAATCAGAACATTTTTGGTTCTGAGATATCTGGCAAAACACTAGAATCCTGGTGTGTTCTTTGGGCCAGGTCTGCTGGTTTTGTACACACTTTTCTAAAAGGTGTACTGGGGATCATACTTTTCAGACTGTTCAGATGAATTTTAATATATTATCAACCATGTTTCCTTGTAGTTCTCCATTCAATGACTCAATATCATTATCTTTCACTGGGAAAGCAGATACCACCTAGAGCAAAGTATCTATTATTCAGTATTCAGTTTCAGGCCTGAGTTCTTTGATGAATCCTCAGTAAGACAACAGTTTTGAGAGTCAGGCATTTTTGAAAGAAAAGATTGATTTTTAGAAGTCTTAAGCTACCTTAACATATCAAAAGCAAAGCTTGGATTTCTTAACATGGACATTTAATTTTAGCCACTGTTTTTCAGACTTTTTGATTGCAATCTGTGGTAAGATATACATTTTTTATTATCATCTAACACACACACACAGATGTACACACACAGAGACACACACACAAAACAGAAAAATGTTAGGAAATATTATTGCCCTTACTTCAGGGGATGCCCCCTAAACTTTCTATTCAGTTCAATTCTATTCTATTTTCTTTCTAAAAATGCTGGTTTTGATCCACTAAATTGATTTTATGACACATTAGTAGCTTATAACTTGTAATTTTAAAAAATGACTATAAACCATAGTGCAGGGAATATTCAGGGTTACACTATAGGGAAAGGGTCTGACTCATGAGACTGGATCCCACCTCTCCTAGCACTGTTAATGCTGGAATGTGAAAGAGCATGGAAGAGGTAGTGTAAGATAAACACCAGGGTTCTCATTTGTCCTCCTTGTATGGGCATTACCGGCAGGGTGTGTGTGTGTGTGTGTGTGTGTGTGTGTGTGTGTGTGTGTGTTTGTGTGTATATGTGTGTATATGTGTGCATATGTATGTACTGTAGAAATCTTAAGACAGATATGAGGAAACTGAGAGCAATGAGCTGGTGGCCTGGGTCCAGGCCTCGGGGTGCTGCAAGTCTCTAGGAGAAGTTGTGCCTTTGGGCTAGCACTAAGCCTACCCAGAGACAGGAGCTGCATAGTGCAAAAGTGGCTGAGAGGTGGTCTAGACAGACAACGTAAGATGCACTGCTTGGGAGGGCCCACAGGGAATTCAGAAGTTTCTGTTTGGCTTGGTTGATGGGGCTCAGATGTTCCGAGGAGACTGGTGACAAGCAGAGCTTGAGATAAAGAAAAGATCACATAGGAATAGGAATTTTGTAATACAGGCAAGTGTACCAAGAATCTCAGCAGCAGCCCTATATGGTATACCTCCCCCCAAAGATCTGATGTAATCAGCAGCACCTCACTGTGTACCGTCATACATAGGAGGGAGCAAGAAGTAATGGGGTGGTAGGATGATAAGTACATTTGGAACCAGACTCCAGAGAGTCTTTAGAAACTTTAGTTTTTTTGAGACAGTTTATTTTTCAGCTGTTGTATGAAGTCTAGAGAAGCAGTCCAGGGCTTTCTGTCACCCTCGGGGTCTCAGGGAGCCAGGCTCCACCTGCCTGCTCTGCCATCCGGGTGTGGACCTCCTTCCTGGAGGTCACCTCTCAGGGTCTGGAATCAGCAGGAAGTAGGGGGAAGAGAGGGGACAGGAAGGCACATTAGGCTGACCTGAAACCTTCACACAGCTCCTGGGCATCACTAGCTTTTTTGTGCCCAGTGTTGCCCGGAACGTAGGCACGTGGCTACACCAGGTACCGGGAAACCCTGATACCAGTACACAACCAGCAGTCTCCACCACAATCACGGAGGGCAGGATCTGTGTCTCTGCAGAGGCAGTCCTCCCCGTGCACTGCCGCATTGTCCACCTGAGTTGGTGAGACCCCCGCCTCACCCAGGAAGCCCCTCAGATACCCACAAGCCAGCAGAAGTGGCAATCCCCTAGTACCTGCCCACACATTCCCCACAGAGTACCTTGAACCTTGGTTGCAGGGATTCAGAAAAGAGAAACAAATGGATGGTTTTCTACTGAGCAAACTCAAATCCCAGATCTGTAGTCCAGGATTCCAGGGGAAGTCAAGATCCCCTGAGTCCTGGGGACCCCAGCCCAGTCTCTGAAAGCAGCTGACAAGACTGAAGCAGGGAGCCCAGCAAGGCTGAGTGAGCCAAGGCAGAAGGCAGGTCCAAGGAGGTCAGTGAGCTGCCTGGGGATGACCAAACACACCAGAAGAGGCAAGAGCTTCCCTTTTCAGTCATTTCCCAGAACACACAGCAGTGGCAACATCCAGAGACCCCAACAGAGTGAAACCTGACACCTGCAGGCCCGGTGCCTGGGGGTGAAAAGGAGGGGGTTCTGCCAGGCCAGCCAGAACTGTTGCCTGCAGCTTCATCTGAGTAACACACTGTCCCAGTCGCTGTTTAGCTCACTTCTGAGGGCCACCAGAGTGCTCATGGCACTAGCAGTCTAGGCCCTCTGGGACCCCTGCTTTCACACAGACCCATCAGTGTGAAAGCCAGTGCCGCCTCTGCTTGTCCAGACCCTGTTGGGCTGCACAAAAGGCCAGAGCCTCCCCTGCAGACAGATGTTCCACCCACTCCCATGTAGAAGAGATGGCCCAACTCTGAAGTCAGGGGCAGGCTGCTCACTTCTCCCTGTAGCTGGGGATGTCCCACCCTCTAGGCACAAGGATCCACTCCCTGAACCCTGGCTCAGATCTGAACCCGAACCTCAGAATGCTGGGCAAACTTTTGTAGCCCTGCCCTTCCCCAAAGGAGCCTGCATGAGAGGGGGCTCAGGGTGGGTGGAGCTGGAGGCTGCCTGAGGAGGCCTCACCCCACTCTCCACCAGCCCAGGCAACTCCCTCACACCCCCAGGAGGCAGCTTGGAAGCAGGGTGGTGCAGGGCCCGAGGCCCCTCCTTGCCTGATGGGCCCATTGTGTCCTAGGTTTCAGGCAGGCAGGAGAGGGGCTGAAGCTGTGGGGTCAGGCCCTAGATACTCTTAATAATTACTCTTATGTATGTAGTGCTTTATAGTTCATAAAGCTCATCACATTTCTTAGTGGACCTTCGCAAACATCTTGAAGCAGGTGTTCATATTATTCCTCCTCTACAGACAAAAGAACTAGGTCTTAGAAGCACCAAGTAAGTTTCTGGAAGACACACAGTGAAGGGTGGAATGGAGACCCTCAGCCAGATCTTTTCATTCCTAGAGAAACACACATCCACAAGCTCTGCCTCCCTATTTAGGTGAAGGACAGGGAGGCAGTGGCAAAACATTCTGTTACGTTCCTGTCTTCTCTCCTGCAAGGGGGTTGCGTCCCCTCAGCTCTCCTTCAGGTCCCTCTTCTTGTCCTCTGGCTAGTGGTTATCCTTGTGTGTCTGGCTGTGCTGTTTAAGACAGTGGAGTCTGAATTTTTGCAGGTGATAGATAAATGGCAATGGTTTTGCTTCCCTCCCTCCAATCTGAGGATTTATAGTGTACAAGCCTGCAGCTGGGGAGCAGCTGCCTGAAGCTGAGGTGTGGTGGGAGAGGGGAAGATGCTCGCTGTGGGCTGATGCAGTTACAGAGGCTCCTGCTTCCACAGCCTTTGAGAGAAGGTCCTGTGTGGACTGAGACCTGTCTTCCCATCTGGTTTTAAGGAGTCCAGAGGGGGCTGAGAGATAAGGGACAAATGTCCCCCTGGTGGCTAGAGACCCAGCTTGGAAGCTTGAATAAACTGACCTCCAAATAAATGAATGAATGAATGAATAAATAACTCTAAATGAATTGTGAACAGAAGAACGAATGTGTCTCTTATCAGTCTGCTGCCTGCAGACTTTGGCTGGGAGATAATCACCATGGTTAACAAGGATCCTGGCAGCCAGTTATTCTTCATTCCTGACAGTTCTCTCCCCCTATTGTTTTGGCATACAAAACCCTGAAAGAATATCAAATTCCCAATGCTCTGCACCATGTGGCTTCTCTTTATAAACCACAACCTCCTCATCCGTTTGCCAGCTCTCCCTGTCTCCTCATGTCCCCCAAACCTTGCCGAGTGCAAGGGACAAGGAGGGGGCTGAGCAGGTGCATTCCGGACCTTACATCTTCACATCCACCAGAGGAGCTCTGCTCCCATCTGCTTTATGAAATGACCAACTGGGCACCCTGTACTCTGAAGGGTTCCTCTGTGAAATGGGAGAAAACCATAAGCTGTTGGATGTTCTTCATCTGCAGCTGCAGGAGCAGACAGGAGTGGGGAAGAGGGTGAGGTGGGTGGATTCAGGCTTCCTGTTTCTCCTCATTGTGTGAGTGATTGCAGGTGCTGATCGTCTGTCCTTTCCCCCAACTATGACTCCAGAAGGAAGGCGAAGAAGTCCGGCACATCCTGTCTATACAGGTGCCTGGCACCTGACGGGCTGCCTTTTCTTTATCAGCCCCAAGGCTATGGAGGTGCCCCTAATTTTCCTTTCAGGGATATGGTGCCTGCCCTGAAGCTGACTCAGGGACCAACGTTTGGTCTCTGGGGAAGGTTTGAAGCCCACAGCTCAGCAGTGTCCATGCAGCTGTGTTCTTTTAACTAACCTGGGTCCACTTACTCCTATCCATGCTGGGAGTATACAAAAGTAGCAGCAGGATTGGCTCTCTATCTTGAGAATTAATTTGAGCATCCCCAAGGGCTTGCTCCAAGCCCCTGTTCCTCACTCCCTGGGGACCTGTTTGACTCTCATCGATCACTTGGCTCTCTTTGGTTGACATCCCATTTTGGATTCATTTTTTTCTGCCAAAACATCAGCCTTTTCCTGTAAGACACTTTAATTTTATTATTAAAATTTTTATCTTATTGTTTTTATATTATTTTTCAGCTTTATTAAGATTTAATTGACAAATAAAAGTTATATATATTTATAGTGTACAGCGTAATGTTTTGGTATATGTATACATTCTTTAAGATATTTTTAAAAAGTTTACTCTGTTAGGGCTGGCTTGTTAGCTCACTCGGTTAGAGTGTGGTGCTGACAACACCAAGGTCAAGGGTTTGGATCCCTGTACCAGCTAGCTGCCAAAAAAAAAAAAAATTTACTTTCTGGATCTAAAAATTCTCCCATTTCTGCGATATTTTTATAGATTAATTCTAAGGCATCCTCCTGACTGAATTTCTTGTTAGGATGAGATAAACAGGAATGTAAACACTTGAAGAAAGTACAGAGGAAACAGCAAAATCTCTGTTAGGATTGAAAGATTGGGTTAGTGCATAAAGTCATTCATTAGGAGGTGCTGGGCCACGTGCTGGAACACAGAGATGGTCAAGATGCAGTCTTTGCCTTTGTGGTGCTTACAGGTGGATGGAGAAGGCAGCTCCCAAAGCAAATATAGTTTGCTAAAGCAAAAATATAGTTTGCTCAGTGTTACAACAGATTACATATCAAAATCCGTAGGAAGGAGAGAGTAATTGCTGGAATGTAAGCTTGTGAGGGCAAGGATCCTGTCTATCCTATTCACCGCTGTTTACCTGGAACATAGCAGAATGCCTGAGGCATAATAGGTATTTAATATATATCTGTTATTTGAAATGGTTCAATTATTCCAGGTATATCCAATGGTTTGACTCATTTAATCTATTTAATTAATTCATTTAACTATTCATTTATTTAGTCATTTATTCCCTCCTTAAATAGTGTTAGCTATTTATAAGTAGTAAGCAACTTATCATCACTTAATCTGAATGTAACATTTTCCTAAATAACAGCAGAGGGAATTTTTATTAAATACAGGTAAAAGAGTTATGACCTTGAACAGATGTTGGGGAATAGCTGCAAAAAACTAGAGCACCTACCCTTTATTGCACAGCCATAGTGTGCCAGTTTCTTCATGAGGCAAAGTGTTCTCTTTCTTATGTAGATAGAAAATAGATGCTTATAGAGCTGAAATAACTTGCCCACCTCATCACTCCGGTTTCTCTTCAGATCGTATAAATCTTTCGCCTTTTACCAGCTCATATAATGGGATTCAAATCCAGGTCTATGCCTGACTTCAAAGCCTACGATCATTCCCTAACCCACACTGCCTCTGCTAGACGCTGTGGAACTTTAAAGTCAGGCCATGGAGATGTGACTGGAGAGATATGGGAGAGCCCGTGCTGGAGGAGCTGTGCTGTCAGTCAGTCTGATCCCTGAGAGGGATGGCCAAGAACCTGACTTGATCCAGGCTGGTATCAGGTGACCAGGATTTTTATGTGGAAAACAGGGCAGGGTATGACATAGCGGCAAAGGTCCCTGACAGTGATGATACTTACACAATTGAGGGTGGGAGTAAGGCAGGTATAGGATTTGAGGTAGGACTAGAGCTAGAAGCAGGTTGGGAGCTGGTGGTGAGAGAGGTGGGATGGGGCCCAGCAAAGGCTGGGAAGGCCTTGGAACACCAGAAACTACCGAATTACATTAAGTGTTGCTTTTTAAGTTATACTTCTCATTTTATACTTTTGCTGATATGTTTACAACATAGCTGCAGTGTGGCGCAGCATAAATAATCTTAAACTTGGGGCTCTTTGCTAGCTTTGAAGATTTTGTCAAGTGGCCTCATCTCTCTGGATTTCATTTTCCTCATCTTAAATGTGAGGATTTTAACACTTGCCTCACTCTGTAGATATGAGAATCACATGAGGCTTTGTATAAAGTACTACAGTGTTTGGATGCTGAGGCTCTGTGACCACTGAAGCCTTATCCTTACGTGCAGTCTCCCATAAATCCTGGGCTTGAAACTGCATCAGTGGACAATGGGCTGGAAGGCAGAAGCTGGTGGAATGGTGCATGCCAGTGATGCTAGGGCAGCGGGGCATCAGTTAAAAATGGGCTGAAACCTTCTTTCGGGGAGGTGGTGGGGCCCAGTTGAAAGTAGCAAGAAATGCTCATAAAACAGCTCTTTATGCAGAGAGGAGCCAGTTTTTGCCTTGTTGCTAAGGTCCCGATTGTTTCCTGGCTGTGTTTTGTGTGTCTGTGTCAGGCCTTTCTGTGGGCCCCTTTCAGAATCTTGGTGATATTGGCCTGCAGATAATTAGATCAGTGTCATCACTTTCACTGTTCCCCTTTTTATTCTGCTGGGACCATTTGCATGAGAATAGAAATGGGTGATATTCCTTTCCCATTAATAAGGCTCAGCTTCTAACTGGGATATAACTTGGGGAGACATCCACACATATGGACTTTGGTAAAAATTCCAGGTCAATGTATGAGTGAGCCTTCTTTAAAGTGGCTTAAAGACCCAAATGTTCAGCCAAACCATCCCCTTCCCAAATTAGCCTTTCAAAAACATCCCCTCATGATATAGAGGATCTTCATCTGGGATGCACCCAGTTCAAGAGAAACTTTGGGAAGGCCTGCATTCTGTAGTGAAATTTATTCTGATGTTAACAAGCATATATATGTTTTTATAGGTCTTCCCTCAGTTTACAGATTACCAAAGAGCTAGAGCTAAGATGCTTGCTCAAGATTGTGCATGGGTTTAACGACTTGGAACTTCCCCTTTCCAAGGCTGAACTACCTATTACCACAACCAAATTCCTTGCCAACAGCAAAGACCAAAGCCAAGCCCTTGACCTGACACTACACCCTGGGAGTACCAACCAGCCACCTGGTAGCAGGTTGGTTTTGTTGTTCCTTCCATCCTTAAACAGTCAACTTTTCTCACTAGAATAGACAGTCATTTTAGATATGGATTAGCTTTTCCTTCCCCATTGCTTCTGCCGGCTCTATGTACTTATAGAAGAAGGCCTTATTCACCATGATAACATCTCATCCTTCATTGCTTTTGTCCAAGAAAATAATTTACAACAAAAGAAGTGAGGATATGGGCTCTACCCCAGGATATCCATTGTTTTTATTGTGCAATCTTGTATCCCATTACCTTGAAATAGCTGGCTTTATAGGACAGTAGAATGGTCCAGTTACAACTGGCCCAGCTGAGAAACACTTTTGGGAGCTGGGTGCTAACCTACAATTTGCAATATATGCTGATCCAGTGACCAATGTACAAGGGTACTACAAAAAGTTCATGGGAAAATAGATTAAAAGATAATATGAATCTTTATATCAACTTTTTGAAGTACCGTCAGATGATGCTGTTTAGAACACAAGTATATAGAGCTGGAAATCAAGGAGTTAAGTGAGAGTTTCTCCTTTCACTTCCCATTTGCAGAATTTTTTCCCCCATCTTTACTATGTATTTGGCCACTGCTGATTTTAGAGGAAATACACAGTGAAAGAATGCTTTTTTTTAAAAAACTTTTATTTTGTCGATATACATTGTGGTTGATGATTGTTGCCCCTTACCAAAACCTCCCTCTCTCCTCCCTCTCCTCCCTCCCTCGTCCATCTCCTCCCTCCCCCCAAACAATGTCCCCTCTGTTTGCTTGTCGTATCAACTTCAAGTAATTGTGGTTGTTATATCTTCTCCCCCCCCAAGTTTTTGTGTGTGTATGTGTGTGTGAATTTATATATTAATTTTTAGCTCCCACCAATAAGTGAGAACATGTGGTATTTCTCTTTCTGTGCCTGACTTGTTTCACTTAATATAATTCTCTCAAGGTCCATCCATGTTGTTGCAAATGGCAGTATTTCATTCGTTTTTATAGCTGAGTAGTATTCCATTGTATAGATGTACCACATTTTCTGTATCCACTCATCTGATGATGGACAGTTGGGCTGGTTCCAACTCTTGGCTATTGTAAAGAGTGCTGTGATGAACACTGGGGAACAGGTATACCTTCGACTTAATGATTTCCATTCCTCTGGGTATATTCCCAACAGTGGGATAGCTGGGTTGTATGGTAGATCTATCTGCAATTGTTTGAGGAACCTCCATACCATTTTCCATAGAGGCTGCACCATTTTGCAGTCCCACCAACAATGTATGAGAGTTCCTTTTTCTCCGCAACCTCGCCAGCATTTATCGTTCAGTCTTTTGGATTTTAGCCATCCTAACTGGGGTGAGATGGTATCTCAATGTGGTTTTGATTTGCATTTCCCGGATGCTGAGTGATGTTGAGCATTTTTTCATATGTCTGTTGGCCATTTGGATATCTTCCTTAGAGAAATGCCTACTTAGCTCTTTTGCCCATTTTTTAATTGGGTGGCTTGTTTTTTTCTTGTAAAGTTGTTTGAGTTCCTTGTATATTCTGGATATTAATCCTTTGTCAGATGTATATTTTGCAAATATTTTCTCCCACTCTGTTGGTTGTCTTTTAACTCTGTTAATTGTTTCTTTTGCTGTGCAGAAGCTTTTAGGTTTGATATAATCCCATTTGTTTATTTTTCCTTTGGTTGCCTGTGCTTTTGGGGTCGTATTCATGAAGTCTGTGTCCAATCCTATTTCCTGAAGTGTTTCTCCTATGTTTTCTTTAAGAAGTTTTATTGTTTCAGGGTGTATATTTAAATCCCTAATCCATTTTGATTTGATTTTAGAATATGGTGAGAGGTATGGGTCTAGTTTCATTCTCCTGCATATGGATATCCAGTTATCCCAGCACCATTTGCTGAAGAGGCAGTCCCTTCCCCAGTGAATAGGCTTGGTTCCCTTGTCAAAGGTCAGATGGCAGTAAGTGTGTGGGTTGATTTCTGGATTCTCTATTCTATTCCATTGGTCAGTGTGTCTGTTTTTATGCCAGTACCATACTGTTTTGGTTATTATAGCTTTGTAGTATTGCTTAAAGTCAGGTAGTGTTATGCCTCCAGCTTTATTTTTTTTGCTCAGCATTGCTTTGGCTATGTGTGGTCTTTTATTATTCCATATAAATGTCTGGATAGTTCTTTCCATTTCTGAGGAAAATGTCTTTGGAATTTTGATGGGGATTGCATTGAATCTGTATATCACTTTGGGTACTATGGACATTATCACTATGTTGATTCTTCCAATCCAAGAGCATGGGATATCTTTCCATTTTCTTGTATCCTCTCTAATTTATCTCAGCAGTGGTTTGTAGTTCTCATTATAGAGATTTTTCACCTCCTTGGTTAACTCAATTCCTAAGTATTTTATTTTTTTGGTGGCTATTGTAAATGGGCAAGCTTTCTTGATTTTTCATTCTGCATGGTCACTATTGGAGAAAAGAAATGCTACTGATTTTTGTGTGTTGATTTTGTATCCTGCTACTGTGCTGAAATCATTTATCAACTCCAAGAGTTTTTTTTTTTAGAGGCTTTAGGCTGTTCAATATATAGGATCATGTCATCTGCAAACAGGGACAGTTTGACTTCCTCTTTTCCAATCTGGATGCCCTTTATTTCCTTCTGTTCTCTGATTGCTCTGGCTAGTACTTCCAACACTATGTTGAATAGGAGTGGTGAGAGTGGGCATCTTGTCTAGTTCCTGTTCTTAAAGGACAAGCTTTCAGCTTTTCCCCATTCAGGATGATATTGGCAGTGGGTTTGTCATATATGGCTTTAATTATGTTGAGATACTTTCCCTCTATAGCTAACATATAGAGGGTCTTTGTCATGAGTGAGTGCTGAATTTTATCAAATGCTTTTTCAGCATCTATAGAGATGATCATATGGTCCTTGTGTTTGAGTTTATTAATATGGTGTATCACATTTATTGATTTGCGTATGTTGAACCAACCTTGCATCCCTGGGATGAATCCCACTTGATCGTGGTGAATAATTTTACGTATGTGTTGCTGTATTCTGTTTGCTAGTATTTTAGTGAGGATTTTTGCATCTATATTCATCAAGGATATCGGCCTTTAGTTTTCTTTTTTGGTTATATCTTTACCTGGTTTTGGAATCAGGTTGATGTTTGCATCATAAAATGAGTTTGGGAGATTTGTATCTGTTTCAATCTTTTGGAATAGTTTGTAAAGAATCGGTGTCAATTCTTCTTTGAATGTTTGGTAAAATTCTGCTGTGAATCCATCTGGTCCTGGGCTTTTCTTTGTTGGGAGCCTTCTGATAACAGCTTCAATCTCCTTTATTGTTATTGGTCTGTTCAAATTTTCTTTGTCTTCATGGTTCAATTTTGGGAGCTTGTGTGTGTCCAGAAATTTATCCATTTCCTCCAGATTTTCAAATTAGTTGGCGTATACTTTTTTTTAGTAATCTCAAATGATTCCTTGTATTTCAGATGAATCAGTTGTAATATCGCCTTTTTCATTTCTAATTTTTGTTATTTGAGTCTTCTGTCTTCTTTTTTTTGTTAGCCATGCTAATGGTTTGTCAATTTTATTTATCTTTTCAAAAAACCAACTTTTTGATTCATTGATCTTTTGTATTGCTTTTTGGGTTTCAATTTATTCAGTTCTGCTCTGATCTTAATGATTTCTTTCCGTCTGCTAACTTTAGGTTTGGATTGTTCTTGTTTTTCTAGTTCTTTAAGGTGAAGTGTTAGGTTGTTCACTTGCCATCTTTCCATTCTTCTGAGGTGAGCATTTAATGCAATAAATTTCCCCCTCAATACTGCTTTTGCAGTATCCCACAGGTTTTGGTATGATGTATCATTATTTTCATTAGTTTCAATAAATTTTTTGATTTCCTGCTTGATTTCTTCTTGGACCCATATGTCATTAAGTAGAATGCTGTTTAATTTCCATGTGTTTGTATAGTTTCCAGAGTTTCATTTATTATTAATTTCTAGTTTTAATCCATTGTGGTCTGAGAAAATACATGGGATAATTCCAATTTTTTTGAATTTATTGAGACTTGATTTGTGACCTAATATGTGATCTATCCTGGAGAGTGATCCATGTGCTGATGAGAAGAATGAATATTCTGAGGTTGTTGGGTGGAATGTTCTGTAGATATCTGCCAATTCCAATTGGTCTAGAGTCTTGTTTAGATCTTGTGTTTCTCTACTGATTCTTTGCCTAGATGATCTGTCTGATATTGACAGTGGGGTGTTCACGTCCTCTGCTATTATGGTATCAGTGTCTATTTCCTTCTTTAGGTCTAATAGAGTTTGTTTTATAAATCTAGCTGCTCCAACATTGGGTGCATACATAGTTATGATTATTATGTCTTCTTGACGCATCTACCCTTTTATCATTAAGTAGTGTCCCTCATTGTCTCTTTTTATGGTTTTTAGTTTAAAGTCTATTTTGTCAGATATAAGAATAGCTACTCCAGCTCGTTTTTCTATTCTGTTTGCATGGTAAATCTTTTTCCATCCTTTCACTCTTAGTCTGTGTGAATCTTTATGGGTGAGGTGGGTCTCTTGTAGGCAGCATATAGTTGGGTCCTCCTTTTAATCCAATCAGCCAGTCGGTTCCTGGTGTTACTCTCTCCCACAGAGTGACCAATTTGCAGCTTTCGAGAAGCAGTGAAGGAGGACCCGAAGTCTGTGCTAGAATAGACAGGATCCTCTCGCCGTGGGACCCCAAGTTAGGTTGCTCCCCATTTCATAGAGAGCCTTGGAGCTTTTGGGCCCACACACCCGAGCCTGCCGGCCAGAGAAGGCAGGCGGGGCCCGGGTGGGACTTCTGGCGCAAGTCGTCCATTCCCTTAGGCAACCTGGGAGGCAGGGGTTCCCCAGCTGGATCTGGATGAGCTGGTGAAGGCTGATGGGGCAGGACTTTCGGCCCAGGCCACCCTGACTCCCTGAGTGACCTGAGAGGCTCTGAGATCCCAAGCCCCAAGCCACATGAGATGGTGAACGCAGGCAGGGTAGGACTTCCAGCACAGGCCACTAGTCTCTGTGAGCGACCTGAGAGGCACAGGCTTCCAAGCCCCAAGCCTGACAAGCCGGTGAAGGCAGGTGGGGCAGAACTTCCGGTCCAGCGTAGGTTCTGATGTCCAGAAGCAGCAGACCCTTCAGGATCCAAGCCAACCATCAGGCTGAAACGAGTGAACTGTGATACCCTTGGCCACAAATACAAAACACCAAAGGAAAGAAACCAGAAATATGAAAAATCAAGAAAATACATCACCACAAAAGGAAATTAATAACTTACAAGTGCTAGCTCCTATAGAACAGGAAGTCTTTGAAATGACAGACAAGGAATTTAGAGTAACTATTCTAAGGAAACTAAATGAGATACAACAAAACTCAGTGAAACAACACAATGAAATGAGAAAAAACATATAGCATCTGAAAGAAGAAAAGTACAAAGAAATCAATGCCTTGAAAAAGAATGTAGCTGAGCTTGTGGAGCTGAAGGATTCATTCAGTGAAATAAAAAATACAGCAGAGAGTTTAACCAGCAGACTTCAACAAGCAGAAGAGAGAATTTCTGACCTTGAAGACAGGCTGTTTGAATTATCACAGGAAGACCAGAAAAAAGAAAAAAGAATTAAAAAAATTGAAGAAAATTTAAGACACAACCGACAACATTAGCGCTCAAATATCCGAATCATGAGTATTCCAGAAGGGGAGGAAAAAGGAAAAGGCATTGAAAACATACTCAAAGAAATAATAGTAGAAAACTTCCCAGGTATAGGGAAAGACACAGATCCCCAGATTCAGGAAGCCCAAAGATCACCAAACACATTCAACCCAAAAAGGTCCTCTCCAAGACATGTGATAATCAAACTGATAAAAATCAAAGACAAAAGAGAGAATCTTAAAAACTGCAAGAGAGAAGCAGCAAGTCACTCATAAGGGAGCCCCAATCAGAATATATCATACTTTTCATTAGAAATTCTAAAAGCAAGAAAAGAATGGGATGATATATTCAAAACACTAAAGTACAAAAATTACTAGCCAAGAATACTTTACCCAACAAGGCCATCCTTCAAAAATGAAGGACAAATAGTATATTTCTCAGACAAACAAAAACTGTGGGAGTTCACTACCACACGACCAGCCCTACAAGAAATTCTCAAGGAAGTACTGGGTTTGATACTACAAAAACAACCATCACTACCATGAATACACAAGAAAGAACAATACCTACCAGCAAAACAATAATGCTAACAAAGGAGAGAAAAAATATTTCATCTATCACCCCAAGAAACCAACCAATACAGAAGATGAACAGAAAATTTGAAAGAAAGGAACAAAAGATATTTAAGACATGTAAACAAAAATCAGTATAATGCTAGGAGTAAATCATCACCTTTCAATAGTAGCTCTGAATATAAAGGGACTAAATTCCCCATTCTAAACACACAGACTGACTAACTGGATTAAAAGGATGGACCCAACAATGTGCTGTCTCCAAGAGACGCACTTGACCTGTAAAGACACACATAGACTAAGAGTGAAAGGATGGAAAAGGATATATCATGAAAGTAGAAATGAAAAACGAGCTGGAGTAGCTATTCTTATATCAGATAAAATAGACTTTAAAGCAAAAACCATTAAAAGAGATAAACATGGCCAATATATAATGATAAAAGGATCAATCCATCAGGAAGACATAATAATCATAACTATATATGCACCCAATGTCAGAGCAGCCAGATTTACAAAGCAAACACTATTAGATCTAAAGGAAGAAATAGACATGAACACTGTAGCAGTGGGGGACCTGAACACCCCACTCTCATCATTGGACAGATCATCTAGGCAAAAAATCAACAGAGAAACACAAGATCTAAAGAATACTTTAGACCAATTGGATTGGGCAGATATCTACAGAACATTCCACCCAACAACCTCAGAATATTCATTCTTCTCATCAGCACATGGAACATTCTCCAGGATAGACCACATGTTAAGTCACAAAGCAAGTCTTAACAAATTCAAAAAACTTGGAATTACTCCATGTATTTTTTCTGATCACAGTGGATTAAAATTAGAAATCAATAATAAATGAAACTCTGAAAACTATAAAAACTCATGGAAATTAAACAACATTCTACTTAATGACATGTGAGTACAAGAAGAAATTAAACAGGAAATCAAAAATTTCTTGAAACTAATGAAAATAATTAAACATCATAATAAAACATGTGGGATACTGCAAAAGCAGTTTTAAGGGGGAAATTTATTGCATTAAATGCTTACTTCAGAAGAATGGAAAGATAGCAAATAAATAACCTAACACTTCACCTTAAAGATCTAGAAAAACAAGAAAAATCCAAACCTAATGTTAGTAGATTGGAAGAAATAATTAATATCAGAGCAGAACTAAATGAAATAGAAACACAAAAAACAATACAAAAGATCAATGAAACGAAAAGTTGGTTCTTAGAAAAGATTTAAAAAATTGATAAACCTTTAGCAAGACTAACTAAGAAAAGAAGAGAGAAGACCCAAATAACAAAAATTAGAAACGAAAAAGGTGATATTACAACTGACACCTCAGAAATACGAGAAATCATTAGAGACTACTCCATACAACTATATGCCAACAAATTTGAAAATCTGGAGGGAATGGATAAATTTCTGGATGCATACAAGCTACCAAAACTGAAGCAAGAAGATATAGAAAATCTGAACAGACCGATGACAATAAAAGAGATTGAAGGTGTTATCAGAAGGCTCCCAACAAAGAAAAGCCCAGGATTGGACTGATTCACTGCAGAGTTCAACCAAATCTTCAAAGATGAAATGATACCAATTCTCTACAAACTGTTCCAAAAGATTGAAACAGAGGCCATTCTCCCAAACTCATTCTATGAGGCAAATATTACCCTGATACCAAAACCAGACAAAGATGCATCAAAAATAGAAAACTACAGGCCTATATCCTTGATGAGTATAGATGCAAAAATCATCAATAAAATACTAGCTAACAGAATACAGCAACATATACAGAAAATTACACACCATGATCAAGTGGTATTCATCTCAGGGGTGCTAGGTTGGTTCAACATAAGCAAATCAATAAATGTGATACACCACGTTAATAAAAGCAAAGGCAAAAACCACATGATCATCTCTATTGATGCTGAAAAAGCATTTGACAAAATTCAACATCCTTTCATGATAAAGACTTTCTACAAGTTAGGCTTAGATGCAAACTATCTCAACATAATTAAAGCCATATATGATAAGCCCACTGCCAATATCATCCTGAATGGGGAAAAGCTTTCAGAAACAGAAGAACAGAAACTAGAGAGGATGCCCACTCTCATCACTCCAACAGTATTGAAAGTACTAGCCAGAGCAGTCAGAGAAGAGAAGGAAATAAACGGCATCCAGATTGGAAAGGATGAAGTCAAGCGGTCCCTTTTTGCAGATGATATGATCCTATATATTGAACAGCCTAAAGCTTCTATAACAAACTTCCTAGGGGCTGAGCCCGTGGCGCACTCGGGAGAGTGCGGTGCTGGGAGCGCAGCGACGCTCTCGCTGCGGGTTCGGATCCTATATAGGACTGGCCAGTGCACTCACTGGCTGAGTACTGGCCACGAAAGACAAAAAAACAAAAAACAAACAAAAAAAAACCTTCCTAGAGTTGATAAACAATTTCAGCAAAGTTGCAGGATATGAAACAACACACAAAAACCAGTATCATTTCTATACTCCAGCAGTGAACATGCAGAAAAAGAAATCAAGAAAGCTAGCCCATTTACAATAGCCACCAAAAAAATAAAATATTTAGGAATAAAGCTGACCAAAGATGTGAAAAATCTCTACAAAGAGAACTACAAACCACTGTTGAGAGAAACTAAAGAGGATGCAAGAAGATGGAAAGATATTCCATGCTCTTGGATTGGAAGAATTAACATTGTGAAAATGTCCATATTACCCAATGTGATTGACAAATTCAATGCAATCCCCATTAAAATTCCAGTGACATTTTTATCTGAGATGGAAAAAGCTATCCAGACATTTATATGGAACAACAAAAGACCACGTGCAGTCCTGAGCAAAAAAAATAAAGCTGGTGGCATAACACTACCTAACTTTAAACTATATTACAAGGTATAAGAACCAAAACAGCACGGTACTGGCATAAAAACAGACACACGGATCAATGGAACAGATTAGAGAACCCAGAAATTAACCCATATGCCTACAGCCATCTGATCTTTGACAAAGGCACAGAGTCTATATACTGGGGAAGAGACTGCCTTTTCAACAAATGGTGCTGGGAAAACTGGATAATCATATGTAGGAGAATGAAACTAGACCCGTATCTGTCATCATATACCAAAATCAACTCAAAATGGATTAAAGAATTAAATATACATCTTGAAACTATAAAACTCCTTAAAGAAAACATTGGGGAAACACTTCAGGAAGTAGGAGTGGGTACAGCATGCATGAATAGGACCCCCAAAGCACAGGCAACTAAAGGTAAAATAAACAAATGGGATTATATCAAACTAAAAAGCTTCTGCACAGCAAAAGAAACAATCAACAGAGTAAAAATACTGCCAACAGACTGGGAGAAAATATTTGCAAAATATACATCTGACAAAGGATTAATATCCAGAATATACAAGAAACTCAAACAACTTTACAATGACAAAACAAATAACCCAATTAAAAGATGGGCAAAGGAGCTGGACAGACATTTCTCAAAGGAAGATATACGAATGGCCAACAGACACATGAAAACGTGCTCAGTATCACTCAACATCCGGGAAATGCAAATCAAACCACACTGAGATACCATCTCACTCAAGGTAGGAAAGCTAACATCCAAAAGACTGAGAATGATAAGTACTGGAGAGGTTGCAGAGGAAAAGGAACTCTCATCCACTGTGGGTGGGGCTGCAAAATGGTGCAGCCTTTATGGATAATGATATGTAGGTTCCTCAAACAATTGCAGATAGACCTACTGCTGGGATACCTGTTCCCCAATGTTCATTGCAGCTCTATATACAATAGCCAAGAGCTGGAACCAGCCCAAATGTCCATCATCTGATGAGTGGATAAGGAAACTGTGGCACATCTACACAATGGATGTTTAAAAAGAATGCTATAAAAAGAATGAAATACTACCATTTGCAACAACATGGATGGACTTAGAGTAAATTATATTAAGTGAAACAAGTCAGGCACAGAAAGAGAAATACCACATGTTCTCACTTATTTGTGGGAGCTAAAATTTAATAAATAAACACAGAAAGAAATAAAGGGTGGGGGGAAGAAGACAGAATAACCACAAAAATTCCTTGAACTATTTAAGCCAAGTGCACAGATATGATGTGGGGGGTGGGGTGGGGGGGGAGGAGGGTGTGGTGAGGAACAGGTAAAGGGGCATGAAAATCAAGTACAATGTATTTTGTGAAGTAAAATTAAATTAAATTAAATTTTAAAAAATGTAATATTTTGTTTTTCTGTGTCTGTCTTATTTCACTTAGCATAATGTCTCCCAAGTCTATTCATGTTATAGTTGCAACAATTTGTTTTAAATTAATAACTTTAATATCTAAGGGAAAAAAAAAGGCAAAACCAACTCTACGGTTTGATGTAATTCCCCTCACTTTTTGACATTTTGTTGTTTCAAGTTATATCTTTTATCTTGCTTATCTCTTATATGGTTGTTGCATTTATTGTTTGTTAGGTTTGTCCTTTAGCCTTCATAGTAAGGATGTAAATGGTTTATTCACCACCCTTACAACACTGGAGATTGTGTGTGTACTTGCTCTTACCAGTGAGTTATGTACCATCAAATGACTTCTTGCTACTTTTTAAATTTAAAAAAAATTTTTTTTATATCTTTTTCGTGACCGGCACTCAGCCAGTGAGTGCACCGGCCATTCCCATATAGGATCCGAACCCGCGGCGGAAGCGTCACTGCACTCCTAGCGCCGCACTCTCCTGAGTGCGCCATGGGCTCGGCCCACTTCTTGCTACTTTTTAACACTGTCTTCTTTTGGTTGAAGAACGCCCTTTAGCATTTCTTGTAAGGCAGGTCAATTACTGATGAATTCTCTTAGCTTTTGTTTGTCTGGGAAAGACTTGATTTCTCCTTCATGTGTGAAGGTTAGTTTGCTGCATACAGAATTCTTGGTTGACTGTTTTTTCCTTCAGCACTTTGAATATATCATCCCATTCTTTTCTGGCCTATAGAGTTTCTACCGAGAATTCTGCTGGGAGATGTAGTGGAGCTCCAATGAATGTTATGTGTTTCTTTTCTCTTGTTGCTTTCAGCATTTTTTCTTTGCTTTTGGTTTTTAATAATTTTATTATGATGTTCCTTGGGGCATTCCTTTTTCGTCTGAATTTGAATAGTAACTTCTGAGATTCTTGTACCTGGATGCTGTAATCTTTCTCCATATTTGGGAAATTTTCAGTCATTATTTCCTTGCATATGCTTTCTAGGTCTCTTCCTGTTTCCTCTCCTTCAGGTATGCTAATTATGCAGAGGTTATTCTGCTTGAGGGAGTCATATAATTACTGCATTTCTACTTATTTTTTTATTCTTTTTTCTTTTTGCTCTTCTGATTTAATAATTTCATACATTCTGTCTTGAGGCTCACTGATTTTTTTCCTCTATTTTGTCAAGTCTGCTGTTGGAACTTTCTATTGAGTTTTTCAATTCAGATAATGTATTCTTTATTTATAGAATTTCTATTTTTTAAAAAATTGATTCGACTCCTTTGTCAAGTTTCTCATTCTGCTCCTGAATTGTTTTCCAGATATCATTTAATTTTCTATCTGTATTTTCTTGTGACTCCCTGAACATCCTTAATAGGGTTATTCTGAATTTGCTGTCAAACATTTCATAAATCCTCTGTTCTTCTGGGTCCGTTGCTAGTGCTTTGTTTGTTTCATTTATTGGTGTTATATTGCCCTGTTTTTTCTCTATCTTTCTATCTTTACATTGATGCCTGGCCATCTGAGGAGACAGCTACCTCATCCAGGTTTTATAGGTGTTCTTTGGTGGTGTTAGACTTTTTCTGGTTAATATCAGAGCTTTGTCTTTGTTTCGTGTTTTTTTTTATTTTATTTTTTCCCCATTCTGTGGTGAATTAATAGCTGCCACCACCACTTAAACTCTGCACTGGAACTAATTTGCTATTCTATAGTTAATTTTTAATTAGGGTAAATTTCCTATGGGGACTGGAACTTCGAGCCATGTGCTTGAGCTAAATTGCCGCTTTGCTGCTGTTGCTGAAACTGGGGAAAGCATTTTATGCTGCTTGGATTTTAATTGTCTGCCTTTTAGTCACTTCTGGGTCTTGTGAGGTCACCACAGACACAACTGGGCTGTGTGAGAATTCCAGCCTGGGACTGAGGCTTTTCAGCAAACTGTGCCGTCTACAGTTCTATCACCCACAGATGGGCTGTCTATACTGGGCCCCAATGTCCGCCTTGTGGGTCACCCTCCCCAGCCCGGCTCTCCAAATGTTTCTCGTGATGCAAACCCTGCAAGAATCCCCAGCAAAGACTCACCCGCCTCTGGGTGTTCTTTCTTCCCATTGGCTGTGGCCCCTATCTCCTATATGGGTCCAGGGGAAGCTTGCTAGTGGCTTTGCTGGCTTGGGAGATGGGGTGGCGCACTCTGAGACACCTTTCGGCCCTGCAGACTCCAAGTAGCCTCACACAAATAGTGCTGCTGAGGCTTCACCTTCTCCTAGTATCTGGCCCATGTTCTGACAGCTGCTCCCTACCTCATACCACATCGGCCGAGAAGCAGCCAGGGCTTGGAATGGTCAGAATGGTCCCTCCTTCATCTCACCATGGCCTTTCATGCCTTCATGAGCTCCACAGGTCTCTCCTTCTTTTCTCTCGAGTCACAGAGATCTCAGGACAGCAGTTTTAGTGTTTTAATGGTTGTAGGTTGATTGGTTGTGGAGGGGGTGACACTGGGTATTGTCTATTCCAACATCCTGATGACATCACTTTCCTTTCCGCTGCTTTTGAATTAGCTTTGTTATCCTATTCTTTCCCTATTTGAGCTCATTAAAATGGTGGCACCTAATTTCTATGTATTTATATGAGAATTAAATTTCTAACATTTTTAAAATTATACTTTGAATCCTGCTCATCCCTTTCCTGTAATCTATCTCTCTTTGTGCTCTCAAAGCATCCTGTGTTTACTCCATACATTGTATTACAACTGATAGTTTTGTTAATTCAAAGGGTACATATTAGATTCCTCCTATGTGCCATGTACAGTGCCAGGGGCTAGTGATGCTGTGGTAAACAAGACAGACACAGCCCCTAAGGATATCTACTCATGTGTTACATGGTCTTCTCCACCCACTAGGGTGTAAGTCCTGTATATAGAGAGACTGTGTCTTAACCATTATGGCATCCTCAGTGTTTAGCATTAGGCTGGCTCACAGAAGGTGATAAATAAGTATATGTGAATAAATGAGTGAATGAACGTGGAACAGTGGAAATGTGGCATTCATGGAACTGAGATGCGCGAGTGTTAGATAAGCTATCTGCTTGAACACTGAAGTCATCTAAGGTGATGATTAGTATTCAGGTGGAGATGGTAGGTATTAGAGTATAGAGGCACACTGCAATCCAGGCGACAAAGTCTTCAGTAAATGAAGGGGAGTGACCAGCATGTGACAAAACCTTAAAAACAGTAAATATTTACGTAATTGGAAAAGGATAAAGGCCTGGAAATGGCCCTGGATCTGAATGCAGTGCAAGGAAAGTGACTTTAGATAAATAAATGCAAGTGAAATATATAATAATACTCATTACCAGATTATGAAAACAACAAGGTACTATGAAGGGGAATAATACCTAAATCTAATTCAGCTGGAGGGGCAGTAAAAGAAAGCCTTTCTAAGGAAGTAATATTTTACCCAAGATTAGAAGAATAAGTAGGAGTGAAGAATAATCCAGGTGAAGAATAGAGAATAACTGAAAAAAATACCATGTGGGAATGGGGTACACTGTCTGAAGAAAATGGTTTCTGGGCTAGTAGACAGAGAGCTTTGGCTTGGAGAGAGTTTGTTGCTCAGCTCCCCCTAGCCTGGATTGACGAATGCCTTAGACAAGTCTAATTCCCTTCCTACAAGTAAGTTTCTCTGACTTTCCCTTTGGAATATATGAGAATATTATAATGGCATATACACAGATCTTTGCACTTTTATTTTTAATCTTCATCTAAGGACCATGGTTACAATTTAAAGATCATTAGTTTGGCTGAGGCCTTCATGGGTTTGCATAGGCAAATTCGGAGGCAGGAGTTAGGGAGAGCTGAATTATCCTTTATAATAGAGAGAAAATAATTCAGAATTGGGGTGCGGGGAGCCACAGTTCGGGAAGGAAGGAACGAGGCAATGAAGAGTGAGTGTGGAGAAGAGGGAGACCAGAGCTAAGGACATGGCAGGAGTCTGTGCTGTGATCCCTTTGTGTCACCCTCTCAAATCATAAATGAATCCAAACAAGTGGAAAGCCAGGACATAGTGTTCCAGTCAGAGATGGCAGCAATTGAAAAGACCGCATGTGAAAAAAAGCTTGGTGCATTTGAGAATTTAGAACTCAGTGAGTGAGCGAGAGGGAGATTAGCTTGGGATAACCTTTGAGAGCTATGGAGAGGAATCATGCAGGGCCTGTGGGCCTTCATCTTGACGCCACTTTCCTCCACCTACATCCATGGCCATTTCTAGACTTGTCATCACCTAGAAGTGCCCCACATCTGACTTAAATTTGAACTTTTAGACTTCCAATATGAATATGGCTACAGAAGTTGATATATTCATTTTCTCTTCTTGGAAATTAAATACCAGTAAAAAAGAACAACAACAAAAAAACTGCAAACATGATTTTTGACAAAACCAGAAGAGAGATACACTTTATAGACTTTAAAGTAGATGTAAAGGCTGCTAGAAGCATCTACGATCAGACAGAAGTCATGTGGGAGAAAGAGAGGCATGGAGAGTGTGAGAAGACCATGCAATGGCAAATGTCAGAAAGTACAAGCAAAAGTGCACTTACTGAAGGTGAGGGCAAAGCCTGAAGGTCACAAGCTAAATGTTTGTTTGTTACAAGGGGTTCAGACACTGGAATGTGCAATCCTAGATCTATTTTTGTTCAGAAAGCCAAAGGGAATGGGATATACAAAGACCCACATATATGAACCATATTTGTAGGAAGAATCCTGTCTCTGAGACAACAGTTAAATTGTGAAAATCACCTATTCTGGAAGACTAGATTAGCATCCCTGCCTCATATGAGACTTTTGGAAATAGCTGCCCCAGGAAAATTCAATGCATGCAATAATGAGTAAGACAAAAACAACTGGCATAACAGCAATACAAAGATTATACATGAAAAAGAAGCAAAAGAATATCAACACTTACTAGAAAAATATTGCCATAGAATAGATGAATCCTGTTTCTAAACATTTAGCTATGAATTTAAAAACTGCTAAAGAAACAATAGTGTCTGTGAAGGAAGACCACAAAGCAGAAATACAAGAACTTATGGAAAGCATGGCAAAAGAACAGGACCTGCAGAAATAAAAAAAGAATGTATGTGGCAAGATATGTCAAAATCATAACTGTCTGTAAACATAAAGTTTGCCTCTGTGTTTAGGCTCATAGTATTTTTGCAACAGGTCATCCAGGTAGACAGAATCTAGCAAAAAGGCCGAGGAGGAAACTTGAAAAGAAGAACTGGAGAGATTGGCATATTGGAGTTCTAGTGAGGAGAAAGTTTGGAAGTGGTTTTTGGTGAGGAGGGCTCAATTTCATGGAGATATTAAGTAGAATGAGGACTGGAAAAATTTGGTCAGGAAAGGAAGAGAGGTGGTAGAAACGAGAGAGAGAAGTTGAGTCCTAGCAGCAAGGCTGGTGAGAGTGTGAAGAGAGCAGAACCAGGAGTTGAGCATATCTGGTGAAGGGGACAAATTTCCCAAAGATCCAGGTTGGAGCTGCCACCTCTACAGAGTGTGGGCCAATACGGGGGGTTGGAGGAGTAGAAATAAGGGGAGAGAGAAAAGTGACCTGCTATGGACCATTGCTCTTCCTTTTCCTGATTCAGTACTAGGTTCCAGACAGAACATATCACATTCTTCTGAGAAGGGTCTCTGAGTAGCAGTGATGTTGACACCTAGAAGTCAACATCCTGGGTCTGAGACTCAGACATGGATGGATTTTTTCTCCCTGAGGGTTCATCCACTAGACATTCAGCTAAGGAAACCAACCTTCTGACTTGGACTCCAATCAGATTTCCCTGGACTCAGTGACCTCCATATGGGAGTGATGATCTGAGCCTAGAAATCCAATTGAATTTTTTCTTATCAATTGTGTCAAGATAACAATGATGCTAGCAAGTTATTTTGTTGATATTGACAGACTGATTCTAAAGTTTATATAGAGAGTCAAAAGACCCAGAGTAGACACAACATTGAAGGAAAAAAACAAAATTGGAGGATTGACACTACCTGACTTCAAGACTTCCTATAAAGCTGTGGTAATCAAGACAGTTTGGTATTGGTGAAAGAACAGTAAGTGGTATGGAATAACTGGATATTCACAGGCAAAAGAATAAAGTTGAACTCTTACCTCATCCATATACAAAAATTAACTGAAATAAATAATAAACCCAAATGTAAGAGCAAAAATTAGAAAAATCTTAGAAGAAAACATAGGAGTAAATATTCATAATCATGGATAATTTTATGGGAATTGATTTTCAGATCCTTACTTCCATATGTATCTTTCCTAGAATGAATCTGCTTGAGAATGTGTCTGTGTTTACAACTTCCTTCTGTTACTTTACAAATCTTGTGTTAAGATATGCTGAATTCAGGTAGGTGAGAAAGGAAAACTGACTTCCTGCCCTTAGCCTAACACTGTTCACGTCTAAGTTCAAATGACTACATCACAAACCACAGCCACCCAAAATCTGCAGCTTGAGGAAAACCAGGAACTTATATCTTATTTCTTAAAGTGGTTAAAGTTCTGCGTAGCACTAGTCCCTATAATAGATGAAACTTTGAATTCACTTCTTCTAAGTTGCTGAGTATCTCTTGGAATACAACTGCATGGCTTGCTTTTCGTAATGCTGAAATTTACAGCACCCCTGCATATATGAGAATCATGATGAGGAGCTATTGTTTTTCTACCAATGAGAATAATGGATAAGCCAACTGTAACTTCACACTTTTTTAAAAAAAATTCAGTGCAAGAGTTCTTTTGAAAGCTGGCCTCTTGCAAGCAACTTCTCTCAACATTCAAATTTGTCTCCAAATCATTCTTTGTTATAGAATGAGGTGGTGAGAATAATGACAATATTTGTCTAATGATTATGTCTTTTTTCTGATTATTAAAAAAGTATATTGCTTTTGAGGGGACTAATAAATTGTCTTTGAGAGGACTTGATGAAAGGAAAGCAAAGTTATAGACTGGTAAGAAATACTAAATGCCAAACAAGCCTTTTTAAAAAAATACATTTAAATATAAAAAATTATTTTTAATCATTCTAAAAGCTTATACCTAGGGATGTGTCATGAGCTGGAAGGAAAAACTTCTCTGAACAGCTGAAGCAGTAGACATTATATGATATAAATTAATGATGCTGATTGCTTTAAATGTAATCAGAATGTTTGCTGAAACTTCCCAAATTTTCAAGCTGCAATGGGTCAAGCCCATGGATAAGGTTTTTATGATCGCTTTCCAATTCAACATGTATAGTATAATAAGGTAGTCAAAACCTATTTTATCAAATTACATCATAAAATATTTATCTTAATTATTGCTAATTTTCATCTTATTTCTCCTTATAGTAGTTTAATATTTTATACTTCATACTGATAAAATTAAGAAAAATTCAAAGTGCGGGAACTATTAGTTTTAGAGGATACACCTATACTTTTTAATATGGTAGCCACTAGCCACACGTGGCTATTGAGCACTTGAAATGTGGATGGTCTGAATTGGAATGTGCTGTATGAGTAAAACATGCACTATATTTTAAAAACGTAGAATAAAAATAATAAAAATATTATTAATATTTTTTTACATTGCATGCTAAAGTAATAATATTTTGGGTACCTTTGTTTAAATAATAGATTTTATTAAAATTGATTTTTCCTGTTTCTTTTTACTTTTTAAAATGTGGCTACAAAACTTTTAAAATGTGGCTTGCATTTGTGGCTTGTATTATACTTCTATTGGATAGTGCTGATATATAATTTTATCTTCCATTAAATGCAGAGGAAATGTTTTTTTTTTTAAATCTAGAACAGAGGTCTTTAAAAGTTTTGCTTGCTTACCCCTAAAGGAGTTTTAAATAGCTATGTACCCCATCACACATTTTTAAGTTGACATCTACAATTTTCATAAAAGGTTAAATATTGCAGAGAATGTAACTTCTGCTACATTAAATATATTGGCTTTTTTTTTTTTAAAGGCGACTATAGTATGAGTGCTTGAAATGAATCCACTCAAATGTTTATAAAAACCATGGTATTTTAATAGTCATCATCATCCATTTAAAAAATAAACGAGCGAGCTCTTTCTCAATGTTTGGAATTTTATTTTTCCTTTTTTTCTTATTTCTTTTCCACCATCTCAACAGAATTTCATCCTTAAGTAAAATATTTTGCAGATCACCCTATTGTAATTCTTTGCAACAAATGTGTGTATTTAAAAATTTCTTGTGACCATAAAGCTTTAAAGTGTCAAAACCTTTCTTTCTGATGTATCATTTTAGTTATTAGTAAAACACTGATCAAAACAACATACATTTTGGAAAATTTGACTAAAGATTATTAAACATAAAAAGTAAAAACATGTTTGGAAATGTGTTTCTTTATGATATGGATGGGAGGTTGGACTTCACGGTGCCTCGATTAAGGGACTTGTCAAATAATCCCTTCATTTTGATGACCTTGAAGTTTTACACTTCAAGGCAATGCAAGATTGGGGATGAATTGTCTCCTTTTTTGTTAATATTATATTATTTATTTTGTAAATCAGAAACTTAAAGTTGTCGGTACAGTACAAAGGTCTTTTTTTCTGAACCATTTGAGAGCAAGTCGTGACATGATGTCTCGTCAGTAATACACCAAATGCTTTAGTGTATCTTTCCTATGAACAAGGCTATTCTGATACATGACCACAGTACAACAGTCAGGAAATTAACACTACGTTATTACTATCTAATCCTCGACCGTATTTGAGTTACACCAATTGTCTGAATTATATTCTGAATCACTCCTTGCATTTAGTTGCCATGTCTCTTTTGTCTTATTTTAGAACAGCTCCTCTGTCTTCCCTTAACTTTCATGACGTTGACAATTTGAAGATTATAGGCCAGCTACTTTGCTGAATGTTCCTTGATGTGGGTTTGTCTGATGTTTTCTTGTGTTAGATTCAGATGATGCATTTTAGGCAGGAATATCTCAGAGATGATTCTGTATTCTTCTCAATGCATCTTATCCCAATGATGTAAGATTTTAATTTGTTCCATTATTGAGGATGTGTAGTTTGATCACTTGATTAAGGTGGTAACTGTCAGGCTTCTCCACTATAAAGTTACTCTTTTTCACTTTATGTATAATACATATTTTGTAGGGAGATGCTTTACAGCTATGTACATATACAGTTTCTTATGAAACGTTTTGATTTATCCATGTATTTATTCACATTTGTTTAGACTCATGGTTTTTAATTTTATCCAATGGCTTATAATCTATTACAATCATTATTTACTTTGATGCTCAAATTTTCTCTATTTGGTTTTTCAAAGTGGCACAAAAAGATGTTCCAGGCTCATCTTGTTTCCCCTTGTCAGTACTAACATCAGCCAGTTATCCAAGGGGCCAAGATCTGAGTGCTAGGTATATCTGGACTGTTGCTGCTCCCAGGCTCTCTCAGTGGACAGAACTAGTGAACACTTGTTTACACACACATTTCTACACCCACCGCCATGTACTGAAAACCATGGTTTCACATCAAAGCCTCTAATTCTAATCCACATGGTTTATTTTAGTTTTTTCAATATTTGTAACTCTCTTCTCTGAAAGTGAGAATCCTAGCTCTTGTTATTCTTAATATAATAATGTTTTGATCTATCCGCCTGTATGAAGCCAAATTCTCATCTCTGTTACTACTCCTTCTACATGAATGAACCCCTTCACCCTCTCCAGCACAATATGCTGGGTCTCTTACACGGATGCCCTGCTTTTCTTGCTTGGGCTCTGACAAATCATGGCATACCCCATTCCTCACTGTGCTCTGGCTCTGACATTCCATAGTGAGCTCTGCACTTCACCCCCCAACAACCCTCCAGCCCATGGACTCTCTCCTCCCCTAAATCAGGTTGCCTCCATGGGTTGATTCCCCTCGTCCTGCTCCGGCTCTGGCATATTACTATGTATATCACAGCTCCCCTCTGCACCTGCCCCATCGCACTGCCAGTACAGATGTCTGCTTTGCTCTGTCTTACCTAAATACTTTAGGACTGGATTGTTCAGGGAAGGGAAGGTAAAGGAAAAAGGAATAGGAGAGGAGAGAAAGAGGAAGGGAAGGGATGTGTCTAGCTTTTTAAAATGAAAAAAAGAAAAAAAGACAATTTCGAGAGCCAGAATGAGAAATAAGCCTCTTTGACCAATTTTGAAAAAGAATACATATAGAATTTAAAGATATGGACATTCACCTTGTTAATACTACCCCTATGTGAGTACTCTTGAAGAGTCTTTTTACACCCTCAGGTGTATTTACATTTTAGTTTGAAGACCACTCATCTAGGGGCCACAGATTAAGTAACTGAACAAAAACATCTAAAAAGACACTTTCTACCTCAGAATCCTGGCAAAAAGTCCCGCAAACCTTTTAATTACCATAATTCCTTTACCATAACCTCTATAATTCTACCCCCATTCCCCACTTCGGTCCTTCCTTCATCCCGCTGCCCTCTCTAGAAGCACAGCTCTCTCCATCCACACCTCCTCTGCACACTAGAACTTCTCACAAAACATTGACTTGGCCCTTTCTTCAACTTCCGTCTCCCCAACTTTGGGACTGACCTCTTTTATAGATGAGGGATCCAGGAGAGACTTACCTTCGCCTTTGCTGTGGGGCTGGGTCTCCAACGATCTATGGCAGCTCTGGTTAGAAATTTTTCTCTCGGGAGGGGGTGGGAGTGGGAGGTTCAGGGCTGGGAGCTGTGTGGTCTGGATTAGAGAAAACATTGCTGTGAAGCCGGAAGGAGATTTTGTCTGAGTCTTTATATGCAGCATATCTAAAAAAGAAACCTGTTTGACAGTACTAAATTCCACACAATATTATTAGATAAGCTTTTTATCACCACCATTTTTATTGAAGATGTGTTCAGTTTACAGTAAAAAAATATTTATCGTTTCAAATTATATAAGACACAAATCACTAAATACAATAAAGATGACAGAAAATACAGTTGAAATTTTCTAAAGATTTTTCTCATTCTGGACATATCAAGTTCAAGAATAAATAAAAACATACAGAATGTTAAATTTTTAACTTTCCTCAAAAGATCTATATCAAAATTTATATCTTATGAATAATAACCATCTTTATAAAAAGTCATGTCATAATTATAAATTTTACTATGTATCAGAAAATTGTAAGTAGTGGTCATTTTAGGATGAGGAACATTTGATGAGGATATGGGTGAAATGTAATCATATTCTACTAATGAGTGTGTGTACTGATACATTTTTCTGGAAGACAAATAGGATCATAGCCATATATGTATATGCACATATGTATGTGTATGTGCGTGTGTATGTGTATGTATAAGTATATACACTTACTTGTATTTATGCCAGAGACATTTATTTATTTATTTTAATTTTTTAAATTTATTTTTTGAATTGAAACATAATTGATGATACATATTTAGGGCATACAGAGTTGACTATCACTATTTGTGTATAGTATGTGATAGATTATAATGGCTTCTCACAGTTTTTCTCTCTGTCCTATCAAAAATAAAATTAGAGCAAGCCAGAAATTTTCTAAAAGTTTATTGGGCGTACAGAAGAACAGCTCACAAACCAGGAGACCGCAAACCAAAGGCAGGAAGCTCTCCTTGTAGCTGTTATACCACAGATATAAGGTACGTTAATCCTTATTGTGATTGGTTATCATAAATCTACATTTCTCTTAGGGCAAGTAGATCTGCATAAGCTCATTGGTCTGTAGTTGATTGCTTTAATATTCATTGGTGGTTGGCCTAGGGTTATATCTAAACGGTGGCCTCCGTTTTCATTTTTCTTTTAACACTTCAAACCTCCTATTTCTTTCCTCACTTCGCTTGTCTCCCCAGCTGCCTCATGTCTTATTACTAAGAGAAGCCATTGGATGGGATCTTTTTCATCTCTTGTGCCTCTTATCTACATGTCTATACCTGTCCTAACTCCATCCCATGAGGCCCAGCCCTGCTACATCTGCTGGTAGTTTCTCCTTTCTGTTTTACTGGAGAAAGTAGCCTTCTAATCATGTGCCCTCGCCCTTCCTATCATTTTGTGAACTCACAATTTGAATATTAAATCCTTTTCTGCTTGAACTATCTTAGAGGTGTTTCTATTTCCTACACTTTATGATAACGGATACACTAAAGTCTCAGTTTTTTCATCCAAATGGGTGTAATTAATACCTACACCCCCTGAGAAAGATGGAAACTTGTCTGAGTTTTGCCCTTTAGAGGTCCCACATATCACAAACACATACAAGAATTCATAAATTAGTGTGTATTTGCAATAGTTTCACAAGGTGACTGAGAAACAGTTTGCAATATTAAACATCAGTTTAGTTTTTTTTCCTTCTAGATGAGATTTACTAAGATACCTGATCATAGAATCACCCCTGCTTCCTGACAGCATTCAATCACAGCATTCAGTCACAAAGCCCTCATTCCTTAAAATCACCCCCCAGTTGCTTAACACAGGCCAAATCCCATAATAAGTCCTGCCCAATACTCTCTTACTGAGATGTGCCATCTTTCCTCATGGCATGAGTTCTCCCTCTTTGAATCTATTAATAAAGCCAGCTTTTCACCTACATGTGTTCCCTTGGTGGACTTTGGCTGGAGGATGTGGATACTTAAAATATAATTGCATTTTATATATTTATATGCACAGTTACTATAAAATATAGAACTAAAATTATATAAAAAATCTTGATTCTAAAAACCAAGGGCAAGAATAGATTTTATGAATTAGATACATAATAATCAACAAATTACATATGTTTCTACCACTCATTTAAACATAGTCAGTTCACCAACAGAACATCTGGACGTGCGCAACAGTAATTAAAATTCAGTTGTCTTTGCTGAATTACTGAGTTTCAGTCATATCAAACTATAGCTTTATATATATTTTTTTGATTTTGAAATTATAAAGGTATAGTTGTAAATGTAGGAGGCTAGACTATATTATATAATTTGATAGATAATTATAATTAAATATTATATATGTTATATATATAATATATACTATATAGAATATAGTATATATAATTTTAAATTAATACAGTGTAGAATTGACTGTTTTTGAGTGTATGGTTCTCTGAACTTTTTTTGTATAATTAAAACAATAGACTTTACTTTTTACAGAAGTTTTAGGTTCCCAGCAAAACTGAGCAGAAAGTATAGAGTACTCATAAACCCTCTGCCTAGCCGCTTCCTCCCCGCCAGCCTTCCTCATTATCAACATCCCACACCAGGGTGGGACTCTTGTTACAGGCGATGAACCTCCATTGACACATCATTATCACTCAAAGTACATAGTTTATGTTAGGGTTCATTCTTGGTGTTATACATTCTATGGGTTTTGATAAATGTCCACAGTCAGCCTCTGTATCTGTGGGTTCCACATCTGTGGATTCAACCAACTGGGGATCAAAAATAATAGAAAAAAAGCAATAAAATAAATAACAGTAAAAAATAATACAGATAAAAAACAATACAGTATAGCAAGTATTTATGTAGCGTTTACATTGTATAGGCATTATAAGTAACCTAGAGGTGATTTAAAGTATATGGGAGAATATGCATAGGTTATATAGAGATACTACATCATTTTATATGACTTGAGCATCCACGGATTTTAATATCTGCAGGGGGTCCTGGAACCCATCCCCTATGGATACCAAGGGACAATTGTAATGACATGTACCATCCATTAGAGTATTATCCAGAACAGTTTTACTGCCCTAAAAGTCCTCTGTGCTCTGCCTATTCGTCCCTGCCTCCCCTCAACCTTTGGCATCAACTGATATTTTTACTGTCTCCACAGTTTTGCATTTCCTGGAATGTCATATTGTTGCAATCATACAGTATGTGGCCTTTCCACATTGGCTTGTTTCACTTAGTAATAGTCATCTAAGTTTTCTCCAGGTCTTTTCATGGCTTGATAGCTCATTTCATTTTAGCACTGAATAGTATCCCATCATCTGGATACTGCAGTTTATTTATCAGTTCACTTACCGAGGGACATCTTGGTTGCTTCCAAGTTTTGGCCATTATGAATAAAGCTGCTATAAACATCCATGTGCAGGTTTCCGTGTGGGCATAAGTTTTCTCTCCCCACCTCAAATTTATTAAGGTAAAATTGATAAAAATTGTATGTATTTATGTTATACAATGTGATATTTTGATATATGTATACATTGTGAAATGACTCAATTAAGCTAATTAAAATATTCATCACCTCACATATTTATTTATTTTTTTGTGGTGAGGACTTTTTTTTTCATTCATTCTTTACTGGAACATAGTTGATTGTACATATCTGTGTGGTACAGCATTGAATATCAATACCTGTGTGCAATATGTGATGCTCAAATCAGGATAATTAGTGTATTCAACATTATACAATATGATCATTGATATAGTTTTATTTTTTATTTTTTTAGCAATTTTGAAGTATACAATACAATTTTATTAACTATAGTCATCATGCTGTATAATTGATCTCCAGAACTTATTCATTCTGACTTTGTACTCTTTGACCAATATCTCCCTATTTTCTCTCCCCCCCGTCCCTCGCAACCATCATTCTATTCTTTGCTTCTATGAGTTCAACTTTTAAAAATTCCACATAAAAGTGAGATCATGTAGTATTTGTCTCTTGTGCTTGGCTTATTTCATTTAGCATATCCTTCAGGTTGATCCATGTTGTTGCAAATGACAGGATTTTTCTTCTTTTTTAAGTCTAAATAGTATTCCGTTGTATACATATAGCAAATTTTCTTTATCCATTCATCTATTGATGGATAATCAGGTAGATTTCATATCTTGGAATTAATTTTCCAAAGTGGCTGTATTAATTTACATTTCTACCAATGGTCGATAGAGGTTCTTTTTTCTCCACATTCTCAGCAACACTTGTCATCTCTTCTCTTTTTGATAATAGCTACTCTAACAGCTGTGAGGTGATATCTCATTGTGGTTTTTATTTGCACGTTTCTGACAATTAGTGATGCTGCGCAGTTTTTCTTGAACCTGTCGGCCATTTGTATATCTTCTTTTGAGAAATGTCTATTCAGGTCCTATTTGCTGTTGTTCTTGTTTTTAAAAAGAAAATTAGTAAGTAATTTTAATTGGTACATAATAATTATATGTATTCATGAAGTGCATGTGATATTTTGATACCTCTGTATAATGTATAGTGATCAAATCAAGGTAATTGGGATATCCATCACCTCAAACATTTATCATTTCTTTGAGCTAAGAACATAACAAATCTTCTCTTGTAGCTATTTTGAAGTATACAATAAATCTGTGTTAACTACAGTCACCCTACTGTGCTATCAAAAACTAGAATGAACACCTTTTATCTAACTGTATTTTTGTACACATTAACCAACCTTTCTCTTTATGTTTTCTTCTAGTAGTTTTACAGTTTCAAGTCTTACATTTAAGTCTTTAATCCATTTGAGTTTATTTTTATATATGGTGTGAGATAAGGGTCTAATTTCATTCTTTTGCATGTGGATATCCAGTTTCCTCAACAACATTTATTAATGTCCTTTCTCCATTGTGTGTTTGTGGCACCTTTGTCAAAGATTAATTGACCATAAATGTATGGATTTATTTCTGGGTTCTCTATTCTCTTCCATTGGCCTTTGTGTCTGTTTTTGTGCCAGCACCATGCTGTTTTGATGATTATAACTTTTAGTATATTTTGAAATCAGGTAGTGTGATGCCTCCAGCTTTGTTCCTTTTGCTCAAAATTGCTTTGGCTATTTTGGGTCTTTTGTGGTTCCATATGAAGTTTAGAACTGTTTATTTCTATGTCTGTGAGATATGTCATTGGAATTTTGAGAGAGATTGCATTGAATCTGTGGATTGCATTGGGTAATATGGACATTTGGGTAGTATGGACATTTAAAAAATATTGATTCTTCCAGTCCATGAATATGGAATTTCTTTTCATTTATTTGCATCTTCATTTTCTTTCATTAGTGTTTATTAATTTTCAGTGTACAGATATTTCACCTCCTTGGTTAAATTTATTCTTAAATATTTTACTTTTTTGATGTTATTGTGAACAGGACTGTTTTCTTGATTTCTTTTTTGGATAGTTTGTTGTTAGTGTATAGAAATGCTACTGATTTTTGTATGTTGATTTTATATCCTGAAACTTTAGTGAAGCCGTTTATTCTAATAGTTTTTATGGAGGTGCCACTAGGGTTTTTTATACATAAGATTATATAATCTGCAAATGGAGACATTTTTACTTCTTTCTTTACAATTTTGATGCCTTTTATTTCCTTTTCTTGCCTAATTGCTCTGGCTAGGGTTTCCAGTACTACACTGAATAGAAATGGCAAGAGTGGGCATCTGTGTTTTGTTCCTGATCTTAGAGGAAAACTTTCAGCTTTTTACCGTTAAATATTATGTGTACATAAGTTTTCAATTCAATTGCATAAATACCAAGGAGAACAATTGCTGGATCATATGGTAAGAGTATGTTTAGTTTTGTAAGAAACTGCCAAATTGTTTTCCAAGCTGGCTGTACCATTTTGCATTTCTACCAGTATCTTCTCCATCACTGGGTATTGTCAGTGTTTTGGATTCTTATCATTCTAATAGGCATGCAGTGGTATCTCATTACTGTTTTAATTTGCAATTCCCTAATGACAGATATTGAGCATCTTTTTATATGCTTATTTGACATCTCATATATCCTCTTTGGTGAGGTGTTAGTTTAGGTCCTTAGTTCATTTTTATTTGGGTTGTTCATTTTCTTATTGTTGAATTTTAAGAGTTCTGTGTGTGTGTGTGTGTGTGTATACATATGTATTTCACATTGCAATTACAATGGAAGAATTTAAACAGCTACTTTTCTGAGTACATTCAAGACATAATTGAGTTTATAAAAAAATGGATTTAACTGCAACTGCCTAGGGGATACAGCTCAGTGCAGGTCTAGGTTCTAATTCCAACTTCATCACCTTGCTACCAGACCTCAGACAAGTCATTTTAGTTCTCTGAGCCTCCTTTTCCTCATCTGAGATCTCTAATGGAGCTCTGTGAAGCAGGATGAGATGTAGGGTCAGAAAACTGGGCTTCCCATCCTGGCTCTACTACTGAAGAAGGGTGACCTTGGCCATCACTTACACTCTCTGGGATGTTAAATGAAAGGACTGAATATATTGGACTCTGAAGTCCCTTCAGATGGAACTGGATTTTCTTTCTCCCCAGAATTTTTGTATATTTGTATATTTTTCAAAGAACCAGTCCTTGGTTCTTCGAATTTTAACACATGTATGTATTCATGTACCAATCAACAATCAGGATACAGAACAGTTCCATCACCTTTTCCCCCCCGTAAAACCCCCTTTTGTATTACACCCTTCCTCAATCCCTAGCTCCTGAAAACTACTGGTATGCTCTCTCACTTTAGTTTAGTCTTTTTAATAATGTCTCATAAATTATGAGTATGCAATGGTTTTGAGACTAGCTTCTTTCACTCAGCATAATGCCTTTAAGATTCACTGCAATTGTTGTATGTATCAATAGTTTGCTATTTTTAAATAAGAAGTAATTACATCCATTGTATGGATGTACACAGTTTCTTTATCCATTTACCCACTGAAAGTCATTTGGGTTGTTTCCAGTTTTTGAAGATTATGATAGAGCTGCTGTAAACATTTACAGATTTTGTTATGAACCTAAGTTTTTATTTCTCTAGAGAAAATTCCTAGTCATATGGTAAGTGGATGTTCATCTTTATAAGCAACTGCCAAACTATTTTTCATATGAGTGTACCATGTTGTATTACCACCAGCAGTGTATGAACATTCCAGTTCCTGCTGCAAGTTTACTTGTCATTACATTAAATTTATAGAACAATCTAGAGGAGAATTGACATATTTACTGTGCTGAGTCTTTCAATCCATGAACATAATATGCTTCTCTATTTATTTACGTCTTCTGGGATTTGTTTCATCAGTATTTTGTAGTCTTCAGTGTATGGATCCTTTACATGTTTTGTTAGGTTTATACTCATGCAATCATTTTTATTTTAGCCATTGTAAATGGCATTTTTATTTTTATTTTCCTGTTACTTATTACTAGGATATAGAAATAAAAACAACATTTTTGTGTTGACCTTGAATTCTGTGACCTTCCTAAACTCATTAATTGGTTCTAGAAGGTTTATTTATTTTTTATTTTAAACTTCTTTATTTATTATTAGCATACACATTCTTACAAATTGTGATATTTCCTTATGCCCTTTGCCCAACCTATCACTTCCCAACCCCCCTCCTTACCTCCCCCATCTCTACTATCCTTAAGTTTGTTCTCTCCTTCTGAAAGTTCAAGGTATTGTTGTGGTCTTTTCTTTCTTTCTTTCCTTCATTCCTTCCTTTTTCCTCCTTCCCTCCCTGTCTCCCTCCCTCACTTCCTAGCAACCCATTATGAGTGAGAACATGTGGTATTTCTGTTTGTCTGGCTTATTTCACTTAATTTTCTCCAAACTCATCCATGTTGCTGCAAATGGCAGAATTTATTCTTTTTTTATGGCTGAGTAGTATTCCATTGTGTATATATACACATTTTCTTTATCCGGTTGTCCATTGATGGACACTTAGGTTGGTTCCATATTTTGGCTATTGTAAATAGAACTGCAATGAACATGGGAATGCAGGTATCCCTTCAACATGATGATTTCCATTCCTTTGGGTATACCCAGTAGTGGGATTGCTGGATGATATGGTAGCTTTATCTGTAGTTGTTTGAGAAACCTCCATACTGTTTTCCATAATGGCTGGGCTAATTTACAGTCCCACCAACAGTGTAGGAGGGTTCTCCTTTCTCTGCATCCTCACCAGCATTTATTATTCTCAGTCTTATTAATAATGGCCAGTCTAACTGGGGTGAGATGATATCTCAGTGTGGTTTTGATTTGCATTTCTCTGATGACTAGTGATGCTGAGCATTTTTTCATGTACCTGTTGGCCATTTATATGTCTTCCTTTGAAAAGTGTCTATTCATCTCCTTTGCCCATTTTTTGATTGGATTATTATTTTTTTTTTTACTGTAGAGTTGTTTGAGTTCTTTGTATATTCTGGATATTAATCCCTTGTCTGATGTATAGTTTGCAAATATTTTCTAATAGGTTGTCTTTCTGCTCTGTTCATTGTTTCCTTTGCTGTGCAGAAGCTTTTTAGTTTGACCTAATTCCATTTATTTACTTTTTCTTTTGTTGCTTGTGTTTTGGGGTCTTATTCATAAAGTCTTTGCCCAGTCCTATTACTTGGAGTGTTTCCCCTATATTTTCCTTTAGTAATTTTATGGTTTCAGGTTTTATATTTAAGTATTTAATCCATTTTGAGTTGATTTTGATATATGGTGAGAGGTACAGGTCCAGTTTCATTTTTCTGTATAGGGATGTCCAATTTCTTAAAATTCATTAAGATTTTCTTTGTGGTTAACCCTGTCATATTCAAATAGGAACAGTTTTATTTCTTCTTTCCCAACTGGCATGGCCTTTATTTCTTTTTCTTACTTTATTGCACTATTTAGGGTTTTCAGTACAATGTTAAATAAGTGTGTCCTTGCCTTGTTCTCAATCTTAGGTAAAAACATTCAGTCTTTCATCATTATTTTGATGTTACCTGTAGATTTTTTTTGTAGATGCCATTCATAAGGTTGAGGAAGTTCCCTTCTATTCTTAATTTGCTGAGAGTTTTTATAATAAATGGTGTAGTGTTCTGTCAAATGCTTTTTATTCATGCATTGACTGATCATGTTTTTTTTTTTTCTTTATTAGACTGTTTACGTGGTAAATTACATGGATTGATTTTCAAATATTAAAACAGTATTGCATTTCTGAGATAAATTTCACTAGGTTATGGCACATTGTTATTATTTTTAATTTTGCTGAATTCAGTTTGTTAGTATTCTATAAGTAGTGTTTGTGTTTATGTTCCTGAAGGACATCAGTCTATTGTTTTCTTTTTTTCTACTATTTTGTCTGGTTTTGGCATCAGAAAAATGCTGACCTAGTGAAATGAGTTCGGATCCTTCATCTTCATTCTGAAAGCATTGTAGAATTAGTGTTATCTCTTCTTTAAATGTTTTATATAATTTACCAGTGAAAAATCTGAGCCTGGAGATTTTTTAAATCAGACTATTTAAAACTATGAATTCAATTTCATTAATAGTTAAAGGACTATTCAAGTTATTTCTTTCTTCTTGAGTGAGTTTTGGCAGTCTGTGGTTTTTGAGGAATTCATTTATATCATCTAAGTTGTTGAGTTTATGAGAATAGAGTTGTTCATAGTATTACACTATCCTTTTAGTGTCTGTGGGATTCGAAGATATATTACGTCTTTTGTTCCTTTTATTGATAATTCGTGTCTTCTCTCTCTTTAATTTGTCAGTATTGCTAGAGGTTTATCAACTTTATTAATATTTTCAAAGGACCAGCTTTCGGTTTCAATGATTTCCTCTCTTGTTCTTCTGTTTTCAATTTCATTGATTTTTTGCTTTTATATTTATTATTTCCTTTTTTCTGCTTGCTTTGCGCTATTTTTGCAGTAAATGTAGGGGCAGGCATGATTGTAAGGATTAATTGAAAGGGAATAAGCAGAGAAAACAGTATGTGTTTGAAAAATGTCTATGAGATATTAGACGCCAAAGAAATAGTATTTATTTATTATCTGATATTTGTATCACTGTTACAAAGTACCTGGGAAGTGGTCTTCTAACTAATGTTAGATTATCTATAGTTCAGGAAACTCACTGCCTCTGAGATGGCTGATCTCATTCTTAGATAGTTCTAACTTTGAAGGATTTCTTCATCATGTTGGACCAAACATTCAAAGAGGAATTGACACCGATTCTTTACAAACTATTCCAAAAGATTGAAACAGTCGCACATCTCCCAAACTCATTCTATGAAGCAAACATCATCCTGATACCAAAACCAGGTAAAGATATAACCAAAAAAGAAAACTACAGGCCGATATCCTTGATGAATATAGATGCAAAAATCCTCACTAAAATACTAGTAAACAGAATACAGCAACACATACGTAAAATTATTCACCACGATCAAGTGGGATTCATCCCAGGGATGCAAGGTTGGTTCAACATACACAAATCAATAAATGTGATACACCATATTAATAAAGTCAAACACAAGGACCATATGATCATCTCTATAGATGCTGAAAAAGCATTTGATAAAATTCAACATTCATTCATGACAAAGACCCTCTATAAGTTAGGTATAGAGGGAAAGTATTTCAACATAATTAAAGCCATATATAATAAATCCACTGCCAATATCATCCTGAATGGGGAAAAGCTGAAAGCTTTTCCTTTAAGAACAGGGACTAGACAAGGATGCCCACTCTCACCACTCCTATTCAACATAGTGTTGGAAGTACTAGCCAGAGCAATCAGAGAACAGAAGGAAATAAAGGGCATCCAGATTGGAAAAGATGAAGTCAAACTATCCCTGTTTGCAGATGAAATGATCCTATATATCAAACAGCCTAAAGCCTCTACAAAAAAAAACTCTTGGAGTTGATAAATGATTTCAGCAGAGTAGCAGGATACAAAATCAACACACAAAAATCAGTAGCATTTCTTTTCTCCAATAGTGAACATGCAGAAAGAGAAATCAAGAAAGCTTGCCCATTTACAATAGCCACCAAGAAAATAAAATACTTAGGAATTGAGTTAACCAAGGAGGTGAAAAATCTCTACAATGAGAACTACAAACCACTGCTGAGAGAAATTAGAGAGGATACAAGAAGATGGAAAGATATTCCATGCTCTTGGATTGGAAGAATCAACATAGTGAAAATGCCCATACTACCCAAAGTGATATACAGATTCAATGCAATCCCCATCAAAATTCCAAAGACATTTTCCTCAGAAATGGAAAGAACTATCCAGACATTTATATAGAATAATAAAATACCACGCATAGCCAAAGCAATGCTGAGCAAAAAAAATAAAGCTGGAGGCATAACACTACCTGACTTTAAACTATACTACAAAGCTATAATACCCAAAACAGTATGGTACTGGCATAAAAACAGACACACTGACCAATGGAATAGAATAGAGAATCCAGAAATCAACCCACACACCTACAATCATCTGATCTTTGACAAAGGCACCAAGCCTATTCACTGGGGAAGGGACTGCCTCTTCAGCAAATGGTGCTGGGATAACTGGATATCCATATGCAGGAGAATGAAACTAGACCCATTTCTCTCACCATATACTAAAATCAACTCAAAATGGATTAAGGATTTAAATGTACACCCTGAAACAATAACACTTCTTAAAGAAAACATAGGAGGAACACTTCAGGAAATAGGACTGGACACACACTTCATGAATACGACCCCAAAAGCATCGGCAACCAAAGGAAAAATAAACAAATGGAATTATATCAAACTAAAAAGCTTCTGCACAGCAAAAGAAACAATTAACCGAGTTAAAAGACAACCAACAGAGTGGGAGAAAATATTTGCAAAATATACATCTGATAAAGGATTAATATCCAGAATATACAAGGAACTCAAACAACTTTACAAGAAAAAAATAAGCGACCCAATTAAAAAATGGGCAAAAGAGCTAAGCAGGCATTTCTCTAAGGAACATATACAAATGGCCAACAGACATATGAAAAAATGCTCAACATCACTCAGCATCTGGGAAATGCAAATCAAAACCACACTGAGATACCATCTAACCCCAGTTAGGATGGCTAAAATCCAAAAGACTCTGAACGATAGATGCTGGCGAGGTTGCGGAGAAAAAGGAACTCTCATACATTGTTGGTGGGACTGCAAAATGGTGCAGCCTCTATGGAAAATGGTATGGAGGTTCCTCAAACAATTGCAGATAGATCTACCATATGACCCAGCTATCCCACTGCTGGGAATATACCCAGAGGAATGGAAATCATCAAGTCGAAGGTATACCTGTTCCCCAATGTTCATCGCAGCACTCTTTACAATAGCCAAGAGTTGGAACCAGCCCAAATGTCCATCATCGGATGAGTGGATATGGAAAATGTGGTACATCTACACAATGGAATACTACTCAGCTATAAAAACAAATGAAGTACTGCCATTTGCAACAACATGGATGGACCTAGAGAGAATCATATTAAGTGAAACGAGTCAGGCACAGAAAGAGAAATACCACATGTTCTCACTTATTGGTGGGAGCTAAAAATTAATATATAAATTCACACAGACACACACACAGACACACACACACACACACACACACACACACACACACACACAAATAAATGGGGATGGGGGGAAGAAGACATAACAACTACAGTTCCTTGAAGTTGATATGACATGCAACCAGAAAGGACATTGTTGGGTGGGAGTGGGGAGAGGGAGGAGGGAGGGGAGGTTTCAGTAATGGGCCACAATAACCAACCACATTGTATATCGACAAAATAAAATTAAAAAAAAAAATAAATAAAATTTCTTTCCTTCTAGCTTTTTGTTCATAGCTCCCAGTAAAGTATTAGCTTTCTAAAAGGATAAATCCAATCTTTTTTTTCAATGAGTTACATTAATTACTTGAAGGAAGTTATGTTGTTTCTAATTTTTTCTGGGCCAATGTTCTCTTTCCATTGTCTCTCATTTCCCTTTTTTCTCCTCTTTTCTTTCCTTTCTTCTTCCCTTTCTTTTACTCGATTTTCAAATACTTATAAAATCTCTTCCTGTCATACTCTCTGTCAGGCACTGAGGATGCCTTCTTTCCTCAGAAAGATCACACGCTTATAGGAAAAAGGGCACTTTCTTTTTTCATTCAGTGGTATAATTAAGGGATTGTTCTGAGCCTTATGGGGGTATCCTTCCTCCCATGGTTGGTTGTGGTCACCATCACCCTCCCAGTCATTTTTCTCTATAGGAGCTGTAACATATCAACATTCTCCTTAACTTGTGGTGTGACTGTGGTGCAATCCGTGCAGATCTGGAAAGTCCTCTTATATCCCATCTTATAAGGCTAAATCTCTTTTGAATACGTTGATGATTGTTTATGTAGGGATAAGTCATGATTAGAAAAGTGAATTTGAATGGCTGCTGCCATGTGTAGAAGTTAGACTGGTGGTATATGTGTTTTCTTAATGACTATTAACCCCACAGCTAAGTGTCAAGCTATAATCAGGTGCACAGAATCAATATGGGGTGCCATAGCCATTCTGGACTTGGTCATTTTTTAAAAAGGGTAAATGTTGCTCTGATGCAGGTGAAGACCCTGGTAACCATCACGGATGGCACTGGGCAAAGTTCCTCCCAGAAGTTGTCACAAGCAGCAATTTTATCATGAACCCAGAATTTCATGGTGTTGAGAGCCCATGATTTACACTGGTCAACCATGACTCATTTGTGATAGGTGGACAAAGGATAAAACAATACTATTTAGTGGATCATCATAGCTACTATTAAAAATGCAGATACACACAGATTTATTATTTTCACTTTCAGGATATTTTCAAGACGACTTTGAATTGTCTGATGTTGCATCCTGAAAATTAAATTGATGGCTTAGAATTCAAAATGAAAAATGAAGTGGTTTCTAGAAAGAGAGCATAAAATTTCCTAGAAGGGAGTTTTGCCTTTTCTGTATAGCTTTGTGTTTGGATTCCTAATGACCCTGAACAACGAGGGGGGAAGTAGGCCTTTATTTTTTTCCCACTGCTTTTCAGATTTCTCCTTAAATTCCTGTGATAAATGACTGTCATTTTTTGATGGTAAAAAATTGCTTAAATATGAAAACCATAAAAGGCCTTGACTAGGGTCATAAAATCTGCAGGACACCCAGCTGCAGACTGTATTTCAAAACAATGAAGAGTAGAGGAGCACGGTAAGAATTCCCAGCTTATGGCAACTCAGCAGAGAAAAGCTAAGATCACTATATGGTTATTTTATCTGCCAAAGCACAGTGGCTTTTGCTTCTTGCTCAGGGAGTTATTGGAAACCATAATATTCAAGCATGTGTTAGTAGAAGTTCTATCTCATCATGCTAAGAAGTCACATAATTCAGAAGTTAAAGAGAAAATCCTTTGGAGCACTTATGCATGCTTCTGAAAATTTCAAATAGAAAGGAAAGGCTAAGTCAGATTTTCGAGCAAAATACACAAACAAATATAGCTCTGAGCTGAAGCATGAGAAAAAAAGAATTGGATTTCCCCAGAGAGAGATTTCTTATGCCTGAAATAGAAAAAGTGCAGATGTTCAAAGAATGAAAGAGAAAGCCTAATCTTAAACAAAATACTTACTTTTAAAATACACAGTTCTTGTAGCATAATGCAGAGTCCCTTCATATTTCCTTCTCAAAATTAGATCATTCCTCTCTACCCTCTAAGAGACCGAGTCTCACTTTGGGAGACTCTGGTGAACAAAAAACAGGCACTATCTCAAACCTGCATTCTGAGCTTTCATGTCTCGTTGCCTGCCACAAGGAAGCTTCCTGGACATTTTAGACTCTTAAAAAAACTGCAATTCAATAAAAATGAAGATTTTCCTTTTAGGTCACCATTTCTTCTGGCAGACTGAGCCTAAAGTGCACTTTATTTCCCTTTAATTTAACAGCTCCAGCAGCTTTTCCAGTTAAATCGACTGTTCATTATTGAGCCCCATTTATGAAGGGGCTGTGCAGTGCAGTTTAATGAATCCTTGGCACAAAGCTCCCTTTCAGGACTGGGGAAGAATAGGGGCTGTTCAGGCCCTGTAGGGCTGTATGTCAAAGCCAGCCCATAATGCCTGTCAGCCAAGGGCAGAAATTCCCACTGATATAAGAATGTGCAAGAGATCAACTTTCACCACTGACGAGCAGATTAAGACATGATCAGGAAATGAGACTGTAGGTTTAGAACAGTGACACCTGTTTGAACAGAGCGATTTTCCCATCCTCTGATCACTGTGGGGCCAGAGTGCTGGGCTGGGAGAAGCTGCAGCACAGCCCAGGCATCAAAGCTCTCCAGGTCTTCAGAGAGGGAGAAAAGGACATTGTGGATGGGACATCTTTGGGCTAGGCCCTGTGCGAAGTGCCTTTATATACTTTTCCTACTTTAATCCTCATAACTGAGCCCATGAAGATTATTTGCCCAGATGGGGAAGGAAACTAAGGCACAGGTGCTTTCACTTCGGGTTCAAGGTTATACTGTTAATTGGCCATAAATGGCAAAGAAGGGATGAAACATAGACCTGTCTGGCTCCAGGATGTTTTGTCTTTTCTAGTGCCTTTGTCATTTCTAGTGGGATTCATTAGATTTGGTCTTTTAGAAATATCCAAACTTGAGTCACTAGGAATACTTTAGAATTTTTAGTTGCCTGGGATATACTTTGAATGTCTGTGCTGGGCACATGTGATATGTATTGGGAACACAGGCACACGAGACATAGCATGATGGTATGAGGAGTGGTAGTTAAGATCCTACCTTTAGTGGTAGACAGCTCTGGGTTTGAATGCCCACTCTGATAATACATAACTTGCATATCTTTTAGACCCTGGGGAACCTGGAAAAAGTTCCTCTTCCTAAGCTTTGGCCGTGCTGCTCTTTCTCCCTGTTCTGCCCAGCCACCCAGAAATCAAGGATGGCAGCTTTGCTTAAACTGGTGTTGCTGAGTGAAGGTCAAAATGGTCCAAAGGGTTTCTAGGGAAGAAGTCCTAGAGCCTTTCCATTACATGAATACAGTGAGATCCTGAGCTCTGAAGATGGGTGTGTGGGGTGGTCTTCTTCCAGTATCATGGAGCTGATCAAGCCTGTTGAAATAAATATATGTTCAAAAAAGTAATACCATGATTCAGGCAAAAATGATAAAACCACATGAAAAAATTTAATTTTACTCATTAATTAGTAAGAGAACCACTAAAATGTTAGGACTGGTTCAAAGAACGTTTGAGAAGCCACGTATATGTATATGTAATGTTAGGATAAGTTTACTGGGTTATATGAAAACTGGACCACAAATATTTGTGGTTATTTGTTCCACAGACAGAAATCATTTGCATAAATACTGGACAAAATTCTACCAGGTAACAGGTAATTTTACTAAATATGAGACTTTCAATCAATTGAAAATAGTGATAAAAATTAAATACATTTCTCTGGACAATCTCTGGTGATCTTTTTTTCTGTATAACATTGAAAAAATATGGGATTTAACTTTCTGTCTTATTTCCAAGTTTTGGATACTTTTTCTGATAACCCCTATATTTTATATGTAAATGTGGACCCACCCAGAGGAAGGAAATTATTTGCATACATTGTAGTAAGTTGGTAGCAAAGCAAGGACTGAAACTCAAGATTCCTGCTCCCTGAAGCTGTTTGCTCCACTTTACTGCTGTGGAACCACATAGCAATCCTGTTTTTTTAATGTGGTGTCTCTACAAGAGACCGGAGAGGATGAGAACTTGCACTTTTTCAATTGTAAAGAGTGAAGGGGTATGCATCTTCCAGGGTAGCTTTTAAATTAACTGTGACTAAATGTGGGATCAATAAATACATGCTAATTGGCCCATGTTAAACTCAGGGTTTACTTCCTACTAATAGCACAGAGGTAATTTGGTTCTATAGATAGGACTTCCTAGAAACAGACCCTGAGATAGAGTTGTATGCAGAAGGCTGATTGAGGTGGGCTCTTAGGGGATACATCTATAGGGAAGTAAGGAGGTGAAGAAAAAGACCAAAGAAAAAGACAACCTGTCATCAGCCTCACCTAATCCCATGGGAAGCTCTGGACTTGGGCTGGACATTCAAACCTGACTCAAGTTGAGGCAAGAGGAGTTAGTTCTTCATACCCCTGCAGCAGCCAGTCTCTGGTGCATATAGGAGAGGGTGTGACCTTGGGGAAGGCAGTTTCCTCCAGCTGTGAGCCATAAGCAGCCAGTAGGCTTAGCAGCGGGGGGATGGGTTCATCAGCCTCCAGAGGGGGTCTGGGCAGAGGGGATCTCTAGTGGCACAGTACCCACCACATTTGGTTTTTATTACAACTGTAACATAAAGATTTCAACTCAAGGGTCAACACTGATAGATTAGTAGTGAGTAGCAGGAGCACTATGTTGAGAAGCGTTCTAGGCTCATGTGGGCTCAGTGGAAAGAGTGTGGGGATTGATAAGTGAAGTCCGTACGAGAGGGTGGGAAGTGAGGCCACATTTCTTCTTGGATTTAATGGTGGCATAGGGTGAACACAAAACACAGTTAGCCAGGGACCGTCCTGGTTTATGTCTGTGCTTCCAGGGTAATTATTAATAAAGTTACCTTCTATTCTTAAAAATGTCCTTTTTCAGAAGATCGATTTTATGCTCATCCTAAGTAAGGGGCTCTTCTCAGTCTTGCTAAGCCTGCCTCTCTCTTCTGAAAGTTGCTCTCTTCTGAAAGGTTCTCCCTTCTCTCTGGAACCTGGTGGGACAGGTAGCCTAGTATCCTCAGTGCATTTCGGATTTCAAAGAAGACTGTCAGAGAGGGGTTTCTTCAGCAGCTTCTGCCTCAAGCTTGGCAACACAGACTTCTCTTGAAGCAGAGGTGTAAACATTCCTGGCAACCTTTCTCTAATGGGCAAGGAGGAGGTGAAATGTGGAAATGTGAGGCAAAGTACAGGGAGAATAAAACTCAGATTACAAACACAAAAAATTATTCTGCCACATGGTAAAAGCAGAACTTTGCAGATATAGCCATCTTCTAGCCTGGTTGAAGGCCTGTTGACCCTGCACTTAAAATCAGAGACTGTTAAGGCCGGAGGGAATATAGGGATCCTTTATTCATTTTATAGATAGGACACAGGCCGAGGTTATATTCCAGGTACTCATAGAGCAAGGATTAGGACCCTGGTTTCTTAAAGCCATCAGGTTAGTGCTTCTTTCACTGGACCAGCCCTTATTTGACTTCTGTTCTCCTAAGAGAAATTAGCAAGATGTGTAGGAGTGACAACAACAATTTGGCCTCAGTCAAAAGAGAAAGATTGCTCACAGACCTGGGATGACTTGGCAGAGGGGCTGGCAATAAAATTGCTATATGCAAAAGCTCAGGAAATTATTTTTTCCTGTGTAAACAGTGCATGGCATCAGGTTGGGGGCCAGAGTCCTATCTTGTGCCAGGAAAATGACAAATGCTAAAAATGTGCTACCAAGAACAAGGCAGTGTGCCATGCACCATGGAATACAAAGATAAATAAGCTCCTCTGCTCAGAAATCTCTAAAAGCTCTCTATTTTTAGAAGATCAAGCCTAAGTTCCTTTGCCTCCAGCATCTGAGGATGCTTCCCAGTCTTACCTCCCTGCACTTCCTGCCTCACACCCCACATTCTGGCCACATACTACTGTTTAAACTACCCTGATGCTTCCCTGCAATTTTTTTTGAAGATTTTATTATTTTTTTTTTCAGCAGTTTTAGGTTTACAGCACAATTAATAGGAAGTTCCAGAGAATTCCTATATACCTTCTGCCCCTACACATGCATAGACTCCGCCATTATCAACACACCTCACCAAAGTGGTACATTTGTTACAATTGATGAACCTACACTGACATATCATAATCACCCAAAGTCCATAGTATACATTAGAGTTTACTCTTGGTATTGTACATTTTATGGGCTTAATGACATGTATCCATCATTATAGAAGGATCCGGAGTATTTCCACTGCCCTAAAAAACCCCTATGCTTTAACTCTGCATCCCTTCCTGCCCTCCAACACCTGACACCACTGATCTTTTTACTGTCTCTATAGTTTTACCTTTTCTAGAATGTCATACAGTCGGAATCATACAGTATGTAGCCTTTTCAGATTGCCTTCTTTCACTTGGTAATATTCATGTAAGGTTCCTTCATGTCTTTTCGTGGCTTGATAATTCATTTCATTTTAGTATTGAAAAATAATCCTTTGTCTGGATCTGCCACTGTTTATTTATCAGTTCACCATCTTGGTTGCTTCCAAGTTTTGGCAATTATGAATAAAGCTGCTACAAACACCTATGTACAGGTTTTCACATGTTCATAGGTTTTCAACTCCTTTGGATAAATACCAAGGTGTGCAGTTGCTGGATTGTATGGTAAGATTATATTTAGTTTTCTAAGAAACCACCAAACTGTCTTTCCAAGTGGCTGTACAGTTTTGCATTCCCACCAGCAATGAATGATTTCCTGCTGTTCCACATCCTCATCAGCACTTGGTGTTGTCAGTGTTCTGGATTGTGGCCATTCTAATAGGTGGGTAATGGTATCTTATTTTAATTTGCATTTCCCTGATGACATATGATGTTGAGCATCTTTTTCATATGCTTATTTGCCATCTGCTTATCTTCATTGGTGAAATGTCTCTTCAGTTCTTTTGCTCATTTTTTAAGTGGGTTAATTTTTTTTTGTTGAGTTTTAAGAGTTCTTTGTGTATTTTGGATAACAGTTCTTCATCAGATTGTCTTTTGCAAATGTTTTCTCCCAATGTATGGCTTGTCTTGTTCTTTTGACCTTGGCTTTCACAGAGCAGATTTTAATTTTAATGATGTCTAGCTTATCAATTATTTATCTCATGGATCACGAGTTTGGTGTTGTATTTAAAAAGTCATCTTCATACCCAAGGTCATCTAGGTTTATTCCTATGTTATCTTCCAGGATTCTTTTAGCTTTGCATTTTGCATTTATGTCTACAATCCATTTTGAACTAATTTTTGTGAAGGGTGTAAGATTTGTGTCTAGATTCATGTGGATATCCAGTTGTTCCAGGACCATTTGTTGAAAAGACTATCTTTGCTTCATTGCATTGCCTTTGCTCCTTTGTCAAAGGCAAGTTGACTATATTTGCTTGGGTCTATTTCTGGGTTCTCCATTCTGTTCCATTAAAATATTCATCTGTTCTTTTACCAGTACCACACTGTGTTGATTACTGCAGCTTTATAGTCTTAAGGTTGGATCGTGTCAGTTCTCCAACTTTGCTCTTCTCCTTCAGTAATGTGTTGCTACCCTACAATTTTAAACCTCCATATTCAGGCTCATGTGGATGCTTTCTAGGATGTCCCTCCCCCCACTTTTTTTAATCTACAAAACTCTTCTTATCCTTTAAGGCCCCAACTATTGGCATCTCCTTATGAAGTCTTCTCATAATTTCCCGTACACAGTGAATTACTCCCTCTTGTTTGCTCTAGTGATAATTTGCTTGTGTCTGTATAAAATACTGCCTTGAGGGCAGGAAGCATATCTATGCCATTCTCCATGTCTAGTGCATGCTGTATCTAGGATGTAGTAGGTGCTCAGTAAATTTCTGCTGAATGAATAAATTACATGACAAATAGATCATAGGGAATATACCTGTCTTCTTAGAACCAGATCTTAATCATGTGTGTATCCTTGGTGTTTAGGATTGTGCACCTAGCACATAGTTAGACCCCCCCCCCATAGTTATTTAATAGGCGATAAAGATAAACAAGTACACAAATAGCTGATATAAGGCAGATTTGGCCTGGGGGTAGAGGATTTGGGTTTGAGGCGAAATACTATTGCTTCCAGCTGTTTTTGACCTTTGGCAAGCTGCCTACGCTGTATGAGTTTAGGTTTCTTCAGTAAAATGAGGATATTACCCACCTGAAAGGGTTATTGTGTGGATTAAAGAATAGTACATGCAAGTGCTGAACACTGTTTCAAACAAAAAGTGGAAACTGAATAAATGCTTGATAAGTGAAGGGATGGATGAATAAAGAAGCGAGATAAGAGAAATAAAGGTAAAATATCAAGGAAGCATGAGGGATGGGGATGTGACAGCCTGAGCTGGTGGTAATGAGGACTTTGGAGGATTTTTGAAAGAGGTTGGCATTTAATATGGATTTTAAAAGCAGGATAGGATCCTCAGAAGGTGCAGTCGAATTAGTGATTCCTTGGCTCAGCCTTCTAGAAATATATTTTCTGCTGTTCCAAATGAAAGTCAATTTAATAATGATGGGAAAAGACCAAGCATAGTAGAGTGAAACTAGCCATAGGCAGAGAGTCTAAATTCAGATTCTCTTTTCATGAAAGTGATTTTGAGGGGTTGGGGGAGGGGGATTGAAATGTAGGTGTGGAATCCTAAGACATAAAAGTGCTCCCTTAACTCATTTCCTCCCTTGATGCTATCAGGAAGTGCTTTCTGGAAAGAATAGTTTAATGCAATTATGTGCTTTCGGTCCTCCCCAGCTTGATGATGCTGGGCAGCTGCAGCTGGCCCTACACAAGAGAACGCAAACTTCAGCTGCCCTTTGGGCCATTGTTTTAGCACTCTGCAGAGAAGTGTTCCAGTGGCTGATTGAAGCTGCTTAAGCTCTTTAATTGAACAAATTCAACCTCATATAATAGGATCTAGGTCTTTAAACATTTCTGTCTGTTGCAATGGATATTGGGCTGCTCGGCTGCTCAAGTTACTCAGCCTCACTAAGGCCCTGTGTCTTTCTGGTGTCCACACTTGTCACATTTCAGTGTAAACCTCTGTGGGCTCAAAGCAGCCTTCTGCTTTGCTCTGATGGATGATACACACATTGACTCAGCTTGTGTCTAGTGTCTCTGAGAGGGGTGAGCTATCAGGTATTTCAATGAAGTCTGAGTGAAAAAGATTCCATGGGGAGGAATTTGTGTCATTTTCCTTCTTTCTAGGAAGGGGGGGGGCATATTCACTATTTGGAAATCAAGACTCCAGCTCTGTCTTGGCCTCATCTGTTTGATGAAGCATTCCTTGAATGAATTATAATGAGAGAGAGAGAGAGAGAGAGAGAGAGAGAGAGAGAGAAACAATTGAAAGGCAGGTTGATCTTCCTCAGCTTTACTCTCTGTCAATCTGTCCTTCATACTGATGCCTGAGTGAGATTTCATGTTTTTTTTAATGTGTAATTTACAAACACAGACCTTACAGATCTTACATGTATAGTTCCATGAATGTTGACAAATGCACACACCCCAACACCCCAAGTGAGAAGATATACAACATTTCTATCACCACAGAAAGTTCCCTTGTGCCCCGTTTCAGTCAATCCCATTCCCAAAGGTAACCACTATTCTGATTTCCAGTACCATAAATTAGTTTTTCTGTTCCAGAATTTCATGTCTCAAACTTTTGACATCTGGGAACCTCTAAATGGGAACTCGGCACACATGTAGACTACCACTTTTTTTTAGGTATAATCTACATATCACAAAATCCACCCTTTTAAAGTGTGCAATCAGTGCTTTTTAAAAGTATATTCACAAAATTGTGTGACCATAACCACTAATTCCAGAACATTTTTTACCACCTTCAAAGGAAACCCCATATCCATTAGTACAGATCCCCAATTTTAGGCAAATAAAATAAAATTTAGAAAATTAATCACAGAATATAGAGAATTCAGCTTTAAAAAGTAATAAAAATATTTCCTATCAGTTAGAGGGATGAAATCATATGCAGCCTTTTACCAAGGTGACTATATCCAGATTAATAACAGATTGCTTTGCTATAGATCAGATTCTGTAACTAGGCATTTTTTTTTTAATTCCTTATGCTCACTAGACTAAATTAAAAGTTGTAACTGTCTATTATAGGTTGTTGAGAATGACAGTAAATGTCTGGTGGTTCTGTTAGACAGTTCTGGATATTTGGGTCAAGCAAGGCATCTTGTTCACCCAACTGTCATCCTTCCCCTTTTCTTCCTGCAAGCAGTGAGTAGAACACTGATCAACTTAGGTGTTGGGCAGAGATCCCTCTCAGAGGGGTAGATGCCTACCCAGCTCCAGGTGGTAAATTATGATTAGTCTAAATAAATCATGGTAATCTCATTTCCTATGGTCATTGAGTGGTTTAAGGGTACTCATATAATCCAGTTATGGTTAATGAAATGTTTTCCTGGGGAGACCATCTGCTTCTGTATGAAATCATAAACCCTCCTGAGAAAATGGCCTTTTCCCTTTTGGAATAGGGGTGTGATGTCTGGAAGCACATCAACCATCTTTCAACCATGAGGCACCTACATAAAGATGAAAACTAACACATGAAGAAAGATGGAGCAGAAAAATAAGAGTCCGGGCTCATGGTGGTATCAACGAGCAAATGAACTAATGCCAGAATTTGCTCTTATTAGGACTTCTCTATTCTCTTTTTCTCCAGCTATCTACTGGTTTTTTGTGATCACTGGCCAAATTATAGACCCAGAAATTATAAAGTGATTTCTAACTCAACATCCCATTAGATGTTAATTTTGCAAACATAGCATGCATGAATATTTTAATTTGGAGAGGGTGGTGTATGGACTTTCAGTTGTATATTTGGCTGCATTTGGTTCTAGAAAGTAATTTTTAATACTCCATTGCAGTATGTTGATATAGTTTTAAAATATTTTTCAATAAATATCTAGTGGTCTGCAGTAGTGCTAGGTGTCTATAATTAACAATAATTTATTTTATGTTCTCAAAAGACTAGAAGAGAGGAGCTCAAATGCTCTTATGATAAAGAAATTATACATTTTTGCAATGATGAATATGCTAACTACCCTGATTTGATCATCACACATTCTGTACATGTATTGAAATATAACTCTGTACTACATAAATATGTACAATCAATACATGTCAGTTGAAAAATAAGAAAAGAAAAAAGGAAAACACTATCATGTCTTTAATTTCTTTCTTGGATAAGTGAAGAAAAAATCATCATCTAAAGGGAAAAAACCTCAAACCTTAGGTGATCAAGCTACTTTTACCACAGTGCTATTTCTAAAAATCCTGTTATCTTATCCAAAACATAAAGCAGTATTGATATTTTAGCTTTAGACTGATTAGTCCTGGTTATTCAGGATACTGAATATGTTGCTAAGATAAAGCACTTGAGAAATACTCTATTTTTATTTTTATATATTTTTTATTTTTTAAAATTTAATTTAATTTTATTTTACTTCTCAAAATACGTAGTACTTGATTTTCATGCCCCTTTATCTGTTCCTCTCCAGCCTCACCCCTCTACCCCCACATCGTATCTGTGCACTCGGCATAAATAGTTGAAGGAATTTTTATGGTTATTTTGTCTTGTTCCCCCCACCCTTTATTTCGTTGTGTGTTTATTTATTTATTAAATTTTAGCTCCCGCAAATAAGTGAGAACATGTGGTAATTCTCTTTCTGTGCCTGACTGGTTTCACTTAATATAATTTACTCTAAGTCCATCCATGTTGTTGCAAATGGTAGTATTTCATTCTATTTTATAGCAGGGTAGTATTCCATTGTGTAGAAGTACCACATTTTCCTTATCCACTCATCGGATGATGGACATTTGGGCTGGTTCCAGCTCTTGGCTATTGTATACAGAGCTGCAATGAACATTGGGGAACAGGTATCCCTTTGGCATGATAATTTCCATTCCTCTGGGTATATTCCCAGCAGTGGGATAGCTGGGTCATATGGTCGATCTATCTGTAATTGTTTGAGGAACCTCCATATCACTTTCCATAAAGGCTGCACCATTTTGCAGCCCCACTAACAGTGGATGAGAGTTCCTTTTCCTCTGCAACCTCTCCAGTACTTATCATTCTCAGTCTTTTGGATGTTAGCTTTCCTGCCTTGAGTGAGATGGTATCTCAGTGTGGTTTTGATTTGCATTTCCTGGATGTTGAGTGATATTGTGCACGTTTTCATGTATCTGTTGGCCATTCGTATATCTTCCTTTGAGAAATGTCTGTTCAGGTCCTTTGTCCATCTTTTAATTGGGTTATTTGTTTTCTCATTGTAAAGTTGTTTGAGTTTCTTGTGTATTCTGGATATTAATACTTTGTCAGATGCATATTTTGCAAATATTTTCTCCCACTCTGTTGGCGGTTTTTTACTCTGTTGATTGTTTCTTTTGCTGTGCAGAAGCTTTTTAGTTTGATACAATCCCATTTGTTTATTTTACCTTTAGTTGCCTGTGCTTTTGGGTCCTATTCATGAATACTGTATTCTCTTCTACTTCCTGGAGTGTTTCCCCTATGTTTTCTTTAAGGAGTTTTATTGTTTCAAGATGTATATTTAATTCTTTAATCCATTTTGAGTTGATTTTAGTACATGGTGAGAGGTATGGGTCTAGTTTCATTCTCCTACATGTGATTATCCAGTTTTCCCAGCACCATTTGTTGAAAAGGCAGTCTCTTCCCCAGTATGTAGACTCTCTGCCTTTGTCAAAGATCAGATGGCTGTAGGCATATGGGTTAATTTCTAGGTTTTCTATTCTGTTCCATTTCCGTTTGTCTGTTTTTATCCCAGTACCATGCTGTTTTGGTTATTGTTGATTTGTAGTATAGTTTAAAGTCAGGTAGTGTTATGCCATTTGCTTTATTTTTTTTTGCTCAGGATTGCTTTGGCTATGTGTGGTCTTTTGTTGTTCCATATAAATGTCTGGATAGTTTTTTCCATCTCAGAGAAAAATGTCATTGGAATTTTGATGGGGATTGCATTGAATTTGTAGATCACTTTGGGTAATATGGACATTTTCACAATGTTAATTCTTCCAATCCAAGAGCATGGAATATCTTTCCATCTTCTTGCATCCCCTTTAATTCCTCTCAACCAGTGGTTTATAGTTCTCTTTGTAGAGATTTTTCACTTCTTTGGTCAGCTTTATTCCAAAATATATATATATATATTTGGTGGCTATTGTAAATGGGCTAGCTTTCTTGATTTCTTTTGCTGCTTGTTCACTGGTGGAGTATAGAAATGCTACTGATTTTTGTGTGTTGATATTGTACCCTGCAACTTTGCTGAAATTGTTTATCAACTCTAGGAGGTTTTTTATAGAAGCTTTAGGCTGTTCAATATATAGGATCATATCATCTGCAAAAAGGGACAGCTTGACTTCATCCTTTCCAATGTGGATGGCCTTTATTTCCTTCTCTTCTCTGATTGCTTTGGCTAGTACTTCCAACACTATGTTGAATAGGAGTGGTGAGAGTGGGCATCCATTCAGGATGATATTGGCAGTGTGCTTATCATGTATGGCTTTAATTATGTTGAGATACTTTCCATCTATGCCTAACTTGTAGATAGAAAGTCTTTATCATGAAAGGATGTTGAATTTTGTCAAATGTTTTTTCAGCATCAATAGAGTTGATCATGTCATTTTTGCCTTTGCTTTTATTAACATGGTGTATCACACTTATTGATTTGCTTATGTTGAAACAATCTTGCATCCCTGAGATGAATCCCACTTGATCATGGTGTATAATTTTCTGTATGTGTTGCTGTATTCTGTTAGCCAGTATTTTATCAAGGATTTTTGCATCTATACTCATTAAGGATATTGGCCGGTAGTTTTCTATTTTTGATGCATCTTTGTCTGGTTTTGGTATCAGGGTGATATTTGCCTCATAGAATGAGTTTGGGAGAATGGCCTCTGTTTCAATCTTTTGGAACAGCTTGTAGAGAATTGGAATCAGTTCATCTTTGAAGATTTGGTAGAATTCTGCAGTGAAACTGTCCGATCCTGGGCTGTTCTTTGTTGGGAGCCTTCTGATAACACCTTCAATCTCTTTTATTGTTATTGGTCTGTTCAGATTTTCTATATCTTCTTGCTTCAGATTTGGTAGCTTGTATGCATCCAGAAATTTATCCATTTCCTCCAGATTTTCGAATTTGTTGGCATATCGTTGTATGGAGTAGTCTCTAATGATTTCTTGTATTTCTGAGGTGTCAATTGTAATATCACGTTTTTCATCTCTAATTTTTGTTATTTGTGTCTTATCTCTTCTTTTCTTATTTAGTCTTGCTAAAGGTTTGTTGATTTTATTAATCTTTTCAAAGAACCAACTTTTCATTTCATTGATCTTTTGTATTGTTTTTTTGTGTTTCTGTTTCATTTAGTTCTGCTCTGATCTTAATTATTTCTTCCCATCGGCTAACTTTAGGTTTGGATTGTTCTTGTTTTTCTAGATCTTTAAGGTGAAGTGTTTGGTTATCTATTTGCCATCTTTCCATTCTTCTGAAGTAAGCATTTAATGCAATAAATTTCCCCCTTAAAACTGCTTTTGTAGTATCCCACAGGTTTTGTTATGATGTGTCCTTATTTTCATTAGTTTCAAGAAATTTTTTGATTTCCTGTTTAATTTCTTCTTGGACCCACATGTCATTAAGTAGAATGTTGTTTAATTTCCATAAGTTTGTATACTTTTCAGAGTTTTGTTTATTATTGATTTCTAATTTTAATCCATTGTGATCAGAAAAAATACATGGAATAATTCCAATTTTTTTGAATTTGTTAATACTTGCTTTGTGACCTAACATGTGGTCTATCCTGGAGAATGTTCCATGTGCTGATGAGAAGAATGAATATTCTGAGGTTGTTGGGTGGAATGTTCTGTAGATATCTGCCCAATCCAATCGGTCTAAAGTATTGTTTAGATCTTGTGTTTCTCTGTTGATATTTTGCCTAGATGATCTGTCCAATGATGAGAGTGGGGTGTTCACTGCTACAGTGTTAGTGTCTATTTCTTCCTTTAGATCCTTTAGCTTTGTAAATCAGGCTGCTCCAACATTGGGTGCATATATATTTATGATTGTTATGTCTGCTTGATGGATAGATCCTTTTATCATTATATATTGGCCATGTTTATCTCTTCTAATGGTTTTTGCTTTAAAGTCTATTTTATCTGATATAAGAATAGCTACTCCAGCTCATTTTTCATTTTTACTTTCATGATATATCTTTTTCCATCCTTTCACTCTTAGTCTATGTGTGTCTTTACAGGTCAAGTGAGTCTCTTGGAGACAGCACATTGTTGGGTACATCTTTTTAATCCAGTCAGTCAGTCTGTGTCTTTTGAATGGGGAATTTAGTCCCTTTATATTCAGAGCTACTATTGAAAGGTGATGATTTACTCCTAGCATTGTACTGATATTTGTTTAGATGTCTTAAGTATCTTTTGTTCCTTTCTTTCAAATTTTCTGTTTGTCTTCTGTATTTGTTGGTTTCTTGGGGTGATAGATGAAATATTTTTTATCTCCTTTGTTAGCATTATTGTTTTGCTGGTAGGTATTGTTCTTTCTTGTGTATTCATGGTAGTGATGGTTGTTTCTGTGGTATCAAACCCAGTACTTCCTTGAGAATTTCTTGTAGGGCTGGTCGTGTGGTAGTGAACTCCCACAGTTTTTGTTTGTCTGAGAAATATACTATTATGTCCTTCATTTTGGAAGAATAGCCTTGTTGGGTAAAGTATTCTTGGCTAGTAATTTTTGTACTTTAGTGTTTTGAATATATCATCCAGTTCTTTTCTTGCTTTTAGAATTTCTAATGAAAAGTCGGATGTATTCTGATTGGGGCTCCCTTACAAGTGACTTGCTTCTTCTCTCTTGCAGCTTTTAAGATTCTCTCTTCTTTGTCTTTGATTTTTATCAGTTTGATTATCACATGTCTTGGAAAGGACCTTTTTGGGTTGAATGTGTTTGGTGATCTTTGGGCTTCCTGAATCTGGGGATCTGTGACTTTCCCTATACCTGGGAAATTTTCTGCTATTACTTCATTGAGTATGTTTTCAATGCCTTTTCCTTTTCCTCCCCTTCTGGAATACCCATGATTCAGATATTTGAGCGCTTAAGGTTGTCAGTTGTCTCCTCTTAAATTTTCTTCAGTTTTTTTGATTCTCTTTTCTTTTTTCTGGTCTGCCTGTGATAATTCAAACAGCCTGTCTTCAAGGTCAGAAATTCTCTCTTCTGCTTGTTGAAGTCTGCTGGTTAAACTCTCTGCTGTATTTTTATTTCACTGAATGAATCTTTCAGCTCCCCAGGCTCAGCTACATTCTTTTTCAAGGCATTGATTTCTTTGTACATTTCTTCTTTCACATGCTATATGTTTTTTCTCATTTCACTGTGTTGTTTCACTGAGTTTTCTTGTATCTCTTTTAGTTTCCTTAGAATAGTTACTCTAAATTCCTTGTCTGTCATTTCAAAGACTTCCTGTTCTATAGGATCTAGCCCTTGTAAGTTATTAATTTCCTTTGGTGGTGATGTATTTTCTTGATTTTTCATATTTCTGGTTTCTTTCCTTTGGTGTTTTGTCATTGTGGCCAAGGGTATCATAGTTCACTTGTTTCACCCTGATATCTGGCTTGGATCCTGAAGGGTCTGCTGCTTCTGGACTGCAGAAACTAGCCTGGACAGGATGTCCCACCTGCCTTCACTGGCTGGTCTGGTGGGGTGGGAGTCCAGAGCCTCTCAAGTTGCTCATGAGACAGACAGCCTGGGCCAGAAGTCTAGCTCCACCTGTGTTCACCATCTCGTCTGGCTTGGGGCTTGGGATCTCAGAGGCTCTCAGGTCACTCTGGGAGACAGGGTGGTCTGGGCCAAAAGTCCTGCCCCATCAGCCTTCACCAGCCCATCCAGTTAGGGGCTAGGGAACCTGTGCCTCCCAGGTCGCCTACGGGGATGGACGGCCTGCGCCAGAAGTCCCACCCTGGTCCCACCTGCCTTCTCTGGCCAGCAGGCTCTCGAGGTGTGTGGGCCCAAAAGCTCCAAAGTGTCTCTTTGAAATGGGGAGCAACCTGAACTGGGGTCCCACGGTGGGCGGCTCCTGTCTGTTCCAGCACAGACTTCGGGTCCTCTTTCACTGCTCCTCAAAAGCTGCAAATTGGTCGCTCTGTGGGAGAGAGCGACACCAGGAACCGACTACTCCACTATCTTGACCCCTCCCTTGAGAAATACTCTTGACATTGTTACAAATATCCTAATAATAAGGATAGGACAGAGTAACTATTCATAGAATAGTGTAACTATGAACTAAGTGACAATCTCCATTAGACTGTTCTTTTAAGTTTAAATTGTTTATTTGTTATTAAATTAAATACATGCATGGTTTAGAAAAGAAAATAATGTTACAGTCCTTGCAATAAAGAAACAACAATTTTCCTCCCCATTATTCCTGTTTCTCACTCTTACTCTCACTTTAAAAAATGTAAAACTATTTCTTCTTTCTATTTTTACCTATGTATTTCAAAATAATCTTATGGGGCAGACATAGAGATGCACTGCTCAGATCCCTGTTCAAGAAAAGACACATTGCCCCGCTGCAGGGAGTATGATTAGCTGACAGCCTCCAGCTGTAACTCATCCAGGATTCGCTCTTCTAAGCTGAGACCACGCTCTTCTCAAGGTGACCCCATCCAGTGTCTGGGTAAGGTAGTGATACAAAGGCCTAGCCATTTCTGAGTAGCATGGTACTACTTTCATTAGTAGTCTTTGCTCCAGAGTTCCCCTTTGGGCTTGTAGAGACTTTTGTCAGATCTACATCACTGTGTGAGGCTCTTTGTGCCAGATTTGGCTCCTCTTTCCCTCCCTTTCACAGGTCTCAGATCTGCATTACAGTCTGAAGGCTTTCCCTATCCAATTCTGCTTTCCCTACCTTTTATCTTTCATAAGTATTACTCCTCAAAAACTGCTTGCCCTGAAAACCTATTACTTATAGGTAATACCTTCTTACACCCTCTCCTCCTGTGGAGTACCCCCCTCTTCTCTTCCCCTGGTCTCCCAATATAGTTATAGCAGAGACATTGGTTAAATTAATATTGATTTAATGATTATTTTATTATTATGTATAGATTTTTCACAGTTCACCTATATTTTTACTGAAATTTCTTGTTCAGCTTTTCATTTTGCCTGAAGTTAAAAATTGCATTGCTTGGGGGGAGGGGGGGAGAGTCAGTTTTTATACACTTCACTGATTCTTCCTTAAATTTAACACAACACCTTCTTATAGAATTTAGAATAATTTTGATTGCAAGTAGCATAACATCCAAGTAAAAGTAGCCTAAACAAAATAGGTTTTAAAGAAGATTTCTTCACTCTTAAAGAAGTCTATAGTTAGGGTGTTCTGGGGTTGGACAATTCACTGACATGGTAATGTCATTGAGAATCCAGGTGCTTTTCCCATTTCTGCTCTGTCAACCTCAGCATGATGATTTTTGTTGTCAGGCTTTATCCCTCATGGTCAAAAGATGGCTACCACAGCCCCAAGTATTATTTGCATACCCAACAAGCAGGAAGAGGAAATTTCTTCCTCTCTCTACCCTTTCTATCTCTTGTTTTATATGTAGGTAAGGGGTTTTCCTAGAATCCTAAGAACAGACTTTTTTTAACGTCCCATTGGCCAAGATTAGGTCTCATGCCCATGCTCGAGTTAAAACATAGGTGCAATTGTCTGTCATTTTCAGCCTCCACAGAGGGAAGTAGGCTCTGTCAGTAAGAATAAGAATGGGATAGTTGTGGGTAAGCAGAAGAGCCTCTGCCACCTCTGATCATTATGGTCAAATACAGAAGGGAATCTATCACTTCCATTTATTTTTCTGGTAGACACCCCGTCCTCGAGTACTACATTCTCCTGTTAGACTGATCATTAGTAGTTATGGCATATGGCTAGTGTCCTGATACATCTCTTGATCACTATCAGAGGAATCTCTTTGCTCCTTTCCCATAACAGATCCCGTGTTGTCTGGATACCCTTTTCTTCTATTTTCTTCATGGAACACATCATTCAGTGGCTCCCTGAGAAAATTTTCTTGAGAGGCAATTTTATAATATATTGCATGTCTTAAAGGACCTGAACAGACATTTCTCAAAAGAAGACATATGAATGGCCAACAGGCACATGAAAAAATGCTCAACATCACTAATCATCAGGGAAATGCAAATTAAAACCTCATTGAGCTATCTTACTCCAGTTAGAATGACTTATCACAAAGGTAGAAAATAACAAATGCTGATGAGGATGGAGAGAAAAGGGAACTCTCCTACATTATTGGTAGGAATGTAAATTGGTACAGCCATTGTGGAAAATAGTAGTTCCTCAGAGAACTAAAAATTGAACTACCTTTTGGCTGAGCAATCCTGCTACTGGGTATATACCCAAATGAAATGTAATCAATATTTCAAAGAGACACCTGCACTCCCATGTTTGTTGCAACACTATTCACAATAGCAAGAGATGAAATCAACCTGAATGCCCATCAATGGATGAATGGATAAAAAAAACTGTGGTATGCATACACAATGGGATAATATTCAGCTAAAAAAATGAAATAAAAAAAATGAAATACTGTCATTTTCAGCAAAATGGATGGAACTGGAGACCATCATGTCTAGTGAAGTAAGACAGGCACAGAAAGACAAGTAGTGCATGATCTTGCTCATACATGGAATCTAAAAAAAATAAATAAATAAAAAGTGGTTCTCATTGAAGCAGGGAGTGGAATAATGGTTATCTGAGGCCTGGAGGGGACAGGGAAGGGAAGTGGTAGATTAATGGGTACAAAGCTATGCTATTTACCATAAGTGAATCAATGTATAGTATATGTATAGATTAAAACAACACACTACATCTCACAAATATGTACAAATAAACATTAAAAATATATTGCATGTCTTAAAATTTTATTCTTTTCTCCTGCTTGATTGATCTTTTGATTTATTATAAAATTCTAAGTAAAAAGTAATTTTCTCTCATATCTCTAAGGACATCATTCCTTTGTTTTCCAAGTTCCAGCATTGTTAACGAGAAGTCTGATACTATTTCGATTCCTTTTTATTTTGTTTTTAATTTTTGTACATGTCATTTATTTCTGTGATTTTTTTTTTGATGTTCCAAAAATCATAATAATTGCTTTGTTATAAGTCGGTCTTTCTTCACTAAGTTTGCTAGGCATTTAGTGGGTTCATTTAATCTTTTAAATGCATATCCTTCAGTTCTACAAAATTTTCTTGCTTTATTTCTACAACAATGCTTTCTCCTCCATTTGACCTATTCTCTTTTTTGGAATTCCTATAAGCTTAATGTTAAACATCTCTTTGACTTTTTGCTCTTTCTGGGAAGTTTCTTTATCTTTCAATTCTTCTGTTGACTTTTAAAGATGTATTATCACAAACTTCTAAGAGCTCTTTCTTGTTTTTGATTGTCACTCTTTGTTTTAAAAAATTCCTTTTTATTGAAACATAATTGATTATACATATTTGGGGGGTACAGAGTTGACTATCAGTATTTGTGAACAATATGTGATGATAAAATCAGGGTATTGACATATTCATCATTAAAACATGTAAAATGTAGCTTTTAAAAAAATTTTGCCACAAAAAATCTTAATACATTTAAAAAGACCAAGACCATAGAAAATATGTTTTCTGACCACAATAACAGAAGAAAATTTAGAAAAATCACAAATGTGTGGAAATTAAACAACACTGTCCTAATAAAATAACAGGTAAAAAGAAAAATCACAGGGAAATTAGAGAGTACTTTGAGATAAACATCAAAGTGTAACATACCTAAATTTATAGGATGCAGTGCTCATGCAGTGCTTAGAGGAAAATTTATACTTGTAAACACCTGTATTACAAATGAAAGGGCTTCCAGTCAAGATGGCAGAATAGATGGTACCCAGTGTCACTCTCTCCCACAAATCAACCAATTTACAACTATAAAAAAGCAATAACAGTCAAGCTGGGGCTGCTAGAGCTCAGGGGAAGAGTAAGAGAGAACTATGGACTGCATGAAGGCAGGAGAAGCCATGATGAGAGAAAGAAAAAACTGCTCTGACTATTGCAAGCCCCATCTGCTTCCAGGCTGGAGCTGCTGAGCACATGGAACAGGAGCTGGCAGAAGCTGCAGCTGTGCCCTTCAGAGGAAGTTGCTTGAAGACAGCAGGGGAGAAGAGGGTCTTGGTGGCCCCCAGGCCAGCAAGACTACTAATAGGGTTCCTGTGGACTCACAGAGAAGCAAGGAGCCACAGCAACTGAATAAAAGGAGCCACTCAGAGGCCGATGAATCATCACAAGGGACCAGTGCCTGGCCCATTCCATGGGAAGTGTTTGCAGCATGGGTGGTGGGGGAGATGGGCCCACCAGGAGAACTCTGGGGCACAGCAAGGACAGCTGCTCTGCACCCCAATCAGCAAAGGACCACTCACAGGAGACTGGCCAATAACATAGAATTGCATGGGGTGCAGTTTGATGAAAAGACTCAGGCCCAGACCAGAGTTTCTACACAACCCAGGTGCACCAGGTCTCTCAAGAGCCAGAAGTACCTAAAAAGTCAACCATTAAAACCTGAGCTGCACAGAAAGCTTTCCCTAGGTAATCAACAGCAAAGCAGCAATTTAGCTCAACCACAGAGCACAAGTACTGGTCCCCACAGGAAGTTCCCCCATTTTAGAAGTAAGCAAAGGACAACAAATTAGTTCCAACACAGAGCTTAAATGGTGGGAACAGCAAATAATCTAACGCAGAAATGAAAGATAAAACAAAGTACCCACAACCAGAGACAAAGTTTCATATTCGCTAGTAAAGGTCTCATTTCACTAAAGATCACCTATAACTCCTAGGAGGACTGGAAGTCCCCTGGGCTACCAATCCAGAAAGCAGGGAGGGCCAGGGGCCTCAACATGCCTCCCAACACCTGCAACCAATCTTGAGGGTGGGGATGAGGGACGTGGCTGCTCCCCGCAGCATTGGCAGCCAGCCAGGCGGTGGCCACTGAACTGCTGCAGGAAGTGCCCCAGAATCTCCCAACCTGAAGTGGTGAGGGGCCTGGGGCCTCAGTCACAACCCCCTGACACCCGCAGCCAGCCCAATGGTGACCACTGAGCTGCTGCAGGAAATGACCTGGGCTCTCCCAGCTGGGGTTCGGGGGGGCCTTGGGCTTTGGCCACACTTCCCTGACATGTGCAACCAGCCCAGTGATGACCACCAAGCTGCAGCAAGAAGGGCCCTGGGTTCCCAAGGTGGGACAGTGGTGGCTGAGGGCTTTTGCCGACCCCCTGACATCTGCACCCTGCCCGGCAATGATCAAGCCACTACTGGAAGCCCCCTGGTATCCCCTGTGGGTATGAGGGGATGCCACAGGCCTCAATCCCACCCCTCCTCCTTCCTCCTTCTTCCATCCCATTTCCTTCCCCTTTCCTCTCACCCCCTCCCTCCCAACTGCTCTGCAACAGTATCCTAGAATGTAAAAAATAATATTAGTAAAATTACATTTTCTTTAAAATAAAAAAATGAGAAAAATCTCAAATCAGTAATGTAAACTTCTACCTTAAGAAAATAGAAAAAGAAGAGCAAACTAACTAAACCAATAGCAAATGTAACTAGGAAATAACAAAGAGTACAACAGAAATATATGAAAAAGGGAATTAAAAAACAATAGAGAAAATCAACAAAACCAAAACTTGATTCTTTAAAAATATCGACAAACTGTGCAAACCTTCATTTAGACTGACCAAGAAGAGAAAAAGAGAGAACAATGAGATCAGAAAAGCAGAGGCATTATTACATTGTCATTATGTTTTTTCGTGGTGGTAAGATTTAGTTTCTTTCTCTTTCTCATTTGCATTTTTGTTCTGCCAGTAGGTTTTGTTCTTCCTTTGTGTTTGTGGTAGTTGATTATCATTTATTGGATTCTACATTTTTTTTTTTTTTTTTTTTTTTGTCTTTTTTGTGACCGGCCGCACTGTGCTCAGCCAGTGAGCGCACTGGCCATCCCCATATAGGATCCGAACCCATGGCGGGAGCGCTGCTGCGCTCCCAGCACTGCACTTTCCTAAGTGCGCCATGGGGTCGGCCCATTTTTTGGATTCTAGATGCAGGTCTTCCTTGAGGATTTCTCCTAGGGCTGGTCATGTGGTGGTGACCCCCCACAGTTTTTGTTTGTCTGGAAAATACACTATTTTTTCCTCATTTCTGAAGGATAGCCTTGTTGCATATAGTATTCTTGACTAGCTGTTTTTTTCTTCTAGTATTTTGAACATAACATCCCATTTTCTTCTGGCGTATAGAGTTTCTGTTGAGATGTTTGCTGTTAGTCTCATAAGAGCTCCGTTATAGGTGACTTGACACTTTTCTCTTGCTTTTAAAAAGATTCTCTTCGTCTTTGAGCTTTGCCAGTTTGACTATAATGTGTCTTGGAAAGGATCTTTTTCGGTTGAGTCTGTTTGGGGATCTATGAGTTTCCTGGATCTGAAGGTCCATGCCTTTTCCTATATGTGGGAAGTTTTCTGTTATTATTTTGTTGAATAGGTTTTCCATGCACTTTCCTTTCTGCTTCTCTTCTGGAACACCCATGATTTGAACAGTTTTGCATTTAATGTGTCTGCTAGCTCTCTTAGATATTTTTCATTTAAAAAAATTGTCTTCCTTTTTTTTGTCCACCTGGGTCATTTCAAAAAGACTATCCTCAAAAATCAGAACTTCTTTCTTCTGCCTGTTCTAGCCTGCTGCTCAGGTTATCAGTTATGTTTTGTATTTTGTTGAGTGAATCTTTCAGTTCCATGAGTTCTGTTATGTTCCTTTTTAAGGTATTAATCTCTTTGTAAATTTCCTCCTTCATATCATGGATTATTTTCTCATTTCATTACGTTGTCTAACAGTCTTCTTATGTCTCCGTGAGTTTCCTTAAGATTGTTGCTCAGAGTTCCTTTTCAGTCATTTCAAGGGTTTTCTGCTCTATAGGGTGTGGTATTTGAGAATAACTGTACTCTTTTGGTGGTGGTATATTTTCTTGGGTTTTCATATTTCTAGTATCTCTATGTTGATGTCTGGTCATCTGATAAAGTAGTTGCTTCTATTACTCTGCAGTGGGCTTTGAGGAGAGAGATGTCCTCTTCCTTTTCTGTTCTCTGCTGGTCACTCTCCTTGTGTCAGTGCAGTCTGGTGGGCTAGCTGCACAGTGGCTATGGCTACTGCTGTGGCATTGAGCCACTTTTACAGCAGCTGTGGCTGTGGTGGGCCACCTGTGCAGAAGCGGTGTTTTAAGAGTGTTCTCTTGCTTGCTTCCAGGCAGGGAGTACTTCCCTCAGCTCCTGCCTAGGTCCCCAGGGTGCTGCTCTTTTGCCTGCTTCTGGGTGGAGGGAGCAGCCTGCCCTTTCCTCCTCTGGTCACCACTCTTTTTTTGGTGGCACTTAATTCTTGTTTCATGTTGCATTATCTTCTCTTATCTGTTTAATCTTTAATTCTCTTTTATCTCTTTCAATTGTAGTTCATTTGGAAGTTTTCTTTTGCTTTCTGCATTGTTAGGTTTCTCTCTCCCTACTTTGTGTTTTGTCTCTGTTATCCATATTGGAGACATTGACAAAATATTTGATGAACATTGGATGCCAATTTGTATTTAATAATGTGTAACTGAAAAGCTTATTGGTGGTCCACCCAATTTTTTCTCTTGTGCTATTAACCCTTCCGAGAAGGCTTTTCTATTTTCCTGATTTGGGAGTATGTGACTTGCTGTAAACATTTTAGAAAATGAATGGACAGAAGAGGTTGAGGGTCATTGTTCATAATGCAGAATCTCATTTAATCCCCTTGGTTTCAGTACAATGTCTCATTGCTCACTCTCCATCGTACATGGAATCACCTAGACTGGAATCATCTGGTTCAGTTCCATAGAAAATAAACATCTTGTTTTCAATCAGAGTGGGAGAAAGGTCCTTATGTAGCTGCATAGGATAGGGGAAGGGACTTTAGAATCTAATTGCGTCTCACCCCGGCTTTCAACCAATTCTCCTATTTTCAGTCCTTCTCTTCATTCTTGCCTTCCCAAGTACTGATGCTTTCTTGGGTTCTGTGGCCCAAATTATCTAGTTTCCAAATTTCTCCTTCTTTTTTCAGTACTTGTACAAGATTGTTATATTTGCAGATGCATTTACACCAACACATACATTTTATAGTCTCATTTGTCTCTTTTACTGTATATAGATGTTTTTATATTTTACTTAGTAATTTTGTACTGCAAACAACCTGCTTTGAAGTCATTGTCCTCTTTTCTTAAATGTGAGATACAGATGGAATATATTAGTAATAGAGAATGTAAAAATTTAATTGATAAAATCTATAATGTGTAAATTACCTAAAAATGAGGTGAAAACCACATTTATGAACTGAACAGTCATACAATTTAGCTAGGACAAACATATTCAGTCCTCATAATACATGTACAACCATTAAGATGTGATTATTAAGAACAAATTGTGATTTCTGTGAAAGCCATAACTAATTTTTCATTTCTAATTTATGAAATATATATATAAAATAGTTTCAGTCCTTTTTGCTTTGAAAACACCAAGTTACTTGGGGGTCATCTGAGTGATCACTGATGACAACTAGGGGATGGGGAGCACAGTTTAGGGACCACTGACTTTGTGATTGTCCAGAGTAAGGAGAATGCTGCATTGTTTTTATGCATGTGCTGCTTCCTGCCCTGATTTAACAACATTCTGGAAAGCCCATAGCTTTTTTTTTTTTTAATTGAATGAACAGCGAATGTTAAGATGTTTTCCATTTTGCAAACTGCTTTCATATCCTTTGTCTCAGTTGAAGTGGGCAGGGCAAGAATCATCTTGCTTGATAAATATTTCCAAAGTTTTCAGTTAGAAAAAGCCTTTCTATTCAGTTGCTTTTGATGAATTTATTGGAGTGTGGTGTTGTTCTTCTACAGTTACGGCTATTATTTTAAAAATACCCATATGAAATTCATTGCATAAAAAACCACATCAAAACTTATTGGCTTAAAAAAATTTTATTATTTCACATGTTTCTATGAGTTGGCAATCTGAGTGGTTGTTCTGCTGGTCTTGCCTGAGACCACTTATGTGGCTTCACTTATCTGGTGATTTGACTGGGTTTACAGGGTCCAAGATGACCTTCCTGGCATGTCTGGCAGTTAATGCTGGCTGGCTGTCAGCAGGGGCACCTTGATTCCACCTCCCACATGGCCTCACATTCTCCAATGCGCTAGACAGGAACTGTTCATAGCATGGGGTCCCGGTATTGCAAGAGTGTGAAAGTGGAAGACCAAAGCCTCTTACATTGCAAAGTTGCAAAGACAGATTTGCTCACTGTCCTCAGCATAGATTAAAAAATGTGAAGAAGTAGACTCCAGCTCTTGATGGGAGGACTGGCAATGTCATATTGCAAAAGGGGCTTGGACCTAGGGAGCAGTGATTCATTGGAGACCATTATTATAATGATCTACCACAGCTGTTGTGTATAAAGATTGTTCACTCCATTTTGTATTTCCTTCTTCATGAGTACCCTTGAGAGAAATACCTGACTGTCTCTATTACCAATCTTTAATTTTGTTTGATAATTAAAAAAAAAAATTTACATGTTTTCAAAGTCAAAACTACACCACAAGGCATATTCAGGAAGGGCTAACTTCGATCCTGTTCCCCTCCACTGTTTACTACCCACTTCCAACAGCTAATCATTGTGGTTTTGTTTTGTTTGGGTTCAGGCTTATAATTTGAGAGATAAATCATATTTTTATTATGAGTACTTTCTTTTAACTTGCTTTTTTCACATAACAACAATATGTCTTCTTTTCTTTTTCTTTTTCTTTTTACAATTGTGTAGTGTTCCAATGAATGGATCTACCATAGTTTATTCAACAAGTCCTGTTTTGCTAAACTTTCTTGGGGGATTTCTAGACCTTTTATATGACAAATAGTTCTGCAATGAATAGCTTCAATATAAAATCAAGATCTACTAACTCGTGCTCTGTCACTCCTTTTATAATGTCGATGTAGTTATGACAATAAGGCATATACTAATTCATATTTCCTTCTTTCATGTATTTTACAAACATTCATTTTTAAACATTTTATTTATTTTCTTTTTATGTCTTCTTCCCTCCCCTCCCCCTGGTTGTTTGTGTATTTATTTATTTATTTTTAGCTCTTACAAAGAAGTGAGAACATGTGATATTTCTCTTTCTGTGCCTGACTTGTTTCACTTAATATAATTCTCTCAAGGTCCATCCATATCATTGCAAATGGCAGTATTTCATTCTTTTTTTATAGCAGAGTAGTATTCCATTGTGTAGATATACCACATTTTCCATATCCGCTCATCTGATGACGGACATTTGGATAGGTTCCAACTCTTGGCTATTGTAAAGAGTGCTGCAATGAACATTGGAGAACAGGTATACCTTCAACTTGATGATTTCCATTCCTCTGGGTAAATTCCCAGCAGTGGGATAGCTAGGTTATATGGTAGATCAATCTGCAATTGTTTGAGGAACCTCCATACCCTTTTCCATAGAGGCTACACCATATTGCAGTCCCACCAGCAATGTATGAGGGTTCCTTTTTCACCACAACCTCACCAGCATTTATCATTCACAGTCTTTTGGATATTAGCCATCCTAACTGGGTTGAGATGGTATCTCAGTGTGGTTTTGATATGCATTTCCCGAATGCTGAGTGATGTTGAGCACTTTTTCATGTGTCTGTTGGCCATTCATATATCTTTCTTAGAGAAATGCCTATTTAGCTCTTTTGCCCATTTTTTAATTGGGTTACTTGCTTTTTTCTTGTAAAGTTGTTTCAGTTCCTTGTATATTCTGGATATTAATCCTTTGTCAGATATATATTTTGCAAATATTTTCTCCCACTCTGTTGGTGGTCTTTTAACTCTGTTAATTGTTTCTTTTGCTGTGCAGAAGCTTTTTAGTTTGATATAATCCCATTTGTTTATTTTTCCTTTGGTTGCCCATGCTTTTGGGATCGTATTCATGAAGTCTGTGTCCAGTCCTACTTCCTGAAGTGTCTCTCCTATGTTTTCTTTAAGAAGTTTTATTGTTTCAGGGTATATATTTAATTCTTTAATCCATTTTGAGTTGATTTTAGTATATGGTGAGAGGAATGGGTCTAGTTTCATTCTCCTGCATATGGATATTCAGCTATCCCAGCACCACTTGCTGAAGAGGCAGTCTCTTCCCCAGTGTATAGGATTGGTGCCTTCATCAAAGATCAGATGGTTGTAGGTGTGTGGGTTGATTTCTGGATTCTCTATTCTATTCCATTGATCAGTGTGTCTGTTTATATGCCAGTACCATGCTGTTTTGGTTATTATAGCTTTGTAGTATTGCTTAAAGTCAGGTAGTGTTATGCCTCCAGCTTTGTTTTTTTTGCTCAGCATTGCTATGCATGGTCTTTTGTTATTCCATATAAATGTCTGGATATTTTTTTCCATTTCTGATAAAAATGTCATTGGAATTTTGATGGGGATTGCATTGAATTTGTTTATCACTTTGGGTAGTTTGGACATTTTTACAATGTTGATTCTTCCAATCCAAGAGCATGAGATATCTTTCCATCTTCTATCTTCTCTAATTTCTTTCTGCAGTGGTTTGTAGTTCTCATTATAGAGATTGTTCACATCCTTGGTTAACTCCATTCCTAAGTATTTTATTTTCTTGGTGGCTATTATAAATGGGCAAGCTTTCTTGATTTCTCTTTCTGCATTTTCACTATTGGAGAATAGAAATGCTACTGATTTTTGTGTGTTGATTTTGTATCCTGCTACTTTGCTAAAATCATTTATCAACACCAAGAGCTTTTTTTGTAGAGGCTTTAGGCTGTTTGATATATAGGATCATTTCATCTGCAAACAGGGATAGTTTGACTTCATCTTTTCCAATCTGGATGCTCTTTATTTCCTTCTGTTCTCTGATTGCTCTGGCTAGTACTTCCAACACTATGTTGAATAGGAGTGGTGAGAGTGGGCATCCTTGTCTAGTTCCTGTTCTTAAAGAAAAAGCTTTCAGCTTTTCCCCATTCAGGATGATATTGGCAGTGGGTTTATCATATATGGCTTTAATTATGTTGAGATACTTTCCCTCTATACCTAACTTATAGAGGGTCTTTGTCATGAATGAATGTTGAATTTTATCAAATGCTTTTTCAGCATCTAAAGAGATGATCATATGGTCCTTGTGTTTGAGTTTATTGATATGGTGTATCACATTTATTGATTTGTGTATGTTGAACCAACCTTGCATCCCTGGGATGAATCCCACTTGATCATGGTGTATAATTTTGCGTATGTGTTGCTGTACTCTGTTAGCTAGTATTTTAGTGAGTATTTTTGCATCTATATTCATCAAGGATATTGGCCTGTAATTTTCTGTTTTAGTTGTATCTTTACCTGGTTTTGGTATCAGGGTGATGTTTGCTTCATAGAATGAATTTGATAGAATTGCCTCTGTTTCAATCTTTTGGAATAGTTTGTAGCGAATTGGTGTCAATTCCTATTTGAATGTCTGGTAAAATTCTGCTGTGAATCCATCTGGTCCTGGGCAATTCTTTGTTGGGAGCCTTCTGATAACAGCTTCAATCTCTTTTGTTATTTGTCTGTTCAGATTTTCTACATCTTCTTGGCTCAGTTTTGATAGCTTGTGTGTGTCCAGAAATTTATCCATTTCCTCCAGATTTTCAAATTTGTTGGCATATAGTTGTTTATAGTAGTCTCAAATGATTCCTAGTATTTCCAGTGTATCAGTTGTACTATCACCTTTTTCATTTCTGATTTTTGTTATTTCGATCTTTTCTCTTCTTTTTTTAGTTAGCCATGCTAATGGTTTGTCAATTTTATTTATCTTTTCAAAAAACCAACTTTTTCATTCATTGATCTTTTGTATTGTTTTTTGGTTTTCAATTTCATTCAGTTCTGCTCTGATGTTAATGATTTCTTTCCATTTGCTAATTTTGGGTTTGGATTGTCCTTGTTTTTCTAATTCTTTAAGGTGAAGTGTTAGGTTGTTCACTTGCCATCTTTCCATTCTTCTGAAGTGAGCATTTAATGCAATAAATTTCCCCCTTAATACTGCTTTTGCAGAATCCCACAGGTTTTGGTATGATGTATCGTTATTTTCATTAGTTTCAATAATTTTTTTAATTTTCTGCTTGATTTCTTCTTGGACCCATATGTCATTAAGTAGAATGCTGTTTAATTTCCATGTGTTTGTATAGTTTCCAGAGTTTCGTTTGTTATTAATTTCTAGTTTTAATCCATTGTGGTCTGAGAAAATACATGGGATAATTCCAATTTTTTTGTATTTGTTGAGACTTGATTTGTGGCCTAATATGTGATCTATCCTGGAGAATGATCCATGTGCTGATGAGAAGAATGAATATTCTGAGTTTGTTGGATGGAATGTTCTGTAGATATCTGCCAAGTCCAACTGGCCTAGAATTTTGTTTAGATCTTGTGTTTCTCTGCTGATTCTTTGCCTAGGTGATCTCTCCAATATTGACAGTGGCGTGTTCAGGTCCCCTGCCATTATGGTATTAGTGTCTATTTTCTTCTTTAGGTCTAATAGAGTTTGCTTTATAAATCTGGCTGCTCCAACATTGGGTCCGTATATATTTATGATTGTTATGTCTTCCTGATGGATCATTCCTTTTATCATTATATAGTGGTGCATACAATCTCTTTTTATGGTTTTTAGTTTAAAGTATATTTTATCAGATATAAGACAGCTACTCCAGCTTGTTTTTCATTTCTGTTTGCAGGGTAAATCTTTTTCCATCTTTTCACTCTTAGTCTATGTGAGTCTTTATCGGTGAGGTGGGTGTCTTGAAGGCAGCATATAGTTGGGTCCTCCTTTTTAATCCAGTCAGTCAGTCTGTGTCTTTTGATTGGGGAATTTAATCCTTTCACATTAAGAATTGTTTTTGAAAAGTGTTGATTTAATCCTAGCCGTTTATTGATTTTTGTTTGGATGTCTTGAGTGTCTTTTGTTCCTTTCTTTTTGATTTACTGTTTGTTTTCTGTATTTGTTGGTTTCTTGGGTTGCAGATAGCCTTTTTTTTGTTTTCTCTTCATTGATGGCAATTTTATTATATTAGTGGGTTTTGATTTTTCTTGTTTTTTTTATGACAGTAGTAGTTGTTTTTCAGGTACCAAACCCAGTACTCCCTTGGGAATTTCTTGTCAGGGTGGTCGTGTGGTAGTGAACTCCTGCAGTTTTTGTTTGTCTGAGAAATATGCTGTTTGCCCTTCATTTCAGAAGGATAGCCTTGCAGGGTAGAGTATTCTTGCCTGGCAATCTCTGTCTTTTAGTATTTTGAATATATCATCCCATTCCTTTCTGGCTTTTAGGGTTTGTGATGAAAAGTGTGATGTTAGTCTGATTGGGGCTCCCTTATAGGTGATGTGATGCTGCTCTCTTGCAGCTTTTAAGATTCTGTCTTTGTCTTTGAGTTTTTCCAATTTGACTATAACATGTCTTGGGGAAGACCTTTTGGGTTGAATACGTTTGGGGATCTTTGAGCTTCCTGAATCTGAAGATCTGTGTCTTTTCCAATAAGACATGTTTTCAACACAATCTCCTTTTTCCTCCCCTTCTGGAATACCCATGATTCGGATGTTTGAGTACTTAGGGTTGTCTGATATGTCTCTTAGATTTTCTTCAATGGTTTTAATTCTTTTTTCTTTTCTTTCTTTTTTTTTTTTTTTTTTGTCTACCTGTGTTATTTCAAATAGCCTATCTTTAAGGTCAGAAGTTCTCTCTTCTACTTCTGCAAGCCTGCTGGTTAAACTCTCTTTTGTGTTTTGTATTTCACTGAATGAATTCTTCAGCTTGGCAAGCTCTGCTACCTTCTTTTTCAGGGCATTGATTTCCTTGTTCATTTCTTCTTTCAGGTCTTGTATACTTTTCCTCATTTCATCATGTTGTCTAGCTGAGTTTTCTTGTATCTCATTTAGTTTCCTTAGAATTATCACTCAAAATTCCTTGTCAGACATTTCAAGGGCTTCTTCTTCTATAGGATCTAAGCTTGAGAGTTATTACCCTTTCGTGGTGTGCTTTCTTGATTTTTCATAATTCTGGTATCTTTCCTTTGTTGTTTAGTCATTGTGGCAGGGGATTTCACAGTCTATTTGTTTGACCCTATTGTCTGGCTAGGATGTTGCTGGGGCTGCCAATTTGGTATGGCTGCCTCAGTGTCTGCTCAGTTGGCCACTATTGGGTGTGTGGTTGCCTCGGGGGGTCTTGGACCTCTACAGGGAGCCACCTTTCTGGTCAGCGCACACTTGGCTGGGCTGAGGATGGAGTTGGGTGGCGGCGGCAAGGCCTACCTACTGGGTCGCATGCTGGCACCACAGGGTATGTGGTCTCTGCCGAGCTTCTGCCTCCCCTGCTGGACATCTCCCTGCTCCTCACACACTCGGCCAGGCCGGGGATGGAGTTGGGCAGTCGTGGTGAGGCCTACCTGCTGAGTCCAAACATTTATTGAGCACAGAATATGTGTCAGGAAGTGACACATATGATTTTGGGGGGACACAGATGCATGAAGCAGAGTTCTAACCTCAAGGAATTTATGACCTAGTAGTCGATGCAGACACATTCAACAGAGTGCAAAGCCGTATAAAATAAGGTGTGAATGAATCACTGTGAGTTCAATAGAAAGAGAAATCCACTCAGGTCAAGGAAATTGGAAAGAAGGCAAGAATAATATAACATTTGAGTAGAGCTTTAAAGGAAGAGACGACTTCTCCAAAGTACGTATAGACAATATAAATAAGACCCACAGGCCACATAGAGACTTAGCTATAATGTTGGTCCTTAGTTAGGATGTTTTAATTTTTACAAGGGGATCAATTCATATATTACTTATTTACATATATTAAATATTTTGTTAAAAATATTAGTTTTTAAATGAGTATGTACAGCATTTTCAGAAAGTACTGAGTACTTCAGTGTTTCTGGATGTGTATAGGAAATAGTAAGGGATGATGCTAACTGGGCTGGAATTATTAAATATACTGAATGCCAAGACAAGAGGCAATGTGTAATGAACACTAAACTCTGTAGTACATCTCTGCCATTCTCTATCTCTTGAGATATCTTGGGGTTGGTTTTTGCCGATGGAAAATAAGACCTGGAGAAAAGATATGGATTTAAGTTTTAAATCTACTTTAAAAAATATATCTTGTTTATTTATTTTATTTTGCTTTATTTCAGAAAGGTTTTAAAAACAGGATTACTACTCAGTGCCTAAATATTGGTTCCTAATACCACTCTCCAATAAAAATGCCTAGTAAAATATATTTTAAGAACAAAGAATGGCAAAAAAAAGAAAAAAGAAAACAATATCATTTTTTGGTGGTAATTGTACTGTTAGTATTAGCATTGTTATTCCAAAACTATTATATGTAGTGTTGCATATATACATACTGTATATCTATGTTATAGAATAAAGAAGAACACAAATCTGATCAAGCCTCTACATCTACTTTCCATTTATGGTAAACACACAGGCCACATAAACATGTTAAATGACACCATGATGATGGATGCAACCAACCAAGTCCAGAATGTGGGAAAGTTGATAAGGCAATAATCCAGTTTCTTCAACAAACCAATTGTAAAGAGAACAAAAAAGGGCAGGTGGCTATAGATTAAAAGAAATTTAAAAGACGTATTAAACAAATTCTTTGCTATTTCTTCCACTGAGGGGTAGATTATAATTTCCCTCCCTTTGGATCTGAGCTGGCCTTACTTATTTCCTCCACCAATAGAATGTAGTGAAAGTGACATTCTGGCGATTCCTGGACTAGGCCATCAGAAGTCTGGCAGGTGCTGCATGGGCCTCTTAGAGCACTCTCCTGAGATTCCTCATCTGAGTACTTGTAGACCAGCATGTTGGAGAGACCAGTGTGTGTAGGCACAGGTGCGTTGTGTGAATGATGCCATTTTGGATCCTCCAGGCCAGTCACTGTCAACGTCACACGGACCAGAAAGATCACCTAGCCAGCTGCTGCTCAAATTACTGACCCATAATATTGTGAGATATAATAAAATGGTAGTTGGCTTAAGCCACTAAGTTTTGGAGTAATTTGTAACTATAAATAACCAGAATAATATCTAATATTTTAAGATGGAAATTAAGATCTAGTGTTAGTAGAATCTGGTTTGCAGGGAGAAAGGTTGAGAAAGAAAACAAGAGACATTTTTGAGGGTGCACAATTTGTAAGGTAACAATCTATTATGATGATAATGATACTTTATATAATCGTTTGGCAAAATTGAGGAATTAATTTGCTTTGAGATTTCAAAAGCAGTGAATGACAGGAAATTGGTTTGGGGGCAGAGAGAGAGAAAAAAATGATGCGTAATTATTTCTTTCATTATGAATGTGCATTCCTGACATCCCTGAGGACTAAAATTGTCCTGCAGGGAATATGATTAAAGTTACAAAGAGGAAAACAAAATAAGTAAGTCAGCTTTTGATCCTGCTGCTATATTTACCCACAAGAAAGGAGGCAGCTCTCAGGTGGGCTTTTGTCTAAGTAATGTCCTGAAATCCAAGTGTAAAAGAACAATATGAAATCTCAATTCTCCCAAACGGTTTGGGGCGAGTTCAGCCCTTGAACTCCTGGGGGGCTTGGTTCCCAAGGAGACTAATCCCACTTGCTCAGCATTAGGCATCACTGGGGCAAAAGAGCTCTAGTTTGGAGTTCTGCATAAAGCCCCTAGTGCGGGCTTGAGCCGGGTCCCTCTGCTCCATAGGAAGTGAAATGTATTGATGTCAAAGCCACTCAAGTGAATGTGCTCACTCAGGGTGTAGGAGGAGGGGCCAATGGGCCTGGCAGAAGCTGGTCACTGACTTTGCTGAAACCAATTTCATCCCAGATAGAGCTCTTGCCTAAAGGAAAGAAGATCAAGAGGGAAAAGCTCCTGAGACCAAGAGGTGGGGTCTACATGGAGAATTTAGTTGGATAGCATAAGCTCTAAGGATTTATTTTTGTCTCAGTATAGGATTATTTCAAGCAGAAGTTGTTCTTTGTTGCCTTATTGCCTAAATTTTTCCATAAACACCATTGCTTTCATTTAGCCATGCCTCTGCCCAGGCTGTTTTCTCTATCAGAGATACTGCTTGTTTGCTTGATACACTCAAGTGCATCATTTAAGTCTTAGCTAAAATGCTAGCGGTCTATGAAGGCTTCCCTGACACAGACCTCTGGGCAGTCTTGAGGGTCCTTTTATTCATCAAGTATTGTACCTTTAATTTACTTTCACTGAGACATGTATCACATTATATCACAAAGGCTTGTTTAGTTGTCTGTTTTTCCACCACAAAGGATAGGAATCATGGCTTCTCATCTCAGTATCCCCAGTACCAGCACAGTGCTGAGCACATAGTGGGTGTCAATATCTTCCTGTTAAGTGGATAAGTGACTAGATAGATATTTATTTGTAAGGATTAATTTTGTGAATCAGGCTATAGAACTTGTAAGCCATATACATCTTATATTTGTTTATAGAGCTTTTTGGTTGATAAAGAACTTCCATTTCCATTATCTTATTGATTTTCTATTAGCTAGGCTCACATTATTATTTCCATTTTATAGATGGAAACATTGAGGTCCAGAAGGCTAAGTGACTTAGTTTCTATAATCAGTCAGATAATAAAAGGTAGGATTGGGCTCCAGTCTCTGTCTCTGGCTCCAGTTTCAACACTCCTACTATATTACCCTGCTGTTTTCTATGTTTCTACAACTCACAAGTAAGGCTGCTCTCTTGCATTTGAATAGTCATTCACTTTGACAGGCAAAGGACAATGATGCTGATTTTATAGGGTGATGTGTTGGTAAGGCATGGGTGGGGCCTAAGAAATCAAGAACATGGACATTTGTTGAGTCACTATTTTGTGCCAGGTTCTTTCATATACACCATTGCACAACAACCTTGAGGAACTGAGATACTCATTTACAGATGAGAAAAATAAGACTCAAAGGTATTATTTGCCTGTTATGTCATGAAATTCTCAAAAAAACCCCGAGAACAGTTATGATCATTCCTATTTCAGATGAGGAGTCTGAGCCTTAGGAAGATGAACTGACTTGTCCAAGGACACTCACCCAGCAATAGGCCAGGCCAGAATTTGAACCTGTTCTTATCTAACTTCAACTCAACTTTACTGCTTAAAACTCCAATTATCTGGAAATGAAGAAAGATTTTTACACGTGAGTCTTCTCATTCCATTTATTTTGAATAGGACTTAGATTTTTTCAGACTAAAGAGTCAGTTAAATGTAGAGCTCTGTGCAGTCTGTGTCTGGGGACTTATAAGAGCTGCTCAGCTGAAAGAAGGTGGAGAAAAAAAAAGAAAAGAGTTAGTACTCTTGGCTACCAGATCCAGAGACCTATGGAATGGTCTTGTATGAAAGGGGAAGGGCAGTGCTGACATCCATATCTCGGGGGTGAGAAGCACAAATCAGTGACAGGCTCACACAAATTTCTGAATGCAAATGTCACCAAGAATGAAATAGTCCAGTCATAGAGGACACAATCCTGTGTGTAACTCAAATGAAAGGTACATAATAACTGAGCCAACCCAAATTAAAAGATAAAAAATTTTTATTTAGCTACATGGCTTGGGAAAGGGCTTCTTCATCTCCTAAACGGAGAGGGTTCATCTGGCCTTTCTTCTTTGGTAAGGCTGTGCCTTTAGGGTACTCAAACATGGTTTCACGACATCTGAAAAATGAGGCTTAAAGAAGTATTTTGAAAGAGACGGTCTCTATTTCCCCCATGTAGACACTGCCCCTAAACTATAATAACTTATTTGGAGAACACTTTATCATGCACACAGTGTTTTCATATATGTGATCTCATTTAATTCTCATGAACACCCTGTGATACAGAAGACACGTAAGGGAATATAGTCACCCTTCTCTGTTTCAGATAAGTAAGGATGAATACTCATTCAGGCTATTGAACAGCCAACAGACAAAGATTTTCACAGAATGTTTCCTTCAAATATCACAAGTGCCCTGTGAGGTGGCATTTAACATAAGTAAGCTAAGCAGAACACTGTGGGCTGGTTCCTCCATGTACTCAGCAGAGCAAGGATTTCAACCTAAGTCACAGGGCTATTCAGTGGTGAGACTAAGACCAGAACCCAAGTCTTCTCAATCCCCTTCCATGTTCTATCATATTGCTCATTTTCTCTATTCCAAGAGGATGGCCCAGGTGAAATTTGATCTAAGTCACCTTCAAGGTGAGCCTTGAAATGCAAAGGAAGTTTCAAAAAGACAACGTAAATGTCATGACAGGGAGGGGAGAGGTTCCAATCCATCTTTCTCCTTCTCCCTTGTCTCCTGCTGTCCACATGTTAATAAAAGACGGACCGAGTGCTGATCTCAATTTACTATAAGTTAATTGTTACTTCTACAACCAAGGGGTAGAAGAAAGAGGACTGGACTTGAGAGTCCTGGGGAAACTCGGGTTAAAATCCTTGGACTAGGGCTGGAGCTGGAAGAAACCCTGGTTTCCTTCTCCTATTTTATAGATGAGAAAAGCGAGGCCAGAGAGAACCCAAATTCAGTCAGGGCTTAGGAAAGGCTTTGGAGTCAGATTGGACTGGATCTGGCCTTCGCCAACTCACTGAAGCTCTCTGAGGCGCGGTTTCCTCATTTGTTGAATGGGGATAATAATATGTAATTCACAGGGTGTTCAAGGATTAAATGAGATAATGTATGGACAGCGCCTGGCATAAGCAAGCGCCCAGTACCTGGTGGCTATTACCGTTACCAGCGCTGGGACGGAAACCCCACGTCTCTGCATTACTGCCTTCTCTGCCTTGGGGACAGTCTCTCGCTCTAGGGCGTGCTTCTACAGGAGGTGAGCTGGACTTTAAGGACGGGCCATCCCTTCTGTCGCCGCTGGAGGTTGGAGCTAGCCAAAAGAAAGGCCGCGGGGCGAAGAGAAACGAAGGGGTTAAGGCGATGAGCTTGAGAAAGCCCAGAGCACTAGAGAAGTGACCCTCCGCCCCACCGAGGCTGGCTAAGCCCCTCCCCCCGCCACCGGGGCGGTCGCCGCGCGCTCCCTCCCTCCGCCCCTTGCTTACAAGACCTAATGAGCTCCCCCGGGAGGCCGAGCATCGAGCCCGGCCCGGAGCAAGAAGGCTGCGCCGCGCGCGCCGCGCTGGGGCTGGAGCCAACCGGGGGCGCACGGGCCGCGCTGCGAGCCGCCCCGGAGCTGCGGCGATGGCGGTGCAGGCGGCGCTCCTCAGCACGCACCCCTTCGTGCCCTTCGGCTTCGGGGGCTCCCCGGACGGGCTGGGGGGCGCCTTCGGAGCTCTGGACAAGGGCTGCTGTTTCGAGGACGATGAGACGGGATCGCCGGCGGGCGCGCTGCTGTCGGGAACCGAGGGCGGGGACGTGCGCGAGGCCACACGCGACCTGCTCAGTTTCATCGACTCGGCGTCCAGCAACATCAAGCTGGCGCTGGACAAGCCGGGCAAGTCGAAGCGGAAGGTGAACCACCGCAAGTACCTGCAGAAGCAGATCAAGCGCTGCAGCGGCCTCATGGGCGCCGCGCCCCCGGGCCCGCCCTCCCCCGGCGCCGCCGACACCCCAGCCAAGCGGCCGCTCGCCGTCCCCAGCGCCCCGACCGTCGCAGCCCCGGCCCATGGCAAGGCCGCCCCCCGGCGGGAGGCATCTCAGGCGGCGGCGGCCGCTAGTCTGCAGAGCCGGAGTCTGGCCGCACTCTTCGACTCGCTGCGCCACGTCCCCAGGGGCTCCGAACCGGCTAGGGCTGCGGTGGCGGCGCGGGCGGTCGGGGCGGTCGGGCTCAGCGGCGCGGGCGCTGGGGGCGCCGGAGGGGACGCGGCCGGCCCCGCGGGGGGCACAGCGGTCCCGGGCGCCAGGAAGGTCCCACTGCGGGCCCGCAACCTGCCTCCGTCCTTCTTCACAGAGCCGTCCCGGGCGGGCGGCGGCGGCGCGTGCGGCCCGTCGGGGCCCGGCGTGAGCGCGGGCGACCTGGAAAAAGGGGCGGAGGCCGTGGAGTTCTTCGAGCTGCTGGGGCCCGACTACGGCGCCGGCACGGAGGCGGGCGTCTTGCTCGCCGCCGAGCCTCTCGACGTGTTCCCCGCCGGAGCCGCCGTCTTGCGGGGACCTCCGGAGCTGGAGCCCGGCCTCTTTGAGCCGCCGCCAGCGGTGGGAGGAAATCTACTGTACCCCGAGCCCTGGAGCGCCCCGAGCTGCCCCCCGACCAAGAAGCTGCCTCTGGTTGCTCCCCGCGGCGGCTTGACCTTGGACGAGCCCTTGCGTGCCCTGTACCCCGTCGCTGCCGCAGACTCTACCGGCGGGGAGGACGAGCCGGGCCATTTGGCCTCTTTCGCCCCCTTCTTCCCAGACTGCGCCCTGCCCCCGCCGCCGCCGCATCAGGTGTCCTACGATTTCAGCGCGGCCTACAGCCGCACGGCTTATTCCAGCCTCTGGAGACCGGACGGGGTTTGGGAAGGGGCGCCGGGGGAGGAGGGGGCGCACCCGGACTGACTGCGAGGTGCCTTCCCTCCCATCAGAGCCCGCTGTGGGGAGGGCCCTCCTCCGGGTCTCCCCTGAGCCTAAAGAACGATGGGAAAATGCATGTGGAGATGAAACGGGCTTTAAAAAAATCACTTAATAAAAGAAACATCAGAAAAAGAGAAGAAGAGGAGTTAGGGATTGTTTTAATCAGAGCCTCAAGTGTTTTTAAGAACAAGCCGTCGGTAGGTTCTTACTGGATCAGATGAGCCAGAAAACCAAGAGGGGGGTTTGGGGAAAAATGGGGTGGAGATGGCAAGACGAAGGGGCAAGAGGTGGCTTCTGTAGCCACATGTCTCTTCTTCAACTTTTCAGCAAAGGTCAGTGTATTTAGTGTAATTGCCCCTTCTAAACAGTGCCCTGGTCCCTCCCTTCTCTTCCCCTTGAGTGCATTATGAATTAAAGCCTATATTGAAAAGAACGGAGCAGAGATATGTTGTTATTGATTTGAGTGTTTTCTTAGGGGATGGATTTCCGTGTGGTCTCTTAGCCTTGCTGGGCGAGAGCGCTGCTGGGGACACGAGGCCCGTGGCGCGCGGTCCAGTGCTGACCTCCGGTGTGCTGGTCCCTAGGTACTTACGCATGGTTCTCTTCTCTGTCTCTCTTCCTCTCCCCGCCCCCCTGCTCTCTTCCTTCTGTCTCTCTTCCACTTTTATTAGTGCCATTGTTTACTTCCCTTCTCTTTCTCTCTCTGGCCTCTCATTACTTTCTCTGATATTTCTTTCTGTGGGCTTTTCTTGCAAATCTCTGATGTAAGAGACTTAAGTTTGGCAAACCTGGGGTCCGTATTTTTTTCTTTCCTCTTCCCATTTTCCAACCACTTTGGGAGGGGGAGACGGGCAAGTTGTAACTTCTTTGCATCTAAGTTTCTTATCTGAGAGGGTGGGAATGACAATATTCCTCCACTCTTCACTGCACAGCTTGTTGGATAGCTCAGAAGGGAAATACATAAAATGCCTTGGGGCTGCAGCAGTGCTTTGTTGGTTCTGCAGGTATATGTGTTTTATGTGAATATACAAATGGTTACTACACACGGAAGCCATTAGGAATATGAGTTCCATGCTCTTTCTTGGCCCATCTATTTGCCTCATAGTTGTCCTTTCCCTTGCAAACTGTACAACCTCTTTACACCTTTCCTCCTGTTCTGTTCCTCCTCCCCCACCTTGCACCCCCACCACTGAGGCTGGGTTCTGCCTCCTTGTGCTTCCTCACTCTCTCTACAGATACTCTCCCCATGGAAGGGAATAGTAAAGGGTGTGAAGTTTCCAAAAGATTCCCTGAATAGCAGGTTTGATGAGTGGAATCTGAAGGGGCCCTGGAGGGAGGAGTCTGATCTGTTGTCTGAGGGAGATTTGGGAAAAAAATCAGAGAAATATTTTAACTGGCCATGAATGCAGTAGAGAGGACACATGGCACCATCAGGATGGTTGAGGGGCAGATGAGGAAAGACTGGGTGTGAAGTGAGCAGCTGGGGGGAAAAGAGGGACCCCCTCAGTACAGACCTGCCAGTGAATGCATGAAGAGACCAGTGCCCTGAAAGTATAGGGGAGATGTTGCCATCTGATTGCCTGTGTTGCAAAGGAGAGCTACCGCTGTACAAGGCAGCCAAGATGGATTGTAAGAATACCTAGATGTAAGAAAATTGAAACCCCAGTGTTGTGCAACCAATTTTAAAATCCAAGTCAATGTTTACACAAATCAAAAGTACCATGATAGTTTTAGAAAGGAATTTGTGAAAAAACAAATAGGTATCAAACAATGGTAGACACAACTTTAAATGCCATAACTAAATCACTTTCTTCTGAATAAAACTTTTCTTAAGAAAGCACCACAGGAAATGTAGCAACGAGTCTTGTTAATGTTGAAAAGAACTTTCGTAACTCCAGAAACGTAGTGTCTATTGAATTTCTTTTAAAGTGGTAAAAAGTGATTAATTCTATTGTGCTAAGAGAATATTACTCAATCATTATTTATCTAAACTACGTTATGATGAGGAATATCTAGGATAGAATTGAACAGCAGGAAAACATTAATAACCATGTGACTATTACTAAGCCTATAGTACCATTGTAATATTCATTTCTTAATTTTCCTCTTCCTTCTAACCTAGTTTAGTAAAACAAGGTCTCTCTCTCTCAATATCTTGCTTGCCATTCCTTTCATTAATAAAAATAACACTGTGTGTTTCCGTGTGCCAGGCATCAAGCTAAGCACCAACTCAGAGCCTCTTAACAGTCCCAAGAGGTAGATGCTGCTATTATCTCTATTTGAAAACAGGCTAAGACAGGTTAAATAACTTGTTGAAAGCAAGTAGTGGATCCAAGATCCAGATCTGTGAGTGTCCTAACACCAAGGCCTGCCTGTTATTTGTGAGGCTCTCCTGTTCTCTTTAAGTGTGTATAGTTCCCAGTCCTCTGCAGTATGCTGCTAACGGGGTTTCTTGACCTCAGCGCTATTGTCATTTTGAGCCCTATATGTGGGGGCTGTTCTGTGCAGAGTAGAATGTTTAGCAGCATTCCTGGCCTCTACCCATTAGATGCCAATAGCACTCCCCTAGTTGAGACAATCCAAAATATCCCCATTACCACATGTTCCCTGGGAGGCAAAATTACTGTCAGTTGAGAACCACCACTATGCTAGACAAATATATATGCTAGACAAATATAAGTGTCTGTGGGGTGCCTGGCACTTTCACATACATTCTTTCATTTGATTTTTACAGAGACCTGTGCTTAGGTGTTGTTAGTACTCTCATTATTATAGGTGAAAAATAAGAAAAGCTGAGTGCAGGGGTTAAATCAGTCCACTAGATCAGGTACATCTCATCTCTGCTAATTTACCAGCTATGGACCTGTTATGTAACTATATTGAAATGTAGTTTTCACTTTGGTGAATTGGATAACAATCTATCACAAAGGGTTATTGAGGAGATTTAGCCTAAGAGATATATACCTGCCAACCAAGAGGTAGGGAGCAGTAGTTGGTACCAGGCAGCCAAGGCTTGGCATTATGTCAAGGTCCCAAACCATCTTGTTATCCAGGATGTTAAGAATATGTGCAGTATGTGCTAGACCGTTATGTAGCCCCCGAATTGCCTCATCCCTGATTCCTCTTTTCCCCATATTGCTTTCCAGTCTGAGCACATCTGCATCTGACCAGGCCACGTAGTGTAGTATGGTAAGTAGTGCCTACTAATAATAGTCCTGCCAAGGGCTGACATATTGTATCTTCCTCTCTTATGTCATTTTCTACCTATTAGAAAGTGTTTTTATCTCTTGTTTAGCCACATCATAGAGAACTCTTTTTAAGGTGCATGGTTGACGTATTTCAAGACCAGAAGTATGTTATATATGCTTTGTGATTGAATGGTTTTGGAAAGGCTGAAGATCCTAGCCTGGTTGGTAATAATGATCATACCTATATGCTGCATATTCGTGATCCCCCAACTCAGCTGGGCATTTCTGGGTGCCTGGAATGTCTTTTAGTGTCTTCCTACATCCTCTGAATGTCCCTGGCCTTTGCCCATCTCCATTCAAGCCTCCACTCTGCCCCTCCCCTCGCTCCAGGGCCTGACAAGGTGGAGACCACCTGTTGTAATCTCCTTTTCCCACCTCCTTTCACACAGGACTTTCTCCAGCTGGCAGGACCTTCTCCTGCCATCATGGCTCAGGATCCTGCCCTCCTTTTTCATGATGGCCAGATGTTGCTCCATCTATCATCCTTACTCTCCGTGTCTTCAGCTGCACCCCTACGTTTCCCTCTCATTCTAGAAATTTCCCTCATTCTATAGCACAATTTTAAAAAAAAAAAAAAAAAGAGGAAATAAAAAAATGAAAAACTCTCTCAGCTCTGTGTCCTCTAGGTGTTACTCTATCTTTTCTCTAGAGTCAGGTCTCTCAGAAAAGCAATCTACGCTTTCTTCCTCTACCTCACCTGCTATTTATTTACTTTTTATTTATTTTGCTTTTCTCACCTGCTATTTAAACCTCAACAATTTTGATTCCTGAGGTGACCAACCATTCCAGTTTGCCTGGGACTGTCCCAGTTTTAGCACTGAAAGTTCCACATACAAAGAAACCTCTCTGTCCCGGGCAAACTCCGCTTCTGCCCCACTATGCCCGAGGAACTGCTCTCACTGAAGCCGTGGGTCCCATGCATGGGGTCTTCAGAGTTCAGTGTTCTTGACCTCTGTGCTGCATCTGAACAGTTGGGCTCCATCTTCCTAAAACTCTCCTCTTTGGATTTTTGGGATCTCATTTTCTTCTGGTGTTCCTTCTGACTTTCTGGCCACCCTTTCTTCCTTTCCTTGCTGGAGCCCTTATCTGTGGGTGCGCCCCAGGGTTCCCTTACTTCTGCCCTTTGCTCTTCGTACTCCACGCATTCTTTCTGGGTGATATCAGCTCTTCCCAAGGCTTCGTTTGTTCTTAATGTACCGATGTGGCTTCTTTCTTCCATCCCCGACCCATTACCTATTTCCTAGACAGGGTCTCCTGGCAGGTTCATAAATTACTTGAACTTTAAGTTCAAAATTGAACACACACACAAAGTGATTAGCCACAGTCAGCCTAGCCACACTCTTTCTTGTAGCCTCTCCCATCCTGTCCAAATGGTTACCAAGGCCTATTCCATAACTACCTTCTAAGTAAGTATGTTTCAAATATTTTTATTCATGACCTTCAGAAAAACTTCATTAGACATTATGCCCCAATATCTCCATAGTCACATGTAAACAAATTCATATTTGTACAAACATCCCCATATTTAATAATTGATTATTATCTATATTAATATGCAATTCTCTATTTCAGTAGATAATTGAAATTGTTTTTTTACAAAGCCTAGATTTTTGCTAAGGACCTATGTGATTCACAGATATTTTCTTCTCTAGTTCTTAATAAAACCTGACAGTTATCCATTAAGCTGATTTCATGACTCTCTAAGGGATTGAGACTGAATTTTTAAAAACACTTTACTAAGCAAATCTTGTCTGTTTCCTCCACTCGTTTGCTAATGCTACTTCCGCAGAGGATCTTTACCTCCCCTTACCTAAGCAAGTGCAATGATCTCCTAATGACCTCTTTGTCTCTGTGCTCACAATCTTCTAATCTATCTTCCCCATTGCTTGCTGAAGTGATATATCTAAAAGTAACTCTACTGTTTTCATTCCTTTCCTTATAATCCTTCAATGGCTCCCTGTCATTTGCAGGGTAAAGTTTAAAGTCTTCACTTAGAGTTGTGGCTTCTGCCAGACTCTCAAGGCTTACCTACCACTCTTCTTATTTTTCTTTTCTTTTCTACCACTCTTCTAAGAGTAGCTGTGTTCCAGAAGTTTAGTGCTAATTGTAGGTGTTGAATGCTCCATATCCATTTACCTCCAGGAATTTACTCCTGCTCTATATGTGCCTGGAATGTACTTCCCCATTTCCCTGCTTGCTAATGTCTGCTTGGCCTGCTATTCTCAGCTTAAGTGTCATTATCTTTTTTTAACTTCCCTGCTCTGGAATCTTCTATTATACTCCAAGACCCCAGGCTCATCTTCTTATAGCAGTTAATTACACTGTTGTAATAGTTGGTGGTTCTCTACCTCCTTTATTGGAGGCAGCTACTTGCCTCTACATTACTGTCACTTTTTGGAATCTAAGAATAATAATGTGTAATCCATGATTACTGGATGAATTTTATGGGGCTTTACAGTTGAAAAAGGGACTACCCACTTATCCTCTCACTTAAGCTTCACCCCAAACTTTGGCTGTGTAATCATGTACTACTATTTGTTAAGGACTTACTGTTCAAAGAGTCCCTTTTTTGTCTGTGCCCTAATTGTGGTAGAAATTGTGCGTATGGCAATAACAACCATTCTAGTATTTTTATCTAACCAAAGGGTAGAGTTATTTTGCCTGGAGCAGTGCATTTTGTAAAAGGCATAAAGAATATTGGGACATGCTTCTATCATTTATTCTGTCCATAGTGTGACCAAAACTTTCCTCTGTGAAATGAACAGTAACTAGAAGCCCTTCCCTCAATCAGTCTAAAGTTGAGTTGGCCAGTTAAGATACAGATACATGAAGTATTTAATGTCAATATAGGAGGGAAGAAACAATATAAGAAAATAATCTAAGAAATGTCACAAAGTCCAGAGAGTTTAATTGCTAAATTAATGGTATGGGCATTTCCCCTGCCCTGCCCCCCTGCTCTTTCAAAAGGTGATGTTCCTAGAAACATATTCCAAGTTGAAAAAATCATATTTATCTCCCCATAGAATGTTATGGAGGGGGAAGGGGAGGAGAGAGAGAGAGACACAGAGAGAGAGAGAGAGAGAGAGAGAGAGAGAGAGAGAGAGAGAATGATAAATACGAGGGTACTTTCAAAATTTTGTGGAAAAGCAAAATGAAATGACAATACAAATCTTTCCATGAACTTTTTGAAGACCCCTTGTATGTGGCTAGATTCCTGGCGAAGGGCTAAGGATCCATTTATTACCTGTAATAAATGTTGTGGGTTAACTGCATCCCACAAAAAATATGTTGAAGTCCTAACTCCCAGTACCTCAGAATATGACCTTATTTGGAAATAGGACCTTTACAGAGGTTACTGAGTTAAAACGAAGTCATTAGGATATGAGCTAATCCTGACATTATGACTGGCATTCTTATAAACAGGGGAAATTTGAAGAGATGTACAAAGGGAAGACAACACGAAGACACACGGGAAGAGGATGGACATGTGACTGGAGTGATGCATCTACAAGCCAGAGAACACCAAGATAGTCAGCGAACACCAGAAGCTAGAAGAGCCATGGAAGGACTCTCCTCTGGTCCTGCTGACACTGTGGTTTCAAATTTGTAGCCTCCAGAACTCCAAGACAATACCTTTCTGTTGTTTTAAGCCACCGAGTTTTTGATATGTTGTTACAGCAGCCTAAGAAACCAAAAATACAGCATATAATGAAGACCATGACGAGTAAAAATTAATCCTATTTATTGTGCCATCCAAAGTTCCTTAGGCTTAAAAAAAAATCTGTGTAACCATACCATATACATTTAATTTTTATTTCAGATAATATTAAGAAAGGGGCTCTTTGCAACTGTGACAAAACCTTTAGAGGTAGTCTACAATTTGAGGGATGGGCTCTTGGCAGCAAAGAATGCTAGAGAGCAGACTGAGCAGCTCAGTTCATGCCCAGGCTTGGGTCATAATCAGGTGCTTCTGGCAGAGCTGGAAGCTGACTGCTTGCTAAGCACTCATGCTATTGTGAAACCTCATCACTCCCAGCTCCACTCAGCTGTGAATACTCAGCGTCTATCCTGACAGTGCATGGGGAGACTGCTCCTCATCAAGGAGTGGTTCTAATGGCCACTGTTAGTCCATTTTTGTGTTGATGTAACAGAATACCTGAGACTGGGTAAATTTATAAAGAAAAGAGGCTTATTTGGCTCATGATTCTCAGACAGCTGCCTCTGGCACAGGCCTCACAGACTGCTTCTACACATGGTGGAAAATGGCAGGACAGCTGGTGGGTGCAAGGAGATCACATGGCAAGAGGAAGCAAAAGAGAGAGGCAGGGGAGGTGCCAGGGTACATTAAACAACTAGCCGTTGTGGGAACTAAGAGAGAGAGAACTCACTCACTAACTCTCACCCCAGGGAGAGCATTAATCTGTTCGTGAGGAATCTGCCCCCATTAACCAAACACCTCCCAACACTGCCACACTGCAGATCAAACTTCAACATGAGCTTTTTTTCAACATATTCAAACTATACCAGCTGTGTTGGTCTCCATTGTGGTGGTGGGGAAACTGGCAAGCATCTGTGTGCTCGAGATGGTCCAGCCTTTCCCCTGCCCCCCTTGATGTGGGATCTGTATGGCACTGTTTCTGTCTTGGTTCCCATTCAAGTTTGGCTGGGTCTGGAACTCCATCAGGATGCCCAGTCAACTTAGCTGGGGCCTGGCCCCCTTCCTCTTCACTAGACTTCAAGCTTGTTGGGGCAGGCACTGTGTGCATCCCACTCATTGTTGTAGCCCCAGGGACTACCTATGCCTAACATACAGGGCTTCAGATATTTATCATGACAATGAATTGACAGCCCTCTTTGCTGTTGGTAAGACCCTGTTCTTTCTTGCTACCAAATTCACTGCAAGCTCTGGCTACTGCTTCAAGGGAATCAAAGACACCTTGGAACTAGAATGCTGCCTCTCATGTGACTCCCTTTCATGGGGTCTAACAACTCTGAATGTCTCACCTGCCCCTTGTGCCCTTCTCCCTTGCAAATGCATGTTGCAGTCCAGCTTAAAACAAGCCCAAGTCCCACTTGCCTTTAGGACCTCATGACTAATCAGCTTCTCTGACTCCCAGCCCTAATCATGTCTCTAGCCCTGCTTCAGTTTCTTTCTAACATCCAACCCACGAAAGACCTCATCTTTCATTTCCCAGAAGGAGAAGTTTTTGTTGAAGTCAGAAATTGGTGGAATTGTTAAAAACACACAAAATTACTATGTAAGTCATGGTTCTATTTGTTTGGCAACAGTGCAAAAATAACCATTTTTCTCAAGGAAGAAAATAGTAATAAAGAAATATCAGGCTATATGGAAAGACCTCTCGATAAAACTAAATAATATGTGTGCCCACCTGCTCTTATCATCATGTGCTTGTGGCCAAGGCTGCTGGGTTATGACATGTAAAGTCAGACTGTATTTTCTGGTGGGAGCAGGGACTTGAGGGATGTGCAGCATTTGGAGAACAACCTGGAGAGAGCCATATCTGGTGAGGGAAACTTCCTGAATGAAGGGACTCATTCATATAACAGTAATTTGGTCACTCATTCAAACACCATTTATTTTATTTTATGCCCATTATGTATTATGAAGATGCAGAGAAGAATATAACACAGGTCCTAACTTCAAGAAGCCCATCACCTACTGGGACAGATGGGCAACCAACACGTAATTACAGCACTGTGTGATGGGTGCTGGAGCTAAAGTACAAATGAGGTCCTCTGAGAAAAAAGAGAACGTCACCCCTCTGCTGAGATGTATCACAGAAAGCTCCAATGAGCTGTACTGTCTTTTATTTCACACATTTTTATTAAGCCACTTCCTGAGGGCAGGTACTGTGCTTAGTGCCGGGGATATGATGATGGGAAGGATGGATGAGGAGACATATGTGTGTGGTGAAAGTGCAAGAGTGGGCATGTGTGCTGCAGCGAAGAGAGGGAAGGCTGTAACAGGCATTTGCAGAAATTTGATGTGGTCTAGGATTGGCAAACGTGTGGCTGGAATGACTCCTCACTTCTGTAGTCATGCCAGACATTCCTAATTCAACAGGGTACTCTTGCCTCCTCACTGTGAATTAAGCTCTATTTACTACCATCTGCCCAGGTTAAAATCCAACTTCCATCTGGCATTTATTTAGTCAATGCTGCAGAACTGGTCCAATGCTGGAGGACTGACCCATGCTGGCCGAAGGCACAAAGTTTCCAGTATATAAACCGTAAGTCCTCTTGCTAATATGTGCTGAGAAACATAAACATAAATCAGTTCATGCCTACCAGGAAAATCACCAGGATCTACCTACAGAGAAGAAATACAGATTAGAACAGCATTCAGTGAGCTTTGCCATTCAAGTGAGTCTAGAATTGGGGTCTGGTAAGTCTGCCCCTGTTATTGTTTGTCATGCAACACAGGATCGCACAGATTGTACACTGTGCAAGCTGGCGTGCATGGCCAAGGAGAGGAGTGGAAACTAAAATACAGCCCATGCTTACTCTAGTGCCACCAGCTATGTACCCAGGAAAGGGGGATCCTTAAAAAAAAATTATTTGCACAAAGGCAATGTATAGCTAGTGGTGGACCTGAGGGTCACCACTGAAAACTGGTCCTGCCCAGAGAACAGACCTGTGGTGCCAGTGGCTCACGTTTGCTGCAGAGGCCCCAAGCACATTGTGGGATGATGATCTCTTTCCTGGGGGCTGGGTTCCAGGAACACTGGGTCAGGACTGGTTCTGGCACCTGGCACAACCAGAACTCCTGTTGTCTTACTGAAATCGACTTGGACCATTAGCTTTTCCTTTAAACCCTTTCCTGCCCCATCGAGCTGCTTGATCCTAAGGGAAGCTCCCTCAGTGTTCGCAGTTTGTTTACTGTCCCTGCCTATCTGAGTCTAGCTGGTAACTTTTCTTACCAAACAGGAGCTCCATATTCTCTGGTAGTGGCACTGGGGCTGGGTCCTGGCTACATTAATAAAGAGGTCTGAATGTTGGTGGTGGTGGGGTATCTTTGGTGTCACTAGAGTCAGACAGAGTGGAATATTAGTTCCTGCATTTGTCTTTTAGCTATGTGCCCTTGGAAAGGTTACTAAACCAGAGCTTCAATTTCCTCTTCTGTCAAATGGCAGTAATGATACCACACAGGGCTGTGGCTGCTGCATTAGGTGACATAGATAAAGCCCTCAGTGTTATATAAACACCCTCTTTACATGGGAACTATTAATGGTACTATTAGTGCCCAAAGAAGCCTCAACAGAGAGCTGAAAATGAGCCTTGAACTTCCTGGTCCCTCCCCTCTCCACATCCAGTGAGGAAGAACTCTGGGTGCCCTGGGATTTTCATGTCAGGATTTAAAAGGTCGCTGGAAGCTCTGGCACTGAAAACATCCCATCCTCCACAATGACTTGGAATCCGTGACTAACCGGCCCCTTCAGATGAGCTGGTTCGTAAAGGAGCCATGGTGGAGTGAGCCTTTACCCCAGAAGACAAAACAAAATTCCTCACAAAGGACTCTCAGCAGCCGGACAGAAGTGGTGCATCTTCCCAGCGTGCTCAGAGTCTGGTCCTTCTCCTGGAGAAGAGCAGGCCTCCCGCTGAGGGCCCAGTCAATGTTGGGTGGTCAGCTTTGTGCTCAGCAAGTCCCAAGACTCCTGAGTTCTGGGTGCTGAGTGTTGCTCAGAATCCGATCTCTTAATCAATTCTGCCCATGACAACAGAATTTCAATGCATGGCAGGAGATAAAGTGGCCCAGAGAAACTCGGGACATATTTGAACCGTAGCCCAGAACTTGGACAGAATTTGAATTGCATTGGCACAGGCCCGGGTCATGGGTTGCTGCCAGAACATTGTAAGAGAAGCCGTTCTTGTCTACACAATGGCATGAGGAACAGGAAGCACTGCAGTGTGACTTTAATATTATCCTCTCTCCGAGCAGGGCCACGCTTCAGCTGGGAGGACCTTACCGTTGCTCCTGTGGAGTCACCTGCTGCTGACAGAGGGTTGGGCAACAGTGGAAGTTGGTGAAACAACAGCTACAACCACAGCAGTAACAGCAGCCCTGGCCCTGGACGTGCCACACTGCAGTGGGCATGGACCCACGTTGACCTGCTATGAATTTCACTCTGCCTTTTCCTACTGGTGCCATTTGGTTGAGTTACCGAACCACTTTAACCATCAATTTTCTCATTTGGAAAGTGGGAAAAACAATATTCCCTGCTTTTTGGGGTTGACATGAAGATTAAAAATCATTTTTGTGGCTATTTCCAAGGGCTAGGCACGTAGCAGACTCCCAGACATTGGAAGACAGTTATTTCTAAGGCTTGGATGTAACCAACTCTGCTATTCACTAGCACTGGGTAGGCCAGTCACTCAACCATTTCTGTATTAGTGTTCATGGACGGTGTCTCCACATGGGGATTGTGAAGATAAAATAACACATAAACAGCCTCCAGCAACATGTTTGCTGTGTGAAAAACTCTAGTAAACATCAATGACATCTGAAAATCCCATAGGTGGAGAATGAAGTCCCCCCTTTAGCTGTGAATTTATTTCCATTTCATCTGGACTCAGAGGAAGATCCAAGTCCTGTTATGTCTTCAACTGTATCTGACTCTATGCTAATACTTGTAGCTGACTTTTGAATTGCTTTGATTCTTTCTTCTGAGTGAGATTTTCATTTTCCTTTGGCTAAGGCAAAAGTTTCAAACACAAGAGCAAACCATGGACTTTTAGAGCTGGATCTTACCGTGGTGAACAGAATGGCCCTCGGTCCTGGCTGTGCATCCAGGTCACCCTGGTGTGTGTGTGGAAAGGTGGGTGGGTAGAGGGGGACTTGAAAAATAGCCCCATCTCCACCCAAGACTCGCCGATGTGGCTGGTGCTGCTGGGTCATGGTGCAGCACAATTTCAAAACTACTGCCCTGTTTCAGATTCTTCCTACAGAGGCTTGCTCTTTAACCTACATTAACACCTTTCTCTTACGTTTCTGTTTTCTTTATTCATGTAGTTGGCAAAATGTACAAGTACAGCATGTAAAAGATAGAGCTGATCTTGACATTGGGCCATAATTATAGGATCATGTTTAAAGGGAGAGAGGAAAAAGTTCTTTTCTATACATTTAAACATAATTTAAATATCTGCACTCTGTAAGTGACCATAAGTGGAGTAAATAACCCCTTTTGTCCAATACAAGTGGTTGATGTTAAGATGAAAAAGTTAATTTTTAATAGTAAATCTGAAAATGTGAATTACAGCCAGTGTTTCTGCTTCCAGTGGATGTCCCCATGCCTTGTTAAACAGCACTGACTTCTCTTTTCTCTTGGTTGCCTATTTTCCTGAGGCAGACAGACCCAGACCCATTCTTTGGGTGAGGCTGGGAAGAATAGGGCCATTTACATCTCTGTTCAGATGACTGTAAAATCCTTTTATCCTGCTTCACTGAAAAGCATCTGAGAGCAAAACTTGGGAAATCCAAAGCCCTAAAGAGTCATCTAGTGGTCATACATGAAAATGATTCCCTCTTATGTCGGTATTTTAACGGCATAGAGGTAACAAGAATGGATTTGTTTTCTTCTTTTGATAAATTTGTGTCATCCCTCAACGACCCTAAACAGAGATTGATGTAACTGACCACCTTCTCTGCTTATGACGCCGGACTACAGAGTGACGCTGGAGGAAAACTGGGAAGCTCTGCAGACCTGAGCTGCTACAAAGCCACGGTTTCTGCCTTTATCTCCTGACTTGCAGTTTGATGTGTCCATGTGACTGAGTTTTAAGTGATAGAATATGAGTGGAAGTGATACTCTTCTCTTGTGGGTCTGGCCCATAAAGCTTTTCACATGCAACTCTTCAAGGTCTTTCTCCTTTGGTGGTTTGACACGGACGGGCATGGTAGTGTTAGAATTCATGTGTCGAAGGTGGAGCCACAAAATGGGAGGAATCTGGGTCTCCAGGTCACCACTTGAAGGAGAGGTGCCTGTCAGTGAAGGACACTTCTTTTGGACTTTACATAGCAAGAGATAAATCTCTATTGTCTTTGAGCCATTAGGCATCTTTGTGTGTGTGTGCTATAGCAGTTAAGGCTGCCTTAACTAATACAGGCTTGCGTGCTGATTTTGGCAAATCATTGGGAATCAGGGACAGGTTTGCCATGAAGCCAATCAAGCTCTGTCTTCAGAGACCCTCACTTGAACAGGCCCCTTCCAAGGCTTGAGGAGTGTGTTTGTGTGTGTGTGTTTGTGTACGCACTCACATGTGTGGTCATATGGTTATATTTTATAATGTGTTCATATAGTTATGTTTTTGTGAAATATGCAAAAGTGAGATTTTTTTTCACTGCATGAAGTTGGTTAGGACCTCTGTCCTCTTCCTCTTCATCTTCCTCTCCATCAAACTTTATTTTGTGTGGGAGAGGATATGGGTATTTTGAGGATTTAGCTAATGGGAGGTTGAGAGGGATATGTTTGGTTTGAGTTTAGTTGTTTTATGTGGTTTTCTATTTCTTCCATGCAGAGTTAAGTTATTGCTAGCTGTTCTGGTGCAGGAATGGTTTCTAGGAATTTTCCTACCCCACTGTGTAGTTGTGAACAGAAGATGCATAGTCAGAAGTTGTATTGCAGTAGAATCAGTTCTACAGTGACTTGTCCAGGGCAAATGTGAGCAGGAGAGAAGAAATAAGTTTGGAAATGTATGGAGTCAGAAGGTAGTCTGTAGACATTTCTCCTAATCCTTTAGATGTATAAAGTTATAAGCAGAAGATTTAGTTTTCATTCATACTTTGTCAAGATTGAATTCTTTCCTGTTAGGAATGTACGTGGTAATTTTTTAAAAGCATATAAATTCTAAATACACTTGACAATTTTCCTTTCTTTTGATGGGAATAGCTTAGTTGATAAATCTTGAAAACATTATTTAAACTGCATTTCCAAAAGATATTTTGGAACATTTCAACAAAAATAAAGGGGAATCTATAGACGTTTAAAATATTCTTACTTCAAGCGGTGAGGTATAACAAAAAATTCTTCAGATCATACCCAAAGCAGTATTTCATTAGAGGAGGAAATGTTTCAAATGGAAGTAACTAGTAGGCTCTCTTGGATTATTTGGTATTTACTGAAGAGGAGTGAATCATATGAACACATCAGAAATGACTTAAATTTCTTCCTGATTTGACACAGAATTCTGATATTGAAAAAAGTAACATAAAACTTGTAATACTCCACTATTGTAAGAACATTGACAGCAAATTGCTTAATGAATGTAATCAATTCAAGGATGGTTTAAGACTAGCCACTGCACACGAAATCTTGAAATACACTGAAATCTTACAGTTCAAACATGAAAGAAAACTGATAGAGGTTTTTCTACACATAATAGCAATTCTAAAAGTATGCATGGCACAACCAATGACAAGTCTTGAAGATGAAAAATTTTCTTAAACTGAGGGAAAAAATTGATCATCTATACTACAGAAAAGACTGAATTAATTTTCTATTCTCTCTACAGAACACAGTATTACAAAACCGTTGTCATATGAAGGGCAGTTGAGGTAACATAGCCAAAAGTGTAGGAAAAAATCATTTTAAGAGCAATTAATTAATACAAATATTAATTTAATTTTCAGAATTTTGTGTTGTGTGTGGCATTTGATAGATTTTATAATTTGTTGTGATTTCTTTTTTCATTTTCAATAAATATTTGCTTTTGTAATTAATTTTGTACTTAAAAATTTTTTAAAAGTTGAAACATAATAGCTTGTACATATCTGTGGGGTACAGCGTTGAATATCAAAACCTGTGTGCAATATGTGATGCTCAGATCAGGATAATTAGTATATTCAACATTACAATGTAATCATTTTTTGTGTCCCTTTTCCAATTTCTTGCTAACACTTCCCCTTTCCTCCTCTGACCTCAGTTTTGTTCTCTCCTTTTGAAAATTCAATGAATTATTGTGATAATTATTTCTTCCTTTTGTTTATTTGTTTATTATTTTAGCTCCCACTTATGAGTGAGGACATGTAGTATTTCTCTTTCTGTGCCTGGCTTGTTTCACTTAATGTAATTTTCTCTAAGTTCATCCATGATGCTGCAAATGGCAGAATTTCATCCTTTTTTATGGAAGAGTAGTATTCTATTGTGCATATATACCACGTTTTTCTTATCCAGTTGTCTGTCAACGGACATTTAAGTTGGTTCTGACTCTTGTCTCTTGTAAATAGAGCTGTGATAGACATGGGATTGCAGGTATCCCTTCAACATGTTGATTTCCATTTTGTTAGGTATATATTCTGGATATTAGCCTATTGTCAGATACATAGTTTGCAGTTATTTTCTCCTGTAGGTTGTCTTTTCGGTCTGTTAATTATTTCTTTTGCTGTGCAGAAGCTTTTTAGTTTGATATAATCCCATTTATTTATTTTTGTTGTTGTTTTTTTGCCTGTGCTTTTGGGGTCTTATTCATAAAGTTTTTCCCCAGTCCTACTTCCTAAAGTGTTTCCCCTATGTTTTCTTTTGGGAGTTTTACAGTTTCTGGTCTTATATTTAAATCTTTAATCCATTTTGAGTTGATTTTGGTATATGGTGAGAGGTGTGGGTCTAGTTTCATTCTTCTACATCTGGATGTCCAGTTTTCCCAGCACCATTTATTGAAGAGGCAGTCTTTTCCCCAATATTCTTGGTGCCTTTGTATATTTGTATATTCTCGGTGCCTTTGTCAAAGATCAGTGGTTTATAGGTATGTGGGTTGATTTCTGGGTTCTCTATTGCATTGGTCCAAGTATTTTTATGCCAGTACCATGCTGTTTTGGTTAATATAGCTTTGCAGTATAATTTGAAGTCAGGTAGTATAATGACTCCAGCTTTGCTGTTTTTGCTCAGGATTGCTTTGGTTATTCATGGTCTCTTGTTGTTCTATATGAATGTTAGTATTGTTTCTTCTATTTCAGTGAAGAATGTCCATGGTATTTTGATGGGGATTGCACTGAATCTGTAGATCACTTTGGGTAGTATGGACATTTTCACAGTGTTAATTCTTTCGATCCAAGAGCATGGAATGTCCTTCTGTCTTTTTGTGTCCTCTTTAATTTCCTTCACAAGTGATTTGTAGTTCTTGTTGTGGAGATCTTTCACCTCCCTGGTTCAATTGATTCCTAAGTATTTTATTTTTTGGTGACTAGTGCAAATAGGCTAACTTTGTTGATTTCTTTTTCTACTAGTCTGTTGTCAGACTATAAAAATGCTTATTTTTGCATGTTGATTTGTATCCTGCAACTTTACTGAAATCATTTATCATCTCTAAGAATTTTTTGGTAGAATCTTTAGTTTTTTCTCTATATAGGATCATGTCATCTGCAAACAGGGGCAGTTTGACTTCATCTTTTCCAATCTGGATGCACTTTATTTCTTTCTCTTGCCTGATTGCTATGGCTAGTACTTCCAGTACTATGTTAAATAGGAGTGGTGAGAATGGGCATACTTGTCTTGTTCCTGCTCTTAAGGGGGAAGCTTTCAGCTTTTCCCCATTTAGGATGATATTGGTGGTGGGTTTGCCATATATGGCTTTTATTGTGTTGAGATATTTTCCTTCTCTATGTAATTTGCTAAGAGTCTTTGTCATGAAGTGATGTTGAATTTTGTCAAATGCTTTTTCAATGTCTATTGAGATAATCATATGGTTTTTGTCTTTGATTTTGTTGATGTGATATATCACATTTATTGACTTGCATGTATTGACCTATACTTGCATCCCTGGGATGAATGCCACTTGATCATGGTGTATAATTTTTTTGAGTGTTGCTGTATTCTGATTGCTAATATTTTGTTGAGGACCTTTGCATCTATGTTCATCAGAGATATTGGCCTGTAGTTTTCTCTTTTTGTTGTATCTTTGATTTTGGTATTGGAGTGATGCTGGCTTCATAGAATGAATTTGGGAGAATGGCTACTGTTTAAATTTTTTAGAATAGTTTGAAGACAATTGTTTAATTGTTTCAGAGCAATTTAATCATTTCAAAACAAAAAACAACTTTTTGTTTCATTGATCTTTTGTATAATTTTTTTGGTCTCCATTTCATTTAGTTCTGCTCTGGTCTTAATAATTTCTTTCTGTCTACTAATTTTGGGATTAGATGGTTCTTGTTTTTCTTGTTTTTGAGATGTAGCATTAGGTTGTTTTTTTGAAATTGTACTTTTTTGGTACTGTGTTTTTCCTTGAGACGACCCCTTAAGTTGTATAAACTTCATGTCCACAAAATCCAAACTCACTCCTGGGGCTTATAGTGGATTGAATTATGTCCCCCCAAAACTTGCTGAAGATTGAATTGTGTCCCCCAAGTTGTATGTATTAGAAACTTAGCCCCCACTGTGACTGTTAAGAGGGTGGGAAATCCTATTATGGTAATTGAAAGGTGAAGCCTTAAAGAGGTGATTGGATTGTAGGGCCGTGCAGTAATGAATGGAAATGGTGGTCAGGGGCATGGTTCTGAGGGCTTTAAAAGAAGAGGAGAGTCTGTCTTTCACTCTGTCTGCTCTCTCTGCTTCCACCATGTTGCAATGTGAGACGTTTGGTTCATTGTTGCCACTACCAGATGGACTTTGGACTTCCCAGCCTCAGAAACTGTAAGCAATAAATGTCATTTTTCTTTATAAATCACTCAGTTTCAGGTATTCTGTTATATGCAAGATAAACAGTCCTGAAGCATATCCATGAATTTTAGTGAGGCTGAATGGCCTGGGAGACTGGCTTCAGTGGCTAATATCAGTGGCCTGACTAATGGGTGGCCCTGACAGGAAGATGGAGGGCAGGAGAATAGAGAGGTCGAATGTGTATTTTTCTGCCTCCTGGTGCTGGTCTCTGGTTCTGGCAGTGGCTGTGTCCTCTTTGGCTATATATTGTTTTTTCATTGCTGCCCTAACAAATCAGCAAATTTAGTGGCCTCAAACAACAGCTATTTATTAGTTTACAGTCTGTAGGTCAGATGTACTGATAGGCTCACCTGTTTCTCCGCTCAGGATCTGAGAAGCCTGAAATTAAGTTGTTGACTGAGCTGGGTTCTTATCTGCAGGCTCAGAGTGGGGTTGCAGATCCACCTCCAAGATCATTCAGGATGGCAGAATCCCAGTCTTGCAGTTGGAGGACTGAGATCCCCACTTCCTGCATGGCTGTCAGCCCCTGCTTCTAGGAACTGTCTGTGTTCCTGCTTGCGTGGCTCCCTCCATCCTTAGTGGACCAGCAATATCATGTCAAGTCTGTCTCACAATTTGAATCTTTCTGGCTTTTCTTCCTACTTTCCTCATCTGTTACCAGCTGGAGAAAGTTCTTTGTTTTTAAATGCTCATGTCATTGAATTGGTCCACTTGGATAATCTCCCTTTTTAAGGTCATTGGTACGATATAACATAACACAATCCCCAAAGTGATATCTCATCACATTCAAAGGTTCCAGGGATTATGGCGTTGACTCTTGGGGCCATTCCCAGAACTTCTGCCTACCACAGGCTGCATTTCCTGTGTGGTGGCCCTCCTCTGTGGCTCCAGCTCTGTCCAGTTTCTGCTAACACAGTTTCTTCCCTGGTTTCCTCAGGCCTAGGGGTGGTAAAGGATTCCTGCTGTTGCTAGTGCCTGGGTCTCCACTATCCATCATTGATTTCCCTACCTCTACCTACACATCTGCAAGTAGTATTTTTGTAAATGTCTTTAGTTTCTCCTTTTGAGCAGGTCATCTGTTTTTTGCTAAGACTCTGACTGATAGAGCTGGGAAAACATTTTGGTGAGAAGCCACAATTTTCGTATTCTGTTTATACTCTGAGAGGATGTTCGATCCTTAGGCCTGAGGCACCCATAAGGGAAAGGAATGGATTTTGTAGCTGTGGCATGTGAGAATGAGAATGTCTTATTTGAAAGGTGCCGAGGATGGAATGTGGTAATTATTTTAATGTGATTTAGACAGAGAACCAACCAGGTGTGGACTCAGATTTCTTATGGTCAAAACCCGATTCCCTCATTTATCATTTATGTGAATTTGGACAAAATGCTTAACCTCTGTAAGCTTTAGTTTCCTCATCTGAAAAATAGAGGTAATAAAAATATTTCCTTTATTGGGAGGAGTAAACGAGTTAATCCATGATAGCACTTCACAGTGACCAGCACGTGGTTAGCACACAGTGAGTCATGTTTTATTGCTAAGATTCAATGATGAGGGTGCCTGGAGGCAGAGTTGATCTCTCATGGCTCTTCTTTGCCAGTGCCAGGCTTGGTTAAGACAAAATTATGATAGCTTGAGTTGATTTTATCTCTATGCTGTTCGCTCTCCCTTGTTCTTGCTCTTCATGTGTTTTGATCACCATATCCATAGTCTGAAATCCCAGAAGGTAATCCCACCTTAACAAAGGGATATTTTGTATTATTTCATTCTTCCGTATTTATTCGTGGAGGGTTAGAAATCTTGATTCTCATTTGATTTTAGAATAGGTTCTTTTTTTTTAATCCTTTATTTATTTACTTATTTAAATTTTATTTTGTCGATATACAATGTGGTTGATTATTGTGGTCCATTACCGAAACCTCCCTCCCTCCTCCCTCTCCTCCCTCCCACTGAACAATGTCCTTTCTGTTTGCTTGTCATATCAACTTCAAGGAATTGTAGTTGTTATGTCTTCTTCCACCACCACCACCACCCAGGTTATTTGTGTATTTATTTATTTACTTTTAGCTCCCACCAATAAGTGAGAATATGTGGTATTTCTCTTTCTGTGCCTGACTTGTTTCACTTAATATAACTCTCTCAAGGTCCATCCATGTTGTTGCAAATGGCAGTATTTTACTCGTTTTTATAGCTGAGTAGTATTCCATTGTGTAGATATACCACATTTTCCGTATCCACTCATCCGATGATGGACATCTGGGCTGGTTCCAACTCTTGGCTATTGTAAAGAGTGCTGTGATGAACATTGGGGAACAGGTATACCTTCGACTTGATGATTTCCATTCCTCTGGGTATATTCCCAGCAGTGGGATAGCTGGGTCATATGGTAGATCTATCTGCAATTGTTTGAGGAACCTCCATACCATTTTCCATAGAGACTGCACCATTTTGCAGTCCCACCAACAAAATATGAGAGTTCCTTTTTTTCCGCAACCTCACCAGCATTTATCGTTCACAGTCTTTTGGATATTAGGCATCCTAACTGGGGTTAGATGGTATCTCAGTGTGGTTTTGATTTGCATTTCCCAAATGCTGAGTGATGCCGAGCATTTTTTCATATGTCTGTTGGCCATTTGTATATCTTCCTTAGAGAAATGCCTACTTAGCTCTTTTGCCCATTTTTTAATTGGGTGGCTTGTTTTTTTCTTGTAAAGTTGTTTGAGTTCCTTGTATATTCTGGATACTAATCCTTTGTCCAGATGTATATTTTGCAAATATTTTCTCCCACTCTGTTGGTTGTCTTTTAACTCTGTTAATTGTTTCTTTTGCTGTGCAGAAGCTTTTAGGTTTGATATAATTCCATTTGTTTATTTTTCCTTTGGTTGCCCATGCTTTTGGGGTCGTATTCATGAAGTCTGTGTCCAGTCCTATTTCCTGAAGTGTCTCTCCTAAGTTTTCTTAAAGAAGTTTTATTGTTTTAAGGTGTATATTTAAATCCTTAATCCATTTTGAGTTGATTTTAGTATATGGTGAGAGTTATGGGTCTAGTTTCATTCTCCTGCATATGGATATCCAGTTATCCCAGCACCATTTGCTGAAGAAGCAGTCTCTTCCCCAGTTTATAGGCTTGGTGCCTTTGTCAAAGATCAGATGGCAGTAAGTGTGTGGGTTGATTTCTGGATTCTCTATTCTATTCCATTGATCAGTGTGTCTGTTTTTATACCAGTACCATACTGTTTTGGTTATTATAGCTTTGTAGTATAGCTTAAAGTAGGGTAGTGTTATGCCTCCAGCTTTATATTTTTGCTCAGCATTGCTTTGGCTATGCATGGTCTTTTATTATTCCATATAAATGTCTGGATAGTTTTTTCCATTTCTGATAAAAATGTCATTGGAATTTTGATGGGGATTGCATTGAATCTGTATATCACTTTGGGTAGTATGGACATTTTCACTATGGTGATTCTTCCAATCCAAGAGCATGGAATATCTTTCATGCTTCCATCTTCTTGTATCCTCTCTAATTCTCTCAGCAGTGGTTTGTAGTTCTCCTTATAGAGATTTTTCACCTCCTTGGTTAACTCAATTCCTAAGTATTTTATTTTCTTGGTGGCTATTGTAAATGGGCAAGCTTTCTTGATTTCTCTTTCTACATGTTCACTACTGGAGAAAAGAAATGCTACTGATTTTTGTGTGTTGATTTTGTATCCTGCTACTGTGCTGAAATCATTTATCAACTCCAAGAGTTTTTTTGTAGAGGTTTTGGGCTGTTCGATATATAGGATCATGTCATCTGCAAACAGGGACAGTTTGACTTCATCTTTTCCAATCTGGATGCCCTTTATTTCCTTCTCTTCTCTGATTGCTCTGGCTAGTACTTCCAACACTATGTTGAATAGGAGTGGTGAGAGTGGGCATCCTTGTCTAGTTCCTGTTCTTAAAGGAAAAGCTTTCATCTTTTCCCCATTGAGGATGATATTGGCAGTGGGTTTCCCATATATGGCTTTAATTATGTTGAGATACTTTCCCTCTATACCTAACTTATAGAGGGTCTTTGTCATGAATGAGTGCTGAACTTTATCAAATGCTTTTTCAGCATCTATAGAGATGATCAAATGGTCCTTGTGTTTGAGTTTATTAATATGGTGTATCACATTTATTGATTTGCGTATGTTGAACCAACTTTGCATCCTTGGGATGAATCCCACTTGATCGTGGTGAATAATGTTACGTATGTGTTGCTGTATTCTGTTTGCTAGTATTTTAGTGAGGATTTTTGCATCTATATTCATCAAGGATATCGGCCTGTAGTTTTCGTTTTTGGTTATAGCTTTACCTTGTTTTGGTATCATCATGATGTTTGCTTCATAGAATGAGTTTGGGAGATGTGCGTCTGTTTCAATCTTTTGGAATAGTTTGTAAAGAATCGGTGTCAATTCTTTGAATGTTTGGTAAAATTCTGCTGTGAATCCATCTGGTCCTGGGCTTTTCTTTGTTGGGAGCCTTCTGATAACAGCTTCAATCTCCTTTATTGTTATTGGTCTGTTTAGATTTTCTACATCTTCTTGACTCAGTTTTGGTAGCTTGTGTGTGTCCTGAAATTTATCAATTTCCTCCAGATTTTCAAATTTGTTTGCATATAGTTGTTTATAGTAGTCTCGAATGATTCCTTATATTTCAGATGAATCAGTTGTAATATCACCTTTTTCATTTCTATTTTTTGTTATTTGAGTCTTCTCTCTTCTTTTTTTTGTTAGCCATGCTAATGTTTTGTCAAATTTATTTATCTTTTCATAAAACCAACTCTTTGATTCATTGATCTTTTTTATTGTTTTTTTCGGTTTCAATTTCATTCAGTTCTGCTCTGATGTTAATGATTTCTTTCCGTCTGCTAACTTTAGGTTTGGATTGTTCTTGTTTTCTAGTTCTTTAAGCTGAAGTGTTAGGTTGTTCACTTGCCATCCTTCCATTCTTCTGAGGTGAGCATTTAATGCAATAAATTTCCCCCTTAATACTGTTTTTGCAGTATCCCACAGGTTTTGGTATGATGTATCATTATTTCATTAGTTTCAATAAACTTTTTGATTTCCTGGTTGATTTCTTCTTGGACCCATATGTCGTTAAGTGGAATGCTGTTTAATTTCCATGTGTTTGTATAGTTTCCGGAGTTTTGTTTGTTATTGATTTCTGGTTTTAATCCATTGTGGTCTGAGAAAATACATGGGATAATTCCAATTATTTTGAATTTGTTGAGACTTGATTTGTGACCTAATATGTGATCTATCCTGGAGAATGATCCATGTGCTGATGAGAAGATTGAATATTCTGAGGTTTTTGGATGGAATGTTCTGCAGATATTTGCCAAGTCCAATTGGTCTAGAGTATTATTTAGATCTTGTTTTTCTCTGCTGATTTTTTGCCTAGATGATCTGTCTAATATTGACATTGGGGTGTTCAGGTCCCCTGCTATTATGGTATTAGTGTCTATTTCCTTCTTTAGGTTTAATAGAGTTTGTTTTATAAATCTGGCTGCTCCAAAATTGGGTGCATACATATTTATGATTGTTATATTTTCTTGATGCATCAGTCCTCTTATCATTAAGTAGTGTCCCTCATTGTCTCTTTTTATGGTTTTTAGTTTAAAGTCTATTTTGTCAGATATAAGAATAGCTACTCCAGCTCATTTTTCTTTTCTGTTTGCATGGTAAATCTTTTTCCATCCTTTCACTCTTAGTCTATGTGAGTCTTTATGGGTGAGGTGGGTCTCTTGTAGGCGGCATATAGTTGGGTCTTCCTTTTTGATCCAGTCAGGCAGTCTGTGTCTTTTGATTGGGGAATTTAAGCCTTTTACATTAAGAGTTGTTATTGAAAGGTGTTGATTTATTCCTAGCATTTTATTGATTGTTTGGTTGTCTTAGGTGTCTTTTGTTCCTTGCTTTCTGGTTTACTGTTTGTTTTCTGTGTTTGTTGGTTCCTTAGGTTGTAGATAGCTTTTTTGTTTGTTTGTTTTCTCTTCATGAATGCCATTTTTATTGTAGTAGTGGGTTTTGACTTTTCTTGGGTTTTTATGGCAGTGGTAGTTATTTTTCAGGAACCAAACCCAGTACTCCCTTGAGAATTTCTTGTAAGGGTGGTTATGTGGTGGTGAACTCCCACAGTTTTTGTTTGTCTGAGAAATATACTATTTGTCTTTCATTTCAGAAGGATAGCCTAGCAGGGTATTGTTGTCTGGCAATCTCTGTCTTTTAGTATCTTGAATATATGATTCCATTCCTTTCTAGCTTTTAGGGTTTGTGATGAAAAGTCTGATGTTAGCCCGACGTGGGCTCCTTTATAGGTGATTTGACGCTTCTCTCTTGCAGCTTTTAAGATTCTGTCTTTGTCTTTGAGTTTTGTCAATTTGACTATAACATGTCTTGGAGAAGATATTTTTGGGTTGAATACATTTGGAGATCGTTGAGCTTCCTGGTTCTGAAGATCTGTGATTTTTCCTATACCTGGGAAGTTTTCTGCCACTATTTTGCTGAATATGTTTTCAATGCAATCTCCTTTTTCCTCCCCTTCTGGAATACCCATGACTCGGATATTCGAGCGCTTAAGGTTGTCTGATATCTCTCTCAGATTTTCTTCAATGTCTTTGATTCTTTTCCCTTTTTTTTTGGTCTGCTTGTGTTATTTCAAACAGCCCATCTTCAAGTTCAGAGGTTCTCTCTTCAACTTCCGCAAGCCTGCTGGTTAAATTCTCCGTTGTGTTTTTTATTTTGCTGAATAACTTCTTCAGTTCGGCAAGTTCTGCTACATTTTTTTTCAGGACATTGATTTCCTTGTACATTTCCTCTTTCAGGTCCTGTATACTTTTCTCATTTCATCATGATGTCTAGTTGAGTTTTCTTGTATCTCATTCAGTTTCCTTAGAATTATCACTCGAAATTCCTTGTCAGTTATTTCAAGGGCTTCTTGTTCTATAGGATCTAGAGTTTGAGATTTATTAACTTTTGGTGGTGTACTTTCTTGATTTTTTGTATTTCTGGTATCTTTTTTTTGATGTTTATTCATTGTGGCAGGGGGTTTCACAGTCCACAGGTTTGACACTATTGACTAACTAAGATGTTGCTGTGGTTGTCATTTTGGTATGGCTCCCTCCGTGACTGCTCAGTTGGCCTCTAGTGCCTTGTGTGTGTGGTTGCATCGGGTCTTGGGCCTCTCTGGGGAGCTACCTCTCTGGTCAGCTTGGACTCTGCCAGGCTGCTGGATCATGGGGGCGGGGTACCGCAGGGTGTGTGGTCTCTGCCTAGCTTCCACCTCCCATGCAGGACTTCTCCCTGTTCCATGCGCTCTGGCCCAGGCTGCTGCTGGATCAGGCAGTGGTGGCCCCACAGGGTGTGTAGTTTCTGCCTAGTCTCTGCCTCCCTTGCCAGATGTCTCCCCACTCTGTTCGCACTGGGCTGGGCTGCTGGATCACGCAGTGGCGGCCCCACAGGGTGTGTGGTTTCTGCCGAGTCTCTGCCTCCCTTGCCGGACGTCTCCCTGCTCTGTGCACACCAGATACTCGTAGTCCGATAGGGCTAGATGCTCTGGACTCAGCATTCTTTGACCAGGGCAGCTTCAAAGACAATTATGGAGGCTGCAAGAGAAACATCTGCAGGGTGGGTCGACAGCCTGGAGACCCAGGGAAAAGCTCATGTTGTAGTTTGTGTCTGAAGGTTATCTCCCGGTTCAATTTAATCCTTGGTGAAATCAAGAAGTATTGAGCCTTGAGGAAGGAAATAATCAAAATTCAGCAGGTTTTCCAAAACTCACTGCCTTGTGATAAGTTTCACGAACTTGATGTCAACCTCTTGTTTGATACTGAGATGTATGTACTTGCACTTCCACCCTCTTTCCAATTGGTGTGGTTAACAAATTAGAGGTGGTGTCCTCAAAGATTTCTTCTAGTTATCCTACTTTCTTCTTGTGGGCTCTTGGCATTTTGTGAAGTAAGCCACTCCTTTATTTCTCTTGGGTAAGTTACCCAACTGATCAAGGCACTCTTGTCACTTTAATAATGAAGATAATTTTCAGCCTGAAACAAGTCCCTTGACACCTATCTTGGTACAGTGGAGAACACAGAAGAGTCAGACATCAGAAGGTTTTGAATTTTTCTCACCCCTGCCCTTTACCATGATGAGGAAATTATTTAAACTTAGGTGAATTTCCCTGAAATCTCTGATCTCTCTCAATCCATACTTGGTTTAGGTAATTGACTCTTCAGCCTTTCTTTATAACATAGCAAAGAGGGAAAAATCTCCAGTGGAGCCACCTGGAGCTTCTATAGTTGTTTTATATGCAATTACAGTTTCAGAGGCTGGGAAGTCCAAAGTCCAGGGAACACATCTGGTGAGGGTCTTCTTTCGTGATGGCTTTACAGCAGTGTATAGGTCTCACATGGCAGAAGATGGCAGAGCGGAGCTAGAATAGGGTTTTTAAGTAAATGCATGTATGGGGCAAAAGCCCTTGGGTAGAAGACCACAGTCTACAGATAGAGGGCGACAGCCCATCTAATCAATTCTCAATAAATAATGTTTATTCTCATTTGATTTTTAGAATAGGGTTTTTAGGTAAATACATATATGGGGCAAAAGCCCTTGAGTAGGAGGCCACAGCTTATAGCCAGGGGGAGACAGCCCTTCTAATCAACTCTAATCAACACTGCTTAGGTATGGGATTGTGTACTTTAATGATTTTAGAGCTAACAGGTAGTTGTCATACCAATTCTGTTAAGAGATTTTAAGAATTGCTGGAGGAAAAGATGTGAAAAAAATGTTTGCTAGGGGCAAACTGTCTGTTGGGGGAAACTTTAGACATAATTACACTAAGATTTTATCATAAGAATGTAACTTTTGCTTAAGGACAGGTTATACTTTAGATAATGAACCAGTTTGACCAACTTAGCTTTTCACAAATTGTACTTTGGAATGGCACATTGTTAATTTTACTGATATTACTAGTTTCTGTTGTTTAAGCTATACTTAGACATAGATAACTTTTGTAACACTGCCCATGTCCTTGTGTCCTTTTGTAATGATTGAATCAACTGAATTTTCTTGTGAAACTTCCTTGTCTTTACAATAAAAAACAGAAACTAACTTTGAATCAGGGCTGTACTCAGTCTTCTCTTTCTAACAGGGGAGATGCTGGGGTACAGACCCTTCGACCTTCTCATCACATTCATAGTGCTTTGAGTGATCCTTTTTTCATCTCCGTTGCACAGTGAGAAGTGTGACATTTATTTATTTATTTATCTATGGAGGCTGGTTGGTATGGGGATCTGATGCTATTTTTGATGGTACAGAAACACTTGTCTACTTCAATCCAATGTAATAAACACCTTTTAAGACAAATTAAGGTAGAGAGGGAAAATACTTGAAGATGACTTATGATTCAAAGAAGCTGCACTCCATGAAGACAGTTCCTAATGAGTAGTGTTGTCAGTCTAAGACTAATATAATCCTTTAGGACCATGGTTTTCAAAGTTTGGTCCCTGACCAGCAGCATCAACTTCACCAGGGAATTTTTAAAAAATGATTTCTGATCAAATGAATTAGAAATTCTGAAGTGGGGCCAAGTCTGTGTTTTAACAAGCCCTCCAGGTGATTCAAATGCACCCAGAGTTTGCAAACCAGAGCATTGACAGGAGGCTGATCCTTTCACGTACCTGAAACTACCTTGCCCTTAGGAAAAATCAAATGCTATAACCCCCATCTGGCCACTCTTACATTCTCCTTTGAATGCCCGGTCCTCAAAAATTTTTCCTTTTTTAGTTTGTACCTTCAATGCTGAGGGTTGAAGTAGTTTTATTTGTTAGTTTATAGCACATTGTTATCATTGGTCTCTGCTAGTCTCCTCTCGTGTGTATGTATGTGTGTATACATACATTTATCCATTCATTCACTTATTCAATCCATTTTCATTCTTCATTCTCCATCCCACCATGCATGGTATTACAGATCTTGTTTCATCCTCTTTTTTTTTTTCCCCACTCATCACTATATGTTGTAGACCCATTTGTGTTGCTCTGTGCTCATCTTGTCTACATTTCTAAGTGCTCTACTTCAAGGTAGGCACATACCGTATTTTACCTGGCGGACACCTAGGTTCCCTCCAACTCCCTGACTTCATAAACAATGCTGTGATGAACTTCCAGCCTGAGGAACACCAGCCTGAAGTAGTCTGAGAAGCCACAACTGTCTGCTGACCTGGAGGACCTGGCTCAACAGAAGTCTATTTGTTCAAGGGGCTGAGGAGCCTCATAAAAGACACTGCCCCAAGGGAAAAAGGAGCCAGGCTGGATAAACTTGATCCAGTAAGGAGGTCTGGGTAGTGTCTGCTATTTCACTTTGTCTCTTCATCCAGTCCCCACTGACTCTGGGTCTGTGTTCCTTAAGAAGGAGAGAAGTGGGGTGAGAAGAGGAGAGAGACTGTGGACCCTATGTACTAGCTGCCTGGCTTTGGACCTGAGCACAGGTGAGACATGCTCTAGGGATTCCTACAAAGAGTCAGCAGTTATTTTGCAGGAAATGAGGTTTGCATGCACAGGTGGAGGTAAGAAAAAGTGGAATTTGGATTTTGACTGTTATCGTGACCCTAACCTTGCTCACAGATAGTGTTTGAAGCTTGGGACAATGTGCTACCCATGCAAAAAACCTGAAACCCTTTCAAGTATATTCTTGCATTGCCTGGAGCAATTGTAGACTCTGCATTATATCACAACATACCAGACACTGAGTTGTTAATATTATGTGACACAGCTTGAGCCTTGCTCATAATCTGGAAGGAGATACATGGAACTCCGGTGCAATGCTGACTTTGAACATTAATTTTATTAGGGCATTCAGAGTCCCACTGACACAGTTTTGCAACATTAAAAAGAGCAATCTCTGTAATTATTAATATGGCTTAATTATGGCAGGAAAGATCCAGTGAAAGCTATTCTTATGTACTTGGACTAAAATGATTAAGAAATGAATTGCTGCAGCCATCTTCCTGCTAAAAAGGAGGGCAGAGGATGCTTGGCATACCTTTTTATTTATTTATTTTTTTGTGTGCACTGTGATCTCCATGTAGTTTTGACAGACACAATTCCATTTTGGAATATACTTCAATGGGCTTTTAATCTCCTAATTAAATCACTCTTTTGGATTATCCAAATACATGTTCTGGGATGAAATGTTTTACAAGATTTTCCTTTAATAAATCCCATTGGGATCCAAATGAAGCCTAATTAGTCCCTTTAATTGGTATGTTCTATATGAGGAAGTTCAAGCCAGCTGCTGATACTGGGATGTCCTCACTCTTCTAAGAGCTTCAGCCTCTAGTTTTTGGCACTTATTATTTACCCAGACAGATGGTGAATGGGCTCATCACTCCAATGACTTGGGTACCTGGGAGAAGAAGAAAAATGCATGCTCAAAGAAAGAATATTAATTAGCTCCCCAGAAAGTGGCTTTATAAGTTAAACAGGTTTTGTTTTCAACTTTGTAGCCACCATGATATAAAGTGGGGTAACTTATGCAAAGCTTAATTTGCATTAGACTGTGGATGTCTGTGGGACACCTTATGCTGCCTGTGATACTTAATTTTCACATCCTACTCATTATCTCAGCCCCATTCAAATACCAGTCCCCCGTCAAACCATCTTGACCTCCACTACAAGGGGTAACATGGGGTTGCAGAAAGACTACAGGTTTTGAAGTGGCACTTAAATTTGTATCCCATTTCCACTAACAGTTAGCTTTGTGTTGTGCAAGTTTCTGAACTTTTTTGAACCTCAGCCTTCTGAGCTATACAAGAGAGATAAAATATACTCAGCAATGTTATTAGGAGGATAAATTTTGATGTGCTACACAATAAATGTTAAGTAGAAAGTAGAATTTTTCATCTGTACTCTTCCCAATCATATGACTTGTATCTCTATCTAGCATGTATTTCATTCTGCCTCGTATTTCAGTCAGTTTTGAAATTAGTTTGTGTAGGCTAGACTCTGGTAACAAAAAGATTCATGCATATAATGGTTCAACACAAGAGAAGTTTATTTTTCTCTTTTATGACAGTTCAGAAGTCCATGGAAGAGAATCTTTTGTATGCAACTGAAGAGATATGGCTGAGAAAGTTTGGATTATAAGGCACATAAAAGTTTCTTCATTAAATAAAGGGATGTTAAGCAAATACCAGATTAAGCGTGTTATTTTTCCACGAGGACATTTTTTTTCCCAGATGGCTTCAAGGTAGCTGCCCTCATCTTGAAAGAGAGAGGGAGAGAGAAACATGGGAATTAGTAAGGAAAGAAATAAAAGACTTCAGAACCATGTCTAGAAAGGAAATTAGGTTGTGGTAACTGAATGAAGGCAAATCATATCCAGCCCAGTTGGGTATTTTCCTGTCTCTTTTGCTAGAATACAAGTTCTTTGTGAGCAGGGACGTTGCTTAATATTCCCTTCATCTCCCGTTAGTACCTGATGCTTTATAAATGCAGAATTGAAGTCGACTGAGGCTCTCATCTCCTTTGAATGAGGAATATATCAGTATTGGACAGTGCCAGGAGGGAGGGGTCACTGCAACAGCCTCAAGACCAGTGATGAAAAATGGGTCAATGTAGAGTCCCAGAGCTGCCACCACCAAGGAGGATGGGCCATTTATTAAATGTGCCCACAGAAATTATTTTGCTGCTTACATATTCACATACACTTCCAAGGAGGACAGGCATGTTGAAATGGCAAGTCCTTTGCTCCTTTTAGTGACTCGATGCCTTTGGTATTATAGTTTTGGGTGTAGAGGGGAAAATACGGACTTCCTGGCACAGGGGATGAGGGGGGAACAACTGGGAAGGCGAGGTAAGGGACAAGGAAAGCAGGAAGGAGAGGTTTGCGTAAGAGAAGCTGGGAGGTGGGCAGGTGGGCTGAAGGGGCAGGAGGCTTTGTGGTGCAGGTCCTGAAGGAGGAGGTGAGAGAGGACGCCACCATTCCACTGCTTCTGTGTGTGATGTGATTTCCCTTCCACTCCCCCATGAACTCCTCCACCAGGAATATCAGCTTCCACATGCACTTGTGAGGGGAGACATTCTTGTGGAGTTCAAAGAAGAGGAGAGATTCACATCTGGGAAAAATGCTGTAAACCAGAGAGATGTATGGAAAAGCGGGTACCTAGAAGGTAGAGGAGAGGAGATGGAAGCCCCCACCTCTCTATTTCCAGAACTTGTGCTTTCACAGTTCTTGGCATTGGGCTCATTTTACCTGGATCTCCAAGGGCTGGTGGCTCCAGCTGGTGTCTCTTCCTCTGAGGAGGGGTCCAGGATTTGAATCTCTGACCAGTGCTTGCTGTGACTGTAGTCACTTTTTCTATGTCCCAGAGGGTGACTGGACCATTTTAGTTACTACATGGTTGTGTTTCACAAACCCCTTTGTGGGTTCTACCTGAGTGGGGTCGAACCACTTATGAGCAAGACCTTATTTTGGCCAGATGAGAGGCAGGTCTGAGCAGCCTACCCTGTGATTTCTTTCTTCTTGCCCAACCCGTGATGCCATCTTAGAGGGACCTAAGCTATCAGACACCAGGCCCTTATATCACACCTGCTACCTGGGAAATTGGTAGAGATTGAGGTGGAGGGAGAGAAACAGACAGATAGAACCCAAGTCATAAAGAGATATGGAAGAGGCCAAGAAAGACCTTATCCAGTCCCACCAGACAAAATCTCCCAGCTTAGTGGCCTGATTTTATTATTTCCTGAAGTCTCTGTTCTTCCCTTGATCCATTTGGAGAACTCTTTCCCTTCTTTGGGAGAGTGACAGTTAGGGGCTGTGGACAGAGAGAAAGCCTGGAGCTGTGCCAGTGTTAACAATTGTGCCATGTTGGGAGTGGGAGGCCTCTTTTTAGCTTGGACCCTCATGAGAAAATTTCTCTTTCCATTGAAAGGAGCAAAGTTCAGTGCCTCGTCCCTGTGCTTACAGCACACAGTTCTCAGCATGGAAAGGGTAAGGAGGCTGTGGTCACTCCATCCTCAGGTTTCTCAGGGAGACTTTGCATCCCTGTGCACATTCTGAATTGTGATGTTTCTGTGTACCTGGGTGTCCCCATCACTAGGCTGTGAACTCCTCAGAGACAGGACCGTGCTTTTTCTATCTTTCTATCCTACCCTGCCAACTTGCACAGGGTTTGTTGCATGTGTGTCAGGAGACACACAGAGCAGAGTGGAGTGGAAACTGGAGTCAGAATCAGCAGAAACCAGGAATCAGCAGGGGCAAATAAGATAGGACAAAATGAGGATGGGAAGTATGACATAGGGTGACTGTCATCTTAATGACCTGAGTCTAGGACTTTCCCCAGCACACTGGGTGCCAGGCATAAGGCAGCAAGAGCAACTCCAGAGGGCAGAGGTCACCACACGCTGCCCAGTTTCTCGGCATCAGCTCAGGAACTGGCAATGTCTGAACCTGTCCTCTGAAGGTCCTCTGGGCCTGCAGCTGAACAGGGCAGGGAAAATAAGCATTCATCATCTGTCGAGTTTTCATTAGATGTCAGGCTTTATCATAGGAATTCTAGTACCATTAATCCTTAAAGCAACTTTACAGTAAGGTACTATTGTACTATTATTTATTATACATATACCTTCATCTATTAATCCAAGTATTTTTTGTGCACATACAGTGTGTCCAATATTGTTCTAAGTGCTGGGGAATACAACATTCAGCAAGCCACGGTCCCTGTCCTTACAGAGCTTACAGCCTAGCTGGGAATACAGACAAGGAAAAAAGCAGCTAAACACATAAGGTCAAAGGAGGCAGCAGCTGGACAACTCTTCCAGTCACCATCCCTTTATTCATGCAATACATGCATTTTTGATGTCTAAGATGTTCTAGGACCTAGACTAGGTGCTGCGGACACTCTGGGAGCAAAACAGATGTGGTCTCCACACTGCTTTCATGCAGCTGTCAGCCTAGGGAGGGGCCACACATTAATCCAGTGATCACAGAAATATTTAATTTCAAACTGTGATAAATGCTATGAATATTACTTAAAACTGAAGAGAGATGAATGGCTGAATTACAGGTATTATGAAAGGCTGGTGTGAAAGAGAATTAATTGCAGACAGAAGATTTTAGGACCTATTGAATCATTCCCAGGTAGGCAGTTTCTCTTTCTGCTACACAATATCTAGCATACAAATGTTTAGCCAAATGGCTTTGCGGATGGAACTCACTTTTGAAGCCAGGTAGATTGGAATTCAAATTCTGATTCTGCTTCCTACTAGCTGGGCCACATTGGGTAAGTTCCTTAGTCTCTCTGTGCCTCAGTTTCAAATGGTTAAATTACATTGATGATGATGATGATGATGATGACGATTATAGGACAGTTCTTTGGATGGCCTTGGACCCACTCAGTTCTCTCCCCTTGCTTGCTTGTAGTTCTCAAGAATACCTGTGCTGGGAATGTAACATCCTGAGGTAAGGAAGAGCTGGCTGGAGCAGCCCAGGCTTTGTTCTGGTCACCCCCAGAATAGGAGGAGGTCCTTCAATGCTTTAGCTCAGAGAATCATGTTTGCCTGGGACATAAAACTCAGGGCTCACTGTTTTCCAGGATCCCTTAGCTGTGGTGCAAGTGGGGGCATGTGAAGATGAGACTCCATTTGCCCCGGGCAGCTTTCCTGGGCTTGGAGGATCAGTTTGCAATAAATCCTAGGATTCTGTTGTCCATTGCTGCTATGTATAAGTAATAAATCCACTTCATGTAACTTGTGTATGTGTGTGTTTTGTCTTACGGGACTCAGGCAAGTAGTAAAAGTGCAGCCCAGGATGCAGTGGGCTGAAGTGGTAACCAGTGCACAGTGACCCTGCTTTGCAATGATGAGGATGATGATTAACATTTTTTGAGGCCTGACTATGTGCTTGATAATGTCCTGATTATATTAACTCATTTAACAGTTGATTGTTGGGGGAATTAAGTGGGTTGATATATCTAAAGGGCATGGCATGATTTGTGGCGCAAAGCAGGAATCTGTAAACAGCAGCACAACAGTGATATATCAAGGGTGGGGCGGTGGGAGTGTTCTGCTGCTTGTATGAGCAATAAGGGGGTACATTTTTGTTTAGAATTTATAAACAGTAATAAAATTGTCTAGAAATCAGCTTGCATTTTATCATCACCATAGACTAGCAATTCGAAACAATGTCAGTTACAAGTACTTGTCCTTGAAATAAAAAGACTTTTGCTTTGAGTACTGTGGAGCTTGAAGAATTTTAATGTGCACAGACATATCTGTTTCATACTTGTTGGGCTGCAACCGCTCCACTTAATTGCTAGGGCAAAAGGAGGCCACACCAAACGGTGGCTGTTTAAGTTCCCCACCAGCAGGGTCCACACAAGATGGCGCCTAGAGGAAGCAAAGGGGGAGTGTTACTTTTAGTTCCGCAAAAATTTTTATTGGTAGTTGCGCTTTTCCATGCTTGTGATCAGTGCATGATCAGAAGGCTAAGCGTAGGAAAGTAAGGCACATGCACATGTGACCTTTCCAGTGACTGGCTCTCAGTGTGGAAATCCCACTTGCTTAGATATAAATACAAGTGCTTAAAAGACGATAAACGAAACTTCTTGACAGAACCCCCCGTTGCGTCTGAGTGTTCTTTTGCGGGCTGAATAGGCGGGCAGTGAACTCACCCACCTTCGGGGATCCTTCTTCGGCTTACGCTGCAGAGGGCAACTTATCTGGTCCTGCCTGGGGGGGATAGGCAGTCTGCCGGGGCATACTCGGTGGCCACGGCCAGGGAAATCCGGAGCCTGGGCCTGGCTGACCAAGAGAGCACCCCGACACATACTAGCATATTTTTGTTACTTGCCCTTTATTAAAAATTATAATTTACATGGCAGTTAATTAGGAGAAATTCCTGTTATTCAGTCAGCCTCAGACACATGCAGACTCAGCTACATGTGTGTTTGGAGAGTAGATCCATAATGGTGTGCAGAAGTTCCAGTTCATTTGGGCACACTTCCCTGTGTCCCCAGTCCCTGTAGCACTATAAACAGCAGATTCAAAATAAAAATTGATAGCACTGTGATTCAAAGGTGAAGTAACAGAACTTGAGTTACTTCAGTTTTGTGATTCCCTGTGTAAATCATCCTTGGAACATTGCCAAGTTCACTCTCTTGGAAGCATTTCTTCATGTGTATCAAACTCTGCTTTAAAAAAAACCCACTAGTTAATGTAATTATAAAGTGTTAGCCTATTACTTCCTCCCTTTGGTGCTTTAATATTTATTTCAGTTTTTCTTTTTAGTTTGTATTGTCATGAATAAATATACGTGGTGCAAAAGATTTTCACCACTTTCATCCCTTGTCTGATCATCCATTAAATACCTTCTGGCATTTAATTTATTATTTGTTTTATTTTATAATTATTACAAAAAATAAATTTATTTTATAGAGGAGAGAAGTATTAAAAATGGAATCAAATCAGGTATCAAATATGCTAGGTATGGACTATTAATATTAGTTTACTCGCTGTTCTTATTTCTTAGGTCAGTTAAAAGAAGCTTCATCCTCTTGATTGTATAAACTCATCAACAAAATACTATTGTTCTGGGCTTTGCTGCTTCAGTTTTGCCTTGGAAGAAGATCGAGGTGGGGATGAGGGATGATTCATTGGCTTTCCTGGGACCACGTAAGAGATTCCTGAAACTCAGGCAATTAGTTACTGAGGAACAGATCATTTATTTTAAAAGTAGTAATCATGGGAGCAAAGGAGTGTGATGAAAACACATGAGGGCCTGTCACCTCTTACCTGAGGTGAAGGAATCAAGGGTGTTCACTGAATTGAAGAGACAGAGTGACAGGGGAGCGATTCTCAGCAGTGCTTGGTCTAAGTAACCCCTGAAATTGCCTTGTGGTCAAAATCTTTCTGAGAGGTGTTCTGAGAGGATGCACCATCTCTTCCATATTCATTTTAGATTAACAATTTTACTGACAGATTTGAATAGGTGATAGTGATGAGCTGCGTTGTGCAAGTTTTTATTGTCCCAGTTTTCACTAAACGGTTACTATTCCACTTCAGTTCCATTCTCTTCTAGCATTATTGAGCACCTCTTATGTGCAGGCACTGAGCTGGGAGAGACTTTCACATATGCCCTTTCAAAAAACTTCTGCAATGGAATTAAGAGATGGCAGTGTGTATGGTCAAGAGGAAGGGCTTTGGAACTGTACAAACCTGGGTTCAAGTATGAATTCTGCCAGTTCCCAGCCGGGTGTGGGTAAGTTACTTAGCCTTTCTGAGCCTCCACTTCCTCATATGTAAAATGGGAATACATACTAACTGCCTTGCTGAGTAGTAGAGAGAAGTAAGGTAAGGTGGAAGTCAAGCCCAGGCACAGCAAGTGACACATAGCAGACTTGCTAGGACGTCAAATGGCTACTATTACCTATCTCTCTCTCTCTCTTTTTTTCCTGTGTGTGTCAGGCCAGTGTGGGGATCCGAATCCTTGACCTTGGTGTTACCAACACCACACTCTAACTAACTGAATTAACTGGCCAGCCCGATATCTCTTGTTGCAAACAAAGAAGGCCCAGAGAGGTGAGTGACCTGTTTGAGTGCAGCAAATACAGCCCCTGCTACTTTAAATGTTTATTACTTATCAGGCTGCACTCCGCTGTGGATGTCCTGCAGGAGCTGGCAAAGTCATGCTTATCTTGTCAGGTGGGGTCTCTCTGAAATGGCAGTGCTGATGGAGGTGATGGATCATGTACAGACATAACAACACTGGCAGTTACAGCAGCGGGAGAACATGTCCCAGAAGAAGGAACTGATGTGTTCCAGATGTGGAAGGGACCGGGTGAGGTTCAGACAGAACAATGGGTGTCTATTCCTGGTGTTACAACTCTAGAAGTTCTGCATTTTGTTAGCTATTCTGAGCTGCTAGTGACAACATACATGCTCTTTGGATGCCTGGCTTTCTCTTTCCCCCAGGTGATATGTACAGGCTGTTCAATATTGGTATTTGTGAAGCTGGCTATGAGTGAGGATGCTTTGGTGCCATCCTATTGAAAGGCATAATGCAAGACGTGAAGAGCTCACGTTTGAAAGCTAGGTAGGACCTCCCAGGATCTACATCTCCGAATCAAGCGTCAAGGTTTTGGTGGTGGCCAATTCGTACCCGAAAATGCCCTTAGTTGCTGTGGTGATGAAAAAGAGCTAAAAGCAGGAAAAGGTTATGAAATGTTGCCACGGGAAAAGTTTTTTTCCTCATCTATCTTAAATAAACATGTTCAAAATGTACTCTTTGAATCCACATGGGTAACGTTCATACTCTTTTCCCCATAAATGGCACATCACGACATTTATATAATCTAAGGTTATGTGGTCCAGATGTTCTATTTCTTGAAGTTACTCCAAGACGTCATAGAGGGTTTTGGTACTATTAACTGATTCATCTGCTTTATTGTAGTTACCGCCGACTGTAAACCAGCTGACAGGATCAAGAGTTCCATTTACACTAGTTTGGGCTCCAGATTACAGATCTTCTGTCTAGTTTGTTCTTTTAATACATACTCAATAAATCTTCTTGAGTAGGTGAATAAACAGAGACACTTCCACACATCAGAGGCAGTATTGCAGAAGCAGATTCTGAGATGGAGTTTGGTGTGCAGAATGGTTATTAAGGTGTGCCCTTAGGGTTGACACCCGTGGAAGAGAGGAATGGAAGTAGAATTAGGCAGAGAGAGAAGCTGAGCTACAACACAGGCCCAACGACAGCCCCAGCTGACCCTGTGGGGAGCTCTGGATCGAGAACAGCCCTTCCTTTATTTATTTATTTTTAAAAGTTGATTTATCTATTAATATTATTATTTTTTTACATTCTATGATGTTGTTGGGGAGCAGCCTAGGGGCAGGGGGAGAGGAGAAAGGGAAAGGAAATAGGGTGGGAGAAGGAGAAAGGAAGAGGGGCAGAGTCGACGCCTGTGGCACCCCCTCATTCTTGCTTGGGAGACCAGGGGCCTTTCAGGGTTGGCCGGGTCATTGCTGAGCTTGGTGCAGATGTCAGAGGGGTGTGGCTGAAGCCCTCGCCCTCCCACCACGCCAGCTCGGGAGAGCCTGGGGCGCTAACTGCAGCAGCTCAGTGGTCCTTGTTGGGCTGATTGCGGGTGTCGGGGGGCGTGGCCAAGGCCCTCTGTCCCCCACTGCGAGAATGACCCTTCAGAGGCGTCTCGAGTTGGGCCAAGATGGCCAGGCTTTTATAGCATTGCATCGATTAGTCGTTGTATTTGGGCCACCCTGGGAAGGGCATGGCCTTGGGTTAGGCAGCTCTCTGTAGCAGAGGCGATTCACTGACACCTGAAGTCCATCTGTGCTGTACGTTCCCTGCGGCAAGTCCTTCACTGAAGTGGAATGCAGACAGTGGGTGGGGTTCACGAGACAGCGTGTGTGTGTGATCATTAAATCTCATCAGACTGAAAAAAAGAGACTTACTCCGACCCTCTTTGCACGGTTCAATTTGAATGGCATAATGTCCTTTGAACAAAAGATGGTGCTGTCGTGTCAGTTTTGAAGTGCTTCGATGCAGTTAGGTATTCTGGCAGAAAGAAAGTAGGGCCATCCTATTCTGTTCATACAGAAAAAAACATAGGAAAGAGGATGAGATGCTATTTTTAAGTTGTTTTTCTCCTGACAACTGAAATACTTGAACGAGGTGAGGTCCATGATGCGTGCGAGCAGGTGTGTGTGTGTGTGTGTGTGTGTGTGCGCGGCGCGCACGTGCATGTGCATGCGTGCTGGCAGTGACGAAAGGGGTGGGGGATGGCAGAGATATTCCTCCCTGCCTGTCTCCCTCCTTTTCTTCTTTTCTTCCTTTCTTCAGAAAATACCTGAGTGCCAGCTCCTGGGTTCTGGGCTCTGGGGTGATCACCAGGGTAACAGAAATGAGCAATACCTAAACTCCCCTTTGGGAAGATTTGAGGAAACAAGGAAAGGGCACCTGTATGTACCATATGAAACATAAACTTCATGGGTGCTACATTCTTAGGTCATAGCTTAGGGAGTGATCAGGGAGGCTGGAGAGCACTTAGACCACACCTTGAACTGTGGCACTTAGCTCTCCATTCCAGAGGCAGATGCAGCACAAGGCTTGAGCCATGGTTTTGGGGTAACATACCTGGTTCTATAACTGAGCCTTACTGCCTTCTAGCTGTGTAAACTTTGGCAAATGACTTAAAATGGCTGGAAAAGGGGATACTAATAGTTCCTACATCATAGGGCTGCTGTGAGGATTGAGAGCTAATAAATTTAAAGGGTTAAGATTAGTGCATGGCATAGGATGGGGCTTAAAAGATGGGGCTTAAAAGATGCTAGCTATTATTTTTAATATCCTGTGTCAGTTTCCAAAAATTCTTGGACATCTACACTGTGCTGGGTCCTATGCTAGTTACCTGGGAAGCAAAGATGAACACGATTTAAAATTAAGACAATTAAATGAAGGTGTGAAGTCCTAGTACTGAGAGGCAGGCAGGATTTGTAGGAGTAGGAGAAGGGGCACCAAAGTCACCCTTGATGGCAGTGAGGAGCTTGGGGAAGGCTGCCTGGCTGAGGGGCTTTTAGAACTGAGCCACTAAAAGATGATTAAAGTTCAGCACGTGAGGGTGGGAGCAGATGGCTGGATGAGAGCAATCCAGGAAGAGGGCACAGATATTTGTGAGCAGGGAATGACTAAGTCCTGGCTAGCTTCATGAGTTTCCCTTGGTTACATAACCTCCCTACACCTGTTTTCTTACATATAAAGTGGACAATCACCCCACAGGGCTGTCATGAGGATTAAATGATTTATTATACTTAGACAGTGCCTGTCATATAGTGTTTGTTATTTTTATAGATAATCTTTTAAGAAATGATAAAGGAGCATATTTTAATACAGTGTGCTTTTTCTCACCTACTAAAGAATCTTGCACATCTTTCCACATCAGTAAACATTAATCCTACCTCATTGCTTTCAATGCTGTATGGCTCAGTGTGTCATGCATAGACTGTAATTTACTTTACCACTCTCATATTTATGGACATTTAGGTTGTGTCCATTTTTCGTTCTTACAAACAATGCTATAATGGTTGTCTTTGTGCACTTGTTCAAATATTTTTGTCAGATAAATTCCTACAAATCACATTGCTGGTATAAGGGAGAGCCCTACCATAGAGTAACTGTTTTCTTCTTCTTCAGTAAAAGCAGCTGCCAACTGCTCTCATTCAAAGCGCCCCTCGAGGACACGTCTTAAATCCGCAGATGTGCACCAGGCTTGGACCCCGTCCTAGATAAACAGTACAGTGGATTCACTGGGAAGCTGGAGGGAGGGCCCTCTGGAAGGCAGGGAGTTCTACTTCACCCACCTTTCCTTCCTGCACTCATCTTCCCCCTGAGATTCAGAGTTGGGGAGAGCGTTTGGGGTAGACGTTTCTGGCCCTAAGTATGCCTAATGGGTGTCCAGAACCCAGCCCCCTTGCTCGCTAGGGAAGTGGACCTGAGAGAGCTGAGAGAACAGCTTAGCCTGCAGCAGTTGAGGGGAAACTTCTGTTCTGGCTGTAACACTGAGCTCACAGATGGTCCAAGAACCACTGGTCTCTGGAAAGGGTCCAACACCAGACACTCTGGTAGGGGCCAGATTTATCACCACATTTGGGATACTGCCTCTCCCTCTCCCGAGACCTCTGGGGCATGTTTCCACTGGAGCCAGAAGCCCCACAACACCCAGCCTGTGAAGAACAGACCCTGAACCTGCATCTCTGCCACTGTGGGGGCCCATCTATGGAAATGCAATGTCTGTGTGAAGAAAACATAGGAGTTTTGACCTCGAGGACCCAGTGTGACGAGGAGCCCTCTTCACTGAGCTGACACTTGGAGGTGGGCCTCTTATGCTCTTTGAGAATCCCAATGACTGAAGTAGGAATTGTAAAGGCATCTGCAACAGTTGGCAAGAATCATCTAAGGAACATTCCAGAAATAGTCTTCAGTGATTCAGGGCAGTGGTAAATGAGAAACATGAGAGCACCAGACACAACCCATTTTCCATTTCTCTTTTTGCTGGAAGTTGTGAGCAGGGCTGACACCCACCCTTACGTTCTGACTGAGGATCTCCTGGACTTTTATAAAGTTGGGGCAGGCTCTCAGAAGGATATTCTGGGACCTCCACGTGAGAGCATGTGTCTTAGTATGATTGTGCTGCTATGGCAAAATACCTAGCTAGGTAATTTATCTTTTTTTATTGTTAAATTTTTTTCCTGATTTCATTCATACCTGGGAAATCCTTGGTCCTATGCCACTCCGAGATTATAAACATCTGACCTACAGTTTCTACTATTTTGTAATAATATAGCTATTTGTATTTAAATTTCAGTCTGAAATCTATTTTGGAGTAAGATGTTAAGAAAGAATGTTACTCTCTTCTCCCCTATGCCACCCAAATGTTTAGTCAAGACTCCCAGCACTATTTATTTATTTAAAATTTTTTTAATTGAAACGTATTGTTTGTACATATTTATGGGGTACAGAGTCATATTTCAATACGTGTATACAATATAATTTACAAATAACAGAGATGTATTTCCTCACGGTTTTGGAAGCTAGGAAGTCTAAGATCAAGGCACTGGCAGGTTCTGTGTCTGGTCAGGGCCCTGGTCTCTGCTTCCAAAGGGCACCTTGAACACTGTGTCCTAAATGGCAGAAGAGCAGAAGAGAGCAAACCTACTCCCTTAAGCCCTTTAAATAAGGGCCCTAATCCCATCCGTGAGGGTCTTGTTCTCATGACTTAATCACTTTCTAAAATCTGCACCTCCTAATACTATTGCTTGGGTGATTAAGTTTCCACATATGAACTTTGGGGGACACATTCAGACCATAGCAGTATAAAAACTGAGTATAAAAACAAAAAAGATGCTGGTATTTGTACTTGAATTTGGGAAGTAGACGTTCCCAAGTTGTTCTTTTCGAACTTGGACCAATTTATACACCGGCAGCGGATGTAAGTGCCTATTTGCCCTCACTTTAGACAACAGTGAATATCATTAAACTTTAAATATTTTGCCAAGCTGATAGGGATGTAAAGTGGCTTCCCGATATTGATTTAATTTGTATTTTCTTAATTATAAATGTAATGAAGTGTATTAAAATCTATTTATTGGACATTAGCATTTCTTTTGGGTTGTGTGACTTGCTTTATTGATTCTTAAAAGCTCATTTTATAGTAAAGAAGTTAGCCCTTTGTCTAGCAAACGTGTAGCCAATATTCTCCTAAGTGTTTTGTGTTCTTTTGACTTTGTTTTCCTGTGCAGAAGTATAAACGTTTCGTGTATTCAGATTTCTCATTTTCCTTTAGGGCTTTTGGGTTTTATGTCATACTTAGAAAGATGTTTCGCACTCCAAGATTATAAAACTATTAACCCATTCTTTTCTGGCATTTCTATGGTATCATTCCTTTAATTTTGTATGTAAATTAAAAATAATTTTGTGAAATCATATTTGTTTAAAACAGAAAAAGATAAAGGAGAAAACAAAATAACTCACTCATTATCCCAACACCCAGAGAAACTGTATGTTAACATAGGTTAACATAGTTAAGAAAAAATTATACATGCCAAAGGTTTTAAAAACATTAACAGTTGAGAATATATTAAACAATGTCTTTCTCACTTGTATGATGTCCCCTCACCATCTCTCTCCCAAGAGGTTTAGCTATCACCAATTTCTCATATCCTTTCAAAGAAAAAAATTTAAATTTATGGTGCACATATATATAATTGGAAAATGCATATGCCATGCTGTCACTCTATATCTTCCCTTAAAAATACAATTAATAATTATTAAAAATACAATTAATAATTACGAATTTTCTGGAATTTGTTTTAGTATAGGAAGTGAGGTAGACATCCAGCTTAATTTCCTTTTCTGAAATGGCCGGCCAATTATCCCAGTGCTATTTATTGACTAGTCCATCGTTTCCCTGCTGTTTTGAAGTGCCTCCTTTTTCATGTATTGAAGGGTCTCACTCTCTTTACTTAGGAGATCTGAGTGTTGTCAATTTTTATGTGATCTGTTAAAAATCCTCATTTTCTTCGGGCCTTGGTTTACTCCTGTGTAAAATGAAGGACTGAGAGGGATGAGGTTTAAGTTTTCCTCTAGCCTTAATACTGAATGTTGATGCCACAATTCCATCGTGATGTCAGATCCTCTTCCCTCTTGGGTCTTTTCAACCCATTGTGGGGACAGGCTCACCCAGCACCCAGTGCCTGGGGTCTGATTTCAGGGCTGTGCCTGCATCACTGTTTTTCATTACCCTTTTCTTCACGAAATCATTATGTTGAAACTTTGAAAGATTAAGCCGTCTCTTACATAAATTCTTGTGTGGCTTGTCATGCTGAGATAGAAGGAACTAAAAGGGTCTTAAAAAGTATTTTCAACTTGGATCTCTGGGACCTCTGAGGGGACAGAGGATTATGAAGACAGTAACAACTGGTGGTCTTTAAACACTTGAAAAGCTTTACAAAAATGAGGATTCTTGGGTCTAATTTCAACATTAACCTCTCTGCTTTGGGTAAGAAGCCTAACTACACAACAAGCTTATACTAGTCATGCTTGTCAGGGGAGAAGTGGGCAAATGTTGATTAAGTTCCAGATGTTCTACATATAGTGACTGATTTAATTCTCTTCACGATCTTGCCAGATCAGCACAATTATCTCCATTTTTAAGATGTGGAACTGAGCGGTAACTTGCCCCAGGCCACTAAGAAGGTCAGTAGGTTTTAAAACCTAGGATTCAAATTCAGGTCCACACAACAAAGCTGTTGCCCTGTACTTCCCACGCTTCAGTTCCCCAGTGGTGGAAATCTTATTGGTGTGAATATGTTCTTGATTAATTCAAAAAAGGGGGTAGTGGATTTATTTCCCTTGGTAGACTGTCATGGTACAAACCTGTAAAAATCCCTGGTGGAAATGCTGAGCTCCAGTACCCGGAGGGTTAGATTTTGACCCAGGGATTAAAGTAGCTGTCGTGGCACAGAATTCCCACCAGGTGGCACTGGGAACACAGCAAGTCTTTCAGCAGCATCACCTGGAGCCCACAGGCGCCTCTGGGGACCTGGGCGCAGATTTGGCATCTCCCCAGAGATGGAGTTTCCCTTTCTGTTTACTCTAAACTCTGCCAGGTGGGACACAGCTTATTGGGTTAAAGAGTGCCCCAAGTGATCCCTCTGCTTTTCATGACCTGGAGTTGGTACAGGGTCTGTCTTCTCAGCAATTAGATGGCCCAGGATTGGGCTCCTGTGCTGTTGGGTGGTCGCACCTCCAGTTGTAACAGGTGGTGGACTTCAGGTTGGGGGAGATCCTTCTGCCACTGCTTTTGCTGTGGTGCAGACAGGAGCATTTACTAAATGTGGATTGAAAGGTCCTGCGTTGAAGCACAGAGTAAGTTATAAACCATTAGAACGTGCTGTGGTAGGACTGAGCAGCAAGGAGGAAACAGAGTAAGAGAAGGGAAATGTACTTCAGTGAGTGCCTACTTTGTGCCAGGCACTGGGAGAGTAGCTTTATCCTATTTAGTGCTCACAATAATCCTGTGACTTAGCTACTATTATTGCTCCCATTTTATAGATGAAGAAACTAAGCCTTGCAGAGATGAAGGGACTTGACCAAAGTCACAGAGCAGGTCAACTTTGGAGCCAGGATTTTGTCCTAGTCCAAGTTCCCGGGACCTGATCCCAATGATCTGAGAAGAAGAAATAAGAAGAGAAGGTTTAAAATCTGTCATTTAGTAGTGCAGCCAACACCAACATTTCTCTTACCTTCTTGAAACTTTGGTTCCTGCAAGTGTTCAAAAGGCTTTTTGTAAAAAAGGGGTAGGCAGTATTAGCACCTCATTATAGATGAGGAAACTGATCAGAGGGGTTATACAGCTTGCTCAAGGTCTCACGCAATGGTAAGTGGCACAGCCAGGATTTAAAAATAATAATCTACGTGACTCAGAACGTTTGCTCTTTTGAAAATGCAAATATAATTGGAGTATGAGTACTCACTCATTTATTCTCTCAACAAAAACTGATCAGGCAGTACGGTATCTGAGCTTCAAACTTGATTGCAGCTACTTTCACTTTCAATACTAGTTCTTTTCACCTTTCAAGATTAGTTCTATCTAAATATTCTTTAGTCTTCCAGATTCATCCCTGTATCGCCTATCCTAGACAGTGCCCTGCCACCATAGACAGTCAATAAAAGCTAATTGAATGGAATTGAATTGAATTGAACTGATTAGATACAGCTGTAGTGCCTGAGGTGGTTGAGCTCTTTGGACTTTCCAAGTCTTCTGGAAGCAAATGATTGAAACTATTCAACATGATTCAGTATGGCCAACACTTATTCAGTGCCTGCTCTTTTATTCCTTTATTATTTAGCTAAGTTTGGCCATACTACCCAGCCTGTTGCCAAAATTAGACCATATGCTGAAATATAAAGCTACAATAATATCTAACATAAGGTCAGGAGACTATGAGCCTCATACTGGTGGGAAGGTGGAAGAGAAAAATATGAAACTTTAGGCTATTGGAAGGTAGCATTTTGTTTAGGAGAGCTGTATTTGAAGTTTGGTTATCCTGTTAACTAGTGTGTGAACTTGAGCAGGCAACATAACATTTCTGAGCATCAGTTTTTTCCTTTATAAGATTCATTTCTCATCTTATTGAATCGTCACCAACATAAGCTCTTTGAGGGCATGGCCTGAGTGCTTAGTGTCATATTTTCAGTGTCTGATGGAAGGCCTGGCACATAGTAGGTGCTCAATGAATATTGAAAGAAGAAAACTGTTCTTTAAAGTAGGTAATGCAAATTCAGTTATTCCAGTTTTATAGATAGGGAAACAGATTTAGGGCATTTGTTGAATGATATAATTATTTGAAACTTGTTCAAAGTCACTCATCTGAAAGTTGTAGAAGCCAAGTTTTCTGAATCCTGACCTTATAGTGTACTGGGTCTGAGTTTTCCTATCTGTGAAAATGACCTCGTAAGGGACTTCTGTGGTTCTTTGGAACCCAAATATCCTATACATTTAGGTCATTCAATCTGGTAAGTGGTGAAAAATATGATTTAATACCATCAACAATGACCAGGATTAGGATGGATATTTGGGAAATTTCATTCATTCATTCATTCATTCTTCCACTCATTCACTGGTGCAATAATTATTCTTTGAGCACTTGCTCTGTTCCAGACCCTGTACTATATTTTGAGGGCCAATATAAAGAGGAAACACAGTCCCTGGCCTCATTGAACTTGCAGCCTTGTAGAGAGTGCAGAAAGCAGCATTACAAAACAGGAAGTTGGTGCTATGACAGGAGAAGTAGAAAGTGCTGTGGGAGCAAGAGGGGAGGAAAGAATGGTTAGAGGAGGCTTCCTTAAAGATGTTTCATGTCGTAAGCTGGGAACTTACATAGGAGTAGAAGTCAGCCAGGACAAGAGTTAGAAGAAAGAGACCTGGTAGCTTTGGGATGGGGCAGGTAGATTGTCTCTTCTGGAAGAAGGATGAGGGAAGAGCACTCCCTGAGATGAAGTATAGAAACGTTCTATTTCTCCGCAGACCGTTTGGCTCTGAGAGTATTGGGGATAATATTTTAAAAATACTTCTTGATGTACTTTTTTTTCCTTCAGCACATGCTTATTTGGCCACATTATCTCTGGGCATTCACGCTGAAACAGGACTATCTCTACTGAATCCTATTTCCAGGTTGCTGGAAATTGCTGTGGTATTTCAGACCTCCAGCCAAGGATTTAAATGCAATGAGTTCATTGGAAGGTTGTAGGATCATGGGAAATGAGGGTGGGGGAAGTGATATGAGGCAGAGCAGTCAGCCTCAAAAGGGTGAGTTATTAATCCAGTTTTCATAGTAGTCAATTGTTGCTTGATTCCACAGAGAAATTCTGGAAAACATTGCAGTGTTCTCCCAGTCACTGGTTAAAGGCTGCCTTGTGTTAAATCCTGAGTATTTCCAGCCTGTGCAGGAGAAAGCCACGTGGGTTCTGTGGGCCTGAGCGTAGCTCTCTAAGACAACACAGGTGCTGGCAAGAATGTAAATAGTGAGGGCACCTGAGGGGCTGCCGGGAAGAACACTGACAGCGTCCGCTACACTCGGGGCCTTAGCTTCATGTTATGCTATGTTATGCCTTGTGCTATTGTATGAGTGATGATTCTAACAGATGTCATTGTAGCTTTTCAGGGGTCAGATTCCTTCTAGTTCCAGCCCATAGCCCTTTAGATGATAAAAAGATGAATACATAAACTCGGGACAGGGAGCATGGTCATGGAGACTTATCTGGAGAGTTTTGGGCTTATTCTAAACTCCACAGAAACCCATCTATAAATCTCTTCTTTTCAAAGTGGTTGGGCTACACAAAAATAGACACATCATAGTTACAACACCCAGTTCCATCTAGAAGCATGCTTCTCCAGTGACAGGGAGGGTCTGGACTATAGGGCTCCTCTTTATCGATCTACAGGGACCCATAACCTTAACAGACATATATGTCTGACTATATATGTGGAGCATATTCCCTGTGCCAGATACTGTGTGAAAAAGTGAGATATATGACTCCTCACCTCCAGGAGCTAATAGACTAGAAATTGATGACACAGACAAAAGTTATTAACCATGCCAGACTAAATGCAGATTGTTCCAAAATGGCAGTCCAGATACTAACAGCAATGATTTTCCTAAAGGGAAGAATTGATATGGGCCTAATTGGCAGGAGTAATGGAAGGAGAGAAGGGTTTGAGATAGATTTTGGAGGACCTGAGCACTCTGAAGAAGAAGGCACTCGCTGGAGAGGAGTGACAGAGCCTTTCAAGAGGTTTTTGGAACTAGGTTTTGAAGGGCCTTAGAATTCAGTTTTAATCCTGCAAGTGAGTGGTTTTTGAGGCATTTCCCATGGAGTCTGCTACCCCTCCTCAAAGAGCATTGCTAGAGGAGAGTGAGGGAAGACCAGTGGTAGGGCTCCCTGCCACTGCAACCAGCGCAGCTCTGCTTCATTGGCTTTGCACTCTGGGTTTTCAAATGAGTATTCATTTTAACAAAGGTTTCTATGGGTAAAAAACAAAAACAAAAACATAGAAAATCATGGTAGTAGTGACAGCAGAGTCATTAGTTTTAAATCAGTGAAGAATTGCTTAATGAAATTCAAACATCATTATCGGGTGCTTGCCATACCTTTTGCCGGGTGGGGGGATGTGCAAATGAGTACGGCAGTGGTGTGTGAGATGACACTCAATGGCAGTGTGCAGCACAAATTGTGGGGGAGGAAATCTGGAAGCATGGGGACAGCCTAGTAGCAGGTTCTAGTCATCCCGATGCGAAGTGATGACATTGGAACAATCACCATGGAGCAGCATTTCAACTCTTTCCTCCACACCTTCTGGGCTTTCGCATTCACTTTGCGCAGTGTGCTAAACTTCCCTCTGATAACTACACACTAAACTAAAGATTTATTTTCTTCTTTGGGAGTGCCTATGACTCTACAGGTAGATTTTCCAGCAGTGCATTTCTATATCTACAGGAACGGTGAGTGCAGCAGTCAAGAATGAGGCAATTAGGGGTTGGAGGATCATGATGACCTGCCCAGCTCTTGCTAGGCCATTTAGACATTCAAAGTCAATTAGAGAAACAAACAAACAAACAAACAAACAAACAAAAAACTATGAGTGGACCAAACAATACACATCTGTAAGCTGGCTCCATATATTCTTGCTCAGTCATTGAGACTCATGTTGTACAGTGCATGACTTTTCTTTGTATTTGTATAGACCTGCAACTTTCTGTCCCTTTCCTGACTGCTCTCTGATTGTTGACTCTATGTCTTGCCTGCTGCCAGTGCTATAGGTGCAGGCAGAATTTTAGAAGCCCAATCCTCCATAGAAAAAATGGTGTGCAGAGATGTGCACACACTAATGTCATGTTAGACAGATCTAAAAAAAGATTCTATTACGAAAAAAATTACAAGTAGAGTTGTTGAAGAGCACATACCACACTCTCTTTACTCCACAGAGAGATGTGCTCAGGCTGGGCATAGCTGAGCCATGCACCATGGCTAGAGTTCCTGTACAGGGGTCCTCCCTTCACCCCTTCTCCAAATGCTCCATATGTTGAGAGACTAGGGAGCCAGGAGACATTCATATGACTGTTACAGTAGAAGGTCCCTGGTTGATAGGGTGACCAACCATCCTGGTTTGCCTGGGACTGCTGTCCATACATTAGCACCCCATATTCTGCATCCTGGGGAACCCCTCCATCTTATGCAAGCTGGGAAGATTGAGAAAATGACATCATTAGAAGAAAGAATGCTTCAGAAGAGCTCAGGAACTGGTCACAGCATGTTTGTTTGCTGAGTTAACCCAGATCTACTAAGCGAGTGCTCTATAAGTTACCCAAAGTGGAAAAGAAGTAAACCTACAATCAGGCTTGGTCTTTCATTATTCTGTTGCCTGCCCTTGGAGACTTATGAAATTCTCTCTATTGACTCCAGCCGATTCTATGTCAATGTTTAGAAGGTGGGTGTCAATAAGGCCTCCTACAGCTAGGTTTGGTAAGGAGTTGTATATCCAACATAATGATGAGTTTGCATTTCAAGCTAGTGTTTAGGATTCTCAGGGAGTGCTCTTTGACCAAAATAAGAATAGAGCAAGTTATTTATCCTCTGAACCATCAATTGAGGCAGAGCCATTATCCCTCTTTGAGGATGAAACAGAATTTATCCCTTTAAACCCCAGGGTGCAGAAGCAAACTCCAGGGCCACTGCACATTTGTCCAATTGTAGGGGCCTGCCTATATCAAAACATCCAGCATTTTCTGGATGAAAAGCATATTTCCTGGAGTTCTCCCCTGATGCACTCAGTTCTTGTATAACCATGCCAGTAGAGCAGGCTATCTTAGAATGGCGACAGCCTTGCATTCTCCAGTTACATCCACTGCTGCTGGGAAAACTCCTAGATGGGGTGTGTATAGACAATGCCACCAAGTACCCAGCTCAAGACAAGAATGCTTTCCCCATTATTCTAAGTCAACCCTAAGAATTCATTTAATGGTCACTCCATAACAGGCCATTCAGGTTTATTCATCAGTGCTGGTGGCATACCCCTTTGTGCAAACCAACCCTTCAAACGTTTGTTTTTTTTTAAAAGGTGACCTGTAAGGGAATCTTAACCCTTGATTTGGTGTTATCAGTACCACACCCTCCCAAGTGAGCCATGGGATGGCCCTCTGTTCAAACATTTAAAGATTTCTCTTGCTTGAAGACTTATGATAGGCATCCTGAAAGCAGTCTAGTTCTAGTTTTGTACACTGACATTCTTGCTCCTGCTGATGTTTTCCTTAGGCCTCTATTGAATGTGCTATATGCTGTGGGCTGAATGTGTCTCCCCCAAATTCATGTGTTGGAAACTTAATCTCCAGTGCAACAGTGTTGGTAGGTGTTACCTAATGGGAGGTGTCTAGGCCATGAAAGCTCCACCCTCGTGAATGGATTAACACCATTATTAAAAGGGCTGTGGAATGGGTTTGCTGTCTTCTGCTCTTCTGCCATGTATGGACATAGCATTCATCCCCCTTTTGCCCTTTTGTCCCTTCCACCACGTGAGGAGGCAGCAAGAAGACTTTTACCAGATGCTGGTACTTTGATCTTGGACTTTTCAGCCTCCAGAACTGTGGGAAAACAAATTCCTACTCTCAGTTATTCTGTTATAGCAGCACAAAATGGACCAAGGCCCACTGGAATGAATGAATCCATACTGGATGCCACTTTGTGCATGGTGCGTGGTAACCTATGCTGAGATTGACTTACAAGCAGAGGAGTAGCAGGGTGCACAGGATCCTTGTAGCCCCCACAGTTGTTGTAAAGTAAGTTGTGGTTGGGCTACAAAGCTGGACCATGCAGTGAAAGCACTCTGGTGGAAGTTTGTTGTTAACTGCTTTACACATTTATAGGCAAGGCCAGAGGAATGGGGGTGACATCTGGTTTTCCATGTAGCACAGGAGCTTTTGATCTAGGAGGTAACCCTGAGAAGCCTCCTGAGTTAAGTCAGGGAGTTTGTGTACCAGTCTTGCTGTCAGGGGAACCCTCCCTATCTTTCTTTCTAGCTGAACTAACTCATTGTGAAGATATCAGGAAATGAAGAGGAAAAGAATGTTCTTGGCCATTGGCAACTAAAAGTTTGTCTTCTCTTATGTCTAGATTCTGGTTTAGCAGTAATAAATTTTTCCTGTTGAGCTACAAATCCTCCTTGATTCTTGCAGCTTTGGGGCTGTACTTTTAAACCATTTCGCTCTCACTGTCTTGGGCTACACAAAAAAGGACTTAAAATCAGAAGATGTGGGTTGGAGTACATGCTCGGCCTTTTGCTAGCTGTGTGGTCTTGGTAAGTCATGAATCTTTCTGAATCCATTTTCTTATCAGTAAAATATCTAACTCTTGGGGCTTCTCTAAGAGTCAGATAAAACAATAAATGTCAAGGCCTTTTGCAGTCTGTAAGAGTTTGCTATGATTATTATAGCTACCTGCGGAACTATAGGGAAACTGATAATATGTAAATGACACTGTTTGGCTCACCTTGCAGCAGCTGTTCTGGTTCTATTTACCACACATGGGTGAACAGTTTACTCCAAGGGAATAGTTTACTCATTACAGAGTTGTAACTGTTACAAATAGTACAGGGTGCCTCCCTGCTAATGTAAAACACGATCTGTGCCATCCCAAGAGCCAGCCAGATGCCAGATGCCACACTATGTGTGCAATAGAGAGTATCTGGGCCTGCTGTCTTGTAAAAATATAACGGCAGGTATCTAATGTGATTAAAGATTGTGTGAACAAGCCTGGCTCATTGACATGTTGTTCTGAATCCCACTAGAGACATTCTTGGACAGCAAACTCTTATTTTTCACCTGATTGCCCATATGAGTTTCCTTAAATTTGGCTGAGCCTTTGATTCGCTCTTCATTTTAAACAATATGGTACAGTGGGATGAGCATTTGCTTCGGAGAGACAAATTTGGGTTCAAATCTCAGCTCTGCTTCTTAAAAACTGAATGGCTTTTGGTGAGTCACCATAACTCCCTGAGCCTTGGTTTTCTTACCTACAAAATGGGGACAATAATATCCACCTAGTAGGGTTGGTAGGTGGATTAAGTAAGATAGTGTATGTGAAGCACCCAGTCTAGTATCAAGTGAGTTGTATATAAATCACAAATGTCAACTGTCCAACAAATGGCCATTGAGCCATCTGCAGCTCATTTGGCCCAGGGTCAGGTTCACTTAGGATTTGTTGTTATGTATGTTCTAGTGCTTTTCACGTTTCAATATGCCTATAAAGCAGCAGAAATCTTGTTAAAATGCAGGCTAAGGTCAAGTAGGTCTGGAATGGGGCTTGAGAGTCTGCGTTTCTAACGAGCTCCCAGGTGATGCTGATGCTACTACTCAGGAGCCATACTTTGAGTAGTGAATTTTTTAACCTTATCTATTACATCGAGTACATTGGTTATTAGTAAACCAATAGGGCCCAGCCACTGGTCCTCTACTCTTCCTGCTTAACTCAGAAGTTCTCAAGCATCAGTTGGCTAACTGTTTCTGCCTGTGGAAGAATCAACTGCAGAAGAATCAATTGTAAAAATACAGATTCCTGAATCCACCTCAGGAGATTCTATTTCTGTAGGTGAGAGGCGGGACTTTGAATCTGTATTTTTAAAAGGCATCCCTAGAGATTCTGATGAGAACCAGCTATGTAATGACTGCTGCCAGGTGTCGGGACAGCATGTTGAGATCCACTAGTCATTATACTTGAAGCTGAGCATGACTTGCCATCACTATTTTTGTAATGCCTTCCAAACTGGCTGCCCTGGTACTACTCTTGCCCACCATGGTTTGTTCTCAGTATATTAACCTGAATGATTGTGTTAAAATGCAAGTCATATGTCACTCCTCTGATTGAATCCTCTGATAGCTCCCCATTTTTCTCAGAATAAAAACCAAAGTTCTTACAATAGTTTTTTAAAAGACCTATATGATCAGATTCCCTATTACCTCTCTGACCTCATTCCTGACTACTCTCTTTGGCACGCTACTGTGGAAACAGAAGCAGCCTTAATTTTTGCCGAACATGTTAAGTAAGCACCAACCTTTAGTTCTTTGCTCTGAATTTATTCTTTATCCTGAGATGCTCTTCTCCCAGATAACAGCACCATCAACTCCCTTCTCCTCCAAGACTTTGCTCAGATGCCCTGGTGATGCTTACCCTAGGCCAACCTATTTAAAATCTCTCTGTCTCTGTCTCCATATCCAGGACCTCCTTTATTCAATTTTATTTTTCCTTTCATTTTCTAATATACCATATTTGTTCATTGTCTGTCTTGCTCCATAAGAATGTCAGCTCCATGAGGGCAGGGCATTGTTTTCTCCTCTGATGTTTTCCATCTACTTAGCACGTACCAACATTTGTTACACAGTGGATGCTCAATACATATTTTTAAAATAAGTGACTGATGCATGTAAAGTGTCAATCACCATGCCTGACACATAGACAGTATTGAGTAAATGGTAGTTTTTATTATTTTTGAAACATCTGAAAAGATATTCCTGTCTTGGGTGCCCCCATCTAAAGCTCTGCATAGCACATGTTTGCCCCTCAGTGAGTCAATGCCTCACCATAGCCCTGTGAGGTGAGTGAGGCTGGGATTCCCCCCTCGTTCTGAGATAAGCCAATAGGCTCACTATGGCTAAGTGATTCATGTAACTAGTATGTAATAGAACCAGTGCTAAATTGATTCCAGGTCTCTCAGTTTGTAACCCAGGTGTCTTTCTATGCTGCCATGGAAATTAGAAAGGAGAGATGACTTTTTTATCAAGTTCTTAACTTTTCGAAGCCCAGATATGTGTTAATCAAATATCCAAAGTGCTCATGTGCACAAGTGCCAAGATAATGTCAATAGTCTATCATGAGCCTCATTCATCTACATTACCCTGAAACAAAGATGAGCTGTAAATTTGGGCAGCATAGAACTGAATGACAAAGAACAATTACAAGAACTTTCACACAGTGGATTAAAAAAAATCACTGATTTCCCAAAGGGATTGTAAATATCTTGTCTTTTTTTGTTATTTGAATAAAGAAACCCAGTTGGGAGTAATGCTAAACTCTAATTAAAATAAGTTATATTATAATCGGTGTACTGGAAATTTAAAAATATAGAAAAACCTGTCTGTAATACTGTCACCCTTACAAATCAATAGTTGTCACTTTAATGTTCTCTTCCATACTTTGCTTATATGCCATGGTATTTTTGCATGAAATAGCAATTTCTTCTTTTTAAATTTTATATACCCTAAACTTTTTAGCTAACTGTCTGGTGTTTAGAAATATTATAGTTTGCAAGTTATATAACATACCATCCGGTTGGTGTGCCACGGTTCATTGAACAATACCCCTATTGTTGAATTTGTAGATTATTTTCAGCGTTTCACTGTTTAAATGCATTGTAATGAATGTCTTTTCTTATGCATCTTTTCCTTTACAGATTCCTCCTCCCCCTGTCTTAATTCCCCAAAGTGTTACTACTAGATTAATTGTTTTTTTATTACTCAAAAAATAAGGTTCGTATTTCGCTCCTGTTTATGGCCTGGGATGATTTCAGGAAGTGGCTAGTATAAATTTTATAGATAGGAAATTAGAAAACAATTGATCACTATCCCTTGCTTGTTAATTTTGTTATCAGGACACCAACTTCAGTGATAGCCCCGTCCTGGAGATGATACTGTTGGGATTGTTTTATTCTCTGGGAATTTACTCAGTAATAAGGAGGTTTCTCTTTTCAGAGGTCCTCTGGGCTGAATGTTTGTGTCCCACCAAAATTCATATGTTGAAATCCTAATCCCCAAGGTGATGGTGTTGAGATATGGGGTTCTTTGGAGGGTTAGATCATGAAGGAGGAGCCCTCATGAATGGGATTAGTGTCCTTATAAAAGAGACCCCATAGAGCTAGCTAGCCCCTTCCACCATGTGAAGAAGCAGTGAGAAGTTGCTGCCATCTAAGAGGAAACAGCCCTCACCAGACACCAAATCTTCAGAGTGCCTTGATCCTGGACTTCCCAGTCTCTAGAACTGTGAGAAATAAATTTCTGTTGTTCATAATCTACCCAGTCTATGTATTTTGTTATAACAGCCCAAACAGGCTAAGGCAAAAACACTATGTTGTCATCCTTCAGATACTGACCCCTGATTAAAATTCTCTTAAGATAGGCTCTGCCAGGAACAGGACTAAGCTTGGAATCAGAAAACTTGGACTTAAATCTTAACTATTTATAAAAATGCTTTGTAAAGCTCTTTACATATCAAGGTGTTGTTATCTGTTTATTATGGAGAAGGAAAAAATAATTCAATTATTCAAATCGACTCCTAAATTCTCAAAAGATATCTTGAGGGTTTAGATCTGTGCTTTGGCTTTTAGATCTGACTCATTGGAAAGGTATATCCTGTGGTGCGTGTAAAATTGTGTGTTTTCTAGTGTATTGATTGTGTGAGGTAGAAAGATAGACCTGGATTTGACTCTAGCTCCATTATTTACAAGCTGGATGATTGAGGAAAAATTTGACAACGTCTCTGAAATGGGAATAATAATAGGGCAAAAAGGGGGAAATAAACAAGACAGCACACATCAAATGTCTAGCAGAGTGCCTGGCATTCAGGCATCAGTAGTATTAGTCCCCCCAACCCCCTACTCCAATACACCAGGAGAGGTTAATAGGTATTTTCACAGATTATTTTCAAAAGCTTCAAGAGAGTAAGACTTTACTTTAGCATCAATGTATTTTAGTTTGGGTTCCATAAAACATTTAGGAGTATTTTAAGATGAGTTTCTTATTTCAAGGGCATCTTAAATTATTTCTGGAGCTAGGCTGGCTCAGTTGGCTATATTCAGTAAGTGATAGCTGACACTTAATCTATTTATTTCAGTATATTTGCTATCCACTGTCTTTCCTGTTGGTCCAGATAGAATGGATTTATTTTCAAGTCAAGATGAATGCTTATGTCCAAAGCTAGAGTTCGGATGCAGAAGTGCATGCATTGGTAGTTGAAGAGCATAAATACTGTCACAACTTGTCCATGAGATGAAAAGTAGTAACTTCTCTCATCCATTGCAATCCTACCTAAAAAGGTCTTTGTTTTACTATTCAAAAAATCTAATGATTCTTTCCATTTCTACATCACTCTGCTATCATTCTTCAGGCATTCTGCCAGGCATACTGGCATGGAAAGCAGCACATACTTGTCTGAGGCACTGTCAAGAGTAAGCTGGTAGAAGCTTGAACAGAACTTCATTCTATCCATTTCTATATCATTTTATGTAACATGTTCACATTAATTACTTTCACTAAATCTAACTTTATTCCCCTGAGGGATTCACATTGCAAAAGCATTTATCATTAAACACTCATTATGTGTTGGATTTGTCTATAAGGCACTTCTACACAACTTTCTCATGTAATCTTCACTTTCAGCACTTGATGAAGACAGGTAATTGGAAAGCACAGTGACTAGGATTCAAATCCAGGTCTTGAACTCCCAGTCTAGTGCCTTTTTTTTTTTTTTTTTTGCAGCGATCTTATTTCTCAAGAAGATGGTGTGATGCTGTAGAAAGGGCACCAGCCTGAGTGGGGGAACTGGGGTCCTAATCTTAGTGAGCAGCTCATGATGAAGCCTTGGGGGAGTCATGTCTTCTCTCTGGGTCTCAAGCATCTTACTGGTGAAATGAGGAGCTTAGACATGATTACATCTTTGATCTCTCTCTAGCCTGACAATTCACGTGCCTATGAAACACACTACTAAATGAGGATGTGCTTTCATTGAACAGCTGTCCACATTTGGAAAGAAGTTTATGAGACAAATTTTAGGTTTGTAATAATCTGGTCACCTGACTCTACAGGCCTCATTCCAGCAGTCCTTACTTTTAATGCTCACATGCAGCTGCCCAGGGTAAACAAGAAGTTTGGAGCTTGATCTGATCCTACTTCCCTGTGTAACAGAGACAGAAGATTTTCTCCCCCATTCTCAAGGAAGACAAGAAAAAAGAAAATGGAAAGAAGAATTGTGATCTGTTTTTATAATAGCCTCAAATGCATAGATCGTTACTGCTGGAAGGGACCTTGGAGAGAATTTGTTTCAACTCAATAATTTTAAATACTAGGAAACTGAAGCCCAGAGTAAGGGAGTGCAGGAAAGCCCACAGTCTCACAGTGAGTTAGAGGAAATCAGGACTAGAACCCAGGGTTCCTGGCTCACAGGCCAGTGTACTTATACTCAATGACTGAGAGCTTGGAGCACTGCTCAGTTTTAGGTTCATGCTAGCCAGCTAGTACATAAAACTGTGAGTTGGTTGATGCAATCTTAGATTGCTTTAGTGGAATCAGCAGAAATACAGCATGGGATACTGTTGAGGACTTGGGCTTTGGAGCCACGCAGGCTGGGGTTACTAGTTTGTAAACGTGGGCAAATCACTTTGAGAACAAGTAAGTATTGTGGTCTGATTGAAGTGTGGGGGGTGTGGAGGAGTGTGGTGGCAGGTGAGACTGAAGAGGCAAGTGGGAGATAACACCACGGAAGGGTTTTTAATTATAAATGTTGTATCTGGATAATCAGCCTTCTATTTTTTCACTTTTTTCCTACTTGGGGAATAGAAAGAGAAGAGGATCTAGAATGGAAGACCAGATTTGAGTATCACCTGTATCACTTTTCAATTTGTGTCACCTTGTGCAAGAAAATCTCTATAAATCTTAGTTCCTTTCCCTTTATAGGATCCTCTTGGGCACTTATAGCCTCACATTCTCCTGGTCTCTTCTCTATTCTAGCTATTGTAGCTACTGTAACAGTTTTGTTCAAGCTTCTACCAGCTTTACTCTCGACAGTGCCTCAGTCAAGTGTGTGCTGCTTTCCATACCAATATGCCTACAGGAGCCCGCACAACACTCACACACATGCAATATGGATGTGCATGAGAGTTAGTGACCCAAGAACATTTCCCAACCAATGGGAAATAGAATTGGGGGCTCCTCAGAAAGGAAGGCAAGATGAGCACCACAATGGAGGCCAATTGAATAATGCCTTCTTGAGTTGGCTTTCTCTCTTCCCTCCATCCATCACTTCTGCTGATTGGCAACACTTCTCAATCTACAGCTACAAGCCTTATCTCAGGTTCTGCTTTCAGATGCAAGCCAGGCTAAGACATCATTTGTAAACTGGAGGTCATAAAATAATACCTTCCTGTGGGTTGTTAAATGAGGTATGTATGCAATAACATAATAAAGATTAAATGAGATATGTACATAAATGTGCCTGTAAAATACATAGCCTGGTCCTTAGTGCAGAATCAATGCTCAGGAAGTTATTATGTATTATGATTTGGTTACTGCTTCTGTCAATGGGCTTACATTATCAATTATGGTATTTATATCATGCATCTTATTTGTGAAATTATAGGCTGAGTTTTAATGTAGTAATGTGATTTTTGTTTTCCAGGTCATTTCAGTAAAATGTTAAAAAACATAATAAAATGATTATTTTTGGATCCATTCCACCTACAATTGAGGAACTTCCAGTTTTACCCCTTGATGTTTCCAGGATCAGACTTTTATGCACTTTTTACTACTGGGAGGTGTCTAGCGTTTTCTTTTTATTTTCCCCTGCTGCATATTTGAAGACAGTGTTTTCTACCTATTTTGCAGATGTGGACATTGAAACTTAGGTGTTTTCTCAACTTTATGAAAGTCATGCAACTAGTAAGTGGTACTCCCTGTAATTGAATTGGTCTCATTTCGGAACCGAAGTTCAAACCCAGTTGGTTTCTTTTCAGCTTTTCCATATCATTCCTCATGATTTCATTATAGTCACTCCTGTATAGAGGGAGCATAGATGATTTTAATTTTCTTTTTTTCCAGTGGCAAGAACAACTTTATCAGATCGAAACACCCTAGACAAAGGAGCCCAGGGAAGCAAAACTCATCAGAAAAATAGAGGAAGTTTTCATGGAGTTTCCATGAGTCAGAAAATTTAATGAAGCCAGTTATATTGTTTACCAAGTTAAGATCCTCTCAGATGTCAGGAGATAGATGCCTCGATGTCAGCTCATAATATATAGCTCTGGTGTGATAACAGAAAAATGAGAGGCTGGAATCCCTCCGTGCTAAGAGATAATGAAGGAGGCCAGAGATAAGTTTGAAGAAACACTGGTTACCAAGAGGGATAGCAATTGTTTTATGTTAAATCAAATATTTATGAGGCTGGAATTTGATTACCCATGGTTTAACAATTCAAAGGAAAGATAATTTTCTAGAGATGCCCAAGGTGTTAGAGTAATTCAAATAACTATACCTTGTATGAAAATAATTAATTGCTAGGATTCGGAATGCATGCAAATTGTGATGAGAATATAAAAGATATTTTGCAGCGTTAAGGCACGACGGTGAAATCTGTTGGAAGTATTAAAATACATCCTGTTGTCATAGACACCACTTCATCCCTTGTCAATACAGAATATTTGGTTTTGAGTTTGGATTTTACTGACATTTATTGAATGCTTACCATGTGTTAGACACTTTTATACTGGCTTTAAAAATTTTAATGATCACAAAACCCATTAAGGTATATATTTTTATTTTATTTTATGGATAAGAAAACTGACATCCAGAGAGGCTAAATGGTGCTCAGAGACACAGAGTTCGTAAAGTGAAAGTTGGGCTTGATGCTCAGGTCTGTATGACACCAAAATCCGTGATCTTTCCCTTACATCATTCTGCCATTCAGGCATTCCTAACAAAAATTTCTGGCTCAAAAGGGGGTTATGGAGACTTGGCATGAGGTCTGCTGTCTTGGTGGAGCAAAACAAGCAATACATTATTCTGAGTGGGAAGAAAATAAACGAGGTCAAGATCATTCATCAAGTGTGCCCACTGATTTATTGCTGGAAAAGTCTCTCTTTACCTTTGATAAGAAATGAACCTAAGTCTGTGAGAGCTAAGGGAGGCTGGCAGTCGTGTGGCTCAATGTCCTCCTTTTATAGATGAGGACCCTGGGGTCCATAAGGGGGAAGTGATTTGTCTAAGGTTGTTATGTGATGAATCAGTGTCTGAGCTTACTTACCAGAGTCCTAGTTCTCTATAGTACAATCTTGGGCCTGTCCTCAGGAAATACGTGAAAAAAGATTGACCACATTTGCTTAAACCTCAGAAGCAATTAACTCTCCAGTAGTGTGGAAAACAGGTTTTGAGCTATATTTATCGATGCATAGATTTCACAGAGCTGTGATATTTGAAGACAAATGGCTGTGTCCATAATTAAGACTGCTGAGGAATTGGCATGTGTGATATGATGATGGAAGACTCAGATAAAGGACAAGGGAGAAATACTGGTCAGGAAGATACAGTCACTATGACCTTGATGCCCTCTTCCTGTTCATTGATTTCCCAATTAAATATAACCTCTGATTCAGTCAGTTCCTATATATTGCAAGTTATTGATGCTCTGCTGTAGGAAGCAAAGATGACCTACAGATGAAACTGCAGAAGAGGACGATCTCACTTTATATTTTTATTCAATATAACAGAGTGATGAAGAGATTCTCCATTAATAATCTTTTCTATTAAGACTATTTCATTGTGTGATAAAAGTCATAGAGTAAGCAGCAGTCAAAATTGTCAAGAAACCTGATTTTGGACTGAGTTTGAGTTCTGACTCCATCACATTTAAATGTTTTATTTCATTTAATCCACACAAAAACTTTATAAGGTATTGTGACCCCCATATTAGAGATGGGGAAAATGAGTCTTAGGAAAGTTAATATGACTCTTAAAATCACACATTAAATGGTGGAGTCATTTAGAATAAAAAATGTTTCTAGAGAAATAAGAACACATATTCTTATTTGTTTTATTTAAGTGTCAGTCTGATGAGCTATGCTAATAATTAAGGATTGAATGGCTCTCCATCTCCTGCAATGTAAAGTCCAAGGTCACTGATGTGGTATGGACGGCCCTCAGTGTTCTGGCCCTCAGTGTTCTGGCTTCCATCTGCCTCCCTGGCCTCACTTTCCTCCCTTTCTGCTTCATGCATTGTGTTCCAACCACAGGAAATGCTTGAGGTTCCCAGTGCACACAGCTTTTTTCTTGTCTTTGCTTTTGCTCATGCCATTCTCTCGGTCTAGAATGCCCACTCCCCATACTTCTCACTAACTCCTACTCATTGTTCAGTACTCACCCAACATACTCTAATAAAATGTTCAAATAAAATAAGAATACTCTTGAACTGCTTTATTCATGTAAATTTCCTTGAACTCTGCAAGTTGGGTTAGGGACCTCTTTGATACACAACTATAGTATTCTGCATATCCTAATATTGTATTCATCACATTACATTATAATTATTTCTTCCTTTCTGTGTTTTCAACTAATCTGTAAACTCTTTCAAGGAAGGATCATGCCTTTGTAACTTGAGAGTAAAGCAGAGTGTCTGCCACTTTGTAGTTACTCAGTGAGTACTTGCTAAATGAAAGATGCTGACACATATCTACTTAAGTCAATTTATGATGCCATTTTGACAGACTCAGTAGGTACAATTAATAGGTTCACGTGTCAGAGGGATTTGAGTTGGGGGTAGGGCTCAGGAGGCTGGGCTCTTCTCTAGCACAGCTAGGATGCATGTGCAAAATGTTTTCAGCCTCCAGGCTCATTCCCTCTTGGGTGTGAGGTGATGAGCACCAAGTTTGTTGCAGTGCTGAAATTTCCCTAAGTGCACGTGGAGTTTGAACTTTGTCTTGTTGTCCTCTTCTTGGTATATTTCGTACTTAGAATAAGACTTGGGAATGGGCACGTCTATTGTATGTTTGCCTTTTCTTCAACATCGTGTATGTACACTTAGGCTTTAAGACTATCTCTCTCCTTAAGAATATTTCGCTCCTTAAGAATAGTTACGTCCCATGTATTTCCTTACACCCTCAAGAAAGCAAATCATTAGATCTCTAACCCTTGACAACTCCTATGGTTTGAGGTTAAATTCAAACTCCCTACTCATAAAACTGAGCTTCAACCTAGATATAGACCAGACAAATACACACAGTGAATATCATGAATGACCACAGGCTCCTGCAGCTATGTCCCTTCCATGAAATCAGACCCTTCTCCTACAATGCTAGCCTGGATTACACCTGTTTTCCAAGCCCCTTTGATGAGAATTCTTTGGACTTTAAGGCTTACTCCAGTCTTTTTGGATCACATTAAGGTCAAGCATGTCTTGTGACCAATGTCTTTCTATTATGATAGAGCGATAGGAAAGGTGGGACAGGCCTACAAGTTTTCAAGATTTGAATAGCTCCATCTGTATGAAAACAAAACAAAGACAAATTCTGATCATAAGTGTAATGCTTTATGCTCTTCAGAGAGATAGACATGTCAACACAATAGTGAAGAAGAAATTGAACCATTCAAGAAATTGAGATACCCAGTAGTTTTGAATAGGTCAGCCATTCTCACTGTTCTTTTGGACAGCTGCAGGGTCATGTCTTCTTATGGGAATTTTAGAACTCTGAAAACTCACTCACTGGAATGGCTTTAATTAGACTGCAGCCATTTCCTCTCCTGTTTCCTTGTCAGATGTAGTCCCTACAGCACATAAGTCGTCATGCAGGTTTTTATGCATAGTCTGAACACATTGGTGATAGAGGGTCCTTGAGATGCTTGAGAAGATTGCCTTATGACTTTGCTCTCAGCAAGCCGACCTTCACAAACTGGAGGCATCACCTTCACAAGGGCAGCTTCAGTGTCTCCTTTGAAAAAGTAATTTTCTTTTGTGAGTAACATGCTGTGTCATGGTTTATAACAATGGGAGGAACTGAACGCTTTAGAACCCAGGAGTCAAAAAGAGCTGTCTGTCTAAGGAGTAACAAGAACTGATTTTATTCTCTGCTATGCAATGATGAAAAGGCATCTTGTAAAAGCTTTTAGTTGGTTTTCTTTTCTTCTAATCATGGTCAGGAATGCATCTAATGCATTTTGTGCCTTTGAAAGAAAAAAGAAGAACCATTTTAAAGAAGAATTACCTTCATCTAAAAAGATTTTATCTGACTAGAATTGGGGACATGGGCTCTTTATGAAGTATACAAGTTAACACTGGGCTGTAGGAACAGAGAAGAGTTAGTGTGAACTCTGTTTGGGAATCTGAGAAGGTTACATAGGGGGTGACATTTCAACTGGCCCTTAAAGGATGTATAGGAGATTTCTAGGTGAAGAAAGGAAAGGGGCATACTAAACAAGGGAAAAAACATGAGCAAAGGCACAAAAGCCCTTCCAAAAATCTCTACATAATTTTTTTTGGTAAGCTCTCAGACTTCTTTTTCTCCTGCAGTCAGTATAAGAAATGCTGCTTAGGTTTCCAGAATATCCCCAAATTTTATTTTAGGAATCATGCACCTAAAATATCAAATTAACAGTACAATTTCAACTGTATTATTTCATTAAAAAATACTTATTGAGCACCTAGTATTGTTTTAGTTGTATACCAGCCAGGTGATACAGCAATGAACAAACTGTCAAAAATCCCTTCCCTGATTGTGCTTAGGGGATTCAGAATGCTATGTATAATAATTCTGAGAGTTTTGATTTGAGGATGCTGTAAAAGCAGCTCCCTCCTCTCTCTCTCAGTATTAGTACTTTTGTGCTGTTATAACAGGAGTTAGCTTAGTTTCAGGGATGGCAGATACAGGCACATGTTGTCTTACTCTCTGCGCTTGTTACTCTCTCAGATAAAGCTAATTAACTATGTCTTGGTTTCTAATTAACTTGGATCTAGCCCCAGAATCCTTCTCAAGAGAGTATACCAAGTAGCCATTTTCAACTAATCAGAACTTGCTTGTAAAATAAAGCCCCAGGTCAATTACTCTATGTAGTTCTAAATTTTGGAGGATAAAAACGGTGTTCAGAGGGCTCTACCCTGGATGTGGGAGTCAGTCCATACTGGCTGCAAATGATACATGCTTAGTCTTCTAGTTACTTCAGTTCAACCCAGAAATTTCTTGCGCACATAATATGTTCTAGCATAAGTTATGCTTCTTTCTATTAAGGAACTTAAAGTCCAGTTAGTGAGGGCGACAGATATGTTAGTTACTACTTGCAGTATGGATTAATAAGTATGATAGAAATTAGGATAAAGCATGCAGGGAAGTAAAGGAGAGGGTGATCCATTCTACGGAGGGGATGGGGAAAGGATCATGAAAGATTCAGAGGACATGATAGTTCAAGTTTATATGTGTATGTATCTATATTTGCTTTTCAGCTTTAATGAGGTATAATTGACAAATAAAATTGTACATGTTGAAGGTGTACAATAGTTTTGATATACATATACATTATGAAATGGTTGCCATAATCAAGCTGATTAACATATCTATCACCTCACATTGTTGCCTTTCTTTTTGTGTGGGCTACAGTACTTAAGATCAACTCTTAGCAAATTTCAGGTACACGATACACTGCTATTAACCATGTTGTACAAGTCTCCAGAACTTATTTATCTTACAACTGCGAGTGTGTACCCTTTGATCAACATCTCCCATTTTCTCAATCCCAACCACTGGTAACCATTTTACACTGTTTCTATGAGTATGATGTTTTTAGATTCCACATATAGTGAGATCATGTGGTATTTGCTTTTCTGTGTCTGGCTTGCTTCACTCAGTATCCATCTAGGTTCATCCATGTTGTTGCAAATGGCAGAATTTCCTTCTTTTTAAAGGCTGAATAATATTCCACTATGTATATATCATATGTTTCTACACACTACATTTTCTTTTCCATTATTCTATCTATTCTGAATAATGCTGCCATGAACATGGTAGTGCAGATATCTCTTTGACATACTGATTTCATTTCCTTTGGATACATACCCAGAAGTGGGATTGCTAGATCATATGGTAGTTCTATTTTTAATTATTTGAGGAGACTCCAAGCTGTTTTCCTTGATGGAATGTACCAATTTACAATCCCACCAACAAAGTATAACAGTTTCCTTTTCACCAAAGGTTCACCAACACTTCTTATCTTTGCCTTTTTGATAATAGCCATACTAACAGGTATGAGATGATATTTCATTGTGATTTTGATTTACATTTCCATGATGATTAGTAATGTTGAATGTTTTTCCATATACCTGTTGGCCATTTATATGTCTTCTTGGAAAAGAAAATGCCTATTTAGATTCTCTGCCCTTTTAAAAATAAGGTAAATTGTTTTCTTTTTGCTATTGAGTTGTATGAATTCCTTGAATATTTTGAACATTAGCCCCTTGTCAAATATAGGGTCTGCAAGTATTTTATCCCATTCCATGGGTTGCTTTTTCACTTTGTTGATTGTTTCTTTTGCTGTGCAGAAACTTAGTTTGATGTTCCAATTGTTTATTTTTGATTTTATTTCCAGCACTTTTGGTGTCATTTCCAAAAAAATCACTGTCCAGACCAATGTCAAGGAGTTTTTCCAAAAATTTTCTTTGACGAGTTTTATGATTTAAGTTCTTACTTTTAAGTCTTTAATCAATTTTGAGTTATGATAAGAATCCAATTGCATTTTTTGTGCATGTGGATATCCAGTTTCCCAACACATTTATTAAAGAGACTATCCTTTCCCCATTGTGTATTCTTGACACCTTCATTGAAGATCAGTTGACTGTATATGTGTGGGTTTATTTATGGCTTTCCGTTTTGTTCCATTGATCTATGGGTATGTTTTTATGCCAGTAACACTGTTTTGATTACTATAGCTTTGTAATATAATTTGAAATCAGGAAGTGTTTGGCCTCCAGCTTTGTTCTCTTGGTAAAGATTGTTTTAGTCGTTCATGGTGTTCTGTAGTTCAATATGAACTTTAGGGTTTTTTTTTTTTGTAAAAAATATTATTGGAATTTTGACAGGGATTGCATTGAATCTGTAAATTCAGTAGTATGAAAATTTTAATATTAATTCTTTCAATCTATGACATGGGATATCTTTCTATTTATTGGCATCGTTCTCAATTTCTTTTGTCAGTGTGTTATAATTTTTAGTGTAGAGATCTTTCATTTCATTGGTTAAATTTATTACTAAGTATTTTACTCTTTTTGATGCTATTGTATATGGCATTGTCTTCTTAATTTCTTTTTTGGGTAATTTGTTGAATTAAATGATTTGTACATGTCTCTTAGGTCAATTTGGCTTCTATTGTTTAATTTGCTGTTCTTTATTGACTTATTTTATGATCTGTTTTTTGTTGAAAGTGGGGTGTTGAAGTTCCCTACTATTATGGTATTGCAGTCTATTTCTTCCTTCAGCTCTGTTAATATTTGCTTTATTTATGTAGGTACTCCAGTGTTGGTTGCATATATTTACAGTTGTTATATTCTCTGATGAATTGACCCCTTTATCATTATATAATGACCTTCCTTATCTTGTTTCAGATTTTGACTGAAAGTCTATTTTGTCTGATATATGTATAGCCATTCCTGTTCTCTTTTGGTTTTCACTTGCATGAAATATCTTTTTCCTTTACTTTCAATCTGTTTGTGTTGTTTAGGCTAATGTGACTCTCTTGTAGGTAGCATATTGTTGAATCTTGTTTATTTATTCATTCAGCCACTCTGTGTTTTTTGATTGGAGAATTTAATTTATTTAAATATATATTAATTATTGATATATAAGGAGTTACTACTACACGTTTGTTAATTATTTTCTCATTGTTTTATAGAATTATTATTTTCTTTTTTGCTCTCTTCCTTTGTGAATTGATAATTTTACATAGTGGTATGCTTTAATTTCTTTATCTTTATCTTTTATGTATCCACTATTGGTGTTTGCTTTGTGGTTACCATAAGGCTTCCATAAAACATCTTATAATTATAACAGTCTATTTTAAGCTGAATAAAATCTGAATTTAAATCACATGCAGAAACTCTACACTTTTACTCCTGCCTCACATTTTGTTTTTGTTGTCAGAATTTACATCTTTCCATATTGCATATATCTTAACAAATTATTGTAGCTTTTATTATTTTAACAGTTTGCCTTTTACCCTTTATGCTAGAGATATAAATAATTTATACACTACCATTATGGTATTAGACTATTCTGAATTTGTATGCTTACTTTTATAAGTGAATTTTATACTTAATGAATTATACATAGTTCATTAAGTATAAAAGTGAATTATACATAATTTATACTAATATGTTTTCATGTTACTAATTAGCATCATTTTGTTTCAGCTTGAAGAACTCCTTTTACTGTTTCTTTTAAGACAGATATAGTGGTGATGAATTCCCTAAGCTTTTGTTTGTCTGGGAAAGTCATTATCTCTTCTTCATTTCTGAAGGACATCTTTGCTGGATGTAATATTCTTTGTTGGCAGTTTTTTTTTTCTTTCAGTATGTTAAATATATCATCTCACTCTCTACTGGCCTGCAAGGTTTCTGCTGAAAAATTTTCTTATAGTTTTAGGGGTTCCCTTGTATTTGAGGAACACCTTTCTCTTGCTGCTTTCAAGATTCTCTCTTTGTCTTTGATTTTTGACAATTTGTTTTTATCAGGTCTGGGTGAAATCTTTTTCTGATTTTGATTTTATTGATACTGTTGAGATTCATATACGTGGATGTCCATATTTCTCCCCAGATTGGATAGTTTTCAGCCATTATTTAAATAAGCTTTCTGTTTCTTTCTCTTTCTCTTGTTCTTCTGAGTCTCCTATAATGTCAATGTTAGCTCTTTTATTTTGTCCAATAAATCCTGTAGGCTTTTACCATTCCTTTTCATTTTTTTCCACCTCTGACTGGATATTTTTAAATAACTTGTCCTTGAGTTCACAGACATTTTCTTTTGCTTAATAAAATCTGATCTTGACATTCTCTATTGCATTTTTATTTAATTCATTATATTCCTCAGCTGTAGAATTTCTGTTTGGTTCTTTTTTATGATTTCTATCTCTTTGTTAAACTTCTAATTTTGTTCTTGTATTGTTTTTCTAATTTTATTTGTTGTTTACTTGTGTTCTCCTAGTTTGCTGAGCTTCCTTAAAACAATTATTTTGAGTTCTTAGGCAATTCATAGATCTCCCCTTTGGGGGTTGGTTACTGGAATATTATTGTGTTTCCTTGGTGGTGTCATGTTTCCTTGGCTTTTAACGCTCTGTGAGGTCTTGCAGTGCTGTTTTCACATTTGTAGAATAACCTTTTCTAGTCTTCACTGACTCACTTTGAGAGGAAAACACCTGACCTTCACAGCTTAGCTTGGAATTCTCAGGCTCTTTCAGATCTTTTCCATGGATGTGCCCTCCACACATCTGTTGTTCCATCTTTGGGGGTATTCTTAATATTGTATATCTTCTTTTGATCTCACAAAGCCAAGCTGAGTACTGAGAGCCTTCCATCTATTTTCTCTGTCAAAACTCTTTAAAATGATTAAGATTGTGTGCTTTCTGTCAATCCCACATAATTGAAATGGCTGACTCCATGAGATGCTTGCACTTTCTGTGCTCAGGGACACAGTCAGGGAGCTGGCTTGTGGAAAGAGGTATGTGGAGCATTTGGAATGTCTGTAGGTCAATGGGCAGGGAGGGTGTGGTCTTCAGGCAATGCAACCCAAGTGACTTGTGGCAGGTTTCCTGATGGAATATGTGGGGTGGTTAGTAGGCTCCATCACCTCTCTTCCTTGTTCCAATCCTTTCTCAACCACTCAGCTGTGCTGGTCACCTCAGTACTCCAGATGCAGCAAGAAGAAAGTGAGCCTCTTGGGTAGCATCGCTAAGGGCTTGGGAAGCCAGGCACTCACTATGCTCTCTCTTTTCCCTTTGGGAGAAATTGCAGGCTAAGATAGACTCTTTTGGCACTGAACTGTCCCACCTTGGGGCAGGGTGATATGGGTGAAGTGAAACTATTCTTTTTACCATATTCAATGCATCTATTCTCAGATTTTGTTGTCCAATGGTGTGCTGGAACTTGTCTGTCAGACTCCTGGACTCTGGCAAAGGTATTCTTATCTGTGTATAGTTGTCTACATTGATGCTTCTGTGGAGGGATAATGGTAGAAAGCTCCTATTCCACCATCTTGTTGATGTCACTACTGTAGTCAAAGTAAATTTAAAAAGACAATAATAATTCACCAGATAAGTATATGGTTGGAGTAAGGGAATTTCAGATAACAGAGGCAAAGACATGGAAGTATAAAGCCATGTAGGTAATCATTGCATGGATCATCTTCATTATAGAATCCCAGATTTCTGCTAGATACCATGTCCCTTGAAGGAAGAAACTCAAATAAACAACCGCATGATGCCTAGTTCAATTTAGGTGTTCAATAAATGTTTGTAGAAAGAAGTAATGGAAGTAATGGATGTTATTCAATTTTTCCTTTGACTCTATTCTGGTACCACCTATTTTATCAAATAACATCTTTACTGAAGTTTTCTACATGTTTTGAGGTCAGTTGCATTAAGAGAAATTAATTTGACTCAGTTTAATTAATGAGGATTGACCACACATTCCATGGAATCCCTCCCTTGGAGGATCAGGAAAGGATCCAGGAGTAGCTATCTTTTGAAATGGGCCTCCTTTGAATATCTACAACTAGCATGGCTCTGTAATTTATTGTCCAAACATGGAACTTTTTGGAAGTAAATGCATGTGCTATTAATAATTACACATTATTATGGGGTAATAGGTGTAAACTAGTATTTATCGTTGGTAGAAAGAGTCAAATCAATATGTTATAACTAATAATCATGACAGCAAATTAAAGACCATGGTGTTTCAGAAAAAAGAGAAGATATAGATTTCCACTGGAGGACTTAGGGGGATTCTTCACAAGAGAGCTGACATTTGAGCTGGGTTTTGAGGAAGCAGAGTGCATGTGGTACGTCTGGGGAAAACAATGAACAGCTTAGTTTTTTTGAAACTATGTGATGGGGAACGTGAAAATTAAAGCTGGACCCAGACTACAAAACTCTCAAAGTCCAGGCTGAGGAGGCTTTAAAAAAATTTGTAGTTCTGTCAGCATAAACCCAAAGTTTAGAAAGGCTTAGGCATCGTCCATTACCGTAAAGAATCCAATCTTATTTGTAGCTCACTGTAATACTTACTGTCAATCCAGAACATGGTGTCAAATGTTTCCTTATTGTCCCTCTTTGGGACACTTTCAGTCCTCCGTGGTTTCCTGGAAGTCCCTTTTTTGTAGGGCATCCTTCTACATTGCTGGATTATATGATAGTTCTGTTTTTAAATTTTTTTGAGGAACCTCAATACTATTTTCCATAATGGCTGTACTAATTTACATTTATTGAGATTACTAAAACTGTTAACCTCTTTTGTCCAAGGCCAGAAAAACTAATTGGTTGGTCTGACTTGGACTTTCACTTTTTTGTTTTTCAGATTCAGATTCTCTACAACAAACTGAGCTTTCTGTTTCTAAAGTTGGAAACCTCTCGTAACTAGCATTGTATTATTATGCTAAAAGACCCTTTCCCCACTTGACAGAGATGAAAAATGACAAAACTGGGTAAAGAGAACCAAGAACTCTATATTTCCACTTCATTCAGTCTTTCATTTATTCATTTAACAAATATTTATTTTGTTAGGCAGTGTATCTGTAGTGTTAAATAAAATATATTATTCCTGTCCTTGAGAGACTCATATTTTTATCTGGGAGCTAGTTATTACATAGCTAATAATATAACAATTAATATTTAATCACAATGGTAGCAAATGCCATAATAAAAATATTCAAGAGTATAACTAAAAGTGAATAATGAGGGAGCTAACCCAATCTGGAATAAACCAAAGCAGCTTTTTAAAAAAATATTTCCAAAGATTTTACTGAGATTTATTCTTACCCCCAGCATGTGATGTTTTTATTACATTGCTTTTTAAAAATTATTTTATTTTTTTTAATTGACAGGTAATACTTTCTGTATTTACCATGTACAACATGATTTTTGAAGTACATGTACATTGTGAAGTGACTAAATCTATCTAATTAACATATGCATCACCTCACACAGTTATCATTTTTGTGGTGAGAATACTTTACACCCACTCTCTTAGTATTTATCCAGAATACAATATGTTATGAACTATAGTCACCATGTTGTACAATGGATCTCTTTAACTTACGCCTCCTACCTAACTGAAATTTTGTATTCTTTGACCAACATCTCCCCAACACCCCCTCCATCAACCCAAGAGCCCCCTCCCCTCCAGTAACCACCATTCTACTCTCCACTTCTACGAGTTAAACTTTTTAAGATTCCACATATGAGTGAGATCATGCAGTATTTGGCTTTATGTGCCTGGCCTATTTCACTTAATGTAATGTCCTCCAGATTCAGCCATGTTGTCACAGATGACAGGATTTCTTTATTTTTTATGACTGAATAGTATTCCATTGTGTATATATACCACATTTTCTTTATGCATTCATACATTGGTGGACACTTACTTGATTCTATTTCTTGACTATTATAAACAGTGCCACCATGAACATGGGAGTACAGATATCTCTTTGACATACTAACTTAATTTCCTTTGGATATATACTCTGTAGTGGAATTGCTGGATTATGTGGTGGTTCTGTTTTTAATTCTTTTGAGGAACCTCCGTACTGTTTTCCATAATGGCTGTACAGATTCACATTCACACCAACAGTGAGTTTCCCTTTTCTCAGCATATTCACTGACACTCATTATCTTTTGTCCTTTGGATAATAGCCATTCTAACAGGTGTGAGGTGATATCTCAATGTTCTTTTAATTTGCATTTCCCTGACCAAAGAATGCTTTCTTGTAAAAGTGATAAATTAGGTAAGATTTGAAGTATGGTTAGGAATAAGAAAGGAAAATGGAGAGGGGGAGGAGAAGAGCATTTCGTGCAGAAAGACCAGCATTTGAAAAGGCCCTGTGGGAAGAAGCACGTTACTTTTGAAGACTATTGTGGTCGGAGAACAGAGAAGGAAAATGGCACAAAATGCAGCTGGAGAACTTCACATGTGTCAGATTATGCATTAAAGAGGGCCATGTTTGGGATTTTGATCTCTATCTCAGGAGCAAAAGGGAGCCATTGACAGATGTTACACAGGGGGCTGTAACAATCAAATTTGCTTTTTGAAAATCATTCCAGATATACTGTGAACAATAGATTGGAGGAGGACAAAAGTGTATCTAAGGAATCATTGTAGTAGTTCAAATGTGGAGTGAAAGTAGCTTAAACTTGGATCATAGTAGTGTGGATGGAGAAAAATATACTGGAGAAATGATAGTGGCTGTATCAAGAGGACTTGGAGACTGATAGGTCATGGGTAGGAAGGAAGAGGGAGATATCAAGGATGAGTCACAAATTTCTGACTTCAACTGTTGAGTGAGTAGTGGTGACATCTCCTGAGATGTCGACCCTAAAAAAGACCAAGATTAGGTGCAAACCATCTTACATTTGTATATTGCACCTGAGGACCCCAAGAAATAGATTAGAAGAATTAGGAAAATTTCTTCAGGTTATACAGCAACCTAGTGGTGACCAAAACTTAGATTCTGGACTCCTCATTATTCAATTTCTCTTCTTCCTCCTCACCGCCATGCATGCAGCCTTCTAAGTGAACTCTAGGTTTATAGACTGGCCTCCTTTTAATTTATCCCCCACACTGATACACAACTCTGTCTAAATCCCGTCAGTGATTCCCACTCTTTGACTAAAGAATAAAGTCAATGGTCCTTTCATGGCATATATGAGTAAACCATTTCTTCATCTGAAGGGAACTGTAGGTCATTTAATTTAGTTGGAACATAGAGTACAATCATGGAGCGGGAAAACAAGAGACTGAGGGGTCTGTTAGAATCCAGATTAGAAAGATTTCATAAATATTTTTCATATTTTAGGCTGTAATTTAAGAGAAATGGAAAGCCATGAAAGGATTTTCAGATATTCTATTTTTGTCAAGTTATATATAAACATGATCTAAAGAGTCAATTTATTCTACCATGCATTTAATTAAAAAAAAAGAGCAGTCCCCAGCTCTGCACCTTATCCCCATTTTCCCACTTTAGGGAAGTAAACACTTTTAACAGTTTTGGCTGCATTTTGGTACATTTACCTCCAATTCTCTAAATCACATGCCTACATTGCTACTTTTTGATTTTTTAGTTTTGTGCATTTATCTATCAGCTTCACAGCACAGCAGAGACAATTTAGCTCTCGTTAACTTCTTGCCTCCCTCCTGGTCCCATCATATACATATGTACTTATCATCCTCCAACTTCCCAAAATATATTATAATTTTAGTTGGGTAAATATTCAGAGTTTACATTATTATGACTATGTCAATTCTCTTCAGAGATAAGCAATAATGTAAGCTTCTTCCTTCCTGCTCACGTGATTGTTTTCTGCATAGTTAATAAAGGTCTTGATTTTTATCTGCTTAGATTTTTATGTATTTATAACTAATTTGTCTCTTGACTCTCCCCAAGTTGAGTAAATATTCTCACAACACATTAAAAAACATCAGGTATTTTGTTAATTTATCTTCTTCAAGAAGTTTAGCTCGGAGTATTATTTTATGACGTCTGTGCTTGCTATGAGCTGTCATCCCAGGATCTCCTTTTTCTATCTTCATGACATTCCCTTTGCCTCTCCCTGATGTGGGAAGCACATCATCATTCATTGAGTCTATCTCCTGTTCTTTTATTGTTTAAAACTCATATATCCTCTAAAAACTCGTACGGGAAGGTGCATCAGAGGTAAACATTTTGAAAACTTGTGTGTCAGATATCTTTATTCTACCCTCACACTTAATTGATAGCTTGGCTGGGTATGGAATTCTCAGTTTGAAAAATGTTGAAGCTATTGCTTTGTTCTGGTTTTCATTGAGAAGTCCATTGCCCTTATGAGTCTCTAGAATGACACTTATATATGCCTTTTAGGATCTTCTTATATGAAACTTGTATAGAACTTTTCTCTTTATTCTCATAGTTCTGACATTTTTGATATGCTGTGTTGTAGGTCTATTTCTAGCTATCATTCTAAGCATTCAAGTGAGCCTTTAAAAATGTAAAAACCTCTATTCTTCTGGAAAAAATCTTCTATTTCTGAGACAATTTCTTTATTTTTATTTTCTCTCATTTAAGAACTCATGATATTTTGCTGTCAAAAAAAGCAGAAACAGTATTTTACTTTTATATCTTTTCTCTCCCCTTCTTTTCTTCTCTCTTTAAAATTTTGCTTCCTGAGATAGTTTTCAACTTTGTATTCCAACCCTTTTTGAATTTTTTATTACTGTTACCATATTTTGAAGTTTCCAATTTTATGATTTCTGAAAATTTCTTTTTATTTTTTGATAAACATTTTCTTTAAATGAATTCAGAGCCCTCTTTTATCCTTTCAGAAATTCTGATCAGTCCCCCCCCTTTTATCTCCCTGCATAGTTTATTTCACTATTATGTTGCTAATTTTTGTTTGTTTAGGCCTTTGTCTTTCATTTTTAAGTGTTTTTCTCAAACGGCTGGTGATCATTGTTGGCCATTCATATTAAAGAGTGTCTGAGGGCAGGTGAAGATGGATGTTAGTCTTAAGAAGGGAACTCTTACTCTGCCTTTTAGTTCTGTCTGGGCTCTCAATGGATTGGACGATGCCCACTCACATTGGTGAGGGTAAACCTTCTTTTCTCAGTCTGCTGATTCAAATGCTGATATCTTCCAGAAACACACTCACAGACACACGCAGAAGTACTGTTTTACCAGCTGTATGGGCATCTCTCATCCCAGTCAAGTTGACACATAGAATTAATCATCACAATGGGCAAGGCATTGTATTATGCAATTTGTATCTTTTGTCTTCTTTAATCTTTAAAATAACCTAAAACATATATGTAAATTATGCACATTTTACCAACACAACCTAATTTTCTGAGTATTTAATTGAATTCTTCAATGTCATACAACTAGCAAGGAGAAGAACTGAGGTTCGATCCTTCGGTTATCTAGACCTAAAGTTGATGCTCATTTTATAGTGCCATGTTTCCTCCTGTTTGAACTTGAGTGTGTACCTGAATGTATATATTCAAGGAGTAATACTATTACTTATATATGTGTATACACAGACTTCAACGTGTCATGTGTAAAATACTTCACTGTAATTATTCATTCCTTACCCCTCTGTGCTGGAGGACAGGCCACAGAGATTTTAAATAGAAAACTTCATCTCAAATACTTATTTCAAAACAGAAGGAGGAGGAGAGAAGAAGATGATAATGAAGAGAAAGAAGAAAGATATGGTAAAGATAAATATTAACTTATAGGGCAGGCCTTTGGGGGTATGATCTTTGGGAAGGAAAACAGAACATAGATTATTTAAACCCACATTTGTTTTATTGAGAAAGTATCAGAAAAAATGAAATGAATTCATGTTAACTGCTCACTACTTGAGTGCTGAATGCAAATTAATTGTTAAAACCATCTGGTAATCATTTGAATCTGGCAATAAAAGTTATAAGTGAAGCATTTATCATCAAACTGAAGGCACTTTTTAAAATGGATCTTTTATTCAATTTTTATGTTTTTGTAGTGAATTTAAGATTTTTTTTTCTAGCCAAATAGTACTTTCAGCTTCTATTTGTAATTAGGATGACTCTAATGACATAGTTTTGGCACTAGAAGTAATATTGCAATTGGCTTTCATTGATCAGTACAGCATCTGCTGCTTGACCCAACAAAATAATGTAAACTTTGATTAAATTAAGAGGAAACCAATCAACATACTTTGATTTTAAGAAAACCTTTTATAGATTTCAGAATGTGCACAGAAGTGAGTGTCTGTGTGTGTGTGCATGTGTGGCTTAAGGATACAAATTTAAATTTCTATTGTGTATCATTGCAGAGATGCTTATTTAACCTTGACAATGGTATGCTCTTCCAGAAGATAGTCAAAGGAAATAGCATCTTTGGTATCAGTCTAACATCCTCAGAAATAGTATCTCTTTAACTGGGGTGAGAGGGATCCCTATTTAGAACCCTGTACTTTACTGGAGCCTACAGATAACAGGCATATCAAAATAAAACTTATTAAAGAGCACATGCATACCTCTCTCACTTAGAATACAGTGCTCAGTATTGGCACATTGCTACCCATTATCCCAAAGATCGGCTCTTGTGATTACCACCATCAAGACCCAGGGAAATGCTTCTTCATATCTCTTTCCTATATTCACAAAATAAAAGGCAACTGTGTATGAGTACTTGAATTTTCGTGTGTTTGCCTCAATTCATGTCAGAGAGGCACAACACTTTTGAATGCTGAGAGGATTTGAGTAGAGAAGCTTTCAGTAAAGGGAAAAGGTAAGATAACTGTCTTGTCAAATCTTTCCTCTTAGGTAGCATAAATGCAATAGATTTTTGGTTTAAAATGTAATTTCATAGTATTGTCCAGCATTCATGAGGAAATGTTTCTGTTTTTTAATATGAGGTTACAGAGGTTTCATGACTCAGCATAATATTGACAAGAACTGTACATGGATGTTAAGAAACATTTGGGGGTATTAACCAAAATTGTTTAAGTAAAGGTAAAGTTTCTAATATAACTTTTTGAAAATATAATAATTATTAATATTTTAATAAAAATAACACTATTTGTAATTCTAGTGTTCAGTGTTCATCTGTTTGCCAATGTAAAGAATCAGTCTCACACTTCATTAGTTTATGTTTAGATCTACATCTGTACAAATTTGGCAGATGAAATTTTGAATATCTTTGGGAACCAATTTCAGTACTTCTGAAGGTAGAATCAATAAGGGAAAAAATCTGGGTAAAAATGATCACAAAACATTGTCTATATAAGGAGTTAGCTACATGGATAAATAACAGCCAACAAGTGTGTACTAGTTTTCTATTGCTGCTGAAACACATTTCCACAAACATAGCAGCTTAAAACAACACACATTTATATCCCAGTTTCTATAGATCAGAAGTCTGGGCACAAATCTGCTTCTCTTTTTAGAGTCTAATAAGGCTGAAACTTAGGTTTTGGCAGGGCTGCACTTCTTTTTGGAGGCTCTGGGGATAAATCTGTCTCCAAGCTCATTCAGGTTGATAGTGGAATTGAGTTCTACGCAATTTTATGAAGACTGAGGTCCCCATTTCCTTGCTGGCTGTTGGACAGGGATTGTTCTATACTTCTAGAGACTTGTATTCCTTGGCTTGTGGACCCCCTTCCTACATCTCCAAAGCAAGCAATGGTTGATTAAATGTTTTTTAAACTTTGAATCTATCCTGCCTCTTCTTCCACAGCAGCATCTTTTCAATTCACACTTTGCCTTCCTCTTCTTCTATTAAGGGCTCATGTGATTTCATTAGTCTCACCTGGATGAACAAGATAATGTTTAAGATAGGGATCTTAATATCAGCTGATTAGTAAACTTAATTCCATCTTCAAGGTCCCTTCATAGCAGTACCTAGATTAGTGTTTGATTAAATAACCAGGGAATGAGAATATTGGGGAGGGGCATCTTTAGAATTCTGCCTACCACAAAGTGCCTGATGATAATAATGATTTCTAATGTTTATACAGAACTTTACTATTTACCATAGCTGTTCACATTAGTTAATTTGAGTCTTATCTCAATCCCCTAAAAGGTGCCATCCCTATTTTACAAGTAATGAATCTAAGCATAGAAGATATTTAGTGATTTGTCTCCCTGTTCCATTCTTGGTATGTAGTAGATATTTCCCCTTTTTGCTTTTTTTCCCCCCAGTCTTGGTGCAATGATTGCCTTTTAGTCTTGGGAACTGAGACCCAGCCTTACAACTCCACCATTTTTCCCCTCCACATTCCAGAAGCTATTTTTATTTCTCTTACATTGATTTCCTCATTTTAATGACTGTAACGTATATCATGTCACACTAACCATTGAAGACCTTTGTCTTACTGATGATATAAATGGCTAAGAGAGAATCTGATATTAAAAAAAAAAATACCACCAAAAATGTTGGTCAAAGGGTACATACAAACTTTCAGTTATAAGATGAATAAATTCTGGGGATATAATGTACACCATAGTGCCTATAATTAGTATTGTATTGTATACTTGAAATTTGCTAAAAGTTGATCTTAAATGTTTTCACCACAAATAAATGATAACTATGTGAGATGATATACATGTTAACTAACTTGATGTGGTAATCATTTCACAATATATACATATATGAAGTCTTCATAGTGTACACCTTAAACTTATACAGTTTTGTCAATTATACCTCAATAAGAAAGAAAAAAAGAGATAAAAACTCTTAAGAAGTAATAGTGAAATAAGACTGGGTAGAGAATATGAGCAATTCATTCATAAAAAAGTAATGCAAATGTCCAATAAATATATTTAAATTATTTTCAACTTCAATGGTAATTATATAAATAAAAATGAAGTGAGAGATATTCTCATGATGCAAAAAACAAACAAAATCCTCCATCAATAAGAGCAGATTACATAATTCTTTAAGAAAAAAAAGTACCTTGTTATATTTATCAGGCAATGATACAAACTAAGTTTTACTCTTCCCCTGTTGGTGGTGGACTAGCAGTTATCCACCTATATTCTTTTCTTTAGTCAAACTAGCTGTTGTCCCAGACATCCTCAAAGTATCATTGGATATCTTGTTCCTGTATGTAGCCTATATCACTCCCTAATCTATATTTTGTGAAGACTATGTGGTGGAATGAAAAGCACATAAGCTTTATAATCAATAAGACTTTGTTGTTATCTGAGTGTATGATCTTGGGAAATCTGTATAACTTCTTTGAGTCTACATTTTCTCAATCACAAAAATGGGAGCAAGTACTCCTGCCTCTTGGAGTTGCTTAAGGATTGAATGAGTTAATAATACATGGATGCACATGACACCATGTCTGACATATGCTAGCTGCCTGAAAAATTGTGGATGCTATTTTCATAATTAATAGTTTATATTCCTGCTTTCTTTACATTGTGAGTTTTTAGAAGGTCAGAGCCATATTTTACTCATTTTTGCATGTTTTCTTTGTTTCTTAACACATAGTGCATTCTTAATACATTCTTAAGTTAAACTTATAATAAACTTTAAGACCGGACTTCCTTGTAACTATTCCAACACTATTTTATGGGGAAAATGCTTGGGAGAAGGTGAATGTGACTGATGGCGACTGTTCCTGAGCTGTTAATAGAAAAAAAGTGAAACTGGAAGTTCATTATTTTTTCTTCTCTTCATTAACTTTATTTGTTTTCACTTGTCCAGGTTCATTCTCATTGATTCCGAATTGCTCCCAAGTGCATGGTTTCATTAGTTTTGTTCTCACACATGCTACTGGCAGGGAGCTGCCATTTTTTTGTATTTTGATGTCTGCAGTACTTCCCATGGTCCTCGGATTTAGCTCTTTGTGTAGCATATTGATACCACAGATAATCCTGCTTGTCTTCCATTGTCCCTTTAGAGGGCCTCCCTAAGAAGTTTATTTTCCAAATATTTCTGTGCTGCCATGGATTGATGGTTTGGGGAAATTCTCTTTAAATGGATTTCCTGAACAGAGCCAGATGCTACAGAGCCGTGAATGATATATTTCTTCAGGTATTTTTTTCCCCCAAGAAAATATTGGGAAGAGAAAACATTTGTTTGTCTTATAAAGTCTTCTCTCAGCCATTTTCTAGGATGGGTCAGGAATGGGTTGTAAAACATATTGACTGAAATACAAATCCAGACTTAATGCCTTAATCCAGGATGCTATCAGTGTTTACTGGGATTACTACAATGGGCTTCCACCTGGACTACCTGCATTCATTCTGGCCCCTTTCTTTTTAAAAAATTTTTTAGTTGGGGATTTTTGTTTCATTCATTTATTTACTTTTTACTGAAGCATAATTGATTATACATATTTGTAGGGTACAAAGTTGACTGTCAGTAGTTGTGTACAGTATGTGATGGTCAAATCAGGATAGTAGCTTATTTATCACTACAATATGTAGTCATTCTTTGTGTCCATCAACAAATTTCTCATTAATTTCTCATTAACCACCCTCCCTCCCTCCTTCCCCTTTCTACTTCTAGTAACCCCAGTTCTGTTCTATCCTTCTAAAAGTTCAGTGTATCATTGTGATTGTTGTTTCTTTCCTTTTCTCTCTTTGTTGTTTATTTGTTTATTTATTAATTCAGCTCCCACTTATCAGTGAGGACATGTGATATTTCTCTTTCTGCATCTGGGTTGTTTCACTTAACATAATTTTCTCCAGGCCCATCCATGTTGATGCAAATGGCAGAATTCCATTCTTTGTTATGGCTGAGTAGTACTCCCTTATGCATATGCACCACATTTTCCTTACCCAGTCATCCATCAATGGACATTTAGGTTGGTTCCACAGCCTGGCTATTGTAAATAGAGCTGTGATAAACCTGGGAATGCAGGTAGCCCTTTAACATGATGATTTCCGTTCCTTTGGATATATACCCAGTAGTGGGATTGCTGTATCCTATGGTAGTTCTATCCATAGTTGTTTAAAGAAACTCCATACTGTTCTCCATAATGGCTTTACTAATTTACAGTCCCTCAAACAGTGCAGAAGTGCTCCCCTTTCTCCCCATCCTTGCCAGCATTTGTTATTCTCTTTTTGGTAATAGCCAGTCTAATGGGATGAGATGATATCTCAGGGTGATTTTGATTTGCAAATCCATGATCATTAGTGTTGTTGAGGATTTTTTCATTTGTCTGTTGGCCATTTGTATGTCCTCCCTCAAAAGATGTCTGCTCAGCTCCTTTGCCATTTTTTAATCTGATTATTTTATTTTATTTTATTTTTTTACTGTGAAGTTGTTTGAGTTCTTTGTATATTCTGGATATTAACCTCTTTTTTCCCCCTGCAGAAAGAATGCATTTAATAAAATGGTTTCTTTCTTTTTAAATTTTATTTTGTTGATATACAATGTGGTTGATTATTGTGGCCCATTACTGAAACCTCCCTCCCACCTCCCTCTCCCCACTCCCACCAAACAATGTCCTTTCTGTTTGCTTGCCATATCAACTTCAAGGAATTGTAATTGTTGTGTCTTCTTCAACCCACCCCCCGGTTTCTTTTTTTTGTGTGTGTGTGTGAATTTATTTATTTATTTTTAGCTCGCACCAATCAGTGAGAACATGTGGTATTTCTCTTTCTGTGCCTGACTTGTTTCACTTAATATAATTCTCTCTAGGTTGATCCATGTCATTGCAAATGGCAGTATTTCATTCTTTTTCATAGCTGAGTAGTATTCCATTGTGTAGATATACCACATTTTCCATAGCCACTCACCTGATGATGGACATTTGGGCTGGTTCCAACTCTTGGCTATTGTAAAGAGTGCTGCGATGAACATTGGGGAACAGGTATACCTACAACTTCATGATTTCCATTCCTCTGGGTATATTCCCAACAGTGGGATAGCTGGGTCATATGGTAGATCTATCTGCAATTGTTTGAGAAACCTCCATACCATTTTCCATAGAGGCTGCACCATTTTGCAGTCCCACCAACAATGTATGAGAGTTCCTTTTTCTCTGCAACCTCGCCAGCATTCATTGTTCAGAGTCTTTTGGATTTCAGCCATCCTCACTGGGGAGAGATGGTATCTCAGTGTGGTTTTGATTTGCATTTCATGAATGCTGAGTGATGTTGAGCATTTTTTCATGTGTCTGTTGTCCATTCGTATATCTTCCTTAGAGAAATGCCTATTTAGCTCTTTTGCCCATTTTTTAAGTTGGGTTGCTTGTTTTTTTCTTGTAAAGTTGTTTGAGTTCCTTGTATATTCTGGATATTAAACCTTTCTCAGATGTATATTTTGCAAATATTTTTTCCCACTCTGTTGGTTGTCTTTTAACTCTGTTAATTGTTTCTTTTGCTGTGCAGAAGCTCTTCAGTTTGATATAATCCAATTGTTCTTTTTTTCTTTGGTTGCCCATGCTTTTAGGGTCATATTCATGAAGTCTGTGTCCAGTCCTATTTCCTAACATGTTTCTCCTATGTTTTCTTTCAGAAGTTTTATTGTTTCAGGGTGTATATTTAATTCTTTAACCCATTTTGAGTTGACTTTAGTTTATGGCGAAAGTTATGGGTCTAGTTTCATCCTCCTGCATATTGATATCCATTTCTCCCAGCACCATTTCTTAAAGAGGAAGTCTCTTCCCCAGTGTATAGGTTTGGTGCCATTGTCAAAGATCAGATGGCTGTAGGTGTGTGGGTTTATTTCTGGATTCTCTATTTTATTCCATTGGTCAGTGTGTCTGTTTTAATGCCAGTACCATACTGTTTTGGTTATTATAGCTTTGTAGTATAGTTTAAAGTCGGGTAGTGTTATGACTCCAGCTTTATATTTTTTTAGCTGTTGCTTTGGCTATTCATGGTCTTTTGTTATTCCATATAAATGTCTGGATAGTTCTTTCCATTTCTGAGAAAAATGTCATTGGAACTTTGATGGGGATTGCATTGAATTTGCATATCACTTCGGGTAGTATGGACATTTGCACTATGTTGATTCTTGCAATCCAAGAGCATGGGATAGCTTTCCAACTTCTTGTATCCTCTCTAATTTCTCTCAGCAGTGGTTTGTAGTTCTCATTATAGAGATTTTTCACATCCTTGGTTAACTTCATTCCTAAGTATTTTATTTTTTTGGTGGCTATTATAAATGGGCAAGCTTTCTTGATTTCTCGTTCTGCATGTTCACTATTGGAGAAAAGATATGCTACTGATTTTTGTGTGTTGATTTTGTATCCTGCTAATTTGCTGAAATCAGTTATCAACTCCAAGAGTTTTTTTGTAGAGGCTTTAGGCTGTTCGATATATAGGATCATGTCATCTGCAAACAGGGACAGTTTGACTTCATCTTTTCCAATCTGGATGCCCTTTATTTCCTTCTCTTCTCTGATTGCTCTGGCTAGTACTTCAACACTATGTTGAATAGGAGTGGTGAGAGTGGGCATCCTTGACTAGTTCCTGTTCTTAAAGGAAAAGCTTTCAGCTTTTCCTCATTCAGGATGATATTGGCAGTGGGTTTGTCATATATGGCTTTAATTATGTTGAGATACTTTCCCTCTATACCTAACTTATAGAGGGTCTTTGTCATGAATGAGTGCTGAACTTTATCAAATGCTTTTTCAGCATCTATAGAAATGATCATATGGTCCTTGTGTTTGATTTTATTAATATGGTGTATCACATTTATTGATTTGTGTGTGTTGAACCAACCTTGCATCCCTGGGATGAATCCCATGTGATCGTGGCGAATAACTTTACGTATGTATTGCTGTATTCTGTTTCCTAGCATTTTAGTGAGGATTTTTGCATCTATATTCATCAAGGATATCGGCCAGTAGTTTTCTTTTTTGGTTATATCTTTACCTGGTTTTGGTATCAGGATGATATTTGCTTCATAGAATGAGTTTGGGAGATTTGCGTCTATTTCAATCTTTTGGAATAGTTTGTAAAGAATCGGTGTCAATTCCTCTTTGAATGTTTGGTAAAATTCTGCTGTGAATCTATCTCGTCCTGGGGTTTTCTTTGTTGGAAGCCTTCTGATAACTGCTTCAATCTCCTTTATTCTTATTGGTCTGTTCAGATTTTCTACGTCTTCATGGCTCAGTTTTGGGAGCTTGTTTGTCTCAAGACATTTATACATTTCCTCCAGATTTTCAAATTCGTTTGCATATATTTGTTTATACTAGTCTTGAATGATTTCTTGTATTTCAGATGAATCAGTTGTAATACCGCCTTTTTCATTTCTAATTTTTGTTATTTGAGTCTTCTCTCTTCTTTTTTTTGTTAGCCATGCTAATGGCTTGTCAATTTTTTTTTAATCTTTTCAAAAAACCAACTTTTTGATTCATTGATCTTTTATATTGTTTTTTGGGTTTTAATTTCATTAAGTTCCGCTCTGATCTTAATGATTTCTTTCCGTCTGCTAACTTTAGGTTTGGATTGTTCTTGTTTTTCTAGTTCTTTAAGGTGAAGTGTTAGGTTGTTCACTTGCCATCTTTCCATTCTTCTGAAGTGAGCGTTTAATGCAATAAATTTTCCCATCAATACTGCTTTTGCAGTATCCCACAGGTTTTGGTATGATGTATCATTGTTTTCATTAGTTTCAAAAACTTTTTGCTTTCCCGCTTTATTTCTTCTTCAACCCATATGTCATTAAGTAGAATGCTATTTAATTTCCATGAGTTTGTATAGTTTTCAGAATTTCGTTTGTTATTGATTTCTAATTTTAACCCATTGTGGTCTGAGAAAATACATGGGATAATTCCCATTTTTTTGAATTTATTGAGACTTGATTTGTGACCTAATATATGATCTATCCTGGAGAATGATCCATGTGCTAATGAGAAGAATGAATATTCTGAGGTTGTTGGATGGAATGTTCTGTAGATATTTGCCAATTCCAATTGGTCTAGAGTCTTGTTTAGATCTTGTGTTTCTCTACTGATTCTTTGCCTAGATGATCTGCTCAATATTGACAGTTCGGTGTTCAGGTCCCCTGCTATTATGGTATTAGTGTCTGATTCCTTCTTTAGGTATAATAGAGTTTGTTTTATAAATCTGGCTGCTCCACCATTGGGTGCATATATATTTATGACTGTTATGTATTTTTGATGGATCAATCCTTTTATCATTATGGAGTGTCCCTCATTGTCTCTTTTTATGGTTTTTAGTTTAAAGTCTATTTTGTCAGATATAAGAATAGCTACCCCAGTTTGCTTTTCTTTTCTGTTTGCATGGGAAATCTTTTTCCATCCTTTCACTCTTAGTCTGTGTGAATCTTTATGGGTGAGGTGGGTCTCTTGAAGGCAGCATATAGTTGGGTCCTCCTTTTTAATCCAGTCAGCCAGTCTGTGTCTTTTGATTGGGGAATTTAAGCCTTTTACATTAAGAGTTGTTATTGAAAAGTGTTGTTTTATTCCTAGCATGTTATTGATTATTGTTTGGTTGTCTTTGGTGTCTTTTGTTCCTTTCTTTCTGATTTACTGTTTATTTTCTGTATTTGTTGGTTCCTTAGGTTGTAGATAGCCTTTTTATTTGTTTGTTTTCTCTTCATGAATGCCATTTTTATTATACTAGTGGGTTTCGATTTTTCTTGCGTTTTTATGGCAGTGGTAGTTATTTTTCAGGTACCAAACCCAGTACTCCCTTGAGAATATTGTAAGAGTGATCCTGTGGTGGTGAATTCCCGCAGTTTTTGTTTGTCTGAGAAATATACTATTTGCCCTTCATTTCAGAAGGATAGCCTTGCAGGGTCGAGTATTCTTGGCTGGCAATCTCTGTCTTTTAGTATTTTGTTTTTGGTTTTTTTTGTTTGTTTGTTTTGTCTTTTTGTGACCGGTAAGGGGATCGCAACCCTTGGCTTGGTGTTGTCCGCACCGCACTCTGCCAGTGAGCGCACCAGCCATTCCTATATAGGATCCGAACCCGTGGTGGCAGCGCCACTGCGCTCCCACGCACCGCACTCTCCTGAGTGTGCCCAGGGGACAGCCCCTGTCTTTTAGTATTTTGAATATATCATCCCATTCCTTTCTGGCTTTTAGGGTTTGTGATGTAAAGTCTGATGTTAGTCTGATTGGAGCTCCCTATAGGTGATTTGATACTTCTCTCTTGCAGCTTTTAAGATTCTCTCTTTGTCTTTGAGTTTTGCCAATTTGACTATAAAATGTCTTGAAGAAGACCTTTCTTGGGTTGAATACGTTTGGAGATCTTTCAGCTTCCTGGATCTGAAGATCTGTGATTTTTCCTATACCTGGGACGTTTTCTGCCACTATTTTGTTGAATATGTTTTCAATGCAATCTCCTTTTTTCTCCCCTTCTGGAATACCCATGACTCAGATATTTGAGTGATTAAGGTTGTCTGATATCTCTCTCAGATTTTCTTCAATGCCTTTGATTCTTTTTTCTTTTCTTTTGTCTGCTTGTGTTATTTCAAACAGCCCATCTTCAAGTTCAGAGGTTCTCTCTTCAACTTCCACAAGTCTGCTGGTTAAACTCTCCACTGTGGTTTTTACTTCACTGAATAAATTCTTCAGTTCGACAAGTTTTGCTACATTTTTTTCAGGGCATAGATTTCCTTGTACATTCCTTCTTTTAGGTCCTGTATACTTTTCCTCGTTTCAGCTTGGTGTTTAGCTGAGTTTTCTTGTATCTCATTCAGTTTCCTTAGAATTGTCACTTGAAATTCCTTGTCAGTCATTTCAAGGGCTTCTTCTTTTACAGGATCTAGAGCTTGAGAGCTATTACCCTTTGGTGGTGTACTTTCTTGATTTTTCATATTTCTGATATCTTTTCTTTGATGTTTATTCATTGTGGCAGGGGGTTTCACAGTCCACAGGTTTGACACTATTGTCTGACTGAGATGTTGCTGGGTTTGCCAATTTGGTATGGCTACCTCAGTGACTGCTCAGTTGGCCACTAGTGCCTTGCATGTGCGTTTGCCTTGGGTCTTGGGCCTCTCTGGGGAGCCCCTTTTCTGTTCAGCTTGGACTTGGCTGGGCTGCTGGGTCATGGGGCGGTACTGCAGGGTTGTGGTTTCTGCTGAGCTTCCACCTCCCATGCCGGACATCTCCCTGTTCTGTGCAGACTGGGCTGGGCTGCTGCTGCTGGATTGCGTGGCGGCGGTGCCCCCACAGGGTGTGTGGTCTCTGCGGAGCTTCTGTCTCCCCCGCTGGACATCTCCCCACTCTGCGCACACTGGCCTGGGTTGCTGGATCATGTGGTGGCGGTGTGGTCCCTGCTGAGTTCCTGCATCCCCTGCTGGATGTCACCCTGCTCCATGTGCACTTGGCTGGGCTGGGAATGGAGCCAGGTGCCTGCAGTTAAGCCTACCTGCTGGATCACGCAGTGGTGGCCCCACAGGGTGTGTGGTTTCTGTGGTGTCTGCTCCCCTGATAGACGTCTCCCCACTCTGTGCACACTGAACTGGGCAGGGAATGGAGCTGGGTGGCGGCGGTGAAGCCTATCTGCTGGATCATTTGACAGTGGCCCTGCAGGGCTTGTGGTCTCTGTGGAACGTCTGCTTCCCCCACTGGACGTCTCCCCATTCGGTATGCACTTGATGTTATGTTTTTATAGTTGTAAATCGGTTGATTTGTGGGATAAAGTGATGCTAGGGACCATCTACTTCGCCATCTTGACCGGAAGTCCCACTGGATCCTTTCCAAAGGCAGAGGAACATGCTCTCATTTCTCTCAACTTCAAAAAGTTCATGAAGTTGGGAAGTCCAAAGTCCAAGGAACACATCTGCTGGTGGTGACAGTGACCCAGGGATCTCAGTTAGTTAAGAGCGCAGTGTTACAACACCAAGGTCATGGGTTCGGATCTCCTTACCAGCCAACTGGGGTAACCACTCTCCTCTTTATCTGATTTGTTGCTTTTAAATCTATTATGAAATCGAGACTCATACAAATATCTTTGTTTGAAGTATGCTGGGAGGTGGCCGCTCCAGGGACGCCGACCATCACCCAGCGCCACCCGCCGTGTGCCACCCACCTTGGCCCATGACCTGGGTCCCTAGCAGGTGCCGCTGCAGAAGTTGTAGCCTCAGAGATCGCCAACATCAGCGCCGTGGCCGCCAATGCCGCTGCCGCTGCCGTTAGGCCGTGCGCCGCCCTGCTGGATATTAATCTCTTGTTGGATGCATAGTTTGCAAATACTTTCTACCATTCTTTTCACTCTGTTGATTGTTACCTTTGCTATGTCAAAGCTTTTTAGTTTGATATAATCCTATTTGTTTATTTTTTCTTTTGTTGTCTGTGCTTTTAGGGTCTTGTTCATAAACTCTTTGTCCAGCCCTATATCCTGGAGTGTTTCCCCTGTGTTTTCTTCAAGGAGTTTTAAAGTTTCAGGTCATATTTAAGTATTCAATCCATTTTGAGTTGATTTTGGTATGTGGTGAGAGATATGCATCTAGTTTCATTCTTCTGCCCATGGATATCCAGTTTTCTCAGCACGATTTATTGAAGTCTATCTTTTCCCCATTTTGTGTTCTTGGTGTCCTTGTTGAAGATCAGTTGGCTGTAAGTATGGGGGTTGATTTCTGGGTTTTCTATTCTGTTCCATTTGTCCATGTGTCTGTTTTTTATGCCAGTACCATGCTGTTTTGGTTATTATAGCTTGGTAATACAATTTGAAGATGCTCTCCATGCAGCATCCAGAGCAGTATTTTTGAAATGCAAATCTCATTTTCTTAACCCCTGACCTGCCACAACTTTTAAACCCTACGTAGTTTAGTTATTACTGTGCCAGTGAATTTGTTGGCATTTTATCAGCTAGGACAAATCTAGCATATTAAATGGCATTTAAATGGCATTTGCCATTCCTCCTAGGTGAAGATAATCTATGTATTTTGTCATTGATTCTCTTTGATCATTAGGGTAGATTGTGAATAACATGAAACTTTATAGTTACTCCAGAGAAGTGAATTAGGTACCTACTTAGACTTGTTAGAGGACTACAAAGAGCCAGAGAGACCTGGTTTTCAATCACAGTTCCATCAACTCTGACAGTCTTGTACTGTTGGCATTTTACCTCTCTGAGCCCCAGTTTCCACATCTGTGAAATAAAAATAGCCTCACTCCTATGAGTAGTAAATGGATCAGTAGACATAGAATACTTAGTATGTGTCTGGAATTAAGTTAACTCACTGTAGAATGTCTTAAGTGTGTTATTATTATAGGAGAAGTAAAAGGGAAAGTCTTTTTAACCAAAAATTTCTTCCTCACTACCTTATTTGTTGCCTGAAATTTTAACTTTTAATCATTCTTTTAGAGTGAAATGTGAAAGGATCTGGCTAATGTATTAAGTGAGAAGCAATGTGGCATAACAGAGAGAGCATGGTCCCTGGTTCATAAGGCAAAGGAACATATTTCTGCAGTACAACTTACTGGCAGATGACCACAGGCAAGTCAATTTACATCTCTGAAATGGTAAGTTCCCTGAGAGATATAGAAAGACAACAAATAATACGCTAGAACATCAACAATGGTGCTATTTAATCAGGAAATATTTATTGACTGCCCACACTTTGTTAGATTCAAGGGATGGAAAGATAAAAGCAAATTCTTATTTTTAAGGAGCTCATAGTCTACATTCTGTCATGGCATTGGTTCTACCAGGTGATGAAAATAGATCAGCTGACATGGATACATTCCCACTGGGAGAGGACAGCAGGAACTAGTATTTGCTGTGGATTAGTTGTGAAGTCACTTGGACTAGCTGTGGATCCTGAGCAGTAACAGGGATCAGCAGCATCCCTGTGGAATGTCCTATAGTCAGAAAAAGGACTGTGAACAAAACAGTACATCCTCTACCTGTGGCAATCTGCTGAAGGACGTTTAAGGTTCTCAGAATTTTTTTTAACCATTATGCTGGGGATATAGAAATCAGGATCAAATCATTTCCTAAAGTTGATCAAAGCCTTGAGTCCAGGGCAGAACAGAAAATAGCTGCAGAGAGCTGTGAAGTATTTTATAATGGAGAATGTTATAAATTTCATGGGAACAGAGAGACTGGCCCATGAATCCTAGTGTGGGATGGGGCAGGAAAACCTCATGAGGTGGTGATGGTTACATCTAGATAACTGGCTGGCCCTCAACTGGTCTTTGATTATGACTTGAACTACTATGATCAAATCCAGCATGCTCAGGGCTATCTTGTTAGTGTGCCAGGATCCAATAACTTTGGTTAAGTGGACTGCGAAAAAAGTATTTTCATTAGTATTTGCTAAATTATACTTTTGTGTATATCTAAATGCATCATCGACGAGTCAAGATTTTCTCATTTTTTCAGTTGTGAAGGGGAAATCTTGAGAAAAATTCTGGTTTTTCTGTCTTGGGAATGTTGAGTCTTTTTCATTCTACCAATGTCTCTTTGCTATTGTGATGACCCAAATAATCCCAATTCCTGATTCAGCCAAAGGGGTTAATACCCCTCAAGCTGTCTGCTGCTCCATCAAGCTCTCAAGTCAATGGGTAGGGTTGGGTTTCTTCTCCTTTACTAGCCAGCTTGCTCTGTCTACCTTCGCCATCCCAAGCACCCAGAACTTCAAAGAACCATGCAAAGTTCCTTAGCAAGAACAAAGCAGATATCAGTAATGTGTCATGGTAAAGTGGAGATAATGACTAATGTTCCAGATAACATGGTCATCCCATCTACTACCCAAGGGAACTGCTTCTGGGTGCTAACCTTCATGAGCATGTTCCCACTGGACCTTCCTGAACTGACTCTCCTCTCGGGGCACACTGTTTCATGCAGTCCCCTTTCAAGTTTCTTAGGTTCATGACCCCTCCCTCCTCCCTCAGAAAACTGTGCTTGTACTGTACAAAGGATGTTACAAATTTGTATTTTCTTGTAGCTTGCAAATTTGAGCAACACCACAGGCTACAGTTAGATGCATGTTGATACTTGTGATCAAAAAAGGGCCCCAGAAACCAGGTGAGGTCTGGTCTCCTGAATAAGATTAATACCTTGATGTGACTAATTCTCTTTACGAAGTCACCTGTGAAGTAAGCAGGCCTTGTAAGCACAGAGCCCTTCCCAGATATTTTGAAATATAATCCCATAGTGAAGAAAGGGTATTTATCCTGTTAGAAGTTTTTTGTCCTTGATCTTATGAATTATAGACTCCCTGGCAACTGAAAATCACTTAGCTTTTCTTGCTCTTCTTACTGACGGTTAGTGGATGTTCTCTTTGCTACCTTAAGGGAGCAGGGGATGGTGTCAGCTTAGATTTGCTGGATTTTTGATTCTGAGTCTCCTGATAAAAGCTGATAGATGGGAGGGAGAGAAGAGGGATAGTAAGTTTATCTTGCCACACAAACTATACTGAGTTCAACTCTGGATTAGTTTCCATTCGTATGACAAGGTTGGGTGACCAGACTAGGTTAGATGACCTTGCTTTGGAGAACAACATCCCCCTCTCTCTAATTCCTCATGACTTGTCTGCATCACTGCTGACTCGACTATGAATTCCTTGCAGACAGAGACTTATGTTATTCATGTTTGAAACCACAGAGTCCAGCACCTTAACTAGTCACTTGGTTGAATTTAAAATATGTGTTTGCTGAATTGGACAAAACCAAAGAAAAATAGAATAATTCAAAATAATCTTTTAAAAAGATCTCTCTAATAGAGCAATTAAATGCCTCTCAATAGCATGAAAATATTTTGAAAAAATTTTCTCAAATTCCCATTCCCCCCTAAAAGTGTGCTGTCTCTGTTGGCGGACATTAGGGCCATTAGGACCAAGATGTGAGCTGTTTTAATCTCTTTCTGGAATCTTCTGGATGTCAGTTTTCTGTGACATCCTTGTACGTGGTTCCACTCTGATCTCCTTTCTGAACCCACTGAGGCAGCTGCAGCTTGAAGTGCTGTTAACCTTACTGTCAGCAGATTCCCTTTGCAGGGATAAGTTTCTAAAGGTCTAATTTTCTTCAATTAAGCTGAACCTTGCTGCACTGATCAAGCAATTAACTGATAGTTGAAGACTTACCTGAAACTGCAAGGCAGCTTTTTGTTTTAAACATATTGATTTTTTTCCTTTCCCCCCGCACTGCCCACTTTAATATGGATAAACGTTTGTTTTAATGCTTGGTAGATGGATGTTCTTTGGTCCTTCTCCTAAAAGTCATTTGGGTTCAGAAGGAAAATAACACATTTTTGATCATAGAAGTTTAGCTGTTTATATTTTTTCAGTATACATTTGTTGTCTGGCTGCATCAAATTAGATTTTGATAGTATTTGACTTATTCTCTCCTCTCCAGATGAGGTGAATTCATATTTCCTCTTACAGGTTTGCTAAAAGCAAAAGTAATAACCCTAGGAGACGTATTGCTATTAAACAATAGGATGCTTGTTATAAAGAGTATATGTGTCAGCAAAGACTGCTCATGTTGGCCTTGGAAAACCATCTGGATCTCATAGTCATTACTTACTTGTTGCTTAAGAGATGTGGTTGTTGGGGGTCTAGAAGCCATCCCTAGCAGTGCAGCCAATAAAGGCAACTCAGAAGTGGGTGTTCTGACTGGGAGGTGACATGTGAACAGATCCTTCTCTAACATTTGCAAGTCAAGGGTAAAAATCGAAACCCACATACCATATGTCTATTTAAAAGCTCAAGTGGAAACCTGAGTTTCCACCCAGGGCCCTAGAACATTTACCTGGGTATTGTTCATGAGACATGTGGGCTAAAGTTGCTACATTCTCTCCAAGGCCAGCCCTGTCTCCTGCAAGACTCAGATCTGTTGGAGAAGGCAGGGTGCAACGTGGATTGAGCTCAGGATTCCTGGGTGGTGACTGGAAGCCAGGTTGGGGGCTGACCCAGTCAAACTCTCCAGAGTGTGACGTGAGGAGTTTCTCCTCAACACATCACTTTTCCAGCTCAAGAATGAAAGGCACTTCCCCAAACTCCACCATCTGAGCAGAAGGGATGAGGGAGAGCAGTTATCAGGGGTATCTGGCCTGCCTAGATATTCACACTTTGTGTGAATTTGGGGTGGTCAAACTTAAACAAAAGCAGCTACTCATTATTGGTTTCCTAGGTAAGAGGTGATGATTTTCTGTTTCTTCTGCATATACTCTCAACCCTATATCTTTTGGTCTGGGTGGGGAGTAGGGAGAAGGGATTTGGCTTGTATGATCCTCTTCTATAATTCCTATTTGCTGAGTGGGTTACTAAAATGTCAAGAAAAGTCTTTCTTATAGGATCAAAAAGAAAAATAATTTGTGTTTTAGCATTTGTGGTGCTGGGGCTTAGAGCAAGGACTCCTCTTGCTTGGATCTCTAGGGTAGTTATGCAAATGGATCTCTAGGCACTGACCTGGCTCCTTCAATGGCTTCAGTTTTGAATGTCTGAATAACTGGAAGACTTACCTCCAAAAGCCTCAGTCTCTTATGCATTGGACAGTCCAAGGAAGGGATACAAATGCCCCTTTAATTGTAAGCATCCAGGGGTGGGGTGGTGAAGTCAGCTGCTGGCTGGTTGGAGAAGAATTGGTTGTGGCTATTGTCAAGACTGCTTGGAATCTCCAGCAGGGAGTCAAGAACACTAAGTTTAAGAAAACAGCTTAGCCATATTCTTTGATCTTGCTGAAACATCTCTTTGAATATCTCTTTAAGCAGAGCAACATAGCAATATTTTTCATTCTACTTGGAACCTCTATTTTATCACATTTACAACTGAGATTTATTGAGAACTTACTATAAGCATTATATACATACATACTAAGCACATTATAAACATTTAATTTTCACAGCAACCATATGAAGTAGGCAGTATTTGAACAGATAAAGAAACTAAGGCACGGACAGTTTAACTTTTATTTATTTATTTATTTTGTTGATTGTTGTGCCTTCTTCCCCACCCCCATTTATTTGTTTGTATATTAATTTATTTGTTTTTAATAGTTCCCACAGATAAGTGAGAACTTGCAGTATTTCTTTCTGTGCCTGGCTTATTTCACTTAATGTAATTTTTTCTAAGTCCATCTGGACAGGTTAACTTTTAAAAGATCAGTTTGTTAGTAAGAGAAAAAGCTGTGATTCCAATACAGGTTGTCCAATTCCCAAGTTCTTATTCTTAAACGTTTATGCACTGCTCCTTTTATGAGAGGTTCTTACATATTTTATCTGACAATGGAGTCAGGAGCATTATCTTGGTAATCTTTTTATTCCAGGTATCTGGTTAATACATGTTTGTGAAAATTATTCTTATTTTTATAAATAATATGTTGTATTGAGGAAATATCCCAGAAATTCTACCTGGTCTGTATATGCTTACTTAGGTTCATAAATTTGAGTCAAGCTTTAGGCCATGAGTTGGAAAACTTTTTCACTAACGGGCTGATAGCACATAGTTTAGGCTTTGTGGGTTATATGGTATGGTAGGCAGAATAAAGCCCCACAAAGATGTTCATATCCTAAACCCTGGAACCTGGAAATATGTTATGTTACATGGAAAAGGAAAATGAAGGTTGCAGATGGAATTGCAGTTGGTAATTAGCTGACTTTACAATAGAGAGGTTATCCTGAGTTACCTGGGTGGGCCCAATGTAATCACAAGGGTCATTAAGAGAAGAAGAGAGTGGCCGAAGAGAAGATCACAGTGATATGATATGAGATGTGAGAAAGCCACAACCTGCTGTTGCAGACTTTGAAGATGTGGGAGGCGGAGCATGAGACAATGAATGGCAGCCTCCAGAAGCTGGATAAGGCCAGGAAGTCAAATCTCCCTTAGAGTCTCCAGAAAGGAATGCGGCCCCGCCAACACCTTGATACTTACTCAGTGAAATCTGTGTTGGGCTTTTAACCTACAAAACTGTAAGATAATAAATGTGTTGTTTTATGCCACTAAGTTTGTGGTAATTTGTTACAGCAGCAATACACAACTAATATATAAGGCTTCTGTTACAACTGCTGAGTTGTGTTGCTGTAGCATGAAAGCAGCCATAGACAATATGTAAATAAATGGGAGTGTCTGTATTGAAATGAAACTGTTAACAAAAACAGGGTGGTCAGCCATTTTTGGCCTGTGAAATATAGTTTGCCAACTAATGTTTCATGTTTAGGGCAAAATTTAGTTTATTTTATAGACAAAGATAAGGATATGTATGAAAACAGAATAAGGCTCAGAGCAAATCTCAATGGAAATTTTCTAGGTGGATTTGAGAAGAAAGAAGAAAGAAAACAATATTTATTGAGCATCTATTACGTTATAGGTACCATTCTAGGTGTGTTTTTTTTGCAGCTAGCTGGGATGGGAATCCAAACCCATGACTTTGGTGTTACCAGCACCATGCTCTCCCAAGTGAGCTAACCAGCCAGCCCCAAAAGTTACACAGTGTCACTGCGTGGGCATGAATATAAGTGTTTTATGCATGTTTTCTTATTCAGACCTTGAAATAACACAGTGGTGTTTATATTATTACCCCCATTTTAACACATGAAAATATGGGTTTTAGAGAGATTAAGAAATTTAGGTTCACACTAATAAGCTAGGTTTTGAACCTAAGTCTTCCTGATTCTAGGTCGATGTCTTATTTGTTCCCCATTCTCTAAGTCTCAAAAATAACAATGCTTATTGTGTAAACTAAGCTGAAATGGAGAGGCTGTATATTTCAATCCTTTTTTTGGACTCAAATTTAGTTGTAACATTCAGCATTTGCCTTCTCCTAGTTTTGCTGATGCTAGCAATCTCACTTACAGCCCTGTCTGCTCTTCGAAGGAAAAGATGAAATATTTGATGGAAAGAACAGCAGCAGGTAACAGATAATTTGATTTGGATTTGAATATCATACTGAAGTTAATGTGGTTATTCAAACAAACAACATAGTAGGTAAAGTCTCAATTTGGAGTAGAGGATTTGAGAACAAATCTAGCAAAGGATGTTTCTCTACATTTCACCGATTCTCTGATGTAAAGAATTATCAATGCATCAATCTTAAGAACATAGTGTTATGGTTAGCAATACTCAAATATGAAATTTTTTTTGATTAAGTTTTGAAAATCCATCTAACTGTCTGACAAGGAGAATTAATAAAATTAAAAGAAAGATCCACTATTATTTCCTGGAAATAAAAGCATTAAATATTTATTAGGATCAGAAGCCAGTAAGATGAAGGGCTGACTAAATATCACACATGTAATCACTCATATATGGGGATGGTTTCCAAGATGTGTTTCACAAATGCTTTAATAAATGACTAAATAAAATTAAATAGATTTCCAGATTATGAGACATCTTAGAGCCTAGACAGTCTCCAGGAGATTAAAAATTTGCAGTTTTTCTAAAACTTATTTGACTAAAGGCCACTTGCTTCATAGAGCATCTGAAGGACTGGTATTTCACAAACCACCCATTGGGAAATGTGGAGGAAATGGCATCAGCAAATGCATAGAGCCATGAAACAGCGTGCCATGCCTGGGGACCAATCAGTAGGTGACCATGGTTGTGGTGTGTGGAGGGGGATAAAGCAGGGGTCCGATAACAGAGACCGCTGTAAATAGGTGGGCCTTTATCTTAGACAATGAGAGCAATTTCAATGTTAAAGAAAGGTACACAAATGACCAGATTTTATACTTTAGAAAGCATAAATCCACATATGTCTGGCTTTGGTGTGGATATTATATTTGAAGAACCGAGAACCGGAGGAAGTCAGGATAACCAGTTTGGCGACCCTTGCCTTAATCCAGATGGGAGATGAAAAAAATTCCTGCCATCTTGATGCCTACATTGTTAGTGAAGATGACAGATAATAACTTAACAAATAGGTAGTGTAAATTTAAGCAGTGGTAAGTTCTCTGATGAAAAATAAAGCAAAGTAAAGGGGTAGAGGGTACAATGGATGCATTCATTAAGCATGTAATATGTAATGGACAGTAGCCACTGAACTAAATAATGTGGAAACTAACATGGTAATGACACTTTCTTACTGACTGGGATAGGGAGGAGGGGAAGATGTTAAGTAGATGGGTCCTATAGGACTTGGCAATGAAGGTAAGGAGTGAATAGAGTCTGAGTTAACTTCCAGGTTTCTGGTTTAGGTGACTGGGGGGCGGGGTGCTATTCACCAAGATAAGGACTGCAGGAGGGAGTGCAGGTGTGGAGGGATAAATAATGAGTTCACCCTAGGGTGTACTGTCTTTACAGATTCCACAGGTCTCCATGTGGAGTAATTACCATCTTGTTTAGTCTCCTGCCATTTTCCATTGGAATACTTGTTTCAGCTTTCCAGCTAGCTTTCCTGGCTTTGGACTATTCTGCCTAAATTTCCTACCATTGTATGAGTGATCTTAAAAAAAAAAAAAAAAAAGTCTTTTATTTACTGAGTGTATAAAACAGTCAGGCACTATGCTAAAGCTCTTTACTGAAACATGATACCATTTATTTTCATTTAACCTTCTGAACGTCTGCATGGTAGTAGGTATTATTATACCCATTTTAAGAGTACAAAATTGAGACAAGAAGACCTAAAGTAGCTCGCTCATACTCACACAATTACAAAGTGGCAGAGTTGGAGTGCCAACTAGATTTTTAACTGCTAATGTTAGACTAAATGGGTGTGCACATCAGACCCTTCTATACTAAGTTCTTAGACAGGGATCAAGCTTTCCCTGGCCCTACTTAGCAGAATGGATGCTTCAGGCTCTGCGTGTTAGAAGACATTGGATGGTGTCTTTTCAGTGTGGCCTCACCTCATTTTTCCTTGTATTATTTCTGGTAGAGGCTTGTTATCCTTCCTCCCATCTACTCAGGGACAGAGACTTTCCCTGAGTCTTATCTTTGTCCTCAGAGCCCAGCACAGTGTCTAGTATATAGAATGAATGCTCTATGTGTTCCAGGATTTTTACAGACCAAGAGTTTTACTTTACTTTTGCCTCTAGGTTTACTCTAGATTAAATGGAATTTTTGTCCAAGTGGATGCTTCCTCTAGACACAAGGTACTGGGACTAGTCCACGCCAATGAGTTGTGATGGGACCAGTGATCCTGGAAAACCAAGCAGAAAGATACTGGGAAAGTTTTAAGGGTATAGAGAGTTCTCTCAGCACATTCTTTCCCTACATTGTCCCATTTCTTTTTTTCTTTTCTTTTCTTCCTTTTAAAATTTTTTTCTGCTCAGATAAGAGGGAGCATCAGGAATCGCCTTTACCTGAATTTGAGCTCTTATTCTTTCCTCATGTGCATGGTCAAGTGTAGTGGTAAAGGCAATGTATGTAGACCCAAACAGCTTATGCTTAAAGACTTACTGAGCCCACTTACCAGCTGTGAGTTCTCAGCAATCATTTAACTGCCTGAGGCTCTCTTTCCTTTTCTGTTAAATGGGTGTAGTGGCACCTTCTTGCCTACCTTATAGAATTAGCATAAAAACCAAATGCCCGAAAGGGTATGAAAATACTTGACAGATTTGAAAACACTCTGCTTTTCTGGAAGGTTGTGGGAAGGTTTCTTAGGAAGATTGCAGAGCGCCATGGGAACAAGAAAAGTAATGGAATGCTTGAGAAGACCAGGCATGAGATTCTGTACACCAAGGAGCTTGTGTAGAAACTGTCTGATTCTGAAGGCATCTCTCTCCACATGAAATTTCCCAGACATTTATGTATTGATTTGTGAGGAGGACAAACCAAATTATCTTAAGGAATAATTAAGAACTTTGCTCCAAAGACTTAGGTTTGAATACCAACTTTCAGGTGGTGGTGTGATGACTGGCAAGTCATCTAACCCTCAGAATCTCAGTCCTTGCTATGTTAAATGAGGATAATAATGTCTATACCTCTAAGATGATGAGAAGATTAATAAGACAATGTGTGCAAAATGCCTGGCACAAAAGGTAGCTTCTTTTGTCAGTTAGTTCTTCTTCCTTTTATTGTTATCATCAAAGTCTTCACCTTTTCTCCTCCTAGAAGAACTGATCTCTGCCCTCTGTGTTGTCCCATAGTACTGGTACATAGCTCTCCTGGCATGCTCACCAGGTGGTGTTACAGCTGGCAGTCTGTACCTCTGGTCCCCCCCAACCCTCAGACCATAAGCTCCTTGAAGACAGACATGGATTCCTGTTAGCTTCTACATTATTTAGTTCAGTGGCTACTGCCCATTATGTATCACATGCTTAATGAATGCATCCATTGTACCCTCTACCCCCTTACCTTGCTTTATTTTTCATCAGAGAACTTACCACTGCTTAAATTTACACTACCTATTTGTTAAGTTATTATCTGTCATCTTCACTAACAATGTAGGCATCAAGATGGCAGGAATTTTTTTCTCTTTTGTTCACTATTGTGAACAAAATCTATAATAAGCCTTAAACATAAATATATATTGGGTCAATAAATTAATTTTATTTATTACTCATATCAGTGTTGTGAGGTAGGTATTATTAGAGATTAAGTGACTTGTCTACACTCTTTTATCAGAGGCACAGTAGAGATTTTGAGGTCAGATCTTTCTGACCCCAAAGCTTATGTTGATTTCATTATACCAAGTGCTTTCTCATCATTAGTTATCACAAATAAAGTAGAAAGTGTAAGGCACTGTAAGAGGCATCTAGATAGAATGTCAAGACAGCCTGGAAGAGACATAGCTCCATAGTTATAGTTATAGTTTATAATTTAGTTATGGTTTATAACTTAGTTTATAGTTTAAGCTAGTTTATAGTTTATAACATAGTTATGGTTTCTTCTCTAACCTTCTGAGAGGCAATGTAGTATAGAAAGAAAGGCATGGACTCTTCGGACAGACAGTCTTGGTCATGAATTCTGGTTCCACTCCTTATTAGTCGGATCACCTTGAAAAGTTTCCCTAACTTTTTCTCCCCTTGACCTTCCTATCTTGACCTTCCTATTATGAAATGTTTATGGTGCTTTCCTTTTTGGGTTGTTGGCAGGATTAGATGACATAACATTTGCAACACACCACTATGTAGGAGGAGATTAATAAATGACTTCTCTCCTCTTATTGGCACTTTTATCTGTATGTTTAATTCAGCATTTAGTTATTCTACCAGAGTTTTCATGTGTGTTGGTATTGCCTCCATGATAGGATACTAAGCTCCTTGAAGATGGAAGCAATATCTTCAACTACTTATGTGTTTCAAACAACACTTACCAAGGCTTTTGAGGTTGGCCTCCATACTTCTTTTGATGAGGAACTTTGATTTTTATTTGAATCCCCAGAAAATTCCTGGCAGTGGGGAGGAGTATGTGCTGATAGGGAAAGTTACATTTAACACATTTTGGGGTAGAAAATGGAAGGTCAATTATGAAAACTGAAGATCAATTATGTTAAGCCTCAAGATCAACCAATAGAACAAGATCAACATGTGTGAAAACTTCTGAAACAAGATGACACTATCTTACAGATATTTTCAGTTGCTATCCTAATTTTCTATTTTTTTTCTGCCCCCAAACAAATACCATTACTCAAATCAGAATTGCTGGAAAATAAAAGCTAGTGATACATTTTTTGAACTAGTGTAATATACCTAGAAAGAAAAGTGGATTTGTCAGGTACCTTGAGGGTCAGATTTCTAGATTTTTTTTTAATAATGTAAACTTCATAACTTATACAAAATCTATTTAGACAAGAGGCTCTTTCCTCTGGGAAAAGTATTGAAAATGAATTTGAGCAAAGCAGAGTGTTGTATAAATAAGACTTTTAATGTATAAATTTAAAGAGACAGTAGTGAAAGGGGAAATACACATTTGCTATTAACAACTGAGGTTAGAAAGGGATTTTGATTTACAACGGAGGCGGATTGCAATTTCACTTTCCACTGGATAGGCAGAAAATGGGCTCTGCCTCATTACATTGTGGGATTAATGTTTGCACTGAATCCTCATCAATGACAAAGTGAGTCATTGCAGGCTGTATTATTGGGTTTCTTTCCAGGAGGTTGCTGGCTTTCAGCTCAGATGGTGTCTACTTCTCATCCTTTCTGTTTCTTGTCCCACTTTATTTCTTTTTCTTTTTAGAGATTTAGTTGTGACTAGGTAAAATGGACGTTTCAGATTTCCTCACACTACCAAGTAAGTTTACTTGTTTAGAGGCAAGCAGTGTTTTGCTCCTTTGTCCATCTCCCGCCAACTTTCATGACTAGCAAATCTAAACTTTCCAAAGACAGGGCATGCTACATATGGGAACAACTTGGATGCGGTTGCAAATTTCCATTCTCATGTGCTCAGCTGTTGCATCAGTCACCACTTACTATGTAATAAATCGCTCCCAACATTAGTAGCTTAAAAATGACTGTTCATTGAACTCATGATTTTGTGGGTTAGCAGTTTGGGCTGGGATTGGCTGTGAGAGACCAGGCTTGGTTGATCTTGCTGGATTCTCTCATGCATATGTGGTCAGCAGGGTTGGTTGGGGACTGGCTGCTCCAAAATGGCTTAATGAGACAGCCTGTCATAGCTCCATGTGGTTTCTCGTCATCCATCAGACAAACCTAGACTTACACATATGGTGGCCACAGCAAGGATCCAAGAAAGCAAGTGGAAGTGTATGAAGCTTCTTGTGGCTCAGGCTCAGAACTTACATAATGTCATGTTCATTGTGTATTATTATCCAAAGCAAATCATTATCCCAGACAGATTTAAGGGTGGAGACATATATCCCACCACTTGACAGGAGAAGCTGCAAATAAGTGTGGCAATTTTGTAATCTTTCATAGGTGTTTCTTTTGGTTTTATTTGTTTCCACCCATTTGAAGTCCATCAAAGCACTGTGTTCTTAAAAAAACTCTCCTACGGAATTACTGTGTTAAGCATTTTATTTGTTCCTGGGTCTTATCTCAGATATCTAGATGTCTTGATAACAAACCCCAATTCCTCTTTATGTCTCTCACATGCTGTACAGAGAACTTACACAAATTGGACCAAGGAAATAATCACTATGAACCTAGGTAGGTAAATTAAACTAGAATAATATTCTTAGATTCTGAAGCACTTTGTTCTATATTACCTCTTAAATCCTCACAACACTCCTGTGATCTAGGCAGGAAAGATGTTATTTCTCTATTTTTCCTGATGTGAAAACAGGCTCAGAGAGTTTAAACGATTTCTATGAGTTTCCACAACTGTATAAGTGGTAGGGCTGGTATTTGAGCCCAGGTCATCTGACTGTAAATTTGTCTCTTGATTCACATTGTTCCTAGCTCGCTGGGTTGCTTCAGGCTGATGTTAGACCACATTATCCTCCTCTGCTAGGCTTAAATAATCCAGTATAATATTTCTCAAACTAGAACTTTGACTCTTAGGTGATGAGCGACAATGGTGACCTGATCACAGAGGCCTGAAGGAGGGACATGGTAAACTATGGGGAGATAAAAAGGCCATCCCCGCTCTCTGAGTCTCCACTTTATCTTATTAACTCTAATTCTCCTTCATCCTTCTAAACTATGACATTTTCAAGGTGGATAATGAGGATGGAATGGGAGGAAGATGGTGATGTCCCAACTTGAAAACAGTTAAGGACACTGTTTCTGTCTCTTATTGGCAGAAGTCTAAAGATGTCACCTGATGCCTGTGGACTGTTTCTTTAGTTCTCAGAGCTCTGATAACCTCAGGCACAGCAGTGGGGCAGTGGAGGGAACATGAGCTCTTGAGTCAGACACATCTGGGCTTAAATTCTGCTTCTTCTGTTTACCTCTCAGTCTGGTCATTTGCAAAACAGGGCCAATTATACCAACTATATAAGCTCATTGAATAAATAAAATGAGATAACATATTTAAAGTGCTTCACACAGAGTAAATGCTAAATAATTTTGTATGCCCCCAATCAGGGATGCATTCATGTGTGACAGAAATTTCTCTCTCTCTAATTCTCTAATTCCAATTCAAACTGCGTACAAACTAGACGAAAATGTGGTCTTTCTCTCCTTTCTTTACTTAAATGATTTTCTATTTTAACCTGAAAACTTGATAAATTCTGTTTGACCCAACATATTTAATTAACTCACTTACTATATTAGGTAATGTTAGGCACTTAGTAAAAACGTAACAAAATGACTAAGATAAATCTTTGTCCCTAAGCTTCTGACAGTCAAAGGGGGGAGACATGAACAAAAGGGCTATACTATAAGGTAGACTAGATAGACATGCAAATAGAGGGCCTGGCAAAGAGCTGGGTGAGTTAGCTGGCTTAAACGGAAAGAATGTGATGTTGAGGAAAAGGTCAAAAGAGAAATGGCAAAAGACACAGACCAAAAATTGGAGAGTTTTATAATTCTTAGGAAGTCTGGTTGAATCCTAATCTTGGAGATCTTCTCCGTTATCATGGCTTTTTCATCTTTACATTAAGAACTGCCAGCTTTGTATTTCCAGGTCAGATCTCTGTCTTGTATTCTAAAGCGGCATATCTGACTGCTTTCTGAAACAAGTCTCAGACTCACACATCTCAAATCAACCTGTATAAACCTGAACTTATCTTTCCCGACCCCAAACTTTTCATGCTTACAGTCTTCCTTATCTCAGTTGATGACAATGTCTTCCTTTCAGTAACTCATGCCAAACACCTTGAAACTGTCTTTTACTTGTCTTTTTTTTTCATACGCCACATTCAGTCCTGCTGGTTCTATCTTCAAAATAAGTGCAGAGTCCAATCAATCCTCACCTGTTTCATTTTCTACCGTCAGCTTGGATTTATTGCAACAGTCTTGTAACCGGTCTCCCTGTCTCTGCCTTTGCCGCCTCCTTCTCCAGTCTATTCTCAACACAGTAGCCAGATAAGTTAGTTTACAGTACTGTTCTGCACAGAATCGTGGAACAGATGTTCTTTTTATCTGGAGTAAAAACTAAAATCCTTACAATAGCCTGTGAGCCCCATGATCTGGCCTTCCACTGCCTCTCTGACTTCATCTCCTGCTACTGCTCTCTGTTCAAACTGGTCTCCTATGCCTGCTCACATTACACAGCCCACCCCTGCCTGAGGGCCATTGCACTGACTGTTCCCACTGAATGCAGTAATCTCACACACATCTTCATGAACAAGTCTCTCACTTCTTTCAAGTCCTCTTCACAATGAGGCCCACCCTGACAACCCTCTTTCATACTACAACTTGTTCTCTCAACCATGTACTTCCTTTCCTTCTTACCCTAATCTACATTTTTTCCATTACAGTTGTTATATTTTACTATACCACATAATTTGCTTTTTAAAAATCCAACGATCAGTATTGAGGTTTCTCAAACAACTACAGATAGATCTTCCATTCAATCTAGCAATCCCACTTCTGGGTATATACCCAGAGGAATGGAAATCATCATGTTGAAGGGATACCTGCACTCCTGTGTTGATCGCAGCTCTGTTTACAATAGTCAAGATATGGAACCAACGTATATGTCCATTGATGGATGATTGGATAAGGAAACTGTGGTATATGTACACCGTGGAATACTACTCTGCCATAAAAAGGATGAAATTCTCCCATTTACAACAACATGGATGAGTGTGGAGAAACTTACATTGAGCAAAACAAGCAAAGCACAGAGGGATAAATACCGCATGTGCTCACTCATAAGTGAGAGCTAAGAGAGAAAGAAGGAAGGAAAGAAAGACCACAGTGGTGTTTTGGGTTTACAGATGGAGAGAACATACCTTGGGATACAAAGTGGAGGTGGGGGGGAAGGAAGAAGGGGAGGGAGTTTGGGGATAACTGGGTGGGGGACATGGGTTACAAACGCAATTTGTGGTAATGGGCAAGCTGCCAGTATGAATCTGGCTCTCACTTCTTGGGCACGAAGGGTGACAATCAGCTTTGTATCTCATGAATATTCATAAACAAACAGAAAAAAACCCCAGTGATCTTTGTATCTCTGTATGTGTGTTTACTGTACATGTCAAACATCTAAAACAGTGTATGGTACAGAGTAGGCAGTAAAAAAACATTTGTTGAACAAATAAATGAATTATGACACAGTTTTTGTCTATTCAACATGCTGTCCAAATCCCTTTCTCTGCTTATTCTAAGTTAAATACATACCACATTTCGAATGGCAACTCAATTTGTTTTCATAGAACAGTTTAGTGTAGAAGAACATGATTGTTTGTAAGCAATGAAAGTACAGTATGTAAAACTACCACTAAGCTATTTTGAAGAAAAGAACATAATTACACAACTATTAATATATACTATTCTAGAATTCTGCACTGATAAAAAAGAAATGTCTTGGGAAATTGAGCAACTAGAGAATATACTATACACGTGAATTACCATTCAGCTCTATTTGAATAGGCTTTGTGGCTGCACAGTTCTGAGATGGAAATCTTTGTCTTTTGCTTTTCAGATCATTCTTTGCAAAGTCTTAACCTGACCTGCCATGTCCACTTACTTTAATGAAACATGAAGCTGCTTAAAATGAAATTTCTCATCTTCACATTCTGTTCCTCTGGTTAATTTAGTGTTGGCATTTAAGCATGATTACATTCCCTTGGGAATCAGTGATGTTTTAGGCAATTTCATTTGTTTAATTTACATTTTGTTGAAAGACTTAGGAAGGCAACTGCTTTTTAAATCAAGATCCCCAAATGTCCATGCCTCCTGATTATAGCTGATCTTTCTATTTTCATTATGCTTTCATGAGTTGAACTTATTAAAATATGAAAATAAAGGAAAGCAAATCCACCATGTCAAATAAAATGCACCACTGCTCTCCACTCTCCATGTGGGGATGCTTTTCCATCATGCTTCCATGCTTTTTAAATTAAATGTCAAGTTTTGCACAGCTGCCTCACAAGACTTGATCATGGGGTGCAAAGTTTTCCTTTGCCTTGCTCTGGATTTTATTTGACTTAGTTCTTATTACCAATAGGGCAATTATATGATCAGAAAAGCTAATATTGGATTTTAATGTTGAACAGGTTAAGGTGGTTTTTAACCAGTACACCATAATTGCTTTTTTTCACCATCATCTATAATAAAAATAATGAGAGTCTAAATTTTCAGTATAAAGAGGTCTATTTTATAGATTTTTCTGTCCTTTTCACTTGATGGTATAAACTGCAGAAGACAGAGAACCAGAATCAGTGTGTTTCTAGAGTTGAAGGAACATTAGAGATTACTATTGCTTTTATTATTTCTCCATTCCATTCTCATTCCCATTCCCATTTCATTTCTTTCACCCACTGCCAGGGAGGTGGCCAAGGAAAGGTAGAGAATGAATAAAGAGAAAAATCATCTCTGATTAGAGTACCTTGTCCCACTTGTTTTCATTAATTTAACAAGTCCAGCAACCCTTAATTATGTGCTTTGCCCTATCTCTGTCTTAGAAGTTGGACATACAACAAAAAATAAGACATGGTTCCTGCCTCATAGACATTGTATTTAAAATCCTCTAGACAGAGAAATCTACTCTTTTCCTAAGTCTAAACTTAAAGTGGATTCCCTCTTTGTGCAACACTATCCTTCTATTTTGAGTAATAATTGAAATGTTTCCCAAGGACCAATAACTAAGCATATTAGTATTTATTTATTTTTTATTATATGTCCAATTTATTGGTTTCCATTAACTTTCTGTGCAATGGATAGATACACTCTAGACTCTTGCTCAGGCAATAATCCAAGCTGCCCAAAGAAATTTCCAGTCATAGACTTGATAGTAGGTCATCATTCTGTCTGGGGACCAGAGTCTTTTCCCCTATTATTGCAACTAGGAGGTTTCAATATTTAGAGTTAAGACCTTCAAAGTTCCAAGCATCTGAAACTTAACTATCTCCACACCTGTTTGTTTTATTTTGTTTAGTCCTCTCATATAGACTTATTTATGCCTTGGTTTCTAATATAAATTTTGATCCTAAGCAAGAACTGGGTTTGATTTCGGCTTTACCATTTCCTAGCTAGGTTATCAGGACCATCATATTCAGATACGCATACAACTCTAGGAATTGTCAAGTATTGCATAGTTGTCCCAAGATACTTGATCTTGTGTTACAAAGTTTTGTTTGTCTAGATTTGGATTTTATTTGGCTTAGTGATTATTACCAATAAGGCTCTCATAAGGCCAACACAATTAATACTGAATTTTTCGTTACTTATATCACCTTCAACTCTAATGAGAATAGTGAAGTTATGTGTTATTTAAGAGAATTATTGAGTAGTATTTCTATCTATCTCATTTGGTGGTGTTAGTTCACTGTGTAAATGGCACACCCTAGAGTTGTGTGGTGTGCAAGTTGCACACATTCATGGTGGTTCCTGGTTACTTTGATGTGAAAGGTTAGGGCCAACTACAGAGTTAGAGAGCACGTAGTCCTCCACAAGTCTTCCCTCACTTCTGACACCTACTGCAAATTTGGAGGGAGTGTTCCCCAAACTACCTTCAGATTAATAATTGCTAGAAAGATTCACAGAACTCATTGAAAGTGATTATACTTGACAATTATGATTTACTATAGGGATTAAGATCAAAGGAAGAGATACATAGAGCAGAGTCCAGGAGGGTTCCAAAGGTGAAGGTTTCATTGTCCTTTCCCTGTGATGCTGGGACGTATTACTCTCCTGGCATTGATGTGTGACAATACGTATGAAGTGTTACCAAACAAGGAAGCTAACCCAAGCCTTGGTGTTCAGATTGGAGGTCCATCACATAGGCATGATTGACTGATTACCCATGAGGTTGATCTCAGTCTTCAGTCTCAGGTTGTTACCCAAGACCCATCCTAAATCACACGATTGGTGGGGGTCAAAGCACCTACTCTAATTCCCGTTGTTACTATCTGGCTATTCAAGGCCCTCAGGCAAATACAGACATTTTAGCTTCCAGAAGGTCAGATCAAAGGTCAGATTTCTTTTTGGGAAAGACTAAATTCTTTACTACACACTTAGGAAATTAAATCCCTTAATTTCCTTTTACCTATGTTCTTTCACGGATGAGACTAATTATATGTGATTGCTAGGGTTGCATTTTGGTTAATTTTAAAATATATAAACTACTTCAGATTACAGAAGTCAAAAGTAAAAAATGTGCCATTATTCTTCCTTCAGTTACCTCTCCCTTCACATGTATTCATACGGGTTCTACCAGCCCAGCTGTGTTATTTCTCTTTTCATTCCCAATTCCAATTCTTTTGGTAGATATAGCCTTAGTCACCTCCACTACGAGTTCTTGGGTTTGGCTTTTTTCCTACCTCACTGCAGTGATTCATTATCTTTATCTGGATTTTGGAATGACATTAAATCCCTGTAAGTTGTGTTCTATTCTCCCTGTGCTTGAAGCTGAAGACTTTTCTTAAAGACTTTGCTTCAAGTTCTCCATTGTCCACTGATGGAATTTCTATTATTTTTTATTTTACTTATTTATTTATTTATTTATTTATTATTATTTTTTTAAATTTTTATTTTGTCGATATACATTGTGGCTGATTATTGCTCCCCATCACCAAAACCTCCCTCCCTCCTCCCTCTCCTCCCTCCCCCCCAACAATGTCTTTTCTGTTTGCTTGTCGTATCAACTTCAAGTAATTGTGGTTGTTATATCTTCTCCCCCCCCCGTTTTTTTTTTTTGTGTGTGTGTGTGAATTTATATATTAATTTTTAGCTCCCACCAATAAGTGAGAACATGTGGTATTTCTCTTTCTGTGCCTGACTTGTTTCACTTAATATAAATCTCTCAAGGTCCATCCATGTTGTTGCAAATGGCAGTATTTCATTCGTTTTTATAGCTGAGTAGTATTCCATTTCTATTATTATTATTCTATAGCCATTCCAAGGAATTCCCCTCTAATAAATTTTCCTTTTATTCAGTCAGGAGAGCTGCCATTTTGGCACAATAGCTAAAGTTTCTCATTCAAATGCATGTATTCTTTTGTGGTTGGAGAGGATTAGAATGGAAGGTTTAGGGTCTTTGATTTCTGAGCCAGTTGAGAAATAAGACAGAAGACTAAATGAGGTCCAAAATTTCTTTATTGGAAAAATCTAGGTCTTGCAGAATGTGGCTTTGATCTACAGACACATGGATTTTCTATTACTGAACCCCCGAATTCATCAAACACAGGCAGCTCTTAGGGTGCAGGGAGAATGTGTGCTCTCTGTAGGCAGACCAACTCCAAATGGGAAAAAAGAAAAGAGTTAGCTGAGCATGCTTGCTTTATTCTCCCCCAAATGCCCAAGAAAAAAACCAAAACACTCCTACTCTTCTGGGGGTGAGTGAGTAAAGAAGCAGAGAGAGGCCAAGAGCATTATATAAGTGAACTTGTTGGAGTGAGCAGGACTGAAGCCATGTTGGGACCTAAAACCTCCTGGGCTGGGGGTGGAGGGCATTTTAAAAACGTCAGTTTTTTCTCTCCACTCTTTCTTTCCACCCCCTGACTTTCTTATCTTACTTGCTAAATAGGAAAACAAGGCTGAGAAGCTAATCAGTACTTTGCAAAGCTAACAGTTCTTTCTTTGAGACTTGTAAAGTTTTAAGAAGTGATCAAGGCCAAATGACTAGAAGTTGACCTTGGGCACCAGCCAAGTCAACCAGAGCTCTGCGAAGCAAACCACGCAAAAGACTTTGCAGAAGAGTCTTCCTTTAAAAACCGCTCAGTAAATCTAAGTCTTTGAGATGGGCTAGCCTACCATCTCCTTCAGTTGAATATATCTGCTTTTCTAAGAGCAACCGTTTGACTTCTGAGACTTTTCTTCTTTCTTCTCAGGGGGGCAGGAAGATGGACCTGAGTTCAGTAACAAACTTCCACTACATAAAAGGAAATATCCAGAATGGTATGGTTAATTATTATAAGAATGGCCCCCAATTTGTTCATGCCTTCCCTTGTCTGTAACTTTCACTAGTCTCCTCTTAAACTGACTCTGGGTTTAGATATGTGCCTTGCTTTGGCTAATGGAAAAGTAGCAAACACCCAAGCCATGGCTTTAAAAGTGCTTGCACTTTGGGGCTTGCCCTCTCTTGCTGCTCTTGGAACTTTTTCCATGTGAATAAGAACACATAGCCTACTAGAGGGTGTAGCACTACACAGAAAGAGGTCCCAGACACCCCAGATGCCTCTATGAGGCCTTCATAATCTAAACAGCCCTAGTGGACCCACCAGTTGACCACAGATCACATGGGGGAGTCTGGCAAAAGAATCACCAGGCTGAACCTAGCCCATATCACAGACCACAGAATTGTGATATAAGTAAGTGGTAGTTTTAAGCCACTTAGTTGTGGTTGTATGCTAGGGAGAATAGATAACTAACAAATGGAGAAGATATATTCCCATAGAACAGGAGGTTTATGGTTTCCATGGGAGAGGGGCAATGGGAGTATGTCAGAGATTCCATATGTAGCAAGCAGTATTTTATTACAGATTAAGAAAGACTAAAGCCCGTACCTTACTTCCTGGAATCTACAACAGGAGAGTCTTCCCATAGACAAGAAGAGCTGAGAAGGAAAAAAATGAACTGTAGTACTGATATCCATAGTAGACAAGGGTGCAATTTTATTTTGTAGTATCTTAGCAATTAAGTTCACAAAATTCAAGATCTTAAGTTCTGTGAGACTTCATCTCCATATCATCTTTGTTCTAATTTTACATCCTACTCTATGTTGGTGAATTGGAAACTTTATCTTCTCAAGCAGTTTACAATCCCTGGTGGTAATTTACCTGGCGTTTCACTGGGACAAATAAGTTCTTACCTTTGGATTTACAGTTTTCAGGGGCCAGAATACTCATTTCAGAAGAATTCTCTTTCATAATTTGATTTCTGACAATAAAAAACAGTACATAAAATATAAGTTCTATAAAAAGAAATCATCAACTGCGATTATAGAAATTGCTCTCCCAGTGGGAGAATTATGCAGCTATTACCAAAGCATGGCATAATGTGACTGCTTGAAATATAAGTACGCATACAAATCAGTATTACCTCATATTTCAGATAAATATGCACATCACAACACTGCTGTACCAAAGACACCTTGATAAAGAGAATTAGGAAAAATATATTTTATAGGATTTGTGTTTTGCAGGGGGTGCTGCTCAGTGGTTAACTTAATTCATTCCACAAACCTCTACTGAATATTTATTCTATGCCAAGTACTTTTCTTGAGTTATGGATACAGAGATACCAAACTTAGTTGTTGCCTTCAGGGAAACTGTTGTCCAGTGGGAGCAAGCAGTGTAGTTACTATTATGACAAAAATATGCATCTGGAACCACAGAGAAGGAACATTAATCCAGGATGGGAGGTCTCAGCAAAGGCTTCCCAGAAACAATGAAGCCAAAGCTCATCCTTAAGTGGGAGTTGGAATTAATCAATTAAGATCCAGTGGGAAGGTTGATCTGGACAGAAGAAATGGATCATGCAAGACTGGATTGGGGTTGGGGATGAAACATTATGGAGACCAGCTGAGCTACTAACCAACGTGACTAAAACAGAGCTCAAGGATGTAGGGAGAAGAAATGTTGGGCAATGAGTCTGACGGGTAAACGAGGTTCAGATGATAAAGAAACCTGTAGGAGGATATCCTGAGGAGTTGGGAGTTACCATGGTACAGTGAAGAGTCAGTTAGTCATTGAGGGGTTTTAAATTGATAAAGCTTGTTTTTTAGAAAGATGTTACTGATGGATCAGAAACAGGTCAAGAGGCCATTGCAGAGATCCAAGAAATAAAGGATGAAGTTCCAAACCAAGGCAAAGGCATTGAGATTGAAGAGAAGTGGACGAATTCAAAAAATATTTAGAATAAACAGGTTTAGATTACAGCATTAATCAGAATATAGGAAATAGAGGACACACTCAAACTAGTAATTTTGAGGTGAATTTTAAAAAAGTAACTATTCGCAAAAGTGAGGACAGAATGCAGGGAAACTATAAGACTGTTATAATGGGAAGCTATTTGAGTCCCTAGGCTGAAACTGCAATGGAAAGAATATTACAGAAACCTGGTGAGAAAGTGCCATATGGAAAGACTTTGTTCAAGGGTCACAGCCAGCTCTCAGGGTCCTGGTGGAGGTGGAGCCATGGACATAACTACCACAACGTTGCCTCTTCCCCCTTTGATGTCTTCCTGGGGCTCAGCAGTGGCTATATGTCAGCCCACTTGTGTTCTTCCTGAGGAGTCAGCTCCTAGGCACATGGCAATGCAGAGATGAGAAGAGAGTGATCTGGAGAAGCCAATGAAGGTGGCCAGCACAGTAACACATTGAATGCGGGGAGTCAGAGACAGGAGTCAGGATGATTTTTAGCATTCTAGTGTAGGAAACAGAGTGGACGGTGATTATATTCATTGATGTAAGGAAGTGCAAGGCAAATCAATTTACCATTGAATTTTTGGAAAACGGGAGCTAGGAGACAATTAGTTGAGTTTTGGAGATGCTGAGTTTCAAATTCCTGAGGAACTTTTATTTATTCACTTAGCAAACGTATAGTGGGCTGTCTTTGTGTTGAATGAAGTCCACTTATTTTAGGGACAACAAATTCTGTCTCCTTGGAGAGTCCCAGACCAACACCTTTTTACATTTTAGTGACCCTGATGTTGTTTCCAAGTCAATAAAAAGACTAAACTGTTTATTGTGTCTAAATAAAGCTAGAGCAAGTCAAACATGTTTCCATAAAAGTGATTAAACTAAAATACTTCTTATTGCTTAAATAGCATCAATTTAAGACATTACAGCATGATGAAATGGAAAAAGCTAGGTTTGGGCCAGACACAATTTAATTAAATATGAGTTCTGTAATGTGCTTGCTGTGTATCTTTGGGCAAGAAATGTAAGTAATATAATTTCTCTGAATCTAGGTTTACTGTTTCATACACGGGGATAACAATTTATATGGTTAAAGTTCTTGACACAAAGCTGGGAGTGTAGTAGAGGTACAAAGGGATTAAAGCAACATTAAAAATCTTCACTTAAAATAATTTTTTGAGTTAGAAACAATTTTTAGTGCTGGAAATCAGTTCAAGGGTTAAAACATGTGTAATAAAACTTTGGCTGAGAAATCCGCTTTTAGATCTTCTGGTGGTGACATGCTTACAGACATTTTTATGTGACCTTGCCAAACCCCAGCAGTCCATTTCCCATAAAATCAAGACAAGCAGATTGGCTTTTTTGCTAATTAATTTTTTCCCCAAGAAATAATTATGCCGAATTTGTCCCAACTATCAAATGGAGTAAGTGTTCTGGAGGAGCAACTTTCCTGGTCTCATACTCAGTTTTCTAGTTGATTACAGTTTTTGTTGTCATTCTTTTTAATTGGATGAGTTTGGGAATATGCCACTTTTTTCTTGTCATTAGCTGTCCAGTAGCATGAGACTTTAAAGGTTGTTGAGATTAACTTTTCTATATGGGAAAGGTGTAAGAGTCCCAAGTTTATGTTGGCTGCTTCCATGTCATTGGCGAGTACTCTAATTTACTAGGGTCTGCACAGCTGGTGTCTTTTATGACATACTTACTGAGTATGACACTTAAATATATGAGTGCCACCTTACTAATTTAATTATATACTTTTACCATCAATATATGCTCTTAAAGTAAGACAAACAAGTTATTTCTGTATGAGATTATTTGGAAACATTAAAATGAACAAATGATATTCTAATGGAAGCTCTATTTATTTGGTTGCAAGAAACAAACAGAAGCAATATGAAACTACAAGACAAATGGAAGTTTCTTAGAAACTGTGTTGGTATGGGACACCCAGTATGAAAACTTCTGAATGGCTAAGCCCCACGAAAGCTGAAAATAGAAAGTTGCAGCTGAGGCAAATTTCCCCATTTCTTTTGGTTCTTGGGGGGAGTTTGTGGTCACTCTTTAGTGATACCTCTGCTTCTTCCTGTGAAACATTTCTATTCCCTTTCTCCATAGACTAGTGTTCTCTTTCTTTCTCATCATCCTGAATTGGCTCATCTCTTCACTGCATTCTATACCAGCCTTTGGCCATAGCATGGCCTACCCACTTTAATTAATTCTTCTTTATCACTGACATTAACTTTTCAGGTCCATATTTTCAGCATCATTACATGACTGGCCCAGCTAATGTTTCTTGTCTCACAAGTCTCATGTCACTGGCCAGCCTGTGGTTGCTGGTGTTGTATCAATCCACCAATGACCTATAACCAGAGGGTTGGAATTGTGTGGGCTGATGTTCATGCAGCAGGAGTTGTGGGTGGGACATGCAATACAGTAATAGACATATTTTGTACAAGTAGAGTCAAATAGAAAAATATAATTAACCCATACCCATTCCAAAATGTACCTTGATTCAGTCCTCTGTTACCTTTTGGTGAGGTAGGAACAAACATGCACAACTTCTGACATGTAGGAAATCACCTTGAAGAAATAGCAGCTATCTCAGGGGTTATGGAATTACATTACCAGGCAAGCTATCTCAGGGTTTATAGAAGAGGAGGGTTCATAGACCAAATTAAGATGCTTGAAATGCATAGTTTATTAAATTAATTGAAAACATATAGTGAGAAGCAAGGAAAAGATAAGTGAGGGAAAAGAGATCAGGTAGCTTAATACACTTAGGCTAAGAAGCAAGTGGGATGTACAGACCACACTACCTAAAATATGCTATGTTATATTTTCTTTCTCTCTCTTTCTCTCTCTCTCTGCTGCATCAGCAATTCTCACTGATGTGTATATAAGGACCAGAATTGAGATTTGAGCAAAAAGATCTAATAAACAGATCTGGTACTGGGGGCCCAGACATGCAAGTGGTTTTTCATAGAAATGCAGGAGCAAGTACACATGACATATCTATAGCTCAATAATTAGTTATGGATTTTATTTGTGTTTCTGGGGCAGAGGATACACTGAGATATAATGGGCCATATGGGGTAGCTGATTTTTAGATAACATAGCTGTTCAGCCCAGAGGTGACATAATCATACTTTATGAAATTGTCTTTTCATCCCTTTTTATTTATTATAACACTCGTGTTTATTTTTCATATATTCTATTTATTCTCTCATCTTTAACATGTCTTATGGACTATTGGCTTACTTACCATTAATATTTAACACACACTGTGAATTTTGCCTATGATTTATAAACTATTTGCTGACTTCCTGTCTAAACTTAACATTTCTAATGGGTTTCATCCCTTTCACTTATTTTACTTGTCTTCTAGAACAGAATTGAATATTCTCAAATAATACAGCAAACATACATTACAACTTCTGTGGTGATGTACTGAGATAAAGACTTCCGCATGTGTTTTCTCATTTAACACCCTCAACAGTCCTTGGAGGCAGGTACTACTGTCCAGCAGGAAATTGAATCTAATTGCAACTATGTAATTTGTGCAAAAATCACCCAGGTGGTAAGTGGCAGTGCTGGAATTCACATGTTGCTGACTGAAAGCCCCAAGAGTCTTGACACATAGTGGATATGCCTTTAATATGGTCTTTCTATTCCACTGAAAACATCTGCTTACAAACTTGTCTTCATGTTATACTGTGAGGTACTCAGGAACAAGGATTGGGCCTTGTTTATTTCAGCATCTGGAATGCCTGGCACAGTGTTTCACACAGAATAAACCTCAATAAATGTAAATATCCCTTTATCAAAAATTGCAAGCTGTTGTCTACCATAGTATTTCCTTCTTCCCTACCTCAATTTCTCCTTCACTCTCCCCCTTCCTTCTTTTTTCTCAAGGAATTTTAACATTTGTTAAATGATCTTGATGTTCAAGAATGTGTTTAAATAACATCTTATTTTATCTTTTCCTCTATCCTCGATCACCATCTTTGTTTCAGACTGTGCTCCAACTGCTCAACTTTTGCAGGGAAGAGAGCAATCTCTAAATGTCATTCAGTCCAAAGGTGTTATGACCTGACTCTTCAACAATACAAGGAGTGAAAGTAGTTTTACTTAATGAGGAAGAACATCTGAGCTGCTAGTGCGTGTAACCTGTCAGCTTCTTGGTTTTTACTGCACAGGCCTTCCTAGTTTCCCGGGACATAAAAATGTGCCATGTAAAAGGCATTAGATACAATTCTTTGGTTTAACATGTTTAATGAGTGCTAGACATTGTAAAAAGTTGTGGAGCCTGTAACTCTTATGGCCCCAGTGTTGCAAATTGTCTATATGGAGCCAGAGGGTAGCATAGGGTTATAAAACGTGGGTAACCATCATCGAGCAGAGTATAAAGTTTCTCTGTTTTATATTTTTCAAAAGATAAACTGACAAAATTAGTTTGGGAATGAAAATGTTAATAGGAGACATTGAAAGGCATGGTTTAACTTTTATTTTGTCTGGGTGAATAGTCTGAGAATAGGAAAGATAAATGGCGCATCCACAGTCCAACGGTGGTTTCTCAAGATTTTTCCCACCCCTCATCTATTCATTCATTCAATCAACAAACACTTGCTGAATCCTACTACATATCAGGCATGATGTACAAGACTAAGTCTCAACCTATCCTTCAAGATACTTTGCATCAAATGCCCCAATATTTCCCCCGTAGTTAATTTTGCCTTCCTCTGAAGTCCCACAGTCTTCTGATTGTGCCTCTTTGTAGACCATCGTTATTATTTATTCCTGCTTTTCTTTTTCTTCCATTATTTCTTTCTCCCTGCTTCCCTCTTTTCCTCCCTTCTTTCCTGGAACATTTATTAAGTAACTTCTGTGTTCAGGGCATTGGGATAGACACTGAGAAGATAATGTAGACCAAGAGCTTTTGCTTTTAAGAGAGTCTCAATATAAATGAAGATAGGCATATCAAGCCAAAAATTACAACACAGTATGATAAAGGTCTTGTTTTAAATTTAATTGTATACATCTCTTCCATCTAGCTCATGATAACTTCTCAATTTTTTTTTTTTTAGAGAATAAATCTTTAAAATTAGAATCTGGTTCCAAGTCATCTTTATGTTTTTCGGAGTCCCTTGTGTATACTGGATGTGCAATAAATGTTTCCTGAATTAAAACTGAATGGATAAAAATGCTGTGCAAATCATGGGAGACACTAAGCCATCCTTGCTATCTTTGGCTTTTCTTGCTGCCTTCCCTTTCTGAGTTTTGTTCTTTCTCCTGTGCTGTGATAAAAATAATTAACTGTTATTGTCTACTTATTATGTATCAAGTGCATGGTGCTAAGTGAAGTAAATACTATTATCCACATTTTACAGATGAAGGAATTGAGGCATGAAGAGATAAAGAAGTTTGACCAAAATCATGGTGCTATAAAGTTGAAGAAGCTTGGATTTGGTTCTGTAGTGTGAACTCTTGTTTATAATTCTGCATAGCACAGTGTGCTGGATACAGAACAATAGGTTTAGAGTCAAGTAGCCTTGACTATTTTATATGAACTTGAGTAAATTAATTAATCCCATTGAGTTTGAGTTTGCTGGAAAATTGAGATAGTAGTATTTACTTTAAATTATTGCTTTAAGGATTAAATAAAATAAATATTTATCACATGTCTGGCACTAAAGAAATGATGCCCTCTTCTCCTACGCCTCTTTTACAGAGACCCAGTCTTCTTGAGAATGAGACCTGTAAGTCCCTACTAATTTCCTGGGGAATTAACATTTTTATACCAGGATTTCCCTTTTATAGGACTTAGTGGGAAGTGAATAATGTGAGATGAGGTGATGCAGGGGCTTTGGAACTCTGAAATCAATGGTCATAATCCAGAATTAGAAGTAGACCATAGTAGTCATCTTATGCAGGGGTCTTTCTAGAATGACTTTTGCAGTGTACCCTTTTTCCTTCCTACGACAGGCCTAGAGATCTTAGCGTGTTTATTACTCCTCTTGGAAGCTGTTACTCTGCTCCCCGCCCCCTACACTATTGCTTGGGTCCCTTCTTGTTTTAGTACTTTCCTTCCTATGTGCTCCTGAAGGGAAATTGGCAGGCCCTTCTAGCTTTGGGAGGCGGTGATTACTATGAAATGCAAATATGTTAAAGCAGTGAATGTGAGCAAAGGAACAAGCTTTCTGAACCTTGGAAAATTTTCAAAGTTTGGCTTCCAGGCCTGATTCCTTTCTGACATGAAAGGTAGAAGTCCTACTGCTTTTATTCGATGTAGTAAGGACCGCCAAACTTCCTCCCTTCCCCAGACTCCACCCTTTAATGACAGCAAGTTGCATAGTGGAAGGAGGGAAGGAAGATCAGAACTGGTACCTCCTAATTTCCAGAAGACAATATGAGTCTGGGCCAAAGGATCAAATTTTTTTTTGTTTTACGGACCTTTTGGGCAGTCTAATGAAGCTTGTAGACCACTTCTCAAAATGTTTTAAAATGCATTAAATAAAACGCGTATAGTTATGAAGGCTAACAATTATACTGAAAAGAGAAATCAAAACATTAACGTGACTCATACACTTCCATATATTAACCAATAAACAATTTTAGATAGAGAGCCCTGGTACTCAGTGGTCACATCTTGGTTACCAATGTGAGAACATGCAGTGTCACCCTTAGGGGCTGAATGATTACCAGGGGCAGAGTTGCCCTATAGTTGTGTCAACATCTGTGGACAGGAAGATTGTAATTAAGTGTGATTAGGAGTGAGTCTAAATACTATTGTCATTTCATGTCGGTGATTAGTATAAGTAATATTCCAAGACATTTGCAATAACTGTAACATTATATGAAAATATCTGTCATTTCTCTTGGTGATAAAGTGACATGAATTGCACACACTAGTGTGCCTTATTTACATTTATAGTTTGAGGAAATGCTAAATTTCATTTAGAGATAAGTAAAAATAAGATCAATTAATTTTTCCCATTCAGGTTTATGAACTCCAAAAATTTCTAGTCCTGTTGGTGGTCCATAGATCCCAGATTAAGACCCTGTCCTAGGACTTCCTATCAGCTGTCCTCTTTTCCTACCATCTTTACTAGGCCACTGTGACTTACATCTTCCTCATTTGTCACATCGTTTATATAAATATCTAGTGGAACATCACTAATATTAAGATAAATTAACAGCATCTGTAAGAATAAGAAAGCTTGAGGCCTAGACCCCTGTGCTGGACCCAGCGAGCCTGAGTCCCTTTGTCTGGAGACCCTGCCTGCATTCTGCCCTGCTTGATCAGGTGCAGGTGGGACCAAGGTGCAGGCTGCCTGGAGCCTAAGACAGATGGAAGGACTGAGAGACCCCAGCGTCTGAACTCTTGCAGCACCACCGCCCCAAGGCATGCCTCTACAGTACTGCTGGGCTTTGCTGCACTCTCTGCAGCACTCTCTGCAGGCTTGCATCTGGCTCAACAGCGACTGGATAGCAGATTTTCCCTCTTACAGAATGCCTCTAGAAAGCTGCTGGGTCCTGCTTCATTCACACAGGCTTGCTTCAGACTCAACAGCTGATCCAGTGGCCCTCTACAGAGTTCCCAGAACCTGTTGCCTCAGTGTATGTCTGCTCCCAGACTGACAGTGGACCAGGTAGGGGTTCTGACACCCCAAGGCAGGCCTCTGCAGAGCTATTGGCCTTGGATGCACCCTTACAGGCTTGCATCAGGCTTAACAGCCAATCAGGTGGCCACTTTCAGAGATGGTTGTGCGCACTTACTCCCCAAACAACAGCTGATTGGGTAGCAGCTTTTATTCCCTTCAGCACTCCTCCAGAAAGTCACTGGGTTCTGCATCATTCCCCAAGGCTTGCTCCAGCTTCAGTAGCCGAGCCAGTGGCCCACTACAGACCTACCAGGAACTGCTGCAACAGTGTACGCCTACCCACTGACAGAGGAGCACTCACCCCAACAAGAAACCCACCCCAGCAAGAAACTGCTTAGGACTTCTCCACCTAGGCCACAAATTCACCCACAGACAACTCTAAGACTGAATACAGTTGAAGAAGTCACACAAAGCCTGCGTTACCTCACTCCCCCAGATCCAAACTTAAAATGCCCAACATGACTGTCAATGTAGAATACTTCTACAGAGAAGAGGCTTCCCCTTCAAAAGCCACTCCTAGAATTAAAAGAAAATTGCAAGCCTGGAGTCAGACCTGAATAACCACGTAAGAAACAAGTGGGCTTAGGAGCATCTCCAAAAATCTGTGTTTCTTGATGTTTCCCATCTGTCTGATTCCATGATTGCTTAAGAATCAAATGAATCCTTACTCACAACCTGTTGTAGAATAAACCATATGATGCAAAAGTAAATTAAAAATAAAATAAAATGAAATAAAAGAAGGGGCTACACCACCAGATATCCAGATGTCAATGCAGAGAGATATGAGAAGCATAAAAAAACAAAACAAGGAAGCTTGACTCCCCCAAAAGAAGACTACATTTCATCAATACCAGAACCCAAACAACAGAAAATTGATGAACTTCCTGAGGAGGAATCCCAAAGGGCAATACTAAGGAAATTCAAAATGATGGATGAAAAAATAGAAATCATAATGAAGTCAAAAAGAAATTGGAGGACATTTTTGAGAAATTCAACAAAGAGATACAAGCAATTAAAAAAAAATCACAGAAATCCTGAAACTGAAGAATTCATTCAAATAAATAAATAAATAAATAAATAAAATACAACTGAGAGCATAAACAGCAAACTAGAACAAGCAGATAAAAGAATTTCTGAACTAGAAGACAGGCTTTTTGAATTAACACTGTTGTAATAAGAAAGAAAGAAAGAAAAAGAAAGAAAGAAAGAAAGAAAGAAAGAAAGAAAGAAAGAAAGAAAGAAGAAAGAAAGAAGAAAGAGAAAGAAAGAGAGAAAGAAAGAGAGAGAGAAAGAGAGAGAAAGAAAGAAAGAAAAAGAAAGAAAGAAAGAAAGAAAGAAAGAATTAAAAAAATGAAGAAAACCTGCAAAATCTTTCTGATAACATTAAGCATACAAACATCACATTATAGGTGTACAGGAATGGGAAGAGAAAGGAAAAGGCATTGAAAGCCTATTTAATGAAATAATAGCTGAAAACTTCCCAAATATTGGGAGAGAGATGGTTTTACAGATCCAAGAAGCTCAAAGATCCCCAAACAGAATCAACCCAAAAAGGACCTCCCCAAGACACATTGTAGTAAAATTATTAAAAGTCAAAGACAAAGAAAGAGTTCGAAAAGCATCAAATTATCTATAAAGGAATCCCCATCAGGCTAACAGCAGTTTTCTCAACAGAAACCATACAGTCCAGGAGAGACAGCAACATGTTCATAGCGTTAAAAGAAGAAAACTGCCAACGAAGAATACTATATCTAGCAAAGCTTTACTTCAGAAATGAAGGAGAAATAGTATCTTTCCTAGACAAAAAAAAAAACTTTAGGAGTTCACTACCACAAGATGGCCCTTCAACAAATTCTCAAGGGGGTCCTATATCTGGAATCAAAAGAGAAATGTATGTCACCAAAAATACATGAGAAAGAATAAACACTGCTAGTAGAACTGATATGCAAATGAGAAAGAGAAAGAAAATGTATTTTATCACTACAAAATAAAAAATCCAACAGCAAAGATAAGGAATAAAAGGGTAAGAAAGGAACATAAGACATATCAAACAGCCATGGAGAAATCAGTAAAATGGCAGAATAAGGCAATGCCTTTCAATAATGACCCTGAATGTAAAAGGATTAAATTCCCCACTTAAAAAAATATAGACTGGTGAAATGGATTTAAAAACTAGAGCCACCTATATGCTGCCTGCAAGAAACTCATTTCACTAATAAAGACACACATAGACTAATGGTGAAGGGATGGAAAAAGACATTCCATACAAATGGAAACCAAAAATGAGCAGGAGTTGCCATACTTAGATAAAATAGACTTCAAACAAAGAGCTATAAAGAGAGACAAAGAAAGACAGTATGTAATGATGAAAGAGTCAATGCAGCAAGAAGATATAATCATAAATAAATAAATAATTAAATATGCACCCAACATTGGAGCACTCAGATTATATAAAGCAACTATTAGTGGATCCAAGGGGAGAGACAGACCCCAACACGGTAATAGGTGGGGCCTTTAACATGCCACTCTCAGCATTAGACAGATCATCCAGACAAAGAATCAGCAGAGAAATATTGGACTTAAACAGCACTTTACAGCACACGGGCTTGACAGACATATACAGAACATCTCATCCAACAATGACAGAATATGCATTCTTCTTATCAGCCCACAGATCATTCTCCAGGGTAGACCACATGTTAGGCCACAAATTAAGTCTCAACAAATGTGAAAAGATTGAAATCATATCAGGTATATTTTCAGATCACAATGGAATAAAATTAGAAATTAACAACAATCAAAATTTTGAAAAATATACAAATCTATGGAAATTAAACAACATGATCCTGAACGACTGGTGGGTCAAAGAAGAAATAAAGCAAGAGGCCAAAATTTCCTTGAAATGAATGAAAACACAAGCACAACTTAACAAAACCTATGGGATACTACAAAAGCAGTACTAAGAGGAAAGTTTATTGCAATATGTCCTTACATCAAAAAACTAGAAAGACTTCAAGTAAACAACCAAACGTTAAATCTCAAAAAAATAGAAAAACAAGAACAGTCTAATCCCCAAACTAGTAGATGGAAAGAGATAATTAAGATCAGAGCAGAACTAAATGAAATGGAGACCAAAGAATGACACAAAAAAATCAATGAAACAAAAAGTTGTTTTTTTGAGAAGATAAACAAAATATACAAGCCATTGGCCATACTAACTAAAAAAAGAAGAGAGAAGACCCAAATAAGAAAAATCAGAAATGAAAAAGGAGACATTATAATTGATACCACAGAAATTCAAAGAATCATTAGAGACTATTATGAAAAATTATATTCCAACAAATTTGAAAACCTAGAGGAAATGGACAAATTTCTGGACACACACAAACTATGAAGACTGAATAAAAAAGAAATATAAAACCTGAACAGACCAATAACAAGCAATGAAATTGAAGCAGTAATCAGCAGTCTCCCAACAAAGAAAAGCTGAGGGCAAGATGCCTTCATTACTGAATTCTAGCAAACCTTTAAAAGACAATTAAGACCAGTTCTTTTCAAATTGTTCCAAAAAATTGAAACAGAGGTCATTCTCCCAAATTCATTCGATAAGGCCAGCATCACCCTGATACCAAAATTAGACAAAGACAAAATGAAAAAGAAAGCTAAAAGCCATATCTTTGATGAACATAGACACAAAAACCATCAACAAGATATTAGCAAACAGAATATAGCAGCAGTCAAAAAGATTATACATCATGATCAAGTGGGATTCATCACAAGGATGGTTCAACATACACAAATCAATTATTGTGATACACCATATCAACAAAAGCAAGAACAAAACCATATGTTTATCTCAAAAGATGAAGAGAAACCTTTAACAAAATTCTGCATTCTTTCATGATAAAGAACCTCAACAAATTAGTTAAAGAAGGAAAGTATTTCAACACAATAAAAGCCATGTATGACAAACCCACCACCAACACCATCTCGAATGGGGAAAAACTGAAAGCTTTTGCTTTAAGAACAGGAACAAGACAAGGATGCCCACTTTCATCACTCCTACTCAACATAATATTGGAAGTATTAGCCAGAACAATCAGGCAAGAGACATAAAGGGTATCCAAATTGGAACAAAGTCAAATTGTCACTGTTCAGAGATGACATGATCCTATTTGTAGAAAAATCCATAACCTCTATCAAAAACCCCTAGAGCTCATAAACAAATTTGGTTACATTTCAGGATACAAAATCAATACACAAAAATCAGTAGTGTTATTATATACCAACAACAAACAAGCAGAAAAAAAAAATCAAGAAAGCAAGTACATTTGCAATAGCTGTCAAAAGAGTAAAATACCTGGGAATTAATTTAACCAAGGAGATGAAAGATTTCTACAATGAGAACTTCAAAACACTGCTGAAGGAAATTAAAGAGGTCATCAAAAGATGGAAAGACATTCCATGCTCTTGGATTGGAAAAATTAACATTGTGAAAATGGCCATACTACCCAAAGTGATCTACAGTATCAATGCAACCTCCATCAAAATACCAATGACATTCTTCACAGAAATAGGAAAACAATCCTAAAATTTATATAGAATAATAAAAGACCCCAAATGGCCAAAGCAATCCTGAGCAAAAAAATAAAGCCAGAGGCATTATACTACCTGACTTCAAACTATACTGTAAAGCTATAGCAACCAAAACAGCATGGTACTGGCATAAAAACAGACACATGGACCAGTGGAATAGAGCTGAGAACACATAAATCAACCTAGTTACTTATAGCCAACTGATTTTTGACAAAGGCACCATGAACATATATTGAGGAAGGATAGTCTCTTCAGTAAATGGTGGGAAACTAGATACCCATGTATAGAAAAATGAAACTAGACCCATACCTTTTACCATATACCAAAACCAACCCAAAATGGATTAAAGACTTAAGTGTAAGATCTGAAAGTATTAAACTCCTAGAAGAACACATAGGGGAAATGTTTCAGGAAGTAGGGCTGGGCAAAGACTTTATGAATAAGACACCAAAAGCACAAGGAACAACTACAATAAAAATAAAAAAATTGGATTAAATCAAACTAAAAAGCTTCTGCACAATCATCAAAGTAAAAAGACAATCTACAGAATGGGAGAAAATATTTGCGAACTATACATCTGACAAGGGATTAATACCCAGAATATAGAAGGAACTCAAACAACTTCACAGTGAAAAAACCAAAAAACAAAGAATCCAATTAAAAAATGGGCAAAGGAGCTGAGACATTTTTCAAAGGAAGACATACAAATGGCCGATGGGTACATGAAAACATGCTCAGCATTACTAATCATCAGGAAAATGCAAATCAAAACCACATTGAGATATCATCTCACTGCAGCTAGACTGGCTATTATCAAAAAGACTGAGAATAACACATCCTGGCAAGGATGTAGAGAAAAGGGAACTCTTCTACACTGTTGGTGGAACTGTAAATTAGTATAGCTATTATGGAAAACAGTATGGAGGTTTCTCAAACAACTACAGATAGAGCTACCACCATATGATCCAGCAATCCCACTGCTGGGTATATATCCAAAGGAATGGAAATCATCATGTTGAAGGGATACCTGCACTCCCGTGTTCATTGCATCTCTATTTACAATAGTCAAGATATGCAAAATATGGAATCAACCTAAATGTCCCATCTATGGACAACTGAATAAGGAATGTGGTGTATATACACAATGGAATACTACTCTGCCATAAATAAATAATAAAACATTGCCATTCCCAGCAACATGGATGAACTTAGAGAAAATTATGTTAAGTGAAATAAGTCAGGCACAGAAAGAGAAATCCTGCACGTCCTCACTGATAAGTGGAAGCTAAGAAAGAAAGAAAGAAAAAGACCACAATAAAACATTGAACTTTCAGAAGAAGAGAATAGATCTATAGTTACTAGAAGTGGGAAAAGGGGAGTAGGAGGCAGGTTAGGGAATAATTGGGTAAAGGATACAAAGAATAATTATGATTTGTAATAATGAACATGCTAATAATGTTGATTATTTGATCATCACATACTGTACACAAATACTGATAGTCAACTCTGTACCCCGTAAATATGTATAATCAATTATGTTTCAATTCAAAAATAAATTAAAAAAAGAAGGAAACAAAAAATAAAAAAATAAATAAAAAAAGAGTAAGCTTGAGCTGTCAATTTTTCTTGAGGCGGGGGAATCAAGGAGTGGGGTAAGAAAGACGGCAGATGGTGCATAAGGACCACATAGCTCACAGTAGCATTCCAGATGAGCATGAATATGCACATTTTAGGCATTTGATAATCAAAAGACCTGCAGGTTCTTTTCCCACTCTCCTTATATTTCAGGGCTACATTCTGATGATCCTAATAAGGTTTTTCTCCCATATGCATTAAGATTTAAATTATTTGTATGTTTCTTGATTTACGAATAGGGAGAAATGACATCTTAACCTCATGAATCATCTGAACTCTGTCAATACAGCAATGTCAGGTGGGGGATGGGGGCTTGTGTTGTGCTGCCACTGAAGTTGTGTAAGCTGGAATGACCCCACACCTCTGGGCATCTAAATTACATCTTGGATGGCGCCAACTGTTGCTTTCCTCAGCATGGACAAAAGAATGCATCCCCAAATTACCACACAGGTTATTTTAGTAATTTGTGTTCATCAGTGTGTGATGTCTTGAACAAAAGGGATAGTAATCCTATTTTTTATATATATGCAGTTACCTCCCTATAGGAAAATGCCCAAAGCCTATAGCATGGTGCATCACACGATGTCTGTAGGATTTGGCTTCTGCTTGCCTTTTCGTTTTTCTCCTGGCACTCCCTCCTGGGTACTCTGAGACGGAGCTGCACTAAACAATCTTCAATCCGCAGACTTGCCAGGCCATTTCGCAGCTCTGTGTCCTGTACGTATTGTCCTCACTGGCTAGAATTCACTCACCCTGCTGTTTTCTGGCAAACTCAAAATTTAGAACAAATTGCATCTTATTCAAATAATTTTTTTCAGAAATCTTTCCCTCACATTTCTGGGAAGAATTGAGCACTTCCCTTCCTGTGTTCTCATACTGCTGTATTTGGCGCTTGTAGAATTTGTTAGTATTTCCAGCACATGTTTATTGGATATCTGCTCAGTCATGGGTTCAATGTCTAGGCAGCAATGAATAAAGCTGACTTTACCTTCCCAGAGCTTACAGCTCCGCAAACAGTCCACGTCACGGTGTCTTCTTACTTACCAGTTTCTCTTCATCAACCCACATAAGGACCCCCCTCAAACCACTAACAAAAGCTTTTATATTGTAGTAGACTATATTTATAGAGGAGATTTTACATTGCAGACATTGAAAATATCATAAAATTCAATTTTAGACGTCATTCTCAAAAGTTGTAGCCCTCCACTACCGGGAATTGACCAAATTTCTCAGTACTTTCCAGACTTCTGCTAGGCTGATTCCTCTCTTTGCTTCTTCAAGACATAATTACAACTTAATTTCTCATAATGCTTTTTTTCAGAACAATTTAATGTTTTTATTCCCTTACTCACTTCCAGGCATACTTTGCAGAACCCGTAACTAACTGAAGCACTCTGCCAAAACAGTGCCATCTACCCTGAGTCTTACAGTCTAACAATACAGAGGAAGTGATAAAGCTTAGAGATCTTAGTCTTTTTTTTTCTCCTTCACGATAAAGGAAAGAAGCCAGGGTGGAGATTTTTTTTTTCTTCATGAATCCAGACTTTTAGAAGGTAAAAATGTCTATAATCAAGTTTGGTTTTAAATAATATAAAAATTCTGCTATAATATAATGCTATATATTTATATAGCATTTAAGGTTTTATAAAAGATTGTAAGTTCATCTTTGCTGAGAACCAATAATGAAACATTAAAAATATACATCTGACAAAGAATTAATATCCAAAATATACAAGGAACTCAAACAACTTTACAACAACAAAACAAGTAACCCAATTAAAAAATGGGCAAAAGAGCTAAATAGGCATTTCTCAAAGGAAGGTATACGAATGGCCAACAGACACATGAAAAAATGCTCAACATCAATCAGCATTCGGGAAATGCAAATCAAAACCACACTGAGATATCATCTCACCCCAGTTAGGATGGCTAATATCCAAAAGACTGTGAATGATAAATGCTGGTGAGGTTGCGGAGAAAAAGGAACTCTCATACGTTGTTGGTGGGATTGCAAAATGGTGCAGCCTCTACGGAAAATGGTATGGAGGTTCCTCAAACAATTGCAGATAGATCTACCATATGAACCAGCTATCCCACTGCTGGGAATATACCCAGAGGAATGGAAATCATCAAGTCGAAGTTATACCTATTCTCCAATGTTCACTGCAGCACTCTTTACAATAGCTAAGATTTGGAATCAGCCCAAATGTCCATCATCAGATGAGTGGATACGGAAAATGTGGTATATCTACACGATGGAATACTACTCAGCTATAAAAAAGAATGAAATACTGCCATTTGCAAGGACATGGATGGACCTAGAGAGAATTATATTAAGTAAAACGAGTTCAGGCACAGAAAGAGAAATATCGCATGTTGTCACTTATTTGTGGGAGCTAAAAATAAATAAATAAATACACAAACAACTGGGGGAGGGGGGGAAGAAGACACAACAATTATGACTCCTTGAAATTGATATGACAAGCAAACAGAAAGGACATTGTTGGGAGGGACGGGGGATAGGGAGGAGGGAGGGTGGTTTTTGTAATGGGCCACAATAATCAACCACATTGTATTTTGACAAAATATGTATATTGACACTCTATGGTACACTTTTTTTCTAGCCATAAATCAGCTTCTTCTCAGGTCTCTCCCATTCTTTCTGCTTTTACTACAGAAAGTTTCTGTAGTCTGTGAAAGTACTGAACCATCATATCATTATGTTTTTGAATTCTTACATATTTAAAGATAGATTTATTTGCTTATTTAGCTTATTTGTTTGTGTTGGTTAATATTTTCTGGCTCTTCAGGCGTGGGCTTGTGTTAATTTGAATGGAATGGATTTCTATGTGCTTAGCTTGATTTTATGTTATTATTACTATTGTCATTTCTTTTATTTTTTGGTGTATTTCACTCCAGAAAAATTTTATGTGCATTTATTTCAGATCATTGTAATCAAAAGTCACATGACATTTTATATTTAGCTTTGTTCTGGTGATGTTTGATCTGCATTTTGAACAGTTTTCAAAACCTAGGTTTTCAATGAGTGCATACTACTTTGATATCATACTAATGATTGCATACTAAATTGATATCAGTGTTTACTTCATTTTCCAGGGCTGAGTAATTAAGTTGCTCATTTCCATTTTTGTCATCCATATAAGTATTTCTGTTATTAATTTCTACATGGATTTGACTTTTTCCCCGTTTTGAATTTGTAGAGATATAATTACTGACTGTCAATAAAATTGCTTTTAGGCTCTTGACTTCCGATATTTCCCAAAGGCTGGAAATGGTGTATAATACTAACAAATATATAGGAGAGTTACCATTTTATTGCATACCAGTCAGCAAAGTGTGAAATCACTAAAGACAAATCTAAAAGATGTTACCTCATTGCTTCTACAAAAATTAATTCCTATATTGCTATAATTGAAGTTGTATTACTAAAATTTTTTGTGTTTTGTTGTTAGTTGCTTTTCTGGTTTTGTGACTTGTTTGATTTGTAACCTCTGCTTATTAAACCTATTGTAGTATTAGTGTTTTTTTAAAAAAAATTTATAAGGCCTCTGGATATAATAGTTATTTCCCTGAATAATATTTCTTGCAAATATTCCCCACAATTTTACTTTACCTTTTAATCTTTTTAAAACTCCCCATTGACATTCCAGAGATTTTAAATCTTTATATCATCAAATCTGTAGATCCTTTTTCTTATCCTAGAAGCTAGAAAACTGGAGCCAATGTCTTCACCTCCAGCCTTTCTGATTTTCTAATTTTTTGAGTTCATGAATTTTTTCAAACAGAATTAGCTTATGTATTTTTTTCTAGTTTATGATGATGTGTCTAAGTGGACTTTACCTTTTCATCCATATTTCAGAGCACCTTTTTATTTAAGAAAAAAATATTAAGTTTTGTAAGTTAAAATGCTAAGTACAATTAAAAACTCCCAAACAGTGGCTAAAATTCAATGCATAGTTTAAGAGACTTCAATGTAAAATAATTGAAAATGTAGCTGTGGTTCATAAACTGTGCAGCCATATACTTTACCGCTACTCTTCACAACAGCTAAGGAAACAGAGCTATGTTGTCTATCTGGGTACAAAGCCTATGAGCTTCCACTGTACCTTTATGTTTTTCTGATCAGAAAACTCTTATTATTATTGTTAACGAATACAATAATGATTAAAATGTATTGAGTCATCTCTCTTCTACTTAGTACGGTCAATGGCTTGTCTATTTCGTTTATCTTCTCAAAAAAACAACTTTTGTTTCATCGATTTTTTTGTATCATCCATTTTATCTTGATTTCGTTTAGTTCTGCTCTGATCTTAATTATTTCTTTCCATCTGCCGGTTTTGGGAATAGACTCTTCTTGTTTTTCTAGTTCTTTGAGATTTAACATTAGGTTGTTTATTTGAAGTCTTTCTAGTTTTTTGATGTAAGGACTTATTGCAATAAACTTCCCTCTTAATACTGCTTTTGCAGTATCCCATAGGTTTTGTTAAGCTGTGCTTGTGTTTTCATTCATTTCAAGGAATTTTTTGATCTCTTGCTTAATTTCTTCTTTAACCCACCAGTCGTTCAGGATCATGTTGTTTAATTTCCACGGATTTGTATGTTTTTCAGTTTTGTTTGTTGTTAATTTCTATTTGTATTTCATTGGGCTCTGAAAATATACCTGATATGATTTCAATCTTTTCACATTTATTGAGACTTAATTTGTTGCCTAACATGTGGTCTACCCTGGAGAATGATCTGTGTGCTGATGAGAATATATATATTCTGTTGATGTTGGATGAAATGTTGTGTATATGTCTGTCAAGCCTGTGTGCTGTAAAGTGCTGTTTAAGTCCAATATTTCTCTGCTGATTCTTTTTCTAGATGATCTGTCTCATGCTGAGAGTGGCATGTTAAAGTCCCCACCTATTACTATGCTGGGTCTATCTCTCCCCTTAGATCCACTAACAATTGCTTTATATATCTGGGTGTTCCAATGTTGGATGCATATATTTTTAAGATTGCTATATCTTCTTGCTGTCTTGTTGCATTGATCCTTTCATCATTACATAGTGTCCTTCTTTGTCTCTTTTTATAGTTCTTGGTTTGAAGTCTATTTTATCTGGTGTAAGTATGGTAACTCCTGCTCATTTTTGGTTTCTATTTGTGTGGAATGTCTTTTTCCTATCCTTCACTGTTAGTCTATATGCATATTTATTGGTGAAGTGATTTCTTGCAGGCAGCATATAGTTGGGTCTAATTTTTTAATCCACTCAGCTACTCTACATCTTTTAAGGGGTAATTTAATCCATTTACATTCAGGGTCATTATTGGAAGGTATTCTTTATTCCTGACATTTTAGTGATTTCTCAATGGTTGCTTTATATTTCTTGTTTCTTTCTTTCTCTTTTATTGTTTATCTTTGCTGTTGGGTTTTTTTTTGTAGTGATAAAATACATTTTTTTTCTCTTCCTCATTTGTGTATCTGTTCTAGTAATGGTTTGTATTTTTTCTTGTGTATTTATGGTGACATATATTTCTCTTTTGGTTGCAGGTGTAGGACATCCTTAAGGATTTGTTGATGGGCCGATCTTATGGTGGTGAATTCTTGATGTTTTTGTTTGTCTGGAAAAGATACTATTTCTCCTTCATTTCTGAAAGAGACTATGATGTGCTTTTATGAGGGCATTTGAGAAAGTTCAAGAAAAGCTTCATGTTATCTTTTAATTTTATTTTTCCATGAACATTTGAAGTATCCTCATACACTCTTCTAGATGCTAGTGGTACAAATAGACAAATCCTTGCTCTTCTGGAGTTTACATTTGGAAAAATTGCATTATATAATAGGAAAGGATGTAGTAACTCCTCTGAAATTCTCCCTCTATTACTGGCTCCTTGTCCTTCTCCTGTTCTTTTTTTTTTTGTGTGATGGGTAAGGGGATCGTAAATCTTGGCTTGGTGTCATCTGCACCATGCTCAGCCAGTGAGCACACCAGCCATCCCTATATAGGATCCGAACCCGCGGCCTCTATATAGGATCTGAACCCGTGGCCTCGGCGCTCCCAGCGCCGCACTCTCCTGAGTGGACCACGGGGTCGGCCCTGGCATCTCCTGTTTTTAAAACAAGGATGCCCATAGAAAATGTTATGATAGGCAGAAACTGGTTTTAAATAAGTGTGAGTAAAAATAAAATCCTTCAATATAGGAGAAAATCTGGATGCTAAGGGAAGAATACCAAGAAATAAAAAATCTGCAAAAGATATGTCTTTGAACAGAAAAACCTTCATGGACTTTTGACATTTACCACTCTTTTGGTGACTGGAAGATTGACTTACTGTGGCTTTCATTCTTCCTCTTGGAGAAATAAACATCTCATCTAATATATTTTCTAACAAATCTTCCACATTCCAATAAACTGAATATGTGTGAATATAGCTTGTCACTTACTTCTAACTTTCAATTAGATATCAATAAAAACTCCAATGGATATGTCAGCCCAAGCTTCTATCTCATGTTCTCCTCATGACACCTACATATCAGCAGGAGTTATGATCTCAAGTCTCCTAAATAGTTTGGGTAATGGTTTGCATATCATTCTGAGAGAAATGTGAGGGAATTATATAGGGTATGGAAGGTACAGTTTTGGTCCAAGCAAAGACAGGGATGAGTCTGTCCTGATGGGTGGGGGCCAGGGCTTCCTTCACAGCTGCTTATGTTCTCTCTTTTCTTTCCGATTGCCTTTAGCAAGGTTATTGTATTGGTCAGGGATATCTTTGGGATGCACGGAATCCAACTGACTCAATGTAGATCAAGAGAACTATTGGAAGGATTCAGGGAAAGCTCTCAGAATCCAAGTGTGGAAACACAATTAGAAAGCTTCCTGATTTCTAGTCTCTACTTATTTTTGTATACCTGTCCTGCTCTTGAGCATATTTCTGAAGAGGAGCTCACACTTTTTGCAAACAAGCATGTACAGGGTAGAAGGGGGCTGTCAATGCTGGGTCTACATGATCTCATGCTATTTGACCGCTACAGTCTTCATGAGATTCCTGCAAGGGAGAAAGTATGATAGGTTGCAAGCTAGTGTATGTATTGACTATCTTTCAGCCAGGTGTCATATTTGTTCAATTAACTGTAGCCTGGGAAGAAAGGATTATGGTCCCATGTTTATTATGGTCATTATGGCCCCATATTTATTATGCAGGAGCTATGGGAAGATTCTCTGAGAAAGAATGAAAGGGCAGGAAAATTGACCATGTTAATTTAATTACATTAAATGTTAATTTAATGAATCAGTGAAAAAATGAACATCTGTTATAATAGAATGAAAGCAATAAGACATAAAAGCTAACTATAATTCAAATGTTAAAAAAGTTTAAAAACATTTATCAAGTGAACAAAACATAAGAACAGGAAAATAATAGATAAAATTGCAGGGTATAGAAAATAAAGCAGTCAAGGAGGTGACAAATTCAGCCTTTAAACAATATTTACTGAGAGTTCCTTTTTCTCTGCAACCTCGCCAGCATTTATCGTTCAGAGTCTTTTGGATTTTAGCCATCCTAACTGGGGTGAGATGGTATCTCAGTGTGGTTTTGATTTGCATTTCCCGGATGCTGAGTGATGTTGAGCATTTTTTCATATGTCGGTTGGCCGTTTGTATATCTTCCTTAGAGAAATGCCTACTTAGCTCTTTTGCCCATTTTTTAATTGGGTTGCTTGATTTTTCTTGTAAAGTTGTTTGAGTTCCTTATATATTCTAGATATTAATCCTTTATCCAGATGTATATTTTGCAAATATTTTCTCCCATTCTGTTGGTTGTCTTTTAACTTTGTTAATTGTTACTTTTGCTGTGCAGAAGCTTTTTAGTTTGATATAATCCCATTTGTTTATTTTTCCTTTGGTTGCCCGTGCTTTTGGGGTCGTATTCAAGAAGTCTGTGCCCAGTCCTATTTCCTGAAGTGTCTCTCCTATGTTTTCTTTAAGAAGTTTTATGGTTTCAGGGTGTATATTTAAATCCTTAATCCATTTTGAGTTGATTTTAGTATATGGTGAGAGGTATGGATCTAGTTTCATTTTCCTGCATATGGATATCCAGTTATCCCAGCACCATTTGCTGAAGAGGCAGTCCCTTCCCCAGTGAATAGGCTTGGTGCCTTTGTCAAAGATCAGCTGGCAGTAAGTGTGTGGGTTGATTTCTGGATTCTCTATTCTATTCCATTGGTCAGTGTGTCTGTTTTTATGCCAGTACCATACTGTTTTGGTTATTATAGCTTTGTAGTATAGCTTAAAGTCAGGTAATGTTATGCCTCCAGTTTTATTTTTTTTGCTCAGCATTGCTTTGGCTATGTGTGGTCTTTTATTATTCCATATAAATGTCTGGATAGTTCTTTCCATTTCTGAGAAAAATGTCCTTGGAATTTTGATGGGGATTGCATTGAATTTGTATATCACTTTGGGTAGTATGGACATTTTCACTATGTTGATTCTTCCAATCCAAGAGCATGGGATATCTTTCCATCTTCTTGTATCCTCTCTAATTTCTCTCAGCAGTGTTTTGTAGTTCTCATTATAGAGATTTTTCACCTCCTTGGTTAACTCAATTCCTAAGTATTTTATTTTTTTGGTGGCTATTGTAAATGGGCAGGCTTTCTTGATTTCTCGTTCTGCATGTTCACTATTGGAGAAAAGAAATGCTACTGATTTTTGTGTGTTGATTTTGTATCCTGCTACTGTGCTGAAATCATTTATCAATTCCAACAGTTTTTTTGTAGAGGTTTTAGGTTGTCCGATATATAGGATCATGTCATCTGCAAACAGGGACAGTTTGACTTCATCTTTTCCAATCTGGATGCCCTTTATTTCCTTCTCTTCTCTGATTGCTCTGGCTAGTACTTCCAACACTATGTTGAATAGAAGTGGTGAGAGTGGGCATCCTTGTCTAGTGCCTGTTCTTAAAGGAAAAGCTTTCAGCTTTTCCCCATTCAGGATGATATTGGCAGTGGGTTTGTCATATATGGCTTTAATTATGTTGAGATACTTTCCCTCTATACCTAACTTATAGAGGGTCTTTGTCATGAATGAGTGCTGAACTTTATCAAATGCTTTTTCAGCATCTATAGAGATGATCATATGGTCCTTCTGTTTGACTTTATTAATATGGTGTATCACATTTATTGATTGGCGTATGTTGAACCAACTTTGCATCCCTGGGATGAATCCCACTTGATCGTGGTGAATAATTTTACGTATGTGTTGCTGTATTCTGTTTGCTAGTATTTTAGTGAGGATTTTTGCATCTATATTCATCAAGGATATCGGCCTGTAGTTTTTTTTTTTGGTTATATCTTTACCTGGTTTTGGTATCAGGATGATGTTTGCTTCATAGAATGAGTTTGGGAGATTTGCTTCTGTTTCAATCTTTTGGAATAGTTTGTAAGGAATCGGTGTCAATTCCTCTTTGAATGTTTGGTAAAATTCTCCTGTGAATCCGTCTGGTCCTGGGCAATTCTTTGTTGGGAGCCTTCTGATAACAGCTTCATTTTCTTTTATTGTTATTGGTCTGTTCAGATTTTCTACATCTTCTTGGCTCAGTTTTGGTAGTTCGTGTGTGTCCAGAAATTTATCCATTTCCTCCAGATTTTCAAATTTGTTGGCATATAATTGTTTATAGTAGTCTCTAATGATTCCTTCTATTTCAGTTGTATCAGTTGTAATATCACCTTTTTCATTTCTAATTTTTATTATTTGGGTCTTCTCTCTTCTTTTTTTAGTTAGCCATGCTAATGGTTTGTTGATTTTATCTATCTTTTCAAAAACCAACTTTTTGATTCATTGATCTTTTGTATCGTTTTTCAGGTTTAAATTTCATTACGTTCTGCTCTGATCTTAATGATTTCTTTCCATTTACTAATTTTGGTTTGGATTGTTCCTGTTTTTCTACTTCTTTAAGGTGAAGTGTTAGGTTGTTTATTTGCCATCTTTCCATTCTTCTGAAGTGAGCATTTAATGTGATAAATTTCCCCCTTAGTACTGCTTTTGCAGTATCCCACAGGTTTTGGTATGATGTATCATCATTTTCATTAGTTTCAATAAATGTTTTGATTTTCTGCTTGATTTCTTCTTGGACCCATATGTCATAAAGTAGAATGCTGTTTAATTTTCACGTGTTTGTATAGTTTCCAGAGTTTCGTTTGTTGCTGATTTCTAATTTTAACCCATTGTGGTTTGAAAAAATACATGAGATAATTCCATTTTTTTAAAATTTGTTGAGACTTGATTTGTGACCTAATATGTAATCCATCCTGGAGAATGATCCATGTGCTGATGAGAAGAATGAATACTCTGAGGTTGTTGGATAGAATGTTCTGTAGATATCTGCCAAGTCCAATTGGCTTAGAATTTTGTTTAGATCTTGTGTTTCTCTGCTGATTCTTTGCCTCCAATATTGATAGTGGGGTGTTCAGGTCCCCTGGTATTATGGTATTAGTGTCTATTTCCTTCTTTAGGTCTAATGGAGTTTGTTTTATAAATCTGGCTGCTCCAACATTGTGTGCCTATATATTTATGATTGTTACGTCTTCTTGATGGATCAATCCTTTTATCATTATGTAGTGTCCCTCATTGTCTCTTTTTTATGGTTTTTAGTTTAAAGTCTATTTTGTCAGATATAAGAATAGCTACTCAAGCTTGTTTTTCATTTCTGTTTGCATGGTAAATCTTTTTCCAACCTTTCATTCTTAGTCTATGTGATTCTTTAAAGTTGAGGTGGGTCTCTTGAAGGCAGCATATAGTTGGGTCCTCCTTTTTAATCCAGTCAGCCAATCTGTTTCTTTTGAGTGGGGAATTTAATACTTTTACATTAAGAGTTGTTATTGAAAAGTGTTGATTTAATCCTAGCTTTTTACTGATTTTTGTTTGGATGTCTTAAGTATCTTTTGTTCTTTTCTTTCTGATTTACTGTTTATTTTCTGTATTTGTTGGTTCCTTGGGTTGTAGATAAACATTTTTTTTCCTCTTTGACTATAACATGCCTTGGAGAAGACCTTTCTGGGTTGAATTTTTGATCTTCCTGAATCTGAAGATCTGTGTCTTTTTCTATACTTGGGAAGTTTTCTGCTACTATTTTGTTGAATATGTTTTTAATGCATTCTCCTTTTTCCTCCCCTTCTGGAATACCCATGACTCAGATATTTGAGTGCTTAAGGTTGTCTGATATCTCTCTTAGATTTTTTTCAATGCTTTTAATTCTTTTTTTTTTTTTTTTGTCTGCCTTTGTTATTTCAAACAGCTCATCTTCAAGTTCAGAGGTTCTCTCTTCTGCTTCTGCAAGCCTGCTGGTTAAACTCTCTGTTGTATTTTGTATTTCATTAAATGAATTCTTCAGCTCAGCAAGCTCTGCTACATTCTTTTTCAGGGCATGGATTTCATTGTACATTTTTTCTTTCAGATCCTGTATACGTTTCATCGTTTCATCACGTTGTCTAGCTGAATTTTCTTGTATCTCATTTAGTTTCCTTAGAATTATCACTTGAAATTCCTTGTCAGACATTTCAAGGGCTTCTTGTTCTATAGGATCTAGAGCTTGAGAGTTATAACCCTTTATTGGTGGATTTTCTTGATTTTTCATATTTCTGGTATCTTTCCTTTGATGTTTAGTCATTGTGGCAAGGGATTTTGTGGTCCACTGGTTCGACACTATTGTCTGGCTATGATGCTGCTGGGGCTGCCAATTTGGCATGGCTTCCTCAGTGTCTGCTTGGTTGCCCACTGGTGCCTCAGGTGCATGGTCGCCTCGGGTCTTGGGCCTTTCCAGGGAAGCACCTCTCTGGTTGTCATGCACTTGGCTGGGCTGGGGATGGAGACAGTCAGCAGCAGTGAGGCCTACCTACTGCATCGTGTGCTGGCACCAAAGGGCGTGTGGCCTCTGCGGATCTTGGGCCTCTCCAGGGGAGCGCCTCTCTGGTTGGCATGCACTTGGCCGGGCTGGGGATGGAGTCTGGTGGTGGCGAGGCCTACCTGCTGGGTGACACGCTAGCATCGCAGGGTGCGTGATCCCTGTGGATCTTGGGCCTCTCCAGCAGGGTGCCTCTCTGGTCGGCGCACACTCAGCTGGGCTGGGGATTCCCCTGTCTTGTTTTATACCACAACTTTTACTCCAGTTCATTAACTATGTTTATAGATTCTTAAGTGAACATTTTTTTTTTTTTAATCGTATTGCCTCTGGTCATTCTCGTCTTGTAGTCCTACCTCATCGATCTGATAATCACATAAAATTCAACCTCATCATAACTCAGGCTTCACCTCCTCCTTACTTCCTTTAGCTCCTGTCTCACCTGTGTGAAGGCTGATTTGGGTGCCTTTTGACTGATCCCATAACATCATGCTCTTATCTCTATTACACCACTTACCAGACCATCTTTCTTTCCCAATACACTGTAAACTCTGTAGGCAGGAGTAGAGTTTTGTTTATTTTTCCATTTCCAGCATCTGGAATGTAGAAAGTACTGAACAGATGTATAATCAATTAAGGAATTGTAAATAAAATCAGCATTTATTGAATGCACACTTTTTTGTTAGGTTAATTGGCTTGACTATATTTTCTTCAAAACTCACTACTTTGAACCTTAAGTACTAGCATCTGTTTTACATATGGGAAAACTGAGAATTAGGGAAGTTAAATAACTTGTACTGGGTCACATACAATTTTTCAGTGGAATGAAGATTCAAACCCTGGTGTGCCTGTGCTTTCTTCACTGTACTAATCTGCCTACCAGCAATTATTAACCCGAATAGCTGTAAAATATTTCTGCACATCAAGGTTAATGCCAATTGAAATAAACATTCCAACACATTTTAACATAATAACATTCTAAAATGTTATTAAATAACACACATGTATATGTGCAGCAGTACAAATTCCACCCTGCCAAAGCTTTCTGTTGGCAAACGGTAGCTGTATTAGGTAATATGAATATGGTGTTTTCTACATGCCAGGCTTTCGTCTAAATGCTTTAGAAATTTTAGCTCTTTAAACTTCACAAACCTTTGCAGAAAGTACTATTATTGTCCTCATCTTAGAGTTGAAAGGTTAGGTAACTTATCCAAGGTCACACAGTTAGTAATCTTATAGAATTGAGATTTGAACTCAAAAATGTAGTGTCAGAGTGTATGGTCTTAACCATCATGATTCACCGCTGACTTTTTATATTTGCAGGTGTGTCTGGTTCTATTTCCAGGCACTGAGGTATGAGCTATTCAATCAGGCACTTGTCCTACACGCATCACTGTGGAATTTCACAAAACTGATATTTAACATCAATGCAAATCAACCTGTCACACAGTAACATTGTGTTTGAGGCAGGAGACCAAAAATTGATTATGTGGCTTTGCTGAGTATCAATCATACCTTATATTTACAGCAAATTATTGACCTAGGGTTATTCAATAAATAAGCATAAAATATTGGTAAAGTAAATTAATAATAATAAATTACCAGCTAAAAATCATTTACATTTCACTTAGAATGGAGACTGAAAGTGGTTTAGAATACATCCCTTATAATGTATCATTTTGCTATTCCTGTGCCATCTTAATATAATCCTGAGTAGATATGACTTCTGTCTAGAATTGAGGCTATATCAACACCCAAAGGGCATCAAACCTACTGAATATTTTTTATTTCTGAGTACATATGTGTTTCTACCAACCCCAGTGAAATTTAAAAGATGGTATAATAGAGTCTAAGGTAGGTGGACTTTAGAGTCAGACAGATATGAGTCCAAATCTTAGTAATAATAATAAAAACTATCAGGAATTGACAGCTCACTATGTATGTGTCACTAAACTGAGTGATAACAAAATGGCATAAACATTAAAACTCCTGCTTAGAATCAGCCAAATCAGGACTGAAATTCTGGCTGTTCCATATCCTAGCTTTGTGATTCTGGAAAATGGGTATAATTGTTGTAAAGATGAAATATGAAATCTTTTTTTCCACTAGAGAAGTGACTGTTAGCAGATAAATTAGGCTTTGTCAGTTTCCTTATTTATTAGATGGAGATATTAGTATCTACTTTTCCAGGCAATTGTGAGAATTTAATGAGAAAATGTAGGCAATTGGTCCAATGCTCATTAATTCCAAATAGTAAGTGCTCAAACACCTGATTTTCTTCCCCTGTCTCCTATTAAGTCAAAGTTCTTCAGTTGTCTTCTGGTAAAATGTTTCATGAAATATTCCAATTGCTTATACGGGGAGCAATATATTTGAATGAATAAGAGTTATATGAGAATTCAGGGCAATTAAAAAGAAATGAATGGACCAATTCTGGAATTAACGATAAATTGTTACAATTATTCCAAAGCAATTCAGTCTCTTCCCAGCTAGTCTGTAATAACTTTTATCTGGAATCTGATGTTTGGAGAAGCCTAACCAAATTAAATGTTTTACTTCAAAGCCACTTCTCTTGCTCCTGTGTGCTTCATTGCTACTACACCCAACAATTATAATTATCTGTTACTGAGCCTGCTGCAAGATTGATTTCCCCACGTACTGCAGCCTACTCCTGTTGCTTATTTCCAACTTCAAGTCTTCTGTGAATGTGAGGTCACATGCCAGCATCCTAGTTATGGGAAGTCTAGGAATGTTAGTCTTCCTACATCCACATTAGGAGATGGGACCTCTAATGTAAAAAATTGCCCAAATTTAAGAAAGTGCTCAAAGATGTTGGGCATCAACAGATAACATGTGTCCAACCTATAACTAATGTAACTATTCTACTGTGACTGGTACTAAAGTTGTTTCTAAATCTTTGTTCTCTTAAATAATGCTGTGCTCAACATTGTTTATAAATTTGCTTTAAGAATATACTCTGGGAGTAGATTCCTAAAAAGGCAGTTTACTATATTCTTAGCACTGTAAAATATTCCTGTAAAGGTTTTGGTAATATTTCTGCCTGTGATAGAAGGAAATGTTTGCTTTGCTGCAATCTTGAGTATCATCAGTTAAAATGCTTTTTAGAGAGTGCCAATTTTATAATTAACTTGCATTTCCATGATGACTACAAATAAGGACATTTTCTCATTTGATTATTGGTCTATTTTTTCCTTTTAAAATTTTAATTTTGTGTGAGCTAGTTTTGTATATTCTGTGTTTGTAATTCTATTGGAATTTTGGTTTTCTTTATATTGATTTGCATGAACTTTTATATTCTGAGGTTATAAAAATTTGTTTACAGTTTGTGTTTTAAATATTTTTTTCCGAGTCTATTATTTGCCCCTTGTCTTGGTTTGTTACAACTTGTGATGTTAAAAGTATAAAGATGTATACGTGGCTAATACTATCTGTTGTTAATTAACATTGTGGTTTCCTATTTTGTTTTTATGCTTTAATGTTCTTTTCAACTGTAATTTAGATGCATTTTAAACTTTATGCTTTAAAATTTTAAATGACTTGTTTTACTTTTGGCTTTTTAATGCACCAAGAACTTATGTTGGTGCATGGTAATAGATAAAGACATAACTTTACTAGTTTTTAAATTGGTTGTCTTGGTACTATTTATTGAATAGTCTAATTTCTTCACTCATTTATAATGTTTTTCTTGTAAACAATAGGGGCTATTTTAGGCTTTTTTTTTAAAAAAAATCAACCTATGTGTTCATTACACATTGCTAATGTATATCAAAAAGTTTTTGGATTATTCTCATTTATTTACTCTATCAGATAAACTCTAGAATCATTTTGGCAAGTTAGTAATTTTGCTACTGCATCTAAATGGGAATATGTATGTTCTTCACTTACTTATCTTTTGTTATTTTGAACCAGATAGTTTGCTTAGAATACCAAGGCTAAATATCTTTTTTTTTCCAACCTACTTTGATCCACATGTCTACATGGCTAACATTATGGATTGATTCCATAATAGGTAAGTCTAAGTCCAGTGGAGTCAAGCATTATACCAGAGCAGGAAAGGGGCAGAGTGATCTGGCGTGGGCTTATACCAATCTTCTTGAGGCCAAGTTATGGAAATGTCCTGGCAGTGTGTTTATACCATATAATCTGCCTGCCTTCCTTTTACCCTTGAAGAAGGGATTCCACATCCAAATCAACAAATCCTCTACTTCCACTAGATTCCATACTCTTGCCTATTTGAGGGATAGAAAGCTCCATTCTCAAATAAAAATAACTGTTATAATATAGACAAACTAAGTTTTATTGATTTACTACAGCAAGGGAGAATGCCACACATACAATTTTAATTTACATCTTGTTAGGGAAAATGAGTGTATGCTTTTTATTGCTTACAGGTTGGGATTGGGAATTATTAAGTCAGAATATCAAAAGGAGGAGGTGGTCTTTGGATTTAGCAAAGTTTTAAGGTCAGGGTCAATCTAAGTGACATGAGGTTCTGATAAAGTATAGTTGAAGAACTGATGGGTGGCTTTTCTGGTTCTCAGTATTGCATATCTGATGGGGTTTGCTGTACAGGTTCTCAGACCTCTGTCTTTTAACCATCCTCTGGCAAGGCCAGAGGGTCAGCAATGAAAGCAATCTCATTACAGATCTACATCACTGTCATGATCTGTAGGTGACATCCTCATCTCAGTCAAAAAAGTTCAGAGTCAGACTAGGGTCAGGCCTTCTTGCTTCTTTTCTCAAATGATGAGTGGTCAGATTATCTGACATAACAGTGGCTGTGCAGCAGTACTTAAGATTCAGGAGAAACTACATTTGACACTTGAAATACACATAAAGAATAAAGGCCTGAACACTTTGAAGCTGTGATCCCCAAGTACCAAACCCAGAAGAAGAAAAACATGTCTCAGAGTCCTTTTTGGTCTACCTTGAATAGGTAGGTAGTCATCACCATCAGTTTGGAGATGAATTGTTCTACTTGGAAAATTGTGTTAACCTAAATTCAATATGATGTATTAGTAATGACACAGGTACTACCACCATGGCTAGCCAATAGGAAGTGATGACTAATTGTTTATTTCTACTCAGGCTAAGGAAATTAGACTTACCTGCTGAGGCTTAAGCACTGGGGGAATATTACCTATAGCTTTAACTAAGTTTAGTGATAAAATTTCTGACCACTTATTTTATTTGCATAAACTTCATTGTAGAAATCATTGTTCAGACGGTGCATATAAAAAGTGAGTCAGTGATTATTACCCTGAACAGTCCTCCAGAGTAGCCTATAGTGGCTTCGTTTGGAAATTCCGGGGAATTTAGTTCAATGAAACATGAAGCACAGAGGTGTAATGATCATGAATACTTGAAAGTCTCTACCCATTACCAAATACATACAAGTAAAATTTATTTATAGTAAACAAGTGAGGGCTTCATGTCAGCTAAAGGATGGTACCCCACTGGAAGACTAGGAGAAATGGGAAAAAAGGGAAGTAGAACTAGCAGAAAAGAGTTAAAAGGAATGGTTGGAGGGCAAGCAGAAGGAAGAAAAGATATTGTGGGATACAGGCCATGACTAGAGAAACACAATTTTGATGGACTCAAAAGTAAAATATTTCTAAAATTTTTTACATATTTCATTAGCTTTGGGCAAAGAAACCTTTAATGAAGATACATATGATAATAATAAAGCTTCGGTGAAGGATTTTGTTTAGAGATTTCTTTATTACAATAGAAGAAAAAAGACCATTGATTATTAAACATTTTGCTGCCCTTTTGCTCATATCGAAATTTCCCCAAAGCAGTAAAGTAATTTCAAATTATTTCTGGTGAAATTGTTTAATTTTGTAAGATAAGCAAAGAATTTGGATTATAATGAGAATATATATGAGGATACTCAAAAAATTTGCAGAAAAATGGAATTAAAAGATAATATGAAGTTTTTGAAGTATTCTTGTGTAAGAAGCAGGTATTTAGTATGGCAGAGGCACAAACTTAAAAATAATAGACTCATTATGCTCCAGTTGCACCAGCATTTTCCTGTCTCTTGAATATGCCAAGTTCATTTTTACTCGGGCCCACTGAATTTGCCATTTTCTCTGTCTCAACTGCTTCTTTATTTCATTCAGTTTTCTGTTCACATTATACCTCCACAGAACTGTCCTCTCTGATCATCTTACTTAAAATAGCCTTTGATTCTTTTCTCTATTTTTTATAGCACCTATCATGCCTGATATTTATTATATATTTATATGATTTTGTCCTATCATTAGCTTCATTAGGGCAGGGATTTGTTTGGCTTCTACACTGCTGTCTCCTTGCCATCTAGAATTGTTTCTGGCATGTAGCAGGTGCTAAATAAATATTTATCAAGTAAATCAAAACACAGTCTTACATAGACCAGAATCTGACCAGAGAGATACTGCTGCTTAAAATTTTTTTCTTTTTTAAGACTGCTTGCTTGAGATATAATTCACATACCATAAAATTCACCCATTTAAAGTGTACAATTCCATGGTTTCTAGTGTACTCATAGATATGTGGAACCAGAACTATAGTTAATTTTAGAGCATTTTAATTACTTCAAGAAGAAAGCCCAAATCCTTTAGTTATCATCCCCTTATCACCTGTTCTCTTCCTCCCACATATTTTTTTCTTTCTCGACAAATGATCTGAATGCTACTACCTGAGTCACCACTGTTAGACATGATATAAAACTGATGAAGGACATTATACAGTACCTGATGCACAGTTGGCATGCAGCATGTGTGCATCATTTCTCTTTTATCTTCTAATATTCTTAGCCACAAAACCAGAGATGTTATTCCAACATCATTTTTAGATAAGAAAATTGGAACCTAAGGAGATGGAAACATGTCCATGGTCACAGAGCTGGCCTTTAATGTTCTTCTGCCTTGGTGGGAGTTACAGGGAGTGTGTGTGAAATTCACGACTAGCATTCCCTACTGGTGATTGTGTAGCATGCAGAATTTTAATAGGACAGTGCTGAGGGTGAGTGTCCTGTTTTATGTTCATGAAGGAACGGAGTTCTATACAAAACTGTACATAAAAGTGTAATTGATGAAGGTGCTAACAGCTTTTCATTTTTTCGTTGTCTGTAGTAATAACTTGAACTGGCGTTATAACAAGAACTGTCTACAGACACACTTCCCCCAACTCAGAACAGCCATTCATCTCTCCCACATTGAAATGGTGATAATTTTCTTTTCCCCCACTCATTTTTGTATTCCACTGTTTGGCAAATGTATTTGGAAATCCTACAATACTCCAAGTATCTATAGCCTTCCAATTTGGAGATTCCTTTTCCCAAGGACATTATTTGACATATGGAGGAGAGATTTATGTACAATTATATCAATTATATTGTTGCTTATAACAACAACAACAACAACAACAAAATAGAAAACTACCAAACTATCCAATAATAGAAAATGGTTAAGTAAATGGATGCATTCCTATGTCTAAATATTATGTAGGCAGTTAAAACAAATAACATTTAATACTCAGGATATACTGCTAGATGACCAAAGTATCATGTAAAATTACAGAAAAATATGACATGGCTATGTGTAAATAAGCACATAGATAGATTTGGTCCCTTTGTTATAAGCTGCCAAATCACTTCACACTTTTCCTTTATTATACTCATCACATTTGTAATTAGTTGTCTACTATTTCCACTAGAATGCAGAGTCTGGGATGGCAGAGTGTAAAGCAAGGCAAATCATAACTAAAGCCAAAATGTTTCATTATTTTAGTTATACTAAGTTTCCATTTTATATTCCAACCCATTGTACAGCGTTGGTCCCCAGACCCCGCACATGCAGGTCCACGCTAGGTAATTGGGGAAAAATCTTGGCAGCCGTTGGCAGATGACATGAGCTCAGTCATCACCTTCCTCAGTGGCAGCAGCTTACAGGTCCGGCGGTGGTGGTGTCCTTGCGGAGGGTTTCGGGGACATTAGCAGCAGCAGGAACAGCCTCCAGCAGTAGTAATGGCCTCCCCGTGCCCCACCCCCCTACTGGGGGCATCTCGGGGGTGGGAGGCACTGTGGATCAGAGCCACTAATCATTTATACTTAAGTCCATCACTCAGGACACCTGGGTGCACATGTGCAATTGCACTAGAACCAAGGAACACCTGAGCACACGTGCACATTTACATCAAATACTGGGCAATATTCTGAACATCTGAGGGGCCCTGACCATTTTCCTATATTTTCCCAACACAGAGACTGTCTGTCTCTCTTACCTGTTTTACCTACCTTCGGCACCTAGTACAGTGCCTGGCACAAATATGTAATGAAATATTTAAATGAGTCAATAAATTAATTAAGTAAAGAAGGAAAATATGCAACTAGATGAAGTGGTTGGTGATGGTCCCGTGGAGGGTGATTAAGTGTGAGGGCTTTGGAGTCAGACATCCTAAATTTGTAATCTGGAGCCGCCTTTCACTGATGTCTCTGTTTCTTTAAGTTCCTTTTCCTTTACTGGAAAATGAAGATGATTATAATACTTCATTGCATTGCGATGAGGATTATATAAAGTAATGTATATAAAGTGCAATGCTGGGCACAGAGAAATTGTTCAGAGAAAATGACAGCAGTTGTGATCATTATTATTTTTCTGTATTTCTCCAATTATCCACATTGTGAATCAATTACATTTATTATTTATTAGGAAAATCAAATTTAAGAAGAAAAATAAACACAATTGATATATTGCATAAGCTTTTTTTTATTTGTGCCAGCTAGTAATTTAAAACACATTGATCTATTGTTCACTGAAGTGTCTTGTACTTTTTAAAAGTATTGCAAAACTTTTTCTTCTCCATGAATTTTTTTTTTTAATGTTTGGAAGGCACCAGAAAGCCCATGTTTACAAAATCTGGAGACAGATTGTTTTCAAGTCAAAGGCTTTATGGCATAGAAAAATATAGGTTGCTGAGTTTTTTTTTTAAAAATCAATATTTATTTATTTAGTTTTTTTCTTCTTTATTTATTATGAATATGCATGAGATACAAAGCTGACTGTCCCCCCTCCTGCCCATGATGTGGGGGCCAGATTCATACTGGGGTCATACTCATTACCAGAAATTACTTTTGTACCCTTTGTCCCCTTCCAATTATCCCCCAACCTGCCTCCCCTTCCCCTTCTCCCCTCAACTCCAATTTGCAGCCCTAGGAATGTTCCTTCCCTCTGTTGGATCACGGCACTACTGTGGTCTTCCTTTCCTACCTTCTTTCTCTGTTAGCTCCCACACATGAGTGAGCACATGCAGTATTTATCCCTCTGTGCTTTGCTTGTTTCATTCAACATAAGTTTCTCCAGGTTCATCCATATTGTTGCAAATGGGAGTATTTCATTCTTTTTTATGGCAGAGTAGTATTCCATAGTGTATATATATGACAGTTTCCTTATCCAATCATCTATTAATTGACATTTAGGTTGGTTCCATATCTTGGCTATTGTAAATAGAGCTGCAATAAATATGGGAGTGCAGGTATCTCTTTGACATGATGATTTCCATTCCTCTCTCTCTCTCTCTCTATATATATATACACCCAGAAGAAGGATTGCTGTATCACATGGAAGATCTATGTGTAGTTGTTTGCGAAATCTCCAAATTGTTTTCCAAAGTGGTTGTACTAATTTACAGTCCCACCAACAGTGCAGTAGTGTTCCCTTCTCTCCACACCCCCCACAGCATTTGTTATTCACCATCTTTTTGATCATAGCCAGTCTAACTGGAGTTAGGTGGTATCTCAGTGTGGTTTTAATTTGCATTTCCCTGACGACTAGTGATGTTGAGCATTTTTTCATGTATCTGTTGGCCATTTGTATGTCTTCCTTTGAAAAATGTCTATACACCTCCTTTGCCCATTTTTTAATTGGGTCATTTATTTTTTTTACTGTATAATTGCTTGAGTTCTATGTATATTTTGGATATTAGTCCCTTGTCAGATGCACAGTTCGCAAAAATTTTCTCCCACTCTGTATGTTGTCTTTTCTCTCTGTTGATTGTTTCCTTTGCTGTGCAGAAACTTTTTAGTTTGATATAGTCCCATTTGTTTACTTTTTCTTTTGCTGCTTGTGCTTTCATGCTCATGTTCATAAACCCTGTACCCTGACCTAACTGCTGAAGTGTTTCACCTATATTTTCCCTTAGTAATTTTACAGTTTTGGGTCTTATACCTAGGTCTTTAATCCATTTTGAGTTGACTTCAGTATATGGTGAGAGATGCATATCTAGTTTTATTCTTCTGCATATGGATATCCAGTTTTCCCAGCACACTTGTTGAAGAGGCAATCTTTTCCCCAATGTAGAAAATTTATTGCCTTTGTCTAATATCAGATGGCTATAAGCCTGAGGTGTGATTTCTGGGTTCTCTATTCTACTACACTGGTCTGAATGTCTATTTTTATACCAGTACCATGCTGTTTTGGTTACAACAGCTTTGTAGTATAGTTGAAGTCAGGCAGACTTATGCCTCTGGCTTTCTTTTTTTGCTCAGGATTGCTTTGGCTATTCAGGGTCTATTGTTTTTCCGTATGAAAGGTAAGATTGTTTTTTCCATTTCTGTGAAGAATGTCATTGGTATTTTGATGAGGATTGCATTGAATCTGTAGATTGCTTTGGGTAGTATAGACATTTTCCCAACATTAATTCTTCCAATCCAGGAGCATGGAATATCTTTTCATCCTTTTGTGTCTTCTTCAATTTCTTTCAGAAGTGGTTTGTAGTTCTCATTGTAGAGATCTTTCACCTCCTTGGTTAAATTGATCCCTAGCTATCATCTTTTATTGGTGGCAATTATAAATGGACTTACTTTCTTTATTTCTCTTTCTGTTAATTCATTATTTGAGTATATAAATGCTACTGATTTGGGGGCATTTATTTTGTATCCTGCAACATTACTGAAGTTATTAACTAGCTCTAGGAGTTTTTTGATAGAGTTTTTAGGTTTTTCTATATATAGTATCATATCATCTGCAAATAGGGAAAGTTTGACTTCATCTTCTCCAATCTGGATTCCCTTTATTTATTTCTCTTGCCTGATTGCTCTAGCTAGTACTTCCAGTACTATGTTGAATAGAAGTGGTGAGAGTGGACATCATTGTCTTGTTCCTGTCCTTAAAGGAAAGTCCTTCAATTTCTCCCCCTTCAGAGTAATACTGGTGGTGGGCTTGTCATAAATGGCTTTTATTGTGTTAAGATATTTTCCTTCTATACCTAATTTGTTGGGAGTCTGTATCATGAAGGAATGTTGAATTTTGTCAAATGCTTTTTCAGTATCTATTGAGATAATTATATGGTCTTTGTACTTGAGCTTGTTGATGTGATGTATCACATTTATGGACTTTCATATGTTGAACCATCCTTGCATCCCAGGGATGAATCCCACTTGATCATAGTGTATAAATTTTTAATATGTTGCTGTATTCTAATTGCTAATATTTTGTTGAGGATTTTAGCATCTAGGTTCATCAAGGATATTGGCCTGTAATTTTCTTTTTTTGTTGTGTCTTTATCTGGTTTTGGTATCACAGTTATGTTGTCCTCATAGAATGAGTTTGGGAGAGTAGCATCTATTTCAGTTGTTTGGAACAGTTTCATGAGAATTGGTATTAATTCCAATTTAGATGTTTGATAGAATTCAGCTGTAAAGCCATCCAGACCCAGACTTTTTTTTGTTGGAAGATTGCTAATTACCACTTCAATCTCCTTGCTTGTTATTGGTCTGTTCAGGTTTTCTATCTCTTATTTGTTCAGTCTTGGTAATTTGTATGTGTCTAGAAACTTATCCATATCTTCCAGATTTTCAAATTTGTTGTCATACAGCTGTTTATAATAGTTTCTAATGATTCTTTGTATTTCTGTTGTGTCAGTTGTAATGTCTCCCTTTTCATTTCTGATTTTTAAAATTAGGTCTTCTCTTTCCTTTTTTTTTTTTGTTAATCTAGCTAATGGTGTGTCTATTTTGTTTATCTTCTTGAAAAACTAACTTAGTTTTCTTGATCTTTTCTATTGTTTTTGGGTCTCTATTTCATTTAGTTCTGCTCTGATCTTAATTATTTCTTTCCATCTACGAGCTTTAGGTTTGGATTGTTGTTGTTTTTAAAGTTCTTTGAGGCATAGTGTTAGGTCGTTTATTTGGAGTCTTTCCAGTTTTTTTTATATAAACATTTACCACAATAAATTTGCCTCTTACTACTGCTTTTGCAGTATCCCATAAGTTTTGGTATGATGTATCTTTATTTTCATTAGCTTCCAGAAATTTTTTGATTTCCTGTTTAATTTTTACTTGGACCCATAGGTCATTCAGGAGCCTATTATTTATTTTCCATGTATTTTTATAGCTTCCAGTGATTTCCTTATTGTTTATCTCCAGTTTTAGTCCATTGTGGTCTGAAAAGATTGTTGGAATGATTTTAATTTTTTAAAATTTGCTGAGACTAGATTTCTGACGTAACATGCGGTCTATCTTGGAGAATGAGCTGATGAGGAGAAAGTGTATTCTTTAGCTGTTGAGTGAAATGTTCTGTATATATCTGCCAAGTCCAGTTGATCTAGGGCATAGATTAAATCCTGTGTCTCTTTGTTGATTTGTTGCCTGGAAGTCCTGTCCCATACTGAGAGAGGGGAGTTCAGATCACCCGCTATTAATGTATTAGGTGCTATCTCCTTTTTTATGTCTAAGAGTGTTTGCTCGATATATCTGGGTGCTCTGGTATTGGGTGCATACATGTTTATGATTGTTATGTCTTCTAGTTGGAGAGTTCCCTTTATCGTTATATAATGGCCTTCTTTTTCTTTTTTAATGTTTTTGGTTTAAAGTCTATTTTGTCAGATATAAGAATAGCTACTCCTGCTCATTTTTGGTTTCCATTTGCATGGTATATCTTTTTCCATCCCTTCACTTTTAGTCTATGAGTTTCTTTACAGGTGAGGTAGGTCTCTTGAGGACAGCATATACTTGGGTCTAGCTTTTTAATCCAGTCAGTTAGTCTGTGTCTTTTGAATGGGAACTTTAGTCCATTCACATTCAGAGTAGTTATTGAGACGTGTTGTTTAATTCCTGTCATTTAATTGCTACTTGTTTAGGTGGTTTAAATATGTTTTGATCATTATTTCCACTTTTATTTCTCTTCTTCAATGTGAGTTGGGAATTTAAGGCAGAATGATTTGGCTTCTTTCCCTTTCTTGCTGGCATTTTTGTTTTAACTGTGGGTTTTGCTCTTTCTTGTGTATTTCTGATGATGGTCACCGTTATTCAGATTCCAGATGAATGACTCCCTTGAGAATTTCTTGCAGGGCTGGTCATGTGGTGTTGAACTCACACAACTTTTTTTTGTCTGGGAAATACATTATTTCTCCCTGTTTCTGGAGAGCCTTGCTGGGTAAAGAATTCTTGGATGGCAGTTTTTTTCTTTTAGTATTTTGAATATATTAATCCACTTTCTTCTGGCCTGCAGGGTTTCAGCTGAGAAGTCTGCTGTTAGTTTGATGAGGGTTCTCCTATAAGTGACCTGACACTTTTGCTGCTTGCAGAATTCTCTCTTTGTCTTTGGATTTGCGAATTTTACTATAATATGTCTTGGGGAATATCTTTTGGGGTTGAATCTGGTTGGGGACCTTTGAGCTTCCTGGATCTGAAGGTCTATATCTCACCCTACACCTGGAAGTTTTCTGTTACTATTTCCTTGAGTAGGTTTTCAATACCTTTTCCCTTCTCCTGCCCTTCAGGAATGCCAACAATTCAGATGTTAGAGCACTTGAGATTGTCTGCTATCTCTCATAGGTTTTCCTAATTATTTTAAATTCTTTTTTTCCTTTTTTTGGTCTGCCTGACTTATTTCAAAAAGACCATCTTCAAGCTCTGAAATTCTTTCTTCTGCTTACTCTACCTTGCTACTCAAGCTCTCAGTCGTGTTTTTTATTTTGTTGAGTCTTTCATTTATAGAAGTTCTGCTACACTCTTTTGTATAGTATTAATCTCTTTGTAGATTTCCTCCTTCATATTCTGGATGTTTTTTCTTGTTTCATTGTGTTCTCTAATTGAATCTTCCTTTATTTCTTCATGTTTTCTTAAGATCATTGCTCAAAATTCTTTATCAGACATTTCAAGGATTCCCTGTTCCATGGAATCTGACTTTGGGGCCTTACTATATCCTTTTCGTGGTGTCATTTCTTCTTGATTGTTTGCACTTCTAGTGTTTTTTCGCTGAAGCTTGGTCATTTGGTAGGGGGTTTGCTTCTATTACACTGAGGTTGGCTGTGGAGTAGCCTTGGTTGCTACTGTGGGGGGTGAACTGTCTTTGCTTGACAGTAGGTGTGGTGGCGGTTATGTTAAACAAACTTGGCTCCTGTTTGAGTCTCTGTGGTCATAGAATGAGCCCCTTGTGCATGGAATTCTCCTGGGACAAACTCGATGGGTTAGATCTGTAGGCTGGTGCTCCCCACTGGGTCTGAGATGGGGTGAAGGGCCATGTGGAGCCACGTGGTTCCACTGTCTGGTTGGCACTGGTGGGCTCACATGCATGGTGCCGGTTCAGAGTGCCAGGGTGGGGTCTGGAGCTCCCTCCATGCCTGGGTCCAAGGTTGAGGGGGTCGCATGGAGCCGTGCAGTTCTGCTGGCTGGCTGGTGCCAGTGGGCTCACCTGCATGGTGCCGGTTTAGGGCACTGGTGCTGAGTATTTTTTATACATATACTCATAGAAAGGTTTGTTGGAAATTTTTTAGTCGATGTGTGTAAAGTATAGGAAATGAATAATTTGGCATTTATCATTCTTGATAAATCTGTATTGGGAGAACTTTTTAAAAAAAATTCAAGGGTGTGGCAGAAAGACAAATTCTGCATGATCTCACTTACATGTGAAATCTGAAAAAAGTTGAACTCATAGAAATAGAAATTTGAGTGGTGGTCAGCAGGGACTGGGGGAGAGGGAGAATAATTGGGAAGATGTTGGTCAAAAAATACAAAATTTCAGTTAGATAGGAATAAGTTCAAGAGATCTACTGTACAACATGGTGACTATAGTTGATAACCGTGTATCATATTCTTGAAAATCGGTAAGAGAGTAGATTTTAGGTGCCTTCACCATGAAAAGTATGTGAGGTAATGCATACATTAAGTAGTTCGATTTAGCCACTCCACAACTTATACATATTTCAAAATAACATGCTGTGCATGATAAATATATACAATTTTAATTGTCAATTAAACTGAAAAGTAAATTTAAAAAGATAAGTAGGTGAAGTGATGGATATGCTAATTAGCTTGATTTAATCATTCTACAGTGTGTGTGTGTGTGTGTGTTTGTGTGTGTGTGTATATCAGAACATCATATTGTATCCCATAAGTATATACAATAATTATTTGCCAATTAAAAAAAAAAAACTTTAAAAGAAATCCAAGAGTCTGGGAAAAATACTCTAATGGATTCTACTCAGGAAAATGCAGAACACCTGTCTTTAGGAAAGACCTTTTGGGTTGTTAATTGTGTGCACATGGCTACAAGCTCACATTGGTCAGTGTGCATAGTAAAACTCCATGTTCAATTCTATCATTGACTCTAATAATAAAATTCCTGGAAAACTTTCCTTCCTCAAGACTCAAGTTAAATATTATCCTCATTGAGAAGCTTTTCATGATCTTCATGTGGAGTTAACTTTACTTTGTTTTTAGGTTAACTATTTTTATTGTATTTATCTGTTAACATTAAAAGTGCCTGTAAGGGTAAGTTATTTATCTTATTGTTTCTCTGGTACCATCTGTGTTTGGTGAAGTGCCCTGTATATGACATGGCCATGAAATATTTATTAAATGAATGAATAAGTGAGCGACAAAGACTGCTACAGAAGCATCCTTTTTAATCAAGCAGGTTTCACCATCAGAAAAAAAGTAATGGAGCACACGTGTTTGCTCAATCTTCCATGGTTCAGAGCAAAATTGCTTCTGATCACATTTGTGCCTAAACAGTATTGATTAATATGGATGATTTCATTTCTTATTTAGTTATTAAACTCAGCTGCCAATTCTCTGAGGTTAGGAACCGTCTTTGGTCTCCTATGTATAGCACCGTGCTTAGATTATGAAAGACCTTCACTTCTGTAGGTGCGAAAGTCCCCTTGGAAGACATTTTCCTCATAAAATGGCTCTTGATTTTTGATACTTCAGTCTCATTACATTATAAATATCTTTCATTGAAATATTTTCCAGGTGTAAAACTATATTTACATCCTTCAAACTAAATACATTTTAAACAAATTGATGGAAGGTAAGACTTGAGTTACATTCCAGATACAACTGGTAAGTTGTCAGAATTGCATGAAATATGTTTGGACTAGCTGACACGATCTCTTCCTTGGAAAATTCCTTAGTCTACTGGGAAAGAAAATAAGTTAGCACTGTAATCACCGAGCCTAGAAAGATGCATTGGGATTAAGGGAAACCAGAGGAGCACTGTGTACCCAGCCCAGTCTATGAGGGTGACTATTTGCTGAATCTTTCCAGGGAAGCTGAGCAGTAGAGGTGAATTTTTTTTATGTTGGGTAGAATCTACTCAGGCAGAGAAGATGAAGGAATTTCTAAGAAGGGAGGAAACATAACCAAAACAGGAAAGAGAGAGATACTGGCCCAGTTTTTGGAGGTCTGAATTGTTCCATGTGGTTTGTGGTAATGGTGGGAAATGGAACAAAGAGGCAGGTAGACACAGAGCAGAAAAGGCCTATTATAGCCTGATAGTGTTAAGACTTTTTGCTGAAAATTGTGTGGCATCATAGGAGGGCAGTAAGTTTGCACTAGTCTGCGAAAAAAAATTTGTGCAATTTCAATGGGCAGGAAGAGAAAAGTAAACCATTAAAACATGATAAACTGATGAAATCTGTAGAACTTTATGACTGGGACAATTGAATAGTAGAGAAGAGACTAGGATTCAAGTTTTTGGCTCGGAAGTCTGCATGAATGGTGATGCCTTTTATTCACTAATTCATTTGTCTTTTAATTCAATCAATATAAACTTATTACCTACTGTTGGCAGAAAAATGTTTTAAGCACTATGGACAAAAAAGATGAACAGATTATGGGCCTTCTAAGTACTCACAGCCTAGCAGGGAAGATAGAGATCTCGATAAATAGTAATAACACAGTGCATTAATTACAATGATATTTTTGAGTTACAAGGTAGGCTGAGGACTTAGAACAGGTGTGATTAATTTTTCCTGGGGATGACTAGGAAAGTATGAGAGAGGTAATGAAAAGAATGCTCCAGGTGTACAAGGGGAAAAGTTTATTCCAGGGAAGAGAATATAATGAACAAAAGCACGATGGTTTAAAGAAAGCGCAAGTGGCTCATTATGACTTAAGCATAAGTCCTGAGATGGTTTGAAGATGGCACTGGCATGTAGTGCTAAGCATCATGATTCTAGCAACCATGCTAAGGACTGTTGACATTATCAAGCAAATCAGTATTTCTCCACTGGGAGAGTACATCAGACCTATCTGAAGACTTCAAATACATTTCTGATGTCTGGGCTCACCCCAGGCCTCCTGAATTTGGAAGCCCAAAGGTGAGTCTCCAGCGTGTTTTATTTTTAAAGTTCTATGGGCTAATCTGATGAAAAGTCACTGTAGGCAATGGTGGAACCACTGAAGGTTTTAGGTCTTTTTTCAGTGCCACACTGTGCTATTGCTGTAGTAAGACCTATGCCTGTCTCATAAAGCACAAATTGGATCATAATTCTTACTGCTCAATCTTGTTCATAATCAATTGCCACTTTCCAATCATATGCACAGGATAAATGGAATCTCACGACTATGGAACCAGCCTATTTGTGAATATATCCTTGCCAGAAACTGTATAGTGTGCAAATGATCATAAATAATTTTTTTTCAAAACAACTTTAGTTATAAAATTTTCCCAAAGTGTGTAATTGAAAAATTTAATAGATTCTTTTTCTTTTCTTTTCTTTCTTTTTTTTTAATGACAGAACCAGGGAAAGTTGATGCTTGTCTTACTCCTTTCAATTTGCTCAGTAATTAGCAGGGAAATGTCTCATAATGTTTGGTAAATGGAGGAAACAAAAGTGATATCTATATTTTTTGTCATTAAAATAGATAAGCTATCTAGCCTGAAGATAAGAGATAAAATGATTCTGCTTTTCAAGCAGAAAAATGGATAATCTCCCATCCTTGATGAAACAGCAGTGAGAACATACAAAATACTTAGGAGATGGGCAGTTCATGCTACATCGCAGCTTAACGTTTCAGCATCGATTTTAAAGAATTCTGTAGGAATGCCTAGATTTTACTTTTTAATTTTCAGTGGCACTGAAGACAATTAAAATCAGAATATTGACTAGGGCAGTGGGTAAAAAGTTTGGAAAGAGAGAAATCAGTTAGCTGAATTGACAAGTTCCTTCTGTTTTAATTGTTTTAGGAACTTCTGGCCTTATTTGAAATAAGGGAAATAAAGAGTCACGGAATTACATGCTAGAGAAACTAAAAAAATCATTCAGTTCAGTTTTCTACGTAACATTTAAATCCACTCTCTTGAAACAATCCTGTTTTTCATTTAATCTTTAACTCGTAAATTAATGTGACTTTTATATAGTAGACAATAAATATGGGTTAAATTAGTAAGTATATGAATCTTTTTAGTAAGTTTCCAGTCAAATCGTTTCCTGGCCCTTTCTTTTGTACCTCTAGTGATGGGGATATGACTGCATTTGAACAGTTCTGTTTCAAAGCTTTTGTTCCTTTTAAGCATGTACTAGTGTGATAGAGAATATGCATAATGGACTTCAGCAGTCTTGGCTTACTCTCCACTGCTCATCAATCAGATTAAGTGTAACAAATTATTTAACTTCTCTAAGCCCCTATTTCCTCACTCACAGAATGGAACCTACCACTTACATTGTTGTCTGGATTAAATGAGATGATTCCCATAAAGTACTTAGCACAGTGCCTGATGGATAATAAATGCTCAATAAATGTTAAGCTTATTTTTATTGTTAATAACATTATTATCTCCTTATGTAGCCTGCCACTGGTCTTAGATCTCTTCTATGGAGCAATACAGAACAAATCTGATTCATCTTTCAACACAAAGCGTTAAGATATTTTAAGATGATTATCATATTATTTAATTAGGAAGAGGTAAAGAGAATAAAGTTGATCATTTGAAAAATCTTGCAGGAGACAGACCCTAAAATTTTGGAATTGTTAGAACTAAAAAATCATCATGTTCTTAATGACTGTAAATATCACTTAAGAGAATTGTTTTTACTGAATAGTGATATAACTCCCAGTATAAGAGGATGCAGCACAGAATTAAGTTTATTGGATGTAGAAAGACCTTGCCTTTCATAGATAACGTAACAAACTATGGTATGACATGCTCTAACTACTGCTCTGTGTGTGTTCATGTGCTCATTTTCTACGCATCCCCCTAGCTCATCTAGTTTGTACTTGGAGCCGTAAACAATACAAAAATGAAAAGAGACACAAAGAACATGAGAAGGATCCATAGTAACTAATACAAAGCTGTAATAGGCTGAGCATCCCATAACTAGAGCAATGAAAATGTAGTGGTGATCCTGAGTCATGAGAAATTCCATGTGCCTGGCAAGAAAGAAATGGCTTGAGATTCCATGTCATTTTCTTCTCTTAGTTAAACCTCTTGGACCTGCTCTTCACACTTATGTAGTTATTTCTTCAAAGGCAATCCCTGGAAATGAAAAAAAACACAGGTTTACAAGTCAAGATAGCTCAAATTATCATTCTTAGTAGCTGTGCTTGATATTCACCGTAGTAGTAGAATGACCTTAGAAAATTCACTTTGCCACTTTAAGCTTCAATTTCTCATGTAAAACGGGAATATTCAATATATTTCAAAGGGCATATATAAAAATTAAATGTTTGATCCATAATAGGCAACCTCTTCCCTACCTTTACAATTTATTTTTTCTCCTTTTTTCTCTAGGTATATTTATTCTCACACACTTCCTCAATTTTTTGTCTGGCCTCTGGGAATTCAAGGATACTCTTTTCATATGTTACTGATTTTGCAGTCAATGTGTTCTAACCTCCAATGTTTACTACTTGATTTTTTGTTATCTAATTGTAAGCACTTCCAATGCATCTGTTCACATGCAGCTTTTCCCTCTGGTCCTGACATTTCTCTATTGATTGAGAACATCATTGAGGACATTGCAACTCTGCAAGTAGTCCCCTCAGGTTTAAAATGTAGAGTAGGCCATCGCCTCATTCATTGAATACTTTCTGCTTCTTACAGTTCATTCCATTTGTGTTGAGCTGGATTTAATGCAGGTTTTTTTGTTTGTTTGTTTCTTTTTTGTTAGCTTGCTTTGCTTTGTTTCTCTTCTCTCTCCCCACCCACTACTCTCTTCACATTAACCAACACTTTTGTTTGTTGGAAATAGATGCTAGTTCATGTGATACACACACACACACACACACACACACACACACACACACACACACTTCATGTTTCCAGTGAGAATGATATACATTAGAGAAATGTATTGCATAAAACCTAATACCTATATTGATCGTTATGGAATGTTGGTTAAAGGCATGGGTTCAATCTGCAACACCTACACACTGCATGACCTTATACAAACTACATAACTCCTCTATAAAATGCAGATAATAATAGTATCTTCTCTAAGGGGTTATTGACAAGATTGAGTGAGTTAATTTAAAAGCCTGTCAGAGTGAGTGCTTAAAAAGTATTAGCTATTTTTACTCATCTCTGATGAATATGGAATTCTATTAATATACAATTTTTTAAAATTTAAAAGTTTACTATAAAAAAATGAGTTGCCATTTATTCAATAACCACTATGTGACAGATCCTGAATCATAATAATTATAGCCACCATTGCTAATCTATTATATACTAGGGGCTATGCTGGGTTTCTTACCTACATGAACTTATATGAGCTGCTTAAAACCCTGAATGAAGGTCACAGTTGGTTGAGTACACATGGCTCAATGTCTAAATTGAAATTTAGGTCCACCAGTCCTACCCTAGCTGGTTATCAAAAGGCGCATCCATAGAGAAATGCCTACTTAGCTCTTTTGCCCATTTTTTAATTGGGTTGCGGAGAAAAAGGAACGCTCATACATTGTTGGTGGGACTGCAAAATGGTCCAGCCTCTATGGAAAATGGTATGGAGGTTCCTCAAACAATTGCAGATAGACCTACCATACGACCCAGCTATGCCACTGTTGGGAATATACCCAGAGGAATGGAAATCATCAAGTCGAAGGTATACCTGTTCCCCAATGTTCATCGCAGCAATCTTTACAATAGCCAAGAGTTGGAACCAGCCCAAATGTCCATCATCAGATGAGTGGATACAGAAAATGTGGTACATCTACACAATGGAATACTACTCAGCTATAAAAACGAATGAAATACTGCCATTTGCAACAACATGGATGGACCTTGAGAGAATTATATTAAGTGAAACAAGTCAGGCACAGAAAGAGAAATACCACATGTTCTCACTTATTGGTGGGAGCTAAAAATTAATATATAAATTCACACACACACACACAAAACCGGGGGGGGGGGAAGAAGATATAACAACCACAATTACTTGAAGTTGATACGACAAGCAAACAGAAAGGACATTGTTGGGGGGGAGGGGGGAGGGAGAAGGGAGGGAGGTTGTGGTGATGGGGAGCAATAATCAGCCACAATGTATATCGACAAAATAAAATTTTTTTAAAAAAGGCGCATCCATGTTAATGCATATTTAGTACACTCATCAAAAGGTCATCATCTATCCACTGCTATGCTGTCTCTCACCAACCCAAACTCACAGGGCTCGCCTCCCTTCCAAACTTTATATTCTCCCCATTAGAACCTCTTCTACCATTTTTACCTATCCACATAATGTTTCCTCTATCGTTTGTTGCAAGTTAAACCTGGTTTTCTCCCCATAAGAACACTTTCCTTGGAATTTTCCTAGCGTACCTGCCTGTGGACTGATACTTTCAGGATCTGGAGATGATGCCAGCATTAACCAGCTTCACAGAGATGCTTCCTGACTATTATTCTTCTGCTCTAGAGAAAACTGTCTCTGCTCTTGTGAGGTAGAGGTATGAAGAGCATGCTGAGGCAATAGAAGATGGGATGGTTTAGAGTGTGACAATCTTTGGCTATGGAGTCAGACAGATTCGGAAAGAAATCCTAGCCATATCTTCTACTAGATGTGTGACCTTGGATACATTAACCTTTCTGAGCTTCAGATACATCATTTATAAAATTGGAATAAAATTAATGCCTACTTCATTGGTTGCTATAGGGGCAAATTGAGGTAATCTACTTACAACGCTACGAACAGTGCATGCATATAAGAACATTTCTGTGTCAATTGAAATTACTATTATTTTTATTGCTTTTGAAAATTGAAACATAATTGATTATATATATTTGTAGGTAACAGAGTTGAATATCAATAGCTGTGTACAATATGTGATGTTTATTACTGTCTTTTACTATCAGTGCTGTCACTTATTGAGCATCTGGCATAGATCAGAGCTGGTGAAAGGTGCTTTATATATGTTGGTTCATACCTCCTCATTTAAATTTGGAAAATATTATTTTTAACTTTTTTTTGAGAAGTTTTGCTATGCAGAAAAATGGGGCAGTAGCTAGAGGGGGATATGGGAACAAAGACCTTTACAAAAAGCAATATGGGAGATATGATAACAGATTTAATGACAATGTAAAAATCTAATATAGAAGGAGAGACAGAAGATGCGAGAGAAAGTAGGATAATTGATAATATAAGATGGAATGAAATTCAGAGCAAATGGGAAGGGTAGAGAGGAAGTGACCATTGTTAGCAGAAGAAATGTTTCATGGTTACAATATGAGGAAAGGAGAAATGGCTGAAGATTAGGTATTTTTGTGAATTTGGAGGTAAGAAGGTATGGAAGCTAGTGTCGCATGGATTCTTTTTAAAAAACAAGATGCTAGGTAAGGCCAACTACTGTAAATAGGCTGACATGTGGATCTTTGAGAAATTGGAGAATTTTGCATACAGTAGAAGACTGAGCTTTTTAGAATGCAGTGACATTGCCAGGCAGTGCTGAATTTGGGGTTGGTGATCGTGAATACATGGTGAAAGCAATTTTCTAGTTAGATGATGCTCTTCAGGAATTTCAGCTGCATAAATGAGGCAATGAGCTCATTCAGGGTTGGGATGAGCACAATTGATAGACACAGAATCCAGAGAGTTAGGGATATCACTATGAGCTTGATAATACAATGGGCCGTAAATCTGGGCGAGGGTCTACAAGATAGAAGCTGGTGGTTAGAAAGAAAGTGAAAGGGTCAATGGATTGGTGATTTCAGTGAGTCAATAATTATTGACATGGGGGGTACAAGAGCAAATGAGCTGGAAGGATAAGAGTTTGTGGTTGGCTAGTAGGAGACTGAATTAGTTTTAGAGGTGATGCTGTTTATGGCAACGACATGGTCCAGACCACACATAAGGTGAGTAAAATATAAAGCTTTGTTGTTGGGAAATCCTGATGTTTGGAGGGGTTTGTCACTGCAACAAAAGCTAATTAATTTAGGAAATTATGTGAAGGACTTGGACCTCCCCCACTGAAGAAACCTCTGGGGCTTCAAGGAACATTATTTGAAAACCGTTGATCCAGGCAAAACTCTTCACTGCTTAATAAAGAGTCTCAGTTTCAGATATTTTCATTTCTACTGTACTGGCATTACAATTCAAATAATGTCATCCAGGGAAGTCAGGACTTCTGCCTTGTTAACCCATTATTTTCTTTCTGTGTCACTTAGAGAGACAGATACTGTGGCATACATTTTAAATTAGACAAACTTGTAATCAAATTCAACCTCTTTCACTTACCAGCTGTGCAATATCAGGCCTGTTACCTTCTCCAAGACTCAGCTTTTAATTTACAATATAGGCTATCATGAAAATTAAATGACACAATTTATCCTAAGCATTGGGCACATAATATGAGAGAGTGATTGAATCCTCCACATCATGAAGCAGTATATCATAGTTCTTATGAACAAAGTCTGCAGAGTTTCCTGCCAGAGTTCAAATGTCAGTTTTCACCACTTGTCGGCAAGTGGGTGAGAAACAAGCTCTCTGAGCCTGTTTCTTCATCTGTAAAAGAAGGCAGTGATAGGGCTTGCCTCATTGGGCTGTAGTGAGGATTCAGTAAGTTAATATTTGTGAGGCAGTTATGTCATCACCAGAACATAGTGAGTGCTGTGCAAGCAGTGGCTCTTATTGTTAATTCCTTTCTCTGCTCTCCATTTGCAATCTTCAGCTTGAGGGTATAGATAGTTATATGAAGTGTAAATACAAAGTTTGACAACCTATGTTTTAAGTGGTTGTTTCCTTCAGTCTGTTTAGAAGCAAATTAAGGAATATTTAAACCAACTGTTTAGGGCCTATCCATCACTTTAAAGAATTAACACAGATCAAATTGCTTCTCAGTGAAGAGTCCCTCTGGGCCACTGGGGCCTCTGAGAAAGAAGATCGTGCTTCCCGGGCTGAGCAGTTCCTATTAAGAAAGGAAGCTGACTGCGTGAATGCAGTACGTTGGGAAAGAGAGGTGTCTTGTTCACATCTTGGCCCAGAAAACAGGGACTAAGTTAGCAGTGCAGATAATGAATATCTTGGTGCTTGAGTTGGGGCTTACTGTCCTTTAAGTGGCTGGGACAAGCGTCAGTGGAGCCAGAGAGTATTTTTCATTTCTTTTTCACTCCTTCACCTTCTGCCGTTTTTGGACTCAGAAGAGATGACTGAGTGTTTATACCTTCCCCCTTCCACTCTGAGCTTTTCCTTTCACTTTTTAGTGCCTTTGCCTATAGTATTCACCTCACCTGGAATACCCTCCCTTGTCTGAAAAATTCTTATTTATCTTTCTAGGCTCAGTTCACTTAATCACCTTCTCTGTGAAGCCTTCCTGATGATCCTAGGGTAACTACTCTGTGCATAGAAAATATCTCTTCCTGTGCTTCCACAGCTCTTTTAAACTCTCTTTAACACCACGTGTCTTTAATTAATGAGGTGTCCATCTCTTTCACAAGACCCTGGTGTCTGTTGAAGGTGAGTTGTGTTTATTCACAACAGTATTGCAGCCACTACTTCAATACCTGCAATACTTACTATTGAATGAATAAATAAAACAAGAATGAAAATAATAGCAGCCACAACATTGTAGTCTTAAAGCACATTAGAATATTAGAGTTCTGTGGGCAATGAGAGCTTCAGCGCCAGGTGACTTATAGGCATACAAGGCCTATATCTGCGCTTTGTTTGGTATCTTATACTTTAATTAGCAATGCAGCTAGGTAGAAATCATGACTGATTATTTTAGTTATACATGAAACCAAGCTCCTTTGTTCTAATACCCAACTGAGTTCACTCATTTAGGTTAACAGCAGGCATTTGAGTTTGTGTCTTAAGATCTAATTTAACCCCTCTATTTTATAATGAAGAAATTTAAGGCTCAGTGGTTAGGGCCTCACAACAATCTGAATTAGCTATTCAATTAAGTAGCTGTGCCATGAAAATAGAAGTTGACTTGATGCTTTAACAGAGCTCTGAGACAAGCTAGTTCTTAGCTTACTATGATTTGATCTGAGAGACAGTTTTCCCAATGTAGCTGGAGGTTATCAACCTCATGAGGACTGAGTTAACGGATGCATAAATCAGAATGCTTATAAATATATTTATTTGTAACAAATATAACTGCCACATAGTTGGGAATATGAGTATTAGCTAGTGAGTATGCCTATCCATACAGAAAACAGTTTACATGGGGCATGAAAATAATATTTAGAAGACTGATTGATTTTTAACCCAAAAGCTATTGAGAGAACTGAGGGTAAAACTGTGATACTCTGATTTCATTCCTTGATAAATTAAATATTAAACTCTTTATTTTCAACTAATTCATTCCTCAAAACTTTATTGAATGCTTAATATATGCAAACTGGGATTTAAAGATGAAACAGACATGGCTTCTCTTTCCTTAGGGATCACATAGTATAATGTAGAAAAGTTAAGCAAGATCTGAAATGATAGATTGATATGGGTTAGGTTTTGTAATTTAAGAATGTTCAAAAAATGGTAGGAGTCCCCAAATGAGTGATACACATCTCCTCATCTCCTGCAATGACCATGGAAGGCTTTATGAAATAACTACACTTGATATAGTTTTGAAAAATGATTAGGAGTTCACTAATTGGAGGGGGGAGAGAGAGAGAGAGAGAGAGAGTGTGTGTGTGTGTGTGTGTGTGTGTGTGTGGCAGTGTATGCAAAACTCTCAGGTGTGCACTAGTACGGGAGATGGCAGTATTTTGATATGGTTAGAACACAGGGTTTGAGAATGGGGCGAGGAGATGCACAAGGACTGAGGATGGAGGCAGAGGCTGGAACATGGAGGGCCTTATACACCCTTCTTAAAACAGGTAAGGGGTTTTAAGCAGGTGAGTGACATGTTAATTTTTACATTTTGAAGCCATACCTTTGTAATCAATGTGGAATTTGGATTGGAAGAGGAAAGACAGGAGGCAGAGAGACCAATTAAAATAGGAAGGTGTCCAGTAAGACAGCTGATGGACGTGAAATAAGACAGCATCAGAGGTCTGGAAATGAGAACATAGGTGAGAGTGGGCAGAATAGAACTGAACTGAGCTACCTTTCTGGCCACTGGGCTTGTTTCCAAAATGCTAGTGAATATTAGTCCTGGGGTGACATGGAGCAGATCTTTGGTGAGTCTCAAAAATTGTGATAAGACACAAATGGACAGGAAATGAGAACTCCTGTCCTTCTATGAGTAAGGGAACACCAGAGCCAAGAAATATCACAGAGGCAGAGAGCCTGAGTAGGGGCTGTGAAATAGAAGACTTCTTACTCTTCCAGAGAGTTCATCCCAATGCACTCAAATCCTCCTAGTAAAATAGACCAAAAACTTTGAAGTCAGATAGACATGGATTAAAATCTTGGTACTACCACTGTTTTTCTGTGTTATCTTGGGTTTACTAATTAATCCTGTTCAGGCTCAATTTTTCTCAGATACAAAACAGGTGTTTAAAAGTCTTCCTCACAGACTTGTTGAAAGAATTAAATAATAAGATAATGTATATACTTTGATTATCAGAGTGGTGGGCCTATAGTGAGGGGTCTCAAAAACATTCATTTATTTTGTTTTTCTGTGATTCTCAGCAATCAGGAAGATAAAGAACAGGGAGGGAAGTCAGGTGAGCATCTGAGAGACTTCCTGATCTACCAAGCCATGGAGTGTGGTGGTATAAGTCCTGGACTGAGAGGGAGAAAGCCTGGGTCCCTGTCTTGCCCCACCCCTAACTGGACCTCCTCACTTTCAGTTTACATGTTGAAATCATCTGGACCTTCTGAACATCTGAGTGACAGGAGAGTTAGATTCTGGAGTCATTTCTGAAGCAAAGTTTAGGTGAAAGTGGTAGTATTTTATTGTGTTCCCGGAATCACGGGGCATTCCAAGGATGCTTCAATTACTAGCCATGGAGTGCAGAGATAGTATAGAAGAAAAGGAAAATCATGAAAGATACTCCCTGCTTGAAAAGGGCTTTTCGTATGAAATTCAGTTCAGTACAGTAAATCTTCATTGAGCAGCCATGTGTTAGATTCTAGGAACACAAAGGACAGCAGCACATAGCACATAGTTCACAGTTCAGAAGGATGTACTTAGGCCTCTATAACTTAGGCCATTTACTGTTTTCTACTTGCCTTTGTGTGGAAACAGTCTGCAGAGTTAAAACACTCTGGTTGAAGGTGCTGGAATTTCAGGCTGCTGACCACATGTCGCTATGACAAAGGCAGAGGAAAAATGCATTTTCCAGCACTGAATTTTTTAGATTCGCACTGAATTTTTTAGATTCACACTGGATTTTCAAAATACATATCCTCTAAGAATAGATGATATGACTCTTCCTCATTCCAGAAGGCCACTTCCTGGACATTAGAGAGTCCCAGTTTAGGAACATGCCAGCTCTCCCCCCCCCCATTGTGAGCTTTACTTACTCTTCTGATGATAAAAATGCCAGGAAGGATACATTTCAAGGAAATGAACAGTTTAAAATGTTGCCTGTTTAAAAATTAAAATTAATTTGCCCTGTGAGTCGTGAGCCTCATTTTAATAGTGCCCTGAATAATTCAGAAGCTGCAGAGTTTGTTCAGAGCTTTTGCTGCAGCTTTTGGTTGTCATGCTTGGGAAGCAGCCCATGCAGAAATGCTTAACATGTACAGAATGAATTCCCCTGAGATCTGCATAGAAGGATCTTAGGGATATGGTTATAGAAGGTGCAGCTTAGATTTTCAAGAAAGTACTGAAAAGCGTATGCAGTTTGACCCCAACTTGTAGGCTTATCTGAGATAGATGAGCTGGTCCAAGGTATGGATGAGGGGTGAGTTAATTATGGATTGCTTATCTCTGCTTAAGTCTTTTCACTGTCTCTCGAGGTCTGATCCACAGGCTAATGTTTAAACTCTTTAGCAAGAAACACGGGGCCCTCAGTTTTCTGGCTCCTGCCTACCTTGCCATTGTCAACTTACATCCTGCTTCTTTGCAACGTGGACCTTGGACTTTAGCTGCGTTGAACAACTTGCAATTTCTAGAGGTATCCTGCCGACTTGCATCTCCCAGCCTTTTAACTACTGCTTCTTCTGCCTGGAAGACATTTCCATTTTCCCTTTCCTCCTTATAAGACCTTTAAGAAGTACTTGTCCTTTATTCTTCAGCTTTACTGTCACCTCCTTTGGGAAATCTTCCCTAAAACTTTAACGTGTTTTAGGTGCTCCTATCTATATCCACCCATCGCCTTGTGCTTTCCTGTCTCACAGTGCTTGTTCTACTATGTATCCATTGTCTACTTACACGTCTCTTTGTGCCACTAAAACAAAAACATCCTAAAGTAAGAAGCTGTTTTCTTCATCTGGCTTATAATCAACCCTCTTCAAATGCCTGTTGAATTTGTTGAAATTGGATATGCCTACCATCCTCAGCCTCAAAATTTTATTTCCCCAAATGGTGGCATAGAATCTGAAATTCCATCATTAGAAAGTTGCTATTTTTGATCAAACATTGCTGTTTTTCTTTAAGTGCCCATTGTAGGTGCAGAGCATACACAGCCTTTGAATACTGTTCAGACATTATCTGTATTTTAAAGGTGAAGAAATTAAGGTTCAGAGAGAAGAAATTACTCATCCAGAATCACACAGCTTACTAGTGCTAAATGTAGGAGTAGAGCCTGGGAATTGTGACTGCAAATTTAAGATCTCCTTATTGTATGGGAATCAAATTCTCTCACAACAGCAATAAAAATGGTGGGAGTCTGCAGAAAGGGTGATGGTTGGGAAGAGAAACATATTACAGAGAAGAAAAAGCAAGGAACCTTGAAGCCAAATTGCACAGGTCAATATCATGGAAAGGGACTTTGAGGCCAGGCACAACTTCTGGCTGTGTTGCTTTCTCTCTTTGAAAACACTCATTAATGAGACACATACCAGTATTTACTGAGATTTTTTATTTGTAAAGTGGAACAATGATACTTATCCCTGTAGCATTATTGTAAAGATTAATTGAGACAAGATGCAAACTGTCTAACAGAAAAATCATGATCAGTAAATGTTCATTCCTTTCCCTGCTTCACAGTTTTGTTCAGGATTGGCCTTATCTTATGTCTTGAGAATTTGGGGAAGTATCCACAGAAATTAAGGTACTCTTATAGGATTTGTTACAAAAACTGATATGTTTCCAGGTTTCTCTCAAAAGAGCGGAAGAGGAAAAAGTCATACAGGAAATCCCAGTACAGGAAGAATCTTCACGACTGCTGCTGAAATAGCACCATGGACAGCTCCCCCGCCAGCCAACATGCATTTGTCTCTCCTCTTGCTTCAAGTGTCTCTTCTGCCATTTCCGATTTTATTTGAATCTTCTCTCCTTTTTCTTGGTTAGTCTAACTAACCAAGGAAAAGGATTTGTTGATTTTGTTTATTCTAAAAAAACCCCAAAACAAAACAAAGCTTTGTGTTGACTTTTGGTATTGTTTTTCTATTCTGTACCTCTGCTTTAATCTTTATTATTTCCTTACTTCTGCTGGCTTTGGACTTAGTTTCTTCTTTGTCTAATTTCTAGGTATTTATTACTATGGACTTCTCTCCTGGTACTGCTTTTGCCACGCCCTGTGTTTTGGTAAATTGTGTTTTCATTTCCACTTTTCCTGAGATGTTTTCAAAAGTCCCCTGTAATTTTCTCTTTGACCCAGTGATTGTTCAAGAGTGTGTTTTTTAATTTCCACGTATTTGTAAATTTTCCCATTTTCAAGCCATTATTGATTACTAGTTTCATTTTATTAAGGTTAGAAAACATACTTGGTATGATTTCAATCTTCTTATATTGTAAAGATTTGTTATGTGACTTGGCATGTGATCTGTCCTTTAGAATATTCTATGTATGCTTGACAAGAATGTATATTCTTCTGTTGTTGGGTGAAAAGTTTTGTATGTGTTTGTTAGGTCCGTTTGGTCTATAGTGTTGTTCAAATCCACTGTTTCTTTATTCATTTTGTATAAATATTCTACCCATTATTGAAAGTGTTGTACTAAAGGCTTCTACTATTACTCTGTTGTAGCCAGTTTCTCTTTTCAGATATGCCAATATTTGCTTTATATACTTAGGTACTCTGATATTGGGTGCATATGTAGTTACACTTAGAAATTCCTGTTGAATTGACCCTTTTGTCATTATGTCATGACTTTAAAAAAAAAATATATATATATGTTTTCCTTTGGTTGCTATTTGCATGGAATATCTATTTACATTCCCTACATTCAGCCTATGTGTGTCCTTCAATTTAAAGTTAGTTTCTGTGGACAGCATGAAGTTGAATCTTGGGTTTCTTGTTTGTTTGTTTTAATTTATTTAGCTATTCTATATATTTTTATTGGGAAGTTCAGTCCATTTATGCTTAAATTAATTATTCATAGGGAAAGATTTACTATTGCCATTTTATAAACTGTTTTCTGTTTGTCTTGTAGTTCTTTTGTCCATTTTTTCCCTCTTCATGTCTTCTTTTTTGTTTTATTGTTTGTTTGTTTTTTCTACTGATAGATTTTGATTCCTTTGTCTTTTTCTTTTGTGTGACTTCTATAGGTTATTATTTTTTTATATAGTTACCAAGGGACTTAACATAAAATACCTTTTTGTTTTGTTTTGTTTTAATGTCAATGGTGGAGAAAGAACATAAATTATCTTATAACAGTCTATTTTAAGCTTATAACAACTTACCTTCACTTGCATACAAGAACTCTCTACTTTTACCTCTCCCACCCAAACATTTTATAGCATTGATGTCAAATTTTACATCTCTTTGTATTATGTATCCACTAACATAACTTAGTTTTAGCTATCTTTAAAAATTATTTATTTATTTTTAATTGATAAATAATAATTATACATATATATTAGGTACAGTGTAGTATTTCAATATCTGTATATAATATATAATAATAAAATTAGGGTAATTGGCATCTCCATCACCTGAGACATTTATGATTTCTTTGTGGTGAGAACATTCAAAATACATTCTTCTTGCTATTTTGAAATATGTAAAATGTTATTGTTAACTATATCATTACAGCTTTTAAAAATGCTTTTGTCCTTTATAGAGATTAAAAGTGATTTGTTCACCATCTTAAAAAAAAAATCATTTTCTGTCTGTTAACCAACCACTCTCTATTTGCCCAACCCCCACTCTTTCCAGACTCTAGGAACCACAATTTCTATTCTCTATTCCTATACACTTCTTTAGCTCCCACGTATGAGTGAGAACATGTGATATTTATCTTTATGTGCCTGGCAAATGCAAAATGACAGCTATATCAGAAAACTAAGCTTATATCAGAAAACATGCAACTTACTCTGATTTGATCATTGCACATTGTATACATGTATTGAAATATACCTCTGTACCCCATAAATATGTACAATTATTACATGTCAATTTAAAAATACTTTTTAAAAAACTCTTTGTATTCTTGTCTCCCACCTACATTTCTTCCATTTCCTTTCTACACTCTGGGCATTGAGTTTCTCCTTACTTACTAATTATACCAAACTATGTCAAACTCTTTCATAACTCCTTTTTTTATAACACACTGTTCACCATACCGGCAATGCCTTGACCCCATTCTCAGCCAGAACAGCTGTCACTTATCTGTAAAGACTACATCAGAGATTTCCTAGTGAGGCTTTCCTTTAGCTGGCAGCCCCAGGGTTTCAGTCTCTCTTCTCTGTGTTTTCACAACACAGTGCTTATTTCCCTGACATTACTCTTATTTGCTGTATTATTTATAAATTTATATCATTCCTGAATTAGAGCTACCAGAAGGCAGGAAAATTGTCCCATTTTTCTTTGTATTCCCAATACTTAGCTATTTCCTGGCGGCTTTGAGTAGGTGCTCAATAAATGTTTAATTTTTGAAAATTAGGTCTGAGGAAAAATTAGCACGATTGGTATAGTTAAGGAATATTTTCCATATTTATTTTAATTTTGAATATAAAGAAAAAGCTGATATTTTGGTTCTAAATGTTTTTCTTTAATTTAGCCTTAACTCCCCCCACTTATTTATATCCCTGACTATTATTAAGGATTTGCATTTAATTCTCTTACACAACCACTTAAATGTCTTTTTTTCCTTGTCCTTATAGATCATGAGGCTAATGCTTTGTGTGATAGTGGTTCATAGCATGTTTCAGTAAAAACCCCAGTTAGAGGTTAATCTGTCACTAAAGTGATATACTAAGAAGGAGCCATGATCCATGTGTGTTGGATCCTTCTCATATATCAAAGGCCTTTTAACAAACCTTTACAAAATCTTCTCAGAAAGCTTCAATTCAAATATTCAGAGCTAGCAACATAGATCCATGGCATGAGTTATTCATTTCATTTTCTTTAAAAAATTGTGATCCTGATTTCTTTTCTTGGGAGACCTTTCCATTTTAATCAGTTTTCTTTCCCAGAGAACTTGCCCCTAAAAGTTGTATAAATTTTGTGATGCAGGCAGAATGGGAACAAACAAGGAGGAAAAGGGCTGCCACACCGAGGATGGATTTGTTCTTCAGACAGTTGCTCAATACCTCTTGAATCATTGAACAGAAAACATTTAACTGTCATCCCTATTTAGGAAACAATGCTGTGATTTCAAAACCTCTTTAACCTGGTCACAGTCTAAAATATAGAGTTGTCTTTTTGGTTATCTCTTAAAGACTTTGGAAAACATAGGATTGCAGTATTTGGTCAATTAAAAACATGTATTTCTTAAATGAAATGTGTATAGAATACATGGGTCAGTAAATGATGCATGGCCACTAAAAAATAAAACAAAATACTCAGTCATCTTAAGCTGCATTAATTTTGATAGTGTTTAAGGCGAAAGAGGTGATGGTGCCTTCAAGTCATTTCAAACTGATCACAACTTGGATCATTGCATTAATCTCTGGGAGCTATGATTTTAAGATGGATATAGCATATTCCCGAAGGAGTATGTTCAGAGGCAGATCAAAATAGTGGGAGGACTCAGAAGGTGACCATCTAGAAATATTTGAAGAAACTATACTTCTTTTATACTAAAAACTATCTTACTTTCTTCTTCATCTTTGAAAGAGGCTTTAAAGAAGCACCAAATTCACCAACTTTCCCAAAGGAAGTTGGAGATGGGTGAATTCCATCCATGTCCACCCCAGTTCCTTGCAACTCCCTGCCTTCCATATCTTAAAGATCTCCAAATCCTGCTGAATTCACCCACCCCTTTAGCGAGACAGCTTCTCTGTACTCGCATTGCATCCAGCTCGGTCCTTCAAGTCAACTCATATTAACAAATGTTCATGGGATACCTTTTACAAGATCCTCTGTATAGGCATCTCCAGGTAGGCTGGGAGGGGGCACAAGGCATGCAAGGCACGGGGTACATAGAGGTTTGGATTTTAGTTCTTGTATTTGCTAGCTGTATGATCTTTGGGGAGATAGTTTAATTTCTCCCAAGAGTCTTTTCTCTTATCTGTAGAATAAACAAAATAATATATCCTCATGGGATCATGGTTAGGATTAAATAATACAACATATGAGAACTATCTGCTATCTAACAACATTTAACGGATGACTGAAAAAACTTTTTTCAATTTCTGCCCATTTAAAAAAAAATACCTCCCCCTTTAAAAGACAAAACCTTCTTAGAAAGAATTAAAGCAGCATGACTACTTCTCTGTAATATATCTTTTCTATTAGAAGGTATTTTGTTATAGTTGTTTGTAAGCTAGTCTATTTACTCAGGTCGACAGTTAACATTTATTGGGATTTACCTACTTAGTTGCTAATTCTCATAGCAACCTTGCAATAAGATGGCTTATTAAACAAACCATTTCAATTCTTTCTAGAATTTAATTTTTATACTCTTCAGAGGGTATGGACAAATTTAAAATCAAGAAAAGCAATTTTTCTAGACAGTGATAATATTAAAAAAATTTATTATTTTTAAAACTTTACATGTTCCAGAAGCTTTATATTTATTCAGTCATTTAGTCCTTGTAATGGCCCTTTGAGGCAGGTACTACTACCATTTCTATTTTGGATCTAACTGACTTCAAGTAAGTTAATTTATTTTCTCAAGGTCACAAGAGTACAATATGACAGATCCAGAATAGGACCCAGGTTTTCTGATGGCAGAGTTTATGTGCTTGACCTTTATGTTTTATCAATTCAATGTTTCCCGACTTTAAGTTCAGAAAATATATTCACTCTGTAATTCTTGTATCGTTTGACCTTCTTCAATTTTCTGTACTCAGAGCTCTAGACATAGATCACCACTCCCTACCCTCGAAGGTTCCTATATTCCTTCATCAATGTGGCTTTGTTTAATCTGTCACTCTGCTTGCAGTGCTATCCTTTCTGTCCTCACCACCACCCCACATCTAGGTCAATGCCACTCTCCTTTCACAGTCTCAGTTCCTCCCAAGTTGCAATTATTATTTGCACTCATACCCAATATGATGTTTGTTTGTACCTCTGTCAGGGCATAACACCAAGACTGCCTTCTAGGTGTGTGTCTGTCTCTCTAAATTTAATGAGGGCTTCTGGAGTGCAAGGTAGCTTTGCCCTTCATTGTTACAATGAATGGAATAAGAGATACAATTTCCTCAATGTGAATCACATCGACTCCCGAGAGAAAAGAGAAACACGGAGCCTCTGACGACTGTCTATAGGCACATCCGGTCAAACCAACCAAAGTTGTCAGGTCACTGTGAGTGTGGAGTTGGTTTTCTTTACTTTCTTTCTTTTTTTCTTTTTAAAGAGCAAAGTAATGGGAAAAAGTCACTTGGATGCTGCAAGAGCTAGTAGATAAAATATCTTGTATCAAAGCCCAATTTGAAGATTCATACCTTCATCCCATGATTTCTTATGAGCATCTATTGCATGCCAGCTATGATTCTAGATGCTGAGGATAGAGTGAAGAATCAACCAGCAAGGTCCCTGGTCTCATTGGACTTACATCTATTTGGGGGAAATAGACCATGTACAAGAAAAATACCCGGTAATAACAACTGCTATTTATAGAGATGTGGAAGGTGGGGGGTGAGGAGGAGTGGTGGAAGAATAGATTTTAGGGAAGAGATAGGATCAGAATTTGTAATTTAGCCACATTAAGTTTGAGATGCTTATTAAACATCTACTTGAAAGTGTCCAGTAGGTAACTGAGGAGATACCAAGTAGTCAGCTGAAGGGACAAGTCTGGAGTTCTAGGGAGAAATCAGGGCAGAAATATGGATTTATAGTCATCTGCATATAATTCACCTTAAAGTCATGTACCAGGAAAGAATATGAGGAGCGATAAAGAAGAACAGGGGACTTATGACAGAACCCTAGGGCCATCCACCACAGAGGGTGAACTCCTGAGCTGCATTGGCTGTTTTATGTTAAACTGTGTAAATATTTTTCCTTCTATTATTTTTTTTAAAAAAATATTTATTATAAGCATATTATTATTACAAATCTTGATTTTTCTTTATGCCTTATCCCTCCCCCAACGCCCTCCCCCCAACTCACTCCCATCTCTAGTATTAGGATTCTGAAAGTTCAAGGAATTGTTCAGGCCTTTTCTCCCCCAGTTACAAGTGAGAACATGTGATATTTCTCTTTCCTTGTCTGGCTTATTTCACTTAGTATAATCTTCTTCAGACTCATCCATGTTGCTGCAAATGGCAAAATTTCTTTTCTTTTCTTTTTTTTTTTTTTATGGCAGAGTAGTTATTGTTTATTGTTAGCAAAATTCTCCTTTAAAAATCCCCTCTGGTCCCAGTCGGGCTGGGGCATTAAATGGGAAGCAGTTCCCCATGAGGCCAGCAGGGAGCAGCAGTTGCTTAGAGAGAGAGATTGAGAAAGTAAGAGCGATTTGGCAGATTAAGGCAGGAGAGGCGTTTTCCAGCTTTCCCTGTACTTTAGGAAATTCTCTCTTTGGGGACAAACTCCAAAAACATGACATTTTTTATTAAAGGATACCTAAGGTTTCTTTTTAGCCATATTTAAAATGGATCATGTCTTTTCCCCGATAGGTGCCTTTCAGTGGTTCCCCATCACCCTTGTATTAAAGCTCAACTCCTCAACTTGGTTCACAGTTCTTCTAAACCTAGTCCTGTCATTATCTTTAGTCTCATCTATGCTACTCTTCTCCTCAGAGTTTATGTTCCAGAGAGCTGAGCTCCAAAAGGCTGGAATGGAGAATTTGTGTGTTCAGGAAAACTTTCACAGGGAAGCTGTAGTGGATTGAATTATGCACCCCCCCCAAACTCACTGAAGCTTGAATTGTGTCCCCCAAGTTTTATGAATTAGATAATGAAACTTAACCCCACTGTGACTGTTAAGAGGGTGGGAAATTCTATTATGGTAGTTGAAAGGTGGGGCATTGAAGAGATGATTGGATTGTAGGACCCTGCAGTAGTGAATGGATTAGTAATGGTGGTCAGGGGCGTGGTTTGGAAGGCTTTAAAAGGATAGTGTGTGAGGAGGTTAGCTCTCTCTCTGCTCTCTCTGCTTCCATCATCTTGCAATGTGAGATCCCTAGGTCACTGTTGCCGCCACCAGATGAACTTTGGACTTTCCAGCCTCAGAAACTATAAGCAATAAACTTTGTTTTCTTTCTAAATTACCCAGTTCCAGGTATTCTTAAAAAAAAAATTATTATGAATATTCACAAGATACAAAGCTAGTTGTCAGCCCTTGTGCCCATGATGTGAGGGCCAGATTCATATTGGGGGCATACCCATTACCAGAAATTACTTTTGTAGTCCGTGTCCCCACCCAATGATCCCCCAACCTCCCACCCCCTCCCCCTTCCCCCCACTCTGCCTTGTAGCCCTAGGAATGTTCCCTCCCTCGGTTTGATCACGGCACTACTGTGATCTTTCTTTCTTTCCTTCCTTTCTCTCTTAGCTCCCACATATGAGTGAGCACATGTGGTATTTATCCCTCTGTGCTTTGCTTATTTCACTCAACTTAAGCTTCTCCAGGTTCATCCATGTTGTTGCAAATGGGAGAATTTCATTCTTTTTTATGGCAGAGTAGTATTCCATGGTGTATATATACCACAGTTTCCTTACCCAATCATCCATTGATGGACATTTAGGTTGGTTCCATATTTTGGCTATTGTAAACAGAGCTGTGATGAACATGGGAGTGCAAGTATCCCCTCGACATGATGATTTCCATTCCTCTGGGTATATACCCAGAAGAGAGATTGCTGGATTGTATGGAAGACCTATCTGTAGTTGTTTGAGAAAACTCCATGCTGTTTTCCATAGTGGCTGTACTAATTTAGAGTCCCATCAAGAGTGTAGGAGTGTTCCCTTCTCTCCACACCCTTGCCAGCATTTTGTTATAAGCAACAGAAACAGACTAAAACAGAAGGTGATGCTTGAGTTCATTCTCTTTGAGTGATCTGAAGCTTTCTAGGCAAGGCAGGTGTGGTTGAGAAGGGTGTAAGGAGTTCCAGGCAGAAGAAACAGCAAGTGCAAGATCATAGAAATATGAGAGAGCTTGGTAGTGTGGAGAGTTTTGAGTGTTGTTCTGGTGTGGCTAGAACATAAGACACACGGGGTAGAAGCAAGAGAAAAGGCTGAAGAATGAAGGTGGGGGAAAATTCAGGAAGGATTTCATTTATATACCAAGGGATTACTACTTGATTTGGTAAGTCATAGGGAGTTATTGAAGGGTTCTTCCTGGGGAATATTATGGGCAGATATTTGTTTTAGAAACAAATCGTTCTGTGGTTGGGGCTGTGAAGTGATGAAGGACTGAGTTCAGGAAGTGGCAATGCTTGATGGGGCAGGGGAGATGAAGTGGGAATGGTAGGACTGATGAATTGATGGGGTGTGGGGCTGAGGGAGAGAGGATGACTCCTGGGTTACAGATCTCAGTAACCTGGATTTCAAAGAGGCAGAGCCTAACAGACCTCGTGCATTTTGCAGAATCTTTAAAAATGCTGTCAGGAGCATTTACATTCGAGGGATGAAACAGTACATATAGAATTCAGTTTAGTATTGAATAGACCAGACAGCTTTGACTCAGTGTTAAAAACAGTGTTCATCATTGTTTTTCTGCTATGTGTTTGGTAGAAGAAATCACCCAGGAAGCACATTGTGACCATGAAACATTTCCAAGTCTTCACCCCATCAAAGCTAAAGAGTAACAAGAGAGAGCAGTCATTAAAATGTTATTTCATCCTGTATTTATATCCACACAACACACATCAATGCTCTTGCACACATACACACACTTTAACAATGGGTTAGTAGTTCAGCAGGGTCTGTAGCCTCAGTAATGAATCCCTCATACCTGTACAGTATTTTTTTTAGATCTTTTAGCACCTTCCTGTCTTTTCCCTAATAATTCTCACAACTAGCATGTGAGAGAGGCAAACAGTTGACTTTAATTTGCAGGTAAGGAGGTTGACCCTCAGAGAGATGAAAAGATTTGTCCAGTATGGCAGAGCTGGTAAATGTTTGTGCTGGCTCTTGCACCAAGTTTTCTGTCTATGGAGCTGAATCTTGTCTTTGGAGTCTGTATCGAGCACTTTTTACTATTGCATTGGGTCAGTAGTTTCTCAGAGTCTGTAGTTCAAAGAACTGGTTCTTTTTAAAACTTTTTTGTTTTTTAACTGAATGTATTACTGTATTGATGATATGTCCATAGACAAATATATAAATATACAGATACATCTATATATGTGTGAAAGTTATCTAATATAGCATTTGTAAGAACTACTTGTTGGAAGTGGCAGGAACTAAACTTAAACTTATTTAAAAACAAGAGAAAAAAATGTTTTACATAACCGGGAAGTCTAAGGTGGTTAGTGTTTCCTTCATCCTTACCTAGATTGGAGGTTCCAATAATTATCTCTCTGCCTTTCTTTCTCTCTTCTTTCCTTCCTCCTTTCTTCCTCTTTTTCTTTCTTTCTCTTTTCCTTCCCTCCTACCATCACTTCATACTCCCCTCTTTCCATCCTTCATTCCTTTATCTCTGTTTTCTTTTGTGCTTAATTCATTTCCAGGCTGTCACTGTGGTTGTAAGGATGGTTTTGGAAGCTCAAAATTTACATGGATCTTAGTATTTACAATCTCAGAGATAAAAAAAAACTCCCCCTCCCAGCATCCATATCAATTTTCTCCAAAACATTGATCAGTCTTACTTGGTCATTTGTCCTTCTGTGAACAAATTGAGTTTAAACAGGGTACTCTGATCGGGCAGCCAGGGTCAGGAGCCCAATGCTGTGGTGGCAGTACTGCCTCCTCCACTAATCTCCCTCCCCAAGATTGTGTATAATGGGAGAAAACTGTTCCTCAAAGAGAAATTGGGAGTTGTTATCAAGAGACAGATAAAGAATTCTGAAAAGGAAAAACCCAGAAATATTGCACTGTACTCCAGGATTTCATAGATAGGACAGCCTTCAAGTTGCTTAAGACAATAGAGGGCTTCCCTTCCTAGCACTTTACTCTTGTATAACTCCTGGCTCTTGCAAGTTTTGTCAGACTCAGTTTTCTCAGCTGTAAAATGAGGATAATGTGCTTTGCGCAACTACTGCATATGGCTAATTTGAGGATCAAAGGGAGCTCTCAAGTGCTTTAGTGATGGTTGCAGCTGTGCAAACATAAGGCGTTCCCTCCAGGGTCTGCAAGTTCCTCCAGCATGTGTCGTTCCTGTCTGCATCCCTCCAGGCTCAATGTGCACACTCAGGAAATGTCTGCAGTGTGGTGTTGGCATTTCGACGGAGGCCATGTGGAGAGGCAGTACTTAAAGTAAAGGGATATATTTCTAATTGTGGATTTCTAAGCACTCCAGGGGGGAAATATTTGGTGGCAAGGAATGCCTTCAAGTACCCCTCATGTGACACCACCTAGACATTCCTCTGCTCTGCTCCAGAAAGCTGCACAATGTGGTGAAAGAAGGGGATTTGGACACAGAGAATCATGGTGTGTGTGCTGAGTGGCACACAAGCTATATGACCTTGAACTGGTTACTTAATCTAAGCATCATTTTTCCTATCTGTTAAATAATGAAAGTAATACATGCTTGTCCTGCATTTTCTCAAAAATGACTTCCAGGAACAAATGGGTTGTAGTTGAAGGGGCTTAGGACGAAGGCAGAACGGGGTTTGAGCGCTCCTTTGTCTATGCATAGTATACTTAGTCAGCACCCTGCCCAGGACCCCCCTGGATGAATCCTTTCTAAAGTTTCTGTGTCTCTCCCTTAGTTTTGACCTTCTTTTGCTTCTAATGGCCTGCACCTGTGACTCTTCTTCGAGAAGCCCTTTGGGAAGGGCTCTGGAGGCCCTCAACCAGTGACCGGCATGTCAGCCCTGCACCCTCACTTTGCGTTGGTATGACTCTGAGGTGAAATATATTCTTCAGAGCTCCACTGTTGGATCAAGACTACCTGAAATTCCACCCTTGCTTAGCCTCTTTCTTTCCCATTTTCTGCTCCCCCCACTCAGTTACTGGTTACTCTTGGGAGCTCCTCCTTAATAAATTATTTTCACATAAATTCTGATCTCAAGATGAGGGAACTTGAGCTAAGACAACTTACTAATGTCTAACCTTAGGTAAAGTGACCTACTCATCAGAAACTTCATTTTCCTCATCTCCCACATAAAGTTTTGTGATCATAGTAGTTATTTAATAAATGGTAATAGATATTTCTAAGAACGTTGTGAGATCTTCTGCGAACAAGTGTGGGGGTAACTTTTTATTTTATGATATAGGAGCTTAGCCCAGATTGATCAGCTCAACCTTGTGTTGGGGTTCAGCACTCTTTCTAGCTGAATATGTCTACTTTAAATTCCAGGATCCATCTCTCTTTGTCTGTTATGTGATTCCACTGCCTGCCCTGGCTCTGCCCCTGGGTTTATGCCTCTGGACTCTCCCTGCAGGTACTATCCTTGAGAAAGAGTCTTTTGAGCCATTTGTGGAAATAGCCTTTGCTTCAGTGAGCAGGGATCTCCCTTCCCTCATTCTCAGATTAAGTACCCATTGCAGTCTCCCAAGAGAGTGTTGACAAGGCACATTTATTGCTTTAGATGAACTGTGTCAGGACAGCTGGGAATTGCCAGGCAGTGAAAGCTCCCATGTGCATGAAACACTCAGACCCTTTGGCTTCAATTTGCTGCTGGCTTGTGGGGAAATTGTAACGAGAACGCGAGTGACTGTTTGAACACAGAGGGGGTTCCAGACGGAAGGGCTGGGGAAAGCCTTGTCTGATCAAACAGTGTGCGCCGCTGCCCTGTTCAAGGTGGGGAGGTTAGAAAATTTGCCCTGTTCGCTCAGTTCTGCACCTTGACTGCCAAACACCCATGCTTGCTTGGGGCTATGACAAGCCCTTTCTGTAGCTTTGTGTAGGAAGTGACAGCTGTCGAAAAATATCAGGTGAAAAGAAAAGAGCCGAGGATTTCTCTCAAGAAAGTGAGAAGAGTTTGAAAGCTGTGCACTTGGTATGATTAAAAAAAGAAAGAAAACAGAAGAATAGAGAGCATTAAGGCAGGAAGGAGTCTAAGAGATCATGTAATCTGATTCCCCACTTTACAGACAAGAAAACTGGTGCCCACAGAGGAAAAGGTTTTGCTCTAATGTCACACAGCTAGTTAGGGATGTGTGACTTTTCTTTTTAGGAAAAAATCTAAAACCCAAATATTGACAAATGGGCAAATAATTTTTCCGTTATCCCCTTCTACCTGGTTACTTTTTCATTTTAGTTCTGCTGTGTGGTTATTTAAATAAAACTATCCTATTCAGCATATATGGGTATAATTTGAGTCTCCACTATGTGCCAACCTCACATAGACAATTTTCTGTAATTCTTACAATAATCTTATGAGCAGACTTTGGTACTATTGATGATGTTGTGAGAGGTCACACAACTTGCCCAGGTCTCATGTCCAGTAAGTGGCTCAAATTTCTTTCTCTCTGATTAGAGAATTTTCATGCTTTCCAAGATATAGTGTTACTTCTGAGGGTTGTTCTCTGGGATATATTGGGAGTATGAATAAAAATTTTAGAGAAAGAAGAGGAACTAGATGGGGATAGACAGGAGATGGCTGGAATGAAGTAGCTGGAAAAGTGCCAGAGGCACTAGATCATTGTGATTCTTTAGGATGATGACATAAATGTACGACCCATGGGCAACATCCTTTGTCTCAGGTTTAAAGGAAATTTAGAACATTAAAAAGACATCCCCCAAATATTATTCTAGTTTCTGCAGGAGAAAAGACAGGCTGAGTGACACATGAGAAAACATATAATACAAGTGTACTTCAAATAGTTCAAGGAATTAAAATGGAATAAATAATGAATAAAATGAATGAATGGAATAAAAATGAGTAAAAATGGAATTAAAAGATAATATGAATCTTTCCATGAACCTTTTGAAGACCTCTCATACATTGGCCTGTATTCTTACAGGTCATGAGCCATGGGAGTTGGAGCTGTGGAACAAAAAGCTGAGGAAATCAATTTAATTTCTTTTGACTAAACAAGTTGTCCCATCCAAGGGTGAGTTGGCAAATCTTACATTCAGAGTGTAATTTTTATTTCCAGAATGGATTAAGGATGACAGCAGATAAAATGCTTTTCTCAATGTGACCACTATTAAAAGCCCAGTACGTGTAAATGGTGCCTGCACCTCATGCAGTTTCTTTATGAGGTCCCAAACCAGCAATGTGTAGAATAAGATATTTACAATTCCTGGGAAACATGGATTCTTGATATACCAAATTGCTCTGAGGATGAAGAAGAAAATGAATACAAGTAGTTAGAAGAAAGACGAAAGGCGTTTCCACATATTTATTATGTTATTATGAAAGCCTTTTGTTTATATTAGATTATATTTTTCATTTTGAAATTTAGGAACCAAAAATATGGAATGAAGAAAAAACACCCATGATGCTTGCACATTATCATTTCACTACGAGCATTTTGGTTTGTGTGTTTTCCAATCTTTTCTTCTATGCTTGTCCTCTTACATAATGGGAATTTTATATACAATTTCATACAGTATTTTTTTCCAATGAAAATAATATCAAGCATTTTCTAGGTTATTATACGGTTTCCATAAAGGTGATTTTTAGTGATTCCCTATGCCTGCTGAGTTGATAGATAATAATTTATATCCTTTTTCCTACCATTGAACATTTAGTTTGTTGCTGTGAATGATGTTAAATTTTATCAAAATTTGGCATCTAGCATATTTCCTTTAAGCAGACAATAGAATTTATTATATTAATGAATTTCCTGACTTTAAACCATTCTTGAATTTCTTACATAGATGCTACTTTGTTATGATGTATTCTGAGTTTGATTTGCCACAATTTTATTTAGATTTTTATATTTACGATTTTTATATTTAGAATTTATATTTATATTCATGAATATAACACAAGAAGGCAGACTGTTCTCTTGAAAGTTCATAGCTCCTTTGTCAGACAGGCCTGGTTTTGGAGCCTCCACTTCCTGTTTATATGACCTCGAACAAATTATTTAGCCTTTCTGTGTACCTGTTCTTTTATTTTATTTTTATTTGGTCATGTATATTGAAAACAGCATTCTAGGGATATGATACTTACCTGTGATTAAACACTCAATTCTGAAAGCTAATTTGACTATTATATTCAAATTCTGAACAGTAATTTGAATGACCCATTGCACAGATCAAAGTTATTGTAAATTCATATAGATCTACACCATACTTAAGACTGCAACAACATTTTTTTCTATTGCCCTATTTTTATTTTATTTATTTATTTATTTTTTTTATGTGAAATCTCCCAATTCTTTTATTTATTTATTTATTTATTTATTTTTTTCACATTTCTTTTTTTTTTTTTTTTTAATTTTATTTTGTCGATATACATTGTGGCTGATTATTGCTCCCCATCACCAAAACCTCCCTCCCTTCTTCCTCCCCCCTCCCCCCAACAATGTCCTTTCTGTTTGCTTGTCATATCAACTTCAAGTAATTGTGGTTGTTATATCTTCTTCCCCGCCCCCCCGGTTTTGTGTGTGTGTGTGTGTGTGTGTGTGTGTGTGTGTGTGAATTTATATATTAATTTTTAGCTCCCACCAATAAGTGAGAACATGTGGTATTTCTCTTTCTGTGCCTGACTTGTTTCACTTAATATAATTCTCTCGAGGTCCATCCAAGTTGTTGCAAATGGCAGTATTTCATTCGTTTTTATAGCTGAGTAGTATTCCATTGTGTAGATGTACCACATTTTCCGTATCCACTCATCTGATGATGGACATTTGTCTATTGCCCTATTTTTAAATAACCAACCTTTCCTGGTGGAGTGAGACTCATGGATTATGACAAATACGTGAGAAGGTATAAGCAAACGATTACCATATGGTACAATCTTATACATTCTAAATCCTGATCTGCTGACTCTTTGCCTGCTGAGTAGGAAGTATTACCAGGTCTTCGCACCTGAACAAAACTCACACTCTCAGGTGATTCTCAGGTTCAGATTAGGAAACACAGGTATACTGGAAAGAGAATCATAGACTTTTTGTTCACACTGAGTTTCAAAGCCTTTTCATTTATTTGTTGATGGCAGGAAAATTTCCTAACCTTTCTGTTCCTCAGTTTTATCATCTATAATAATGGTTTAATACCTCTATTACAGGGTTATAGCATGCCTTTCATGTACTATGTGATCAATAAATGACAGCTATTATTATTATGGCATTCCCTTGACACTGAGATACTTCCCCATGCACATTAATGTTTGTGAGATTGAGATGCATCTCAAAATCAAGATAAAATAATTCTGTCAGTTGTCAAGCAGAAGAATTGTTACTGAGCTGTTAAACATTGCCTGAAGGTGTATGAACTTGACCATACATAGAACTTATTTAGTCACTTGATTGTTACCTCACTTGTATTATTTGTATCAATATCATTGCTTGGGGGGTTGAATTTTAGCTTAAATTTGGATCCCCAATTATTGATTTAAATGCCTTCGGAAATACTGCATTATGATGCAATGAAAGGAAAAAGAAACTGTTAAATTTCTCAAAATAGAACACAAAATTCTTAAGTGGAAAGTGGAGGTGACCAATCTATAAGTTTGAAGGACTGTCATTTAGCTTTTTCTCAAAAGCTGTTGGCTGACTTTCAAGAGAAGTTGGCTAACTTCTTGGATACTTCCTTCAGTTAAGAAAAAGAATAAAACCATAAGGGCTATGCAGATAAAAATGCCAATATTCTTCTGTTTGCTTGAAAATAATACTGTTAATCCTGAAGGTTCAAAAAGGCCACTATCCTGAGCATAGGTTATGAAAAGTCCAAAATTTAGGCTCCAAACTTGATTGGGTCACTGAAGAAAAAGGTATGGATAAATATAGGTCATTGAGAAATCTAAAAAGGTGAATATTTATGTAGTTCTCCCCCCATCCTCCCAAACTGCAATAAAATGGCATGGCTCACAGTGGGCAACATATTAGAACCTAGGAAGTATGGTGTGGCAGTGTTAATTGGCTAGTTACCTTAGCATCTGTACCTGACTCTTACAACGGGTTAAATGAATTGTACTGATAGCAGTTTGCTGTTTTGTGCTTCCTGATAAGTCTGGGTTTTGTCTACATAGGAAGGCTTGATATTTTTTTTTTTCCTGCTATAAAGAGTTAATAGAGGTAGAGAGTTATTCATGCCTGCCAGCACTGCAAACTTATGTGAGCTTTTTGGTCCTTTTGAGTTTTTGTAGAGTTGCAGAGATGTAAGCAATGTTAACATAAAGCTTAAATAGCAGTAAATATTTGCACTGTTTCATGCCTTGCCTGTTCTGAGATGCTAGTCACACCCACAGTGGATGTGGTAATCCTCTTCAGAAATGTCAGGTACCTTAAGGAGTTTTGGTGCTCAGCTCCAACTTCAAAAATCCCCGAGGAGGGTTTTTTTCCCCCTGGACTTTAAGAAGAGTCTGAGGAATTTGGCGTAAAGAGACACTTGTTGTATTCCATAGCAATCATGGTTATGGAAAATTAGATATTAAAAGTAAAAGTTGATTTTGTTTGTTTGCACATTTGTTTTAATTTTCTGATCTGACCAATGGTACCGCCAGAGAGTGACTGGTTAAAAATGTTGAGTCCACTCTGTTGCGGGATGTAGTCTTTAATTTTTTTTAAAAAAATTATTGTGGTAAAATATATATAACATAATATTTGCAATTTTAACCAATTTTTATCCATACAATGCTGTGTAACCATCACCTTTATTTCAATTTTTTTTTGCCATCCTAAACATAAACTCTGTAACCATTAAGCAATAACATCCCATTTTTCTTGCCCCCAGTTTCTGGTACCCTTTAATCTATTTCTGTCTGTGACTTTTCTTAAAATTTATTTTTTCTTAATTGACCCATGATAACTGTATATATTTTGGGGGTATAATGTGATATTTGGATACATTTGTACAGTGTGCAATGTGCATATCAGAGTAATTAGCATATCCATCATGTCAAACATTTGTGTTGGGAACATTCAAAATCCTCTCTACTAGCTATTTGAAATTAAGCAATAAATTAACTGTAGTCTCCCTACAGTACTACAGAACACTAGGGGGTATTTTCCTATCTAGCTACAATTTTGTATCCATCGACCACCCTCTCCCTGTACCCGTCCCCGCCAAACCGTACCAGTTTCTAGTAACCACTATTCTATTCTCTACTTCTATGAGATCAACTTTTTTAGCTTCACATATGAGTGAGAACATTTGGTATTTCTCTTTCTGTGTCTGGCTTATTTCACTTAATTTTCTCTAAACTCATCCATGTTGCCACAATTGGCAAAATCTCATTGTTTTTTATAGCTGAGTAGTATTTCATTGTGTACATACACCACATTTTCGTTATCCAACCATCTATTGATGAACATTTAGGTTGGTTCCATATCTTGGCTATTGTAAACAGAGCCTTGATAAACATAGGAGTGCAGGTGTCCCTTTGACATGCTGATTTCTTTCCCTTTGGATATATATCCAGTAGTGGGATTGCTGGATTGTGTGGTAGTTCTATTTGTAGTTTTTGAGAAACTTTTACATTGTTTTCCATGATGGCTGCGCTAATTTACATTTTCACCAACAATGTATTAAGAGTTCTTTCTCCACATCCTTGCCAGCATTTGTTATTTCCAGTCTTTTTTAGGACAACCATTCTAACCAGCGTGAGATGATGTCTCATTGCTGTTTTGATTTGCATTTCCCTGCTGATTAGTGAGGCTGAGCATCGTCTCACGTACCTGTTGCCATTTGTATGTCCTCCCTTGAGAGATGTCTATTCAGCTCCTTTGCCCATTTTTAAATCAGATGATTATTATTTTTTCTGTGAAGTTGTTCAAGTTCCTTGTATATTCTGGATATTAATCCCTTCTTGGATTTATAGTTTGCTGATATTTTCTCCCATTCTGTAGGTTGTCTTTTCACTCTGTTCATTGTTACCTTTGCTATGCAGAAGCTTCTTAGTTTTAAATAATCCCATTTTTTAATTTTGCTTTTGTTACCTGTGCTTTTGAGGCATTATTCATAAAATCTTTGTCCAATCCTGTGTTCTGAAATGTGTCCGCTATGTTTTCTTCTGTAAGGTTTATTGTTTTGGCTCTTACATTTAAGTCTTTAGTCCATTTTGAGCTAATTTTGGTATATGGTAAGAGATAGGGGTCAAGTTTCATTTTTCTGCATACGATTTCCAGCTTTCCCAGCACCATTTATTGAAGAGACTGCTCTTTTCCCATTGTTTGTTTTTGTCACCTTTGTCAAAAATCAGTTGGTTGTAGGTACAGGGATTTATATCTGGCTTCTTTATTTTGTTCCATTGGTTTATGTGTCTGTTTTTCTGCCAGTTCCATGCTGTTCGATTGCTATACTTTGTAGCATATTTTGAAGTCAGGTAGTGTGATCCTTTTTGCTTTGTTCTTTATGCACAGGATGGCTTTGGCTATCTGAAGTCTTTTGTTGCTCCATGTAAACTTTTGGATTTCTTTTTTCTGTTTCTGTGAAGTATGACATTGGTAGTTTGATGGGAATTTCATTGAATCTGTAGATTGCTTTGGATAGTATAATTATTTTGGTTCTTCCAATTCATGAACATAGGAAGTCTTCTCATTTTTTGTGTGTGTGTCTTTAATTTCTTTAATCAGTGTTTTATAGTTTTTCTTGTAGAGATCTTTTACCTCCTTGCTTCAATTTATTCCTAGGTACGTTTTTGGTTACCATTATAAATGAAATTGCTTTTTAAATTTCTTTTTCTATTACCTTGCTGTTGGTGTATACAAATGCTACTGATTTTTGCACATTGATTTTGTGTTCTGAAACCTACTGAATTTATCAGGTCTAGAAGTTTTTTGACAGAAAAAAGTTTTCTCTCTAAATAAAATCATATCATCTGCAAATAAAGACAATTTGGTGTCCTCCTTTGCAATTTGGATGCCCTTTATTTCTTTCCATTGCTTAATTTCTCTAGTTATGACTTCCAGTACTATGCTGAATAAAAGTGATGAGAGTGGACATCCTTGTCTTGTTTTAGATCTTCGGGAAAAAGCTTTCACTTTTCCCTATTCGGTGTAATGTTAGCTGTGGATTTGTCATATATGGCCTTTACTGTGTTGAGATATTTTCCTTCTATACCTAATTTGTCCAGAATTTTTATCATGAAGGGATGTTGAATTTTTCAAATGCTTTTTCTGCACTTATCAAGATGATCACATGATTGCTCCTTCATTCTGTTGATGTGATATATCATGTTTATGATTTGCATGTGTTGAATCATCCTTGCATCTCTGGGATAAAATACACCTGATCATGGTGTATAAACTTTTTAATGTGCTGTTGGATTCAGCTTGCTAGTATTTTATTGCAGGTTTTTGCATCAATGTTCGGGAATATTGGCCTGTAGTTTTCTTTTTTTATTGGGTTCTTGCCTGGTTTTTGTATTAGGGTAATCTGGCCTTACAGAATTAGTTTTAAAGAATTTCATCCACTTCAATTTTTGGAAATAGTTTGAGAAGTATAGGTATTGGTTCATCTTCCAATGTTTGGTAGAATTCAGCAACAAAGCCATCTAGTGCTGGGCTTTTCTTTGTTGGGAGACTTTTTATTACTGATTCAGTCTTGTTATTGGTCTGTTCAGGTTTTGTATTTCTTCATGGTTCAATCTTGGTAGATCATATATGTTCAGGAATTTATCCATTTCCTCTAGATTTTGAATTATTGATGTATGGGTGTTCATAATATTTTCTAGTGACCCTTTGTATTTCTGTGATATCAGTTGTAATGTCTTCTTTGGCATTTTTGATTTTATTTATTTGAGTCTTTTCTCCTTTTTTTTCTTGGTTAGTCCAATAGTTTGTCAGTTTTATCTTTTTAACAAACCAACTTTTCACTTGATTAATCTTTTGTATTGTATTTTTAGTCTCAATTTCATTTATTTCTGTTCTGATTTTTATTATTTCTTTTCTTCTACTTATTTTGGGTTTGGTTTGTTTTTGCTTTTGTATTTCCCTGGGGTGTATCATTAGGTTTTTTATTTACAATTTTTCTATTTTTTGATGTTGGCATTTATTGTTATAAACTTTTCTCCTAATGCAAACTTGGCTGTATCTCATAGGTTTTGGTTTGCTGTGTGTCTATTTGTTTCAAGAAATTTCTACACACATAGGCTATGTGGTGTAACTATTATAATTTTACGGTACAATTGTCGTGCATGTGATCTATTGTTGACCAAAACATTGCTATGCAACAGATGACCATACAGTACATTGTTATTAACTGTAGTCATCATGTTGTACAGTAGCTCTCTTTCTATTTTTTAAAAATATTGTAACCTTTGACCATCATCTCTTCAAACATTGACCCCAGCCCCTCACCCCGCCCTGGCTCCTGATAACCACCATTCTATTCTCTACTTCTATGAGCTTAACTATTTTAGATTCCACATGTAAGTGAAATCATGTGGTATTTATTTTCCTGCCCTCTTATTTCACTTAATATAATAATGTCCTCATGTTCATGTATGTTGCCACAAATGACAAGATTTTCTTCTTTTTAAGGTTGAATAGTATTTCATTATGCATATTACCTCATTTTCTTTATCTGTTCAACCATTGACAGACACTTAGGTTGATTCCATGTCTCCGTTCTTGTGCTGTGACTGTTACAGAAAGTAATTTATTTAAAGGCACATGGCCTGGCATATAGTGGGCCCTAAATAAATGCCAGCTTTCCTTCCATTATATCACTCTTCTCAGTTTGCAGTAGATCCAAGTTCATTCTCTATTGCAAGAGCTCTGAAAGTGCGGTGCCCCAACCAGCAGCATCAGCATCACCTGAGGGCTTGATAGAAATGCAAATTCTTGGATCCCACCACAGAACTCCTGTATCAGAAATTTTGATGGTGAGGTGAAGAAATATGTGAAATCTTCCAGGTGATTCTGATGCATGCTAAAGTTTAAGAACCACTGCCCTGAAATATAGGCTCCCTGTTTAATTAAAGTCCAATAACTTTGTTTTTATTATTCTTATTATCTCTGAACAAATGTAAACATTGCACAGGTTGCAGGAATCCAGCTCTCCAGTATAATGCAAGAATATGAATGACTTCTATTCTTGCTGTTGTCCTGGAGAGAGATGGGATTGAGAGGGCAAGGAGCACTAAGTATGGTTGATTCCAAGATGGAAAACAAGCACTGAATGAAAGATCTCTTTGCTCTATGTCTTCAGCAATGCTTGTATCACCCTGGCTTTGGGTTTTCTAAGTTGGTAATCATATCCACTACAGGGTATGGTAGCTTTGTTTCTTTCATTTCAGTTCAATTCTTACACGTTTTATTTTATTTTCCTTGTTTCACTATGCTTGATAGTACCTCAAGTGCAATGTAAAAGGAAAGCAGCAATAACAGACATCCTTGATATATCTTGATTTCAAAGGGATGCATTTAACATTTTCCATTATTAAAAAGTAAACTGAGGCACAATAAAATTTTAGAGTTCATTTGAACAAGCGGTGATTCATGAATTGGGCAGCTCAAACCAGAAGTGGTTTGGGAGGCTCTAATGGAGAGAACACAAGGGGAAGGCTTTCAAAGGATGAACACAAAAGTAAAGGAAAGAAAATATTTGATGAGTTGCAGTTACACAGTTGCCTTATTTGGTATATCTCACTGAAAAGTCCTTAGTTATATAATTATAAATTTGTTGGATGCTTCTCTGGATGAGTTTAAATTCTTTTTTCTCTAATACAAGCATTTACAAGAAATAGCCCCAGTTAAATTCACTTACATTTGCAATTTAAACAAGTTTAAGTTATTTACGAGGCTTAACTGCTTTTGTTTGCTCAGGAATTCTTCAGGCCTGGTCTTCATTTTAATTTATTTTAACGCTATTGAGTATATTTATTGTAGTTTTTTGTTTGTTTTCGGTAGATATTCTTTACCAGTTTAAGGAAATTTTTCTCAAATCCTAATTTGCTGATATTTTTAATCTTGGGATATTAAATTTAGTAAAAATTGTTTCTTGAATATATTTAGATAATTTAGGATTTTCTCGTGGAATATTTTACTTGATAAATTACGTTGAGACTTTTGCATTTCCCAAACAAGGGAAACTCAAATTATGCTATTTTCTTTAAAACTTTTTATAAATTGATGCATTGGGTTTGCTAATTTGTTTTTGGCTTTTGTTTGCAGGTCCTTTTCGTTAGTTTTACTTCAATATTTTATTTAATATTTTATACAGAATAAATATATTTCTCTAGCTATCTATCCAATAATTCAATATCTATAATAGGTTTTGAGATTTTTGTTGGACTCAAGGTTTGTCTGACAGCCCAGTACCAGTAATTCTAGTGGTAGTTTTCGCTTAGTGTTTCTTTTCTGCCATCAGTCAAAATTCTGTTCGTTTATGAATATCCATGTCGTATTTTCCTCCTTTGTAAGGCTTTCCAGGATCCCTGACACTATATGTAATTACTCCCTTTTTATGCTTCTATTATATTTTATTGGTATTTCTACTTTGGCCTTAATTCTTTCTTCTTTGTTTATATATTGTCTCCCACATAGTTTGTGAAGCCCTTGAGAGCAGGGATGACATCTTACTCACTTTTGTATTCCTAATACCAAGACAATTCCTGTCATACATAGAAAGATAGAATTGGGTTATGAAGGAAGAAAAAAAATATATAGTCAGTGTTTGAAACTAGCCCTTACTGACTATGCCACCCTGGCCTAATTACTAAATGAACCTAGGCTTCATCATCTCTAGAATATGTATTATAACTGACCCATTATCAAGATTATGAAGACAGGATTAAATGAAATAGTGTTTATAAAATGGCTGGCATGTAGGTCTTCCCTGCATGTTTGATGAATTACATATGAATTGGCCTAGTAAAGAAATCTGTTTTCAGTGTCGGTTCTGGAATATTATTCAGAAATTATGGTAAATGTTACACAAGGTTTTCCTTTAGCGCCACAAATAAAGAAAGCTGGTCTCAACTTGAGCTTGTCAAAGAAACATCATCTTCAGGCTATTTGGCAAAGATTCTTTGCAAAGAGCTGGCTGAGGTGCTGCTGGAGTTAATTCTGCTGCTTCTGTCTGGATAATGATCCTTTCATCACATTAGTTTTTCTGAGAGAGCTACAGGAGGCCTGGCTAGTGAATCCATCCAGAGATCCATTACACTGGGACGTGGGGGACTTATTCATAAGGTGTCAGTTATCTCTAAGCACACTCCCAGATTCTCAGAGAAGGTCAAGGATTTAGCACTTGCTCCATCTAGAAACCTGATTTTAACCAGGAATCCCAACATCAATGAATATTAGGTTGGAAGCAGCATGTCCAAACATTTATGTATGTCATTAATTAGATCAATACTTATAAACAAGTGATTTAACATTTGGAGGTGTGTCCTAGAAAAAACATGGTGTCACCCTCTCTTTCTTAGAACCTTTCAATATTTCCCAATGACCAGCAAATAAAGTAAAAATTTCAAAGACTCTCGTTTAAATTCCTACATGACTCATCGCACCCTACCTTACCAAATCCTACTGTCACTATTTCTCATGTGGTCTGTGCTCCTCCTTCTCCATGTATTTTGCTGGCCCATTAATGCCCTTCACTTTGCTATCTCTGAGTGTACACTCAAACAATTCTCTGCTTAGAATATTCCCGTCCAACACATTCTTCTGTATCCAGTTCGAATGTTACCTTTTCCAGGTAGCCTTCTTTGATCCAACCACTAAGAATCAATATTTCATTTATCTAATGTGTACATAAGCACATTTTTAATAATAAGACATTTTATTTGAAAAATAAAGCACTATTTTAAAGTGCTACTATGTACCAGGCTCTGAGCTGGGGTCCAATATTCGTCACTCTTAATAAGCTCAGTCCTATTGGGAGACAAGAAAAGAGGCAATAATATACTGTCGACTGTTAATATATTGTAACAGTTGACTGTTAATATATTATATATGAATAATATATTGTTGACTATTATAGTAGTTAAAGTGCTCTGAGAGTGTGGAGAATAGAAAACCAAAGTCTAGTGGTCTGTTGATAAGAACACCTAGCTGTGGCTTCTCCAATGTGGTCTTTCCCCATGGGATAGTTTGGGATTATTCACAGCATGGTGGCTGGGTTCAAAGAGCAAATGTCCTAAGAAGGCAAGGATAAAAGTTACGGCATTTTTAAAAATGGGAAGCCACATAGCATCATTTCCATCATGCTTTATTGGCAGACATTCACAAAGATCCAGGTTCAGGGTAGTAGACACAGGTTCCACCATTTAACAAAAAGAGTGCCAACATCACATTTTAATAAGAGCATGTGGGTTGTGAGATATTACTGTGGCCATCTTGGAAAACACAAACTGCCATATTACCCCATGGTATCTTCTGTTTATGCACTGTACTCCATAAAGATATCCTTCAAATACAAAGCAAACGTGAGTTTGTCTTCAAGATTTGTAAGAACTGGGTTGCTAGGGAGATTGTGTTCTATTCTGGAGACAGGCTTAGGAGAGAAGACTCCTGAAGGATGGGAGCATGGTGGCAGCCTAGAGGAAAGGAAGGAAGTATACTTTGTGAGGCCTGGGCAGAAGGAAGGAAGGAGAACGCAAGCCAGCTCAGACCTGCCTGGGGTTTTCTGCCAAGGGTTGATATATTAAGCCTTGTTTATCTTAATTTAGATGTAAATAATTAATCACATGGTAAAGAAATAATGAATTTTTGCTTAAGTCTTATTTGTTAAGCTTAAATAATCAATTTGAATAAATTAATAATTAAAGCTTAAGGCTTATTGATTAAGCTTTATTTACACACAAATGTGAAGGGGCTTAGGTCAGATGGCTTGTGACAGGAAGTTAATAGTTTCTCGTGAGACTGTAGTAGCACAGAATGGTAAAGGAAGCATCCAAGCTCGGAAGCTTTGGGAAATTATAGCTAAAGGCAGAAGACAATGTTTTGGTTTCTGAGCCCATTAGTCAATCTTTTAGTATTGCTTAGAGATGCAATGTGTATTACTGCTTAAGAGTCTAAAATGTGTTCATGGAAACCTGAGTGTTAATCTCTCTTCAATACTTAATAGCTGAGTGAATTCAGAAAAATTATTGGCTTTGAAACCTCAGTTACCTTATTTCTAAAATAGGAATAATAATAGCATCCCTCTCGGTTGAGAATTAAATATGGTAATGGTATGAAGTTCATACTTAGCACATTTTCTGGAGCCTAACTACCCAACAAATGATAAATGAAAAATATTTATACATATGCATTTTTTTGAGCAGTTTTTCTACATTCAGCTTTGCACAGATTATCTCCCTTATAATTCTGTGGAGAATGGTCTAGATTCTCTGTCATCCTCCAGGTGGAACTCTTACCCTGCAGACTTAAATAAATATGTGAGCAGTAGCTCTTGTCAGAGGAATTGCTTTGGTCAATGAGTGGGTAAGAGAATCGCAGTCCTAATTACTCAAATGTGTACAAGGACCCTCCAGTGTACTCAAGTGCTCCTTCATGCCTTGCATAATCTGGAGTGCCAGACAGTTATGCTGCTTGCATCGTGATGAGAATGGAGACAGTGGGTATAGTTAACATTCTTTTTCTTTAGGTTTCTGCTCTCACTTATGACAAGGTGAAACTCTAAACCTCCAGACTTTCCTGTGGGCTCAGCACTTAATGATGGAAGCCAATTCCAACTTGCACAAGCATACAAGAGACAGGCTAGGGAGCAAGGAAGGGAAGGGGAAGGTGTAGGGACTTCTTTCCTTTTACTAGCTGTGTGATCCTGAACAAATGGCTTGACTTCTGTGAGTCTATGTTCTCATCTGTAAATGAGGATAACAATGCCTGCTTCATGGAATTGCTATGAGCACTAGCATAGTGCTTGGGGCCTGATAGGGCTTAATTGATGTTACTTTCCCTTAATTTCCAGTTCTCCTATAGGATAGTCATCCCAATAATTATGCATAAGACAGAAACTTCCCAAAGTTAGACGCATCTGGAGCTGGAAGTCAGCCAGTCTAAATTACCTCCTTCTGCTAGTTTTAGAGCATTCTCTCACCTTCCGCTGGCTGTGGAGATGTGTGACAGTCTAACTCCTCCTGCATACTCAACAGACTAATCTGCTAAAGTTTGGAGGAAGAGCATAACTATTAAGTGCAGGAGAAGCAGTAGGCTGAGTGAACCTTCTTGGTTTTCTTAGGAGTTGGTTTAGATAACAAATCTCCTGGTGGTGGGAAAAACAAAGGGTTGACTTGAAACCTTTTTGAAGCTTTAGGGCCAAACTAAACCCTTCTTCTCACCTTGTGTTGTAATTTTAAGGTGTTGCATCTTCCTGAGTTATCAACTTGGCAGCCTCAGAACTGATTTTCACTCAAATCACTCAAGGCCATTCATTCAGTCATGCATTTGTTTATACCTGCGTTCCTTTCTTTTCTTCATCCTTCCTTCATTTTCTCCTCCCTCCCTTGCTCTTTCTTTCTCTCTCTCTGTATCTCTGTCTCTGTCTCTCTCTCTCTCTTTCATTCTGCAAGCCAATGGGTCTACTGTGTTTCAACCACTGTTTTAAACTTGGGATACATTGTATCCCAAGGCAATGTGACATCATGTAATTTATATTAGTTATTGTTTGGTTAATTGACAAAATTTGTCAAAGTGACATTAAAATGATGTATACATACCTGAAATAGCCTATCACTGCAACAAAACTGCCTGTTTACTTCTCTGATGATCTGTGTAATACCAGCTCTCGAAACCAACCTCTACTTAGTCAGCTCTCCGGACCAAGCATTTGCCTCTGTAGTCTGCTGACTGAAGACACTGTAACTAACTGCTTAGATTTGTAGGTTTCTCAAAACGTGTTCATGCTTTTTTTGCTCCCAATTGCTAGAATATGAATTTGCCATGAGCCTGTGGTTTGTTCCCAGATCTCTTTCTGCTTATTGTATGTGTTACTGTAATCGTGTCATTTAATTAACTCTGACATAAACCCATTGTATATAGGTACAAAAAGACCTGTCATACTAATAAAACTAAATGGAATGCTTTGAAAAGTCATGATAAAGGTGAGTTATTTTTTAAATGCTATCAAATTAATAATGGGAAAAAATGGTTTCAAAGATGGGGAAGAAAAAATTATAAAAAATTTAAAAGATTCTATGTTTGCTTTGTTTGACGAGTACATAAGTTTTAGCTACACTTTAAAGAAATGAAATCTGGAAATTATAAGCAATGCAATGTAGGTGGAGTTTAGAAAAATAAGATGACTGCGACTTCCTATCAGCAGACTCAGAATCAAAGACAAAACGTGACCCCGCATTAAAAGATTGATAATTGACCATAGAGAGAGTTTCAAGATGGCGGCGGCTGCGGAGGCTGGCGCGGAGTAGCTGAGGTGGAAAAGGTGGCCACTGGGCCTCAGGCAGCCGGGAAACTTGTGGACCTTTCTCTGGCCATCTCTTAAGGGAGGACTGCTGCTGCTGGCCGGTCGTGGGGGCTCAACGCCACTTTGCCCCCGGCAGGAGAGGCTGCCTCATTTACCGGCAACAGCTTTGAAGTGTGGAGCAGGAAAAGAACTGATTCTTAGCTGCAAAAGTGAGTCTTGAAACAGGGAACACGGCGCCAGGGCTGCTGTGGATGCAGCCAGGATCCCGGAGGCTGGGGCCGCACTGAAGGCGGCCAGCTGCCCTATCCAGGATTCGAGGTTTCAGGCCGGCATTAAAGAAGACTCCTGGGAGCGCCCGAGCGGCGCCGCGACTGAACAGCCCGAGGCGGCAGCGCCGAGAACACGGAAGGCAACAAACCAGAGACAGCGAGCGCCCGACCTGGCACAGCACTGTGAGTGATCCCTGGCAAAGCTCTGTTCGGGGGGTGGATGCCCACGAGGCTCCCCGCCTGCACCACCAGGCCACTCACTGCCCCGGTGCTGCCTCCATTTTCCCAGGTGCGGGCAGCTCCGCCCTGCTCGGCCATCACTGAGCCCATTTGCTTGGCCTGGCGCGGGGCTTTCCGGACCCTGCGGGCCGACCTCCTCTCCCACTCCCTCCACGGTTCTCTGGCAGGGCTGGGGGTGTGGGGCGTCCCGACCAGTGTTGGGAGGGCTAGGAAGTACGGGCGGGCCGACTGTCACTCCACCACACCCTGGACTCCGGCCCCGGTAAACTTCCTGTTACTGGGAGGCAGATACCATCTCGGCGACCACCAGTTTGGAAAAAAGCCTAACGAATTTCTGGTTGGGAATAGTGTGGTAGGAGAGTTCCCAGGTCCGCTTGAACCTGCCGGAGAGCAGGCTGCAGGCGGGCACTAGACTCGGTTTATACCGGGGGGATACAAAGGTGAACAAGACCCGAGAAAGATCTACACAGTGCTACAAAGGCACCCAGAGAGACCGGTCGTCTGTGCCTAGCAGAAACCTGGTAGACTTCCTGGGCGAGGCGGTGCTGAGCAGGGTCTTGAAGGCCCAGCTGATAGACGAGGGGTGCAGAAGACACGCCCCAGCCCAGCACAGTGTGCACAGAGGGGGGAGACGTGCGGCCAGGGAGGCGGAGACTCGACAGAAACCACACACCCGGTGGGGTCGCCACTGCACGATCTAACAGCCTGGGCCAGAGCACACTGAACGGGGAGAAGTCCTGTACAGAAAGTGAAAGCTCAACAGAGATCACACACCCTGTGGTACGTGATCCACCAGCCCAGCAGAGTACAAGCTGACCAGAAAGGTGGATCCCAGGAGAAGCCCAAGACCCGAGGCAACCACACACACAAGACACTAGAGGCCAACTGAGCAGTCACGGCGGGAGCCATACCAAATTGGCAACCACAGCAACATCCTAGTTAGTCATTAGTCTTAAACCGGTGGACTGTGAAACCCCCTGCCACAATGAATAAACACCAAAAAAAAGACACCAGAAATACAAAAAATCAAGAAAGTACACCACCAAAAGTTAATAAATCTCATACTCTAGATCCTATAGAACAAGAAGCCCTTGAAATAACTGATAAGGAATTTCGAGTGATAATTCTAAGGAAACTGAATGAGATACAAGAAAACTCAGCTAGACATCATGATGAAATGAGGAAAAGTATACAGGATCTGAAAGAGGAAATATACAAGGAAATCAATGTCCTGAAAAAAAATGTAGCAGAACTCGCTGAACTGAAGAAGTTATTCAGCGAAATAAAAAACACAACGGAGAGTTTAACCAGCAGGCTTGTCGAAGTTGAAGAGAGAACCTCTGAACTTGAAGATGGGCTGTTTGAAATAACACAAGCAGACAAAAAGAAAGAAAAAAGAATCAAGGACATGGAAGAAAATCTGAGAGAGATATCAGACAACCTCAAGCGCTCAAATATCCGAGTCATGGGTATTCCAGAAGGGGAGGAAAATGGAGATTCCATTGAAAACATATTCAACAAAATAGTGGCAGAAAACTTCCCAGGTATAGGAAAAATCACAGATCTTCAGATCCAGGAAGCTCAACGATCTCCAAACGTATTCAACCCAAAAAGGCCTTCTCCAAGACATGTCATAGTCAAATTGGCAAAACTCAGAGACAAAGAGAGAATCTTAAAAGCTGCAAGAGAGAAGCGTCAAATCACCTATAAGGGAGCCCCAATCAGGTTAACATCAGACTTTTCATCACAAACCCTAAAAGCTAGAAAGGAATGGGATGATATTTTCAAAATACTAAAAGACAAAGATTGCCAGCCAAGAATACTCTACCCTGCAAGGCTATCCTTCCGAAATGAGGGGCAAATAGTATATTTCTCAGACAAACAAAAACTGCGGGAGTTCACTACCACAAGACCACCCTTACAAGAAATCCTCAAGGGAGTACTGGGTTTGGTTCCTGAAAAATAACTACCACTGCCATAAAAACCTAAGAAAAATCTAAACCCGCTAGTACAGTAAAAATGGCATTCATGAAGAGAAAACAAGCTAACAAAAACACTATCTACAACCTAAGGAACCAACAAACACAGAAACCAAACAGTAAATCAGAAAGCAAGGAACAAAAGACACCTAAGACAACCAAACAACCAATAAAATGCTAAGAATAAATCAACACCTTTCAATAACAACTCTTAATGTTAAAGGCTTAAATTCCCCAATTAAAAGACACAGACTGGCTGATTGGATCAAAAAGCAGGACCCAACTATATGCTGCCTACAAGAGACCCACCTCACCCATAAAGATTCACACAGACTAAGAGTAAAAGGATGGAAAAAGATTTACCATGCAAACAGAAAAGAAAAACGAGCCGGAGTGGCTATTCTTATATCTGACAAAATAGACTTTAAACTAAAAACCATAAAAAGAGACAATGAGGGACACTACTTAATGATAAAAGGACTGATCCATCAAGAAGACATAACAATCATAAATATGTACGCACCCAATGTTGGAGCAGCCAGATTTATAAAACAAACTCTATTAGACCTAAAGAAGGAAATAGACACTAATACCATAATAGCAGGGGACCTGAACACTCCACTGTCAATATTAGACAGATCATCTAGGCAAAGAATCAGTAGAGAAACACAAGATCTAAACAAGACTCTAGACCAATTGGAATTGGCAGATATCTACAGAACATTCCACCCAACAACCTCAGAATATTCATTCTTCTCATCAGCACATGGATCATTCTCCAAGATAGATCACATATTAGGTCACAAATCAAGTCTCAATAAATTCAAAAAAATTGGAATTATCCCATGTATCTTCTCAGACCACAATGGATTAAAACTAGAAATTAATAACAAACAAAACTCTGGAAACTATACAAACACATGGAAATTAAACAGCATTCTACTTAATGACATATGGGTCCAAGAAGAAATCAAGCAGGAAATCAAAAAGTTTATTGAAACTAATGAAAACAATGATACATCATACCAAAACCTGTGGGATACTGCAAAAGCAGTATTGAGGGGAAAATTTATTGCATTAAATGCTCACTTCAGAAGAATGGAAAGATGGCAAGTGAACAACCTAACACTTCACCTTAAAGAACTAGAAAAACAAGAACAATCCAATCCTAAAGTTAGCAGACGGAAAGAAATCATTAAGATCAGAGCAGAACTGAATGAAATTGAAAACCAAAAAACAATTCAAAAGATCAACGAATCAAAAAGTTGGTTTTTTGAAAAGATAAATAAAATTGACAAACCATTAGCATGGCTAACAAAAAAAAGAAGAGAGAAGACTCAAATAACAAAAATTAGAAATGAAAAAGGCGATATTACAACTGATTCATCTGAAATACAAGGAATCATTCGAGACTACTATAAACAACTATACGCCAACAAATTTGAAAATCTGGAGGAAATGGATAAATTTCTGGACACACACAAGCTCCCAAAACTGAACCGTGAAGACGTAGAAAATTTGAACAGACCAATAACAATAAAGGAGATTGAAGCTGTTATCAGAAGGCTCCCAACAAAGAAAAGCCCAGGACCAGATGGATTCACAGCAGAATTTTACCAAACATTCAAAGAGGAATTGACACTGATTCTTTACAAACTATTCCAAAAGATTGAAACGGACCCAAATCTCCCAAACTCATTCTATGAAGCAAACATCATCCTGATACCAAAACCAGGTAAAGATATAACCAAAAAAGAAAACTACAGGCCGATATCCTTGATGAATATAGATGCAAAAATCCTCACTAAAATACTAGCAAACAGAATACAGCAACACATACGAAAAATTATTCATCACGATCAAGTGGGATTCATCCCAGGGATGCAAGGTTGGTTCAACATACGCAAATCAATAAATGTGATACACCATATTAATAAACTCAAACACAAGGACCATATGATCATCTCTATAGATGCTGAAAAAGCATTTGATAAAGTTCAGCACTCATTCATGACAAAGACCCTCTATAAGTTAGGTATAGAGGGAAAGTATCTCAACATAATTAAAGCCATATATGCCAAACCCACTGCCAATATCATCCTGAATGGGGAAAAGCTGAAAGCTTTTCCTTTAAGAACAGGCACTAGACAAGGATGCCCACTCTCACCACTCCTATTCAACATAGTGTTGGAAGTACTAGCCAGAGCAATCAGAGAAGAGAAGGAAATAAAGGGCATCCAGATTGGAAAAGATGAAGTCAAACTGTCCCTGTTTGCAGATGACATGATCCTATATATCGAACAGCCTAAAACCTCTACAAAAAAACTGCTGGAATTGATAAATGATTTCAGCACAGTAGCAGGATACAAAATCAACACACAAAAATCAGTAGCATTTCTTTTCTCCAATAGTGAACATGCAGAAGGAGAAATCAAGAAAGCCTGCCCATTTACAATAGCCACCAAAAAAATAAAATACTTAGGAATTGAGTTAACCAAGGAGGTGAAAAATCTCTATAATGAGAACTACAAACCACTGCTGAGAGAAATTAGAGAGGATACAAGAAGATGGAAAGATATCCCATGCTCTTGGATTGGAAGAATCAACATAGTGAAAATGTCCATACTACCCAAAGTGATATACAAATTCAATGCAATCCCCATCAAAATTCCAAAGACATTTTTCTCAGAAATGGAAAAAACTATTCAGACATTTATATGGAACAATAAAAGACCACGAATAGCCAAAGCAATGCTCAGCAAAAAAAATAAAGCTGGAGGCATAACACTACCTGACTTTAAGCTATACTACAAAGCTATAATTACCAAAACAGTATGGTACTGGCATAAAAACAGACACACTGACCAATGGAATAGAATAGAGAATCCAGAAATCAACCCTCACACTTACTGCCATCTGATCTTTGACAAAGGCACCAAGCCTATTCACTGGGAAAGGGACTGCCTCTTCAGCAAGTGGTGCTGGGATAACTGGATATCGTTATGCAGGAGAATGAAACTAGATCCATACCTCTCACCATATACTAAAATCAACTCAAAATGGATTAAGGATTTAAATATACACCCTGAGACAATAAAACTTCTTAAAGAAAACATAGGGGAAACACTTCAGGAAATAGGACTGGGCACAGACTTCATGAATACGACCCCAAAAGCACGGGCAACCAAAGGAAAAATAAACAAATGGGATTATATCAAACTAAAAAGCTTCTGCACAGCAAAAGAAACAATTAAAAGAGTTAAAAGACAACCAACAGAGTGGGAGAAAATATTTGCAAAATATACATCTGACAAAGGATTAATATCCAGAATATATAAGGAACTCAAACAACTTTACAAGAAGAAAACAAGCAAGCCAATTAAAAAATGGGCAAAAGAGCTAAGTAGGCATTTCTCTAAGGAAGATATCCAAATGGCCAACAGACATATGAAAAAATGCTCAACATCACTCAGCATCCGGGAAATGCAAATCAAAACCACATTGAGATACCATCTAACCCCAGTTAGGATGGCTAAAATCCAAAAGACTATGAACGATAAATGCTGGCGAGGCTGCGGAGAAAAAGGAACTCTCATACATTGTTGGTGGGACTGCAAAATGGTGCAGCCTTTATGGAAAATGGTATGGAGGTTCCTTAAACAATTGCAAATAGATCTACCATACGACCCAGCCATCCCACTGTTGGGAATATTCCCAGAGGAATGGAAATCATCAAGTCGAAGGTATACCTGTTCCCCAATGTTCATCGCAGCACTCTTTACAATAGCCAAGAGTTGGAACCAGCCCAAATGCCCATCATCAGATGAGTGGATACGGAAAATGTGGTACATCTACACAATGGAATACTACTCAGCTATAAAAACGAATGAAATACTGCCATTTGCAACAACATGGATGGACCTCGAGAGAATTATATTAAGTGAAACAAGTCAGGCACAGAAAGAGAAATACCACATGTTCTCACTTATTGGTGGGAGCTAAAAATTAATATATAAATTCACACACACACATACACACTTAGACACACAAACCGGGGGGGGGGGGAGAAGATATAACAACCACAATTATTTGAAGTTGATACAACAAACAAACAGAAAGGACATGGTTGGGGGGGAGGGGGGGAGGGAGAAGGGAGGGAGGTTTGGGTGATGGGGAGCATTAATCAGCTACAATGTATATCGACAAAATAAAAATAAAAAAAATAAAAAAAAAAAAAAAAAAAAAAAAAGAAAAAAAAAAAAATGTAGGGAAGAGAGTTTCAAAGATCAACAGTGCAAGACAGAAAACTGCTGAATATTATCTTTAATACACTAAGAGAAAATAAGCGTCAAATGTCTATATCCAGAAAAAATATCTTTGAAGAAATAACACAAAATAAAGATACTTGTAGAAAAGTAAAAAAAAAAAAAAAAAAGAAAAATTACCATAGAGCAAATTTTTGGAGAATGATACGGCTTTCAGCACAGGTATTAATTCAGAGGGATGTTGATATGCATAATTTTCTGTATATATGGTATATACTTCAATTAAAAAATACTCAAGCAATAAAAAAAAAAAAAAAAAAAAAAAAAAAATAAAAGATTGATAATTAAGTATGTCCTTCTCTGTTGCAAGAAGGGACACAGGAAGGGCAGCTGATCCAGTCTGAGGTGAAAAGATCCAGCACAGCATTTTCTGCAAATAGAGAACCTGACTCGCTTTCTCTAAGATTCACACAGAATTCAAGACCTTTGCTTCACATCCGTAAATTAAATGATTATGTGACAGTTAATATTCCCATTTGCCAAGACCATGAAAGGGTAGCCCATACTATGTTGAGTTTGAAGCAGTTATACAGTTATGAGTAGGGGATGTGTTTAACAATGTTAGAGAAGAAACATCAGGGGGCCTCTGCCTGAGGGAGGCCCTATTTTTAGTTCTGATGCTAATGGAACATCTGAATGAATGAAATAGCTTCACTGTTCACTTCGTCCCATCAGAACAAGGAGCAGATAGGGCTTCAACACGATGGCACACAACTCAGAATGTTCCAAGAAGAAAATAATGTAAAAAAATGGTAATAAAAATAGCTACTGCTTTTAAAGGTTGTTATGTGCCAAAAAACTGTATAAAGTGGTTACACACATTATCTAATTTAATCTGTACAACAGCCTTACTAAATAACTACTATTATTATGCTTATTTTAGCAACTTAGAGATTCTGAGTGACTTGGGACACGTTAACTGTATGTCTTCCAAGGCCCCCTTTTTTCCAACCCATTACACAGGTTCCCAAAGTGGAGAAAATGGCAAATACACAGCACATGGCAGCTCTTCTAGAGGTAACAAGTTAGGTTGAAGAGTACCATTTTGCAGAAAGAACTGGGATGAGGGTGGGACAATCCTTTCTGGAAATGCCAATGATGAAAATTTTAAGCAAATTTGGGGCAATTCTGATATAGACCAGCCTTTAATAAGAGAAAGATCAGTAATAAATGAGCAGAGACAGTTTGGACTGACCCCTGAATAGATTCAATTATAGTGGCAATACCAGATACACTGTATATAGTCTTTATGACACATATGTATGTATGTATTTGCATATGTGTGTGTGTATATATTGTACATATGAAATAACAAACTTCATTCTCATTCCTGTAAGTCATTCTTACCTAACCCTCCTACTTTGTTTTAAAACTTTATCAGCAGCTCATCGTAAGAGATGTCTAAGCTGGGTGAATCCCACCCCATTTAATTCAACAAGCTTTCATTGACCATCTACTTAAGCTAGATGCTGAGGCAACAGAAATATAGAAATGAAAGGTTATCTCCTAACTGGAGAGACAGCTGCTTAAATAGATTATTTCAGTATATTTTTCTAAGCAAAATGATTTTCTTCTTTTTGCTTGGGGGATCATGGAGGTAACTACTAAGCCTCTTCACTAAATGTTGCTTACAAAAATAACTCCTTTCACTCAATGAATTATACATTACCAAAGCACCACACTGGGACTGCTCAGATATGGTTGGTCCAGCCGGTATAAGATATGAAATTATTGGACTGATTTCTCTGCAGGAATGACATCTGGGTAACTGCCCACAGCAGCATTTCATATGTGAGATTGTCACTGCTGCTACTCTACCCTGGAGTCCTCTGACTTCATGATTGTTCATAAAACAATGTTACTTTGACTTCTGTCATTTAATAAGTCATATAAATTGCCTTAAACTGCCATAAAGTGTGATATGACATTTTCAAACATTAGAAAAATAGAGACTACTGGTTGGCCAAGTTTTTTCACCCACACATCTTTTTCTTGACAGAATAAAACAGAAATTCATCCCGATTACTAGCACAGAGAGTTGACTTTATTAGTCTTTAATGCTACCAGGGAATGAGTTAAGGTTGTGAATTTCAGGCATGAAATACAATTGTTTTACTGATTTTCAGGGGGCTCACCACCTGGCATTCACCAAAGCTATTTTGAGACTGTCCCTCATCATCCGTGAGTATTCACAGAATCAGCAGGCAGTGGCTTTTTGTTCCTATGTGATCCATAAGTACTAATGGAATGGAGGAGCTTCCAAATACCGGATCAAGAATCAGAGTAAAAGCAGATGTCACACCCTGCTTCTATGACACAACTGCTATTTCAGGGGATGTCTTGATATTTTCCCAGTTATCCTGTGAATATGATGAGCATTCTACTCAAACCCACAAATTGGATTCTGTATTAACTTGTTTGCATTTGGAAATAAATACAAAATTTTCTAGGATGCAGAACCTCCCCATTCCAAAGGACATGATTTAGGTGTGGTGTCTCATTGTTGTGATTGCTCTGAAATTTCTGAAATGAGCACTCCTGTATGATAAGTGCCATCTCTGGTGCAGTGATCAGTTCTGTTTCATGTAACAAGCCCCTTCCAGAATTAAAGTGCCCGAGGAAAGAGATGTTTTGGAGAGGGAATCTCTTGTGTTGACTGCCTGCCAAGGCTGTAGCCTGCTGTGGATGGACGCAGCTCAAGGGGATACCCCTGTGCATGTAGAATTTTGGTTCTAAGGTCCTGGCATAACTGATCGGATGAGAGGAAGGTATCTGAATTGAGGCTGGCCAGCAGTGTATGTGGTGGCCTGGTGTGAGATTTATTCCCAACTCTGGTGATGGTGATTCTTTTTGACAGTGATAAACTGAACTATAAAGTCCTTCTCCACTGGGGAGTTGAAGATGAGAGGTAGAGCCAGCAGCTGTCAGTGAAGGCAGAGAACTCAAAGAGGACATCATGAGACATAAACAGGCATCACGAAACAGTAGAAGTCATGAAGCAGTAGGAGCTATAAATACAAGTAGGTAAAAGCTCTGTGTAAGCAGAAGCCTTGAGAAACCCAGAAGGAGGACATCATAATGGTGTCAGTTATAACAGCAGGGGCAGAAGAAGTAGATAAGTAGGGTGTTAAGTTACTGATGGCAGAGTATTAGAGACAGTGAAACTGGTTGCTGAGAGAGAGACAGCAAACTTGGTTGCTAGGGCTCGGTTGAATCTTGAATGATTTTCCAAGCTTTTAGCAATATTCTTATCTATGCACGGTCTGGGTCTATTATAAAAATTCTCACTTTTCTTATTTCAATTTGTACATAAGGTAATCTGAATGAGCTAAAGTAAAGGAAATTTTGTTCCATCAGTTATATGTTACCCTTCCATTCTAATCCTTTTCAGCGCATTCTGGAAAAGCCTTCTATACTCCCAAATAATTCATTATATCTATTAAATACAGCAACTACAATAATGATACAGTTGTAGGTTTTTGGTGGAGGAAAGGGAATGTGGGTAGGCACAAATGATGTCTGCAGTCTGCTACTGACTACTATCTATGGATGGCCAATAGTGAACCCAGTGCTTGGCATACCTCATTTCTAATCCCACAATACCTTCAAAGGTAGTTATTACAAAACTCATATTACATATTGAGGAAGCTGAGGTTAGGGAGAACCAGTGAATTGCCTAAGTTCACCCTGTGTTAGGAATCAGAGTATAAATTCTTACCTGAGTCAGCCTGGCCCTAAAACTTCACTGCCTGACCTAGGATAGATTCTCTACAAGGTCTGGCATCCCCACATCATTCATACTACAAAGGAAACAGATGTGTAGGACAGAAAGAATAGTAGACTTGCCAAGGGCCACTGAGATGGGCTCCAAGTTGGGAGCAGGCAGGCAGACAAGTCCTGCCATCCTGATAGATTAATGCCACTCCATCTTGTGCGACGTAGTTATCCTGAACAGGCAGCGTTGATTAAGTCACACAGCTCAGTCAGGTGTTTTATTACTGGCATCAGTGTAATTTATATGTAAAGACACAATCAATTTCCTTTGCCTTGCAAAAAATCTGACAGAAAAAAAGGACAGATGGCAGGTAGAATGCTTCCCAGTTGTGGTGTGGATCATGGGAAATTGGACAGTTGGTCTATATTGGTATTTGCAGTAGAAATCATGGGGAAGAGGGAGCTACCCACTGAAGCCCTATTCATCCTGGTCTTCAGAATAGGCTGTCTCAGGTGGAGGGAGGCTGTTGAAGACTGACTGACAATGAAATATGCCAGCTCGTTAATCAGGGATTGACAAGGCTCCAGGTGACAGATTGGGCACTGCAGTGGGGCTGTTGAGCTGGTGGAAACCACTGAGTTCCATTTAGGGGTTATCAGCTTTTCTCTCTCCTGGTCAGAGAGTGGTTGAATTGGTAATTTGGGGGTATAGTCTTAAGGAGGAGAAGATAATGTTTCTGTCACCCACTGGGTGATCTCCATGTGAGAAGGGAGAGGACTAGCACGTATGAATACTCCTCATGTCCAGGCTCTATTCTAGGTGCCAGGTATAAACCATTATAGCTCTGAAGACTGGCAGTTGAGAAACTGTGAAAAAAAGAGTACTGTTAATATGATCTTGATTCTTCCGGGACAACCTGCCTTAAGGAAAGCCAATGGCCCAGATTTCACTTAAAGATGAATGTTCTCACATCGTTTCTGCCTTCCACCTGTGGCTGGGGTGGAGGCTGGACACTTGCCATGGGCATCAGGACAGAAAGAAGCAAGCAGGGTCCTTGCCCTGAGGGAATCCACTGTCTAGTGAGAGGGTGGGGAGACAAGTAAGCACTTAGTATAACAGAGTGTGATGACTGGTATAATGCAACTACTGAAGAGATTTGCCTTGGGCTGTGCCTAGCAGGCTGGAGTTGCTGCGGATATCCTTGCTGTCCTCTCCTCCTCTCACCCTGTCTTTGTCCTACTACAGGCTGATAGCTAACTTGCCAGGCCTCTACACAGAAGCTTCTCTTTGCCCTGTCTCTTGTCCCAACTAATTGCTTTAATTGGCCTGTGATATTGTGAGCATTCTTACCAAGGGACTATGTCCCACTGATGTATATGCTTAAAGTTTACTTTCTGCTTCAAAAATGAAGTCAGGGTGTTAAAGATTTCTAATATTAAAAGGACTTGGTCTGAAATCTCTCCTCTTGATAATGGATTTTGGAAGAGTACAAAGCTGAGCAGATTGTCATGACCTTTTTGTGAAAGCCTTTCTCTTTGAGTTAGGTTTGGACTGTGACCTTGCCGAACTCCTATGGGGAGAGAGAGAGAGAGAGAGAGAGAGAGAGAGAGAGAGAGAGAGAGAGAGAGAGAGAGAGAGAGAGAGAGAGAGAGATAATGCAATTAATAAAATCATCTATATTCTGCTTGCCTTATAGTAAGTTTCTCCAGGACTTCCAAATTCAGGGGCATGATGGGTTCTGTTAGCAGTAAAAGATTTTTTAAGCATTGGAGATCCACTAGGTTTATAATTACAGGAGTGAGATGATTATCTTTGTCTTTAAAATGGTCACCCAGGTAGTAGGGCGGATGAAGAGCTGAGGCAGAAAAGACTGATTTGGGAACTGGGAGAAGGGGCCATTAAAATAACTTCCACTACTTCCAGTTTTGCTTGAACAAGTCCGTCCAGCTATGCATTGGTGAAAAGGAAGAAAGAAGAGAGAAAGTGGGTGAATCTGTGAGTTTCCTCTGAGATATGAAGGGATACATATCTTTCTTAAAGGGATGCATATCTCTTTCTTAAATACCATGGATTGTGCCCTCTTGCTGAGACCAGAAACACAACTTGCCTCCTATTTCCTAGAGAAAGAATAGTGGAAAGAAAGAAAGTTTTTGTTTGTTTGTTTGTTTGTTTTAGCAGTTTAGTCTGTAAAAATGAACTAATCCCAAATAGGCTTTCCTGTCAGTGCAAACTACCAGAACAGAGCTTGTATAGAAGAGCCAGTAAGGACAAGGAAACTTGTTAGAATTAAATCAATTTTCCCATTTCTCTCCCTCAATTTTTAAAATAGAAATACCATATGGTTCCATATGATAGGACATCTTTACTGTAGTGTTATATATAGCCTCTTTTTTAATACAATTTAGTTTTTGTTTACAATTTCATCCCCAAATAATTGATGATATATGAATATGAGTCTAGGGTGTTAATGCCAGTAGACAAAAGATTTAACTGGAAGAAATTAAAGCATTGCTTCAAGTAATAGCAGCTTATTAGCATTTCTCTCTCTCTCTCTCTCTCTCTCTCTCTCTCTCTCTCTCTTTCCCCATCTATATATATATCATATATATATACATACTTTTCTATTTTGAAGGACAGGGCCAACTACATAATTTGTGGGGCCCAATGCAAAATAAAAATGTGAAGTCCTGGCAGGGCAGAGTGGTCATTCTCCTCTTCCTCTGTATCCCCTGCCCTAATCCACAGCAAAGGAAACTCCTAAAGGTTTGCAGCCTCCATCTTGGAAACTACTAGGTACTAGGATTGGGGATGGGTGACAGGCCCCATCTGAATTGCCCACAAAACTCACTGTTGTGCTGCCAGCCCAGGGAAGGGATGGTTGCTGCCTTGTCCTAACCCCAGACACCATCCCGCATGTAGACTCTCCCCTCGCCTGCACCAAGGACCCCACAGGAGGCAGAGAGGGGACAAAACTGGGCCTTCAGACTTTGCTGTAGGTGAAGATTGCTTCACCTATAGGGTTGCTGTAGGTGAAGATCAGCAGCAGGCTGGGGCAGAGAAGGAGGAGCAGAGCTGGAGGGTGGGTTACAGGTGAGGGTACTGGGGAGGGAGGCTGAAAATTAATGGGGGAAGTGGAGAGGTGGTGGTGAGGGACCATGTGCGAGCTGAGGTGCCATGCTCTGCCCCCACCCCCATCTCACTGTGCCATCAGACTTCACTTGAAGACTGCTAATTCAAGGTACAATTAAGAATTTCAAGATTGGCTACAGAATGCTAAACCCTGAGTACACGGGCACTTCTGAGCATGGAACCCTGCATGACTATACTGTTTGGCAAGCCCTTGAATCTGACCCTGTTCAAAGAAATGCCCTTCTGGTGGGCCAGGCAGGCCCATCTCAGTGAAGAAAATTCAAGCTAGTGAAGTAGTTAGGCTTGGGGAAGCACACATGGTTAGAGCTCTGGCTCTAGCATCCCCTAGAATCTAACCTCTGGCAAGTCATCTCCCTTCTCCCAGGTGTAGCTTATCTGCATCTCTGAAATAGGAAAACCGAGGCAGAGAATTTAAGTGTGTTTCTGTGTTCAAGTTCAAGGTCATGCAGCTAAATAGTGGCAGGGTAGACCTGCCCCTATCCTGTATAACTCCAAAATCCTTGCTCTTTGCCTATATGATTTTGTCTTCTGAAGCCATAATGTCATTGGTTCTTAACCCTTTAGTGCGTTGAAACTTTGATAAATTAGTGAACTCTATAAATATGCCATGGAGAGTAAAGAAGAACATGAAAAACATTTTGCATAAAATTTGAGCGGTCACAGAGCCCCTGAAGCCCACCTAGGGACCCGGTTGAGGGCCCTGAGGATGTAAAAATACCTCACATATTGCCAGAAGGATAATAGGCTTTCAATCAGGATTTGCTGAGTGCATGCCAGCTGCAATGCAGAAAGCTACATTCTCTTTCTTAATTTCATAGGCTGTCTTGGCCAAAGCATTTCTTTTTGGCTCTTGGTCTTTTCTGTCCGTATTTTCATGGTAGAAACATATCTTCTTCATTGTACTTGTCCTCTGCAGAGAGATGTTCCTGCCTTATGGACACTCTGTCAGAAACCAGTCATCCTTGTCAAAGAAAAACAAGAGCAGTCTTTTGAAATGAATCCCTGTAAAGGACATCCGGTATGACATTAAGCTTCATTCCTTTCTGTTCCAGAGAGCCACAATCACACAGGCTGGATGTGTGCTGGGACACAGTGTTGTTCCTTGCTCCAGTTGCTGCTGCAGGTAGCACGGAGCCGATAGATGGCATCAGTAGCCTAAAGATGAAGTCCTGAAGCAAAAGCTGGTATGTTTTAGGCTTGGCAATGTATTATTTATGAGGGAAAATTAACTTTGAAATCTTTTTAGTTTGCCCCCAGCAATATACGCAGTAAACATAATTTTCTCAGTACAAGGTAACAAATAATCTTTCTAACAAATTAGATGAATTCTATTGTCTGCTTTTTGGTGCTTTGGAGTTATATATATTAGGCTTTTAAAAATTGTTATTAATATTCAAAATACCCCTGCTTTACAGAGAAGAACGTCCAAGTGGTTCTGTGAGGGCTTCAGGGAAAAAATGAAAAGGTGAATAGCCAGATGAAATGCAAAAGATTCTCAGTCTTGAAATTTTGCATTGTTGCTTAAAAGGTAATTTTCACCTCTCTCCATAGTTCATTGTATTAGACTCAGATATAGTGTGGTGGAAAGTGTTTTCTTCTTTAGAGTCAGGCAGATCTGAGTCTGAAGTTCTTTGCCATTTGGAAGTTGTGTAATTGTAGGTGAGTTAAATTTCCTGAACTTTTGCCTTTTCATATGTAAAATGGGGCTGTGACACCTGTTTCATAGAGTTGTATACACTACTTGAGCCATATAAACTAGTTGGTACAGGTGAACATTCAATAAATACTTGGTACATTTCTCTTTTTAACAGGTTGCTAGACTAAAGATATTGCTGATGACTTACGTTTACGTCTGTAAGAGAATTTGCCTGAAATAAATGTTTGACTAACACTTGAGAAAACAAGGATGAATAGAGAAGGAACTATGTTTTCAAAGGGCAATTAAAGTTTTGTAAAATGGCAGGTGAGCATGGGAGAAAAGTACCATATGAGTTGTGGTGGCTCTGGATGGTGCATCTTGTCAGCATAATATCACAAGTAAAACCAACAACTGAGAATGACTTCTGTTAGAAAAACCGCAAAATGTTGCACCATGCAAGAGCAATCACCTTGCATGGTGATTATAACTGGGCCAGATTTCTGCTCCAACAGTTCCTAACTGTGCAACTTGGGGCAGGTTGCATGTAATCTCTTTGAACCTCAGTTACCTCATATAAATGTGGATGGTATCATTATTTACCTATTCCATGAAAATAAAATCGTTTCGAGGGTTAAATGAGCTAGTGTATGATAGCAGCTTAGGCCAGTATTGAGTACATAGTAAGTAGTTTTGATGGCTGTTAATGTTGTTGCTATTATACATCAGAATGTTGCAGTGGTTGGGCCAAAAGATCTGGAACTAGAAAATTTAGATTGGGTTCTTGTTCTGTCACTTAATGACAATGTAAATGTGGGCAAATCACTGACTTAGTTTTCTCTTGATTAAATGCTGGTCATTATAGTAACACTTCCTGCACCAGCCCCCTCAGAGGATTTTCCTGAGCACTGGATGTAATCCAACAGGGCTGAAATTCAGAGATGCACATGGAGGTGCTGAAAATCTTATTGGGGAAAGCCATGCCAAAGGAATCCTGAGGCGACTAGCTAGAGAAGAGGAACAGCTGCGGAGGAAGAAGATGGTAATGACTAAGAACAACCAGGTGGCATCCAGAAGGGAAAAGGACTGCAATTTCTTCTTGTTTCTTTCATGTGGAGAATGTGAAAGGAGAACAGCACGTTCTAAAATGACCCAGGGAAGCATTCGCACAGCTTAGGCCATGCCACAGACAGTAATCTTGGAGACCATGTGGGGAGAAATCTAGAGGGTGCCTAAAACTCAGGCTGAAGAGTGAAGTGAAGGACAACTACAGATGGAGGTTTAGGCAGCCTGGGGAATTTTAGGGTCTGTGTGACACTAACAAGTCGATTAATACTATTTATGATTTCTTAACTTTAATTGCATTTGTCTTGAGGTCAGTTTGTAGTTAGAAGCGATTTCTGACATTTCAGATGTGTCCAGGAGAGGTAGAGGTGGTGACATTGACAACAAGGGTCATATGCCATGCAATTAATGTTATTAAGCACTGGCCTAGCTGACAGGTATCAAAGTGCTCTGTAAACTGTAAGGTGGCACAGAGATGCTTGTCATAAGCAGAGCTTCCATTGCTATACCTTGAGTGGCAGTGTGGTAAAGTAGACAGAACATAATTTTGAAATCAGATGTCTTTGGGTCTGAATCTTGCCTCAGCCACTTATTGGTGGTGGGTGTGAGTTGGGGGTAAATCAATTCTAGGTAAGGGAGAGCAGAGTACAGGTAAGAAGGAAAAGAGGTAATTGGAGGGAAGGACACCACCTTCAGGTTCAGGCAAATGTCAGCAGCAGGGAGGTCGAACAGGAGATAAAGCAGGTTTCTTGATCAAAAGGATATTGCAAGCAATGAGAACCTAGCAAGAGTTCAGAGACCTGCGCAGAGAGGTAGGCAGTCAGATCCAGGAAACCTGTTAGGTAGCAACTCTCAGCTGCCTTCTGAGGTTCTTGGTAAGGGCTTCAGCCTTTGCTGTAACTGGAAAGAGCAAAGAGTGTCCAAATTCTTTTTATTTACTCAGGAAATGTTTATTAAACACCACCTTTTAAATGCCATTTTAGATTTTGGAGATACAACACTGCAATGAAAGCAAAGATCTCTGCTCTCATGTGGACCCTCAGATCCACTTGCTTTGTATAGAAAGTTAATCCATATTAGAGCTGGTGGTCTCTTTTCTGCATATGCTGGTCCAAGAGGCTAGTAGTCCCTTGCAGGAAACTCACAACATCCTATACTTACCAGTGAATTCTCCTTTAATCATTAGCTTGCTTGTTTGTTTTCCTTTTCAGGTTCTGGGCAATTTGAAGGATTGCTTTTTGTTGTTGTTTTCTGTTTCTGAATCTTTTGTGTCTGGCAGAGCCTACTGCATGTCCAATGTGTCCAGCACACACTTGGCACTCAATAAAGCATTCTCAATGATTAAAAGAAATGATCATAGAAAATGAATGAGTCATTTTTGCAGGTATCTTGGTTGTACACCTAAACATTCAACCAAAATTATTAATAGCAATAAGTCATGAGATACAGGGTATACAATAAATCTGCCCAAATCTATTGCATTTCTTTTTATATCCTATTAATATAGAGCTTGGGGATTAATGAAAGGCATTTCATGAACCAACCAGTGCTCCCATCCTGCTTATTGCCCAACATTTCTATGTTTATACTTTATATGTTTTTCTAAGACACAACAGTTTTATTTTTCTCATACAGATTATATAGACTCAATGGGAAAAGCAAAGGAAATTATGAATAAAAGGAGAGTTATGGCCTGATCTTGGGAGGGAATGCTAATTATCATAAAGATAGTAATATCCCCTAGCTCATATTTATATCTAGTGTAATATTAGAGTCTTTGCAGAATATTTCATAGACCTTAACATTTTTGAAATGTAAATCCTATGTAACAGTTGGAAAGAGTACCAAAACCAAAAAGCTTTTTTTTTAAAGACAATAACAATGTTATTGCTATATAAGGTTTTAAAACATTTTAGAAAAATGACAGTAATCAACAGTATATGATGCAGAGTTGAAAATTTGATAAATTCAGAAATAGATTAAAATTGCTTTAGTAGATGTTTAAAAATATTTGTTAAAGAGAGACTAAATACATCTTGGGTCTCAAGATTAAACAAAGCACTGCAATAATGAGAAAAGAAATAAATATTGAACGTATTATTGGGCAGTTGAATACCAGTACAAAACTTGATTCTTACCTTATTCTATACACTAAGATAATTTTCAGAATTTAAAGTGTTAAATAATTCTTTTAGAGTCTGCACAAAATCTATAAGGAATTGGGATAGTACATTTATGTCAACTTTGGGTGGAAGATATATTTTTGCAAGCAAATTGTAATAGGAGAAATATTTAAAAGAAACTAAAGAATAGAAAATTGATTATTGCATATATGGCAACTGTAACTGATAAAAACTTACTAACTGAATATGTAGCAGCAACTAAGTTTTAGGTAATGCTTAACAGCTTACAAAGTACTTATATACTTTATTAGATCTCCTAAAACCTTCCTACTCAAAGTGTGGTCCACAGACAAACAGTGTTGGCATCACAGGGAGCTTTTCATACATACAGAATTCCAGACCCGACCTCAGATCTACTGAGTCAAAATCTGAATTGTAACAAGATCCCCAGGTGATTTATATACACATTTAAGTTTAAGAAACTCTGTTCTAAATAAGAGGAAACTGAGGCATTAAAAGATTTAGTAATTTGCCAAAGATCACAAAGTCACAGAAAAGAGTGGAATAAGACCTCTATGTCTTTTAACTACAGATTCCTTTTTATTCATTAATTTGACACATATTGATTGAATGCTTGTGTAGGCAAAGACCAGGTTAGATATAGTAGTGCCTGACCATCACAATCTCTTTCCTGAAATACTCATCTACAGTCTTTCCTCAGTACTAAACTTTTTTCAGTTTAAAAATCAGAAAATAACAATCACCTTGAAAAATCTACTCTCTTACCATCAACACATAAATGTGAGTTAAAATATCATTACAGTATGCCTTTTAATTTAACAAAATAAATACGAATGGTAAATATCAATTTTGATCAAGATATGGAGAAATAAGTTCATACCAGCTAAGGGCAAAAAAAAAAAAAAAAAAATCTTTCTATCTGTCTGTAGCACAAGACAGTTGTATTTGAGAAGAGCTGTAAAACTGTTTGAACACTTTGACTACCTTATGATACCCTTGGAAAAACACTCCAAGCAAATCATTTTAATGGAAAAAATAAAAGGGTATAATAATATTATAATTATGTTTTTTCTCGCATGGATAGCAAAAGCAAAATAATTCAGATTTTCAATGTTGTTAACTAATTATTAATACTTCTCATGAATATAAGACACAATATAAGTTACTCTGTCTAACATGGTAGTCACTAGTCACAAATGGCCAGTCTTCTCAAGTTACAGATAAAGATAAGAAAGAGACAGTGATTTGAGAAGAGCTGCATAGCTCAGAGCTCTAATTAGAACCTAGTTCTCAGGACAATCACCTGTCAAGTGCACTTTTGGATGCACTATTCTACAAAATCGTTGACAACAGTAAGGCAATTAGTTTTTTCTCTTGCAGCCTCCTAGAGAAACAATGTATTAGCCAAAAACTACTAAGCAAGAACAAAATGTGGTAAGTGCCACGGGGAACCTCAGGGCGTGGTGGTGACATTTAAACTGAGACATGAATTACAAAACACGATTCAGACTTAGGGAGATCTGGATTTGATGGCTTTCTTTTATAAAATATTGAGAATATGTGTTTTTTTTTTCAATATGATACTAGTCCATAGATTAGTGTTGATGTATTTATCTACTATCCTATGTTTCCTATAACATTTGAGAATTAGTAACGGAGGATAGGGGAGAGAGAGAGAGAGAGATTGAGAGAGAAACAGAATCCAAACCAGTTGCTTTGGATGAAATACAGGTGGAACAAACATGGCTTCAGCCCTTTGCAAACTGTCAGTTTAGGAGTGAGGGATGGGGTGAGATGAAGGATAGAAACTTCTCTCTTTGCCTATAGAATTAGGTCTAAACCTCTTGACATGACATATGAGGGTACTTCAAAAAGTTCATAGAAAAAATAGAATTAAAAGATAATATGAATCTTTCCATGAACTTATTGTAGTACCCTAGTTTAAGTATAAATCACCGTTCCTGTGGCTGTCCTCACCTAGTACAAGTCCATTTCTCCCAGTTAATGTTCCGTGTTGCTGAATTACTGAAATGCTTGCAGTTTTCTACCTGCCTCTACCCGTTAAACTCCTACCCATACTTCAAGTCTCCTTCAGATCTTTCTTACTTTCTAGACCACAGGAGGAGGAACCTCTGTTTGTTTGTCCTGACTATACTTGGCACATTCCTTCTGTCATTTTGCATTATAATAGCATTCTTTTATGTCTCCCTCCCCTGAAGGCTGGGACTGCTTTATTCGCTCTAGCATGCCCAGAAACTGGTATTCAGTACATGCTTGTTGACACTGAATGGCAGATACCCTCATTGGAAGTCAACCCGTAATAGGTGTCATTGAGAGTTCTGGGCAATGTTACACTGTGGGAGCAGGAGAGTGCAGGAAGGCTTTGGGAGCTCTCTAGAGAAAGCTCCCTCCTTCTGAACTGTGCCACAGAGATCCTGGACATGAGCTCCAAGGGTCCCTTCCCAGTTTCTGACATCCTTTTCCCACTTTATATGCAGTTCCCTGGTGCCTTCTGTGGGTTGTGACTTGCCTCAAGTGAGATACATTCAAAGGCGGGCTCTTGAAGAAGGAAGACTAATTCGTTGCTTTAATCCTTGGCTCCAGTGCCTCTTCCACTCCCATCTCCAGACACAGCTTCTCCTTATGAGCTCCAGGGTCTCAGTGCTCCAGTCCTCTTCATTTGTTCTTTTGTTTCCATGATCCGACTCCAAATTTCACTCTTTTTCTCAAGGGTCAGACTTTCCTCTGTGCTGCCCAATCAATGTGCTGTGAAGCCCAATCAATGACTTTTTAAAAATCAGTCTGCACCCCCTGCCCTTCTATAAATGGCACTCTCTTCTGAGGAAGATGTCAGGCCACTCATCCATACAGCACAACCAACTCACCCAGCAGTTGGCAAGCACTGTTTACCTGCTCCCAGGGCTCTTCATTATGTCCTGACTTCTGGATGGTATACGAGCTCTCTCATGATTTGCTCCCTATTTATTTCTCTAGCCTTTTTCTCTTGCCCTTCCCATTCATGCATCATGCTCAAGTCATACCAAAGTGCAGTACCTTTGTCTGCCTGAAGTGCCCCTCTTCTCTGCCCATGTGGTACACCATACCTGCAGTGCCTTTCATTGTTTGCCTTGAAAACCTATGCATCCTTTAGGGCCCAGTTCACTTCCTCTGTGAAGGCTCTTTGTCCTCCCCAGGGAGTGTGAAATTTCAATCACATAGCATCCTGCAGAACATTCTGTACAGCATTTTCCACACAGCTGTGCATATTTGCATCTCTTCTTCACCATTTGCGCCTGTACCTCCTACCATCCATAAACTGTGAGCACCAAAGTCAGGAACTTTGTTTCTTTGCTTTCTTCATCTTTATGTGTTTGGGCCTTGCCACAGGGCCTGTTGAAAACTGCAGACTTAATACAAGTTTGCTGAAATAGTCAGTAAGTAAAATAGCATAAAAACTTACAAAGTTCTAAGACCTCAATGAGTATAAGGTCAGAGCTTAAACTTCAGTTATCCATCCAGTCTTAGCATTTTAATAAATTTTTGAGATACACACTTACCAATCTGATTTTTCCCCACTCTGTTTATTCTTGTATGTATTTTTTAAAATGTATATTTATTGGGCACCCACTATGTATAGGCAAACTATGGGAGGCCTGGCTCTAGGTTAAATTGATAAGCAGGAAGATTCTATACCAGGAGGGTGGTTTCCTTGACCACGTGGTAGTGGGGAATTTACAAAACAGATGTCAGAAAGCTATCTCTTGAGGTAGAAAGGCTTAGGAAAGGATTGGAAATAAAAATGGTATTGCTTTTAAAAACCATTCAAATTGTACCTAAGAACATTTCCAGAATCGTATAATTCCATCTGTACCCAGTTGCCTGATAAGTCAGGCCCACTTTGAGCAAGCATCACATTCTCTTCACCTATGTGCTACTGAGTCCAATGGTGTATAACTTATAAAAGTGGCATAAAATGCCTAGAGAAACAGCAAAAATATAATGGGTCTTTGTTGAAATGCTCATCATTCGCTCCTTCTCCAGGGAGGAAGAGAAATGGACTTTAGCTGGATAACTTATAAAAAAGGAGCAGGAGTCTGGTTATGCTGCTCCTCTCACTGAGCCCTGCTGCTTTGGTTTGGCTCATAAATAGATTCTCCAGAACCAGTGTAGATGTAAATATTTGAGTGAAGTGCTGTTTTTGGGTTTTAGGTCAAGGTTGTTAAAAACCTGCTTTAGTTAAACTTAAAAAAAAATCTCAGCTCTTTTTGGAATTTGTTTATGGTTGTTAAAAATGAACATGCTGAATTGGAGTGCTTTCAAGGGACAATGGAATTGCTTTTACTGAAAATGACCTAAATCTGTTGGCTTGGTCATTGCATCAGCCTCACTGATATGAACTTTGTAGGGATGAGCAGTGACAGGATTCTTGGGTCTGTAGACAGAAGACATGGGTTTGAATCTCAACTTCCTGATGGTGTGTTAACCTTTGGTACTTGATAATTTTTCTGAGTCCCAGATTCACCATTCCTATGAAAGGAGTATCATAATATTTAACCATCAGTCTTGTAATATGGTTTAAATGAAAGGATTATGTTGTCGGTTCAAGATCTCAATTCAAGATCCCAATTGCCAGAGATTTCAACCCCCCCTGAACAGTCCTATGAGGTGCCACATGGAGGACATGGTCAAATGAATATTTAGTGATGGTGGTGTTTTTAATCATTAGCTGGAGTTTGGTTCCAAGTCTGTATACACTTCTCCTGGTGAGCTGAGCTGAAATACATGGAAAAACTTCATCAAGGAAAAGAAAGGGAAATGAGAATCTCTGCTGAATTCTGGAACAAAGCTATTATAATATCAAGCTAATATTTTTGAGCGTCAACTCTGTGTGAAGCATAATTTTATTTTATCTTCATAGCAATCCTGTAAGGACACTGTCATGTCCCTTTTATAATTGAGAAATGAGATCTGGAAAGGTGAGATGACAAGGCCCATGAACTCTCTGTCCAAGGCTGTACAACTAGCAGGTGGCAGGGGATGAATTTGAACTCAGTCACTGAAATCCAGAGCCCAAGTGCGTAACCAGTCTATCCACTACCTGAGACTGTATAGAGAGAGTCCCCTTGGGTCACCAGCTTGGTGTTTCCATATTTTTGCCTTGGGGAAAACACCTCCAACTTCTTTTTTTTTTTTTTTTTTTTTTTTTTATTTTTATTTTTTTTTATTTTATTTTTTTTTTTTTAATTTTATTTTGTCGATATACATTGTAGCTGATTATTGCTTCCCATCACCAAAACCTCCCTCCCTTCTCCCTCCCCCCCTCCCCCCCGACAATGTCCTTTCTGTTTGCTTGTTGTATCAACTTCAAATAATTGTGGTTGTTATATCTTCTTCCCCCCCCCCCGGTTTGTGTGTGTGTGTGTATGTGTGTGTGTGAATTTATATATTAATTTTTAGCTCCCTCCAATAAGTGAGAACATGTGGTATTTCTCTTTCTGTGCCTGACTTGTTTCACTTAATATAATTCTCTCAAGGTCCATCCATGTTGTTGCAAATGGCAGTATTTCATTCGTTTTTATAGCTGAGTAGTATTCCATTGTGTAGATGTACCACATTTTCCGTATCCACTCATCTGATGATGGGCATTTGGGCTGGTTCCAACTCTTGGCTATTGTAAAGAGTGCTGCGATGAACATTGGGGAACAGGTATACCTTCGACTTGATGATTTCCATTCCTCTGGGTATATTCCCAACAGTGGGATGGCTGGGTCGTATGGTAGATCTATTTGCAATTGTTGGTGGGACTGCAAAATGGTGCAGCCTCTATGGAAAATGGTATGGAGGTTCCTCCAACTTCTTTAAAATCAAAAGATGTTATAAGAATGACCGGCATCATCCTTCAGAACTCTTAAAATCTGTAAAGCTAGATTATTAAAATGACAGGGAATCTTTTTATACAGTAGATGAAAAAACCACCATGAGAGCATTGGAGCAGAGGGAAACCTAATCCCTCTTGTCACCACTGTGATGATAAGTGTTATATTCCAGGTGTATGAGTGATAACACAGTTCCCTCGCCATGTAATTATGATTATTTCCATTGCTGTTATCATAGTAGTAATTATCACTAACATATGGCATCTGGTAGTGACTTGGAAAACAGACTGTCACTTTGGCTTTATAATTTGGGATGGGTGTTAATGGTTTTCTGTCATAAATCCTGACCTGCCAATTGTTCCTTCTCCTGTGGGGCTCCCATGGGAGCTGTACACGGAGGGGACCATAACAGATTGGACAGCAAAATACCACTTTGTCATGAGCTGTCCGAGTACCTGCTTCCCTAATATAAGTATCAGGTAAAGGTTAGGTAGGGAGTTTTGGCTCGAGCCTGAGGCCTGAATGAGGCTTTCATCCCCCTCTGGCTGGCTGTGTGGATGAAGCAAAGAGTGAGCAGCTAGTTGGACATGTGAATAGTGTAGACTCAAGCTAAGCCTATCCACTCTACCGAGTGTGTGCAGGAGGTGAAAGAGAGACCCAGAATCCTGAGAGGCCAAACTCTGCTTCTCTGTTAACAGACGGGGATTCCTGGTGGTTTCCAGGACTCTGAACCTTTATATTAGCAACAACTCTACCCATAGAGAGGAAGCTACAAGAACTATGGCATGCAGAGGCCTGGCTGGGGAAGGGGCCTCTCCGGTTTGCAGAAGAGGGCTGCCCATGTGCCAATTTAACTCCTCTCATGCTTTCTTCTGAGACAACAGCAACAACAAAAACAACAACACAGCAGAGTGTGTTTTAGCTTTGTCTCTTAACAGCATTACAGCCTTGCAAAATTATCTTACATTTCTAAATTTCAGCGGGTCTGCTGCACTTATTCCTGCCCTAGTTGTAAATACCACTAGCAGCATCATATACTATTTAACTTACTCAAAATTTGTATTTTCTGGTAAAATTTTAATTCCCTTCTATTTTTGTGAGTAACACAAGGAGTTATCTTCTTCAGAAGTCTTTTTGTTCCTTTGCAAAGAAGCAAAGTTGGTGTCACTTCTCACGACTTACCTATTAACTATAATGAGCGAGGGTGGCTGTCCTCTCCGTGAGATGGGGACAGTAAAAGAGAACAGGCCCACTCATGAGTGAAGCACCATTGTCCCACCAACCAGGCCCTTGGCTCATGTGATTAAGTTCATGCCTCGGCAACACTAGAAGTAATTACCTTGCGTGTGGAAAGTTGATTGACATTGTAAATTTTCAATGTAAAAATGTCAAAATAACGCTGTTTTCATCTAAGTTAAGTGAGTAGTTGTTAAGAGTTTGTGTTTTAGAGTTAGACTTGAGTTTGAAACCCTGGCACTGTCTTCAGCCACTGTGTGACTTTGGTCAGGTTTCTTAAACTCTCCTAATCTTAGATTTCTTGTTTGTAAAATGGAGATAATAATGGGATCTACTACTTAGTGTTATTATAATTAATTAGATAGTGCATTAGTGTATATAAAACTGTAAAACACATAGAGCTTTGGCACTCAGACCGCATTTAATAAAGGTCAGCTAATGTTATCATCTCATACGCTCATTTCACTTCCTGGGTGTGGGCAATGTCTACCAAGGAGGATTGAAGGGAGCTGTCCACCCCTGGTGCTGGTGATAAAAGTATACGTAGCAGCAATGAAAATAATAATGAAACTGATAAAAAGTTGTCTGATTTTTATTATCATCATGGGTCAGCAATTCTAATCTATGTCAATGATAACATTCTTCTCTCTACAGGGCAGACCCCTCCCATCCCTTTTTCTCACTTGGCACCTGCTGGGAATGGACGCCTTCATCAGCTGGTTAGTCTCCAGGTTTTCATGCTTTAGGTATAAGGCAATCTTTCTCTCCTTTGCCTTTGATCTGGGAAAATGGCTACCTTGCTGAGATTAAAAATTGCTATTTTGTATTTTCCCCTTTGTATCCAACAGTGATTGACAGAGGCCACAAGAGAATTTTACTCAAAAATGGCAGTACTTCAGTTCCTCAAAGACCAAAAAAATTCTCCTTTTGGCTTTCAGCTCTGTGACTACCTTGTAAAAATGAAATTTCTGACTTTGATATCACAGAGTTGATCCTCGACTCTCCTCTTTTATTAGAGAAATCTGTTTAAAAATAAAGAAATATGAAATATACCCTAAATCTGTTCCTCTCCCACCATTTTGATTGCCACTAACCTCCTCCTTCTGGAATATTGTACTGACCTTCTAACTGTCCTCCCTCCTTATGCTCTTACCTCCCTATAGTCCATTTTCCAGGTAGCAGCCAAAATTTAAATTTAAAATGTAAGTTGGCTTGCCTTACTCTTCTGATCAACACCTCTCCAGGGAATTTTCATTGCATCTTGGAATAAACTGCAAACTCTTTATCATGGCTTACCAGGCCCCGTACGTTCTAGCCATTCCCAGATCATCTCTGACCTCTATCTAGTATCACTTTCTCCTTGCTCATTTTACCCCAATTGCCAAAGCTTTTCTGAACATGCCACACTTGTTTCTGCCTGAGGGCCTTTTAATTGGGTATTCCTTTTTCTTAGAACACTCTGTTCCTAGATCTTTGTGCAGCTTATTTCCTTACTTTATTCACATCCCTATCACATCTCTGCTGCTCAGAGAGGTCTTTGTTGACCAACTTATCCAAAATGGCAACCCATCTACAGAAAATGCTGTTTGCCCCCACCCATATTTTCTCAGCCTACCTCAGAAGTCTTCTGCAACTTTGGTGAACAGTTTCTTGTACCCACAGATAGCTTGCTACCTTACATATCTGTGTCTTTCTGCAGTGAGGCTTTCTCGGGCCATAAGAGTTTGCTTGTCGTTCGAGTGGAGTAGGCTGGAAGTACAAGAGTTAATGCATGAGTTCCTTATACATTTTGGATATTAACCCTTTATCAGATGTATAGTTTGCAAATATTTCCTTCTATTCTGTAGGATGTTAATTGTTTCCTTTGCTATGAGTAAGCTTTTTAGTTTGCTGTAATCCTGTTTGTTTATTTTTGCTTTTGTTTCCTGTGCTTTTGGGATCATATCAAAAAGGAAAATGATATACACAATGGTATATAATTCAGCCATAAAAAAGAATGAAATCCTGTCATTTTTGACAACATGAACCTGGAGGATATTATGGTGAGTGAAATAAGCCAGTCACAGAGAGACAAATATCACATGATCTCACTCATGCATGAAATATAAAAAGTTGATCTTGCAGAAGTAGAGAGTAGAATGGTGGTTACTAGGGGTTGGGGTGTATGGTGGTGGAGGGGGGAGGTGAAGTTGGGAAGAGGCTGGTCAAAGGATGCAAAATATCAGGTAGATAGAAACAATAAATTCAAGAGCTCTATTGTACAATGTGGTGACTATAGTTAATGTATTTTTGAAAAATTCTAAGAGTGAATATGTTCTTACCACAAAATGATAACTATGTGAGGTAATAGGTATGTTAATTAGCTAGATTTAGATATTCCACAATGTATATACAGTAGTGCCCCCTTATCCATGATTTTGCTTTCCATGGTTTTGCTTTCCATGGTTTCAGTTACCCACAGTTAACTAGTCTGAAAATATTAAATGGGAAATTCCAGAAATAATTCATAAGTTTTAAATTGTGAACCATTTTGAGCAGTGTGATGAAATCTCATGCTGTCCTGCTCCATCTCACCTGGCACGTGAATCATCCCTTTGTCCTGCCTCTCTACACTATAGCCACTCCCTGCCCATTAGTCAATTACTAGCCATCTTGGTTATCAGATCAACAGATCCCAAGAAGAAGGGTAAGTACAGTAATAAGACATTTTGAGAGAGAGACAGTCCACATTCACATAAATTCTATTGCAATGCATTGTTATAATTGTTCTGTCTTATTTTTAGTTATTGTTGTTAATCTCTACTGTGTCTAATTTATAAATTAAACTTTATCATAAATACGTATGTATAGGAAAACACATAGTGCATGTAGGGTTTGGTCCTATTTGTGGTTTCAGGCATCCACTGGGGGACTCGGAAGTTATCCCTGGTGGACTACTGTATACTTCAGAACATCATGTTGTACACAGTAAACATATACAATTTTATCCATCAATTAAAAAAACATAAATTTTAAAAAAGAGCTAATGCCCAGAGGAGCAATCCTCAACCAGTTAGGGGCAGGTTTGGGTAATTACACACCTCAACTTTTTCACCTCTTTGTGGATCAGTGCTGAGATATGTGCTACACTGTCTTTCTGAGGGTCTACAGTGGGAGTTATCCCGAGTTTTCCATATGGTAACCCACTCATCAAGGCATGCTTTATTGACTGTTCCCACTTGCCCACTCCATTTCCTTGTTTCTTGAGAACATCTACCAAATAAATTATACGTACCCAAATCCTTATCTCAGAGTTCCTTTTTAGTAGAATCCCGACTAGATATCCTCACTTATCATTTTCTATTCCTTATTTTCTTTCTTCTTATGCACTTATGAGCTTCATGAGGACAATGTCTTACTCAGTACTATATCACCTGTGTCTTGGAAAGTGCCTGGCTTGCAGCAAGCTCCCATTAAATCATTATTGAATGAATGATCACAGAATATGGGCGTCCCTTTTCCCCCAATTACTCACTCTGTTCTCTTGGACGATTGACTCCAAATTTAGGAAAAGGCAATAAAAACTGGTGGCATAGTCTGACTCCAGTGTTTCCAATTTAGTGAATGTGTTCTTTAGTATGTTCGTTTTTCACTGCAATTATTTTATTTCAATGTTTCTTAAATGTGTGCTATGGATATGTACTAAATATTCTATTAGGTTATTTATACACCATATATCCTATAATAATTGCAACTTCTCTGTAAGATAGGTTTCATTATCCACAGTCTGAAAATGTGGAAATAAAGCCTTATTCAAAGTCACCAAGCATATGTAGAGGTGTTGGGGCTTAAACCCTGGTGTGTCTGGCTTGAAAGCCTCCGACTTTTCTCCATATGTCTTACAGTCCAGGCAAGTAATACTCTTGTACATTGTAAATTTATTTTAGTTTTGTGTTAAGCCAATTCTAAAGTTTAAATTGCCCAAAAGGAAGAGAGATGGTATATGTCAGGCCCCAGAAGCTTTTAATAAGCACAAGAAAATAGCTGTTATAAGAAAGCACAATTCTATGAACTAGTGTTTCGAAGATGCAGGAAAAAGAGAATAAAATTTTTATGCCTGGGTTAATGTTCTCTTACTGTGATAGGAAGGTGCAAAGAAAGGAAAATAACTGCTAAACTGGAAATGCTGCAACAGAGTCTGAAGTATTAATAGTTCTAGTTACAATCCTATATTATGACAATGTCAAATGTGTCCCACAGGTTTTGGTATGATGTATCATTATTTTCATTAGTTTCAGTAAATTTTTTGATTTCCTGTTTGATTTCTTCTTGGACCCATATGTCATTAAGTATAATGCTGTTTAATTTCCATGTGTTTGTATAGTTTCCAGAATTTTGTTTGTTATTGATTTCTAATTTTAATCCATTGTGGTCTGAGAAAATACATGGCATAATTCCAATTTTTCTGAATTTGTTGAGACTTGATTTGTGACCTAATATGTGATCTATCCTGGAGAATGATCCATGTGCTGATGAGAAGGATGAATATTCTGAGGTTATTGGATGGAATGTTGTGTAGATATCTGGCAAGTCCAATTGGTCTAGAGTCTTGTTTAGATCTTGTGTTTCTCTGCTGATTCTTTGAATAGATGATCTGTCCAATATTGTCAGTGGGGTGTTCAGGTCCCCTGCTATTAGTGTCTATTTCCTTCTTTAGGTCTAATAGAGTTTGTTTTATAAATCTGGCTGCTCCAACATTGTGTGTGTATATATTTATGATAGTTATGTCTTCTTGATGGATCAATCCTTTTATCATTATGTAGTGTCCCTCATTTTCTCTTTTTTATGGTTTTTAGTTTAAAGTCTATTTTCTCAGATATAAGAATAGCTACTCCAGCTCATTTTTCATTTCTGTTTGCATGGTAAATCTTTTCCCATCCTTTCACTCTTAGTCTATGTGAGTCTTTAGGGGTGAGGTGGGTCTCTTGAAGGCAGCATATAGTTGGGTCCTCCTTTTTAATCCAGTTAGCCAGTCTGTGTCTTTTGATTTGGGAATTTAATATAAATTAAGAGTTGTTATTGAAAAGTGTTGATTTATTCCTAGCATTTTATTGATTATTGTTTGGTTGTCTTAGGTGTCTTTTGTTCCTTGCTTTCTGATTTACTGTTTGTTTTCTGTATTTGTTGGTTCCTTGGGTTGTAGATAGCCTTTTTGTGTGTTTGTTTTCTCTTCATGAATGCCATTTTTATTATACTAGTGGGTTTTGATTTTTCTTGGGTTTTTATGGCAGTGGTAGTTATTTTTCAGGAACCAAACCCAGTATTCCTTTGAGAATTTCTTGTAAGTGTGGTTGTGTGGTGGTGAACTCCTGCAGTTTTTGTTTGTCTGAAAAATATACTATTTGCCCTTCATTTTGGAAGGATAGCCTTGCAGGGTAGAGTATTCTTGGCTGGCAATTTCTGTGTTTTAGTATTTTGAGTATATGATCCCATTCCTTTTTAGCTTTTAGGGTTTGTGATGAAAAGTCTGATGTTAGTCTAATTGGGGATCCCTTATAGGTGATTTGACGCTTCTCTCTTGCAGCTTTTAAGATTCTCTCTTTGTCTTTGACTTTTGCCAATTTGACTATAACATGTCTTGGAGAAGATCTTTTTGGGTTGAATACATTTGGGGATCTTTGAGCTTCCTGGGTCTGAAGATCTGTGATTTTTCCTATATCTGGGAAGTTTTCTGCCACTATTTTGTTGAATATGTTTTCAATGCAATCTCCTTTTTCCTCCCCTTCTGGAATGTCCTGACTCGGATATTTGAGTGTTTAAGGTTGTCTGATATCTCTCTCAGATTTTCTTCAATGCCTTTGATTCTTTTTTCTTTCTTTCTTTTTTTGTCTTCCTGTATTATTTCAAACATTCCATCTTCAAGTTCCGAGGTTCTCTCTTCAACTTCCACAAGCCGCTGGTTAAACTCTCCATTGTGTTTTTTATTTCATTGAATAAATTCTTCAGTTTGGCAAGCTCTGCTACCTTTTTTTTCAGGGCATTGATTTCCTCGTACATTTCTTCTTTCAAGTCCTGTATACTTTTCCTCATTTCATCATGTTGTCTAGCTGAGTTTTCTTGTATCTCATTCAGTTTCCTTAGAATTATCACTCAAAATTCCTTGTCAGACATTTCAAGAGCTTCTTGTTCTATAGGATCTAGAGCTTGAGAGTTATTACCCTGTTGTGGTGTACTTTCTTGATTTTTCATATTTCTGGTATCTTTTCTTTGATGTTTATTCATTGTGGCAGGGGGTTTCACAGTCCACAGGTTTGACACTATTGTCTGACTAAGATGTTGCTGGGGCTGCTAATTTAGTATGGCTGCCTCAGTGACTGCTCAGTTGGCCACTAGTGCCTTGCATATGTGGTTGCCTTGGGTCTTGGGTCTCTCTGGGGAGCCACTTCTCTGGTCACCTGGACTTGGCCAGGCTGCTGGGTCACTTGCCCAGTGCAGTACCGCAGGGTGTGTGGTCTCTCCCGAGCTTCCACCTCCCCTGCTTGATGTCCCCCTGCTCTGTGCACACTGGGCTGGGCTTGGGATGGAGCCTGTGGCAGTGGTGAAGCCTACCTGCTGCTGGATCGTGCAGCAGCGGCCCCCCCCACAGGGTGTGTGGTCTCTATGGAGCTTCCGCCTCCCCTGCTGGACATCTCCCCACTCTGCCCGCACTGGGCCAGGCTGCTGGATCCTGTGGTGGTGGTGTGGTCCCCGCAGAGCACCTGCCTCCCCTGCTGGATGTCACCCTGCTCCATGCACACTGGTCCAGGCTGGGAATGGAGCTGGGTAGTGGTGGTGAAGCCTATCTGCTGGATCATATGATAGCAGTCCCACAGGGCATGTGGTCTCCATGGAGCTTCAGCCTCCCCCGCTGGACATCTCCCCCTTCCGTATGCACTTGATGTTATGTTCTTATAGTTGTAAATTGGTTGATTTGTGGGAGAGAGTGATGCTAGGGACCGTCTATTCCGCCATCTTGACCGGAAGTTCCTAGAATTTATATGCTAATTTTGGGAATGAATGATGCAATTCTTAGCTAGAGACAACTAAGAAAAGGTTTAGAATTAATATACAGAAAGAGATAAGGATTAATTGGGAGAGGTAAAAGACAACTGAGTGGGCAATGCTTTTTGGAATATGAGGCCCCACAAAAACTAAACACAAAATCTGGGTTTATGGGTAAAAGTGATACATTTGAATGAATGATACTTTGAGTCATTGGACATCTTCTTGATTAAAATGAAGTATAGAGATGATATCTTATCATTTGTGGCAACATGGATGGAACTGGAAACCATTCTGCATAACTTCATATGCAAGATGGCGAATGTCTTCTGGTGTGTGAACAGTTGTGTTTTATGACTAGGGCCCTGCCACTTGCTATTTCATCCTCCCTGCCTCTCATCTTGTTGCTCACATGAGGTAGCACTCACCTAAACAATTACCTTTAAAAAGAGTGGACTACAAAAGCTGCACTAGAGAACATTCTCAAGTGCTGAGGAAAGGTAGCAGAAACCAGACCAGGAAAGGATTTCTGAATCTACCAGAGGGATTATATCTGTCTACCATGGAAGTAGGTATTTGCTTCTGAGATGATCTTTCCTCCTATCCTGTGTGCTTCTCAAAGGCTCGTTTTGCTTGGTGCCTGCTCTCCTCTGCTCCTATCTCCCTATACTTTCCATGGCATCTTTACTCTCAAACTCCTATCAGAACTTTGGCTCTTCTACATGGACACTATTTTCTTCTATAACCCCCTTAAGCAGAGACTGTCTGTCCTCTTATGTCATGTGCCTGAAAGTCATAGAGGCATTTTATAAAAGGTGGGAAGTAAGAGCAATGGTTTTTATGGGAAAAGAAGATAATGTTGACAGAAATTCCAGGACTATATTATATAACTTTATATATATACACACACACACATATGTATATGTATGTATATATACATGTCTATATGTGTGTGTGTGTGTGTGTGTGTGTGTGTGTGTGTGTGTGTGTGTGTATGTATCTGGATTGTTCCCATCTCCTGAAATCCTGGTCACTTTCTCATATTCATCAAGAAATTTTGCTTCTGGCCATTAGTTTTACTCCTCCCAACTTCTATTGTCATCCTAGATAATTTTCATACCTAAGTGGATGATCCATCTTAGTCTCAAATCTTCCTGACCTCATGGACCCCAATAATTTTCTCTTCTATTCCAGTTTTTTTTACTTCCAAAGTCATGTGGTGGTTATTGGAGGTAGTGCTTCAACTCTTGATGAGACAATAATGCCAGCTCATCCCTCCTGCTCTTCATTCCCTCTTTGAGGTTGCAGTTTCTTTCCTTTGCCTCTTCTTTCTGTATTTCCCCCTTCATGACTTCAATTTTTTCTTTATTCACCTGGACAAGTGGTGCATCTCTCCATCCACTCCTCTTTTCAACATGTTTGATACCCTTTCCTGTTTTTATTTCTGTAGAATCTACCCTGGATGTATCAAAAAACTTAAAACTCAGCAACTCTGAAGCTCAGCTCATGTTTTTTTGTCACCACACCTGCTTCTTCTGTGTTCCTTATCTTGGTGAGGCATGTTCACAGCTAGTAACTTTGGTGGGATTATCCTTTACAGGTCCTTTTCACAACCCTCACATTCGATTAAAATTCAAGGCATGTCATTAATTCTTAAAGTCCCTTCCATTTCTTGCATTTACATCATTTCCTCATTCTTGTCTTAGTGGAGATTCTCATCTTTTGTCTGACTATTAAATGGTAATTTTAATTCTCTGTGTGGAAGCCCTGCTTCCTCTTCCTAGTTCTTTTCTTCCCTAAGCTTGCTGTGGCATTTGGAGCTGCTGACTGCTCCCTCCTTATTCTTGAAACTCTTGTCTTGGCTTTTTAAGACACCACTTTCTTTTGGTTTCCTTTTACTCATCTGACCTCTCCTCTTCATCTCTTTCCAGGGTTTCTTTTTATCTTTCTGGCCCTTATGCCATATCTTAAATGTTGATATCTAGCACTCTGTGCTCAGCTCTCTCTTCCTCTCACTCTGTCTACCCTTTCTGGGCAAAGTCATCCACTCACGTGATTTTATCAACCACCCAGGTATGACAGATCCTTACTTTATGTCTCCAGTTTAGACCTTTCTTCTGAGATTATGTCTCATTTCTCTGGCTGCCTACTTACATTCCTTCTCCATATGGATGTCACATAGACTCTGAAACCATCATCATGAAGAGAACTTGATGTTTTTTTCCTGTACATATACGCTTCTTTTATTCTCATCTCAGTTATTGACATTCTCAAGGAACCAAAGCATAAATCTCTCTTTTTGCCCTCCACATGTAGCCAGGACTGAAACACTATGTCTTCGTCACCTCACAGATATGTCTTTATCTGTCCATTTTCACTGCAATTACTATAGTTCCTGATTTCTGAATAAATAAAACCCCACTTTAAAATGTTACAGTTTTGTGATCTATGAGCAGATTCCTTCAACCCCAGGTGTGCTCTTTAGCAAATGCATGGTTTTGCATATATTATGTGAGTTCTCCTAATACTAAGAGGAAGTTGGGGAAAAAAAACCAAATATATATATATATATAATGTGTATTAATCTTTTCCTCAAACAAGGATAGCTTCTATAACTACTCTACCAGGAGGAAACTTTATGTAAATTTATAACACTAGGTTTAAGAAGAAGTAATTTTCTCATTATTATTTCTGTACTCTCCAGTCTAGCCAGATGGTGATTTCTCCATTGTAGGAAAGCACAGTGGATATGAAAAGTTTGGGTTCCTGGACTTCTGTTTCCTGATTTTGTGACCTTAAGCAAATCACTTGAATGTCTTGAATTTCAGTTTCTTTGTTTGGTTATTTCACAGGAAATTTGGCAGGGTTGAAGGACATCATGTATATAAATGTGCTAGGTGGGGCAAAGCTCAGGGAAAAAGCAGCATGTGTAGAAAGGGCATGGGTTTGGGAGCCAACAGACCAGTTTCACATCTTGGTTTTTCCATTTTTTTGTGTGGCTTTGGTCACATGGCCTAATTTTTTTTGAACAGACTCTCTGTCAATGCTTATAATAACACCTTCCTTCTACAATTGTGGAGATTAAAGGTGGCAATGCATTTAAGGCATTTGACATTTGGTCTTTGCTCTCTAGCTGGTGGTGGCACAGGTGAGAGCAGCATTCAGTCTGTGAACTCCTCTACCCTATATACATGTCTCATATCCTATAAGCTGACCACCAACCAACCAAGGTGAGCCTCTAATATGTGTCAAGCCTGAGCTAGTATTCTCTGCAGAATCAGGTTCATTTAGAGGTTAATTTTCCTGGAGCTGTCCACACTTCTTAAGAAAAAGCATGTACGAAGTGTATACTATGCCTGACACTCTCAAGCTCTACTTACAGGCTAGTAAGAGGCAGGATCGGGAATGAACTGAAGGTTTCTAATAATATGTCCAGTATTTTTTCTGCCACACAACAGTAACAAGTGAGTCAAGCTCACTCCAGCACTTTGGTTACTCCTTAAATATCGATAGAGCTTCTAGATTCAGAAACTTAACTTTACAAATACGAGCTCTGTTTGCTTCCTAGTCACTGATCTTAGCAAGAGTTCTTACCTTTGATTTAGGCCCAGCCTTGATTTGGGCATGAAACTGGACCTGGGTCAGGATATAAGAATCTGGGGCTTTATACATTTGGCTTATTTTCCACCTTTCTATTTTGGGAGTGCCATCTCACACAGTCACTAATTTGTTGATTCAGTCAACACTTATGATACATCATTTTTGTGCCTTGAAATTGTAATAGGTGCTAGAAAAATGGGATGAAAGTCTCAGTCTTCATCCTCAAGGAACTCTGAGTCAAATGGAGCAAAGTAGAGATAATTACAATTTATTGAGTTTTGTGAAGTCAGAAGGCATCAAAATGGTGTTCTGGGAGCACAAGGAAGATCCATGGGGGATTTCCAAGTAAAAATGGAAATTTCCTTGAAAACTGGAAGAATGAGGGTAATTTTGAGAGAGAGAGGGAAAGAATGATGAGCAAAGGGACAGAGGTGCTCAACATGATTGCCTATTCCAATAGTAAGAAGTTTGGGGGTTGGGGGGCTAGAACATAGGCAAGAAAAACATTTGGGTGGATTAGCAAAAGCTCAGATCACAGTGGACAGTATAAGCCATAACAAATTGTAATTAATGTTGTGGGCAAGAAGCCACCACTGGAATGTTTTAAGCATGAAAATTAAAGGATCAGAGTAGCAATTCAGATAGATCCATCTGATCGAGAGTTGGAGGAGAGATTGGAGGGGTAGGCCTGGAGGAGGGATACCAGGTAGGAGTAATTTAGGCTGGAGATGCCAAAGGCCTGATCCCAGGTGATAGCAGGTTATTGGAGAGAAGTGGAAGATGAAGTACAGGAGGCTGAATTGGTGTAATGTAGTGATTTGGTGGGATGAGGAGTGAAGGACAATGTGTCCAGGAGGTCTCCTGGATTTCTGTCCTCCATGGTTGAGATGATGATAGCCTCAGTCCCTGAATAGGAAGCACCCAGAAGGAGCAGGTTTGGTGGGAAGATGAGGACCACAGAGGACATTGGCACAGGCCTCTTGTTTGGGATTTTCACTGTTAGCTTCTTCCTACTTCCACTGCCAGGGTTCTCGGTATTCTGTTCATCACTGTATGCTAGACTATTGTACCAGCCTCCTTGAACACAGATCTGATGTGCCACTCCCTGCTTGAAACATCTTAATATCTCCCAAGTGCTTATAGAGGCCCGGAATTTGAGGCCTTCCAGAATCTCATCCCTGCTAACCTCTCCAGGCTGATTTTCTACCATTCCTTCTAAGCAACAGCCTAATCTGTTGGAAGACCAGCCACAAACAAATAGAAGGCAAGGTGAGAAAAAAAAGTAGGTGGTATTTTTGTCCAAAAAATTTAGAGGAAATAAAAGACATACTTATCTGAGAAGCTAAAGAAAGATCTATTTTGGATTTTGAGGTGTAAATATGGAAAAGACAGGTGATAAGGAGGAGGGACGGCATGTCTGGCAGGGAAAACAGCATGAGTGCAAACGTGGAGACTGGAGGCGTGGAACAGAGGAGGGGGAAGGGAATGTCACGGAAGAAGCTGGCCTGACAAGGGTGGAGGACGAGACAGAGAAGAGTAAAGTTCTGGGGCTTCAAAGGGAGCAGTCTTTACTTTATGATCCAGTAGCATCATTTTAAATGTCAATATTTATTGATAATTCTGTATATATAACATCAGGTCTGGAAAATCAGCATGAAATAATATCAAAACACTTTAGGTTATAAAAATATCTTTAAGATTAAATCTTACATTTGCACAGTGCTTCACAGATTACTAAACATTTTCACTGAGGCCCAGAGAGGAGTGAGGCTTTGCCAAGGGAAGGCTTAGACCTGGGTCTTTTGGCCCCAATTCCAGGTGCCTTCCCATTACAACATAGCCGCCTCTTTCAGTATCTTTTAATGTCTAAACCATCATGTACTCTTCTTGGGCAAATAAGACTACAAAGGTGGCATAGATGTATTGTAATTAATTTCTTGAGGATTTTGTTAAGCATCTCTTTATTGATTTCTGTCCTTCAGCTGAGGAGAAACCAAAAAAGAGGAAACAAACAAAAAAGTGCCCTGAACCGCAGCTATAAAGCTTCATAAATGAGGACACACAGCTGAACACAACTAGAGAGCAAACACGAGACTTCACTATGGTTTTCTTCACAGACTGAAGTGGGATAAAAGACTTAGGAGAGCCCTGACCACAGTAAACACTACTTCACATTTCATAAGTGTAGCATTTGTTCTGGGAGAACTCAATTCCTGAATCCAACGGTCCCTCAGTTCTCTGTGAAGTGAAAGATTCTGTTTCATGATTGTGTTGTGAACATATATTTTCAACACTTTAACAGGAAGTCAATGCTATGTTTTGAAACAGGGCCAGGAGGAAATAGCTCATGCCAAATCTTTGGATTCCACTTGTACAACAAAGTGGAATCTGTTAAGATTGTTTTTTTTTTGGTTAATTTGAAAGGGAATTATCTTCTGAAAACATGTTCTTCTCAAACAATGGGGATTTGCATAGAAAAACTGATTACTTTGTGGAATGCCAGGAGTTATGTATCTTCCTGAGAGTCTTTTCTGGACATACAGAGAACATACATCGGATCTGTGACAGAGACAAATGTGTCTGGTGTCTGTGTGGAGATGGCCAAAACCTGAAGAGAAAAAGAGAAATAAACAACAAGGATTGTGGATATGCATAACAAAATTCTCTCAATGTTCATTACCTAACTATTATAAGAACTACTATGGTAACTACTATGACAATGACTACTATGGTAACTACTATGACAATGACTACTACAATGATATTAACAGTGGCATCTACTATGGTAACACCATAGTCAGGCATGTCACTCTATATGTTGCCTCTCAGAACACCCATTTCATTTTGTTTATTATTGCTTGTTTAATCTATTTTAATGAGATTGTAAACTACAGAAATAGGAGGACATGGCTTCCTTGTTCCCTATCCACAGTGCCTATCACTATATCTAACAAGTAGCAGACACTCAATAAATATTTATTGAATAAAAGAAGAAGTGCTTGAGATCTATGGATCAGAAGAACATTAGATAGATATTCAAGGAGGAAAAAACAGAGTATACATAAGTTATACTTAAAAAAAATCCCCTTTATTGAGATATAATTTACATTCTATAAAATTCACCCATTTTGTGTACAATTTTCTAATTTTTAGTATATTCACAGGATTGTGCAACGATTATCACAATCTAAGTTTAAAATATTTTCATCACTTCCCCCAAGAAACTGCATACTCATTAGCAGGCACTCCTCAAGGCCCTTGCCCTGCCCAATGCACACAGATATACCTTAGTGTTGGCAGACAGTATGCAACATGAAACATGTTTTTTAAACAAAGAGTTGTATCCTTCTGGAGCTGTGGATTGTCTTAAAGGAATTCCTCAGTATCTGACATGAGGGATAAGAAGGGCCTGGACCCGACATTTTATCTGGGGCAGTCTGTGAAGATGAGGCTGTTGGTCAGATGATAGGGGAGAAAGATCCCAGAAGCAGGAACACAAGGTTCAGGAGGGAGCCACTCAATGGGCTGAGGGAAGTTTATTGCTGTTGAGAAGAGTGTGTACCTAACTTGGGCCTACAGTGATGGAGTGCAGAGTATGGGATCTCGGACAGAATCAGTAAAAGTGAAAGTCGAGAATAGGAGATGCTGAAGATGAGCTCTGATTTTAAGACTTAGACCCTTTGCTCTGCTCTCTGGAGGTCACTGGCTTTTGACCTTTAGTATTTAGTCCAAGGCAGGCAGTTAGAGAACATGTGGAAAGAATCTCAGCACTTTAGTTGGAAGCGTTGAATATTTGAGGAGCATTTTAATTGATAGAAAATTCAAAAGAAACATTAAGAGGAATGGTATTTTTATTTGTTCAACAAATATTTATTTATTACCTGCTGTGATCCAGGTTTTATTCCAGGCACTGGGAAAACAGCACTGAACCAAGCAAAAAACAAAAACAAATTTACCCTGAAAAAAAAATCTATATTCTGGAGGGAAATACAGACAAAAAACAAGGTAAACAATGAAAATATACATAGTATGTAAGATGACCATGAAGCCAAAAGAAAGAAATTAAAACAGAAAAAGAGAAGTGGGAATTTGGGGAGCAGGCAGGAAGGCGGTGATTTTACCTGGTGACCAGGGGAGGCCTCATGGTGAAGGTAGCAGATGAGTGAAGGCCTGCACAGCTGAGTTCTGTGGATACAGGGGAAGAAGGTACCAGGCTGAGGTAAAAAGATCCTAAGCAGAAAGCTACCTGGTGCATTCTAGAGAAATCAAAAAGCTGGTATGATAAGAATGGACTTGGGGAAAAGCTGTAGGAGATAATGTCAGGGAGATAAAAGTTAAAAGCTGAGGTAGGATTTTCTAGAAACTTTTAGACAATTTAAGATCTTTTGCTTTCACTCTGGGTGAGACGGGGAGCCACTGAGGTTTTCAATTTATTTTTCATTAGGTTTATTAAGGAATACTTTACATGTAATAAAATTGATTAATTTTAAATGCACATTTGTATAAATGTAATCCCCTTCCTTTTTGAGTTTTTTGACCCTTAAGTCCCTCTGACTAGAAGAGTATGAGTTTCCAGTTTTGATGTCTTCCAGATAATGCCTCTCTCTTTTTGCCCTGTTTCTATGTATTAAAACTTCTAGTGACTAGAAGTGACGTTCGACTGGGCTAATGATCGTTATTCCTTATCTTTAAATGGGACTAGTGTTAGATCTGCTTCCTCATAGACCCCCTTCCCTTTCTCCATGTTTGGATGGATCGGTATCACCTCTCCACTTTCTCCATTGCATTTCTGTTTTCAAGGATAGAGTTCATTATCCCCTTTCTCCCATGGAGATTGTGTTAGTCAGGGCTCTCCAGAGAGACAGAACCAATAGGACATGTATATAGATATACAACAGGGAATTTATTGGGGAAATTGGTTCAGGCAATTATGAAGGCTAGGGAGTCCCACAATAGACTGTCTGCAACCTGGAGACACTGCAATGCCAGTGACGTGGCTCAGTCCAAGTCTGAAAGCCTCAGAACCAGGGAGGCCAACGTTATAATTCTCAGTCTGAGGCCAAAGGCCTGAGAGCCTGGAGGTGCCACTGGTGTAAGTCCTGGAACCCAAAGGCTGAAGAGCCTGGAGTTCTTATGTCCATGTGCAGGAGAGAAGGGAATATCCCAGCTCCAGTGGATAGAGAGATTTGCTCTTCTTCTGTTTTTGTTCTCTCTGGGCCTCCAGAAAATTGGATGGAGCCTGCCCATACTGAGGGTAGATCTTTCCCATCCAGTCCACTCAGACTTATATGTTAATCTCTTCTGGAAATACTCTCACAGATAGAGCCAAAAGTAATGATTTATCAGGATTCTAGGTATCCCTTAACCTAGTCAAGGTGACACCTAAAGTTAATTATCACAGTGATGAATAATCACCCCCCATCTCAACTTTGTTCAGATCTTTCTTTTTCTATTTGCTGTGAAATTAGGCAATCTGCTATTTGATTAATCTCAAATTCAGCTTTTCTGGTTAAGATCCACCCACTCCTTAGAAGTCTTCATTTCCATCATCACTGCTGTCAATTGTTTTTTTTTTAAAAGGCCAATTTATGTGAAGAAGCGGTTTTAATTACTTCAAGGAAGTTACTGAATATATGAAGATGCGTGAAACAAGTAAGATGACTATTGAAAAAATATGGGCAATAGAAATATAGTTCAATTAATAGAGAAAAATGTTAAAATGACCACCATGTATAGGATCATACACTACTGGTGGAAAGAGAATTTGGTGTAACTTGTCTGAAAGGCAATTGGTGTATATCTATATATACTTACATGTTTATATCTACCCATCTCTATTCATAGATACATCTTTATTTATACCCACATCTATATCTGTATGTAGATTGATACCGAGTCTTAAAATTGCATTTGTTTTGACTTAGACCTTCTTCTAGAGGGTCTCTCTATTTCTCCTGTATTATTCTGTGTGCCAATTACCCCTTAACTGGGTACCACATGATCAGAGTGTACTCTGGCTGTCAGGACCCTCCATTTCCCTCCAGCAAGTACCTCATTTAATGGCAACCGAATAATCTGGCCCTGTCGCCTTCCAGTTGTATGATCTCGGTCAAGTCACTTAACTTCTCTGAGCCTCTTGGTATTTCATCTGTAGAATAAGGTTGCTCTGAGGTAAAGAAAGTACTTCATAATCATTTAGCATAGTCCATGGCTCATTTTAATCACTTAATACATATTAGTAATTTTCATCGTACTTATTAAATACTATTATTTGCAGGGATTTAGAACAGTTAAAATTAGGAAACAGTATAAATGTGTAACAAAGTGGCATAGCTAAGCAAAAAGGCTATTGATATGAGTATATTTTTGAAGAAAAAGGTTGAAGAAAAGTAGGTAATGACTTCTTCTCTCAGTAATGATCATGTGGGTAATTTGAACCAACCCTGCCATTGAGGGTATCCAGCAGATCTAGATAAAATATAAAAATCAATCTACTTAAGGATATTGGAGAGCTAACAAGACCCAGCGCAAAACTAACAGTCAGATACTTCAGAGGACTGATACCTAGACAGTTGAGCCTAACATTTGTGACCACTTCTCACTGGAGGAGTTTGCTTTTCTTCAGGAAGCTGCTGAGAGCTAGAGAAGCCAAATGTATTTCGTGGCCTTGCAGGTCAGATCTCTCTATTTCTGGCCAGTAACTTTAGAGCAGTGAAAGGAAAACCAAGGATGGCCCTGGAAAACAGAGACTAAAATCCTAGCTCTCTCTTACTCACAAGAGGCTCTTTTTGTTTTAGCTTACTCATCTTCAAGATCAAAATATCAGGATATATCATGAGTGATGCTGAGATCTTCTAAATTATTGAACATAATTTAAAAAATATATAAAAAACATGGTCTGGTGCCTGATAAATTAAAATAACTCATTTTTTCCTGTCTCACTTTAAACTATTACAAAGCAACATAGAAAGAAATGCAATCAATCAACTCAAAACTATAACTAAGGATTCAGTAAACGTTATCAGAATGGTTTATATGGCTTTTCCACTTTGAAGATAATGCCTTAGTTTGCATCGCACTTCATGAATTAAGTATTCATGTTATAATTTATATAAACACTAAAATAGTTGAAAATTGCAAGCATGCGAAGGAGCAGTAAAATAATAAAAGTGGTGATCCAATAGAATAAATAAAAAGAGATAAATGGGAATATGTAATCAGTGGAACAAATATAAATCACTTAGCAGCACTGTAACTTAGACCTACATATATCAATAATCACTTTTGATTTAAACGGTCTAAGAGTTCCAATTAAAAGATAGACATTTTAAAACTGGATTAAAAAACATTCTTAACATTTTAGGAGTCCTCTAAAAACATGAGGTGGCAAAAAGTTTAGAAGTAAAATAATGGAAATGTGTGTACTATGCAAATACTAAGTGAAAGAGTGTTTTTGTAGCTATATTAATATCAAAGAAGACTTTTGTTATCTTTTTTTTAGCACATCAGCAGTTTTTTAAAAAAAAATTTATTGAATCAAAATTGACTCTGCATATTTTTGGGGTTCAACATATATGTTGATCAAATCAATATCACTAGCATGTATATTGTTACAAATCATAATTATTCTTCATGCCCCTTGTCCAATCTCTCCCCATCACTCTCTCCCTCCCCCATCCCCCTCTAATTACCCTAGATTTCTTCTCTCCTTCTGAAAGAGTAATGGTTACAATGTTGATTTGTTGCCTAGATGATCTGTCCAATGCTGAGAGGTATGATCAGATCCCCCAATATTACAGAGCAGATGCATCTTCTGTCACTCTTAAATGGGCTTTGTGGAGAGAGACATCCTCTTCTTTTCTTTATCTCTGCTGGTGACTCTCCTTGTGTCAATGCATTCCAGTGGCTGGCGGACCATCCGTTTGATGGTTGTGGTGTCTAGCCACTTTCATGGCAGCCATGGTCACTGTGGTGGCTGTGGTGGGCCCCCCACATGGAGGTGATGTTTTTGGCATGTTCTTTGGTGCTGGCAGTGTGCCTGGCTGTGGGGAGTGTCTGATCCCTGGCTTGATGCCTTGGGTCCCTGGGTGGGCCCCCCAATGAAATAATCCCAGAATATACAAAGAAAAAGCTAACAAAACTAGAAGGAAAAATAAACAAATTCTTAATCATATGGGGAGATTTTCAAATTATTCTCTCTGTAATTGACAGAGCATATAGACAAAAATCATTAAAGATAGAGACAATTTGAACACTTTAATGAATGGGACCTAGCTGACTTATGTATCACACTGAAGAATATATATGTATTTTTCAAGTACCCATAGAACTTTACCAAAATTGACTTTGTGTTGTGCTGTAAAGCAATTTTTTTTAAAACATATTTGCAAAGAATGAAATTATATAAAGCATGTTTTCTGTCCATGGTAGAAAAAAGCTAGAAGTCAATAACAGAATATATCTGGAAAATAACTATATGTTGTGGAAATTAAGGGATTAAAAAAAAAACATGGTCAAAGAAGAAGTTACCATATAAAGGAGAAAATATTTTGAGTTGAGTGATCATAAAAATATAACTTGTTAACATTTATAGACTATAGCTAAAGCCATGAGTTGAAGGAAATTAATGGTGCTAAATGCACATAACAGAAAAAGTCTGAAAATTAATGATCTTAATATCCATTATCAGAAGATAGAAAAATACCATTCTGGCATATATGCTCAACAAAAATTTGTACACATGGTGATCAAAAGACCTGACTAGCAGTGTCATAACGATTTTTGTAATAGCTAAAACTTGTAGTGTCCATCAACAGTAGAACAACTAAATTGTAGTATATTTTCCTAATATACTCTACATCAATGAAAGTAAACTCTACATCAATGAGAATATACTCTACATCAATGAGAATAAACAAACTATTGCTATGCATAACAATATAGATAGATTTCATATACTTATTGTGGAGTGAAAGAAGCTAAACACCAAAGAGTTCATAATATATGATTCTATTTATATAAATTTCAAATGCACATGAAAGTAATCTGTGATTTTAGAAGTCCATAGAGGAGGAGTGGCTGTGACTGCATATACTCTGGTAAATTCATAGAACTGAACATGTATGCTTGTACACTTCTCCAAATTTATGTCATAATTCAACACAAATTTTGCTAAAAATAATATGGGATGCAAATAGTGTCATACTTAGAGAGAAATTTGTAGCTTAAACTATCAATTATAGAAAGCAAAAAGCAAAAAAATCAATAAAATAGGTATTCATTTTCAAAAAGCAAGAAATCAACCCCCATAAGAAAAGTGTGGTATATTTTAAATCAAAAATTACATAAAAATAAAAATAAAGCAAACATAGAAGACAGAGGATCAATAAATCCAAAAGTGCTTCTTTAAAAAGACCAATAAAATTGGTAAACTACTGGTGATACTGAAAAGAATGAAAGAAGACACATGAACAACATCAGGAATAAAAGGAGAGTGTCATTTTCATTTCTACAGACTTCCAATAAATTAAAATTTTTTATGCTAATAAATTTGTATAAAATGGAGAAATTCCTAGAAAAATAAAACATATCAAATTTGACAAGAGAATAAATAGAAAATTTGAATAGTCCTAGAATTACTGAAGACATTGCATCCACAATAAAAAACTTTCCAGGAGACAAAATACCTTACCCAGATGACTTCACCAATGAAATATGTCAAATATTTAAGTAATACCCAATTTTGAACTTTTTAAAACAAAATATAGAAAAAGATGGAAGACATTGCAGATCACTGTATAAAGCCTATTTATCTATTATATATACGTATATATGCTATTGACAAAATGTTAGAAAATCTATAAAATGAAAATATCAAGTACATAAGAATACATTTAACAATGACATACAGCACTTCTAAACAATGTTAACATGTAAAATGTTAATGCAAATGTAAAATGTTAACAAGTTAAACTAAAATGATATAAGTAAATGGAGTGCATAATATGTTCATGAAATCAGTCTAAATGTCAATTGATTCACATAGATCTGATGCAATCTCAATCAAAATTCTAAAAAAGAAAATTGGTATAATTTGGAAAACTGATTCTAAAATTTATATATAAATGCAAATAATCAAGAACAGCCAAACACTGTTATGGAAGAATAAGGTAGAAAAAACTTGTTCTAGTAAATATCTAGCTTTGTGGTAAAGCTACAGTTTGGTCTAGGCCCAAGAAGGAAGATCAACACAGTAGTACTAAGAACTTCAGAAACAAATCCACGCTTATATAAACACTTGATTTGGAATAAAAATGATATTACAGAGTAGTATAACGGGGAAAGTCTTTTTTATAAATTGTGTTTATCAACTGAATATTCATATTAACAAAAGGAAATTTGAAACCTGTCTAATGGCATGAACAAAATTTCAAGTAGATTATAGGTCTAAAAATGAAAGTCAAAACAATAAAACTTCTAAAATATAGTACAGGAAAATATCTTTATGATCTTAGGTTAAGGGGAACATTTCTTAAACATACATAAAAATCAGTAATTTCAAAAGGGAAGATTGATAGTTCAGACTATGTTAAAATTAAGACCTATGTTCACAAAAAATGCCATCATGAGAATGAAAATACAAGGCATAATGTGGGAGAAGATTTTTGCAGTACATATTATCATATTGAGAATGCATAAAAAATTCTGCAACTTAATATGAAAAAGTAAACAAATCCGGTAGGCAAGACCCTTGAGCAGACGCTTTGCCAAAGAGGATATACAAAAGGACAATAATCATTTATTAAAACCACAAAGTGAGGCCACTGTACACCATAAAAATTGACACAATGAAAAATAACTATAATTAAAGCAAGTAGCAATATCAAGTGTTGTTTAGAATGTGGTGCAACTGAAATTCACATACACTGCTGGTGAGAATGTAAATTGATGCAGTCAGTTTGGAAAACTGCTTGGTATTATCTAGTAAGCTGACCATAGGCATTACCTGTAACTCAACAATTCTACTTGCGGGTGTTTCATAAACAGAAATGTGTGCAGTGAATATACATGAATATTTATATGGGTATTCATAATAACAACAAACATATACATGAATATTTATATGAGTATTCATAATATCGACAAACTGGAAATAATTTAAATGTTCATCAGTGTTAGCATGAAAAGTAATTTTGATATACTGACATTATGTAATACTCTACAACATAGAAAGTTAGTGAACAACCGTAACAATAAGAATATATTTCACAAAAATAATGTTGTAAAAATGAACCCAGAGATAAAATAATATATAAAGCATCATTCGATTTCTATAAGTTTAGAAAATAAGCAAATTTAATGTGTCATTTATAAAAACTTATTTTAGAATAATTTTAGATTTTTAGAAGATTTGCAAAGACACCCAGTTTCCCTTAATCTTCACATCTTATATAACCACGCCAAATTTATAAAATCTATGAAATTAATGTCAGTCTAATACTATTAATTGAACTACATAAGACTCTTTAGGTTTCACCTGTTTTAAATTTTTATTAAATATTGACAAATTATAATTGTATATATTTATGGAGTACAAAGTGATGTTATGATATATGTATATATGTAGAAAGATTGAATTAAGTGAATTAACATATCCATCACCTCAAATACTTATTATTTACTTATCCTGCTCAGCTGAAACATTGTACCCTTTGGCCAACATCCCCGCATTCCCCGTACCCCTCAGCCTCTGGTAACCACCATTCTATTCTCTGCTTCACCTGTGTTTTTAAACTAATGTTCTTTTTCTGTTGCAGTATGTATTTAGTCCTCATATCTCCTCAGTCTGTCTTTGCTTTTCATAACTTTGATACTTCTGAAGAGAACTGGCCAGGTATATTGTAGAATTTGCCTAAGATGGAGTTTGTCTACCATTTTTCTCATGATTAGACTGTTATGAACTTTTGGGAAGAATACCACAAATGTGGGGTGCCCTTCTCATTGTATCATAGCTGGGAGTGGGGAGGGGGTACATGTTATCTTTAATCACTTGGCTAAAGTGATGTCTGCCAGTTTTCTCCACTGCAAAGTTACTATTTTTCCTTTATCATAAACTATTCCTTAGAATGAAATCACTAAATCTGGCCCCTATAAGGAAAGGGTAAGTAAACTTCACCTCCTAGGAAGAGTATGTGGACATATGTTAAAATCACTATAGTAAGTAAAATATTTTGGAAGAGATATTTTGAGGCTCTGGAAATATCCATTGCTCCTTAAAGTTTTCACCCACTAATTTTAGCATTCTTCAGTGTATTTTGCATGCAACAATTATTACTGTGGTGTTTTATTGGTGATTTTTAATTTTTCTTATTTCTTCTGTATTTATTATTTATAATTCTTCTGTGAGAAAAATATGTACCTTCTCCCTCATTTATAATTTATTTATATCAATATAGATTCACAGTAATTCATTTTATTTTTGGCTTCTAATTCAATACTATTGTTATTTACTTTGTTTCCCAATGGTTCCAGATTTAGTCATTGGGAGCTCTTTTGACATGCCACCAGGACAAAATGCTCTAGTCTTATCTTTTTCCCCCCCTGTCCCAGAGCTAGAATCAGTCATTTCTCCAAAGATCGCTGGTTTCCTTCGCTGGAGAATAAACAGTACTTAGATATCAAGACCTGAGTTCTAAGTATATTCAGTACAACTGGGGTGTTACTGCTTCTCAGTCCTCTTAGTGGACAGAGATAGAAAACATATGAATGTGTACTAACTCATACATACACACTTATCTCTATCACCCACCTATCTAATCTAAACGACATGAGCTCATACTGATGTCTGTGACTCTAGCACAATAGGCTTCTTTCTAGCCTCCCCCACCTGCTTATTTGTAACTTCTTTCTCTGACAGTAAAAACTTTGTTCTCATTTACATTTTTTTTTTACTTATGTTTCAATCCTAGTACAATCATGTGAAATGGTTTCAGAATTGCTAACCCATATCCTTATGAGAAACAAATTTATCAGCTAAGGTAAGGTGTTTATATATAGTTTCATTTTTAGTGAAAACACTGTTTTCTAAAGTTACTTAGCTCCTTTTTCTCCCACTTAACTTCAGAGAGATATGACATACATTTTTTGTACAGTTAAATTCATATTCATGGTCTACATTCCATCCCGGGATCCTCTGACATCCTGGTTGATTAATTTATAATTATTAAGGATGTGTGTTTAGTAGGAAATGTAACTGTGAAGCAAAGTAAGAAAATGATTAAAATAAAAATGATTAATGATTGCCTTTGGAGAGGTGAGAGAACATGGTGTGATATTTTCCAGAATGCTAGGAAGATGTTTTTTTTTTTTTAACTTAGGGTGGTGGTTACATTTTTTTATTTTAATAAATCATTACGATTTAGGTTATAAAAGCACTTTTTTTGTATGTGTCATATTTCACAATAAAATGTTTTTAAAAAGCATACTGTGAAACACTGTATAGCGCAATCCTTAGTTTTCCTATCTATACAATCTATAAAATGTGAATAATTCTTGTCCTGATTACCTGTTAAAAAAAATTGAGGAATTAACCTCAGATCACTTTGTAAAATTAAAACTTAACACTAATTGTGGCAAAGGATGCTAATTGACTACCAATAATAAACCTCCTTTTTCCCCCAGTAATAAAACTTTAACTTTTTCATGGTAGCAATGGGCATACTAGATGACTATATTTTCTAGCCTTCCATATTAAGTAGAGATTGTTTGGACGGTCTTTCAGGAAATACTTTAAATACGTTTGATAGAACTGGGAGAAATATTCTTCCCTTTTTCCTTTGTCCTTATTTTTCTTCCTGCCTGGAATGCAGATATGATTGCTCTAGCTTCATCAACCTTGAGTATAAAATCCATTTGGTAAGAATGGCAGAGCAGAAAGAAAGAAGCAGTCTGGCTCTCTGATAAATTCATAAGTTGAGAACAGAATTTTACTGCTTTGGAAGATTAGTGGCTAGGCACATTTTTGAGTGGGCTGGAATTTTGAAACCAATATCATGTACTCTTTTAAATGATCACAGTCTTTTGTAGTTTATAAAGCACTGTCATATACAATATTTAGCTCAAGTGGTCCTCACAATAACTCTGTGTGGTAGACATAATGTGTCTCATTTTTCAGATGAAGAAAAAGAGTGAGGTTACAGAGTTTGCCTGAGAATGTAAAGCAGAACCAGAACTTGAATCCTAGGTTTCTGACTCCATGACCACTGTTCTGTCTAGAATACCACCCTACAGAAACTCCAAAATTCTGGGAAGAGTCTAGGTGCACTCCCAAAGTCAGTATGATATTTGTCTTTGCCATCCACCCAGAGAAACATGGGTCTTCTTTGGATCAGTCTCTGGCTATGCTTTTTGGCCTTGGGGTCTGGGCTAGACCCAGAACCAGGATAAATTCCAGGGAGTCTAGATAATTTTCTCTCATGCTAGTTTTAGTACCAACCTTGTTCCAAATAGGCAGAAGTCAAAGTATATTCATGGTGTGAACAAAAAACACTGAAGTTTACTGTCACTAAAATGCTCTGAGTGGTTGAGATTGCTCACAAAAGTACAAGTGTACTTCAAAAAGTTCGTGGAAAAATGGAATTAAAAGATAATATGAATCTTTCCATGAACTTTCTGAAGACTCCTTGTATGCAGCTTCCAATTGCATTGGGATTGAATTAAATTCACTATTCATTTACTGGGTAGCTATAATTTTATTTAGAACTTTCTTTTTTCTTATTTATCACCATGTTCTGAAAATATTTAATTCTTCAGTTTCCTCATGTATAAAATAAGGATAATAATATTACCTATTTCATGAGGATATTGTGAGTACTAAATAACTTAGTAGATATAAAGCTTTAATATAAGTACTGGAATAGAGTGGGGACTCAAAATGCTTATTAATGTTATTGTTATTATCTGTAAAATAAACATAATACCTATCTCATACAGTTGTTTTCAAGATGCATATGAAGCAATTTAGATAAGGCAACTAGCAGATGTTATTTTTCCCTTATAGTTGAGTTAGAGTAGGAGAAAGAGTTATCAAGCAAGTCTTCCTGAAGGAAGTAGTAGTCAAGCTGGGGCATGACAAAGTGAAAGAGTTTCAATAATCACAGGGAATTCATGACTTATCAGTAAAGGAATCAGTTATTTATTCATTCAACAAATATTTATTGACACTGCTATTATTTACACTACTACATTATATCAAACATTATTTATACTACTATGTTCCGGGATAGTGTAGTGGTTAAGCAAATGGGATCTAGAACTAGAACTTCTGAGTTCGAATTTTGAATATTTGTCTTTCTACATACAAGATGTGTGAACTTGGGCAGGGTGCTTAAGCTCTTAGGGTCTCATTAATTAACATCAGATTTCATAAATTAAGGATGTTTGTTATAATTTCTATGTGAACCACTAAAAGAACTGAAACTTGCAAAATCATTCTCATCTGTAAAAGGAAAACCAATAAAGGAACCTCATAAAGTTGCTGTGAGGATTAAATTCACACATGAAAGCATTTAGACCAAAGCCTGATACATTGTGAGTGCTCAGTAAATGTTAGTTGTGGTTATGATTTGGGTTACTGTTCTGGATCTTGGGGATACAATGACAAATACACACACACACACACACACTTATATGGGAAGATAGAGACATGGATATATGATATAAAAATGTAATGTATCCTTAAATCTGAGTAAAGAGTTCAATGAAAACATGATAGTGGGGACTAATAGTAAAAAATATGTATTAGAAGTGTCACTAATGCCAGAGAATTGTTGCAGGTGGAGCACAAGAAGAGGAGAGCTAGAAGATTAAAAGGTGGTCCTCAGAGGTGGGAGACTTGAAACAAAGAATGTAGCGTTGATGCTGTTTTTGGTGGGAAGTAAAATGAATGACCGTGGGAAAGGGTGGCTGAGGTGGGGAAGAGAAGGGATCTTTGAATAAAAGGCTGAGGAACCGAGAGCCCAAGCAACTGGATGGTTTATACAAATGGCCGTCAAGGACACATTTTAATAAGAAAGGAAGTGATGATGGAGGAAGCGTCTGGGAGGCCTGAATGCTGGCCTCAACCTACCCTGTTCTCTTACCAGATTCTTGTCTCTGCCACAGAAAAGAATTCAAGAGCAGAGTCACAGTAGAAAGTGAGAACAGGTTTTATGTAGCAGGTAACCTGAGCCCATGGAAACCAAACACCTCATATCTCAGAAGTATTTATTATATGTATAAATAATTCAAATCAAGCAAAATTAAAAGTTGGGTAAGTTTTGAGGATCTATGTGTAACCTAGTTTGTGTTGCTTAGAAGTCTGATAGGAAAGTTGTTTGAAGTGTTAAGTTTAGGGCCTCCTTAGAATGGAAGCTCCATGAGGGCAGGAGTACTTGTCAGGCTTTTTTTGCTGATATGTTCCAAGTGTCCAGAACAATGCCTGGCATGTGGTAGATATTCAATAAATATTTGTTGAGTGAATAAATTGGTATCATGAAGGGCCTTGATCTCAAGAAGAGTAGAAACTGGATTCTGCGGGCAGTGTCATTCTAGAGAAGTTTCTGAAAGGGACTTGAATAACCCTAGTCGTGCTTCAGGAGAACTTATTCTGCAGTGATAGGTGAGAGACACAAGTGGGGAAGAGGAAGATAAGGGTTTACATGAGGGCAGAGGCAGTAGGGAATGGAGTTGGGGGAGAAATGTCAGAGAAAGGCAAGTGTAAAGCAGGTATGGAGACAATTAATTATGGCTATTATGCCTAGCAAATTTGAAGAGATTACCTAAATGCAAATATTTCTTCAAAAAAAATTTAACATTCACGAGTCATTTTCTTATAGTCCACTTCTTACCTCAATACCCTCTACAGCTGATTAAATACAGGACAGAAAATGGAATACATCAGCCTGACATTTTTCTGAATTGAGGCACGTGTCTTAGGATGAACTTTGCCTTTTGTTATTAAAACACTCCTGCCTACACCTCTTATTAGTAAAATAACTTTCCCCCCCTAGCCCATTGGGGGTTTACTTTGTCCTTCATAACACAATCTGCAAATTAACAGTGACCTCGTAAATTATCTCTGTGACGCTGTGCTCCTTTTATTTATAATCTAGAGGCAATTAAAATCACTTTTACACGATGCTGTCCTGATGACAGATGTGTGGCTGCCACTCCGACACATGATAGCTGACTGACATAAATCATTTGACAATCCAAGTGTCTGCTGTCTTGCTAGTCTCTAGTTACAGCAGATGCCACCCCAGACAGAGTGACAGGGACATTCTTCACAGGAGTCTCATTTTAGCTAACTGCTTTATTCCATTCCAGCTCTGGAATCTTGACAGCTAGGCTAGTTTGTGACAGCTTGGAAATTCTTCATGTGGCTTTCACAAGCCACCAAGGGTCATTCCATTTCTTACTCCCATCTCCGCAGGTTTCTGGTGGCTTCCCAGCAGAGCATATGAGACCTTCACATTCTGCACCCAATCTACCACTCTGGCCTGGCACCAGCCTTGCATCTCCTGTCCCTCCAACTATACTCCTCCTCCCCGGTCTACCAAAGCCTGAAATCTATCCCCACAACTCTACTTGAAGTTCCCTGAACATTACAATCTCTTTCTTGAAAGTATTCTTGAGTATGTGATTTCATAACTTTGAAATAATTTTCATCCTGAATTCTCCACCTGATATACTCCTACTTCTCCTTGAAGATTCAGCTTAGCTGCTCTTGCCTCTGTGGAGCATTTACAACTCACTTCCCATACAATTTGTAATTAATTCATTTACTTCCAAAACAATGTAATTAATTAATTTTTTATCAGATTCATAGAGTTGTTAAAATCATATCCATTGGTTCATGAGATTACAGTCATCATTAGTCTATGCCAGAGATCTCTCCTTTTATTTTACTTTATTATTCCATTCTCCATCTTTACTCCTAATCTCTACCAAACACGAACATTCACTCTGATGAATTTAATTGTCTTAGTTATGCGTAATTTGTTAAGATTATATAATGTCATTTTGTTTGTATGTATGTTTTAAATTTACATATGTCACAGAATGCTAAAATATAGTTTTCCTACTTTTTTCACAGTAGTTAGGTTTTAATAGCTATCCATATTGTTCTATGAGTATATATTATTTTTTTTCTTGCAAATGATCTTCTTTTTTATCAAAACATAGTTGAGGATACATATTTGTGGGGCATAGAGTTGAACTATCGGTATTTGTGTACAATATGTGATAATGAAATCAAGATAGTTGGCATATTACTCATTACAGAATGTACTCATCCTTTGTGTCCATTAACCAATTTCTCCCTAACTCTCCTCCTCCTGCCCCTCCCCCCTCTAATAACTAGTTCTGTTCTCTCCTGAAAGTTCAACATATTGTCTTTCTCTCCTTCCTCCCTTCCTTCCTCCCTTCCTTCCTTCCTTCCTTCCTTCCTTCCTTCCTTCCTTCCTTCCTTCCTTCCTTCCTTCCTTCCTTCCTTCTCTCTCTCTCTCTTTCTTTCTTTCATGCCTGCCTTATTTCACTTAATTTATTGTTTCTAAAAGAAATGTGGAGAAAGATAGATAAAATGCTGGCATATCCCTGATTACCAATGAGTTTTAACGTGTCTTTAAATATTTATAGTCACTTAAATTTCTCCTTCTGTGATTTACTTATCTTTTTCATTTTGCCTTTTTTTTTTTTGTCTAATTACTGTATCAGATTCTCAGTGGGTGTATATTAAAATCTCCAACTACAATTATACTTGATCTTTTCTCTATCTGTTTCTGTCAGTTGTTTCCTTACATGGGTTGAAATAATAGTGTTAAATGTATTGAAATTGTATGATCTTTAACTTAATTTGTTGCTCATTTTACCAGTATGTAGCATCTCTTTTTTTTGACAGTTCTGATGTTTTCCATTTTACTTTACATTTTGGCCAATATAAAATTGCTAATCACGATTTTGTCTGGATTATCTTTATTTTGTGTATTTTTTTCTATGTCTTTTCTAACTTTGTGTATTATTTTGTTTTAAAATTATCTTATATAGTTAATATATTTCTGGATTTTGCTTTTTTTTTTTTAAACCCGAGAGTCTATTCCTTTTGATATGTTTAACTTATTTACTGTAATTAATGTTAACTTCAAACTATTTTTTATTAAATATCTTAAATTCTGTAACATTTTAGTTATAATTCTGCACTATTTTCAGTTATAATTAAAAAAAGATTTTTCCCTCTATTATTCCTTTCCTTGCTTTTTTTCAATTCTTTTAAAAAAATTTTAATTTATCAATATACAGTACAGTTGATTTTCATGTCCCTTTACCAATTCCTCCTTTTCCTCCCTCCCTCTCCCTTTTCTATTATTCCTTTCCTTGCCTTTTGGTACTACTAATTTTTAAAAAATTTTTATTTTATTTTGTCAATATACAATGTGGTTGATTACTGTGGCCCATTACCAAACCTCCCTCCCTCCTGCCTCTCCCCCTCCCTCCCAACAACCTCATATCTGTTCACTTGTCGTATGAACTTCAAGGAATTGTAATTGTTGTGTCATCTTCCCGCACTGCCAATTTATTTGTGTATTTATTTATTTATTTTTAGCTCCCACAAATAAGTGAGAACATGTGGTATTTCTCTTTCTGTGCCTGACTTGTTTCACTTAATATAATTCTCTCTAGGTCCATCCATGTCGTTGCAAATGGCAGTATTTCATTCTTTTTTACAGCAGAGTAGTATTCCATTGTGTAGATATACCACATTTTCTGTATCCACTCATTTGATGATGGACATTTGGGCTGGTTCCAACTCTTGGCTATTGTAAAGAGTGCTGCGATGAACAGTGGAGAACAGGTATACCTTCAACTTGATGATTTCCATTCCTCTGGGTATATTCCCAGCAGTGGAATAGCTGGATCATATGGCAGATCTATCTGCAATTGTTTGAGGAACGTCCAGACCATTTTCCATAGAGGCTGCACCATTTTGCAATCCCACCAACAATGTATGAGAGTTCCTTTTTCTCTGCAACCTCGCCAGCATTTATCATTCACAGTCTTCTGGATATTAGCCATCCTAACTGGGGTGAGATGGTGTCTCAGTGTGGTTTTGATTTGAATTTCCCAAATGCTGAGTGATGTTGAGCATTTTTTCATATGTCTGTTGGCCATTTGTATATCTTCCTTAGAGAAATGCCTACTTAGCTCTTTTGCCCATTTTTTAATTGGGTGGCTTGTTTTTTTCTTGTAAAGTTGTTTCATTTCCTTGTATATTCTGGATATTAATCCTTTGTCTGATGTATATTTTGCAAATATTTTCTCCCACTCTGTTGGTTGTCTTTTAACTCTGTTAATTGGTACTAATAATCGAAAAAATCTATTTCTATTATTCTTGATGGTCTTTGGGAGAGTTTCTCTTCCTGATACATAAGCTCACTAAATTTATTCTTTGTATGTGTGTATTCTGCTATTCATTCAATCTACTGAACTTCTTATTTTAACTATTATAGTTTTCTATATGCCCATTGCTCTTGTTTCTGCTCATTTCCCACAATATCCTCCTATATCTATTTGAGGATATTTATTACGCTTATTTTTTTAGGACTGCTTCAAATAGTGTAGGTTGTTCACTTTGTTATTTTTCTTTTATAATATTTGTATTCTTTAAATGTTTCATGATTTCGTTTTGCAAGTGAATATTCCCCTGAAGATATCACCAAGTTTGGTAGGTAACATATATCTGCAAAAAAGGGTGAAATCTTACAGCACACAGCACTCTTTTGCTCTGGACTGTCATTCCTTTCCTGCCCCCACAAGCTTCTTTCTCTCTCTCTCTGTGTCTGTCTCTCTCTGTCTCTCTCCATCACCCAGCTAGTTTGTCTACTTAGGATTTTAAAAATAGATTTTAAGTTAGTATCTAGGATCCTTCAACTTCTCTATAGCTGTTGTGGTATTTCTAACTCAGGATTCAGGAAAGGAAGTCAGCAGCTCATGCTATTTCACCAAGTTATGAACTAATCAGAAGTAAAATGCCTCCAAATATATGTCTTTTTCATTATGGGTCGTGAAGGTTGGAGACCATACTTTATTCCTGTTGAATACCTATTTGTGAACACAAAATCACTCAATACAGCATTGTCTATAACATAAGAATAAAAGAAACACTTTCAAAAAAACATCCAATCCTTAGCAACAGTAAACTTGACATTTGTTAAAAGTCAACACAACCTTTACTCTTTGTAATATTGCAGAAATGGGGATTTGATGTATGCCTGATATCTTTTCAAACCTGGTTGTTCAAAATCCTTCTAAAATAAATTAATTATTTTTATTTGGTTTGATGAAATTGGCATAACTGACTTGGATAATTTTCAAGGGTTCAGGAACAGGGTGATGAAGACATTTCTGGTTAATTGTAGCTGCCTCATATATGAAAACAAAGAGAAATTTGTCTTAGACTCCTCAGGCCTGTTTGCTTTAACCATCTGTGGTTATGTCTTCATGGCTACTGTTACCTCTCTCTCTATTGTTTACCTCTGTCTACAGCTGTGTTTCTTAACTAGGGGCAGTTTTGTCCTCCTACCTCCAGGGAGCATTTAGCAATGTCTTGAGACTGGGTAGAGGCCAGGGATTCTACTAAACATGCTACAATGACAGGACAGCCCCTCATAACAAAGAATTGTCTGGTCTAAAATGTCAATAGTATGACTACTGAGAAACCCTTGACTGTAGGGATTCTGCTACGCAACATATTCCTACTCTCAAGCTATCAATGTGGTGACTATGTCACTGAACACAAGAAAATGAAATTCAAGTGTCTGTTGTTATCCAAATCAATTTGCATTCTGATTTTGGCTATCAGAGGTACAGAATTCTAGGGATATCTGCAATCCATCCTACCCTACTCTGTCTCTCACAACAAACACATTCTCTCTCTCTCTCTCTCTCACACACACACACACACACACACGCACACACACACACACACATGCACACACACAGAGCTAACAGTTGGTTCTGCTAGAATATAAACGGGTTGGTTGGACACGGAAGTCAGGTCTCTCTTTACTGATACCCAGCTTTAATCTTCAATCCTCTGTATGATGTGGTTTAGTTTGTACATCCAGCTTTTCTTACTCCTAAACACTGAATAACTCTCCTAAGATACTCCCCTGTTTAAGCTGACATGCTCTGTCTTAGTTTCTCAGTGTTTCTGCATGAACACCAAATATCACCTTTTCAGAAGATCGTTCCTGACCACGCAAGTTAAAGCAGCACCTTCCTCCTTTCACTTTTATCCCCTTACCCTGTTTTATTTTTCTTCATAGGAATTATCGTCACGTGCTATATGTTTGCTTATTTTATAATTTTCTTTCTTCCTCTATCTCCATAATATTAAGCAAAAATTTGTCTCATTTAACTAATGTATTCCAGGGCCTTGAGAACATAACAGGTGCTCAATATCAGGTATTAGGCCCCAGAGTATATGCAAAAGTTAATATGTCATCGCATCTGCTTGCCATTTGGAGGGGTGGGGTGTGGGGGGTAGACAACTATAAGGTGGTAGAATAATGCTATACAGATGAGTGTTCAGATGATATAATTGTCTTGCCTAGTGGGACTGGAGAGGGATTCCCAGAGAAGCCCACAGCTGGCTAAGATTCATTAAAAAGCAAGAAGGGGAAAGAGCATCTCAGGTACATTTTTAGCATGTAAAAATTGTGATGCTTTAAGAATGAGGGAGGTAGTCCTGCAAATGTAAGTCTGGTCCATATTGTGAAGGACAATACATGCCCTATGAGGAAGGTGGGAAACCGGGAACCCTAAATATTTTGAGCAGCTTTTTTTCTAAAAACAATAATGCTTATGGCACTGTGTAGGTTGGAATGGATGGTCAGAAGGTGGTGATGATAGGCCATCACGGAGAAATTTAAGAATTAATTCAGAGACTTATCTATTGCCTCCCACTGAGAACATCTATTCTCTGTGACCTTCCTTTTTCCTCCCTAGATGATATAGTTTAAAGCTCAATTTCTTGTAAAAACTGCTTTCGATTTCTAAAAATTATAGTCAGCAACCCTGTGGTCAAGCATCTGATCAATCATTTGACACATTTCCTATCCATCTCGTGCATTGCCATTGGAATAGATCTGTCTTTGACTCACTTCAGGGAGAGTCTCTCAGAGTTTGTACCAGAAAGCAATATCTCACAGTCAATGTCATTTAGGGCTCAGTCTAAACTATCTATCAAGAGATTCTCAATCAATTTTGCTGAGGCTAAAAGTCATTTATAATTACAGTCCTGTTATCTGAATATATCTTTCTTATCTTTTTACTACCCCATACTTCATTCTTGGCTCTACTACCATGGGTACTATTATTTTATTGATAAGCCTTGGTCCTGTAGCTCCTAGCTCGATTTGATTAACTGCTGCTCTTCTCCAATACATAAAGGACATGACTAGCTTTTAGGTTTCTCAGATAGAGCTTCTATACTCATATTTATTTCCTGTAATGTCTCAGGAATGGCTCCTGTTGTGCAATTTGGAATGATCAGACTTTTCAGTGTTACAAAATCTGATAAATGATATTCTCTTTTCTGGTTAATCAACAGGTCTAGGCACACTCACAGACTTGGGAATGGTTTTTTTGAATCAAAATGGTTATTTGTAAGCCATAGTAATAAGAAGGAGAAACATATAGCTATTACATGTCTATAATTCATATTCATATTATTGAGCACAGGTTTGAAACTTAGCTCCTCCAGAAGATTATGGATTGAGTTTTGCATGGTATCTAGCCTCAGTTTTTACAATTTTAAAATGATAATATAATGTCTATTTCATTAGGCTGTTTTGAGGATTAAATGAGACAACATATGTAAAGCACCTAGTATATTTTCTGATCCGTAATATGTGATCAATAAATTCTCACTTCCATTCAGTTCAACCAACATTCATCCTGGACTTTTTATGTGTTGTTGTCTATGCTAATTGTTGATGATATAAAGATAAGTAATATATTGACCTCTGTTTCAAGGAGATTGTAGCTTAATGCGAGAGATAAACATGTAAATAGATAAGTACCATTCTCTATGATGGGTACACAAATAGAGGTGGAGCACCCCATTAAGTGGAGAACTAGCAGAAGTGGCGGTTAGTTCTACTTGGGGAAGAAGCCTGTCTGCAGTGGATGACAGGGCATCTGAGCAATAACTGGCATGTAGGAAATCATCACATAGTCCTGGAGGGATAGATAGAGCTGGTGAGCCAGAGAGACAGCTGAAGAGAAAGAAAAGGTAGGCTAAGGTAATGGCATTTGTGAAATGCACCCCCTTTGTTCTTCTGTTTTTATTCCTACTCCATAATAAAACTCTCTAAGATCTAAAGCTTGGACATGAGTCCTTTCCTCATTAGTTCAAAGCATTCATCATAGTTACTAATAATGTTTTCAAACAATTGTTTCACTTATTTCATTGACCCCCAAATTTGATAGAGATTACAAATCTCATTTTACTAAAAGTGAGGAAAATAAAGTTATGTGGGTTGCCCAAAGTCTCACAGGAGTAAATTACAGGACTGGGACTTTAAACCTCTTTTGGAGTCTGAATCCAGAGCTCTGTCTCTACCACCAAGTCTCTCTCTGTAAATAAAGTAATTAAAAACTAGCTTGTACTTGACAAAAAATATTTGTGGGATAATTCTAATCATATTTTCTTTGTGGTCTTGGAAGGCCAACTAAGCAAAAGCCTACTGTAGTGGACTGAATTATGTCCCTCCAAAACTCACTGAAGCTTGACTTGTGTCCCCCAAGTTTATATATTAGAATCTTAGCCCCCATTGTGACTATTAAGAGGGTGGGGAAATCCTATTACAGTAATTGTAAGGTAGGGCCTTGAAGAGGTGATTGGATTGTAGGACCATGCCATAGTGAATGGATTAAAAATGGTGGTCGGGGCATGGTTCTGAGGGCTTTAAAAGAAGAGGAGAGTCTGTCTTTCTCACTCTCTCTGCTCTCTCTGCTTCCACCATCTTACAGTGTGAAAGCCCTGGGTCACTGTTCCCACCACCAGATGGACTTTGGACTTCCCAGCCTCAGAAACTGTGAGCAATAAATTTCATTTTCTTTATAAATTACCCAATCTCAGATATTCTATCGTAGCAACACAAAATGGACTAATACACCTACTTATATTAAAGTGGAAGAATCTGGTTTAAAAATAAGAAATGACAACCTTGGAATGAATAGGACTGAAGCCATGTTGCAACCTGAAACTGCCTGGGCTGTAGGGGAAAAAAAAGGGACACAGTTTTTTTTTTTTTTTCTTGGCATGTATATTTCTGATTTTCCTCTTTTCTCATGGTTATTTGATATTTTAAGCCTTGGTTACAGGGCAAGATGACATTATTTACATAAAGGTAAAGTTGTTTTCCAGTCAGCCTGGAGCTGCAGGCTTGCCAGGAGACACATACTATCTAAACCCTGAGAAACCAAGAAAGACATCAATAAAGGTATGCTGACTCCACCCTGAAGCAAATCAAAATCCAGCAGGATGCTGAGATAACATCAAAGATGGGAACAGTAACCAGAGAGAGCCTTGGAGAGACCTTGTACCTGGCTCTTTGCATGGAGCCCCCACAGCTCACATCCCCCTCCCTTCTGCTTTCCATTTTCCCACATTCAATTTCCTCAGCCCCCTTCTTCAAAAACCCCTCAGTAAATCTGAGTCTGGGACATGGTTTTAGCCTGGCCATTCTCACTCAGGTTTACTGGGGAGATGGGTTAGCCTAACATCTCTTCTCAGGTCATGGTGTTCCTGAATAAAAGGTGACTTCATTTTCACCAGCACTTGACTTTCAGGTTGTTTGTTTTTGTTTGGGGCAGGCAGCTGGACTTGCCTTCAGTAATAAGATTTTGGCAAGCCTCAGCCAGAAGCTGAATGCTCAGGTTCTATAACAGATTTTGGTGAGCCAAGCCAGGGTTTTTGTATGGGGCAGGCAGCCGGACTCGGGTTTGGTAACAAGAATAGTATAAGAAAATTACCATATAATTTATTATCCAAACAAGGACACTTTTGATAATAAAATAACTGAGACTGTAAGAGGCAACAAGGAGTGTTTTGGGTGCATTAGGACAATATGGTCACTGTAAGTATAGACTATTTTCACTAACTCATTTGTTTATTTAACAAAAAAATATTGATTACTTACTGTGTACCAGGCTCTGGACCAGTGTAGAGATAGAGATAACTTTGAGGAACTCAATGAACAACAAGGGAGATTCACAGACCAACAAAGAATAGCAGCTACCAATTATTGAATGTGTATATGTTCCAGGTACTCTGTTAGAAATTAAGCATACACTATGCAATTTTATGTTAAATAATTTCATAAAATATTACTATTATTATTATTCCCATTTTAGGGATGAAAAACTGAGGTTAAATCACCAAACCAATTCTATTAAACTGGGGAAGTGGCCTTCAAAATTATATCATATCCTCGCTTAAAGTTTGAAGATATTTTGGCCACTTGAAACCACAATTCCAGAATAACATAACCTCAGAAATCATACTCTTAGGTTTCCTTCCAGCCTGATTCTCTAAATGTGGATGTTTAAACAGCAGATGATGCTGAGTCAGTGCGTCAGGTGGAACTCAATTGTTTGTGCCAGAAAATTTTAACTAAACTGGCTTATGTAATACAAGAATGTGTTGGCTTACACAATATAAAATTCCAGAGGAAGAATTTGAGTACTTCTGTGTTCCAAGTACAAAGTTGCCACCATGACTTGTTTTATTTTTTTTCCTTTGTTTATTTTTCTATCCCTTGACTCTGCCTTCCTCTATGTTGGCTCTGTTTTCAGAGAGGGTCTTCTGTTAAGTTTTTGAGATAGTTTCAAGCTACATTTTTCCAAATCCAAGTCTAGAAGAAAAGACATTCAGTCAAGCAGAATCCCGCGGATCAACTTTCATTTGGCTTAAGTCACACACCTATCCCTAAGGTAGTGACTAGGGACGGGGTAGTAGATTAAGCTATATGGTTAGAGGCTCCATCTGAATTACATGGGCTAATAGTGGAGAAATGGAATCACCAAATACACATCAGGGTAAATGGATTCTCAGTGGCCAAAATGTAACCAATATTTTCTATATTCTCTGTGTATGAAGAGCTTTGAAGGAAATGGACTACAATAACCTTCAAGGCTCTAGAATGTAAAGACTGATAAGAAAAGCTCAGAAATTCTTTCTTTCTATAAGAACATGACCCAATAAAGTGTGGGGCAGGTGCCAATTTGCTTCCACATTGCATTCACCTTCTCTTCCTCTCATGCCTCCTTGAGATAGTCATTCTAAAAACATCTTTTATGGCTTGAAGACAACTTCCCATTCACTGCAAGATTGATCTTTTCAATTTCCAGTGCTGGTGAGGGTACATCAAGCTTTAAAATAGAACTGAAGCTACTCATTTCTTTTTATGGATAATTAATTCACTCTTACAAAATAGGATTTATGCAAAGTAAGGAATCTAATTCTGGGTGTAGAATCATTTTCTTCAATGGACCAAGATGAAATTTCTTCCCTTTCAACTTATGATTTTGAAAATAGTCCAATAAGGAACTAAACTCTATAGTGTGTGATGACAAAGAATAACTAGCAAATTTAGTAGCATACAAGTTTCTGTGGCATTTATTCTGTTTCTGAAGATGTTTCATGGAGACGTTATCAATTGTATTATTAAAGGCTTGGGAAATGTCTGGGCTGAGATTTTTCTAGGACCATGGAGAATGGTCAAGCTTATTAAACTTATTCATCACAAAAGACAGGCTAAGACATTCAAATGATGGAACATCAAATTTAGAAGGGACTTCATGTTCCTGCTCTGTATGCTTTTGATAACTATCACCCATAATGTGAGGACCATATTTAATAACCATTCAGGGTGAGTCTGATGTTGAACTAAAAGGGCTAGACACATACCATTCTAGAGACCAACTAGTTTAGATGAGGTTTGGGATTGCAGGATCTAGAGTCAGGGGATTTGTGTTTGACTATCAATTCGGCCACTTGGAATGTTTGTGACTTGAGCAAGTTACTCAACCTCCAGTATTTTCATCTTTAAAATAGATTAATGTAGATATTTAAAATTATATTATTGTCATAGAATATATTTACATGGAATGCTAGAAATTAAAAAATTACATTCTCACATTTTTCAGTGTTTAAAACAAGTGTTTATCTTTCAAGTTCTAGTAAAATTCAGTAGAAATTTAATTGTTCATCTCAGAGTTAAAAGCCAGGCTGTAGTCACTTCCTGAATTATCAAATCTTTGGTACAAGCCCACCAACATCCTCAGTGACTTCATTTTATGTGCAGGCGACCTATCCTCACTTTCTCATCTTTAATGACCTACTGTTTTGCTCCACTTTAGACACTCACTGTCATGGCAACAAGGTGATAATTTAGGCCTTGCTATCACCCGTAATTGCTTGCTTGCTTTGAACTGTCGTTAATTCAAATTTCCCACTTCTTCACCACAATGTTATGTTCGTCCAGCTTCAGTTACTCATCCTGTCACCAGTCTTCAATTTAAGAAGACCCCATTCCACTGACCTTTCTTCCTTCACACAACCATAAAACCTTTCCTTTATTCATTTTCCTCATTAAATATTGATTTTATGATGTCACTATTTCAATAACCCTTGATAACGACCTAAATTTCCTTGCTCTAATGTATTTTATCACAACCCTCTGACAGGACACCAACCCTTGGTGCATCCAGTAAACCCAGTCATTCGTTTTCTCCATCCCTATACCACTCATGCTCCTCAAGAAATTTCCACTAGAGACAGATTTATTTCTCTGTAAGTTTGGATTTATCAGTCTCACTAAATGGGACCTTGGTATTTCAGAGCAATCATATTACATTTGTTTTTTGGCCAACTCTCTCTTCTACTCTCCATAACAGCTATTTTAGACATTCTTCCCTTGCCTCAATTCTCTGAATACATTTATTTTCTCTCTACACTTTCAGCAGATGACCTTAGCTTCCATTTATGATAGAAAAAAATGCAAGGAGATGTCATATTTTCCGATACCAAATACAGCCCTTCGTATGTCTGTGAGGATCCCATCCTTCTTCTTTTCTCTTACAATAGACAGACTAACAGTGCTCTTGGTTTAAGCTAATCACTGCATCTCTGCTTTATGTTCTGTCCTTTCTTTCTCACAAAACTCTTACGTTATTATTTCTTCTTTTCTCTTTATATTCAGCCTCGCCCTCTGAACTAGTTCCTTCCCATTCAAAATAATAATCATAATCTGCACTCACATGGCTTTTACTCTGTGCCAGACGCTGTTTTAGGTACTTGTGTATATTATCTCATTGCGTACTCACAATGACTCTATGAAGTAAAGTTTATCATCTCCATGGTGCAGATAAAGAAACTGAGATACAGAGAGGTTAATTGTGTTGCCCAAGGTCATACAGCTGGTAAATAGCAGAGTGATGATTTGATACCTGAAATTTTGGTTCTAGACTTTATTTCTAATCACCATGATGTGCTCCATTTTAAATATTCACAAATATCTCCTCTTTGTCATTGATTCCTTAGTTTCCTGCACTTTTGTCTTATCTCTCTCCTCCATTTCACTGAAAAATTACTTCTCTTTTCCCTCACCTTTTTCCCTTTCCCTTTCCCTTTTCCCATCTCCTTCCCTTCTTTTTTCCTCCTCCTCCTCCTCCTACACTCTCCACACCCCCACCCCACCTCTTTTTCTTTTATATTTGTGGTCTCTGTTTCCTTATCTCCTACTCCCTCTTCAACCCACTCCAATTTGGTTCTTCATCATTTCACTTAAGCTGCTCTTACTAAGCTCACAAATTATCTTTGGACTGATCTACACCAAGGATCTTTCCCAGTCTTCATGTTAACGTCTCTGCAGTGTCAACAATGTTGTACAGGTATCTGGGTTACATAATTGAACACCAAGGCTGAGGCTGAGTTACCTGGTCAGTCTTAGTCACTTGGGTATGTTTTTGATAACTAAGTCCTACTTATTTTTTGACCACCCTGTGTTCATCTTAAAGAAGCCTCACCTGTAGACTCCCTCCTCATCATGGTCTGAGCTACAACTAAAAATATCAAATTCTGTTGCATAGTAAGTCTCAAGATAAATGTAATTTATCCTGCAGGTCCACCACAGAACTGTAGACTTACTTACTTCACCATCACCAATTCACTCAGCAGTCTCCCAAATGACAGAGATGATGCTGGATGTGGTTGAACAGATAGACAAGGTTTCCTGAGTTCTCCAGGTGGACAATGACTTTGGGAAAAAACATTAATGAGGAAATAAATGAGTTTGACGAAAACACCCTAAAAAGACATTTTCTGATTACATTGAAGAAGCTTGAAGTGTTACTCTGGTCTTTTGGCCAGCTGTATGCTTTTAGCTGCTAGCAAATTGATATGAAAATAAAATCCTTCTTTCAATTCTGATGGACAAAGGACTTTCATGTCTATATTTGACTAAAGACTAAGTATCAGTATCCTATGTCTTTAGACGTACCGACAATCCTAAAGCAGTGATCTGCTTATAACTCTGACTGCCACGTTAGGTTGGGTAATTTCTCAGACTTGACTGGGAATATACACCCAGAGAGAAACCTGAAATCTCTAAAAGTTTGATATTAGAGCATGACCAGTATTGTCTTAGGTTGATGGTGTTTTAGTCACCTGCTGTTGTTTATGACATTTTTGTTTTTACTTTTCTTTCCTTAGATTCTTTCTTAGTGCTAAGTTTTTTTCCAATTGCAGGATGAGGATAAGTGGGCTAGATGTGCTGTGGGGTCTTAGGTAAAATATTCTGAGAATGCCTGATTGAAGCTTGGACAATCAATACATGCACATTTTACATTTGTCTCCAGGGCAAAATACGATATGATTGTTTCTCCCACTCTTCACACATTACTCCACATGCTTTTATGGGAACTTCTTTACTCAGCCATTTTTCTTAAATGTTTTTGGAAAGTGGGGTGAGACAGAAAGGAAAACTAAATATGTTGAAAATGAAAAGATGTAAGACTTTTCTACAAAATATTGACATTTTTATTCTTTGTAAGATCTTCAAATATTTGAAGATTTGGAAAAAAATTTGAATGCTAAACACCCGATTAAGGTCAATAACATGATTTTGAATGCTATTTCCTTTTAAATTTACCAAGACAAAAAGAAGAAACCAATTGACTTTATTATTTATTTTTATTTCATTTTTTTATAGAACTAGTCTATCCCTAAGCATCTCTTGAAATCTTTCTCCATGTTCTAAAAGAGAAAGGTGTTTTTCAAGAGGTTAATTCATATTACCGATAATTTGAATTAAGAATAGCACTTTTTTATTAAATAATTTTCATTTGTGGTATAATGAAATAGTACACTTGTTTTCTCAAATAGGTGTTGGCTTTGACCAGAGCGTCTTTAACTTTTTCACTGAAGTTCCCTCAATGACAGAGTATAGTGTGGCTCTTTCCTTTTCCCTGTCTGTTCAGTGTGACCCCAGGAAAACATGACTTTATTTTGAAGTACCTAGTTTATCTTCAAAACATATGCAAACTTTGAGTTCTACTCGATAATATACCTACTTTGAAATTAACATGAATTTCTAATTACAGAAAGAAGTAAGTACCTCTCATCATATACCAAAATCAACACAAAATGGATTAAATACTTAAATATAAGACCTGAAACTTTAAAACAACTTGAAGAAAACACAGGAGAAACACTCTAGGATGTATGGCTGGGCAAAGAGTTTATGAATAAGATCCTAAAAGCATAGACAACAAAAGAAAAGATAAACAAATGGGATTATATCAAACTAAAAAGCTTCTGCACAGCATAGGAAACAGCAAAGTGAAAAGAAAACCTACAGAATGAGAGAAAATATTTGCAAATTATACATCCAACAAGGGATTAATATCCAGAATACACAAGAAACTCAAACAACTTTACAGTAAAAAATTAAATAATCTAAATAAAAAGTAGGCAAAAGAGCTGAGTAGACATCTCTCAAAGGAGGGCATACAAATGTCCAACAGGTATATGAAAAAATGCCCAACATCACTAAGCATTAGGGAAATGCAAATCAAAACCACTTTGAGATATCATCTCATCCCAGTTAGACGGGCTATTATCAAAAAGACAGAATAAAAAGTGCTGGCACGGATGCAGAGAAAGGAGGACACTTCTGCACTGTTGGAGGGATTGTAAATTAGTACAGCTATTATGGAGAACAGTAGGGAGGTTCCTTAAACAACTATAGATAGAACTACCATACGGTCCAGCAATCCCACTACTGGGTATATATTGAAGGGCATGGAAATGACCATGTCAGAGGGATACCTGCACTCCCATGTTTATTGCAGCTCTTCTTACAATAGCTAGGCTATGGAACCAACCTAAATGTCCATTGATGGATGACTGGATAACAAAAATGTGGTATATATACACAATGGAATACTACCCAGCTACGAAAAGGAATGAAATTCTGCCATTTGCAGCAACATGGATGAGCCTGGAGAAATTATATTAGGAAAAACAACCCAGGTGCAGAAAGAGAAACACCGCATGACCTCATTCATAAGTGGGAGCTGAATCAATAAATAAAAAATAATAACAATAAAGAAAGAGAGAGAGAGAAATAAAAAACAATCACAATAATACATTGAACTTTTAGAATAAGAGAGCAGAACTGTGGTTACTAGAAGTAGAAAGGAAAAGGAAGAGGATAGGTTAATGAGAAATTAATGAGAAATTGGTTAACAGACACAATGATTATATGTTGTAACGATGAATAAGCTAAGTGTACTGATTTGACCATCACATATCGTACACAACTACTGATAGTCAACCTTGTACCCCACAAGTGTGTAATCAGTTACGCTTCAATTAAAAAAAGAAGTTAAAAATAGAAATATATATACTTCCAAGAATTACTTTGTATATTCATGGCTCTTCATTCCTTGTGCTTATTCATGTAGATTTTTGTCGTAGAGGAAGACCACAGAAAATAGACCAGAGCATGTCTAGTTAGCTCTGACAATTTAGGTCGTGTTTGTCAGATTTTTTTGTATGTCGTACGCTTTCTTCACAGTCTATTGGAGCTACATATTTAATCAGTATGTGTAGTGATTTATGAATGTTTTATAGAGCTGGGAACATGATTCTATTATTGTAAATGATTTTGATGGTCTATAGTCATCATATATTTACTTTCATGACATATTGCTAGAAGATTAATTTATGCTTAATCCTAAAAAATGGTATGACTTCTGCCCTTGAGAAGCTCAGAGAAATAGGAGAGATAGAAATGTGAACAGATAATTTCAAGGGAATGAGAAATGAGATCTTAGGGAGAAATACAAAGGGAATCTTGGGAACAAAGCAGAGTGGTGCTCAGCCGAATCTGGTATTGTCAAGATGGTATTTATAAATTAAACTTTTTGAAGAGTTTCTCCAGAATTTACCGAGTATTTGATTTTTATGCCAGAGGCAGTTCTCTGTCTAATAGTTTATCACCTTTTTATTTTGAAGTACTTTCTCTGTCTCCTACGCTAGAACACACACTGTATGAAGTATAATGACCAGCATGTAGCAGTAAGAATTCAATAAAATATGTCTGAGAGACATTTTGTATTTATTGTATAATAAATTGTTTTTATTGAATAATAACTGCCATATTTATTGAGAACCCATATAACAAGGCATGCATTAAAATCACTCTAAATTACTCCCTAGCCAGACAAAGCTTCTGGTCATTGTAATAGAATCAATATCACTGCACGGAATTGATATTCTTGGATTAAAACTGCTCAGCACCTGTTTTCATGAGGAATCCAGGCATCTAAGGAATCCATGAGACCAGCCCATAAGGTGAGTGTAGCTTATATACAATTGGAAGTGAGGAAGACCAGGGATTGAACAACACAATATATACTCAGGAAGGATCATTAAGGGGCAGAGCTGCAGACGGAACATGTCCAAAAGAGTCACCAAGGCAAGAAGGGTCTGAGTTAAGGAGGCCTTCAAACTAGAAATGCCCTTTCTTAAGAGCTTTTGATTCTCTTATAGGAAAGAAAACAAACAGATAAGTCTCAAATCTCTTTGTATCTTAGAAGGCACTACAGAAGAAACATCAGAAGATAAGTCTCAGATCATTTGTAGAAGTATAGCAAACGGTCAAGGAAGGGCAAGAAAAGGAAACAGCACCCATCAGCTTGGTGTACTCAGAGACTACAAGAGGTGTAAGGTGCAAGGACCGTGCAAGATGCAAGAGAAGAGCTGTAGAGGCAGAAATGACTCAGAACTGTGCATAAAGTAGGGCCATTCTTCAGGTGGTGTTGCTTCCTGGAACGTGCAGTTGTCTGGGAAGATTTCTAGGTAGTCAATGTTTTATGCCTTCTTAATCATCAGACTGTCACTTTTAATGAATCAGAGAAAAGTTAGCTCTAGCTTTTCAAAACTTAATAATCTTAACCGTAAACAGCAGATAGTTCATTTTATGATATTAATATTGTATCAGTTGCTGGTTGTAGAAATAAAACATGATTTGGCCACAATGCAAAAAAGAAGATAAAGAGAAAATAACTATAATTCCCTCACCTAGAAATGACAACTCTATCAGTTTTTCCTGATTATGTAATACACATTTGTTGAAACATCGTTCTCCTGACAAACTCATTTTTTAAAACTCATTCAATGTATTTCTTCTGTGAAATCTCTATTCACTCAGGGGTAATCGATCTGCCTCTTTATTATAATGTATTATATCATCTACTCAAATAAATTATTGTATTTATCATTCAATATTCTGGCTGCTTGTTCATTTGTCTCACCCATTAAACTGTGCTTTTCCAAAGAAAGGCCTTAACATATTTATGTTCTTTGCTTGTAGACACAGTGACCAGCACATGTTGTGCTCTCAATAATTGCTCGTGAGTGAATGAATGAATGCTCATCAGTTTATAAATTACAGTATTATTCTCATGGATGACAAGGAAATGGGCTTGCATGCTTTTAAAAAAATTATTATTTATTATTAGCATATTCACTACTGCAAATTATGATTTTTCTTTATGCCCTTTGTCACTCCCCCAAACCCTCTCCTCCCCCCGATCTCTAGTATCCTTAGGTTTGTTCTCTTATTCTCAAAGTTCAAAGTATTGTTGTGGTCTCTTCCTTCCTTCCTTCCTTCCTTCCTTCCTTCCTTCCTTCCTTCCTTCCTTCCTTCCTTCCTTCCTTCCTTCCTTCCTTCCTTCCTTCCTCTCTCTCTGTCTCTCTTTCTTTCTCTTTCTTTCTTTCTTTCTTTCTTTCTTTCTTTTTCTTCTCTTTCTCTCTCTCTCTCTCTCTTTCTTTCAACTCAGATATGAGTGAGAACATGTGGTATTTCTCTTTCCTCATCTGGCTTATTTCACGTAACATAATTTTCTTCAGACTCATCCATGACGGATGACTGGATAAGGAAACTGTGGTATATATACGCAATGGAATACTACTCAGCCATAAAAAAGAATGAAATTCTGTCATTTGCATACTTTTTATTTATTCTTTCAAAAAGAATTTGTGATCATTAGATTATATTGAAGTCAAATGGAATTATTTTTATTGCCTAAAATTAATTTTAAAAACTTGAAATTAAGATAATCTTATACTTATAGGAGCATGAAAAATTAATGTGAAAAATATTTTCAGATGCTGAATTTTACAAGTGCAAGAGGTCAAGATTACTGTATATTTTACATTCCTATGCCTTCAGGCCTTGGACCATATCTTTCTGTTTTCAAAATTTTTAAATTGTTGCTTTCATGGTTGTATATTTCTTTGTTTTGATCCTTTCCATTATCCTTTAAGAAGGTTGTAAATGTAGCTGGTGCTCAATCAATGTGAAAAAGCTCTCTGTTTTTACAAAAATAAAGAATATCCATCTGTTTGAATAAGTAACTATGTCTCCTTTATTTAGATGTGGTAAAGCCCATAAAAGTAAATTTTGGGACTTATTAGTGCATACAGTAATAGAGCTGGAGAAGGCACAGCAATTTTCTAGTATACATTGTTCACTTTAGAAGATGAGGAAAATAAAACCCAGAAATATTAAGTGACCTGCCCAAGGGCATACTAAGTTTAGTGTTAGAGCTAGGTTTAGGACACAAATGCCAGAAGTCTGTCTAACTTATGGATGCAGTAGTTAGGTGGCCAGTTGAGGATGACCAAGTAATAAGTTTAATTCTGTGGGTCCACATATCTGTTGTCTCTACAGCTACTATGTGCCCATATACAGCTATCCTATTCTATCCTGTCCTGTCCTCTCCTATTCTATCTTATTTTATGTAATCTTGTACTAATTTATCATATTCTGTTATCTATCTGCCCATTTCTCTGTCTCCTTATGTATCATCTGTGTACATCACATTGACTGAGATGTTAGAAGTGACAGATGTTTTATGCATATTACCTCACTGAAATCTGCTTAGAAAGGTACTGTTGCCTCTACTTTACAGTTGAGAGTAGTGAGGCTCAGAGTAGATAAGTAACACACTGATCCTCTCTAACAAGCAATTCGTAGAGTCACTTGACTCTAAAGGTCATTATTCTTCAATCTAGCAGGTTATTCTTACTGGAAGCAGTTCAAGGTGCTAGCAGCCTTCTCCTTGGCTTCATTCAAGTCTTTGCTTTCATTTCATGTCTTCACCTTCAAAGAGTGACCTTCCTTGAGGACCCTGTTAGCAGTTGAGTAATCTTCCCTCATCTACTTGCCTGTTTTAGTTTTTTTCTCTTTAGCATCCATCACTTTATATAGTTTAGTCATTCATTTGGTTTATTACCTGTACCACTCCACAGAATACAAGCCCCATGACATAATTTTTTTTTTCTGCTCTCATCTTTGCTATCCCTTGCAATAATGCCTGAAACATCTAAATATTCAATAACTTTTTGTTACATGTAGCAGCTTAGCCAAATTTATGCAATCCTTAGATAAATCTGAGGTTCCACCAGAAAAGCTCAGACAGCAACATAAAGTTCAAATTCTGGGGGTCAGAAGTAAATTTTGAAGACCCAGTAGTAGCTGAATGGGAAAAGGATCAGAATGAGAGCAGTTCAGGAATATTCATGGAATATTTGTAGAAAGAGAAGGCCCAGATGTATTGCTATGGGCAGAGATGGCATTTTTTGCTTGCCTTTGTTGGTTCTTAGAAGAATGATGCATAGATGGATAAACTTCTCTTAACAGGCTGAAGTAATATGGAAGAATGGAAAAGGCTAACTGCTAGCCAGTGCTGGTTTTGCAGCAGTCCAATCCTTTCCCAATGAGGGCCTCAAGAGCAGCTGTTAGGATCCCACAGGACCCTACTCATCTTCTTGGGGGAGGCAATCTGAATTTCATGGTCCTGGAGAATATTGTCTGTTCAGGAGAAGAGTCCTTAAGGGTTGATAGAATTATTGGCAGAAATTATTTCTTCCCTTTGCATGCTCAGTGGTCAGAGTAGGAGAGTTGCAGAATGGGACCTGAACAAGCAAGAACTAATTTTGCAGAGTCTGGTGGCTGGTCTGTGGCTTACTTAGGTCCGGGATGGATTCTTCTTTTGAATCATAGCTGATGCAAAAGTTGGTAGGCCAGATGATGAGGGCCTGAGCAGTAGGATTGCAGGTCATGCAGCAGATTACACATTTGATATCCGTAGACAAGTTCATTAAAGGCATTATTCCAGCTGACAGAACAGAACTTGCATAGAGCTTCCAGATTTGATGCTGTAAAGGAAACACACCACTATGGAAATAAATTACACTTTGTATTAACTGAATGATACATTAATCTTTTTTGCTACTGAAGCAGGAGAGAGCATGAGCAGTGAATGTTAACAGAGTGTTATATGGATATCCATTGGCAGTTCCCACTTCTTTGACTTGCTTGGGCAGGGAATTCAGAAATTGTTTTCAAAGAAAGTTTAACTTGCTGCAATATTTTAAGTAGCTTTCCTTTTGTGATCTATTCAGTTACAAGAGCTTAAGAAGCTTAAAATTTAAGATTTTAGGGTCACTGATTGTCCCAGCTTACAAATTTTTAAAAAGTGTCTCTAGTAAAAGTCATCGTTGGATGCTGCTCTTTTTTCTAAAGAATTTGAGAGATAAGAAACCTCCTGTTGAAGAGAAATCACAGCTCTTTCCAGGGTAGGGGATTGAAACTAACACAGAATTCTAGGTAATACAGACTGAGTTCTTACACTTATCAGCTGTGAGACAAAGCGCAGGTTGTAAAACCTCTCTGAGCCTCATTTCCATCATGTATAAAATGAGAACACTGATTCTGTTCTATAGAGATGCTATGAAGAGAAATGAAATGTCATATATAAAATTATTTAGCACTGTGCATTCAATAAATGGATTTTGGTTTTCCTTTTCCTTTTCTGGGAGAAGATAGAGGGAAAGACCCAAGACTAATCATACTCTGTTTCTGGATCCTATTCCCATCAAGGATTTGAGCTGGTGAGATTATTTTCAAAAGAACAGAGGTGTTGTAAAGAAAAAAAAAAAAAGCGGATGGGTTCTGGTTTTGGCTCTAGAATAAAGCAATTCATTATTTCTGTTAACTTTCCTGTGGATGGGGTTTAAAAACAGCTCTGTAATACTGGAATTTTAGTTTGAAATCTGGACATTGGATGGTCTTGTGCTTTCAGGGTTACTATAATAATTAAAGAAAACACAAATATGGTTGATTACCCAGTGCCTGGGACATACTAAGTGCTGATTAAATAGTAGCAGTTGAGTAATTGTAGTAGTGCAGTAGTAGTAGTGAATGTGTAAAATAGTAATCATGGAGACAGCTGTAGAAGTAGTTAGTTTTTCTGTTCTCTGTACTTCCAACCAATCCCATTATCACTTCCCTGTTGTAGCAACTCATCATCTCCTACTTAGACCATTATTTCCCTCCTCCTTCTGTACCTTATCTAACTAAAACACCACTGACAGAATGACCTGCTTATCACCCAGGTATGAGCCAGTCACTCTCCTAGTTAAACACCCCCAGTGGCCATCCCATGCCCTCTGGCGAAAGTCTAACGGTCTACACTAAGCCTTCCTTAATCAGGCCCCATCCATGTCTTTAGCTTTGTCTACAACTCTCTGATAATAATATTCATTCTTCAGAGTTCTCAAATGCTTTAGTAACTTGTATACCTCACATTGTATATTTCCCTTAAAATGTTTATTTTTTACACACCTAAATAAAAGCTTACTTAAAAGAGTAAAAGGTATTATATTATTCATGCTTTCTATTTTTAGTTCAATTCCTTTCTTTCCCTTTCTTTTTTGCCCTCTCCCTTTCCCGATCTAACCCTCCTTCCTCCTCACTTCCATCTACTGCTGTAATAACATCATATTAACACCTTAGGAAGTATCCTTTTACATTTTTTCATGCTCATATAATGTTATGTAAACACACACACATATATTTGCATATATATTCTTATTTATACATTTTACTAGATGTCTCCAATCTCTGTCGACTCCTGTGAAATTTAAGACCCCTTAAACATCTCTGAGCCTTTATTTTAGGAGAGAAATATGGCTAAAATTTCATTATTTCCTCAAGTCATCTCCTTTATCTGACTCAGTTACTGGACTGAAGGGCCCAGTATCTTTGAGTGCTTAATGTTTTTAATTTGAAAGTCTCATTGCCATTTCTGTCACCTTAGATGGGAGTGTTAAGAAGAGGTCATTGGTAAATTACTGACACTAGATGAACAATTTGCTCTTAATTAAAAAGCCCGATGAAACTCTCTTTGGGAAATGAGCTAATTCAAATGGGAGATAATTTAAGCTCGTCCATTCAGAACATTTTCTATTTTTCCTTCACCTAGTACATAAAATTTTTATTTAGTCTTGTGACATAAATTGGATTTGACAGGAGCAAAAACTTTTTTCCATTCAAACCATAAAATAATTATGTTGCCTGAGTTAACATTGTGTTTTCCCTTCAGAAAAATAATGAGTACTGCTTTCCCTAGAGTGATTATATAGCAGCAAAGAATGTAGCAAAGGTGCTCCTTGCTGGGGCTTCAGAATGGAAAGAAAACACTGTATCATTAAATGCACATATGACACTAAGTCCAAAGGTCAGAGTTCAAGCCCAGTTCTGTCATTTAACAGCTGGGTGACGTTGGACAAATATCCGAAACTTGGTTTCCTCATCTGTAAAAAGAATAATACCCCCCTTATATTGTTGGCTGTTCTAAGGATATAATGAAGTAATGGTTGTGAAAGGAATGTAAAGTACAATGTCGACGTAGGTAGTTGTCAGTATTAATGCCTCCTTCAGTGACGGACTGTGAGAAATGATTTTTTACCTGAGAGTCTGCCAGACAATAGACCCTCCAACCAGTGAAGATGGTCACTAGGCAAAATGCGACTAGAATGAAAATTTAAACCCAACATCTCACTTTACTCTAGATTCCTCAGTATATAATGAAGAAACTGAGGCTCAAGAGGTGAAGTGAATTGACCAAAATCACACAGCTAGTTAGCAAAAGACCAGGACTGGATACTCCATTTCCTGTCCAGTATTTTTTTTCCAAAATAACTGCTTATAACCTCATTAAATTTGTAGTAGTACTCTGGCTTGATATGAGCAGTTGGAAAAGAAGTGGGAAGAGCTTGGAGGTTTGTTCCACCTGCCCCATTCCCAGTTATCTCTGGAGGTTCACTTTTGCAAATTGTTTGAGATGATGTAAAGGAGAACTTCAGCTAAATTGAAATGAAATATCAAATTCTCAGACACAGAGTTAAACTACCCTCATAACCTGGAGTGTTCCCAGGCTGTGTTTGTGACTCAGTGAACGGTAACAACAGGTCAGTAACTGCACAGCACATTGAAACAACGTTTCCCAAGTAGTATTCCAGCGAATGCTTGTTCTAGGAATTATCCTCAAATAAAGTAGATATTTAATACATTGTTATACTCTCCTCTTGGTGATTCACAATATACGTCAGCATCTTAAAGCTCCTAAGCAATGTTACAACAAAGAAAACTGGTTTAATTTTGTTTAAAATTTATTTATTTCTGCAGAGAAGACTTTCTTCCCCTTTGAAATATGTAATATTGTCTCCTGAATAGTTCTTCCTCTTCCACTCAAAAAAAAAAAAAATAAAAGGAATATCAAGAGATGGCAGTGTCTGTCTTCATGAAGAGGCCCTGCACATCGCTGTCCTTGTCACACCCTGTCCACCTTTTGCAGCCCTCAATACAGCAGACATGGGCTGCTATGATTTGCTGGGTCTGAGAGAGTTCTCAGTGAGGAGAAGGAGAAGAGTTCAATACCAGGGTGGGATTTATAACTCAAGACCAAATGCAAATACAGACATCTCTGTGGATGCCAGAGTAAGTAGATGACGACGCTTGAAAATCAAATTAAATTATCACATCTCAGTGAACATCCATATGGACAGAGTACGTCCAGGTCCAGACACTGTTTGCTTCTAATGCCTTGATATGTGAAAGTCCCTCACCCATTTCTCTCACAACTTAGATGCAACTCGGAACAAATAGGAGAGAGGAAACCTCGAACTGCCATTCAAATTCTGAATTTGATGAGGGAAGAAAAACAAGAATTGGACCAAGAGTTATTCTTGACTTTTAGTCAAATGGGGACTTGAAATAAAAATCAAATTCAGAAATGGAAAAATAAAATTTAATTTTTTGCATCCCTGAGTTTGTGCCCTGTGAAAGTATTGTACCTACTATAAATTTCACAGTAGGATATACTTTTTTAAAATTTTATTTTGTCGATATACATTGTGGCTGATTATTGTTGCCCATCACCAAAACCTCCCTCCCTCCTCCCTGCCCCCCTCCCCCCCACCAATGTCCCCTCTGTTTGCTTGTTGTATCAACTTCAAGTAATTGTGGTTGTTATATCTTCTCCACCCCACCCTGGTTTTTTTGTGTGTGTGTGTGTGTGTGTGTGTATAAATTTATATATTAATTTTTAGCTCCCACCAATAAGTGAGAACATGTGGTATTTCTCTTTCTGTGCCTGACTTGTTTCACTTAATATAATTCTCTCTAGGTCCATCCATGTCGTTGCAAATGGCAGTATTTCATTCTTTTTTACAGCAGAGTAGTATTCCATTGTGTAGATGTACCACATTTTCCGTATCCACTCATCTGATGATGGACATTTGGGCTGGTTCCAACTCTTGGCTATTGTAAAGAGTGCTGCGATGAACATTGGGGAACAGGTATACCTTCGACTTGATGATTTCCATTCCTCTGGGTATATTCCCAACAGTGGGATAGCTGGGTCGTATGGTAGATCTATCTGAAATTGTTTTAGGAACCTCCATACCGTTTTCCGTAGAGGTTGCACCATTTTGCAGTCCCACCAACAATTTATGAGAGTTCCTTTTTCTCCGCAACCTCGCCAGCATTTATCGTTCAGAGTCTTCTGGATATTAGCCATCCTAATTGGGGTGAGATGGTATCTCAGTGTGGTTTTGATTTGCATTTCCCGGATGCTGAGTGATGTTGAGCATTTTTTCATATGTCTGTTGGCCATTTGTATATCTTCCTTAGAGAAATGCCTACTTTGCTCTTTTGCCCATTTTATGATTGGGTTGCTTGTTTTTTTCTTGTAAAGTTGTTTGAGTTCCTTATATATTCTGGATATTAATCCTTTGTCAGATGTATATTTTGCAAGTATTTTCTCCCACTCTGTTGGTTGTCTTTTAACTCTGTTAATTGTTTCTTTTGCTGTGCAGAAGCTTTTTAGTTTGATATAATCCCATTTGTTTATTTTTCCTTTGGTTGCCCGTGCTTTTGGGGTTGTATTCATGAAGTCTGTGTCTAGTCCTATTTCCTGAAGTGTTTCTCCTATGTTTTCTTTAAGAAGTTTTATTGTTTCAGGGTGTATATTTAAATCCTTAATCCATTTTGAGTTGATTTTAGTATATGGTGAGAGGTATGGGTCTAGTTTCATTCTCCTGCATATGGATATCCAGTTATCACAGCACCATTTGCTGAAGAGGCAGTCCCTACCCCAGTGAATAGGCTTGGTGCCTTTGTCAAAGATCAGATGGCAGTAAGTGTGTGGGTTAATTTCTGAATTCTCTATTCTATTCCATTGATCAGTGTGTCTGTTTTTATGCCAATACCATACTGTTTTGGTTATTATAGCTTTGTAGTATAGCTTAAAGTCAAGCAGTGTTATGCCTCCAGCTTAATTTTTTTTGCTCAGCATTGCTTTGGCTATGTGCACATTAGGATCTTTTGTTTCCACTATATCCACTCTCACAGTTCTAGAAAATCAGTCATTTAATTAATTAATACATTGAAAACACCTTTTGAACATCTGCAAGAGATCATCAAAAAGTTCATGGAAAATGCATATTATGAAAAAACTATGCATGGATTTCAAAATTTCTTTGCACCAAAATAAAATTGTACTAACTTGTTATAATATGTCTGAACAGGACCTAGTTTGAGGCATTAAGAAGGATAAGATATCAGTTTGAAAGGAGCCCCTATCAGAACAACATGAATTCTGCTGAATTGAAGCAGGAGCAAACATCAAATTTATGGTGACGCTTGGGTGGAAGAATGGTGAAATGAATGATGTTTTACAGAAAGTTTATGGGGACAATGCCCCAAATAAATCAGCAGTTAACAAATGGATAACTCATGTTAAGAAGGGATAAGATGATGTTGAACATAAAGCCTGCAGCAGCAGACCATCCACATCAATTTTTGAGGAAATAATTAACCTTGTTTGTGCCATAATTGAAGAGGGCTGATGATTAACAGCAGAAACAATAACCAATACCATAGACATCTCAGTTGGTTTAGTTTACACAATTCTGACTGAAGAATTACAGTGAGCCAACTTTCCAGTCAATGGGTGCCAAAACCGTCGCTCCCAAGATCAGCTACAGAGGACAGCAGAGCTTTCAATAAAAATTTTGAAGTGGTATCAAGATCCTCAAACCTTTCTTTGAAGAATTGGAAAAGGAAATGAAACATGGCTCTACCAGTACAATCCTGAAGGCAAATCACACTCAAAGCCATGGCTACCCAGAGATGGAAATGGTCCAGTCAAAACAAAAGTGTATCTGTCATGAGCAAAGGTCATGGGAACAGTTTTTTGGGATGCTCAAGGCATTTTTTCTTGTTGACATTTTGGAAGGCCAAAGAATGATAATGTGCTGGTTATGAGAGTGTTTTGAGAAAGTGAGCCAAAGCTTTAGCAGAAAAATGCCTGGGAAAGCTTCACCAGAGATTCCTCCACCACAACAGTGTTCCTGCTCATTCCCCTCATCAAACAAGGGCAATTTTGCAAGAGTTTCAATGGGATGTCTTTAGGCATCCACCTTAACAATCCCGATTTGGTGTCTTCTAACTTCTTTTTGTTCCCTAATATTAAAAAATCTTTAAAGGGCACTCATTTTTCTTCAGTTAATATTGTAAAAAAGACTACATTGACATAGTTAAATTCCCAGGACCCTACATTCTTTACGGGTGAATTAAATGGATGGTATTGTTGCTTACAAGTGTCTTGAACTTGATGGTGTGTATGTTGAGAAATAAACTTTAATTTTTTTATTTTTATCTTTTAATTATTTTTCCATGAACTTTTTGAAGTCCTCTTGTATTTTGAACAACATTCTATTTATATGAGAAAGAACAAGGCATGATTATTGTTCCAAGTTGTTTGTAGACCAGTAACACAAAAATAAATATATTGTAATAGATGCTCCACTGGTGATAAAAGTTTCGAACTTGACTGTACTGTATTGGCCAGTAAAGAAATTTGGAGTAAAGATGACTTATATAATTGGAAGGAAAGACATAAAATTTATCTAGTAAAAATAAAATGAATTAAGTCAGTAAGTTAAAAAAAGAGAACAATTTGACAAGACTGGTAGAAAGACAGACAAAACTGGACTAAAACAAGGCTGGCAGGATATCTTGTGTTTTTTTGACTGTATGAATGAAGGGAACAGGATCAAAAAGTTTTACCCATTGGAGTTAAAAATTCCATAATCCTGGAACTGCCATATACCATTCCTGATTGCCCTGTCCCTGGGCCCTCTAACTTATAATAATATCATAATGAGACAAATGAGTATACAAAAGAAGTATACAAAAGAGTGGAGTCACATGTTTTAAAGGTAGCTTTCTTTTGGAGAAAGTCTGAGGAAGATTAAAGAGAAATGTAAGTCATGAAACATTGATAGAGAGAATTTCTAATTATATATTAAAAGGTTATATTTTGCTTGAGCATTGGGAGGGCTCCTGTGAATGGTTTTTCCTTGTTATTTCTCATACTGGTTTGGTTATATATAGTGTCTATAAATTCGGTAAAAAAAAAAAAAAAAAAAAAAAAAAAAATATATATATATATATATATATATATATATATATGTGTGCTCTTGTTTATTTTCTTCATTAGGGTTGGGACCTGAAATAGACTTTGGAACACAAAAGGGCTGAAAAGTTTTGGATTGTTTCTCCTGAACAATTTGTCTGGAAAATTATCAATTAGCACCTGTTGCTTATATTGCTTCCATTATCCCTTACTTTGGGTCTTGGAAGGCTAAAATCATCTGGAAGGGGATTATGATTAGAACCTGGAATAAATGATCTGGTGTTTGAGTAGGATGTGAGCTGATCATTGTGGGGACCCTGGTATCCCTGCTCAACTAACCTGATCTTCAGCAGATGCAATTGAACTGGATCCAGATACTTCAGGAATGAACCCATCTGGAATTTGCACAGAAATACTCTCTCTAAGCCATTTGTGTTTGATTTAATACATATTTGGTCTAGAAATGGGTGTAGCTTTTCATGTATATAAAGAAACCTTCAAGGAGTTGGTTCAATGAATTGATTTGGAATTATCTTTGAGTAGTGAAACATGTCTTTCCATACACGGATGTGGGGATGTGTGGCAGGAAGGTAGTAGGACCTTTTTGCAAGGTTTGGATAAAATGGTAACTGGACAGATTCAAAACTTACTGTGAGAGAAGAAAGCCAGGGATGACTACACTAATGGCAGCAGCTTTGTAGGTCCAGTAGCCACCTAACCAGTTTCAAAATGTTCTTGTGCTGAATCTAAGAGAAAACCATGTTGTTTTGGTTACCATAGCTTTATAGTATAGTTTAAAGTAAGGTAGGACAATGCTTCCATATTTATTTATTTATTTATTTTCCCCAAGTATTGCTTGGTTATTTGGGGTCTTTTGTTGTCCCATGTGAATGTTAGAGTTGTTTTTTCTCTTTCTGTGAAGAATATCATTGGTATTTTGATGGATTATATTTTTGTATCGAATCTATAGATCATTTTGGGTAGTAAGGACATTTTCACAATGTTAATTCTTTCTATTCATGAACATGGAATGTCTTTCCATCTTCTGTTGTCCTCTTTAATTTCTTTCAGCAGTATTTTGTAGTTCTATTGTAGAGATATTTCACCTCCTTGGTTAAATTTATTCCTAGATATTTTATTTTTTGGTACCTGTTGTAAATGGGCTTTTTTCCTGCTTATCTGTTGTTGGTGTGTATCTGCAGGCTACAAAATAAATAAACAAAAATCAGTAGTGTTCTTGTACTCCCCTCCCTTTTTAAGGAATCTGTCTTCTGTCAGAAGAGATTTTGGCTGTCTCTAATCTGTTATTATGGCTGCCTGCTAGTAATGGTGTGGGACAATGTCATGTGCACCTCTGTCCTGGATTTTGGCCAGTAATACCATTTTCTACTAAAAAAAACTACATCTCCTAGGAGATGAATTAACTTTACATCTTGAAGCAGAAAATATCAAGATGAGTTTGAGTTATCTTGTTTTTGTAAAACATAAACTAAACAAAAACAAAACCCAATCAGCCTAAAATTGGACTCTTAGTTGCCAAGCAATAATAATTCCATAATAAGAAACAAGTATCACAGCCAATAGAGTTAAATTGAAACTTTTGAATGACCCATACATTAATGATAAACATAGGAAATGTAATACAGGATAGATTGAAGATAATTATAATAGAGAGAAGGGTTTCCAAAATTATGCACAAAAGTGCTATTTATGAAGCAATCTAAATTATGTGAGTTCTGGAGTTTAGACCAACAATTAGATTATTAACCACAAATTAAAAGCAAATGAGAAATTAGAGGAGTGCTGATTAGAACATAAGAATATGGAAAATACTGAGGTAGGCTTTTTGTTAAAGGAAGGTGAAAATTTTAGAAACATGTAAAAGTTAGGATAATGTTGAATATGAGGTAGGTATGGATCTATGAAGGAACCTAGTAGAGAAGCATATTTTAAAGAAAAATGGGGCAGCTGTCGATGTTACTTAGCAGAAATAAAGTTAATTGTCAGTAAATCCGAAAAAAATGTGCATATTAGTAAAACCCTTCGGAGAGAGAGATCAAACAAATATATCTACTGGCAGAACAGCAGATTCTGTAATGAAGGGACCAAGAACATACATAGCTGGATCAAGACGCATTATCTTCCAAGTGCATTTGTCTGTAGAACAAAATATGCACATGTGCCACTCCAGCAGGTGGCAACCATTTTAGTCTTCCCTCTCTGCCTCTTTCTATTGGCCAGGAGTGTTAAGACAGTCCATTGCACTAAATGGAGAACCAGAAGTCAACAATATATGCAGAATATATAGGGACACAAAGGAGAGAGTTACAAACTCCAGTTTAGAGAAGACTTATGGAATTGGTGACATTACTCCTCTGAGTTCTAAAGTATAAGTAGGTGTTTTGTGGTCTACAGGTTGGGGGTTGATAGGGGAAAGAGAGAACTTTTCAGGGACAAAGCATAATATTTGCAAAAACAAGGAAGCAAGAGTGCATTTAAAGAACTGCAACTATTTGAAAAGTCTAGGATATAGGATGCTGAGCAGAGTGAGATGAGATATGTTTCAGATCATGGCAGGCCTTGAATGCTGGTTCAAAGCAGCTGGTACTGGGCCGGCCCCGTGGCTCATCTGGGAGAGTGCGGAGCTGGTAGCGCTGAGGCTGCGGGTTCGGATTCTATATAGGGATGGCCTGTGCGCTCACTGCAGACCACACCGTGCCGAGGGTTGCGATCCCCTTACCACTCAAGGAAAAAAAAAAAAAAAAAAAAAAAAGCAGCTGGTACTTACAAGACAGTCATTGACAAAAAAGTGAGTAGATTTAACAGGCTTTGAATATTTGCACTTGTAATCCATATTTTAACTTCAAGGCATAAAATTCCAAATTAATTGTCCTGACTTTTCATTGCAAAAAATGAGAGAATAATATTCATCTCAGGCTTCAAAAAACCTGGATAGTACACAAGGAGGTGCATTTAATATCAAAGAAATCAATATGAGCTCTTCCATTGATACGGACAATTCACATTAAGATCAAGCTAAAACAAATGCAATCAATTATGTGTCACAGGCTAGCTTTACAGAGCATCCTCTCCTGTCTTTTGGTGGTGCAGGACCCATCAGGACCTCCCATTCAGCACTTGGCTGCCAGTTGGGAATGTTACTCCTGTTCTGAACAACCTGCACCATCAAATCAGAGTACATCATCCAAGACCCCAATCATCACTGCATTGCTTTTGCTTGATGGGCTTTATGTTTCATTGCGTTAGAACCAGGTCCCAAAATGGGAAGCATATTAGTTTCCTGTTGCCACTGTAACATAGTTAGTAACTGAAAACAAATTTATTCTCTTGTCGTTCTGGAAGTTAGAAGTATGAAATCAGTTTCACTGGACAAAAAGTCAGGTGTAGGTAGGGCTGGTTTCTTCTAGAGGTTCTGAGGGGAGGATCTGTTTCCTTGCATGTTTTAGCATTGAGTGGCTGTTTTTATCCTTTGGCTTGTGGCCCCTTTCTCTGTTTTCAAGGCTCCTCACTTCAGCGTCTGTTTAGGTCATCACATCATCTTCTCCTCTTCTATAGCCAAATCTCCCTCTGCCTTTGTCTTATAAGGACACTTATGATTACATTTAGGGCCCACCTGGATAATCCAGGTTAATATTTCCATCTCACGATCCTGCTTGTCATATAACATGACATTAAAATATTCCAGGGATGAGGACCTGTTATACTGGGGCGTGGGGGTGGGAGGTTATTCCGCCTACCCTGGAGAGTGACCCAGAATCATCAAGCTTTTGAATTGAAAGTTTGCTGAGAGGTCATTACTACCACTGTGTTGGAAGACTATACTGTATGCTACTAACTTGATGAGCATTTCTTTATCTGCACCTAGTTCTTCTGTCCTTATGATCTCAAGAACTCAGCCTGATCACTTCTTTTTCTTTGAAAATTGCCCTCTTGGGGACAGTCTTGGGGAAAATCATTCAGCTCCCTCCCTGCTCATCTGTCTGAAAAAAAAAATCCTAAAACCCAAAAAACAAATGAACAAAATACTCACAGGCCCTCTGATTTTAATTTATGTAGAAAAAGTAATAAATATTGAATATAACCGACTGTACTTTTTCCTTAATGCTCATGGAAACCCAGTGTAATAGGTGTTATTTTCACCACTATGAAATAAGAAAATCAAGGCTCAGAGAAATCATGTACCCAAAGTCACACAGGAAATGATAGGTCTGTCAAATTCAAAAGCACATTATCTTTTCACTGCACTGTGCTGCTAAACACTGTGGAGATACAGGCAGTTAAGAAAGTTACGTACAGGGAAAGTTATGACAGTTCTAGAGATATTGTTAAGCTCTTGAGTTTACCATGCCTGGCTGATGGTTTCTCAGTCACTGTTCCAGAATTCCCATAGGCAATTAATGTTCTACTGTCTTCTTTCGTTCCCGATGGTAGTATCATGATCTCATTTTAAGAGGGAGAAAACAGAGGTACAGAGAAGTTTAATAACTTGCCTGGGGTCATGGAGAGAGTGGTGGAAAATGCATCCAGTTGTTTTAATGAATGTCAAATAATAGCCAAGGCATTTTATTTTATTTTGTCTTGTCTTGTTTTATTTTATTTTATTTTATTTTAAAATAACAGCCTTTCTAATTCTCAGGCAGGGATTACAAAGAGCAGCTAACAAAATAAGGTGTCAATCCATGGGCTTTCACCACCATCATGATCCATTAATAAAGATGGAAAAGAACTGATATCTTGTTTTGATGAGAAAATTTCAACTGGATGCTCCTCAGCTATGGGGCAATCTGGATCAGAAGAAGTTTTCTCTGAAGGAGAATTGACATTGTATATAAAATATAAATCAAGGGGAAAGAGAAAGTGCATAAAGAAGAATTTAATACAGAGTACCTTTTATGTCTATATTTAGTGGGTAGCTATGATGTGCCAGCTAGACCCTGCACTCCATACTTATTATATGTTAATTCTAACTCTCACAGCCACTAATGAGTAAGTACTATTAGCTTCATTTTAAAAATAAACATTATTTTATACCACTTTTAGGTTCACAGCAAAATTAAGCAGATGGTACAGAGATTTCCCATATATCCTTTGCCTCCACACACGCACAACATCCCCAACGATGGACATCCTACACCACAGTGGTATATTTGTTGCAACTGATGCATTGACATATATCATCATCATCCAAAGTAAATAGGGTTATATTACATTAGGATTCACTCTTGGTGTTGTACATTCTATGGGTTTTAACAAATGTTTAATGACATGTATCTATAGTCATATAGAGTAGATTCACTGCCTAAAAATCCTCTGTGCTCAGCCTGTTCATCCTTCCCTCCTCCCAACCTCTGATAATTTTTCTGTTTCTGTAGTTTTACCTTTTCCACAATGTCATAGAATTGGAATCATACAGTATGTAGCCTTTTCAGATTTGCTTCTTTCACTCAGTAATATGCATTTAAGGTTCTTCATGTGTTTTCATGACTCATTTCTTTTTAGCACTGAATAATATTCCATTTTCTGGATGTACCACAGTTTATTTATTCATTAACCTACTGAAGGACATCTTGGTTGTTTGCAAGTTTTGGCAATTATGAATAAAGCAGCTATAAACATTCACGTGAAGGTTTTTTCGTGGATATACGTTTTTAACTTATTTGAGTAAAAACTAAGTTGCAATGGTTGGGTCATATGGTAAGTCTGTTTAGCTTTGTAAGAAATTGCAAATTGTCTTCCAAGGTATATTACCACCAGCAATGAATGAGAGTTCTTTCTGCTCCATATCCTTGCCAACATTTGGTGGTGGTAGGGTTTTGGATTTTGGCCATTCTGATAGATAAAAAATGGCATCTTGTTTTAATTTGCAATGTCATTAAATTTAAATTTGTCATTTAATAATGACATATTAAGTTCAGCATCTTTTCATGTACCTATTTGCCATCTACATACCTTCTTTGGTAAGGTGTCTGTTCAGATCTTTTGCTTAGTGAGGTTGAACATTTTTTGTGTCTGTTGGCCATTTTTATATCTTCCTTTGAGAAATGCTTGTTTAGCTTCTTTGCTCATTTTTTAATTGGGTTACTTGTTTTTTTACTGTTAAGTTGTCTGAGTTCATTGTACATTCTGGATATTAATCTCTTGTCAGATGCATGGTTTGCAAATATTTTCTCCCATCCCATTCTGAGGGTTGTCTTTTTACTCTGTTAATTGTTTCTTTTGCTGTGCAGTATTTTAGTTTGCTATAATCCCATTTGTTTATTTCTTTTGTTGCCTGTGCTTTTGGGGTCTTATTCATAAAGTCTTTGCCCAGGCTTACTTCCTGAAGTGTTTCCCTTATGTTTTCTTTTAGGAGTTTTACAGTTCCAGGTCTTATATTTAAGTCTTTAATCCATCTTGAGTTGATTTCGGTATATGATGAGAGGTACTAGTCTAGTTTCATCCTTCTACACATGGATGTGCAGTTTTCCCAGCACCATTTATTGAAGAGGCAGTCTTTTCCCCAGTGTATGTTCTTGGTGCCTTTATCAAAGATCAACTGGCTGCAAGTTTGTGGGTTGATTTCTGGGTTCTCTATTCTATTTGTCTGAGTGTCTGTTTTTATGCTGGTATCATGCTGTTTTTGGTTACTATAGCTGGCTAGAGGCTTATTAATTTTATTGATTTTTTAAAGAATAAGCTTTTGGTTTGGTTGATTTTCTCTATCAATTTCCTGTTTTCAAGTTCATTGATTTCTGCTTTAATATTTATTATTTCTCTTCTTTTGCTTGTTTTGGGTTAAACTTGCTTTTCTTTTTCTAGTTTCTTAAGATGGAAGCTTGGATTGTTGATTTTAGATCTTTCTCCTTTTCTAATCTATGAATTCAATGCCATAACTTTTCCTGTAAACACTGCTTTTGCTGCACCCCAGAAGTTTTGATACATTGCATTTAAAATTTTATTAGGCTGAGATATTTTTTAATTTCTCTTGATAGTTCTTCTTTTACCCATGTGTTACTTAGACGTGTGTTGTTCAATCTCCAATTATTTTGGGATTTTTCCAGCTGTCTTTCTGTTATTGATTTCTAATTAAATTCCACTGTAGTCTGAGAGCAGATATTGAACATGTTAAGGTGTGTTTATGGTCCAGAATGTGCTCTATCTTGGTGTATGTTTCATGTGAACTTGATAAAAGTGTGCATTCTGCTGTTGTTAGATGTAGTAGTCTATAGATTTAATTATGTCTAGCTGATTGATGGTGTTTTTGAGTTAAAATATGTTCTTAATGATTTGCTGCTTGCTGGATCTGTGCATTTATCACAGAGGGTTGTTTCCAACTATAGTATAAGTTTTTAACTAATAAGATTTATCTGTGTTTCCTTGCAGCTCTATCAGTTTTTGCCTCACGTATTTTGACGTCCTTCTTGTTAGGCATATACATATTAAGTCTTCTTGGAGAATCAACTCCTTTATCATTGTGTAATGACTGTTTATCTCTGATAACTTTCCTTGCTCTGAAGTCTGCTCTGTCTGAAAATAATATAACCAGTCCAGCTTTCTTTTGCTATTATTACTTACAGTTCAGGCTTTCCTGCCCAGTACTGGTTCCTGTGGAGGCTTTTCTTGTGGGCTTCTGCCCTGCTAAATTGTGTCATTTTGTATAGGCTCATTTGTCTCTCCAATTTTGGGGGCAGTGGTTTGTTCTGTGACCTCACTTTTCTGATGAATCTAAGAAGAGTTGTTGATTTTTTAGTTTGTTCAGGTTTTTACTTGTTAGGATGGAGTGATGACTTCCAAGCTCCTTGCTTGCTGAACCAGAAACTGGAAGTCTTAGCTTCATTTTTTAATGAGAAAATTGAGGCTTAGTGAGGCTAAAATCACATGGCTATTTCGTGGCAGAACCAGAATTCAAAAGTCCAATGCCCCTCCTCCTTGTATTAATAAGTCTGCCTTCCAATTCATTTGACATGTACTGTCATATTGTGAGAATATACAGGATATTTAGGGTATGCTGTGAGGATCTTGTCTAAAGAATCTGCACTTGATTCATCCTTCACTTTCCTAAAACCAGAAAATTGCTAGTTTATGTGAACTGTGGTGGAAAGAACCTAAGTCTTGGAATCAGACGAGTCTAGGTTAAAGTTCAAGTATTGCATTTGCTTGCTCTGTGACCTTGAGTAAATAACAACTGTAAGCCTCAGATGCCTCATCTATGAAAGAGGAATAGCAAAATGAAATTTATGATGCTGTTGAGAAAATTAAAAAATGAACACAGAGACAAAAACCCTAAACTAAATAATAAATTAAGATTAATAATACATAAGGAAGATAACATATCATGACAAACTGAGATTTATTTCAGGAGTGTAAAGTTGACTGAATATTTAAAAAATCGACTAATGTAACTTAACATGTTTATATTAAGGAAAAAACCTATGGTCTCCTTAATAAATGTAGAGGAAACCGCTTGCTAGAATTCAACTCCTTTACATAATAAAAATATCTACTATTTTTACTAATCCCTATTTCCTACTTTTGGCTTTGCTGCTTGCCCCCGCATTGAATTAATAACATTCATTAGTTTACTGCAAAGACAGAATATAATTAAAAGTGAAGTGAGTCACTGCTTGGTCAAGAGTTTTAAAAATTTCTAATATGAAAAGAGACTAAAGACAAAGCTTCTGTTGTTGTTGTTTTTGTTTTCACCTGTGTGTTTTATTTTTCTTTTTATTGTTGAGCTTTGTTAATAGAGAAAAAAATTATTTTCTTTTCCAGTGTTGAGGCTTACACATGAAAATCCAAGCTGGGAATTCTGGAGTATGGTTTTTTTTTCCTTTATCTTTTAAAAAAACCCCAAAAATATAGATTAAAAAAGAAAAAAAAAAGAGGGGTTCCTGAGGTATGGAGCTGGGGACCGGACCCTCCACCCACAACCAGACACACTGCCAATGCCACCAGCAGCTAGGTAAGGAGCATGACAAAACCATCACCTCCATCTGGGTGGCCCACCAAAGCTAGCACAATAACCATGCTACAAAAGCAGCTAGATGCCACAACCACCATGCAGATGGTCCTCCAGCCACAGGAGTGCATTAACACATGGAGAGTCATCAGCAGAGACCAGGGAAAAGAAGAGGATGTCTCTCTCCACAAAGCCCATTCCAGAGTGATGAAGAAGCATTTGCTCTACAATAATATTGGGTGACCTGAACATACCTCTCAGCACTGGACAGATCATCTAGGCAACAAATTAACATTGTAACCATTACTCTTTCAGATGGAGAGAAGAAATCTAGGGTAATTAGAGGGGGGAGGGGGAAGGAAGTGGGGGATGGGGAGAGATTGGACAAGGGGCATAAAAAGTAAGTATGATTTGCAACAATATATATACTGGTGATATTGATTTGATCAACATATGTCAATATTGAACCCCCAAAATATGTATAATCAATTATGATTCAATAAAAATTTTAAAAAATATAAATAAAAATTAAAACTATTTTAGCAGTTAAAAAAAATGAAAGAAAAAAAGATTTGAAACAGGGCAAGTTTCTGACACACATAAAGGAGAAAATTTGTCTGGTGTGTGTGGAAGGGTGGAGCCTGGGATGGAGTGGAGAGAGGAAGGTAGGGTTAAGAGAATTCACCCTGAGCTTCAAAACCTTGCCAAAGAATTAGGGAACATGGGTAAAAGTTCTCAGGTTTTCAGAGAATCTAAAACATGGGGGCTGATATCCCATTTCTTTCAATATGATCCTGAGCAGACAGAAAGCCTGTTTTAGTCCGTTTTGTGTTGCTATAACAGAAATACCGGAGACTGGGTATTTTATAAGGAAAAGAGGTTTATTTGGCTTACTATTCTGGGACAGCTGCATCTGGCATGGGCCTCAGGCTGCTTCAACTCATGGCGGAAAGTGGCAGACAGCCGGCGGGTACAAACAGATCACATGGTGAGAGGAAGCAAGAGAGAGGAAGCAAGAGAGAGAGAGAAGGTGCCAGGGTCTTTTTAAGCAGTGAGCACTTGTGGGAACTAATAGAGCATGAACTCACTCATTAATCCCCCCACCCCCAGGGAGAGCATTGATCCATTCATGAGGGATCCGCCCCAATGATTCAATCAGTTTCCAACACTGCCACATTGGAGATCAAATTTCCACATGAGTTTTGGAGGGGACAACACATCCAAACTCCATCAAAGCCTCTTGGGAAAACCTTGTGTTTGGCATGTTCTGGGTTCAATATGGCCAAGGAGGGTTTGAGTAACAATGGTTGAAAGAAATGTATCCATGCATGAAAAACTGGAACAGACTAGTAGAATTCCACGCACTCTAGCAAGAGTGAGACATGGTTTCCCAAGAAGTAGTACTGAGAAGCTGGGATCTTAGAACATACCCAAGAGTGGGGTTAGGAAACTGTAGAATACAAAAACCATCCATCTGCACAAAGGGCTTATTCTGGACTGTTCTCTACAATAGGGTCGGTTTAATGGGGGCAGGACCTACCCATGTGAAGGAAACCTGGGGTTTTCCAGCTCTGCTGATGCCTAGGAATTCACTGCCTCTCTAAAGAGTCCATTGAAATGTATTTCCTTCTCTTGCTTTTGCCTTAGGGTCTGTTCTCTGTTCCTTGGTAGCTGGGCATCCATGTTGTAGTCTTTCTAATGTGTGAGGACAGCTTTAATATTTTTTTTTTGAACATTCAGAATCGTAAATTTTTAAAAAAATTCCATTTACAATAGCACTTCCAATATTTATTTATTTATTTATTTTAATTTATTATTTTTTTCTGTTACATTTTTATTTTTTATTTTTATTTTTAAATTTTATTTTGTCGATATACATTGTGGCTGATTATTGCTCCCAATCACCAAAACCTCCCTCCCTCCTCCCTCCCCTCCTCCCCCCCAACAATGTCCTTTCTGTTTGCTTGTCATATCAACTTCAAATAATTGTGGTTGTTATATCTTCTTCCCCCCCCCACGCCTGGTTTTTTTTGTGTGTGTGTGTGTGTGTGAATTTATGTATTAATTTTTAGCTCCCTACAATAAGTGAGAACATGTGGTATTTCTCTTTCTGTGCCTGACTTGTTTCACTTAATATAATTCTCTCAAGGTCCATCCATGTTGTTGCAAATGGCAGTATTTCATTCGTTTTCATAGCTGAGTAGTATTCCATTGGGTAGATGTACCACATTTTCCGTATCCACTCATCTGATGATGGACATTTGGGCTGGTTCCAAGTCTTGGCTATTGTAAAGAGTGCTGTGATGAACATTGGGGAACAGGTATACCTTCGACTTGATGATTTCCATTCCTCTGGGTATATTCCCAACAGTGGGATAGCTGGGTCATATGGCAGATCTATCTGCAATTGTTTGAGGAACCTCCATACCATTTTCCATAGAGGCTGCACCATTTTGCAGTCCCACCAGCAATGTATGAGAATTCCTTTTTCTCCACAACCTCACCAGCATTTATCATTCACAGTCTTGGATATTAGCCATCCTAACTGGCTAATCTCAGTGTGGTTTTGATTTGCATTTCCCGGATGCTGAGTGATGTCGAGCATTTTTTCATATGTCTGTTGGCCATTTGTATATCTTCCTTAGAGAAATTCCTACTTAGCTCTTTTGCCCATTTTTTGATTGGGTTGCTTGTTTTTTTCTTGTAAAGTTGTTTGAGTTCCTTATATATTCTGGATATTAATCCTTTGTCAGATGTATATTTTGCAAATATTTTCTCCCACTCTGTTGGTTGTCTTTTAACTCTGTTAATTGTTTCTTTTGCTGTGCAGAAGCTTTTTAGTTTGATATAATCCCATTTGTTTATTTTTCCTTTGGTTGCCCGTGCTTTTGGGGTCGTATTCATGAAGTCTGTGTCCAGTCCTATTTCCTGAAGTGTTTCTCCTATGTTTTCTTTAAGAAGTTTTATTGTCTCAGGGTGTATATTTAAATCCTTAATCCATTTTGAGTTGATTTTAGTATATGGTGAGAGGTATGGGTCTCGTTTCATTCTCCTGCATATGGATATCCAGTTATCCCAGCACCATTTGCTGAAGAGGCAGTCCCTTCGCCAGTGAATAGGCTTGGTGCCTTTGTCAAAGATCAGATAGGACAGCTTTAATATTTTTGTTAGGTGTTTTTAATTACTTGTCCTTTGACTTTGTTTCTAGGTATTGTTTTCAATGTGCCTCACTTAATATTCTTCCCATAAATGGAAATAATGCTTCACGCGTGATCAGTACAAAGTACAGTGGGAATGTTTTCTATTTTATTTGGATACTACACTTCTGATACTGTAGTCTAATATTAAATTAGATGTTTTGATGTCATAATATTGACTCATATTGAGCTCCCTGTCAGCTTTTGTCTAGACCTTTTATACATAAATGACAGTTACTTTATATCTTAATCATCATTTACTCATGTATTTGATTTTTACAGGCTCAGTGGGTTGTTTACACTTATCTTTATTAAATTTCATCATGGCAATTTGGCTTCTCTTACAAGGTTGTTGAGATGTTTGATTCTATTGTCCTCAGTAGCATCCCCCTAATTTGATTTGATAATCTTGTCTTATAAATATTTTTTTGCAGTTGTTGATTAAAAAAAGAAAAACTGACCAGCAAAGAATCAAACCACATAAATATGAATAAATTAATTAAAACTTTAAATATAGTAATTTATTTATTTATCCTTCCACATTATCATATTATGTTAACAATATAGCATGGAAGACATAATAGAAATCTTGGTGGCATATCAGTTAATGGTACTTCCTACTTTTCAGACTTACAGTACTTTCAAATTAAGGATGGTTTTAAATAGATTTTTTTACTAGAGGACACAGGAACTACTCTTTTTTAATGCTTTTTAAAAATACAAGTAACTGCCAATTTCTTTCCTTTTTTCCTCTCATTTTTAGGTCTATTTTTTGGTTTTTCTTCATATATATATATATATATATATATATATATATATATATATATATATTTATTTATTATTGTAACATAGTTGATTGTACATTTCTGTGGGGCATAGAGTTGAATATCATTACCCATGTGCAATGTGTAATGCTCAGTCAAGATAATTAGTGTATTCAACCTTATACAATATAATTATTTCCCATGGCCCTTTAACAATTACCCCCTTACCCGCCTCCCCCTGCCCCAATCCCACTTCTGGTAACCTCAGTTCTGTTCTCTCCTTTTGAAAGTCCAATGTATTATTGTGACTGTTTTATCTTTCTTTCTTTTTTTTAAAAAAATATATTTGTTTACTTTTTAGCTCCCAGTTACAAGTGAGGATATGTGGCATTTCCCTTTCTGTGCCTGGCTTATTTCACTTATCATGATTATCTCTAAGTTCATCCATGTTGCTACAAATGGCAGTACTTCATTCTTTTTTATGGCAGAGTAGTACTCCATTGCATCTATATATACCACATTTTCCTTATCCAGTTGTCCATTGATGGACATTTAGGTTAGTTCCAATTCTTGGCTATTGTACATAGAGCTGTGATAAACATGGCGTGCAGCTATCCCTCTGACATGATGATTTCCACTCCTTTGGGTACATACCCAGCAATGGGATTGCTGGATCATATGGCAGTTCTATCTGTACTTGTTTCAGGAAACTCCATAGTATTTTCCATAATGATGGCACCAATTTACAGTCCCATCAACAGTGTAGAAGTGTTCCCCTTTCTCTGCATCCTTGCCAGTATTTTTCCCTGTCTTTTTGATAATAGCCAGTCTAACGGGGGTGAGATGATATTTCAATGTGGTTTTGATTTACATTTCCCTGATGTTGAGTGATGTTGAACATTTTTTTCAGTGTCTGTTGGCCATTTGTATATCTTCTTTTGAGAAATGTCCATATAGTTCCTTTGCCCATTTTTTAACTGGATTATTTGTTTTTTATTATTAAGTTGTTTGAATTCCTTGTATACTCTGGATATGCATCCTTTGTCAGATGTATAATTTGCAAATATTATCTCCCATTCTGTTGGTTCTCTTTTTGCTGTGTTAACTGTTTCTTTTGCTGTGCAGAAGCTTTTTAGTTTGATGTAGTCCCATTTGTTAATTTTTATTTTTATTGCCTATGCTTTTGGGATCTTATTCATAAAGTCTTCACCCAGTCCTACTTCCTGAAGTGTTTCCCCTATGTTTTCTTATAGGAGTTTTATAGTTTCAGAACTTATTTTTAAGTCTTTAATCCATTTTGAGTTGATTTTGGTATATTGTGGAGAGGAGCTGATCTAGTTTCATTCTTCTTAAATATGGATGTCCAGTTTTTCCAAAACCATTTATTGAAAAGGAAGTCTTTTACCCAATGTATGTTCTTGGTGTCTTTTCTAAAGATCAGTTGGCTGCAAGTTTGTGGATTGATTTCTGGATTCCCTATTCTGTCCATTGGCTTAAGTGTCTGTTTTTATGCCACTACCATGCTGTTTTGGTTACTCTAGCTTTGTAGTATAATTTGAAATCAGGTAATTTTCTTACGCCTGTGGCTTTATATTTTTGGTCAGTATTGCTTTGGTTATTTGTGGTGTTTTTCGGTTCTATATGAATGTTAGGATTGTTTTTTCTACTTTGTGAAAAATGTCATTGGTATTTTGATGGGCATTGCATTGAATCTGTAGATCACTTGGGTAGTATGGATATTTTCACAATGTTAATTATTCCAATCCAAGAGCATGGATGTCTTTCCACCTTTTTTTGTTTTCTCCTTTGTTAAATTGATTCCCAGGTTTCTTTTTTTTGAGTGAATGTGTGTGTGTGGATGAGTGTGTCTGTGTGAGTATTATAAATGGGCTAGCTTTCTTGGTTTCCTTTTTTGCTACTCTGTTGTAATATAAAAACGTTACTGATTTTTACATTTGATTTTTTTGTCCTGCAACTTTATTGAAATTGTTTATCCACTATAAAAATATTTTGGGGTAGAGTCTTTAGGTTTTTCTATATATGGATCATTTCATATGCAAACTATGACAGTGTGACTTCATCTTTTTCAATCTGAATGCCCATGGTTTATTTCTCTTGCTTGATTGATCCAACTAGTAATTCCAATATTATGTTAAATAGGAATAGTGAGAGTGGGCATTCTTGTCTTTTTCATTTAGGATGATATTGGCAGTAGGTTTGTTGTATATGGCTTTAATTGTGTTGAGACACTTTCCTTCTATATCTAATTTGCTGAGAGTCTTTATCATGAAGAATATTGAATTTGTCAAATGCTTTTCCTGAGTCTATTGCAATAATCATATGGTTTTTTTCCCTTAATTTTGTTGATATGGTGTATTACATTTATTGTCTTGCATATGTTGAACCATCTTGATCCCTGGGATGAATCCTAATTGACTGTGGTGTATAAATTTTTTGATGTGTCACTGTATTCTACTTGCTAATATTTTGTTGAGGATTTTTGTGCCTATGTTCATCAAAGATATTGGCTTATAATATTCTTTTTTTGTTGTACTTTTGCCTGCTTTTGGCATCAGGGTGTTCCCGGTCTCATAGAATGAGTTTTGGAAAATGGACTCCGTTTCAATTTTTTGCAATAGTTTTAAGAGAATTGTTATTAATTCCTCTTTAGATGTTTGGTAGAATTCAGCAGTAAAGCCATTCCATCCTGGGATTTTCTTTGTTTGGAGACTGCTGACTTCTGCTTCAATTTCATTGCTTGTTGTTGGTCTGTTTGGATTTTGTATTTATTCTTGGTTCACTCTTGACAGTTTGTATGTGTCTAGAAGTTTATCTGTTTCCTCCAGGTTTTCAAATTTGTTGGCATATAGTTTATAATAGTTTGTAATGATTCTTTGTATTTCAGTGGTATCAGTTGTAATGTCTCCTTTTTCATTTCTTATATTTATTATTTGAATCTTCCCTCTTCTTTTTTTAGTTAGTCTACTTAATGGTTTGTCTATTTTGTTTATCATCTCAAAAAACCAAAATTCATTTCATTGATCTTTTGTGTCATTTTTGGGGGTTTCCTTTTCGTTTAGCTCTGCTCTGTACTTAATTACTTCTTTCCATCTACTAATTTTGGGATTGTATTTTTCTTGTTTTTCTAGTTCTTTGAGGTATAAAGTTAGGGTGTTTATGAAATCTTTCTATTCTTTTGATGTAAGTGTTCATTACTATAAAATCCCTTCTCAGTACTGCTTTTGCAGTGTCCCACAGGTTTTGGTAGGATGTGTCTTTATTCTCACTAGTCTTGAAAAATTTTTTGATTTCCTGTTTAATTTCTTCTTGGGCCCATATGCCATTCAGGAGCATGTTTTTTAATTTTCATTTGTTTGTATAGTTTCCAGAGTTTTCCTTGCTATTTTTATTTTTTAACTTTTATTATTTATTATTAGCATATTCATTATTACAAATTGTGATTTTTTGCTTTATGCCCTTTACCTGACCTATCAAAGCACTTTGCTTGTTACTGATTTCCAGTTTTAATCTGTAATGGTCTGAGAAAATACTTGAAAGGACTTCAGTTTTTAAAAAATTTGTTGAGCCTTAATTTGTGACATAACATGTAGTCTATCCTTGAGAAATTTCCATGTGCTGATGAGAAGAATGTATATTCTGTGGTTGTTGGATGAAATATTCTATAACTATCTGCCAAGTTGGATAGATCTAAAGTGTGGCTTAAATCCTGTGTTTCTCTGTTGATTTGTTGCCTAGATGATCTGTCCAATGTTGAGAGAGGGCTGTTCAGGTGCCCAGCTGTTATTGTACATGGATATATCTCTTCCCTTAGGTCTAATAATGTTTGCTTTAAATACCTGGGTGCTCTGACATTGGGTACAGACTTATTTATGATTGTTATGCCTTCTTGCTGGGTAGATATCTTCATCATTATATGATAGCCTTCATCTCTTTTTATAGTTTTTGGTTTAAAGTCTATTTTATCCAATATAAGAAGAGATAATCCTGCTCATTTTTGATTTCCATTTTCATGGCATCTCATTTTCCATCCTTTTGCCCTTAGTTTGTGTGTGTCATTACAGGCGAGGTGAGTCTCTTGTAGACAGCATATGGTTGGGTCCAGCTTTTTAATACAATCAGCCAGTCTGTGACTTTTGAATGGCAAATAATCCATTTACATTTAGGGTTGTTATTAAAAGGTATTGTCTCACTTCTGGTATTTTATCAGTTTCATTTGGATATTTTAAATATCTCCCATTTCTTTCTTTCTCTTTCATTGTTTGTCCTTGGTATTTGCTAGTTTTTGGAGGTGGTAAGATACAGTTTCATTCTGTTTCTCATTTACATTTTTGTTCTACCTGTGGGTTTTGTTCTTTCTTGTGTATTCATGGTAGTAATTATCATTTTGGGGGTTGCAGATGCAGGACTCTGTTGAGGATTTCTTGGAGGTCTGGTTGTGCTGTGCTCATAGTTTTTGTGCAAAATACACTATATCTCCTTCATTTCTGAAGGATGGCCTTGCTGGTTATAGTATTCTTGGCTGGAGTTTTGTGTGTGTGTGTGTGTTATATAGTACTTTGAATATACATCTCATTTTCTTATGGCCTATAGAGTCTGTTTTTGAGAAGTTTGTTGTTAGTCTGATGAGGACTCCCTTACAAGTGACTTGATGCTTTTCTCTTGCTGTTTTTAGGTTTCTCTCTTTGTCTTTGAGTTTTGCCAGTTTGATTATTATGTGCCTTAGGGAGGACCTTTTTGAATTGAATCTGTCTGGGGATCTTTGAGCCTTCTGAATCCGAAGGCCTGTGTCTCTCCCTACACCTAGGAAGCTTTCTACTATTATTTCATTGAATATGTTCTCAATGTCTTTTCTTTTTTCCTCCCCATCAGAAATGCCCATGATTGATATGTTGTGTGCTTAAGGTTGTCTGCTATATCTCTTAGATTTTCTCTATTTAAAAAAAATTTTTTTTCTTTTTTCTTTCTGGTCTGCCTGAGTTATTTCAAAGAGCTGTCTTCAAGATCAGAAATTCTTTCTTCTGCTTGCTCTAGCCTGCTGCTTAAACTCTCAGTTGTGTTTTTATATTTTGTTTAATGTCTTGTTCAGTTCAATGAGCTCTGCTGCATACTTTTTTAAAGTATTAATCTCTTTGTAAATTTTCTCCTTCATATCTTGGAGAGTTTTGTTCAATTCATTGTGTCATCTGTGTGTTCTTGTATCTCACTGAGTTTTCTTAAGATTTTTACTTGGAATTCCTTTTCCATCATTTCAAGTGTTTCAGCTGTATGGAGTCTGGTACTTGTGAGTTATTGTGCTCCTTTGGTGGACTTATATTTTCTTCATTTTTCACATTTCTAGTATCTCTAGTCATCTGGTTGAGCAGTTGCTCCTTCTGTTACTTTCCTTTCCTGAACTCCACTGATGACCTTCCTTGTATCAATGCAGTCAAGCAGTCAGTGGTCCACCTGCAGAGCAGCAGTGGCTACTATGGCTGCTGCTGTGGTAGCAGGCTACACCTGCAATGGAGATCATTATGTATGTGGCTTTAGCAGTCTGCCTGCATGGCAGCAGTGGCAGGCTACTTGTATGATGATGGTGGCTGCATGTCTGGTGATTGCAGCAGCCTCCTGTTTGGCTGCCATGTCCACAGAGGCAGGCTGTGCAGCTACAGTATCTGCAGTGGCAGTGGGTTTATCTTGCAGCAGTTGCTGTGGGGTTATCCTGAAGCAGGGGCAGTGGCATCAGCAGCTGCAAGTGCATCCCTGGCATCTGTGGTGTCCTTTGTATCAGCAGAGTTACCTCATGGGGGTGGCAGTGGCTCTGACAACTGCAACTACCTCCCTCATATTTGCTGTGTTTGTATAGGCAATGGGGTCACCTTGTTGGCAGCAGGGGTGCCATTGACTGCAACTGCAGCTGCCTCGTGTGTGTGGTGTCCTTGGTGACAGTGGGATTACCTTGTATGGCAGCAGTAGTGCTGGCAGCTGCAACTGCCTGTCTAGCATTTAAGTGTCCTTGGTACATGTCTATTTTTATGCCCAGAGATGCTCTATGCTATATTTGTTCCTTCATGTCTTGGAAAATTAGAACATCTAATGTATACATGCTGAATAAAAATCCAGAATATATTTACTAATGCAATACCTTGAAGAAAAGGACTTAGATTAAAGGGCAGAAGAATTTAGAATTCTGATTTTCAACAGTTGTTTTTTTTTTTTACTTGTTTATATCCATATGGGCATTTACACTCATATCTACATCCAATCACAAAATTGCCCCCTTCTGCACTGATAATTCATCTTTACCAAAATTCACCAACAGTGTCTAGTTATTGTCACACTGAAACAGTTGGAAGCTTCAGTGGTAGTGGCAATAGATGTATGGATGGTCCACACAAAGTGGTTCCTTTAAAAAATTCTCTCTATGTAATACTTTACTGTTCAATATTATTATTGAATGAGTAATCAAAAATGTCCAAATCTCATTTTATATCTTCTTTAGTTAGTTGTTTATATTTTTCTTCCAAAGTTTAGTGAAATTCAAAACATTTATCATTTGAGTGTGAAAGTCTTGAATTCAAATCCCAGCTCTAAACCTACTAGCTCATTGACTTTGGGCAAATTATTTATCTTTGCTGAGCTTTTTTACTCAGCTCTGATAATAATACTGATTTGGGGGCTTTTGTAAGGATAAAGTGAAATAATGTATGTAATGGAGCTAGCAGATCTGGGGGCACATACGAGGAACTAAATAGTAGTTAGTTTCCTTTCTCTTCCCTACCCATAGCAAATTTATAGTTTTGGACTGTTCTAATTAGACCATCAGTATAAGTTTAATTATAAATTTACTCACATGAACTACTCTTTGTAATTGCCATCATGCTTTATTACTACTACTAATAAAATTCCTCATATACATTGATATCAACAATCACTATTTCAATTACCCATATAAATCTACCAGTACCTAGTCACTGTTATGCTTCAGCTCTGAATATGACACATGGAATGATGTTACCAGCCAAGTTCAAAAGAAAGGTTGTACTATCTTCTCAGTTGCTAGGATTGGGACCAGAGTGCTCAGTCAATCTTGCCATTCCTAGGGAGGAATGAGAACTTTGGACTTGCAGTTTGGAAAATTCTTTTTCCCCTCTTTTGTCTATCCTCTGGTAACCTTTTTTATTTTATACCCTCTAATATAAGCTTTATCTTTTCTTATTGATTTAATAACATAATTATTTTCTAACTCACTATTAAAGTAGTTATCATTATTACAAATTTTATGCACCCATAAAACTTTCAATATTATAATTTTTGTAATGATTATATACATAAGGCACTTAAATTGGTAGTATCTGAAGAATTGAAGCTCAAATTTTGCAAATCTCATAACTCAAAAATCACACTTATTATTAATTCCTTTTCACAGAACAACATTCATTCTATGATAGTAGGAATAATGTTACAGAGATAGATCACAGATGAATCGTGCAGAGTCCTGTACACCAGGTTAAGGAGATGTTATTTTATTTTCCAAGCAATGGAGAATAATGAAAAGATTTGGAGAAGGGGAGAATGTTTTGTGACATGCATAAAGATATTTTAGGCAGAGTTAGTCTTTCACTAGAGTAAAGGTAGAAAATGTAGGAAAGTTAGGTTGAAGATCTTGTCTAAGTGGTAGAAAGATGAAAAGAAGCAGATGAATGCCAGTGATGTCTTGAAAAGGAATTTCATTCATGCACTTATTAATTCAATGTTTGCACTATTTTTATGCCCCTATTTTGAGCCTAGTGCTGTTTTGGCATTGAGGACACCCAAATGAATAAGTCATGTTCTTTGCCTTGCTTTAGAGTTGTGTGGCATGATGGCAATATGACAGAAGTGAATTAACAGCTGGTAAGACAGGGTGCTGTTATGTGAGCAGATGGAGAAGGTACCTAAGCTTGTAGCAGTGCTCACAGATTCGGCTGACTCTTATTAAAACCTTGCTTGAACCCAAAGTTTCAAACTATTTTTGGTGTTCTGAGTTATGAGAAAAAATTAATAAATACTCTTTTTATGCATCTATGCCTTGGAGTCACCAGATTTGAAATGAAAATAATAGAATCCAGCAGATACCATTTTATAAGTCCCCTCCTGGTGTGCAGAACATAACAACTTCTCACAATGTTCACATCACTCTAAATGTGTATGTGGGTGCTCCATTTTTATTTCAATATCTCTAGCATCTGTCAGAATGCCTGGCACATAGTAAATGCTCAAGGAATGCCTACTGCAATGTCATTGTTGAATCAGTGCAACAGTTGCCTCTTGTAATTCTTTGTTTTTCTTCTCTCCACATATTTAATGACGAAACATTTATGACTTAAAAATCCATGAACATCTCTACTGCCTCATTTAATTCTGTGCACCTTGGCCGAGGCTCTGGCCTTGAAAAAGCAAACCAAGTCTTTTAATATTTTCTCATATTTTGTCCATGTATCTCAGTTGCAAAATATTGGTCCCTGGCTAGCATTCATGTGACAGCTTCTCATATGAATGTTAAACAGGTAACGATGATGCTCTATAATTACAGTGCTTGAAATGATTGGAAATAAATTGGCACTCCAATTATAGATGCATGAAAGAGGCACCAGTATATCATAGTCAGTCCATTAATTTCTAAAGTGGTTCAGGCCATCTCACTATTTCAGTGACATTCCTTATTCACGGCTGCAATGAATCACTCTGAATTGTGGTGTCTCAAAATTAACAAGCTGAAGGACAATTTTTTTTTAACCTAAAATATACCAGGTTATTTTTTCCTATGGACAAGGAGAAAAAAATGCAAACAGGGAGCTAGGGACATATTATTAAATTATGCTAATTCCATATGCAGGATTTGGAACAACTGAAATAACAGGGTTTGGGTGGGCTTTGTTTTTATTCTTTTTAAATAAACATGCTAATTTTTTTCTCAATATACTTGAACTAAAATCGAAAACTTCCAAATATGTCAAAATTAAATTAGGAAAGTAACATTCTTCAGTGTTTAATTTTTCAGTCATATGAAATGTTCATTTGAGTTAGCCCTAAAATTTCACCTTTTACATAAAACTAATGTAAGAGATATGCTGAATATTTTCAAAAGTGTTTCTGTAATGGTCATAAGTTGCAGTTACCTGCACATGTTTTCAGAAGTTTCTCTAGACATACTATGGACTTATATCCATGGGTTTCTCTAAAAATGACATTCATTTGATTGAAATGACTAAGCCCTAATAATACCATCTTTTCAGGTTACAGCTGTAACCTAAGAATCTAGGGGCATGCTCAACCCAACCATTAAGATAAATAAACCTATAATTGATCAATAGATAATAAGCTCCTCCGCTGCATGATACTTTCCTTAAGGGTAGGAGCTATACCTTATCCATTCATTTTGCACCTTCTTGGCATGTAGGGGATGCTGAATTTATTCAGTGAATGTTTTTGACTACAGCCGAAATATAATTTAATTTCCCCAAATTTAAAATACATGAAAAGAAGTTAGAAGAATATTTTGTAGAAAAGGTGATATAACAATTAACTTCAAGTTGAGCATTTTATTTTCTAAAAATAAATGCCTATTATGGAAAAATACATAAGATATTCTTATAAAAATCAAATGATACATATAAGGATAAAATCTGCTGGCATAATTTATATTTTTACAAGAGATAGTTTTTCATGGTGACAAAAAAAACCTATGTCAAACTTCTGATATTACTGTAAAAGTTCCTGTAGAACTTTTATCAAAAGTCTTCTAATTTTATTTTGTCGATATACAATGTGGTTGATTATTGTGGCCCATTACTGAAACCCCCTTCCCTCCTCCCTCTCCCCCCCTCCCACCCAACAATGTCCTTTCTGTTTGCTTGTCGTATCAACTTCAAGGAATTGTAGTTGAAAAAAAAAAAAGAAAGAAAGAAAAGAAGAAAGGGGCCAGCTCGTGGCTCACTTGGGAGAGTGCAGTGCTGATAAAAAAAAAAAAAGTCTTCTAAAGGTGTTTATTCTTTTTTACTAACATCCATCACAGAAAATTTTAAACCTATACATGAATACAGAGAATATATTGTGAACCTCCATGTATTTATCATCCATCTTCAACAGTTATCAATACATGGCTAATACGGTTTCATTCATTTTCACACCCACTATGTGGCCTCCGTCATGGGATTATTTTGAAGACCACTCAATATTATATAATTTTATTTATAGATATTTCAGCATGAATATCTATAAGATAAGAGCTTTTGAAATATAAGCACAATACTATTATCACATATAAAAATGAACCATTCCTTAAAATTATCATATATAGTCAAGGTTCATATTTCTCCAATACATATGTATGCATATATATGCACACACACACACACACACACACACACACACACGCACGATAATTTCCCTCTTCTTTTTAAAGTTGCATGAACCAGGATTCAAAGTCCACACCTCTGAAATCTGTCCAGATTGGTGTTTACCACCTGATATCTCCCCTCTCTTCCTCTTTGCCTCCCTCCTTTCCTGTCTAACCTTTCATTCTTCCCTTAATTATTTATTGTGGAGTAGGTGCCAGGTAAATGAGAGGTTTCAGGTCCCAAAGATGAGTGGAATATTGTATTAAGCTCTGCTGTCTGGGTTCATATAAGGGTATCTTCTCCCACTGGTCCATTCACTAGTCACAAATACTTTCAAGATTATGAGCTTATATTTATTTTATTTATTTTGCCTAGAAGCTTTTGCCTCCGTTGACTTGTCTATTCTCAACCTTGGAGGCCCATTCCAAACGGGAGACTTTCTTTAGTGAGACTTTCTGGATTATCTAAACAAAATTCATCTGTGTCATTTCCTATAGCCACTTACATATGCCATAATTTAGCACTTGTATAACTTTGTCTTGTTTTACTATTATTAATGTATCTTCGCCTACCTCACCACATTGAAAATTTCTTGAGTGCAATGTATGAATCTCTCCTGTCTTATCTCTAAACCTGTGTTGGGGTTAACCATGTGATAATAAAATCAACAAATATCTTTTCAGCCTGTCTGTATCAAGTAATGTGCAACCTCAAGGAAGAAGTGCAGTGCCTAGCACAGTGTCTTACACATAACAAGGGTTTAATGTTTGTGGAACTGAATTAAATTAGATGATATTTCAAAATTTATACACAATTTTTAAACTAAAACAATGTAGTACAGTAGAGTGCAACATTTTTATTTAGGGCTTGCTGAAGATAATTTCAAATAAGAAAGATAGCTATTTCTTCATGATAATGTAGCTAATTTGACCAAAATGGTCAAAATGAGTGAGATAAGCAATTAACTCTTCATTACATTTTCATGACATCACCCCCTTAGCTATGAATCCTCCAGAGCAGTGGCTATACCCAAACCATTACCAAGTACAGTGCCTAGCATATTGTAGGTGTTAAATAAATTGTTTCATAAACTATCAAACTGTGAAAGAATAAGACAAATAAAAATGTTGAAAAGGCCAGAGAAGATTAAGAAATACACTGCTGTTTTTCTTCTGACAGTTACATGTTACAGAGACCAAGCCGCAATAGGGAAGGCACATAAAGGAGGTTTATGTTCATTAAAGATCCATTATGTTTAATAGTTGATGGACTGTGCGCTGTATGTGCCATGTTTCACAGCCCAAGACTATATTTCTTTTTTAAAAAAAATTAATTCATTTCTTTTTATTGTAACAAAGTTGATTGTACATATCTGTAGGGTAGAGTTGAACATCAATATTTGTGTGCAACATGTGATGCTCACATGAGAATAATTATTATACTCCATAATATACACTGTCATTGCTATTCATGGCCTTTTACCCATTCCTCCCTTTCTTCTCTCTTCCTGCTTCTAGTAACTTCATTTGTCCTTTGAAAGTTTAACGTATTATTGTGAACATTGTATCTTTCTTTATCTTTCCTTCTCTTTCTTTCTTTCTTTTCCTTCCTATCTTCCTTCCTTCCTTCCTTCCTTCCTTCCTTCCTTCCTTCCTTCCTTCCTTCCTTCCTTCCTTCCTTCCTTCCTTCCTTCCTTCCTTCCTTCCTTCCTTCCTTCCTTTCTTTCTTTCTTTTCTCTCTCTCTCTTTCTATTTATATGTCTGTTATTTTAGCTCTCACTTATGAGTGAGAACATGTGGTATTTCTCTTTCTGTGTCTGGCTTATTTCACTTAATATGATTTTCTCTAAGTTCATCCATGTTGCTGCGAATGGCAGAATTTCTTTTATTTTTTTTTTTTGACACTGGGAAAATTTATTTTATTTTATTATTTTTATTTATTTTATTTTATTTTAACTTCTCAACATACATTGTATTTGATTTTTGTGTCTCTTTACCCATTCCTCTTTTCCCCTCCCTCTCTCCTTTACCCCCCAACTACATCATATCTGTTCTCTCAATAAGTTCAAGGAATTGTTGTGATTGTTGTGTTTTCTTCCCCCACCCCCCACCATTTATTTGTTTGTATATTTATTTATTTTTAGCTCCCACAAATAAGTGAGAACATGTAGTATTTCTCTTTCTGTGCCTGACTTGTTTCACTTAATTTTTCTAAGTCCCTCCATGTTGCTGCAAATGGTAGTATTTCATTCTTATTTTTATAGCAGAGTAGTATTCCATTGTGTAGTTATACCATATTTTCCTTATCCACTCATTTGATGATGGACATTCATATTTCTTTTTTTTTTTTTTTTTTTTTTAAATTTTATTTTGTCGATATACATTGTGGCTGATTATTGCTCCCCATCACCAAAACCTCCCTCCCTTCTCCCTCCCCCCCTCCCCCCCAACAATGGACATTCATATTTCTGACTGGACCATTTCCTTGGGCAATTTTGATGAGTCTTTTAAATTTTAGTTGAAGCAATCACACAAAGGAAAAACAAAAAGGGCCAATGCCATTTTTTGGCCATATGTCTTGTTTCTCTAAATAGACTACACTTTTCTAAAGATGGTGTAAATGTTAGACAAAGAAATTAGAGACTGAGTCCAACTTCCCAGCTAGTTTCCTGATTTTGAGTATACCTAACAGTTAACACTTTGAGCTTTGTACTAATACTTTATATCTCATTTAATCCTTGTTAAAATTTTATGAGGTAGGTACTATTTATTATTATCCTAAGGCCCTATTACCCTAATATGTAATTGGAAGAGCTACAAAGGTTAAACTGGAGAAGTTTTATATAAAGAATTATTAAGATGACAAAAGAATAATTATCAAATATAAGGAAATTGTACGGCACTCTAAGGCTGAGGGAAAGTACCCAAGGAAGAACAAACTTGGAAGATGTTTAGGCCTTCTTGTAGGAGAAGGAATGGTTCAGTCCACTGGACAGCAGAGAAGCTCCCTTGTTTGACCAGTGGTGGGAGCTGGTGGGAGTTGCTGGCAAGAAATAGGCAACTGTGCACACTGCAAGCAGGGTAGCAGGAGATCAGCTGCCAGGGGTGTGGGTTTGCAGTGAAAGTCTGGTACAGGCATGGACAGGAGGCCTTTAGAGCATGTAGGCTGCGTGGGGCTCTGGCTTCTGAATTTAGAGGGCTTTGGAAAGGTTATCACTAGGTGAGGCTGTAAGGTCACAGTGGGACTACATTTTGGGCCCAGGGTGGGGGCAGTGCTCTACCAGATGACCTCACACCCACAGTGCTCACCCCTGACCCCTGTTGGAAACTGCAAGACAGCCCCTTCTTCCTGCAATGTTCCTCCAGCACCCTGTACTAAGAAAGCTCAACATTGTGCTCAGTTTAAGGGAGAAATGCTTAGAGGAATTTTGTTGTTTATCATAGAACATGTATTGAAGGGTACATTCTAAGAGAAGAGGAAATAATTGATAACTGACACAGTGACCATCAGATGTGGAAGATGTTAAAACTAATTCTCTTTTTTCTCACGATAGGTTTTGTGTGTTTTTTGGAGAGCCCCATCTTCTGTCTCCTGCCTTTTCACACTGGTTGTTTATGACCTTTTCACACTGGGCTTCTGGCTTTCAGCATTTACCTTCTGCTGTGTCACTTCTCTCCTCCAACTTCTGTGGGCAAGCCCAATCTTGGCTCTCATCTAATACCTTTGACCTCCTTTCAAGTGAAATGTAGACCCTCTCAATGCAGTTCCCTTTCAGTTACCGACTCATGTTCAGACTTTCCAGGCCTGGTCAGGTTCCAATCCCTATGTCCCTCCAATTCCAGGCATATCTGCCAAGCCCTCTGTCATGAAGCCCCCCACATTTAGGAGAAGCTTCCTCCTTTCCTTCCTTGTAAGCCTCCCCTGCAAGCCCCCAGCACACACAGACACATGCACACACACACTGATAATTCTCTGTAAACATTTATTTGCTATAATTCTTTTCAATGTCCCCATGATGCAACTTGGATGTGGGTGATGGGTGAGTACTACCAAAACTGATTTTATAGTCTCATGGCATGTCCTGCAGATGGAATCACCATCTCCTGGAGAGGTGTGTGCAGGTGCTTCGCATTTCCTAGCTTTGGGGCCTCGGCAATAATGGGATGAAAGAAAAATCACATTTTAACAACTTGATAAGAGGATATTATTTTCTTTTTTCTTCTCCTGCATATTTTATTTTTTATTTTTAAAACATATCCATTACTACAAATTATAACTATTCTTTATGCCCTTTACCTGACCAGTCACTCCCCAACCCCCCTCTCCTTCTTCTTCCCATCTCTAGTATCCTTAGGTTTGTTCTCTCCTGAAAGTTCAATGTATTATTGTGGTCCTTTTCTTTCCTTTCCTTTCCTTTCCTCCATCCCTGCCCCCTCCCTCCCTCCCTCTTTCCTTCCTTTCTCCTTTCTTAGCACCCAGTTATGAGTGAGGACATGAGGTATTTCTCTTTCTGTGTCTGGCTTACTTCACTTAACATAATCTTCTCCAGGCTCATCCATGTTGCTGCAATGGCAGAATTCCATTCTTTCTTATGGCTGAGTAGTATTCCATTGTGTATATATACTATGTTTTCCTTATCCAGTCATCTGTTTATGGACATTTAGGTTGGTTCCATATTTTGGCTACTGTAAATACAGCTACAATAAAAATAGTAGTGTGGGTATACCTTCAACATGATGATTTCCATTCCTTTGGATATACAACCAGTAGTGGAATTGCTGGATCATATGGTAGCTCTATCTGTCGTTGTTTGAGAAACCTCCATACTGTTTTCCATAATGGCTGTACTAACTTACAGTCCCACCAACAGTGTAGAAGAGTTTCCCTTTCTCCACATCCTCACCAGCATTTGTTATTCTCAGTCTTTTTAATAATAGCTTAGCTGGCACAAGATGATATCTCAATGTGGTTTTGATTTGCATTTCCCTGATGATTAGTGATTTTGAGAAATTTTTCATGTACCTGTTGGCTATCTGTACGTCATCCTTTGAAAAATGTCTGTTCATCCCCTTTGCCCATTTTTTAATTTGATTATTTGGTTTTTTGCTATGTAGTTTTTAGAGTTCCCTATGTATTTTGGATATTAATCCCTTGTCAGATATATAGTTTACAGATATTTTCTCCCATTCTGTAGGTTGTCTTTCCTCTCTGTTGATTGTTTCTTTTGATGTGCAGAAGATTTTTAGTTTGATATAATCTCATTTATTTATTTTTTCTTTTGTTGCTGTGCTTTTGGGAACTTATTCATAAAGTCTTTGCTCAGTCCTACTTCCTGGAGTGTTTCCCTCTTTTCCTTTACTAATTTTATGGTTTTAGGTCTTATATTTAAGTCTTTAATCCAGGACAAAGATGCCAACTCTCACCAATCCTATTTAACATAGTATTGGAAGTGCTAGCCAGAATAATCAGGCAAGAGAAAGAAATAAAGGACATCAAGATTGGAAAGGGTGAAGTCAAACTATCCCTGTTTGCAAATGACATGATCTTATACATAGAAAATCCTAAAGACTCTACCAAAAAACTCTTAGAGCTGATGAACCATTTCAGTAATTTTTTATCAGTTGATTTTGTGTCATTTGCAGGATACAACACCCCAAAATCAGTAGCATTTTTATAACCCAATAACAAACTAGCAGAAAAAGAAATCAAGAAAGCAAGCTCATTTATAATAGTCACCAAAAACAAAAGAAAAACAAAACAACAAAACAAGAAAAAACCCCAAGCCCCCAAATCCTTTTATAATCAATTTAACTAAGTAGATGAAAGATCTCTGCAATGAGAACTACAAAATACACTGAAAGAAATTAAAGAGGATGCAAATAGGTGGAAAGACTTCCCATGCTCTTGGAATGGAAGAATTAACACCATCAAAATGTCCATACTACTCTAAACAATCTACAGATTCAATGCAATCCCCATCAAAATACCAATGACATTCTTCACAGAAATAGAAAAAACAATCCTAACATTCATATGGAACAATAAAAGATCAGGAATAGTCAAAGCATTCCTGAGCAAAAAATAAATAAAGCTGGAGGCATAACACTACCCAACTTCAAATTATATTACAAAGCTATTGTAACCAAAACAGCATGGTACTGGCATAAAAACAGGAAGACCACTAGAACAGTACAGAAAATCCAGTTTAAACCCAGGTACTTACAGCCAACTGATCTTTGACAAAGGCAACAAGAATACACATTGGGGAAAAGACTGTCTTTTCAATAAATAGTGCTGGGAAAATTGAACATCCATATGCAGAAGAATTAAAGTGGACCAGTACCTTTAAGGATATCATTTTCATATGCTTTTCTCACAACTGTTTCCACCTTCAATGTCTTTTAGCTTAGAAGTCTACATTTTTATTTTCTCACAAATCTCCAGGTGGGGCTCATTGCTTTATCAACTCTAATTCCTGTACATTTCCCTCTCAGTTTTAGGAGCGAGTCTACATTGCTTTTTTTACTTGTGACATCACAAGCTCAGTTTTTTCCCCTTATACTCTTCTGCTAAAGAAATCAATTACCGTATGTTGATTCTGCTAGTGGCAATAACCACAGATGCATTGGAGAATGTGATCCATGACTATGCAAAGTAATTTATGCCGGCAGGACAGGGCAAATTTCCCCTAGCTATTATTTGGGAAAATGCCCAAAGTACAGACTACCTTAAAAGCCTTTGGAACAATTCCCTAACCTTGCCTCATGCACCTTGAATGTGGGTGAGGGGCAAATGCAGATTTTATAATCTCTCAGTGTGTCCTACCACCTTACGTAGAGCGCGGGCTGCTTGGAATTCTTGTATTTTTCTACTTTCCAAGTGGCCGAAGCAATTCCCAATTGTTGTCATAATGATCAAATAATGACTAGCAATTTGGAAATTTTTAATAACAAAATTTTTATATTATATTCATGAAGAGCTGGATGACCATATTGCTAAGTAGGCTGCGGTATATTTGAACAACAAAGAAGAACTCTCTGGTCATCGTGGAGACAGTAATTTACATTTTATGTTCAGCACATGGCTGGTCAGTGAAAGGCACTGGAGCTGTCATGCCATCTGTGGCTTGACTCAAGGACCAATTTGGAGGCTTATGTTGCAGATCCTGTACCGCCCACACAGTAAGGGACTTGCTGTGTTTGCCAAATTGTGCCAGAGATCTATTAAACATCTACATTGGGGATTGAGAAATGTTGATCATTGCCAGCAAAAAAAAAAAAAAAAAAAAAAAAAAAATAGGGTTTTATTGAGTTCATGATTAAAATTTCTTGCATAAGCTTCCCATTTAAAGCGCTACCTACCTAGAACAACATTCCATTATCTCTGAAAAAGATGGTGTTTCCTAGCAACCATTTGATAGAGGGAGAAGGACAAAACTTTTTTATTCTTATTTCTCAGGAACTCTGGGTAGCCGAAAACCAGTATGAAGATCCAAAAATGGCATGAAAATACAGGAACAACTAAGACAAAGACTATTCGACTTAATTTAGAAACAGGCTGATTATAAATGAGAAGCATACATTCAAAACATGTCTCCCTCATAAAAAGCATGTGGGGAGGGAAACTCCTGGACTTTCAAAAAGAAGGTCATTACCTTGGTGAGTTCATCATTGTCCACAATCTGGCCTGCAGTTTACTTAAATCTAACTGTGTATTTTTGCATACTGTTTTGCCTCTTTTTGAACAAGTTTGGAATTTCCTCCCATTCTCTTCTCTGTCAAACTCCTCTTCATCTTTCAGTACCCAACTCTAACAGTCACTGCTGTGTAAAGCCTACTCCTTTGCACCAGGCAGAGGTGGATATCTGTCTTCTTCCTCTGCCCTGCCAAACTTTTTATTTATTTGTTTTAGAAGATGCTATGCTTGACCAATTATCTATCCTTCTATCTTCATCATCATCTATCATCTCTTTGTTATCTATTAAGATGTGAACTCATTTAAAGTAGGACCTGTATTTGATTCAATGTTTTGTTCTACAATTCCTGGTACATAGTAGTTGCTCAAATAACTGAATAATGAAAGAATTTCTGAGCAATAACAGCAGTTCTGAGCCCAGAATATTTTGAAAGGAAGTTTATAAGTTGTTTGGTTTCTTTTTTCTATAGCCTTTGAGGTTTCATTAACCAAACAGTTGGTTCTGGCTGCTGTCAAGCACTTTGAAGCAGGGACAGACGATTTCAAAACTGTGCTGCGTACACAGAACACAGATGCTTCTCATTGTTTTTTTTTTTTTTTTTTTAGCCCAAGTCCATTCCTTTCAAGGCCATGAACTTTTGCCAAGTCAAGAGGAAGCCAACAAAACAGGAGGCAAGGCATGTGTCCATCCTGTAGCAGCTTCCCTGATTCATGCGGTCAAGCAAAAACAAGCATGTTGGGTATCTACTGTTTACCAGGCACTGGGCAAAAAGCCTGTATGAAGGAATCAAGTGATAGGGTTCTGCCATCAATGGGGAAGTGATGATGGGGGTGGGGTGGGGACAGCTAAGGCAGCATTGCTTATTTATGGTGAATGACTGGGGTGAGAGTGGAATTTTTACATAGATTTGGATATTTCTATGGGCAGAAGCTGAAATAAAGAAAGTTTTCACTCCTCTCCCACTGCCTTAATTCAGATCTTCTTCCTCTCTGCAAAGACTTATATTTCTGTCTCCACACTCACCTCCCTTATACCCAGCTTGCACATAGCAGCAAGGATTATATTTATGATCATATTACTACCTTGATGAAACCTTCAGTGACTTCCCATCAACTGCCTTAGCATGGCTTATAAAACTACCTATTATTTGGTCCCTTTCTACCTCTTCAGCCACATCTCTGCCACTCTCTGCTTTGTGTATTAAATGATGATTTTTAATGTCTATCTCAATTTGTGCATAAATGCCTCAGTGCAGAGCCTTTGTATCATTTACCTTTTTCTCCTTAGCTACTAACATAATGTTTAGCAAATAATAGAGGCTCAATAAATGTAAGCACAGTTATTTGTTGAGGTCAGGGACCACATATAATATGTTTCTATTTCTAGTTCTTACCATATTTCTTAGCATATTGTGGGTGTTCAATCAATTTTGTTTAAGTGACCCAAATTGAAATGGGCCTTCCATGGCGGTATTTGTTAAATAATTATTTTTTAAAACTATGGTACCTGCTCTCCATTGAAGCAGGTTTTCTCCAATTCTAGTGTGTGACAAGTTCACTCTACTAGCTCAGGTATGTCCCTAGACTGGACCCCTTTCTAGGAAAGTCATCATTTGCATCCTATTCTGTTTTCTGGATTTATGTTATTTAATGTCTAGCCCAACCTAAGTTTACAAGTTTAATTCAGTTAAATTAAATTTGATAGCTATATGTCCATTAATTAAGCACAAAATATTAGGTTGAACCATATGAATTTCCTAATATTTGACTATTCTTGACTTACAAAAATTTCATATGGTGGGTAAAGGTAATTAGATCTTGCTTAAACTTTCTACCTGTTTTCCTGGTAACCTGATAAGAATAGAATGTTAACTATATCGCTAAGCAATATTACTTGTAATAAAAAAATGATTGAGCATTGCAATTAAGATTGAAGGAAGGATATATGAATTGTAAATACCTATGCAAGTACCATATCTTAGACTTCCTGAGTATAGTAACTCTTGTAACTGCCATGCCCCTTGGGGTAACTTGGAAACTATGCTTAGGAGTTGTTACAAGAGCTACTGATTTCTGTGGGAAGTGAGGTTTCTAAGCTAGGCTGGTTCCCACACTGCTAGTGGTAGGCAGCTTCTAAATTAGATCCAAATAATCCTGACTCGCGATATTCAAGTTCCTACATAATTTTCCCCTTGAGTGTGGGCTGGACCTAGTGACTCAGCTCTAATAAATCGGATATAGCAAAAGTAATGGAACACTAATGTCTATCCCAACCTCAGTTTACAAGTTCAGTTCAGTTCGATTAAATTTGATAGCCATGTGTCTACCAACAACTGGATGCGATGGATGCACACAAAGGAATATTATCAGTCATAAAAAGAAATGGAGTTGTGATACATGCTACAACATGGATGAACCTTGAAAACATTATTCTAAGTAAAATACGCCAGAAACAAAAGGGAAAATGTTATGATTTCACTTATATAAAATATCTAGAATAGGCAAATTCATAGTGACAGAAACTAAATTAGGGATTAGAAGAGGCTGGGGAGAGGGAAGAATGAATTGCTTCTTGTTCAACCTCTCTTACTCTCTTGCTTGATCACTCTGATATAGGCCTGTTACTGTGTGGTGAGCTGCTCTCCTATGGAGAAGGCCTCCATAGGAAGGAACTGAAGGAGGCATCTTGCCAGAAGCAAGAAAGGAACTAAGGCCTTTAGTCCAACAGCCTGTGATGAACTGAACTCTGCCAATAACCAAAGCCATGAGCCCATAAGTGAATCCTCCCAAAGTTGAGTCTCGAGATAACTGCATCCCTTTCTAACACCTTGATTACAACCTTGTGAGAGATCCTGAGCCAGAGACTCAGCTTTGTTGAACCCAGGTAATTGACCTATAGAAACTGTGGGATTAAAAAAAAAAAAAAAAAAAAAAAAAGCATGTGGTTTTAAGCCAGCATTTTTTGGAGCAATTTGTTATGTATCAATACATAGTTAACAACACCCTGTCTGATGTGTTTCTTCTCCTTGCATCTGAGCAGTCACCTGGGAAGTTGGAATCTCCTAGAGAGCTGTGCACACTTATATGCTAGACCACTAAGAGGATTCCTGGTGAAAAAGAATGCTTGATGCTGCCCTGCTGGCAAATGGTGGTTTCTGTTCTGTATCCTACTGATGCTGGAACACAGCCTATGTTGGTCGTGTCAGAATTTTAGTTGTACCAATGAAGATCCCTACTGATAGTTGCAGAAATATAGTTAATCTTAATATATTCCAGATACTGTACTAGAAAGTGGAAATAGAATTATAGAAACCATCTAGGATCTCAAGCAAAATAGACATGTAAACAAGTAAAATATGGAATTAGATGTTATTATTTATTAAATGCCTATACTATTTTAGACTTGGTCCCTGGAGTTTTAGGAGATGTCTGTCACATATATTATTACTAATGATCATTATAGTTCTTACAAGGTAAATATTATCACTATTTAATAAATTGAAAAACTGTACCTAAGAGAAACTAGTTGATTGGGCCAGTATCACAAACCTAAAAAGTGGCAGATCTGGGACTGAATACCAGAGCTTTCTGAATGAGAAGTCCATTGATTTTAACTACCACACATCAAGCACTGAGAAGTCATGGAGGATAAAGGTATCTAGTATATATAGCTAGGAAAGTTGGAGTGGACTTTGAAGGAAGAAAAGTTGTCCAGGGAGAAAAGATAGGGTTCTCCACAGCTCTGGACAAGTTCATCCATACCAGTGTTCAGTGCTCTGGGGAAGTTCTACTTCATCTCTTCACAGGACATGTCTTTTTCTTCATATTCCCACATGTTACCTGAAAGTTTGTTAGTTTAAATACATGCCAATATTATGCAATATTTACCACATCTTTCTTCTGGGAACCCTGCATACTACCTTTGGGTTCTATGACACTATACTTTCTTAATTGTCCTTCCTTTACCAGAATTCTCAGAGTTGGTTTTTATTTTCGTATTGTGGTATAGATACAGTATGTATGTGTGTGTGTGTGTGTGTATATATATATATATATATATATATATATATATATATATATATATATATATATTATATGAAATTGTACACTTAAATGGTTAAATTGCAAATGTATTTTAAATACAATTTAATTAGTATTTTAAATTATAAATACATTTAAAACGTATTTAAAATATATTTGCAATTTAACCATTTTAAGTGTACAATTCAGTGTCCATTAATTACATTCCCAGTCTTTTTCAAGCATCACTGCTATCTATTTCCAAACTTTTTCTAACCCCAAACAAAAATTCTGTACCCATTAAGCAATAGCTTACAATTCTCCCCTCTCCCCAGCCTCTTCTAATCCCTAATTTAGTTTCTGTCACTATGAATTTGCCTATTCTAGATATTTTATGTAAGTGAAACCATAACATTTTCCCTTTTGTTTTCTGGCATATTTTACTTAGAATGTTTTCAAGGTTCATCCATGTTGTAGCATGTATCACAACTCCATTTCTTTTTATGACTGATAATATTCCATTGCATGCATATACTACATTTTTGTTTATCTGTTCACCTGTTAATGGACAGTGGGTTATTTCTACCTTTTGACTGTATGTTTTTGAGTCCCTGTTTTTCAATTCTTTTATGTGTATTCCCAGGAATAGAAATGCTGGATTATATGGTAATTCTCTGTTTAACTTTTTGAGGAATAACCAATTTGTTCTCCACAGTGAATGTACCATTTTACATTCCCACCAGCAACATACAAGGGCTCCAATTTCTCTGCATCCTTGCCAACAATTTTATTATTATACTTACCGTTATTATTATTGTTATCATAGCTGTGAAAGTTGTCAAAGTCATAATGTAGTCATCTGTGTCAAACTCTAATAAAAAATAAATAAAAAAAAACTGGGAGACTGAGAAGGGAGGGCACTCACATGTATATGTTTATGATAAGAACTATGACAAACACTCTTATGCACATATGCCTGTAACAAAAACATTTGCAAAGGGCTTTTCAAACTGCAACGTGCTACATGAATCACAAGGACAGTTAGCCGGATATACAAAAACATTTGCCTGACACTGTCTCCACTAATGAGGCGTCAACTCCTCTGATAAGCTCGTGTAACCAATGCTTTCTTTGTATCAAAACAAATTACCTATACTTTTCTCTTTTGCCTTAATTAATTAATTTTTTTACAGGACATCCTGTGGGAAGTTGTGTTGAGTTGTGTGATTGAGCTAAATTGCTGCTTTGCTGCTGTTTCCCTAGGGAAGGCTTTCTGTGCAGCTCAGGACTTAATGGTAGACCTTATAGGTACTTCTGGCTCTCCAGAGATTCAGTGCACCTGGGCTGTGTAGAAACTCTGATCTGGAATTTAGTTTTTTCATCAAACTGTACCACATGCCATTCTGCATTTCCGACCAGTCTCCTCTGAATGGTCCTGCGCTGACTGGGGGGTGGGTCGGCTATCCTTGCTGTGTCCCAGTGTTCTCCTGGTGGGCCTGTCTTCCCCACTGCCCATGTTCCAAATACTTCCTATGGGACAGGCCCTGCACCAGTCCCTTGCATTGACTCACCAGACTCTGAATGGATCCCCCTTTTCAGCTGTTCTGGCTCCTCATTCCTGTGTGTGTCCATGGGAGCCCTATTAGTGGTCTTGCAGTCTTGGGGGCCACCAAGGTCCTCTTCTCTCCTACTGCCTCAAAGTAACTCCATCTAAAGGGCACAGCTGCAGCTTCTGCCGTCTCCTGCTCTGTGTGCTCAGCAGCTCAAGCCTTAAAGCAGCCATGGCCTGAAATGCTCAGAGCAGTTTTTTCTTTCTCTCATCATGGTTTCTCCTGCCTTCATGAACTCCGTAGGTCTCTCCTCTTCCCCTGAGCTCCGGTGGCTCCAGTTTGGCTGATGTTACATTTTTATAGGTGTAAAATTTGTTGATTTGTGAGAGAGAGTGACACTGGGGACCGTCTACTCTGCCATCTTAACCAGACTCTCCAATATACTACATTTCCCTTATCCAGTCATTCGATAGTGGACATTTAGGTTCCTTCCAACTTGTGGCTATTGTAAATAGATCTGCAATAAACATGGCAGTGCAGGTATCCCTTTGACATGATGATTTCCATTCCTTTGAGTATATACCCAGCAGTGGAATTGTGGAATCATATGGCAGTTCTGTCTGTAGGTGTTTGAGAAATCTCTGTATCATTTTCCATAATGGCTGCACTAATTTACAACCCCTCCAACAGTGAAGGAGGGTTCCCTTTTCTCTGCATCCTCACCAGCATTTGTTATTCTCTGTCTTTTTGGTAATAGCCAGTCTAACTGGGGTGAAATGATATCTCAATGTGGTTTTGATTTTCATTTCCTTGATGCTGAGTGATGTTGAGCATTTTTTCATGTGTCTGTGTGTCTTCCTTTCAGAAATACCTATTCAGCTCCTTTGCCCATTTTTAATTGGATTATTTGGTTTTTTACTGTTAAGTTATTCAAGTTTCTTGTATACTTTGGATATTAATCCTTTGTCATATGCATAATTTCCAAATATCTTCCCCCACTCTGTAGGTTGCCTTTTTGCTATGATAATTGTTTATTTTGCATGCAGAAGCTTTTTAGTTTGTATTTACGCCATTTGTTTATTTTTCCTTTTGTTGCCTTTGCTTTGGGGGGACTTATTCATAAAGTCTTTTCCGGTCCTATTTCCTGAAGTTTTCATATGTTTTCTTTTAGTAGTTTTATAGTTTCAGGTCTCATATATAAGTCTTTAATCTATTTTGGATTGATTTTGATATGTGGTGAAAGGTACATGTCTAGTTTCATTCTTCTGCATATGGATGTGCAGTTTTCCCAGCACCATTTATCAAACAAGTGTTTTTCTAACCTAATGCATGTTCTTTGTGCCTTTGTCAAAGATTTGTTGGTTGTAAGTATGTGGGTTGATTTCTGGGTTTGCTATTCTGTTTCATTGGTTTGAGTATCTGTTTTTGTGCCAGTACTATGCTGTTTTGGTTACTATAACTTTGCAGTATAATTTGAAGTCAGGTAGTGTTATGCCTCCAGCTTTATTCATTTATTTATTACTCAGGATTGCTTTGGCTATTCAGGGTCTTTTGTTCTTCCATATGAATGTTAGGGTTGCTTTTTCTATTTCTGTGAAGAATGTATTGGTATTTTGATGGAGATTGAATTGAATCTGTAGATTGCTTTGGGTAGTATGGACATTTTCTCAATGTTAATTCTTCCAAATCAAGAGCATGGAATGTCTTTCCATCTTTCTGTGTCCTGACTTTCTTTTAGCAGTGATTTGCAGTTGTCATTACAGAGGTGTTTCACTTCCTTAGTTAAATGGATTCCCGGGTATTTTCTTTTCTTTTGACTCCTGTAAATGTTCTTGCTTTCTTTTTCTGCTAGTTCATAGTTGGAGTATAAAAATGCTGCTGATTTTGTGTGTTGACTTTGTATCTTGCAACTTACTGAAATCATTTATCAACTCTTTAGAGTTTTTTTGTGGAGACTTTAGGCTTTTCTGTATATGGGATCATGTCATCACAAACAGGGACAATTTGACTTCATCTTTTCTGATCTGGTTGCCTTTTATTTCTTTCCTGTCCCTGATTGCTCTGGTTGGTACTTCAAATACTATATTTAAAAGGACTGGTGAGAGTGGACATCCTTGTCTTATTCCCATTCTTAAGGGAAAAACTTTAAGCTTTTCCCCATTCAGAACGATATTGGTGGTGGGTTTGCCATATATAAGGCTTTTATTGTGGTGAGATACTTTCATTCAAATGCTTTTTCAGCATCTATTGAGATAATCACTTGGTTTTTGTCCATGATTTTGTTGATGTGGTGTATCACGTTTATTGACCCATGTATGTGGAACCATCCTTGCATCTCTGGGATGATTCTCACATGATTGTGGTGTATAATTTTTTAGATTTGTTGCTGTATTCTAATAGCTAATATTTTATTGAGGATTTTTGCATCTATGTTCTTCAATAACATTGGTCGATAGATTTTTTTTGTATTATCTTGCCTGGTTTTGGTATCATGGTGATGCTGGCCTCATAGAATGAGTTTGGGAGAGTGGCCTCTGTTTCAATTTTTTGGAATAGTTTGAAGATAATTGGTCTTAATTCCTCTTTAAAGGTTTGGTAGAATTCAGCAGTAAAACCATCTGGTCCTGGGATTTTCTTTGTTGGGAGACTGCTGATTACTAGTTCAATCTCATTGCTTGTTACTGGTCTGGTCAGGTTTTGTATTTCTTTTTTGTTCAGTCTTTGTAGTTTGTATGTGTCCAGAAATATATCCATTTCCTCCAGGTTTTCAAATTTGTTGGCATATAATTGTTTATAATATTCTCTAAGGATTTTTTTTGTATTTTTCTGGTATCATTTATAATGTCTCCTTTTTTATTTCTAATTTTTGTTACCTGGGTCTTCTTTCTTCATTTTTAGTTAGCCTAGCTAATGGTTTGTCTATTTTTTTATGCTCTCAAAAAAACAATGTTTTGTTTCATTGATTTGTATCATTTTTGGGGGGTTTCTATTTCATTTAGCTCTTCTCTAATCTTAATTATTGCTTTCCATCTCCTATTTTCAGAGTTGGATTGTTCTCATTTTTTTAGTTCTTTGAGGTGTAGTGTTAGGTTGTTTATCTCAACTCTTTCTATTCTTCTGATGTAAGCATTTGTCCCAATAAATTTTCCTCTTACAAATGATTTTATAGTATCCTATATGTTTTGGTATGCCGTGTCTTTATTTTCATTAGTTTTGAGAAATTTTCTGATATCCCTTTTAATTTCATGTACCCATATGTCATTCAGGAGTATGTTGTTTAATTTCCATGTGTTCGTATAGTTTGCTGAATTTTGCTTTTTATTGATTTCTAGTTTTAATCTGTTGTGGTCTGAGAAGATAATTGAAATGATTTCAATTTTTTAAAATGTGTTGAGGCTTGATTTGTGATGTAACATGTAGTCTGTCTTTGAGAACATTCTATGTGCTGATGAGAAGAATGCATATTCTGTGGTTGTTTGATGAAATGTTCTGTAGCTATCTGCCAAGTCAAATAGGTCTAAAGTATGGCTTAAATCCCATGCTTCTGTGTTGATTTGTTGCCTAGATGATCGGTCTAATGTTGAGAGAGGGGTGTTTAGGTTCCCAGCTCTTATCGTACTTGGATATATCTCTTTCCTTAGGTCTAATAGTGTTTGTTTTATATATCTGGGTGCTCTGACGTTGAGTACATACATATTTATGATTGTTATGTCTTCTTGCTGGGTAGATATCTTCATCATTATGTAGTGGCCTTTGTTATCTTTTACAGTTTTTGTTTTAAAATTTATTTTATCTGATATAATAAAAGATAATCCTACTCATTTTTGATTTCCATTTTCATGGCATATCATTTTCCATCCATTTGCCCTTAGTTTGTGTGTGTCATTACAACTGAGGTGAGTCTTTTGTACATAGTATATGGTTGTGTCTAGCTTTTTAGTCCAATTAGCCAGTCTGTGACTTTTGAGTCAGGAATTTAATCCATTTACATTTAGGGTTGTTACTGAAAGGTGTTGTCTTACTTCTGTCATTTTATCAATTTTCATTTGGATGTTTTAAATATCTTCTGTTTCTTTTTTTCCCTTTTATTGTTTGTCTTCAGTGTTTGTTGTTTTTTGGAGGTGGTAAAATACAGTTTCTTTCTGATTCTCATTTGTATTTTTGTTCTACCAGTGGGTTTTGTTCTTTCTTGTATATTTATGGCAGTGATTTTTACTATTTGTACTGCAGATTCAGGACTCTCTTGAGGATTTCCTTTAGGTTTGGTCATGTGGTGGTGAACTCTTGTAAGTTTTGTTTGTCTGGGAAATACACTATTTCTCCTTCATTTATGATGGATGGTGTTGCTGGCTATAGTATTCTTGGCTGAAAGTTTTTTCTTTTAGTATGTTGAATATATCATCCCATTGTCCTCTGGCCTGTAGAGTCTCTGTTGAGAATTTGCTGTTAGTCTGATGCAGACTCGCTTTTTGGGGACTTGATACTTTTCTCTTGTTGTTTTTAGGATTCTCTCTTTGTCTTTGAGTTTTACAAGTTTGACTATAATTTGCCTCAGAGAGGACCTTTATGGAATGAATCTGTTTAGGGATTTTTGAGCCTCCTGAATTGGAAGGTCCATGTCTCTCTCTAGACCTGGGAAGTTTTCTACTGTTATTTCATTGAATATGTTCTCAATGCCTTTTCCTTTTTCCTCCCCTTCAGGAATACCCATGATTCAGGTATTCGTGCACTTAAGATTGTCTGTTATCTCTCTTAAATTTTCTTCATTTTGTAAAATTCTTTTTTCTTTTTTTCCCCCTGAGTTATTTTGAACAGACTGTCTTCAAGATCAGAAATTCTTTCTTCTGCTTTCTCTAGCTTGCTGCTTAAGTGCTCAGTTGTGTTTTTTATTTTGTTGAATGACTCCTTTGGTTCTGTGAGTTTTGCTACATTTTTTAAATGTATAAATCTCCCTGTAAATTTCCTCCTTCCTAACCTGGATAAGTTCACTGTGTTGTCTAGCTGCATCTTCTTGTATCTCATTGAGTTTCCTTAAGATTTTTACTCAGAATTCCTTTTCAGTCATTTCTAGGGTTTCCTGTTCTTTAAGGTCTGTTTGTTGAGGGTTATTGTATTCCATTGGTGGACTCATATTTTCTTGTTCTTTGTCATTTTTTAAAATATATATTTCTAGTGTCTCTGCATTGATGTCTGGTTATGTGGTTGAGCAGCTGCTTCTTCTATTGCTCTCCTTCCCTGGATTCCACCTGTGACCCTCCTCATGTCAATGCAGCCAAGTGGTCAGCCATCTACCTGCACAATTTTAGTGGCTACTGTGGCTGTTGCTGTGGTAGCAGGCACTTTGCAGTTGTGATGGTTGTGGTGATAGCTTTGTTGGGCTGCCCATGTGGCAGCAGTGGCTCCAGCAGTCGCAGGCTGCTCACATGATGTTGGCAGCTTGCTGGTGGCACTGTGGTGTCAGCAACTGCAGCAGTGGCAGCAACAGCAGCCACCCACTTTGCTGCAGTGCCCACAGTGTTGGCCCATGCAGTGACAGTATCCATACTGGCAGCAGGGTTATCTCAGTGTTGGTAGTAGCAGTGTCAGTGGCTGCAACAGCCTCCCTCATGTCTGCTGTGTCTGCAATGACAGTGGGGTTACCTTATGTGGTTGGCAGCTCTGCTGGCAGCTGTACCTGCCTCTCTCATATCTGCAGTATCCTTTGTGGTGTCCACCGTGGTAGTGGGGTTACCTCATGGTGGCAGCAGTGGTGCTGGCAGCTGCAACTGCTTCTGTCATGTTTGTAGTATGCACAGTGGCAGTGGGGTTACCTCATGCAGGCAGACGTGGCATCAGCAGCTGCAATAGCCTCCCTTGTGTCTTCAGCGTCCTTTACAGTGTTCCTGGCGGCAGCAGGGTTATCTCATGGGGGCAAAAAGCAGCACCACCTGTGGCTGTAACTGCCTCCCTCATGTCTACAGTGTCTTTGGCAGCTGCACCGATGGCTGCAACTACCTCCCCTGTATCTGCTTCTTTTGCTTTTAAAAACTTTTGTTTTACTTTACCTCCCTGAATATGCACATAGTTTACTATGACATGTATATTCCCACTTCTGTGCCCTAACCCAAATAAACTCTGTATATTTGACCTCAGTTTCATTTTTAGGTCAATATAACCACACTAATGGGTGTGATGTGTTATCTCATTATGGTTTTGATTTGCTTATCCCTAATGCCTAACAATGTAATATCTTTTTGCATGTTTCTTTCTGAAGAATTAGGTATTTTATCTTTATTGACTGGTCATCTTTATCTCTGGTAAGGATTTTGCTATTTGGCCTATAGCTAAAAGATCTTTCTTTGGTTCATATTTGTATGCTATATCTTTCTTTATTCTTTAGTTTCTAGTCTTTTTCTATTCTTGTATTTTACATGTGGATCTATTTAGGTGTAGATTTTTTATCTGACAGTCTTTGTCTTTTATTTATAAGAACATAGTTCATTAATATTTAATGAAACAACAGATATATATGGGCTTACATCTACTTTTTTATGTTTTATCTTTGTTCCACCATTTCTATGATTGTTTTCTATGCCATTTTGCTGTTGTTATGGACTAAATGTGTCCACCAAAATTCTTATTTTAAAGGCATAAACCCAAATATGCTGTTGTTGGGAGGTGGGGTCTTTAGGAGGTAATTACATTTAGATAAGATCATGCAAGCAGAGTCCCCATGATGGATTAGTGCCTTTATAATAAGAGAAAGAAACACCAGACTTCTCTTTCCTACCACATGGGAATACAGTGAATAGGCAGCCATCTGCAAGCTAAGAATCAAATCTGCAAAGTTCTTGGTCTTTGACTTCTCAGTCTCCAGTGAAAAATAAATGTCTGTTGTTTCAGCCACCCAATCTATAGTGTGTTGGTGTAGTAGTTCAAGTTAAGGCAACTTCCTTTGGATTGGTTGAATAACTTTTATCATTTCATGTTTTCTGTATGTATTGCTTTTTTCTTTCTGCTGTAAGAAATGGTCACAAATTTAGTGGCTTAAAAACAATACAAATTTATTCTCTTATATTTGTGAAAGTCAGAAGTCTCAAATCAGTTTCACTGGGTTAAAGTCAAGGTGTTGGCAAAACATTCTTTCTGGATGTGCTGAGGAGAGAATCTGGTTTCTTGACTTTTTCAGTTTCTAGTGGCTACCTATATTCCTTACTTTTAGCCTGTACTTCATCTTCAAATGTCATCATTCCAACATCTGTATATGTCATCAGATCATGCTCTCTTCTGTAGTCAAATCTCCCAATGTCTCCCTCTTATAAGGCAATTATAATTACATTTAGGGCCCACCTGCATAATCCAGAATAATGTCCCCATCTCAAGGTCCATAACTTAATCAATCAACATAGTCTCTCTTGCCATATAAAGTGACATTCACAGGTTCCAGGGATTAGGTTGTGGATATCTTTGGGAGCTATTATTCAGCACCATACTAACATATCATTTATACAATCTGTTCCAATTCTCCATTTGTCATCCTAAAAATTACAACATGTGTTCTTCACATATAAAATCTAAAGTTAATCAAAACCTTTACTCTCCTTTTGGACAACATAGAATCTTAGAATACTTTATTTTTCTCCTCCCAACTTGTATATTATATTTGTGCATTAAATTAAATTATTTTATTCTGCATTATATTATAATTATTTTATATAATCAATCTTCTTAGATTTACCACTTATTTTTCTCTTTCTTGTACCTCAGATGTTTCATCTGAGATCATGTGCTGAAGAACTTCCTTTTTTGAGAGTCATATGGTGCCAAACTTTCTAAATACACTTATCTGTTTGCTTGTTTGTAAATGTTTTTAATTCTCTGTCACTTTGATTTTTTTTGTTGTTGAGTATAGAATTCCAGGTTACAAATATAGTCATTCAACATGCTGAAGACATAAGTACACTGTCTTCTGGCTTCCAGTGTGGCAGTTTGTAACTCAGCTGTTAGTCTAATCAATCAATACTTGTCTGAGAGTAATCTATCTCCCTCTTCCTTCGAGATGCTGTTAATATATTTTCTTTATCTTCAGTGTTTCAATTTCTCTATTATGTGTATATGAATGAATTTCTGCATATCTTTTGTACTCCTTGGGCTTCATGAAACTGAGATATTGCCAATGTTCCATTCTGTCTATATTTTCATTATGTAATTGGGAATAGAAACACACTATATCCTTGCTTCCTCTTCTCCATGTCTCTTACTCACTCTTTTATATTATCCAATACCTCTTTAATGTGTGTGTTGCCTTGTGGATAATTTTTAAGAACTATTTCCATTTCTATTACCAGTTGTGTCTAATATATTATTAATCCTGTACATTGTATTTTTACTTTGAGTTATTGTAAATTTCAATTCTAGATATTTCATTCAATTTATTTTTGCTAAAGTTATTATAAAGATTTTTTCTTTTATTTTTAAACAGTTTAAATATATGTTTTAAATAATTAATATTTGACAATTGCAAAATTATCAAAATTTTCTGAGGTTGGTATGAATTTTTTGCTGTTTAAATTTTATTCAGTTTTTGGATGATTCTTCCTTACAGTGTCTACTTTTCTTCTGGGCTCATTTTTGACTGTGAAATATTTAGTGGTCATATAAAATTATGTTGGGGCATTCTTTGAGGCTTAGTATGAGTTGCTTTCATTCCCAGAACCTCTGCGTTTGCTACTTTCAGGCACCAGAAGGCATTTCTCATCAGGGATCACTTTTTTTTTTTTCCTGGTTTATACAAATAGGTGTTTATTTATTTATTTATCCACAAAACAGTTCAGAGGTGGACAGTTGTTGCTATTGTTTCGGAAGCTTAATGATGTCAGAGTTTATGTCTCTGAAAGTCTCTTGTACATTTCCTCATGGTTGCAATAAGGTTGCTGTAGCTCTAGCTATCACATACATGCAAAAATTTTTATCATAATATTATCAAAGTGGATTCAGTATCATATAAAAATGAATAAAATTTCATGACTGAGGAATGTTTCTCTCAGCCATATTTTATATGATGTACATGTCCATATACAGTGATAATCAATGTAAGTGACCATATTTCAAAAAAATATGTATATAAATAGAATCACCGTAATGGGTAAAGAAAAAGCGTTTGACAAAATTAAACACTCAGCAACAAGAATATAAAAGGGAACTTCTTCTTTTTTTTTTTTTTTTTAAATTTTATTTTGTCGATATACATTGTGGCTGATTATTGCTCCCCGTCACCAAAACCTCCCTCCCTTCTCCCTCCCCCCCTCCCCCCCAACAATGTCCTTTCTGTTTGCTTGTCATATCAACTTCAAATAATTGTGGTTGTTATATCTTCTTCCCCCCCCCCCCCGGTTTGTGTGCGTGTGTGTGTGTCTGTGTGTGTGTGTGTGTGTGTGAATTTATATATTAATTTTTAGCTCCCACCAATAAGTGAGAACATGTGGTATTTCTCTTTCTGTGCCTGACTTGTTTCACTTAATATAATTCTCTCAAGGTCCATCCATGTTGTTGCAAATGGCAGTATTTCATTCGTTTTTATAGCTGAGTAGTATTCCATTGTGTAGATGTACCACATTTTCCTTATCCACTCATCTGATGATGGGCATTTGGGCTGGTTCCAACTCTTGGCTATTGTAAAGAGGGCTGCGATGAACATTGGGAAACAGGTATACCTTCGACTTGATGATTTCCATTCTTCTGGGTATATTCCCAACAGTGGGATAGCTGGGTCGTATGGTAGATCTATCTGCAATTGTTTGAGGAACCTCCATACCATTTTCCATAGAGGCTGCACCATTTTGCAGTCCCACCAACAATGTATGAGAGTTCCTTTTTCTCCGCAGCCTCGCCAGCATTTATCGTTCATAGTCTTTTGGATTTTAGCCATCCTAACTGGGGTTAGATGGTATCTCAATGTGGTTTTGATTTGCATTTCCCGGATGCTGAGTGATGTTGAGCATTTTTTCATATGTCTGTTGGCCATTTGTATATCTTCCTTAGAGAAATGCCTACTTAGCTCTTTTGCCCATTTTTTAATTGGGTTGCTTGTTTTCTTCTTGTACAGTTGTTTGAGTTCCTTATATATTCTGGATATTAATCCTTTGTCAGATGTATATTTTGCAAATATTTTCTCCCACTCTGTTGGTTGTCTTTTAACTCTTTTAATTGTTTCTTTTGCTGTGCAGAAGCTTTTTAGTTTGATATAATCCCATTTGTTTATTTTTCCTTTGGTTGCCCGTGCTTTTGGGGTCGTATTCATGAAGTCTGTGTCCAGTCCTATTTCCTGAAGTGTTTCTCCTATGTTTTCTTTAAGAAGTTTTATTGTTTCAGGGTGTATATTTAAATCCTTAATCCATTTTGAGTTGATTTTAGTATACGGCGAGAGGTATGGATCAAGTTTCATTCTCCTGCATATGGATATCCAGTTGTCCCAGAACCATTTGCTGAAGAGGCAGTCCCTTCGCCACTGAATAGGCTTGATGCCTTTGTCAAAGATCAGCTGACAGTAAGTGTGTGGGTTGATTTCTGGATTCTCTATTCTATTCCATTGGTCAGTGTGAAAAGGGAACTTCTTCAATCAAATAAAGGACATCCACGTAAAAGCTACAGCTACATCATACTCAATAGCAAAACGTGGAATACTAATCCCCTAACACTGAGAATAAAGCAAGGATGTTCATACTTACAATTTCTATTAAAGTTGCAGTGGAGATCCTAGCCAGTACAATGATGGAAGTAAAAGAAATAAAAGGCTTATAGATTGGAAAAGAAGAAATGAGCTGTCTGTATTTACAGATGATATAATTATTTTTTTTCTTTATTAAAATAATTTTATTAAAAAGAAAAATGCTTGTCAGGTAGACCTGAGTATTTTCTGTTTAACTTAGAGTTGCCTCAATTAAAAATAATTCTACCTGTGCTTAACTTGAGGTTTTCAGAACTGTAAAGGTGATATAAATTTTAGTCACAAATAGGCTTGAGATTTACCTGTAATCCTCAAAGTTTTGTAAAATTATTTCCATATCACGTCCTCCTTCCTCATCAGAGCCAAGGTAACTTTCCTTGCATTTGCCTGGGATTGGGACAAGGTTAGATGGTTTATTAGGTCATCCTTACCTAAGTGAATTGCCCTTTGAAACATAGGTGTCATTGCTCCTGAGCTTTTTTACTCTACTCTGAGCCCTGGGAGACTGTCAAAATCTAAGCTCTTTCCACATTTGACAAAATCCCTCAGAACTAAAATGGTTCTACATCATAATGCTGAAAGGAAGCAACTTGTCAGGTAAAGTTCTCTATCGAACACAAATAATTCTGAAAAATGAAGATGAGATGTAAACGTTTCTAAAGACACAAACATTGAAAGAGTCTGATAACAGAATACTTGCACTACAATATATGCTGAAGGCTACCAGATTGCTGCAGCCTCTGCAGTAATCCTTCCTTTCTTGCCACCTCACTGCTCCAGGCTCAGCTGCCTAGCTACGGGCATACCACATCCTCTATGAGGGTACTTCAAAAAGTTCATGGAAAGATTCACATCATCTTTCAATTCAATGTTTCCATGAACTTTCTGAAGTACCTTCTTATGGGTATCTCCTCCCCTGCTACTTTCTTAGCTTTCTGGTACCACCTCTGCTGCTACTTCTCCTTTTTTTAAAAAATTTAATTTTATTTTGTCAATATACAAAGTGGTTGATTATTGTGGTCCAGTACCAAAAGCTCCCTCCCTCCTACCTATCCCCCCTCCCTCCCAACAACCTCGTGTCTGTTTGCTTCTTTTATCAAATTCAAGGAATTCTAATTGTTGTGTCTTCTTCCCTCAATGCCCCCCCCCCAGTTTATTTGTGTATTTATTTATTTATTTTTAGCTCCAACAAATAAGTGAGAACGTGATATTTCTCTTTCTGTGCCTGACTTGTTTCATTTAATATAATTCTCTCTAGGTCCATCCATGTTGTAGCAAAAGGCAGTATTTCATTATTTTTTATAGCACAGTAGTATTCCATTGTATAGATATGCCACCTTTTTTGTATTCACTCATCTGATGATGGACATTTGAGCTGGTTCCAACTCTTAGCTATTGTAAACAGTGCTGCAAAGAACACTGGAGAACAAGTATACCTTTGACTTGATGATTTCAATTTCTCTGGGTATATTCCCAGCAGTGGGATAGCTGGGTCATATGGTAGATCTATCTGCAATTGATTGAGGACCTTCCATACCATTTTCCATACAGGCCGCACCATTTTGCAGTCCCACCAAAAATGTATGAGAGTTCATTTTTCTCCGTAAGCTTGCCAGCATTTATCATCCACAGTCTTCTTGATATTAGCCTGCCTAACTGGGGTGAGATGGTATCTCAGTGTGGTTTTGACTTGCATTTTCCGAATGCTGAGTGATGTTGAGCATTTTTCCATGTGTCTGTTGGCTATTCATATATCTTCCTTTGAGAAATGTCTATTTAGCTCTTTTGCCAATTTTTTAAATGGGTTACTTGTTTTTTTGTTGTAAAGTTGTTAAAGTTCCTTGTATATTCAGGATATTAATCCTTTGTCAGATGTATATTTTGCAAATATTTTCTTCCACTCTCTTCGTTGTCTTTTAACACTGTTGTTTCTTTTGCTGTGCAGAAGCTTTTTAGTTTGACACAATTCCATTTGTTTATTTTTCCTTTGGTTGCCCATACATTTGGGGTCATATTCATGAAGTCTGTGCCCAGTTCTACTTCCTGAAGTGTTTCTCCTATGTTTTCTTTAAGAAGTTTTATTGTTTTAGGGTATATATTTAATTCTTTAATCCATTTTAAGTTTATTTTAGTATATGGTGAGAGGTATGGGTCTAGTTTCATTCTCCTGCATATGGATATCCAGTTATCACAGCACCATTTGCTGAAGAGGCAGTCTCTTCCCCAGTGTATAGGCTTGGTGTCTTTGTCAAAGATTAGATGGCTGTAGGAGTATAGGTTGATTTCTGGATTCTCTGTTCTATTCCATTGATTAGTTTGTCTGTTTTTTATGCCAGCACCATGCTGTTTTGGTTATTATAGCTTTGTAGTATAGTTTAAAGTCAGAGAGTGTTATGCCTCCAGCTTTATACTAAAAAAGAAAATGACAGATCAATATCCTTGATGAATATACATGCAAAAATTCTTAATTAAGTACTAGCTAACAGAATACAGCAAGACATATGCAAAATTATACAGCACAATCAAGTGGGATTCATCTTATGGATGCAAGGTTGGTTCAACACACACAAATCAATAAATGTGATACACCATATCAGTAAAATCAAACACAAGGATCATATGATCATCTCTATAGATGCTGAAAAAGCATTTGATAAAATTCAACACTCATTCATGGTAAAAACTCTCTATAAGTTAGGTATAGATGGAAAGTATCTCAACGTAATTAAAGCCATATATGATAAACCCACTGCCAATATCATATTGAATGGGGAAAAGCTGAAAGCTCTTCCTTTAAGAACAGGAACTAGACAAGGATGCCCACTCTCACCGCTACTATTCAACATATTGTTGGAAGTACTAGCCAGAGCAATCAAATAAGAGAAGGAAATAAAGAGCATCCACATTGGAAAAGAGGAAGTCAAACTGTCCCTATTTGCAGATGACATGATCCTATATATCGAACAGCCTAAACCCTGTACAAAAAAACTCTCGGAGTTGATAAATGATTTCAACAAAAAAGCAGGATACAAAATCAGCACAGAAAAACCAGCATTTCTATTCTCCAATAGTGAATATGCAGAAAGAGAAATCAAGAAAGCTTGTCCATTTAGAATAGCCACCAAAAAACCAAAATACTTAGGAACAGAGTTAACTAAGGATGTCAAAAATCTATGAAATGAGAACTACAAACCACAGCTGAGAGAAATTAAAGAGGACACAAGAAGATGAAAAGACATCCCATGTTCTTGGATTGGAACATGTCCATACTACCCAAAGTGATATGCAAATTCAATGGAATCCCCATCAGAAGTCCAATGACATTTTTCTCAGAAATGGAAAAACTATCCAGACATTTATATGGAATAACAAAAGACCATGCATAGCCCAAGCAATTCTGAGCAAAAAAAGCCAACTTTTTCATTCACTGATTTTTTTGTATCGTTTTTGGGGTTTCAATTTCATTAGGTTTTGCTCTGATCTTAATGATTTTTTTCCATCTGCTATCTTTGGGTTTGGATTGTTCTTGTTTTTCTAGTTCTTTAAGGTTAAGTATTAGGTTGTTCAATTGCCATCTTTCCTTTCTTCTGAAGTAAGCATTTAATGCAATACATTTCCCACTTAGTACTGCTTTTGAGGTATCCTACAGGTTTTGGTATGATGTATCATCATTTTCATTAGTTTCAATACATTTTTTGATTTCCTGTTTGATTTCTACTCAGACCCATATGTCATTAAGTAGAGTATTTTTTAATTTCCGTGTGTTTATATAGTTTCCAGAATTTCATTTGTTCTTGATTTCTAATTTTAATCCATTGTGGTCTGAGAAAATACATGGGATAATTCCAATTTTTTTGAATTTGTTGAGACTTGATTTGTGACCTAACATGTGATCTATCCTGGAGAATGATCCATGTGCTGATGAGAAGAATGAATATTCTGAGGTTGTTGGATGGAATGTTCTGTAGATATCTGCCAAGTCCAACTGGTCTAGATTGTTGTTTAGATCTTGTGTTTCTCTGCTGATTCTTTGCCTAGATGATCTGTCCAATATTGATAGTGGGGTGTTCAGGTTCCCTGCTATTATGGTATTAGTGTCTATTTCCTTCCTTAGGTCTAATAGAGTTGCCTTTATAAATCTGGCTTCTCCGACATTGTGTGTGTATATATTTATATTGTTATGTTTTCTTGATGGATCAATCCTTTTATCATTATGTAGTGGCCCTCATTTTCTCTTTTTATGGTTTTTAGTTTAAAGTCTATTTTATCAGATATAGGAATAGCTACTCCAGCTCGTTTTTCATTTCTGTTGGCATGGTAAATTTTTTTCCATCCTTTCACTCTTAGTCTATCTGAGTCTTTATAGTTGAGGTGGGTCTCTTAAAGGCAGCATGTAGTTGGGTTCTCCTTTTTAATCCAATCAGCCAGCCTGTGTCTTTGATTGGGGAATATAAGCCTTTTACATTAAGGGTTGTTATTGAAAAGTGTTGATTTACTCCTAGCATTTTATTGATATTTGTTTGGATGTCTTAAGTATCTTTTGTTCCTTTCTTTCTGATTTACTGTTTGTCTTCTGTATTTGTTGGTTCCTTGGGTTGCAGATAAACTTTTTTTTTTCTCTTCATTGTTGGCATTTTTACTTTTACTTGTGGGTTTTGATTTTTCTTGAGTTTTTATGGCAGTGGTAGTTATTTTTCAGGTACCAAACCCAGTACTCCCTTGAGAATTTCTTGTAAGGGTGGTTGTGTGGTAGTGAACTCCCACAGTTTTGTTTGTCTGAGAAATATACTATTTGCCCTTCATTTTGGAAGGATAGCCTTGCAGGGTAGAGTATTCTTGGGTGGCAATCTCTGTCTTTTAGTATTTTGAATATATCATCCCTTTCCTTTCTGGATTTTAGGGTTTGTGATGAAAAGTCTGATGTTAGCCTGATTGAGGCTCCCTTATAGGTGATTTGATGCTTCTCTCTTGCAGCTTTTAAGATTTTCTCTTTGTCTTTGACTTTTGCCAATTTGACTATAACATGTCTTGGAGAAGATCTTTTTGGGTTGAATACATTTGGGGATCTTTGAGCTTCCTGGATCTGAAGATCTGTGATTTTTCCTATATCTGGGAAGTTTTCTGCCACTATTTTGTTGAATATGTTTTCAATGCAATCTCCTTTTTCCTCCCCTTCTGGAATACCCATGACTTGGATATTTGAGCACTTAAAGTTGTCTGATATCTCTTTTTGATTTTCTTTAATGTTTTTAATTCTTTTTTCTTTTTTCTTTTTGTCTGCCTGTGTTATTTCAAACAGCCCATCTTCAAGGTCAGAAGTTCTCTCTTCTGGTTCTGTAAGCCTGCTGGTTAAATGCTCTGTTGTGTTTTTTATTTCATTGAATGAGTTCTTCAGCTCAGCAAGCTTTGCTACATTCTGTTTCAAGACATTGATTTCCTTGTGCATTTCTTCTTTCAGGTCCTGTATACTTTTCCTCATTTCATGGTGTTGTCTAGCTGAGTTTTCTTATATATCTCATTTAGTTTCCTTAGAATTATCACTCAAAATTCCTTGTCAGACATTTCAAGGGCTTCTTGTTCTATAGGATCTAGAGTTTGAGAGTTATTACCCTTTGGTGGTGTACTTTCTTTATTCTTCATATTTCTGATATCTTTCCTCTGGTGTTTAGTTGTGGCAAGGGATTTCAAGGTCCACTGGTTCGACACTATTGTCTGGCTAGAATGCTTCTGGGGCTGCCAATTTGGCATGACTGCCTCATTGTCTGCTCAGTTGCCCTCTAGTGCCTCAGGTGTGTGGTCGCCTTGGGTCTTGGCCCTTTCTGGGGGGGTACCTCTCTGGTCAGTGTGCACTCGGCAGCTTTGGGGATGGAGTTCCCCAGTGGCAAGGCCTATCTGCTCAGTTGCGTGCTGGCACCATGGGGTGCGTGGTCTCCATGGATCTTGGGCCTCTCTGGTGGGGCACCTCTCTGGTTGGTGTGCACTTGGCTGGGCCGGGGATGGAGTTTGGCGGTGGTGAGACCTACATGCTCTGTCACACACTGGCACCATGGGGCACATGGTCTCTGCGGATCTCAGGCCTCTCCTACTTCTTTCTTTCTAATTTTACTATTTAGGTATTTTTTTCATTAAACATTAAATACACACTTTTTACACTGCTAAATTTCATATCTGAAGTCTTTGGTCATCTAAAGAAATCTATTTTTTGTTTCTGCTAAATCATATGGTGGTTTGTTTCCTTATGTGTTTGCTAACATTTTATTGGTTCAACTTAATCTGTGTGCAACCTGAGAGTATAAATTGAGGATGCCTTCCTTCAGAGGGGTCTGTTTGTTTCTGAGGGAAGCTGGTGGCATTGCTGATTTAGTACTACATTAGTACTTTTTGAGGGGCTGAGCTTAAAGTAGGGGACTCCCAGATTCATGTGCTCCAATTTTGTGTGGGCTCAGCTCAGCACTGGTGTAGGCATTTCTCCTAGCGTAACCTGGCTTCCATACTCTCTTACAGACTACCACTCTCAACTCTTGTTTTAGCTCTTTGTTGCTATTGTTGTTGTTCTTCCTTCCTTATTTGCTCTTTCTCCCCCTTTATTTCCCTTACTTCCTCATAGTAGTATGTTTGCAATGTGTTTGTAATATGTCTGATAATTAGTTATATTGCCATGGGTCCTTCTTCACTGCCATACTGCAGAAAGTAGAAGTCCAGGGCCTAATCTCTAGGGTAGGAAAGTCATCCCACATCATTTCATCTTAGTTTTCCCTGTGTGAAGTGGAGACACTAACAGGGGCACTTCAAGTTGATAAAGGATTGTCCAGGCCGTATTTGTGAACTCACTTTGCAACCATTGGTTACACAGCAGTTAGCACATAGATGTTCAATTATTCTTTGTCAAATGAACTAGGGATGAACATAAAGGGTTTACCTCCTGTGGACCTAGAGAGAAAAATTGGAGCATGCTTAGCAGTTTTCCTCAAGAAAGCTGGAGAAAGTCTTGGCAGTTCTGTCACCCTCCCTGTGAAGGCATGCTGGGAACAGACTAGAAATAAAAGGAAAATGTGAAGAGAATGTTGCATGTGTACATGAGATTCTATTGGGGATGCTTGAGAACGGTAGATGGAAGAAGATGTGAGAAAAATGTTGACAGGATAAAACACAGCAAGCAAGATGGGTAGTAAACTTGAGAACAGCTGTGAGAGGAATGAACAATTAATAATAATCAGAAAATTGGCAGAAGGAGAAAACACTGAAATAGTTATTCATAGTTTTTCATCTCAAGCTCCTATTGTCTGAGAAGCAGCTTTATGTGGTATGTGCACTCTGCTTGTCTTACTCTCTCCTTATTGATAAGCCACCAATCATTGTATTCTTAGATTCTGTTTGTATAATTCAATTTCATTAACTTTTAAAACACCAATACTTCCACCAATACACATTATTTTAATTAATGTTTAAACCAACACAGTGAGATGGGCCTTTTTAATTTCTTCTTTCTCAGGGCTGGCCCATAGCTCACTTGGGAGAGTGTGGTGCTGATAACACCAAGGCCAAGGATTTGGATCCCTATATAGGGATGGCCAGTTAGCTCACTTGGGAGAGCGTGATGCTGACAACACCAAGTCAAGGGTCAAGATCCCCTTACCTGCCATCTTTTGAAAAAAATAAAAAATAAAAATAAATAAATAAATAAAATTTATTTATTTAAATAAATAAATAAATAAAATTTATTTATTTATTTAAATAAATAAATAAAATTTATTTATTTATTTAAATAAATAAATTTCTCCAGTTAATAAAATTGAAGTGACTTTCTTATAATTCTTTCCTTTGATGTGTAAGACAAGACTTAGTCTTTTCAGTAATGTTATTTCCTTAGATTGTCTCCTCTTGACCCACAGCTCAGCTTTCTCAGTAATAGTCACAGCATAAAACATGTTCCACTGTATGTATGCCTGGATTTGGTGATGAATTTTTGTGTCGTGCATGTATTAAAAGAGATTGGGCAGGTCTTTAGCATTTGGAGTTTAATTATCGGCCTGGTTGCACTTATTGTCCTTTATAGTCTTTTTAGTTGAGAGACGTTTTAAAAAATCTGCTTATTATTTTACTTTCTTTATTCCTATTTGCAATAATAAATTAATGCCAATACAAGAGGCTTTAATGTTAATGAGGAAAAATAAGTGAAATAAGAAGTTGTGTTAATCTATAGAATGCAGGCCATGAAACTCATATGTTTCAAAGCTCTGAGTTTATAGCAGTAACCTGAAAAAGGGAAAAATGATCCTTTATGTGATTCAGTGTCCACAGGGTAAAAACAAACACATTGTTTCCAAGTAGCTCACATATTACTGAAATTCCTCGTTTGTCCTCAAAGAAAGCATATTATATAACACAATGAACAACTCACTCAAAAGCATCTCCAGAAAACGCAGCTTGAGTTGGTAGGACCACTTTTTACTATGTCCTTTGGGAGCTTTATGACAAATCATGAAAATACAGCACAATTCACATAAAAAATAGCACAATAAAATAGAAGCAATTCTATAATGGTAAATATGATGTAGTCCAGGTGTGTAGTTCCCACAACCAATTTAGAAATCTATGTATATAGATATGTACAGATACATATAGATATAATTTAGGAATATATGTTTTTAGATATTTCCAAATATATATATGTGTGTATATATAGATATTCCTACATATATGTACATATTTGTGTGTATGTTTTAAAATAAACTTCATTGAAGTTTAATTTACATAAAATTAAAAAACAGCCATTTAGGTGGAGTAGCTGAGGTGAAAAGGCGGCCACTGGGACTCAGGCAGCTGGGAAACTTGTGGACCTTCCTCTCGCCATCTCTTAAGGGAGGACTGCTGCTGCTGGCCGGTCGTAGGGGGTGACCGCCACTTTGCCCCCGGCAGGAGAGGCTGCCTCATTTACAGGCAACAGCTTTGAAGTGTGGAGCAGGAAAAGAACTGTTTCTGAGCTGCAAAAGCGAGTCTCGAAACAGGGAACACGGCGCCAGGGCTGCTGTGGATGCAGCCAGGATCCCGGAGGCCAGGGCCGCGCTGAAGGCGGCCAGCTGCCCTATTCAGGATTCGAGGTTTCAGGCCAGCATTAAAGAGGATTCCTGGGAGTGCCCGAGCCACGCCGCGACTGAACAGCCTGAGGCGGCAGCGCCGAGAACTGGGAAAGGCGGCAAACCAGAGACAGAGAGCGAGCACCCGACTTGGCACAGCACTGTGAGTGATCCCTGGCACAGCTCTGTTCGGGGGGTGGATGCCCACCTGGCTCCCGCCTGCACCACCAGGCCACTCACTGCCCAGTGCTGCCTCCATTTTCCCAGGTGTGGGCAGCTCCGCCCTGCTCGGCCATCACTGAGCCCTCCCACTTGCTGGCTTGGCGCCAGGCTTTCTGGAACCTGCGGACCGGCCTTCGCTCCCACTCCCTCGGTGGTTCTCTGGCGGGGCTGGTGGCGGGGGGCGTCCCGGACCAGTCTCGGGAGGGCAAGGAAGTACGGGCGGGCCGACTGTCACTCCACCATACCCTGGACTCCGGCCCCAGGTAAACTCCCTGTTACTGGGAGGCAGATACCATCTCTGCGGCCACCAGTTTGGAAAAAAGCCTAATGAATTTCTGGTTGGGAATAGTGTGGTAGGAGAGTTCCCAGGTCCGCTTGAACCTGCTGGAGACCAGGCTGCAGGTGGGCGCTAGACTCGGTTTATACTGGGGGGATACAAAGGTGAACAAGACCCGAGAAAGATCTACATAGTGCTACAAAGGCACCCAGAGAGACCGGTCGTCTGTGCCCAGCAGAAACCTGGTAGACTTCCTGGGCGAGGCGGTGCCGAGCAGGGTCTTGAAGGCCCAGCTGATAGACGAGGGGTGCAGAAGACACACCCCAGCCCAGCACAGTGCGCACAGAGTGGGGAGACGTGCGGCCAGGGAGGCGGAGACTCGACAAAAACCACACACCCGGTGGGGTCGCTACTGCACGATCTAACAGCCTGGGCCAGAGCACACGGAACAGGGAGAAGTCCTGCACAGGAAGTGAAAGCTCAACAGAGATCACACACCCTGTGGTACGTGATCCACCAGCCCAGCAGAGTCCAAGCTGACCAGAAAGGTGGCTCCCTGGAGAAGCCCAAGACCCGAGGCAACCACACACACAAGGCACTAGAGGCCAACCGAGCAGTCACGGAGGGAGCCATACGAAATTGGCAACCACAGCAACATCCTAGTTAGTCATTAGTCTCAAACCGGTGGACTGTGAAACCCCCGGCTACAATGAATAAACACCAAAAAAAAGATACCAGAAATACAAAAAATCAAGAAAGTACACCACCAAAAGTTAATAAATCTCAAACTCTAGATCCAATAGAACAAGAAGCCCTTGAAATGACTGACAAGGAATTTCGAGTGATAATTCTAAGAAAACTGAATGAGATACAAGAAAACTCAGCCAAACATCATGATGAAATGAGGAAAAGTATAAAGGATCTGAAAGAGGAAATGTACAAGGAAATCAATGTCCTGAAAAAAAATGTAGCAGAACTTGCTGAACTGAAGAAGTTATTCAACGAAATAAAAAACACAACGGAGAGTTTAACCAGCAGGCTTCTAGAAGTTGAAGAGAGAACCTCTGAACTTGAAGATGGGCTGTTTGAAATAACACAAGCAGACAAAAAGAAAGAAAAAAGAATCAAGGACATTGAAGAAAATCTGAGAGAGATATCAGACAACCATAAGCGATCAAATATCCGAGTCATGGGTATTCCAGAAGGGGAGGAAAATGGAGATTCCATTGAAAACATATTCAACAAAATAGTGGCAGAAAACTTCCCAGGTATAGGAAAAATCACAGATCTTCAGATCCAGGAAGCTCAACGATCTCCAAATGTATTCAACCCAAAAAGACCTACTCCAAGACATGTCATAGTCAAATTGGCAAAACTCAGAGACAAAGAGAGAATCTTAAAAGCTGCAAGAGAGAACTGTCAAATCACCTATAAGGGAGCCCCAATCAGGTTAACATCAGACTTTTCATCACAAACCCTAAAAGCTAGAAAGGAATGGGATGATATTTTCAAAATACTAAAAGACAAAGATTGCCAGCCAAGAATACTCTACCCTGCAAGGCTATCCTTCCGAAATGAGGGGCAAATAGTATATTTCTCAGACAAACAAAAACTGCGGGAGTTCACTACCACACGACCACCCTTACAAGAAATCCTCAAGGGAGTACTGGGTTTGGTTCCTGAAAAATAACTACCACTGCCATAAAAACCCAAGAAAAATCTAAACCCGCTAGTATAATAAAAATGGCATTCATGAAGAGAAAACAAGCTAACAAAAACACTATCTACCACCTAAGGAACCAACAAACACAGAAAACAAACAGTAAATCAGAAAGCAAGGAACAAAAGACATTTAAGACAACCAAACAAGCAATAAAATGCTAGGAATAAATCAACACCTTTCAATAACAACTCTTAATGTAAAAGGCTTAAATTCCCCAATTAAAAGACACAGACTGGCTGACTGGATCAAAAAGCAGGACCCAACTATATGCTGCCTACAAGAGACCCACCTCACCCATAAAGATTCACACAGACTAAGAGTGAAAGGATGGAAAAAGATTTAACATGCAAACAGAAAAGAATAACGAGCTGGAGTAGCTATTCTTATATCTGACAAAATAGACTTTAAACTAAAAACCATAAAAAGAGACAATGAGGGACACTACTTAATGATAAAAGGACTGATCCATCAAGAAGACATAACAATCATAAATATGTATGCACCCAATGTTGGAGCAGCCAGATTTATAAAACAAACGCTATTAGACCTAAAGAAGGAAATAGACACTAATACCATAATAGCAGGGGACCTGAACACGCCACTGTCAATATTAGACAGATCATCTAGGCAAAGAATCAGTAGAGAAACACAAGATCTAAACAAGACTCTAGACCAATTGGAATTGGCAGATATCTACAGAACATTCCACCCAACAACCTCAGAATATTCATTTTTCTCATCAGCACATGGATCATTCTCCATGATAGATCACATATTAGGTCACAAATCAAGTCTCAATAAATTCAAAAAAATTGGAATTATCCCATGTATCTTCTCAGACCACAATGGATTAAAACTAGAAATTAATAACAAACGAACCTCTGGAAACTATACAAACACATGGAAATTAAACAGCATTCTACTTAATGACATATGGGTCCAAGAAGAAATCAAGCAGGAAATCAAAAAATTTATTGAAACTAATGAAAACAATGATACATCATACCAAAATCTGTGGGATACTGCAAAAGCAGTATTGAGGGGAAAATTTATTGCATTAAACGCTCACTTCAGAAGAATAGAAAGATAGCAAGTGAACAAACTAACACTTCACCTTAAAGAACTAGAAAAACAAGAACAATCCAAACCTAAAGTTAGCAGATGGAAAGAAATCATTAAGATCAGAGCAGAACTGAATGAAATTGAAAACCAAAAAACAATTCAAAAGATCAACGAATCAAAAAGTTGGTTTTTTGAAAAGATAAATAAAACTGACAAACCATTAGCATGGCTAACAAAAAAAAGAAGAGAGAAGACTCAAATAACAAAAATTAGAAATGAAAAAGGCGATATTACAACTGATTCATCTGAAATACAAGGAATCATTCGAGACTACTATAAACAACTATACGCCAACAAATTTGAAAATCTGGAGGAAATGGATAAATTTCTGGACACACACAAGCTCCCAAAACTGAACCGTGAAGACGTAGAAAATTTGAACAGACCAATAACAATAAAGGAGATTGAAGCTGTTATCAGAAGGCTCCCAACAAAGAAAAGCCCAGGACCAGATGGATTCACAGCAGAATTTTACCAAACATTCAAAGAGGAATTGACACTGATTCTTTACAAACTATTCCAAAAGATTGAAACGGACGCAAATCTCCCAAACTCATTCTATGAAGCAAACATCATCCTGATACCAAAACCAGGTAAAGATATAACCAAAAAAGAAAACTACAGGCCAATATCCTTGATGAATATAGATGCAAAAATCCTCACTAAATTACTAGCAAACAGAATACAGCAACACATACGTAAAATTATTCATCACGATCAAGTGGGATTCATCCCAGGGATGCAAGGTTGGTTCAACATACGCAAATCAATAAATGTGATACACCATATTAATAAAGTCAAACACAAGGACCATATGATCATCTCTATAGATGCTGAAAAAGCATTTGATAAAGTTCAGCACTCATTCATGACAAAGACCCTGTATAAGTTAGGTATAGAGGGAAAGTATCTCAACATAATTAAAGCCATATATGCCAAACCCACTGCCAATATCATCCTGAATGGGGAAAAGCTGAAAGCTTTTCCTTTAAGAACAGGCACTAGACAAGGATGCCCACTCTCACCACTCCTATTCCACATAGTGTTGGAAGTACTAGCCAGAGCAATCAGAGAAGAGAAGGAAATAAAGGGCATCCAGATTGGAAAAGATGAAGTCAAACTGTCCCTGTTTGCAGATGACATGATCCTATATATCGAACAGCCTAAAACCTCTACAAAAAAACTGTTGGAATTGATAAATGATTTCAGCACAGGAGCAGGATACAAAATCAACACACAAAAATCAGTAGCATTTCTTTTCTCCAATAGTGAACATGCAGAACGAGAAATCAAGAAAGCCTGCCCATTTACAATAGCTACCAAAAAAATAAAATACTTAGGAATTGAGTTAACCAAGGAGGTGAAAAATCTCTATAATGAGAACTACAAACCACTGCTGAGAGAAATTAGAGAGGATACAAGAAGATGGAAAGATATCCCATGCTCTTGGATTGGAAGAATCAACATAGTGAAAATGTCCATACTACCCAAAGTGATATACAAATTCAATGCAATCCCCATCAAAATTCCAAAGACATTTTTCTCAGAAATGGAAAAAACTATCCATACATTTATATGGAACAATAAAAGACCACGCATAGCCAAAGCAATGCTGAGCAAAAAAAATAAAGCTGGAGGCATAACACTACCTGACTTTAAGCTATACTACAAAGCTATAATAACCAAAACAGTATGGTACTGGCATAAAAACAGACACACTGACCAATGGAATAGAATAGAGAATCCAGAAATCAACCCACACACTTACTGTCAGCTGATCTTTGACAAAGGCACCAAGCCTATTCAGTGGCGAAGGGACTGCCTCTTCAGCAAATGGTGCTGGGACAACTGGATATCCATATGCAGGAGAATGAAACTAGATCCATACCTCTCGCCGTATACTAAAATCAACTCAAAATGGATTAAGGATTTAAATATACACCCTGAAACAATAAAACTTCTTAAAGAAAACATAGGAGAAACACTTCGGGAAATAGGACTGGGCACAGACTTCATGAATACGACCCCAAAAGCACGGGCAACCAAAGGAAAAATAAACAAATGGGATTATATCAAACTAAAAAGCTTCTGCACAGCAAAAGAAACAATTAAAAGAGTTAAAAGACAAGCAACAGAGTGGGAGAAAATATTTGCAAAATATATATCTGACAAAGGATTAATATCCAGAATATATAAGGAACTCAAACAACTTTACAAGAAGAAAACAAGCAACCCAATTAAAAAATGGGCAAAAGAGCTAAGTAGGCATTTCTCTAAGGAAGATATACAAATGGCCAACAGACATATGAAAAAATGCTCAACATCACTCAGCATCCGGGAAATGCAAATCAAAACCACATTGAGATATCATCTAACCCCAGTTAGGATGGCTAAAATCCAAAAGACTATGAACGATAAATGCTGGCGAGGCTGCGGAGAAAAAGGAACTCTCATACATTTTTGGTGGGACTGCAAAATGGTGCAGCCTCTATGGAAAATGGTATGGAGGTTCCTCAAACAATTGCAGATAGATCTACCATACGACCCAGCTATCCCACTGTTGGGAATATACCCAGAGGAATGGAAATCATCAAGTCGAAGGTATACCTGTTTCCCAATGTTCATCGCAGCCCTCTTTACAATAGCCAAGAGTTGGAACCAGTCCAAATGCCCATCATCGGATGAGTGGATACGGAAAATGTGGTACATCTACACAATGGAATACTACTCAGCTATAAAAACAAATGAAATACTGCCATTTGCAACAACATGGATGGACCTTGAGAGAATTATATTAAGTGAAACAAGTCAGGCACAGAAAGAGAAATACCACATATTCTCACTTATTGGTGGGAGCTAAAAATTAATATATAAATTCACACACACACACACACACACACACACACACACACAGACACACACACACACACACACAAACCGGGGGGGTTGGGGGAAGGAGATAAAACAACCACAATTATTTGAAGTTGATACGACAAGCAAACAGAAAGGACATTGTTGGGGGGGAGGGGGGAGGGAGAAGGGAGGGAGGTTTTGGTGATGGGGAGCAATAATCAGCCACAATGTATATCGACAAAATAAAATTAAAAAAAAAAAAACAAAACAGCCATTTAAAGTATACATTTGGATGGGTTTTTTACCTGTTTATTATTGTTGATTATACATATTTATAGGGTACAGAGTTGACTATTGTTGGTATTCGTGTACAGTCTCCTTTACTCTAGCACTTCTTATATATCAGAGTGGCTTAGGTGTCAGCCTGCAAACTTATTTCATTCTTTATATGAACACACTCTCTGGGCAACTTAAATTGTCCCATATTTTAAATACCACATATTTTCTGATAAACATCCCAAACATCCCCAGGGATATATGTCTATCCCTGACCTTTGATGAGTGCCAGTATCATATCAAACTGTCTACTCAGCATGTCACCTGGATGAGTTTTTACTTTCAAACTTGTCATTTCCCCTATTCTTCCCTTTTCAGTAAATGGCAACTCCAATCTTCTTAGTGCTCAGGACAGAAAAGAAAATTATGACCATTTTAATGTCCTCTCTTTGAAATTCTTCATCTGTTCTGGGCTGAATTGTGGCTCCTCCAAATATCTATCTTGAAACCTTAACCCTCAGTACTTCAGAATGTGACTATATGGGGGATAGGTCCTTTAAAGAGGTCATTAGGGTAAAATGAGGTCCTGTGGGTGGGGTCTAATCCAATTTGACTGGTGTTCTTAGAAAGAAAGATTAGGACACAGAGGCAAAGCCATGCAATCACACAGTGAAAAGGTGTCAGAGGCATCAGTCAGCCTGAAAGGCCTCAGAAGAAACCAAATCTGCTGACATCTTGATCTGGGACTTTAGCCTCCAGAGCTGTGAGAAAATAAATTTCTGTTGTTTAAGCCACCTGGTCTGTGGTATTTTATCACAGCAACCCTAGAAAACTAATACACTATCCGAACTATCAGCATCTCTCGTATAACCCAAATCTGACCATGTCTCTCCATATCCTTTCAAGGTCCAAGTCACCACACATTTTATTTGGGTACTCTAGTACCTTCTCAACTGAAATCCCTACTTCCTGTTTTATATTTTTAATTATTTCTATGCAGCAACCAGAGCAATTTTCCTATGCTCAAAACCTTTTCATGGCTTCCCAGAATAAAATAAAAAATACTTGCCCTGGATTATATGGTAAGACCTTACATGATTTGTCCCCACTGCTTCCCAGCTACTTTTCTCTCACCATCTTTCGCTACCTCCTCTTTGTGCATTCCTTCCTCCTTCCTGTTCTCTGAGTACACCAAGCATAATCCCACTTGACTGATTATTAATGGAAGGCAAGATGGTCATAGCCTTTTATTTATATCTACAGTTTTCATTCAAGGGCAGTGACTGCATTTGATAGCCCTGAACAATGACAATGATCACGACACTGATGCTAATGGTATCAATGATGACAATGTTTACGTCTAAGAGGTTAAGAGCAAGAATTCTGAAATCAGACTGATGTTAGTTCAAATTGTGTCTCCACCACTTTCCAGCCATATGAGAAATTTGAAGTTGCATAATTCCCATAAACCTAAGATTCTTTATTTATAAAAGGAGTATAATAATAGTACCTATTTCAACTTACTCTATAGAGTTGTGTTGAGGATTAGCTGTGGAAAAATTTGTAAAGCATTTATCATAGAACCTAATCATAGCAACTGCTCAATATACTTTAGCATAAGCAGTACAGGTCATAAGAGTAATAACTAAACAAATGTAATCATAATTACTGTGTGTTTGCCATTGTTGTTCTTATAGGGAGCAGAATATAAAGGGTTGTGAGTCTATTACTTTATGCCACAGATGGGCCTGCCCACCTGGTTGGTGAGAGTGCACCAGCCTCAGCAGGCTCTGTGTCCCTATCTCAGACCCCACTTTCATTTGCCATGCAAATTACAGGATAGCACAGGGTGAGAACAGCCCTGGTATAATAAACTGAGAGATCTGCACAGACAGCTGGGGTGGCTTTGTGTCCTCATTATTGGAGAAGAAAATGTATTCAGCATCATTCAGGTCCTTTTGTGCATTTCCATATTGATTAAACCTCACCATTCCTGGCTTCTTCAAATTGCTCTCTCATGCCTCATCTCCTTGTTGCCTTGCCATCTGTTTAATGTGCCTCTTGCCAGCCTGATGATCTAGGCTTCATTTTTCTTTTCAGGTTTTCTGCAATCAATCAAGTAAAAATAAAAATGATAAAGGAGCAAATGATGAGTGCCTACTATATTTCTAATACTTTGCATAATGTTATCTAATCCACAGGAATCCTATCAAATGGGTGTTGTAGCTATTTCTTTTTCTTTTTTTCGTTTTATTTTATCTTATTATTATTATTTTTAATTTTATTTTGTTGATATACATTGTGGTTGATTATTGTTGCCCCTTACCAAAACCTCCCTCCCTCCCTCTCCTCCCTCCCCCCCAACAATGTCCTTTCTGTTTGCTTGTCGTATTAACTTCAAGTAATTGTAGTTGTTATATCTTCCCCCCCCCCCGTTTTTTTTGTGTGTGTGTGAATTTATATATTAATTTTTAGCTCCCACCAATAAGTGAGAACATGTGGTATTTTTTTTCTGTGCCTGACTCGTTTCACTTAATATAATTCTCTCAAGATCCATCCATGTTGTTGCAAATGGCAGTATTTCATTCGTTTTTATAGCTGAGTAGTATTCTTTGTGTAGATGTACCACATTTTCCATATCCATTCATCTGATGATGGACATTTGGGCTGGTTCCAACTCTTGGCTATTGTAAAGAGTGCTGCAATGAACACTGGGGAACAGGTATACCTTCGACTTGATGATTTCCATTCCTCTGGGTATATTCCCAACAGTGGGATAGCTGGGTCGTATGGTAGATCTATCTGCAATTGTTTGAGGAACCCCCATACCATTTTCCATAGAGGCTGCACCATTTTGCAGTCCCACCAACAATGTATGAGAGTTCCTTTTTTCTCCATGCTATTTCTACTTGACAGTTGACGGAACATTCCCATGACCATAAAACTACCAAAGGAAGGAACTAGGATTTAAACTCTATGTCCACTGTTCTTGTACCATGAGTCTACTCTTCTTAATGCTTATAGGCTGCACTAGGTGGCAGGCAATGTGGAGAAAGCTGATCTGAGCAAGCAAGGCCCCTGCCTACAATGAACTTTGCAATTTAGATAAGGATTCAGAAGGGCATAGGCCAATAGCATCCTGGAAATAAGAGCAATGAATGCAGTTATCCATGGAAATTCAATAGTTGTTGATGAGAGACAGGACAAATTGGAGAATGCATTTCTCTTTTCAAAAGGACAGTTACTATTTAACTCTTTGTAGCTATGGGGGACGATATGTCTACTGTTGCACTCTTAATTTATAAAAGAAACAGAATATGAATTTTTTTGTGTGTCATCTTCTTACTTTTAGTTATTGGAAAACAAAACAATAACAGTAATAATAATATGTGGACCTATAGAATGAGCTCAATAGCTCGTTATCATTCACCAGAGATGTCTGGCAAAATGACTTTTTTTCTGGTTCTGCAGCACTGAGTTCTGGAAAGTTCTCAGATCAAGACTGATATAGGCTGCAGTATGTGAGAGTGTGTATGAGATCCTGGCTACACATCATGTAGCTCATGCTTATATTGTGAATTATAGAGCTGTGAGATTGATGGGTGCTCCAGGCCAGCATAAAGTGGTCCTTGGCACATATACAGATTAGCTTAAGTGCACAAAGGTGGCTGTTATGCGTCCATGAGTTCTGATGTGATTCTTGCTCATGTAGATGTCATTTGCAACTGTGAGGCTTTGGGCCAGAAATCTACACATATCTCTGTGCTTTGGAGACCCTGGCTAATTTCTGTCTGGGGTATCCTGGCTATGCTTATTTTATTTTATATAATTCAGATAAGTAAACCCTGTTTGATTTACCGTGATTATTCTATATCAGGCATTTCTTCCAATTCATACCTATTATTGGCCATTTTTAGTTGAGTAGTTGTTCAGTGTTCAAAAAAAGACAACTATGGGATTGCTCCCATCTGCTAACTAGAGACCTTTGGCCCAGGTCCTGAAATAAGATGTGCCCATTAGAATCGGGAACTGACAATCCAGAGGTGCACAAAAAAACCAGAAGAGATAAAAATGGCCTCAGGAGTTCTGCAGGAAGATCAGTTACTATGAATCTGAAAGAAGCAACATGGGCTGGACCTCAAAGTGTATAAACATTATGATGGGTAGAACACAGAGAGACATTTTAATGATTCAGGGAACACAGTGAAAGAGAAAGTTAAAAATAGAAACTAATTAGCAAAGTATGGTCAAGGGGTCCAAAACAAAAGCAGTTTGAAAACATGAAGTTTCCAAAAATGGGTTACTGAATGATAGGGGCCCAGAACTTTAGGTAACATCCAGTAGAGGAGAAGAGAACATTGATGATTTTCTAATAACCCTTTGATTCTATGAATATTTCTGTGATGTGTGTAGAAGTTCCAGGCACTAGGTTTATTATGATGAATTACAAACTCACTTCCTTCACTTATGATGTTTACAGTTTAAAGGATAAGACAACCATGATCACATAAACATGCAAATAAATACATAGTTTTAAAGAGCATCAAATATTGCAGGGGCGTGTAACAGCAGGAAGACCTGTGGAAGTCTGTGGAAACAGAGATGGATTCTTGCAGGATGATTCCTAGACATTTGAAATAAGGTTTGAAAGATGAGTAAAGTTAACCAGGAATAGACAAAACAGCATGTGTAAAGACCCTGAGGAGAAAGAAGCACACTCTTTAGGGTGAGAAAAACCAGTGCGGCTGGAGCAGAGAGACGAGAAGACTGGTGCACAGTGAGGCTCAGCTGAGGTAGAAAGGCATCAGAGTCCTGGTGTTCATTCCAAGAGATCCATCAATGGTTTAAAACTAGAGGGGGAAGATGACAAGATTCCATCTGAAACTTCTAGAAGGTAACTGTGGCCGGAGGGCCTAGGAATACTTAAGTCCTTTGTCTTAATTGGCTTTTCTCCTCATGAAGAATCATACAGATTATCAGCACAAAAAAAAAAAAAAAAAAAAAAAAAAGGCGAAGGAAAGCAAAGTGAAATTTAGTTAGCTTTAGGAGCAATATTCGCACCTCTTTTGTGACACTTCAATAAACTTTTGGCAACACGTTTTACCTTAGCAATGCTTTGGCAATTGGTATCTTAAGGTTTTACCAGAATTTTACAGGTGCAGTGGAACAGTGCCTTGGCTCAGTCCTGTACTTTGCATCTTTCACATCCTGCCTTGGGTTCCTCTGATACCATAGGATCCCTTCTGCATCCATGTACATGGAAACTGGAAGTGTGGTGAGTTAATGCCAATGGAACTAGTCTTAAACAGGGTGGACATAGGCAATAGATAAATGCTTTCCCATTAGTCTATTGTGACAGATGAATCTGAGACAATTTTCCAAGGAAGGATTCTTATGAAGATCCATACAGGGGACCTGGGGGTGGCCCACACATTTTTGTATTACCTTTTCCTCCTTCCTTTTTTTGCTCTACCTGTCCTGTATTCTTGCTTTGTGGGATTATATTCCTGTATTAGTCTGTTTTTTTGTGTGTTGCTATAACAGAATACCTGAGACCGGGTAATTATAAAGAAAAAAAGATTTATTTGACTCACAATTCAGGGACACCTGCATCTGGCGTGAGCCTCAGGCTGCTTCTACTCCTGGCAGAAAGTGGCAGGCAGCCTGTGGGTACTTGATCACATGGCGAGAGGAGAAGTAAGAGAGAGGGAGGGGTGCCAGGCTCCTTTAACAATCAGCTCTCATGGGAACAGATCAGTTCCTGCCAGAGCTCACTCACAGATCCTCCTGCCCCAGGGAGGGCATCAATCTATTCATGACGGATCCATCCCCACAACATAAACATCTCCCAACATGGCCACATTGGGGATCAGATTTCCACATGAGCTTTGAGGGGAAAAACATATTCAAACTATATAAATTCCTCCCCAAACTATAAGAATGTATGCTTACGTCTCAGGCTCTGCTTTTCAAAAGAATTCCAGCTAAGACAAGCTCCAACCCAACTTCAAATTCAAAATTGGCTAATTCAGCAAAACATTTCTGGAGTTTCTTCCTAGGTTAATGCTTTGTTTGTTTGTTTGTTTGTTTTTGGATGATCATTCCTTTCTCCTAATACTAAACAGCCAAAGGTGGTTACTAACAATTTTTTGTACTGCTTCAGGATCTGACTTTTCTATTTAGACCGTATTCTTCAACCATAATGACATTTAATTAGATATCAATAACAACTTAAATAAAAATACATCTCCAAACAATTATAGGTTTAAACCACATTACTTTATTGATCTGAAGTCAATGAAAATTTTCCTGAAGAAATTAGAAAATACTTAGAGCTGAGTACTAATAAAAATAGTACATATCAAAATATGTGGGTGTAATCAAAATGTTACTTTAAGGAAAAAATTTAAACCATAAACAGTTGCATTAGCTGGAAAGAAAAGACTAAGAATTTTTAGGAAATATTCAACTTAAGAAACTGATAAAAGCACAACAGATTAAACCAAAAGAAAAGGGGGGGAGCAATAAAAACAACAGGAGAAGTCAATATAATAAAAAAGCCAAAGATAAACTAAAGAGGATAAGTAAAACCAAAAATTGTTTCTTTGAAAAGGTTAAAAAAAAATAGACAAACCTTCGACAAAATTGATCATGAAAAAATATACAGTGGGATTTCTGGGTTATAAACATGTATATGATTAACTTTAGTAGATACTGACCAACAGTTCCCAATTTATCCTTTCATCAGTAGTGCTAAGCATTTTATTTGTTCAACAACCCCACATTTGTAACATTTTAGCAGTGTTATTAACTAGAATTAACATAGGTTTTGGAGGCAGATAGGCCTGAGTTTACATACTGGCTCTAACACTTGTGAATTCTGTGACTTGCTTTAGGCTTTTTATCTTTTTGAGCCTCAGTTTCCTCATTTGGAAAATAAAATGGTATTTGTTTAACCTGGAAGATTATCAGGGAATTAAAATGAGATATGCAGGTAAAGATATACTCTAGTTTCTATCATATTCTGATTAATGAAGAGGAGCTATTATTTTATAAAGATGATATCTATATTTTAGTCCTAGTACTAGATTAACATCCTTCTTCAGCCTAGGGTTCAGATCTTATTCATCCTTTTATCCTATAAACATGAAGCTCAATGCTGTACATAGAAAGTGCTCAATAAACATTTACTGAATGAATGAATGAATGCTATTTTTAATACATAAATAAAAGATCACCAGGTAGTTTCATCAGAGTTTTGCAGTTTTCCACATGTAGATCTGTACATATTTTATTATATATTTATCTAAGTATTTCACTTATTTTGTGATATTATAAACAGTATTGCTTTTAAATTTCAAATTCTAGTTCTTCACTTCTGGCATATAGAAAGGCAGTTGACTTTTGAATATTAACCTTATATCTCACAAACTTGCTATACTTGCTTATTAGTTTCAGGAATTTTTTAGATCACTTCCTTGGGATATTTTACATAGCCAATCATATTATCTGTGAACCAAGACAGTTTCTTTTCTTCTTTTCCAACTTGTATACTTTTAATTTTTTTTCTTGTCTTCTTGTCTTATTGCATTAGTTAGGACTTCCAATACAATGTTAAGGAAGAGTCGTGAGAGAATACAACTTTATCTTGTTCCTGTTCTTGCTGGGAAAGTGTCCACATTCTCACCGTTAAGCATAATGTTAACTGTAGGTTTTTTTTGGTTTTGTTTTTTGTTTGTAAATGCTTTCTATTGAGTGAGTAAATTCACCTCTATTCCTAGTATGTTTTTTCTTCTTTAGACTGTTGGTAATGTGCATTACAGTTGATCAGTTTTAAATTTTAAACCAGCCTTACATACATGAAATAAATCCCACTTTTTCATAGTGTATAATTGCTTTTATATATTGTTTTAATTGATTTTCTAATACTACATTGAGGGTTTTGTACCTATGCTTATGAGACATATTGGGCTCTACTTTTCCTTTCTTCAGTGTCTTTAGTTTTGACATTAGAGTAACGTTGACCTTATGAAATGAGTTAGAAAGTATTCCCTCTGCTTTTATATTTTGGAAGATATCATAGAGAATTTGCATTATTTCTTCCTTAAATATTTGGTGGATTTCACCAGTGAAACCATCTAGGGCTGGTGCTTTCTCTTTTAGAGGGTTATTCATGATTGATTAAATTTCTTTAAAATAAACTATTCAGATTATTTATGTATCTGTGTGTGATTTCAGTCGCATGTGTCTTTCAAGGAATTGGTCCATTTTTATCCAAGTTACTAAATTCATGGGTATAGATTTTTTCCCACATATTCCTATGTAATCCTTTCATTGTTCACATAATGAGCAGCAATGGCCCTCTTTTCTTTTTCTTTTTTTAATAAATTTGTCTGGAGATCTGAGGCCTGACCACTGCCTGAGCAGGAGCCCAGGTGACTGCTGTCCTGTGTGCCACCACAGTGGGCCCATACAAAAGCTCCAGAGAGGCCTTCCCACTGCCCATGTGGGAGCCAAGGTGGGTGCTATCCTGTGTGCCACTGCGCTAGGCCAAGACCCAAGCCCTAGAGAGGCCCGGCCACTGCCTGAGCAGGAGCCAAGATGAGTGCTGTCCCATGTGCCACTGCACTGGGCCTAGACAAAAGCCCCAGAGAGGCCTGCCCACTGCCCCAGTGGGAGACCAGGTGGGTGCTGTCCTGAAAGCTGCTGCACCAGGCCCCGAGCCAAGCCTTGGAAAGGCCCACCCACCATCTGAGCAGGATCCCAGGTGAGTACTGTTCTGTGCACGCTGTGCCAGGCTGAGACCCAAGCCTTGGGCAGTGGAAAGGAGCCCAGGTGAGCACTGTCCTGTGTGCTGCTGTGCCAGGCCCATACCCAAGCCCCAGAGAGGCCAGAGCAGGAGTACCGGTGAGTGCACTTCCGTGTGCCACCATGCCTGACCTAGACAACATCCCCGGAGAGGCCCACCAACCACCTGAGCAGGAGTCCAGGTGAGAACTGTCCCACACAGGACCCCGACTCAAGCCCTGGAGAGGCCTTCCCAAGGCCCAAAAAGGAGCAGAGGTCAGTGTTGTCCCAAGTGCTGCGGGGGGCCCAGACCTAAGCCCTTGAAAGTTCTTCCCACTGCTCGAGTAGGAGCCAAGGTGGTCTACAGTCACCACCATACATATTGCCACCACAAGGACAGCTCACCACCACTGTAGCAGCCACAACGACACTACAGGTTGCCCACTGCATAGTCAACTGCATTGATACAAGAAGAATTATCAGAAGAGCCTACAAATAGAGGAGGAAGTCTTTCTCCTCATAGCCCACTTCAGAGTAATAGAAGAAACAAGTGCCCTACCAGATAACCAAAATCAATGAAAAAATATTAGAACTACAAATAAACAAGAAGATATGACACCACTGAAGGAATATGGTAATTCTCAAGTAACTGATACCAGAGAGTACAAAACCCTTGAAATGTCTGAAAAAGGAATTCTGAGCAATGATCTTAAGCAATCTCAAAGAGATTAGAGAAGACAATTAGAAAACACAATGAAACAAGAAAAATATCCAGGATCCAAAGGAAGAAATTTACAGAGGTTACAACCTTAAAAAAGAATGTAATAGAACTCCTAGAATTGAAGGATTCACTCAATGAAATTAAAAACAGAAAAGATAGCTTGAGCATAAGACTAGAGCAAGCAGAAGAAAGAATTTTAGATCTCAAAGATGGTCTTTTTGAAATAACCCAGGCAGACAGAAAAGAGGGAAAAAAAATTTAAGAAAATGAAGAAAATCTAAGAGAGCTAGCAGACAACCTCAAATGAATAAACATCTGAATCATGGGTATTCCAGAAAGGTGGGAGGAAGGAAAAGGCATAGAAAACTTAGTCAAGGAAATAACAGAAAACCTCCCAGATTTAGGGAGAGATGCAGACCTTCACATCCAGGAAGCCCAAAGATCTCCAAACAGATCTCCTTACAGAGGATCCCAAAAGATCCTCTGTAAGACATATTACAGTTAAATTGGCAAAGCTCAATGACAAAGAGAGAATTCTAAAAGCAGCAAGAGAAAAGCATCAGTTCACCTATAAGGGAGCCCTCAGCAGACTAGCAGCAGACTTCTCAAATGAAACCTAATGGGTCAGAAAAAAATGGAATGAAATATTCAAATTATTAAAAGGCAAAAGTTGCCAGCCAAGAATTCTATACAGCAAGGCTCTCCTTTAGAAATGAGGGAGAAATAGTGTATTTCCCACACAGACAAAAATTATGGGAGTTTACCACCACAATCCTGAAAGAAATTCTCAAAGGAGTCCTGCACCCACAATCTGAAGAAAGATAATCACTATAATGGATACACAAAAAATAGCAAAACCCACCTTTAAAACAAAAATTTAAATGAGAAGGAGAAAGAAGCTAAGTCATGCCACCTCAAATTTCCAACTAACATTGAAGATGAAAAAATAAAAGGGGAAGAAATGAACAAAAGATATTTAAAACATCTAAACAAAAATCAATAAAATGACAGGAGTAAAGCAATAACGGTCAATAACTACCCTAAATGTAAATGGATTAAACTCCCCACTCAAAAGTCACAGACCGATTGATTGGATTAAAAAGTTTGAACCAACTCTATGCTGTCTTCAAGAGACTCACCTCACCTGTAAAGACACACACAGTTAAAGTAAAGGGATGGAAAAAGATATACAATGCAAATGGAAACCAAAAATGAGGAGTAGCTATTCTTTTATTGGGTATAATAGACTTTAAACCAAAATTTGTAAAAAGAGACAAGGCCACTATGTAATGATAAAAAAAGATCCATCCAGTTAGAAGACATAATAATCATAAATATGTATGCATCCAACACTGGAACACCCAAATATGTAAAGTAAACACTCTTAGACCTAAAAAAAAAAAGAGATAGACACTAATATGATAATAGTGAGTGACCTGAGTATCCCTCTCTCAGCATTGGACAGAAATTCCAGGCAGCATATCAACAAAGGAACACAGGACTTAAACTACATCTTAGACCAATAGGACCTGGGAGGTATCTACAGAACAATTCATCCAACAATTAGAGAATATACATTCTTCTCACCACACATGGAACATTTTCCAAGATAGACCACATGTTAGGTCATAAACCAAGTCTCAGCAAATTAAAAAATATCAAAATAATTCCAAGTATCTTTTCATACCACAATGGATTAAAACTGGAAATTAGTAACAAGGAAAACACTGGAAACTATATGCATGGAAATTAAACAAGAGCCTCCTGAATGAACTATGGGTCCAAGAAGAAATTAAATAGGAAGTAAAAAAGTTTCTTGACATGAATGAAAATAAAGACACCTCATACCAAAGCCTGTGGAATACAGCAAAGGCAATACTAAGAGGGACGTTTATTGCAATAAATGCTTACATCAAAAGAATAGAAAGCCTTCAAATAAATGACCTAATGCTACACCTCAAAGAACTAGAAAACAACCACAATCTCATCCTAAGAGTAGTAGATAGAAAGAAATAACTCTTCCCAGCTAATTCTATGAGGCCAGCATTACCCTGATACCAAAAGAAGACAAAGATACAACAAAATAGAAAATTACAGGCCAATGTCCTTGATGAACCTAGATGCAAAACTCCTAAACAAAATATTAGCAATCGGAACACAGCAACACATCAAAAAAAATTATACACCGTGATCAAGTGGGATTCATTCCAGTGCTGCAAGCATAGTTCAACATGCACGCCTCAATAAATGTGATCCACCACATCAACAAATCAAGGACAAAAACAATATTATCTCAACAGATGCAGAAAAAGCATTCAACAAAACTGAACACCCCTTCATAATAAAGACTCTCAGCAAAGGAAATTATCTCAACACAGTAAAAGCCATATATGACAAACCAATCACCAATATTACCCTGAATGGGGAAAAGCTTTCAGCTTAAGAACAGGAACAAGACAAGGATGACCACTCTCACCAATCTTATTTAACATAGTATTGTTAGTGCTAGCCAGAGCAATCAGGAAAGAAAGAAAGGATATCCAAATTGGAGAAGATGAAGTCAAACTGTCCCTGTTTGAAGATAACATGATTTAGAATAACCTAGAGACTCTACCAAAACACTCTTAGAAATGAAAACAGTTTCAGTAATTTTGCAGGATACAAAATCAACACACAAAAATCAGTAGAACTTTTATATTCCAATAATGAACTAGTAGAAAAAGAAATAAAAAGAAACAAGCCCATTTACAATAGTAACAACAACAAAAACAAACAAACCTAGGAATCAATTTAACCAAGATGGTGAAATATCTCTATAATGAGAGCTTGAAAACACTACAGAAAGAAATTTAAAAGGACACAAAAAGGTGAAAAGAGATATCATGCTTTTGATTGGGAAGAAATAACACCGTGGAAATGTCCATACTACCCAAAGTGATCTACAGATTCAGTGCAATCCCATTCAAAATACCAATGACATTTATCAAAGAAATAGAACAATTGATCCTAACATTCATAAGAAACAAAAGATCCCAAATAGCCAAAGCAATCCTGAGCAAAAATAAAAATATAGCCAGAGGCATAAAACTACCTGACTTCAAATTATATTACAAAGCTATTGTAACCAAAACAGCATGGTACTGCCATAAACCAGACACTTGGATCAGTGGAACAGAATAGAAAAATCTGGGAATCAATCCACACACCTACAGTAAACCGATCTTTGACAATGGCAACAAGAACATACATTCGGAAAATGACTGCCTCTTCAATAAATGGTGCTGGGGAAATTGTATAGCCATTTTCAGAAGAATAAAACTGAACCTGTACCTCTCACCAGATATCACTCAAAATGGATTAAAGACTTAAATACAGGACCTGAAACCATAAAATTACTAAAAGAAAACATAGGAGAAACACTCCAAGAAGAAGGACTGGACAAAGACTTTATGAATAAGGCCCCCAAAACACAAGCAACAAAAGAAAGAATAAACAAATAGGATTATATCAAACTAAAGTCCCTGCACAGCCAAGGAAACAATCTACAGAGTGGAAGGACAACCTACGGAGTGGGAGAAAATATTGCTATCTATACATCTGACAAGGGATTAATATCCCAAATACATAGGGAACTCAACAACTGCACAGCAAAAACAATGACAACAACCCCCCCCCCCACATAATCCAATTGAAAAATGGGCAAATGAGATGAATAGTTGTTTTTCAAAGGAATACATACAAATGGCTAACAAGTACATGAAAAAATGCTCAACAACACTAATCATCAGTGAAATGCAAAGCAAAATCACATTGAGATATCATCTCACCCCAGTTAGACTGGCTACTATCAAAAAGACAGATAATAACAAATTCTGGTGAGGATGTGGAAAAAGGGGAACCCTCCTACACTATTGGTGGGACTGCAAATTAGCAGAGCCATTATGGAAAACAGTATGGAGCTTTCTCAAACAACTACAGATAGAACTACCATGTGATCCAGCAATCCCACTATTGGGTATATATCCAATGGAATGGAAATCATCATGTTGAAGGGATATCTGAACTCTCATGTTTATCTCAGCTCTATTTACAATAGCCAAGATATGGTATCCACCTAAATCTCCATTGACAAATGACCGGATAAGGAAAATGTGGTATATATACACAATGGAATACTACTCAGCCATAAAAAAGAATGAAATTCTGCCATTTCCATCAACATGGATGAACCTGGAGAAAATTATGTTAAGTGAAATAAGTCAGACATAAAAAGAGAAATACCACGTTCTCACTCATAACTGGGTGCTAAGAAAGAAGGAAGGTAGGGGAGAGAGAGAGAAAGAGAGAGAGAGAGAGAGAGAGAGAGAGAGAGAGAGAGAGAGAGAGAGAGAGAGGAAAGGAAGAGAAAACCATAGAAATGTTTTGAACTTTCAAAGCAGAGAACAAACCTGAGGATAGCAGAGATGGTGGAGAGGGAGAGAGGGATTGTGGGTAGTGATAGTTCAGGTGGAGGGCATGTTGAAGGATTACAATTTATAATGATCAATATGGTAATAATAGTAATAATAATCTCAGCTAGTACAAATGCCCATCTACATAGCAGTTCTTTCTCAGACAAAAAAAACCATATTTATTTATTTATTTATTTATTTATTTATTTATTTATTTATTTATTTATTTATTTATTTATTTATTTATTTACTTGGTGGCTATCCAGTATGGGGTCCGAACCTTTGACATTGGTGCTTTTTTCTTTTTCTTTTTTCCCCCCTGATATTGGTAGTTTGTATTTTCTTTCCCTCTGTCTCTCTCCTTGTCTCTCATTGGATAGAGATTTATACATTTTATTTATCTTTTTAAGGAACTAGCCTTTGTTTTTGGTGATTTTTTCACTTGTTTTCTCATATTCAGGGAGTGTTATCAGGGATAAAACGGGGCATTACTTAATGACGAATGGGTTGATACTCCAGGAAGACATAACAAATCTTAATGTGTATGTGCCTAAAGACAGTATCAAAATATGTGCAATACAAACTGATAGATTTCAAAGGGAAATAGGTTAATCTGCTTTTATAATTTAAGACTTTAACCCTCTCTATCAGAAATGGACAGATCCAGCATGCAGGAAATCAGTAAGGACATAGTTGAGGTCAATATCACCATCCATCAGCTGTGTATGACAATATCTATAGACTACTTTATCCAACAATTGCAGACTATAAATTATTATGAAGCTCACATTCACCAAGATAGACACATTTCGGGCCATTAAACATATCTTAACAAATAAAAAAAAATATGAATCATACAGTGTATGCTGTTAGATCATAATGGAACTAAACTAGTAGTGAATAACACAAAGGTAGCTGTAAAAATTCCAAAATACATGGCGATTAAACAACAATCCTCTAAAAAAAACATGAGTAAAAGAAAAACCTCAAGAGAACTTAAAGAACACATTGAACTAAATGAAAATGAAAACACAAGTTATTAAAATTTGTGGGATGCAGCAAAAACAGCACTGACAGGAAAATTTGTAGCATTAAATTCATATATTAGAAAAAAAGAAAGTTCTAAAATCAATAATCTAAATTTCCACCTTAGTGAACTAGAAAAAGAAGAGCAAATTAGATCCAAAGTAAGCAGAAGAAGAGAAATATTAGAACAAAAATCAGTGAATTTTAAAACAGGAAATAAATAGAGAAAATCAACAAAACCAAAAGATGATTCTTCAAAAATATCAATAAAATTGATAAGCTTTTAGCCAGACTAAGAAAAAAAGAGTGGGGACATAATTACTAAGATCATGTATTAAAGAGGGGGTATCACTACAGATACTATGGACATTAAAAAGATAAAAAAGGAATACTGTAAAGAACTCTATGCCCACAAATTTGATAACCCACATGAAATGGACCAATTCCTTGAAAGACACAATTTGCCAAAGCTCACACAAGAAAAAAAAGACAATCAGAATAGGTTTATAGCTAGTAAAGAAATTGAATCAATAATTAACCTTCCAAAAGAGAAAGCACTAGGCCCAAGTGGGTTCACTGGTGAATTATACCAGACACTTAAGGATGAAATTATACCAATTCTTTACAATCTCTTCCAAAAGTTAGAAGCAGAGAGAATACTTCCTAACTCATTTATGTGGCCAGCATTACCTTAATATCAAAACCAGGCAAAGACATTATAGTAAAAGAAAACTACAGATCAATGTTTCTCATTAACATAGTTGCAAAAATCCTCAATAAAATCTTAGCAAATCAAATGCAATGATGTATAATAATAATTATACACCATGATAAAGAGGGATTTATCCCAGGTATGCAAGGCTGGTTCAACACTTGAAAATCAATGAATGTAATCCATCACATCAACAGGATAAAAGCAAAAAAAAAGAAAATCACACGATCATATAAATAGATGGAGAAAAAGCATTTGACAAAATTCAACTCCCATTCTTAATAAAATTCTCAGCAAACAAGAAGTAGAGGGGAACTTCCTCAACTTGAAAATGAGCATCTACAAAAAACTTATAGCTAACATTGTACTTAACGGTGAGAAACTTGGAACTTTCCCACTAAGATCATGAACAAAGAAAGGATGTCCTGTCTCACCACCACTTTTTAACATCATACTGGAAGTCTTAGCTAATGCAATAAGACAAGAGAAGGATATAAAAGGTAGAAAAATTGGGAAGGAAGAAATAAAACTGTCATTGTTTGCAGATGACATGATTGTCTTAGTCGAAAATCCAATAGAATTGACAAATAAAACCTCCTGGAACTAATAAGCAGTTATAGCAAGGTTGCAGGATACAAGGTTAATATGCAAGAGTCAATCACTTTTCTGTATACCAGCAATGAACAAATGGAATTTGAAATTAGATGTTTTGAAGGCATCTTCAAGACTCCCATTTCAGCAGAGCTTGAGATAGAAACCTCAGCGAGATTTTGGTTATGTCTGTTCCATTGTTAACCTGCTAGCTCTGTAGGCTAGTGAATAGCTCTCTCTGCTCTTTAATTTTGTTCATGGCTTTCTAAGCACTGGGAGAATTCTTTTTCTTTTCCTGCCTTCCTACTTCTAGTCTTTCATATGTCACCATGCATCTGGTGAGGGCCCCTTGTTAAATAATTGGCAGGCAGGTATAGAATTTTTTCTGAGTTGGAGACTCTTCAGGTTCATCAGCACCGCACTCTACCGAGTGAGCCATGGGCAGGCCTTGACTCTTCAGGATCATATCCAACGTTTAACCCATGTGTTGCCAGTTCTTTTTTGCTTGTTTCTCCATACACCAGCAAAGTATTATATATGTGGTGGGTTTGCTCTTCAGCCTTCATAATTCTCCTTGAAAGAGATTATACCTTTTGGGTATTTAGTTCATTTATCTTTTTTAACATCATCAACTCTTTGATAAGATTGAAAACAAATACCAATTCACTACCTTATTCAGTGTTTTCTTACTATTGTGACGTGAGAAAAATAATCATGATTTTTTACATCCTAACCAGAAATGGAAATCTCATTGTTTTGTTTTATTTTATAGATATGCATTAGTCTTTTGCCTGGTGATTGGGAATGACTGCTCCAAAACATTGAACATATTTATGGTGCTATTATTATTTTTATATTTATATTTATTTCAAAACAATAAATAATTTACTCATTATTTTGAAGAATGTAAGCAAAGGGATTGAGTTACAAGCATCATCCATTCTGCCTACAATGTTGGATAACTTACCCCAGAGAAAGTGTTGACTACAAATAATTTAAATGATTGCACAGGGGGTTGGGCACATTCCAAAAAATCAATTGTACTTAATCATAATCAACTGATTTCTAACTACTAAAATCTAGATGCAGTGCTCATTGCCATCTAGTACTTAACAAGAAACAATTTTTAAAAAATTTTAGTTTATATATCAAGTCTCTTTTATTAGCATTTATAATACAAAATTTTAAAAAATATCCAAAAATGTCCTATAACAGTATATGAAATTTGAGAAAGGGTATCTCAGTAGAGATACAGCATAAGGATTTGGTGTCTGAATTCTATGCCTCCTATTTCCTCCCATTATGGGTATCTTGACAAATGAGTATATGCCAGAAAACAGGAAAAATATACAGAACAAAGTTTCATTTTATTGATGACTGGGCAAACAGAAGCTCAATTTAGGGTTCTATAGTGAACTCTACTGGAGAACATATATATGGCTAGAGTCATAATTGAGGACTTTTACTCTTGTTTTGTTATCTCTGATTTTTGAAGTTGGATGTCAAGAACAGAATTGATTTGGTCTGGTAACACAGACTGAAATCTAAAGCATAGAGAAAGAATATTCAAGCGTCTATAGGCTTATTGCCCAGATGTGCTTACCCCATGGAGGCAAGAAATACAAAAAGTGCAACTCGTATTTTTGGGGTGTAATCTTTAAGGTGCACAGTAACCCTATAGTGGCCCAGCAAGTGATTAGATTTTAGTCAATGATGTTACAAATGTCCCTGGACATACTTCTGGATATTAAGGCATTACACCTTTGATTAACTTTATTGATTTTTTCATGAAGGTTACTATGCATCATAACATTGAAATACTTTCATTCTCAAGAAAAGACAGACAGATATGGTATATCTTTGGAAGACAAATTATTGGAGTAGTGTGTAAGGAAGTGAAAATAACCCCAGTGGTTCAGGGTCTTCTATCTTTAGCTGTGGACTATGAGCAATTGTTAAACTGAGAAAATGTTATGAGAGACTCTATAGGATTGAGAGACTTTAATAAATTTCATCCTTTTAAAAAAAATTCTTAAAACTAGAGTTATTAGTCACAGAGCATGTTTTGGAAATCATTGCAAAATAGCCCTGTGTTAATAGATTTGTTGATTTTTATTCAGTGCTTCACATTATAAGATTTGCATTTCAAGGCTGCATGCTTCTGCTTGGTCCCTTACTATCCTGCCTTTTTGAGTGTTGGTGCAACAGTTGCATTCTAGCTGTGCACTCGTCTCCCTGACAGCTGATGGAAAAGAGAGATAATCCCAAAGCAAATTCCAATTTAGTTTCAATTACTGAGTCTGGAACTAAATAGTCTCTTCTCTTATTTGTTTTTATCTAATCATTTCAGATTTGAAAACTCCCTTCTAGAAGTGAAGATGGAAGGACAACTGATGATGACTTACTGGAATTACTTTAGTTTTGAGATGAATTTATTATTACTGGTAATAAAAAAACAATTATTAAGAAATTGTGTACTTTATTGTTAAATTGTATTATTAGACAATTTGTTTGGCTTTGGCTTTTTCCTGATTCATTCTTTAGGTTTATATTTAACTATCCAGTTTTTCACTTTCTTGGAACTTTTCTAGAGGACTAACTTGACAGTTTGGCAAATAAGTAGCCATTATTTGTTCCACATAGAGTCATTAATGACTCACAGATAAATTAAGCAAGGGGTAATATAATTTGACTTGGGATATATTATGACCTCCCCCTGCACCTCGCCACCCAAATACGGAATTTGAAGTTTTATATTTTCCTTCGATTTATAGAAGAATTTTATTGACCGATTCACTTTACAGATGACAAAACTAAGGCTCAGAGACGTAGCTATAAGCAGGAAGCCAGTAGAATAGCTGTTTGAACCTCACTACACTGATATTTGCACCACACAATATCATATTGGTCTTCCATAGTGCACCGTATCAGAAATGCTGAGAATAGTTTCTAGTAAATCATGTATGCTCATGAACAGCAGAGTTACCCAATAGAAGGCTTGAAGACTATGCTCATTAAGGCAGGATCGCCCCTGCTAAACAGATTAATCAAAGAGCTTTGCATAATCCCTCTTCTCTGCCCATTTTATTGTTCTTAATCACATTATGACATGATTTACGCCAATGCTTGCATTCACTGTCCAACCTAAGAAAAAGTGAACAAATGCTCTGTTAAACTGAACAGGAGCATAACGTAGCTAAAACACCCCCAAAAGAAATATTGTCAATATTTACATATAAAACATATGAAGGCTAACACACATCTGGACTGAAATGTGGCTAAATCTTCTAAGCAACTTTGAAAAACCCTGCTACAATAACTAACATGCTAACAAATATGAGGACGCATTGATTTCAAGGAAAATGATCGGATTAGGCTGCTTTTAACTGTGATTTATTCCTTTCACCTTTAAATGTCCTGTTTGCTGTTAAATTTGTGTTTTCAGTTGGTAGGAAACACATTATGAATAGTGAAAAGAGACCTGGTGTTAACTTCTTTTATCCACATGGAGTCTTCACTCTTTGAAGATGGCAAACTATGATAATAGTAGTAGCAATGATAATTATATATATATAAAAACCCAGTAATTATGTAATATATATTTGGTAACATAAAATATTTACAACTAACTTTGATCAAGTGACTACCATATTCAAACCATTTTTTTTGGCATAATTTCATTTTGATCCTGCAGTATAAGTAACATTATCTTCTTTTATAGATGATCATATAAAGTCAGGAAGGTTAAATAGTTTGCTAAAGCTCAAAAAACTAGTATATAAGGGATACAGCTGGGTTTTGAACACAGGTCTCTGTGACTCCAAAATTAATGTTTGTTTTTTTTAACGTACTACTATGTTTTAGCCTTAAAATAATCCTCGGTGGTGATTCAGTTAGGTGCTATTTTTACATTATGTATATTTATCAGTATTTATTAATAGGGGTCTTTCAGAGAAACAGAACCAATAGGATGTATATGTATGCATCTGTCTGTCTGTCTATGTATCTATTTATCTATATATATATATCTATATATCTAAATCTATGAGAGAGAGAGAGAGAGAGAGAGGTTTTATTTATTTTAAGGAATTGGCTTACATGATTGTGGGGGCTGGAAAGTCTGGAATTGTAGTGCAAACTGGCAGTCTGAAGATTCAGGTAAGAGTTGATGTTGTAGCCTTGGAAAGCTGGAAACTTGTGCCTAATTTCTATGCTGCAGTCTGGGATCAGCATTCCTTCTTGCTTGGGAAACCTTAGTCTTTGCTGTTAGGCCTTCAGCTGATGAGGCCTACCCACATTATGAAGGTTAATCAGGTTTATTCAAGGTCAGTTGATTACAAATATTAATCACATTGAAAAAGTACCTTTAAAGCAACATCTAGACTAATGTTTGGTCAAACAACTGGTCACCATAACCTCTCCAGTTGATACATAAAATTAACCATCACAATATGAGAATATCAAATCTCTGAGTAGGAAGCTATTATAAGCAGCCTCTAAGATGTTCTCCAGTGATTCTTGCCTCCTGTTATTCATGCCCTTGAGTAATCTCCCCACAGATACTAGGGGCGATGACTGTACTGTAAAAGTGATGGGACGCCACTTCAGACATTAGATTACAAAAAGACTGTGGTTTCCATCTTGGCTGCTCTCTCTTCCTCTCTTGTGCATTTGCTCTGAGAGAAGCCAACTTCCCTGCTGTGAGCTGCTCAGTGGAGAGACTATTATGGAAAGGAACTGATATCTCCAGCCGTCAGCACTGAGGACCTGAGGCCTGCCAACTGTCAGGTGAGTGAGCTTAGGAGCAGGGCCTCTCCTACTCAGGCAGGCCTTGGGATGACTGCAGCCCAACAGGATTGCAGCCTTGGGAGAGATCCTGAGGCAGAGGCACTCATCTAAGCCACACCTGGATTCCAAAACTACAGAAGCAATGAGGTAATATATTTTTGTTGTATTAAACTGATAAATTTGGGGGTAACTTGTCACTTAGTCATGGATAATTAATACAGGAGCCATCATTGTCTTGCCTCTAAATTAGACACATGTCTGAGATTGATTCCTCTTTCTTCCACTGAATTTTTGGTGAGGATTTGTTTCTGGATATAGAGATGCCATTGAGAGATAAAGAATAAAGAGTGCCTTGCCTTGTGGGATTTTAACAGGTATTAAGTCCAGGGGACTTGATAGGAACGCAATGAGCATTTTTTTAAAAGAATAGAAACAAAAAGGAACCAGAATTAGTAAGAAAGTACCTGAGAAGGCCAATAAACAACTTTTCTAAATACCTACTCACATTTTTTTCTATCAATTTTTCCTGCTCCTGTGAAAGCAATCTGATGATCCAAAATACAATCAGAAATCAAAATCAGCTCCTTATTAAAATACAGCTTTTCTCCATATACTTAGAACATTCTCCCATGCATGCCACAAGCTAATTGAAGGATATTCAGCTGGATTACTTTGCACAACCAAGTGATTTTCTCAAGGGGTGAACATGCCATTTGAGACTCTACCTTTGTCTCAGGTGTACTTTGAGCTCATTTATATGAGCAAAATTTATGAGAAATATATAAACATGATTCTTGGGCCTGATTTTGGCAATCAGCTGGTGTAATTAATATGCACAGAACTGCAACAGCAGCTTTCAGCAATGGCCTACAGATAAAACTACTGGATTTGAAAAATCAAATTGGGCTTGGGAGACCTGTTTTGCTTATATTTGTGTGAAAGAATGCATGGTTTCAAATGATCCAACTTCTGCATTATCTCCAGTTTCCTTACAAAAATAGGACAAATCAGCCTTCAAACTTTCTTGTGATAAAATCTGCAAGGAAGGCAACAGCTCAACAATGAATGGCTGCAGGATTTTTGAGCAAATCCAGAGCTCTGTGAAATATCACTTTGTTTCTATTGGGAGAAGTGGTCCAATGATGATTAATGATATTCAGAAAGCCCATGACTTTTGACAGCTTACCAGACGTGAAGTCATCAAAATTCACTGTTCTGATGTGTTAGTGTGTCAAGGTCATTTTGAGGTACATTGCAACTACATTTGTTCTCTATCACAGTTAAATATCTGCATATGACTTACCTGTCTTAAAATAAATTACTTAGGATAGTGTTACATGTATTCCTGTAATGGTGGTACATTTTGCTATACTTTTAGAGAAGAAGAGAAATACTTGGAATTAGATATGAGAACTGCATAGACCTCTTAGCCTACATTACTTATTCCCATAGTTGTGCTATTAATATATATCATGCTTAATATATTAATTAATTTGTTTGACAGATATTATTGAGTACTTACAATAAGTTGGACATTTTTTTTGGTGCTGTAGATACACTGATGAACAAGACAAGCAAAGTCTTTGATTCTTATGTGTTGCTTTACCTCCCACAGATTTGTCACCCCTTTTCTCCTAGGTGACGGAGCTGCAAAAGATTACTCAAAGGCCATCTCTTCTGAGCAGTGAGAAGCCCCAAAAGGGGTTAATCTCCTGGAACCCTCAAGATCGAGGCATTCCTTCCATTTGGGAAATTAACCATGAATTGGGGTTATCTTCCCGCATTTATTCTCCAGACCAGGAAGTTTCAGGAAGAGAACACAAGTGGGGTTTTTGCTAAGTATAGTTTAACAAGTTTAACAATAGAAGCTGGTAATGTTCAGTGAAACAAGCAAGGTGACATTCCATAATGCAATTTGCAAGAAGTTAAGTCGATACACCAACAATAGCTTAATCTTAGTGTTCTCTTCTTACAGCAATTTCCCAGTATTTTTACATATAAATCAGTAACTTGTCCAGCTTTGAACCAACAACCTTGCTGTGTTACAGTTCTTTATCTTACAACAGAGACTATAGCCTGGGGAAAATTTCCTGTCTTTTGCAAGATTAACAGTTGAAACTGCAAGGTTTTGGAAAACCAGGCCCTGTGAAATACATTTGCTTTATGTATACTCCACACTTATGGAGCTTACTTTCAAGCAGAAGGAATCTGACATTGAGAAAATGAATACAAATTTTAGTTATTTATATGGTATTAGTTTTCTGTTGCTGCTGTAATAAAATATCACAAACTCTGGACCCACAGCTTCACTCTCTGGACTTGATGGATTTTTTCCTTGGGGCTCATGGCTCTGCTCTTTGAATAATACTTTCTTTTTCAAAAAGGATAGCAATCGTTTGCAGCTGAGTAGTTTTACTAGCATGTTTTACATGTATGGAATTTTGGTAGTCCAACAATTTTCATCTATTTTATCCTTTCTTTGTCTTTTTCAGTCCAAAATGGTAGTATTTCTGCTAGTATAACATTCTGAAGAGCCTGTAGGTTTGTCATGTATGTCTCAGGGAATTACTCCATTAGGCAAGAAGCTCTTTTAGAGATCTTTTTGGAATAATTCTATTTCTATTCCTGGCTTATAAGTAGATGGCTGAGAAGATTCATGAGTTACATGCCCAATCTCTTTCAAGAGACTTCTCTGGAAGTATTCTGATGGAATACTTTGATCTTTGATCCTTCTAAGGCACTAGCAGTAGGTTGCCCAGCCACACCCTTGATTTTCTCCCACATCATGTTCCTTTGACAATGTATCTCTTAATTATAGCATCTTTTGAAATTTGGGCATGCTGAGAATTCCTCAAATCATAAGGTGCTGTTTACTTATTGCTCAACACTTCTTCGCTCAATTTGTCTTTTTCCTGTCACATTTTACCATAAGCTGCAAGAAGAAACCAGGCTGCAACTCCAGCCTATACCCTCCATACTTCGCCTGGAAATCTCCTTGGATAAATATCCAAGTTTATTGCTTATAAGTTCTACTTTCCACATAATGGTAGGAGACAATTCTGCTAAGTTTTCTTCCACTTTATAACGAAGATCCCCATTCCTCCAATTTCCAATAACATGTTTCTCATTTTCTTCTGAGCCCTCCCTCCTCACTAGTAGTTCTTTCAATGTACATATTTCTACCAAAAGTCTGTTTACTACTAATAACTATTCTCTAAGACTATGCGGGTTTTCTCTACTGTCCTCCCCATTTCCCTCTGAGCTCTCACTTGCACAGTTTTTAACACTCATGTTTATACTAACAGTCTGTTCAGGAAGATCTAGGCTTATTCTATGATGCTTCTGAAAATTCTTTTAGCCTCTGCCTATTGCTCAATTTCAAAGCCACTTCCAAATTGTTAAGTTTTTGTATGACAACCCTTTATTTAGAGTTACCAAAAATCTGTAGTTTCCTAGTGCTGCTGTTGTACAAACTTAGTAGCTTAAAACCACACAGCCTTATTATCTTATGGTTCTGAATTACGAAGTCCTAAAGTCAAAGTGCTGCATTTTTTCCAGAGGCTCCAGGGGAAAACTTTTTTCCTTGCCTTTTCAAACTTCTGGACACCACCTCTATCTTTGGCTCATGGCCACATCCTCCATCTCAAAGGTAGCAGTATAACATCTGATCTCTTCCTCTGACTCTTGCCCTCCTGCCTCTCTCTTATAAGGACCCATATGACTATACTGGGACCACCCAGATAATCCAGGATAATCTTCCTATCTCAAGATTCTTAACTTAATCATATCTTAAAGTCTCTTTTGCCCTATACAGTAACATATTCATAGGTTTTGGGGATTAGGATGTGGACATCTTTGTGGGATCATTCTTCAGCCTATCATAAATATGTTATATGAAGACAAAAGCTGGTGTAGTGACAGGCACTTACTTTAGCTTAGGTGGTCAGAGAAAACTACTCTGAGGAGAATACATAAGTAGTATGAGAAAGTCAGCCATGCCGAAAACTGGGGATGGAATATTCTGGCAAACAGAATGTCAGTGCAGTGCCCTGAAGTGGGAGTTTGTCATGTTTGAGGAATGGAAAAAAAAAAAAAAAGCCAGTGAGGCTGGAGCAGAGAGGGAGAGTCATTTGAAATTAGGTTGTAGGACCTGGTTAACCAAAGATAAGCATTCAGGTTTTATTCTAAGTTCAACATAAAAAAAACTCATCAAGGGGAATGTAAATTAATATAGCCATTATGAAAAATAGTGTGTAGGTTCCTCAAAAAATTAAAAATAGAACTATCATGTGATCCAGCAATTCAACTACTAGGTGTATATCCAAAGAAAATAAAATTAATTTGTCATATTGATATTTTTGCTCCCGTGTTCACTATAGCATTATTCACAATAGCCAAGATAGGGGATTAACCTAAGTGTCTATCAATGAATGAATGAAGAGCATGTGGTATGTATATAAGAGTACTTCAAAAAGTTCATGGAAAAATGGAATCTTTTAGATAACACAAATCTTTCTGTGAGCTTTTTGAAGACCCCTAGTACATAATGTAATACTATTCAGCCTTAAAAAAATAGTAACATTCTGTCATTTGTGACAGCATAGGTGAATTAGAGAGATGTTGTCAAAGGATACAAAATTTCAGTTAGATAGGAAGAATAAGTTCAAGAGATATATTGACAACATAATGGCTATAGTTAAAAACAATGTATTGTGTTCTTGAAAATTACCTAAGGGAGTAGATTTTAAGTATTCTCACCACAAAAAATGGTGTGTGCGGTAATGCATATGTTAATTAGCTCAATTTAGCCATTCTGCGATGTATACAAATTTCAAAACATGTTATACATGATAAATACATATATTTTTTTTGTCAATTAAAAATATATAAATTAAAAAAACAAACAAAATACCTCACCAGACAGTTTTAAGCAAGGGAATGATATGATCTGATATAAACTTTTATTAAGATCATTCTTCTTACTGAGTGAAGAATGAATTGTAAAGGGACAAGAGAGCAGGGAGGTAAGAAGAGACTGTAGTAGTAAGAGCAATAGGTTTGGTAAGAAATCATGGTGACTTTAAACTTGATGGACAGTAGAGATGGACAGATGTGTGATTTATTTTGGAGCCCTAAGTAACAGGATTTGCTGATACTGGGTGGAGCAAGTGAGAAAAAGATGGGGGTGATGGATGATTTCTGAGTTTGAATGTTGATTCATGGATGCTTTTTAACAAAAGGGAATAATGGAGAAGAAAACAGTTTGGAGCATTGGAAATCAAGAGCTAAGTGTATCATTCCTATTACATATTCAAGTGAAGATGCCAACTCTTAGGTTGGTTATTTGATAAAGTAAAACCTCTCTAGATAGTTTGGACCAGAGTGATTCTTCTAAAGTTTAAGTCACATCAGGACACTGAGAATATTCATAAACCTTCTATTTCACTTGATGTCTTTCCTGTGGTTCACAAGGCTCTTGTAATCTAGACCTACCTCATTATCTTGCTTATTTCAGTTTGTACCATTCCCCTTTTACTCACTTATTCTAGCCACAGCTAGAACAACAGCTCATGAAAATAACTTCCTGCCACAAAGCTCTATGCGCCGAGTCTAATACTTTCACATATTTCATTTACTCTCCTTTACATTGGTTTAAGATATTTATCATTATGCCTATTTTACACATGAAGAAAATGAGACTTATTAAGGAATTCTGTAAATTATAGTTTTGTTTTACATGAACTGAAAATCTCTGTTTCAATTTGGTATGTTTGTAGACCTTCTCTTTCTTGCTCTTCCATTTCTCTATACAAATGTTTAATGAGAGTTTAGTTAAGTTTGATAAGAACTGTAGTACCTTTTTATCCATGGAGAATACATTGCCAGACCCCCAGTAGATGCCAGAAACCTAGGCTAGTACCACACCCTATATATATATATATATATATATATATATATATATATATATATATATATATATATATATATATATATATATATATATATATATATATATACACTATGTTTTTTCAATCTTTTTTTAACCACTGTAATTACTAATTAATTAATTAATTTTTATTACTATATTTATCATTACATAATGTAATTATTTTTTGTGGCCCTTTACCTATTTCTCACTACCCCCGTATCCTCCTCCCCCTTTCCCACCTCTGGTGGCTTCAGTTCCATCCTCTTCTTTTGAAATTTCAATGAATTATTGTGACTTCCTTCCTTCCTTCCCTCCCTCCCTCCCTCCCTCCCTCCCTCCCTCCCTTCTTTCTTTTTCTTTCTTTCTCTCTCTCTCTCACTTTCTTTCTTTCTTTCTTTCTTTCTTTCTTTCTTTCTTTCTTTCTTTCTTTCTTTCTTTCTTTCTTTCTTTCTTTCTTTCTTTCTTTCTTTCTTTCTCTCTCTCTCTCTCTCTCTCTCTCTCTCTTTCTTTCCTTCCTTCCTTCTTTCCTTCCTTCCTTTCTTTCTTTTCTTTCTTTCTTTCTTTCTTTTCTTTTCTTTTCCTTATCCAGTCATCTGTCAGTGGACATTTAGGTCAGTTCCAGTTCTTAGCTATTGTAAATAGAGCCGTGATGTACAGATATCCCTTCGACATGATGACATCCATTCCTTTGGGTATACACCTAGCAGTGGGATTGTTGAATTGTATGGCAGGTCTGTCTGTAGTTGTTTGAGGAGATTCCATACTGTTTTCCATAATGGCTGCACTAATTTACAGTCCCATCAGCAGGGCAGGAGTGTTCCACTTTCTCTGCATCCTCACCAGCATTTGTTATGCTCTGTCTTTTGGATAATGACTAGTCTAACTGGGGTGAGATGTGGTTTTGATTTGCATTTCCCTGATGCTTAGTGATGTTGAGTATTTTTTCATGTGTCTATTGGCCATTTGTATATTTTCCTTTGAGAAATGCCCATTCAGCTCCTTTGCCCATTTTTTAATTGGATTACTTCTTTTTCTTACTGTTAAGTTGTTTGAATTTCTTGTATATTCTGAATATTAATCCCATGCTGAATGCATAGTTTGTGAATATTTTCTACCATTCTGTAAGTTGTCTTTTCACTCTGTTAACTGTTTCTTTTGCTTTTCAGTTTGATGAAGCTTTTTAGTTTGATATAATCCCATTTGTTTATTTTTTCTTTTGTTTTCTTTTTGTTTTGTTTTGTTTTCTCCTGTGCTTTTTGGGGTCATATTCATATAATATTGACCAGTCCTTTTTCCTGAAGTGTTCCTCCTATGTTTTCTTTTAGTAGTTCTGTAGCTTCGGGTCTTAAGTCTGATAACTGAGAGAGATACTAAGTGACTAACAGCATATCTACACAGCATAGATATGCTGGACTAAGGGGTGACTCATGTCCCAGGTAGGGTGAAGCACAATTTAAAACTCGTGAATTGTTTATTTCTAACATTTTTTCATTTAATATTTGTGGACAGTAGTTGACTGCAGGTAACTGAAACCACAGAAAATGAAATTGTGGAAAGCGAAACTACAGATCAAGGGGGACTACTGTGATTGCTTTGTGTTAGGCAATGTATTAGTAATGTATGGATATTAAAAAGGAACACACCTATATCCTCAATGAGTTCAGAGTCTAGTGCAAGAGAGATAATGACTATTATGCTATCAGAAAGAAACTAATTATAATAAATTATGTTACATCTTATACTAGAAATACGCACAGTTAATGAGGTGCAAAGGCAAGACACCTAACACAGCCTGTAGAGGGAGGGGGAGTTTGGGAAGGTTTGTTAGATGGAAGGGAAGGAATTTAAATAGAGAGAGCAGTAAAAATAAATTAAAATAACGGAGGCATGCAGCTAGGTGTTATGGTCAAGAAGCTCTAAGTAATTCAGTTCCTTTACTCTGAACTTTTTATAAATTTAGCATTTTTTATTTGCTATGAATCTGGAGTGTCCCAGGCAAGGGCACTACAGTAGTTGGTCAATGTTTTCATCCAATGCAGAACATGAACTGTGGGCAAGAAGAAAGCAAGGCTACATAGAGTTGGGCAAACAGTGCTGAATGTAAGATAAGCAAGCAGACTGGAAGCTTGGAGAAGAACAGAATGAAATGATTGGTGCAAGACTGACCAACTGGTTCAGAAGTAAGGCTGTCATGTGGTACCTGTCATGAGAGCCTGACACAGGGTTGGGATGGGGGTATTGCTTAACATCCCAAGGGCTAAGCAGAAAGAAAGCTAGTGAGATACCTTATCTCAAGTCAAATGATTTTCACAGGCAAATTATGTTATTGAATGGAACTTTGTTTTATGACAAAATCAGATAGAGGAAGAATACTTTTTGTTTCTGTTCTTGAACTCTTCAAAAAGCAAACAAGGAAATGATTTAGAAATTCAAACTAGGATGCCAGGCCTGACATCAATTACTGTATCATGTGTTAGGGAATTCTCCTGGTAGATAAATACCAAGATGTTTCAAAGAATAATCTTGGATAATAAGATACAGGTAATGACAGGAACATACGCCTTCCAATATGCAAAAGATATTAAGCAGGGATCAGGAGAGACTAAGTAGCATGCTAAAGGTCTCTGTCTTTAGGAACGATCAGGAGGATATGTTGCTAAATTTCATATAATTGAACAACTTGAGTTTTGAAAGGACAAGGGATAAAGCATTAGTTCAGCATCAACTAGATACTAGGCATATAACATTTGCATACTTTGGATAAAATCTCATGATTATTCTATGAACTAGTTATGTCCTGATGGGAAAAAGGACATTCAGAAAGGTCGAGTACCCGCTCCAAGGTTCATAGCTGGCATGTAAATGTGAGTCTGCTTAGCTACAAACAGCACATTTCTTTTCACTATACTACTCTGTCTATTGGAAATGTAGATTTTAATTGAAAGAAATTTAGAGAGATGACAGAAAATGTACATTTAAATTAGGATAGTGGATACAAGAATGTAGAAGTGGCTTGAGGAGTCAGTACAACTGCATTCTGGTTCTGGTTCTGATTCTATTACTGACCCAGCTGTCAGTGACAAATTATTCTCCCCCTCTCTGCACCTCAGTTTAAATGAGGGCTTTGGATAAGAAAAGTTGCCAAGGCTTCTTTTAGCTGAGAAAGTCCAGGCCTTGAGGGCAGTTTGCTAGGTGGATAAAAAAGTTAAATTTGCCACGAGAGGAGTTATCTTTCATTTTATCAGACTCCTGATGTACTATTCTTCCCTTATGCCCTGACTGAATGCTCAGCACTCTGTGTTGTCTGCATGTTTACAGCCCTACTGCTTACTTGCTTTAAGACCCTGTATCTTCATCCTTCATTGCGAGTTATAATAAAACTTGGTTCATAGAGTTTTTGTGATTAAATAAATTGATGTATATAAAGTGCTTTTACCAAAACCTAGCACCCACAAATAGTTCAATAAATGCTATACTGTGGTTATTATTATGATTATTACTCTGACCGCACTTCTCTCATTCACAAGTTTCTCCTCCTGGATCAAAACCCGCTCGACTTGTATACTTTGGTCAACTGGACCTTGATGTTTACTACCCAATTAATAATAAAATATTAATCAATGATAATAATAACAGATTACCATATTCCCCCTCAGAAGGAACAGATTCACGTTTTGATAGGCTCTTCTAAAGTCTATACACAGAGAATTCAATGGAAGGGGTCACTGCATGAGCAAAGACAAAGAAAGGAGACGTACTGGAAGTTTTGGTGAAATGCAGGGAGGGCCCTTTGATTCTTGTTTTTACCTTTCAACACAAGCATGGCTTTTGAATTGGCAGACTAGAAAGGCTACTTAAATGGTCCCGGTCCACATTCCCATTTAGAAGCCCAAGAGATATTTAGTAGGTCCTTATCCAATAGAGTCAGAAAGTATTTCTGATGGGATGTAGAGCAACTTTAGTTGTTATCTGTCTTCAATCCTTGATTTATTTGAAAAGATAAAATGGTGCTTTGTTTGTTTTTAAATTCTGCCAGGAACATACAAAGTGGTAGGATCATTCCCTGGTCTATAATCCCATAGTCATCTTGCATCCCTGGAGTAAAGCTGTGAGGACACCTGGATACCTGAGATAAAGAGGAAGCAGCCACCAGAGAACTCATACGTAATGCTGGCCCATGTAACCAGGAGAGAGATGACTGATCTTCTCCTAGAAAAAGAAAGTCTGGAATGGCAGCCTCCGCATTTTAGAGCCTATTGAAAAATCACCGATGGGGCAGGCTGAGTGGGAGGAGTCAGAATCTGTGCATTTAGTTATGCTGAGGACCTGAAACAGGTGTCATCTCTTGGCAGGAGTAGATCTGTACTCAGGGATATAGGGAAGGGAGTGGAGCTGTGTTTGACACATCCAATTAATTTCAGCAGTTTTAGAGAGCTTCTCTCACCGTACTCGGCACCTTCAGGCTCTCCATAAAGTAAATGCCCTGTTAGAAGTCATTGGATGAATTGTGTAATAAATAGTTTGTCAGGTACCCAGAGTGTTTTAGGGTCAAGGGACTATAGTAGTAATTTTTCTTTGAATTGACTTGAACACCTTTATAACCAGAGAAAATGAACCCAGGAAAAAAAAGACTTTCAAAGTTAGACGGCAACAGCACATTATTCTAGAGGAAGGCAGCAGATAACAGATTTTATTTTAAAAGGAAAAACACCCCACTTAAAAAAAGGGAGATGAAGGTAATGGTAAATGTTGACATGAAAACCATGAAAATATTATACATAATTAAAACAAAATTAAATTAGAAAAAATACCAAATAAATCCCAAAAGTGAGCTGTTGAACTTAATTATCTATGAGATTGGTTGCATAACCATATGCAGAAGGACAATTTCATATAATTTTGATACTCATATTTTGATATATGATAAACATGAAAAAAATAACTAAGAAATCTTAAAAATGTTTTTTGCAGTTCTATTACTGGTAATAACACAATCTGTAAGTGGTAAGTGATTTTGTTAATATCTTAGCAACCAAGGTTTTCAGCATAAGATAAAAAATACAAACATAAATAAGATAATTTAAGAAAATTTTTTATAATCTTACATTTAAATTGGAAATAGCATAAGTTTGTTATTTGTTTCTCTCTTTAAAATGACTAGGTTTAACTTTGTTTGCTAAAAATAGGCTTACAAAAAAGGAACAATCAGTAGCAATGGTTACCACTAGAGCCTGTTTGTGATCTGTAAACACTATTTCCCAAGTAAATAAACTAGGATCTAGGATTTGGGTGTGGGGCAGGAAGTGTACACAATGAGCCTGGAATATCTTATTGATCCAGAAAGCAAAGACGCTCTCAGAAAATCCTAGACATGTTTGAAAAAGATCCAGGATTTGTTTAAAGGGGCTCCCACTGGATAAAGGTGAGATAATTTGAACATGAAAGTGAGTAATGACTGCAGTGTATTGAAACATATTAAACTTACAAAATTCTATGAGTCTGTAATAAAACTCACAAAACAACAGCAAATATATTTTGTCATAATTGGAGGTTATTTGGGCACCAACTTATTAGTAGAAAAAGGAAAAAAATAATCAAACATTTGTCCTGCTTATCTGCATCTGCATGGACATTACTTCAGGGCAATGAAATGGCAAGAAGGGAATGTACTTATTTGTAGAACTGCAGCTAAAAATTTCAGAAGGGATGATGGATTTAGAAAATTGCCATTTGAAATCCTCAATGGGGAAAAATAGTTCTATGCAAATATTATCAATGGGTATTAAGTAGGTGAAGAAAACTTTATAATAAATGGATCATACTGAAAACACCTGAACATAATAATCAATCTTAATACCTCTAAAATAAAAGGACAGCAAAACATGGTGTGTTTCCTAATGTAATGTAATAAAAAGTGTACAGGTGGACAGTACCATGAGGTATGAGATTCTTGTAAAACAAAACAAAACAAACAAAAACCCTGAATCCAATCAAACCTATATCTCTAGCTACTAGTGTTCTAAAGTAAATAAATAAATAAATAAACGCCATGGGAAAGCAATTGGCTAAATCAAGAATATAAGACAAATGACCCATTTACTTTCAGAATTAAATAGCAGCACAAACACAGATTTTAGTAGGAATCCAGAATGGAGGCTTCTGATGATAGAAGGATAGTCATATAAGAAAATGTAGGTGCATATACAAAGACATATGAAACAAAACTTTATGGGGTCCAGGATCAACAGCAAAGGAAAGGTCTGGGAGGAGACCAACAGGTGGAAAAGGGAGGGGTCAATGGAATAGAAGTCTCCAGGAGTTTAAAGTTCGGGGGAAGCAACAATGAAGACATAAGAGAGATCAGAGGCTAGGAAGTCAGTCTTAGAGCAGAAAACCGAAGTAGGTGACTTCTAAGGTAGAACAGATTTACATGATATTGTTTATTGTGTGTCCCCGTTCATTATGGGCTGAAGTTCGAAGACAGTGAAGGCTTTGGAGCAAAGCAGGCTTAAGGTTGAGATTCGTTTCTATGAGCCATCTACATGATTTTGAAATCTCCAAGGATGAAAGCAGGAGCTGGGTGAGAAAGGAAAACTGTACCACGGTATTTATAAACTTCATTGAATAAAGGAGAGTTCTTAAGAAGCTGTAGATCGATAGTGGTGAGTAAAGGAAGAGCCGTAAGTGTCAAAGGATGATGATTTTTGATGGAAAGGTGGAGTAACAATCACCTGAAAATAGCAGTGTAGTCAGGAGAGTATCAAACCCCTCTGAATCCATGTGTGTTTGATACAAAGTGATTTAGTAGTTTCCTCTGGAGAACACAAAGTTTAAGTCCTTGCCTTAGTTAAGGATGGGATAGGTAGAGCTTGTAAGCAAAGGATGAAATCACAGCATTTTTTTTTTTACAGTAGAAAGTGGTTTTAGAGAAATGAGTGGAAAATGTAGGGAGGGCATCCATCAATGAGAGACATGGACAAGATGAAAAGTAGGAAATAACTGAGTAAATTTCAAGATTACAAGGCATATTTGGAACCGAACCTCTGCCATATTTGCTTTTTCTCTGTGGGGATAGTGATGGTTGGTAGACAGAAGGTTAGTTTTACTGGAAAAGATTTGGCTTCTGACCCCAAAGAGCATGCCTTCTCCACTGCCTCATTCTGATGCTTGGAGGACCTAATTGGATCAAACCAGGAACAGCCCTAAAGCAAGTATAGTGGTAGGAGCCTGGGACCATCTAACATACCAGATTAAGTAAGGGGTGCTCTCCGGGGTTCAGAAGGAATTCTTCTGGCCGAATCCTGCTGATTTGGCCACACCATGTTCTACACTCAGGTTTCTAATTCTAGAACATTTTAAAAATACACTTGTGCTGTCTCTGAGCTTAAAATCTGTCTCACTTATCTCAGTATAATGTTTATTGCCTAAACTATTGTATAGGCTGAAAATGACATATGCAGTATTCCTGGAAGAAGACAGGCACATTTTCAGCATTCAATGAGTGGTGAAAATTACCTCTATTATTACTCTCACTACCACCACCACTCACTTACTTCTTGATATGAAACTTTGAGGCATTACTATATGGTTCCTCTAAATGTTTTCACCTAGCCGTGGCTTCCTATTTTTTTTTTATTCTTTTAATGCAAAAGGCATTGGTATAATTTACTCAATAAATAGGGAGAACTCTTCGTGTTTGCACCAGATATATTCTGAGACTTTCGTAACTTTTTCAATAGCAGTTTAGAATATGGTTTACCCTGTAGAAGAGGTACATATATCTACATAGGGAGAAAATCAAAGGCGAGTCAAAAAGAGGATGGAGTTAAACACATTTATTACTTAAGTAACTTGCTCTAAAACATTGGGTGAGCATATATGTGATTCCAATTCATGACTTGGCAAAATTTAAAATTACAGATTATCACAGTTGATTTGGATTAGTCTTAAAACTCTAATGTTAATTCTTTTATAAAAAATTTTATTTTATTTTTGTCAATATACAATGTGGTTGATTATTGTGGCCCATTACCGAAACCTCCCTCCCTCTTTTCTCTCCCCGCTCCCTCCCAACAATGTCCTTTCTGTTCGCTTGTCCTATCAACTTAAAGGAATTGCAATTGTTGTCTCTTCTTCCCTTCCCCCACCTCCAGTTTATTTCTGTATTTATTTATTTATAATTCTTGATTGTAATGGCTTGTGGCATTATTGTGATTGATTCACAGTAACATTTACTAATGTATACACAAATGCAGTAAACAATAAGCTACCTTAGAATCTTAAATTACCCAGAGTTCCAGGATGAGTCTTGATTGGTTGTTTGGTTCGCTGACTTGAGTTTTTTTTTTTATTTTATTTTTAAGATTCTACTTTTGTCCAGAAAGCCTTCCAAGCATTAGGTCTTTCAAGTATCTGCTGAAAGGCCATTTTAAGATATTCAGAGATTAATAAAATCTCTGATTGGAAATAAACTTTAAAAGCCATATAGGCCAATGAACTCTTACCTTCAAGCAATTCTGTCCTTATAAAAATAACTTACATATATTGGAGATTCACAATAACTTTGTAAAGTAAGTAGAATGATGATTAGTTTGACAGATGGGGAAATTGAAGATAAGTTGGATTCGTTTAGTAATTTTCCCAGCTAGAGATTGAGACTCAAAATCAGACCTCACTCCAAATGATTTAATCTTTCTGTGACTCATTTTCCCTGTTAAACGGCTTTATGAATGAAAGAAAAAAGATAAATTCTTCAGTGGTGTATAGAACAGCTAATGAGGTTAATTGGCTGTAAGCTTACCATTTGTTTTAATATGTAAGTAGTGAGTCATGATGGAATGAGAACAGGACTCAGAGTCAGGGGACTTAAGTGTAAGTCCCAGATCAGCTTTTTGACTTTGGGAAAAGAACACATTAACCTCTTTGGTCCTTAGATGTGTTCCATGTTTTATGGGAAAAATAATACTTCCATTAAGAAACTGCATCATATGAATTGCTCTTTGTGAAAGTGCTTGTGAATGACAATGAATAATTGAAATGGTTGATGTTATTGTTGCCTTTGCAGTCGTATCAGAAAGCAAATAGGGTGCAAACAGTAATCCTTTCAATTCCCCAGTGCTCTTCCCTGTGTGACCAAGGAACCAGGAAATATACAGTTTAACTTTGGAAAAGCAGTCTGGAAGGAATACAAAATGAGTTACAGAAAGCCAGTTGGAATTTAATAATGCATGAAAAATACTCCAAGGGGAGGAAGAAACCAATTAGGAAGCAATTAAGGAGATTGCAATTACAATGCATCTTAATAAAGTCCAAAAAATATTAGACTACAAATAGAAGACAGAGTAGTTACCTGTGGAGGGTGAAAAATGAAAATAAAGATAGTTTCTAAGGTAGATACAATAAAAACAAAGAGCAGGAAAGGAAAAAAACAAACAAACAAACTTCACATTCCACTATCTTTTTCTCTGCATGTTCGAATCCCAAGCATCCTTCAAGAACCTATCCTTATGACACTCCTATGAGCACTTGTGTTCAGCACTGACATTAAATTCTTGGATTTCATAATATTTAAAAAGCTAACTCTGATAATTCCCATATGAGAAGTACTGTGGTTAGTGAACCCTTGAAAAAATGATCAACCATCTTAGAAATAAAATAAATGCAAATTATAGCAATTTAATATTCCACTTTGCTTTGAAAATTAGAAACAATTTTTAGGCATTTTTTTTTACCCATTCTCTGTTTACATTTGCATTTGGGGATCCTGACTAATATTGAGCAACTTTTTGAGAATAAGTGCTTCCTCAGTATATGACTGTTAAAGAAAGGTGGTGTAGAAAAAGGACCTCTGGGAAAAAAGCCAAGACTGAGACAGCCAATTAGAGCCTCAGCTTTAATAATGGGGTTATGAAAATTCATATTTAGAGTCAACTACTATTTATTAATTACCTACTATGGTGTGAGAGGTGAGAAGTTTAATCTATATTACATAGTTAATATTCACAGCAATCTTCGCCTCTTGTCATACCCCCATTCGAGTGGAGGGAAGAAATAAGACTGAAAGATTAGATCCCACGTTCAGGGTTTTTAGTGAAAATCATCCAAGTTAATAAGTGTAAAAGGGCTTTGAAAATTAAATACCATTATTATACTTATAAAAAAGAGTAACCTATTTGAGCAATATTAAATGCTAAAGGTTGCAAAGAAAATAAGTGGATGGTATGTGCATTTAAAATCTAGCAATAGTGAAAAACAATGAAAAGTTTTAAATTTTATTTCAAATGTTCACATACATTTTCTATCTTGAAATAACATTGTATATCAAAGCCAAAATTGTGGCCATGAAGTAAGTTTTAAGCAAGCTATATAATTTTTTTAAATTAGATTTGGTTTTCATTATTTGGGATATTAATATGATTTCCTCAGTTACTCATTTAAAACCTTTAGATGTGTCCAGACCCAATCTAGCTGGCTGTTGATTTGGCTTCCCAAATATTTAGAATCTGTTCTATAAGCATTTGTACCTTTTTTTCACTTTAGATATACATAGTGTTTTATTGTTTGCCATCTTTTAATTTTTGCTAATTATAAAAATTACTGTGAAAGTGTATTTTTTATGTTCGATTGTTTCATGAGTGAGTCTTTTTGCCACACCGAGTTTATACATTCCATGGAACAGAGGCTATATTTTATTCTATGTATGTTGTATGTCTTTGTATACTGTATGCATTTTCTCAGCACCACTTGATAGAGTGCTGGAAATATTGCAGGTTACTCTCCTTATGCATGGGGAATCAGGAAGAATAAAAAGTTTGGAATCACAAAATTGAAAGACACTGGGAGGTAACATACAGCCTGCCTATGTCCTGACTTAGCAGTTTGCCCCTCTACAGCCCCAGGACCATTTGATCTCTGTTTAAAGCTTTAGCCACAGTTCCACCTAGGTTTTGGGGACAATTCTGGCCTTAGGCCTAGAGGGGTTTAGGATAACTCTATGTTGTCACATCAGGTGACTCAGTATTAAGAACCCTTGTTTTTGGACTAGTTCTGATTTTTTGACCCAGTTAAAACTATCTCGGATTCTGCCTTCTTACCAAATCTAGTCCCACATTATAGGATTTTGTCACAGTTCCTGATTTTCCACCTTAATACCTTTCCATGACTCCATTCTCTCTATGTAAGGTTTCACCTCCTTTCTCGAGGCAGCAAGGTGGATTGGAAAGAGAATTGGCTTTGGAATCACACAGACCTAAGTTTGAATCCTTACTCTATCATTCCCTGCTATGTGATTATAGATACAAGTGTACTTCAAAAAGTTCATGGAAATATTTGTATTGTCTTAATTCTGTGTTTCCACAAGCTTTTTGAGATACCTTCATGATTCTTTATAAAACTGAGTTATTTAATATGTAAAATAGGATCAATTATACCCAACTCAAAGAACTGTAATAAATATTAAATGAGATTTAAAAAAAATTAACTTGTGCCTAGAATTTAACTCAAAAAATATTGATTCCTGTCCATTTTCTTTTCCTTTTCTCTTGTTCATCCAAGTAGAGCATGTTTCTAAACTTCAGGTTTGTGCCTCCACTTACCTATGTACTTATAGGTCTCCACAAAGTCAAGGCTGCTGTCACCTCTTGCAGAGTGACAGAGATGCAAAAGATTACTCAGAGCCCATGGATTCAGAGCAATGAGAAGCCTGAAGGGAATGCACCAGGGGTAAACTCCTTCAAGAAGGGAGAGCCCAGGCATAGCCCCGAGTCAGTTTTTGCTTCAGTTTTTATTGTAAAGACAAGAAAGTTACAGAAGAAAAACAGGTGTTTAATCAATCATAGTGTAAACATAAACTGGCTATGTGACAATCTTCATTAAAGCAGGTGTAACTTAAAATAGTTCAAGCAATTTACCATCAAAAAGAGTCATAAAACTAAGCTATGTGATGTACAAAAGGAAACAATGAGATAATCACCAAAGTGACTAACTCCCCAAGAAACTCAAAGAAACAGCTTAGGGCAAGGCGTAGAACATCCCCCAAGTGCTAACTAGCAGAATATCCTTGAAGATTTTAGCTTACCTACTTTCCCAGCATCTAGGTTTAGCAGCACCAAGGGCAACTGCTCCCAGAGCAATCACTTTTTCCTGTGCTTCAATTCTCTTATCTACATCAAAGGCTTTAGTCCTGTGAAAGTTTTCTGGTCTTTCTTAATCTTAGCATTTCCTCATGTTTTCTAAAGGTTTGGGCTTTGGCCTCCTAAGCTAGAGGCTCTGGCCTCCTAAACTACAAGCTTTGTCTTTCTAAGCTACAGGCTTTAGCCTAAACTAAGGACTTTGGTCCTCTAAACTACAGGCTTTGGTCCTGGAAAATACACGTGTTTTATTTCTATCTCATTAATGTCAATATCCTCCACAGGCTGCCCCCACTGCTAGCCTGCTTTTGTATTCCAGTGTAGGCAGTCTCCTGTTTTCATACATAATGTACTCCTAGAAACTTGTATGAAAGTCACAGATGCAAAAGAAAGTAGAGTAATGGATTTAAATATTGTAAGATCTCCATCCCGAGATATCACGTAGGTATTCTCCAAATTATGATGCAAATACTCTATTTTACTGTTAAGAATAATACAAGGTATATGCAGTTATTTAAAACACAGATTAAATATCAGGTATAAATAAGGAAAGTAGTTTTCAAAAATTTTCTTTCTTCACATTGGAAAAGGCAATAAAAAACACTGATGTTAATGTTGGAAGCAAAGGCATGCTATTCATCATTTTGCAAAGTTTTTGCAACTTTGGAAAAGTTTTATGAAGGTTACTTGGATCCTCTTCTCTTTATAAAGAAATATGTTCTACTTTAGGAAAATATAAACTTCTTGTTGCATATAAATTACTGGGATGCTTTTGTAATGCCCACTATCAAATTATAATTCTAAGTATTATTGGTAGTATTTTTTAGAGAAGCTGCCTGCATTCCTTCCCTCTACAATACTTATTCCCCCAAACAGAGGTGCTAAAGTTGACTTGCACTGGAGAGAGAGCTGATTGCATCTCTTCCCAACTCCTATTATCATGATGTCATGTCGGCAGGCAGTGATAGCAGTATTTGCATCATGAAAATTGATAAATGGTACAAATTAGGACTATATCTATTATTCGTTTAACTTTTATTTTATTTTATATTTTATTTTTTGAGAGCTGGTTGTCAAAGTTTCATCCTCATCCTACCACCCCAACCCCTGTCATTCCTGCTTATTTGTTAGAGTGTGAACATTCAGAGTCATCAGATTGTACTTGATATTATGTATTTTACAGAGAATCTCTTGAGTGTTCATCTTAAATAAGGTAAATTCAGGAGGCACCCATTAACCTGGAGAGACAAGGGAAACAAGGTCTTTACTTTCTTTGAACTGCTGAACAAAAGCTTGATCACCCATTTGTGAACAGAGCTGATCACTAGGTAGAAAGTAGATTATTTGTATAAGTCTTTCCAGAGGGAGAAGAGATCAAAACCCAGCTGCTGTTACCCAAATTTTCTGGAAGGGGAAATCACTTAGTGTGCATGTAAGACCCAGTGAAAAGGAAGGTGAACATGCCTGGTGCTGATGTAGTAAATTTATAATGAACTCAGAGGGGGTCTGAGCATGTGAACTGAGCTTACCAGGAGAGTCTAAGTGTCTGTGGGATAGGCCTTGTTTTTGCACCCCTACTGCTGATATTTGTAGCAGCTCCCATCCTGGCCTTAATGGCAATTGCAAACTGGCAAGTGGCTGTGCTCAGGGAACAATTGTTGAGAATCAGAATATGAGAGAGAGTGTGTGATTTTGGAGCCCATGTGTGGAAGGGAGTTGGATTAGCAAGGGTCTTCCAGTTGCAGAGGACTTACATGAGTTCTCAAGTGCTGCACTTCATGACACAAGAAGCAATGACTGGAGGGGTAGATAGGACCAACCCTACTTCTGTTCTTTTTCCACTTGACCTTTGAAATCAGGCCTGCCTACCTGTGTTCCTGGGCAGTTTGGAAGAACATGCACTCAGGAGTAAGTTACTGGACATGAAGATAATAGGCTGGGGAGAAATTAGTCATTAACTTGGAAAATAAATGCAATGTGACTATATTTATTAATTCATTTATTCAACAGTGATTTACTAAACTCCCACTGCCTGAAGGCACTGTTATGGACACTTGGGATATATCAGTGAATAAAGCAGCCAAAGATCCATGCCCTCATGGACCACATTTGCTTTGTCTGTATCCTGAGTACATGGAACAAATCACAGTGTACATTTTCCCCATGTCTACATTGTTCCTTTTAGAAAATCCTTCAGAAGTTAATTTACAGCATTTGGCATATGCTTTAAATTCTTTTCTCTTCTTTCACAATTGAGCACACTCGGTATACATTCACAAACCATTCAATTATGACTAAGCATTTACATTTTTGACATGCCCGTTTATTTTTACCTTTACATAATTATCATTAATATCTATATTTTAATTTTTTATACTTTCCATTCTTTTGGTAAAATGGGTAATTGAATTGAACTAAATTGATTTGACTATTTTCTTTTTTATTGTTGTACTTCCTGGAAGTGTTTGATAATTATTTAGCAGATATTTGATCAATAATCACTGATTATTTCCTCGAACTATTTTAGGGGAAATGTGGTGTAGAGACAGTATGCTGAGATGCCTGGGTATGGAAAATCCATAAATAAGTCAGATTTCTTTTCTTAAGATTTCATGTTGATCCTATCTTTTTAACTTTGAATTCTAAGCAGAAAATCAGGTCTATATTTAACTCATCCAAATTATTGTAATGGTTTGCATCGGTTTAGAGTTCAGTGAGGATCTAGAGACCTGAATTTAAATCCTGTACTTCCTTTTACAGACTGGTAACCTTGTGCAAATTTAAAGTTGCTTAAATCTATTTCTAATTAATAAAACAGAAGTAATAATACCCACTTTTCCTGGTTAACAAGATGTATGAGATAATGGAAATGAAATAATATTAATAGGTAAGGCTCTTGAGTGGTAACGATATGCTGGCATTTTTATAAGTGGTCTCTTATTTCTCACTATGACCTTTTAGGTAGGTAATTTTATTATTTCCATTTTAAAGATAGTTAAATGAAACCACAGGAGTTAATAACTTGCCTCAAGTTGCGCAGTTAGTAACTGGAAAACCTGGGTTATGGCTCAGGCAGTCCGCCTCTAGAATTTGTTCTCAATCACTACTCCTCCGCAGGGTTTCTCAACAGCAACACTATTGGCATTTGAGGCTGAATAATTCTTTGTCGTGAAGAGCTGTCCTTTGCATTGTGTGAAGTTTAGCAATGTCTCTGGCCTCTACTCACAAAGTGCTAGTAGCACCCCCACCCACAAATGTGACAATCAAAATCTCTCAGACATTGCCACATATGCCTAGGGGAGCAAAATCGCCTCCAGCTGAGAACCACTACTCTACTTCATATCACCCACCTCACAGGAACATATAATATATAATCTTCCACAGGCAGAAATTAGCATTAGTAAGAAAGTGTTTTAGAGAAATGCTGTGGCTCTGTTTTTGTACTTTGGAAACGAGAAACCCAACCAAAATTCATGTTCATGTATCTATGTATGAATACCTCACAGGTTTATTAAGTGGGGTGTTAAAAAGATAATGAAGGGTTTTTGAGAAATATTGAACCTATGATGAAAAATAGTTTTAGTTTACTATATGCATACCTATGTACCTTGAACAACAGTTAAACAAAAAAACTATATTTGTGGTCATAATAAGAATAAGGATATTAATGATGGTGATGGTGATGACAGTAGAATTTGCCAGGCTTTGTAAAAAGTACTTTATGCATTATTACATTTAATAGAAGATAGTTCTAATTATCATCTTTATTACCTGAGTTTTATAAATGATGAGATTAAGGACCAGAAAAGTAAACTATTTTTCCCAAGGCTAACCAACTAGCAAGTATGGGACTAACTATGCTTTTCCACTTTCTCTACAGCTGATTCTGTTTAGCTATAAATTTCTCAGTCACAATCTGGTTCTGTGCTTTAGATCATTCAGAGGGATGTATTTTGAACCTCTTTTGGTGATAATACTCACTTTCTGCTTGTATTCTAGATACACTCCGCAGGGCCATTTTCTGTTCTTCACTATTGAACATTGTTTGGCAGGTGTACCTTCGTGCATTATTTAATCTCTTTATGTTTTGCATCATTTACAATACACTGAATCTTGAAAAAAAGGAAAAGTGGATTGCATAGGAATTCACATTGGCTTCCTCTGAACACCTGTAGCACATATGCAATTCCCTAACAGTTTTAAACAAAAATGAGAAACAGCAACAACAATAACAAAAGAAAATAGAACACACCACTTTTGTATGTGTCAGAGTTTTTGCTGTGGATGACGGAGACTGCTAGATCCAATATTAAAGAGCATTAAATAGCATACCAAATCTTAAGATGGTCCAGAGAAATAAGCAACTAGGACCATTACAGTCAAGCACAACACAGTCAGGAATGGCCTGCAACTACACAATGGAACTATTCTTGAAAAACCACTGCTGCCACTGCCTGCCTTATACACCTATAACAAGATTAGATTCTAGAACGTAACTCCAGTCACCCCAGGTGTATGAAATGTTTTTCACCATTCACTTGCTGAAAGAGCCTGTACCATAATCCAACTAGCAAATAGTAATTCTCTCACAATGGTCATTTTGGCATTCTCTCTAGTAAGTGAGAGATCTAACTTGATTCTTCTCTCTAAAAACACATGTTTTCTTTTTGAATCAACTTCGCTCCCAACTGGTTGGGTTACAGGATATATTTTTTACATATTTACATATCTGACTAAGTACTTACTGACTTAATTTGTTTATTGTGCCTCTTGTTTGCCTCACTTAGTTCAGTTCAGATATTCTGATTTTTAGGTTGTAAGTGTAATAGATTAAGAAAAGAGCTGTGTGAGGAGGCTCCTTTCACCTTTTTATTGCTGGATTTCTGAAAGCAAATCTACTCCTGAAAGCAACATTCTCAAGGGAAAATCAAAACAAAAACATAGTTCACTTTTGGAAGTCTCCTGAAGGAATTGATAAAACTGTTCAAAGGAAATACTTCCTAAGAATTAGGTTTTGGAAATATAAAGGGGAATGTCATGAATTACTTGGTAATATCTCACAAATAACCATTATTTACTTAGGTATTTACACAGAGATTCTTTCTCATGTTGTAATATCTATCTTCACATAGCATTATCTGAATATATATTTTTTTAAATTGTGCTCTTTCTCAGAGCCAGTTTAATATTTACTTCTTTTTTTAAAGTGGGAATCATTCACAGATGGCCGTGCCAATAGGAGTTAAAGGTTGGCTCTATCAAGAATACAACACATCACAGATTTATGTCCCTGCTACTCATCAAGAAGGTGAGGTTATTTTGATAGCAATGTGGATAACTTAATGAAAAGATCTTCAGAAACAAGGGCTCTGTAAGATGTTTAAACAGATATGACTAAAGATCAAGCTTTAAATATAGAAAATATGTAGGGAGAGGGAAGTAACTTTTCATTGCCTTAAAAAAATCCCATGTTCCTCTCTTCTAGCCATTTGAGAATATACAATAAATTATTGCTAATTTGGGGAGCTGAAATGCTCTCATCACAAAGTAATGATAAATGTTTGCCATGATGAATATGCTAATTACCCTGATTTGATCATCATTCTTTGTATACATGTATTGAAATATAACTGAGTTAATCAATATGTGGCAATTAAAAAATATATTTAAAAAAATGAAATACTTCTTCTCTGTGGAAGACAATGTCAAGAAAATAAGAAGACAAGCCACAGGCCAAGAAAAAGTATTTGCAGAATATGCACCTCTTAAAGGACTATTATTCAAATACGGAAACTCTCAAAATTCAACAGTGAGAAAAGGAACAACCTAACAAACAAATGGATAGAAGACCAATAGGTACTTCATCAAAGAAGATATACAGATGGCAATTAAGCATATAAAAAGATGTTCAACATCACATGTTGTCTTAGTCTGTTTTGTGCTGCTATGAAAGAATACCCGAGATTGAGTATTATAAAGAACTGAAATTTATTTTCTTACAGTTCTGGAGGCTGGAAATCCAAGATCAAGGCACTGGCATGTGTTGTCTGGTGAGGGTCTTCTTGCTGTGTCCTTACATGGCAGAGGGTAGAAAGCAGAAGGGCAAGCTAGCAACCTAGCTGAATGCTGTGTGAAGCCTCACTTATGAGGGCCTTAATCTCATTAACAAGGGAGGAACCCTCATGGCCTAATCACCTCTAAAGGCTCCACCTCTTAATACTGTAACATTGGCAACACCTGAATTTTGGAGGGGACATATTCAAACAATAACACATGTCAATAAAGAATTGCAAATTAAAACAACAATAAGATATACCACTACACACCTATTAGAATGGCCAAAATAAAATCCAACATACTGACACCATATGCTGGCAAGGATATGAAGCAACAGGAACTCTCATTGATTGCTGGTGGGAATGCAAAATGGACAGCCACTTTGGAAGAAAAGCTGGAAGTTTCTTACAAAACTAAATATATTCTTACCATACAGTGCAGCAATCACACCCCTTGTTATTTACGCAAATAAATTAAAATTTATTTCTATACAAAAACTTGCACATGGATGTTCACAGCAGATTGATTCATAATTGCCAAAGCTTGGAAGCATCCAAGATGTCCTTCAGTAGGTGAATGGATGAATAAACTATGGTACATCCGGACTACACAATATTATTCAGTGCTAAATAGATATGAGCTATCAAGCCATGAAAAGACATAGAGGAAACTTAAATGCATATTACTAAGTGAAAAAAGCCAATCTTAAAAGGCTACATACTGTGTGACTTCAACTATATGACTTTCTGGAAAGGGCAAGACTATGGAGACAGTAAAAAGATTAGTGGTTGACAGGGGTTTGGAGGGAGTGAGGGATAAATAAGTAGAGCACAGAGTATTTTTAGGACAGTAAACTATCCTGTTTGATACTACAGAGGTGGATACATGTCATTATACAGTTGTCAAAACCCATAGAAGGTATCACACCAAGAGTGAACTTTGATGTAAACTGTGCACTTTGGGTGATAATGGTGTGTCAGAGTGGGTTCATTGACTGTAACAAGTGTAGCACCCTAGACTCCAAACTTGGTCTTTCATAGATCAAAAGATTTTAATTTTCATGAAGTCAAACTGATCATTTTTTTTTTTTTTTACATTTATGGTTTGTAGTTTTGGTATCAAGTCTAAAAATTTTTTGTTTATTCTTAGATCCCAAAAGTTTTTCTATGCTTTTTTCCTAAAAGTTGTTGAGCTATATATTTTACATTGAAGCCTGTGATCCATCTTAAATTAATTGTGTAGCATATGAGACTTAGGTCACAGTTCTTTTATTCCCCCTATGGATGTCTAATTGCTTCAGCATCATTTGGTGAAAAGGCTACCTTTTCCTTCATTGAATTGGTTTTTCACCTTTGTAAAAAATCAGTTGGACATATTCATGAGGGTCTATTTCTGGTTTCCCTATTCTGTTCTATTGATCTATGTTTCCGTCATTCTGCCAACACCACATGATATTGTATACTGTAGCTTCATAGTAACTCTTGAAATCCAGTAGATCTATTTCTTACATATTTATTTATCCATTAAAAATTATTTTAGCTATTATACTTTCTTTGTCATTCCACATAACTTTTAGAATGACATTGTCTATATTTACAAAAAGTGCTTGAACTTTGATAACAATTGCATTAAATCTATATAAAAATTTGGGGAAAATTGACATCATTGCTCCCTTGGAATTGGTAGTTAGTGAGCCTGCTTCCCAGATATTTTCTTTTAGATTAGGACACACAAGAATACCTAGAGAATTCACATTTAAAGAGTTTTGCAAGTGGCAGACTATTGGCATAGCCCATAATGGTAGAACAGTAGTGAGTCATACTGTGCCACTACTGTTTGACACAGTAAGGAGAGTGACATTTCCCATGAACCAAGTGAACATAAGGGAAAGAAGACAGGCTAGAGCCATCCTGAATGCACCCTTTCGAAGAATGCAAATGAAGGGCAAACTGTTATCCTAGAAAATGAATACCTATGCCAGCGGTCCTTATAAAACCTTTAAAAAACTCACATAAGTGACTATCAGAACTTGCACCTACCATACAGAAACACTGATGTCCAACCAGTGTTAGCTACTGAGATGAGTTAATTACAGAAGGAAAAAACCAAAAAGCAAAAAAATTTTAACAAAAATGAAAACTCTTTTCTCCTCTTTCTGCCACTAAAGAGAACGAGAAGTAATGAAAGAATAGATCATACTTTTTTCCCCTGAACTTTGGATCGTGACAAGGTGTCAGATGGGGCAAGCTTTGAATTTACCAGTAGATTGAACTTTGATTTAGATAGGTTTGAACTTTTAAAATAAGCAAGCAATCTTAATTGTTAAAGTACAGCTTCTCTTATAACTTATGGTGATATGAAAGCAATGGAATCCACCCTAAGTGTAATCATGGGACAGAGAGGGGAGATCCAACAATGTTTAAGGCAGTGTTAGAAGAAAAATTTCCTTTTCATAATCCATTGAATTCATACTGTTCATTGTATTTGTTATACAGGAATTAATATATTTCTTGACTGAATGGACACAAATAATTACAGCAGTCAAATTTCTGATACCAAAGGCAGACAGGCCAGGTGAGAACACCCTTCTACCCCCACCTATATTTCAGAATATGGCTTATACCACCCTATATATTTTTCTTCTGTGTGTGACTCATTTTACATTTTATATATATCCGTACCCCTCATAACTCCATGCCTACTCAATACAGACCGTAGACTCTTTATAAAAATTTGTTCAGTGTTATATTATTAAATATTAGCTTTTTAATTCAGATAGGATGTGATTTTGATATGATTGGGCAGTGCTTAGAGGAGATAAGAACCCTTGTATGGAGTAATAAATGTAGTGGCAGATGACTACTTATGACCCTCTAGCCTATTTTATTATTATTATTATTTTGTCTTTTTGTGACTGGCCGCACTGCGCTCAGCCAGTGAGCGCACCGGCCATCCTTATATAGGATCTGAACCCGCGGCGGGAGCACTGCCGTGCTCCCAAGCGCCGCACTCTTCGGAGTGCGCCACGGGGTCAGCTCCCTTCTAGCCTATTTTAAAGCATGCTCATTATTATGTCTTTGTGCATAAATACAAGTGATTTCTTGTTTTCCTTTTATAGCCTACTAATAGCAGTGAAAGTAAGTACTTTGACAAAATTCTTTGACTTTGATTAGTTCTGACCTCTTGTATTTAAGAAGTCCATTTTTTTTTTATTAAACTCTCTTTCTTATATTGATGACCTGTGATATTTTATAGGATTGGATTTTATTTAATTCAGATTCAACAATTGTTTCAAGCTCAGTTTTGTAATAAGTACTGAACTTGGCACTTTCATACATGTTATATTTTTAGTCACCAAACATTAAGTATTTTTATTTTACTTTGGTAAGGAAATTGAAGTCCAAAGATGTTGTGTGACTTTCAAAATTATAACAACTGGAAAGCATTGAAATAGCATAGGGAGTACTTATGTGTCCCTGGCACGGCTATCAAGTGGCAGGGGAAGATACCCAAGCAGTGTATACCAGACTTTCTGGAGCGGTTTTTACTGGGGGACACATGCAGATAGAGCAGTAGAAAATGTACCAGTCCCAGTTTTCCATTACACTCTAGACAGTGAACAGCCATCTGGCAGGACCAACCAGAAATCAGATTGCTGGAAAGGGATTACTTAGCTATAGAACTTTGAAGCTGCGTTGTTAGGAATGTCCTTGTCTTTTCCCTGGTGTGAACAGGGACTGAGATACAATAGGAATATGATGTTGTGCAACCTTGGTTCCAGCGTTATCCTGTTATCTAAGTGTTCATGTTTGAGGAAACACTGGTACCTCACCTTGCATGATGAGAGGTGCAGTCACAATCAAGACTTCTTCCTGACTAAGATTGATTATTTTAGGCACTTGGTCATGTCAATTTCCACAGAACTTTTCTAGAGACATTCTTCTCTTCTGGGAAGCTGGCTTTTAAGTGATCAGTCTTGGACAAATTAATTCTGACCTGTCAATTGTTTTTCTTGAAACTTTGTATATAGCATAGTCCCCTCTTATCTGCGGTGTTGCTTTCTGTGTTTTCAGTTACTGGTGGTCAACCACAATCCAAAAATATTAAATGAAAAATTCCAGAAATAAACATTCACATTACTTTTATTACAGTATAGTCTATTGTTATAATTGTTATATTTTATTATTAGTTATTGTTGTTAATCTCTTACTGTGCCTAATTTATAAATTAAACTTTGTCATAAGTATGTATGTATTGCATAGGAGAAAACATAGTGTATATGTACATATATGTATATGGTTTGGTACTATGTTACAGGCATCTACTAGGAGTCTTGGAACATATCCCCCATGGATAAGGGAAAACTACTGTATTTTATAAATATTCTATCTACACAATGTTGACAAAAGTATTATTTCAAGGAAAGTGTTATAGAGCTGGATTTGAAACTCGGTTTTTTAATTCCACTTTTTGTAATTGCTTTATTGCATTATAGTAGCTGAGGAGAACCCATGAAAAAGTAAATATTATTTTAGAGTTTGAAAACTTTTTTTTGTAGGATACGAGAGTGAAAAAACACTTTTGAAGAGAGGAGAAATATGAGGTTGGTTGTCCATAAGTTTGCAAATAGTCAGGATTGTGGAAGATGATTTGGAAAGGAAAAACAACTAAATTTGGGAAAGTGTAGTACATGTCATTGTTTAGTTGCTACCCAAGAAGATTTAAGGAGATTATTGAAAGTGAGAAAGAAAAACAAAGGATAGATGCCAGAGGCAAAAATGAGAATACTTAGTGACTGATTAGTAATGGGGAGACAGGAAGACAAAAGATTCTTGCTACTTGAGTTTGAGGTCTCCATCTGTGTTTCCTGGGAAACTGGAAGAGCTATTGACAGAAAGAGGTGAATCAAAAGGGAAGTAGTTTTGACAGAATATAAAAGACAGAAATTTGAAATGACCTGAAGAAGGCTGGTTGGGGTCATGAAATGGAAACTGAGATCAGATCTAGATCATGATATATATATATGGTATATCATGACTGATTTCCAAAAACACAGTTTCATGACTGTGATGGGAGCTGGAGTTGGAGTTTAAAAGGCTGTGTGGAAAAAGTCAATTAGGAAATAGAGAAAAGCAGTAAGTACAGACTACATTTTATAAAAATTTGGCAAGATAAAAGAAAGAGGGAATAGGAATATAAAGGGGTAGAAATCTTGACAGAAATTTTTTATTGTTTTTGTTTTTAGGATAAGGAAATATACATTTTTGCATCAATTAACAAAAGAAAGATCAAGTAGAGAGGATGATGCTTAGAAAGAAAGACAGATGCATGCCTTTGATAAATATAGGAAGCGATGGAAGTTAAGGAAGACATTTTCAATTGAAAGGGAAGAGGGTTGGTATGATTTATATCATCCATTGAATCATTGAACAAATATTGATCGAGAGTCAGCTACCTGAGAATGAAGCCAGGACAGAGTAAAGCAGAGGAAAGAAAGAGAGAGTGCCTGTGTTTAATGACATTTGTTGGACATTCCTGGATGTTAACTGCACTTGTAAGCATCACAGTTATGAGGCAATGCAGTCTACACTTTGTTTAAGATAGTCTGTGTTAGATGGCTGTCACTTGCAACATGACTCATCTACTGTAACCACAGTTTCCTCCTTCTAGCGTAACTCAACTTCACCCATGGCCATGGCTACATCATGCATCACCACCTCCAAGAATACTTCTTAACCAACAATTTTAAGTATCCTATCTTCTACCATCCCTATCTTTTAAGCTCAGTTATTGTAATACCCTCACTGTAATACCCTCACTTTTACTGCCCAGAGATTTGTGTCTTGTTGAGTATAACCTATTTCCTTTATGTACCACCTTCTCATTTTCTAAGCTCCATTCTGAGCACTTTAGGTTTCATGGTCCAACATGGTAAGTTCTCCCTTTCACATATTCTTGTCTCCCTTGCTCTTCTCTCCACCCATCTGGTAAAATGCCAACCCTAGCTAAACTCAGTTATTTGTCTGCTCCATGTGGTTCATGTGTTTAAGGCTGGAACACCAAAAAGTGATTAAAGCTTCATTTAAGAGGGGCGGGGGGGACTTGACAATTCTGAGCTTCGTAGTAAAGTGACCTGTGTGTGCTGATTTGGTGGGGAAACTCTGAAGTTACTACATTATCTCCAGTTGATGTCTCATGGGCTAGTCAGATGCATTCTTGCCTATAGGGCATCATTCTGGCCTCCAGAATTGTGGGAGCTGAATGAGGGAAAGAAGCATGTGTATCCAATTCTAGAATGGGAATTTTCACTTAGTCCCCCTGTTGACTGAAATCAAGCCTCAATTGTGCTTGGTTTCTCCCAGTATTGAGACCTTCTGTTTTAATTTTTTTTTTAATCCCCAGATATTCTGTTGAGATAGGAATATACAGTTGTACAGCTGTGTAGAACAGAAAAGAGAATCTGGAGTTGAACCTCTTAAACATATTTTCAAACAATTCTGCTGATTTTAGTCCCATTTTATTTCCATTTCTAGAGCCACTAATTGTTGAGCCTTCTGGGAGTCCTGAAAGGAAAATTAGGTTGCTTCTAATTTTAGCATACTTTTAAGTCAGGATCTTGCTTTCTCAGGCTTGCTGTCAGTACTACCTGGTTCATTTAACTTTCAGATTTCAAAGTTTAATTGCTCTTGTGTCTTCTCATATCTTCTTTATCCTCATGGATTAATGCCTTTAAAAACATTCTTCACCCTCATTTTAGCATGGTTTTAGGAGGGAGCAGAGATGAATGCATGTTTTCAACCTGCAATCTGAATCTCCTCTGGAAGTACCTGAAATCTTCATTCTTCCATGTATGTTTGCTCTTTAATTAGTTAATATACTGGCCTATCCAAGGTAAGAGAAGACCTCCTTCATGACTGATGGAAACTTGCCTAAGCTTTACAAAAGAGCACTTTCTTCTTATCCTCACAAGGGAAATATTTCAGAGTATCCCTAAGCAATGAATTCAATTAAATATATATTAGTTATCCACTTTATTACAGGTAATATGCTTGGCAATTTTATATACTTTATTTCATTTGCTTCTTAAAGATGATCCTATATATTATTTCATAATGAAAACAATAAAGCTCTGAGAGGTTAAGTTACTTTCCCCAAACCAAACAGCTAGTAAGTAGCCAAATGCAAGCCTGGTCTCCCTGATTACAATTCTTTTCATTCAGCTTCCTTTCCCGTTTTTTGCTTTATATTTAAGAGCTATTTGGACATGATAGATACTTTCTGCTATTCCCTAATGGGAGAAACTTTCTATCACACACATGTGCACACACATGCACATGAGCACATATGCTTTCTTGTTTTCTGAATGATTTACGAGTAAATTGGAAAGAGATCATGTCCCTTAATGCCTAAATACTTTAGTATATATTTCCTAACTACAAGAACAAACCACAAAGTACTTATCGAATTTAGAAAATGTAACAATGGTAAAACTCTATTGTATAATGCACAATACAAATTCAAATTCCCTCAACTGCATCAATAACATCCTTTTTTTAATTGAAACATATTGATTGTACATATTCATGGGATATGGAGCTATATATAAATACATGCATACAATGCGTAGTGGTCAAATCAGGGTAGTTAGCAAATTTATTATTCCAATAATTTATCGTTTCTTTGGATAAGAACATTTAAGCTCCTCTCTTCTAGCCATTTGATAGCATACAATAAATTATTGTTAATTATAGATGCCTAGCACTCCTGTACATTAATAGAACTTATTTTTACTATCTGTGTGTAATTTTGTGTCCATTAATCAATCCCTATCTCCCCACTCACCTCCACTTTCCAGAATCTAGTAACCAGTTCCACTCTCTATTTCTAATGATGTGTTAGTCTGTTTTCTGTTGCTTATAATGGAGTACCTGAAACTGGGTACTTTATAAAGAAATAGAATTTATTTCTTACAGTTTCGGTGGCTGGGAAGTCCAGGGGGTGCATCTGGTGAAGTCTTCTTCTGGGTGGGAACTCTCTACAGGGTCCCGTGGCAACACAGGGTATCACATGGTGAGAGAATGGCAAGAGTGCAAGCTAACCTTCTCACTTGCTCTCCTTATAAAACCATCTCAGTGTTGAAGTGGTCTGTGAGTGCCTTTGTGGCCTAGGTGCTGGCGTGCTTGGCAGCTCCTTGCTGGAGTGGGAGACACTGGACTGGGTAACTGGGGTGGTGGATGAGGTCTTGAGCTCTTGGGAGAAGCATTGGGATTCTCTTCTGCTACTCAGCTGGAGTGAGGAACCCTGGGTGTGCTCCCTGGTGCTCCAGCCACGACCCTGTGCCCCCAGTAGAGGCACTGGTGTTCTCTGAAGCTTCTCAGCTTGAATGGGCTATGCTGTAGGATTGTTAGGGTTGACGTTAAGACCTTGGAATTTGAGGGAGACAATGAGGTGCTCAGCAGCTCCTCAGCTGAACTGGGTGACACTAGGTGAGGTTGCTGGGGCTGTGGGCAGGACCCTGTGCTCCCAAGAGAAATGCTGGGGCACTCTGCAGCTGTTCAGCTGGAGTGGGCCACTCTGGACAAGGATGCTGCAGTCATGAGTAGGCCCTTGTGACCCCAAGAGTGATTCTGGGGCACCCTGTTACTCCTAAGATGGACTGGGCCACTCTGGGCAAGGCCAGTGCAATTTTGGGTCAGACCCTGTGCCCCAAGAGGAATGCTGGGTTGCTGTACAGATCTTCAGCTGGAGTAGGCCACTGTCCATAAGGTTGCTGGGGTTGTGGATGGGACCCTGTGCCCCAGGAGAAATGCGGGTTATTCTGAAGCTCCTTGGCTGCAGTTGACCACTTTGGATGAGGTCATCAGGGCTGTGGATGGGTCCCCACACCCCCAAGAGAGATACTGGGTCACTTTGCGCTCCTCAGCTGGAGTAAGCCACCCCATGTAAGGCCCTATGGCTCCCTTGTGTCTTGGACTGAAGACAGCCCCTGAGTATCTCTTGCTTACCTTTTCCCCCACAGGCAGAAGCCCCTCCTGGTTCCTTGCTGCCCCGGGCTGGGGGATGCGGTGGTGGAGGCTGGATCTCTGTGTACGTATTCTGAGTGTCTCTGCTCAGTAGCATTACTCTTACTCCTTTGATGTGCTCCAGTGCTCTTCTACGGTTATTCTCATCCAAGTATAATTGTGTATTTGTTGTTTCATCTGTCTTTGTGTGAGAGAGAAGCAGTCAAGTCTACTAGCCGGCCATCTTGCTCTGCCCCTCTTACAGTCCCTTAATGATTTTTACTTTATCCCAGTCCAAGCTGCAATCCTCAGTTGTGCATTCCACTTAGTTGACATATCTCCTTTATCTTCTTTATTCTTAAACAGTTCTACAAACTTTCTTCGTCTTTCTGGACATTGACATTTTTGAAGAACACAGTCCAGTCTCTCCTCCTCACAGGGGAGGTGAGGAATATTCTCAATCTGCATTTATATGATATTTTCTCATGTTTAGATTCATATCATACATTTTGGGTAGGAAAATCAAAGACATAATGTCGTGTCATACTTGGTGCATCATAAGAGAGGGCAGATGATGTCAGTTAATCCCTGTTACTGCGATGGTAACGTTAATCAAGTGATTTCTATCAGATTTCTCCACTAAAAAATTAACATTATTTTATTTGTAATTAAAAAGTACTTTGTCAAGAGATACTTTTATATTGTGTAAATAACCATTCCTCATTAAACTTTCTTCTACTGGTTTTAGCATTCATTGTTCATTTTGAAAACCATCACTCTTCTGCATATAGTAATTTGCCTACTACAATAAAGACGAGTCTCTCTCTCTCTCTTCTGTGGATTTATGGGCTTCTAATTTATTAAACTTCTTGGGAAGTTTCCAGCCATTATTTCTTCAAATACTTTTTAGTACCACATTCCTTTTCTTCTCCTTCTTTAACACCAAGGACACACATATTAAATCTTTTCTTATTGTCTCTCAGGTTTCTCAGGCTCTGTTCACACTTTAAAAAATGTTTTCTCTAAAAACATTTATGTAATTATATAACATAACATAATTATATAACATTATATAACATTTATGTAACTATATTACATAAATTCTGTTAATTTATAATCAAGTACTCTTTTTACTGTCATGTAGATTCTGCTATTGAGTCCATCCAGCGAGTTTTTTCCTTTACTTCTAGTTATTGCATTTTTCCATTCTTAAACTTCCATTTTAGTTTTCTTTATATATTTTTATTTGCTGAAATTTTCTTTTTTAAAATTAATTTATTTTTGATTATACATATATTGTGGGGTACAGAGTTGACTCTCAGTATTTGTATACAGTATATGATGATCAAATCAATATTATTAGCCTGTTCATTATTACAAATCATAATTATTCTTTGTGTCCCTTACCCAGTTACTCCCTAACCACCTTCCACTTCCCCCTTCCTCTGGTAACTATAGGTCTGTTCTTCCCTTCTGAATGTTCAATATTTTCTAATTAAACATTTGTTTCAAGAATTTTTAGAATTTCTCACATGAGTATTTTTATAGCTGCTTAAAAATCTTTTGACAAGAATTGCAATATTTGTGTCATTCTTGGCTTTGGCATCTACTGATTTCTTTTCCCATGAGAGTTCGACCTTTCAAGGTTCTTCAAATGCTGAGTAATTTTGAATTAAATCCTGAACATTACAAATATTATGTTATGACTCTGGGTCTTATTTAAATTCTATGGAAAATGTTGATGTTTTTGTTTTAGCTGGCAATCTACCCACTTTAGTTTATGCTGCAGGTTCCAAACCTGCTTCTGTGGGCTGTGATTCCAAAGTCAGTTTAGATTTAAAAGCCTTTATGGAGTGCTTCACATCTGTTTCCAATGTGCGCCACCCAGTGGACGGTATGAGACCTGGGTTGTGGTTTATCTCTTAGTTTTTAGTTCTCAAAGTTTTAGACATGTTAATTGGTGTCAGATCCTCGCATTTGTTGCACGTAGTGAGCCCAGGGTTTACAAACAACTTTATGGGGTCACTTCCCCCGGGTCTTCTCTCTCTGTAATCTCCCTACTATTCTTTCGTTTCCTGGAGCCTTTTTTTAAAGGTCAACCTTATCCTGTTGCAGCTGCAGTCCCCTAAAAAGAGAGAAAAACTTTACTCTTTCAGAGTTTTGGCTCCTGTGAGTTTCCATCATGGGCTCTAGTCCTCTACCCTCAACCCCACTCCTGCCCCCATGGGATTACTTAGGATTGGGTTACAAGAAAATGGAATTTAAAAAAAGAGAAGAAAAGGATGATTTCTACACCCTTTCAGTGTGGGTAAGATTTCCTTTTCCAGCTCCTCCTCCCAGTGCTGGAGGGATTTTGCTGGAGCTCTCTCAGTAGCAGTTTTTACTTCAGTGTTTGAAGCTGTGTTGAGTTCAGGCCAGGACATTCTGGAAGAAAACAAGTGGTAAATGTACTTATTTCATCATGCATAGATCCAACCTCCTGTATCTTCTGATGTGTGCTGTTGGAAGGAGTTTAAGAAGATTGAGTTTTACAGTGTGAGGGATAGCAGGGGCAAGAGTAAAGGGTCCAGAGAGGAGGCTGAGAGGCAGCGAGCAGCTTGGGCCGAGGAGACGTATAAACAGTGAGGAGTAGGACATCTTAGATGTGACGTTTGTTTTCTGAGTTTCCCAGAATATGTTAAAAATGCAAGAAAAAATTACCAAGTTCCGTTCTTTTTTAAAATTTTGCACTGACAAAGTAATAATCTTATGATAAAAATTCAACTAGGAATAGTCTCATCTGGTGATCAAAAAAAAAGTGATACTTATATGAATACGCACAGTGGGCCAAATAGCTGTTTTACCTGGGCTCCCTCTTTCTGTGCTTGGTTTATCTAGCACAATTGGATACTTTATCTGGAGATTAGTGGGAAGTTTTTCAAAGATTTTAAGCAGTGCATTTGCACCATGAAAGAATATTTTAGTGGCAAATAGGGGATGCATTGGAGAGGGAAAGAGTAGATGTGGAAACATTAGTTGGGAGGCTATATGAGTAATAAAGACAGTGGTAGCCAAAATAATGCCCCCCAAAGATATTCAAATCCTAATCCCTGGATTCTGTGAATATTTTCTAACTAAACTAACATGGCTGTTTTAGTTTGTTTTCTGTTGCTATACCTAAATAACACAGACTGGGTGATTTATAAAGAATAGAGGTTTAGTTAACCCATGGATTTGGAGGATGTAAAGTTCAAGAGCACAGTGCTGGCATCTGGTTACGTCTTCTTGCTCTGTCATAACATGGTGAAGGGCAGCATATGGTGGGAGAGCAAGAGTGTGTCTGTCAGCTCAGGTGTCTCTTCTTTCAAAGTCAAGTGTCCCATCATGGGGGCCCCATCCTGATGACCTTATCTAATCTTAATTACCTCCCAAATGCCCCACCTCCAATCAACATATGAATTTTGGGATTACATTTCTCACACATGAAATTGGAGGGACACATTCAAAGGACTTTGCAGACATGATTAAGCTAAGGACCTTGTAATGTAAAGGTTAACCTGGATTAGCCTGGTGGCCCAATCTAACCACATGGATCCTTAAAAGTAGAGAATCTTTCTTAGCTGTGGTCAGAGAAAAATATGTGAGGACAAAACCTGGGTCAGAGAGATGCTACTCTCCTGGCTTTGAAGACTGAGGAAGGGGACCATAAGCTAAGGAATGTGGGTGGCCTCTAGAGGAAGGAAAAGGCAAAGAGATGAATTCTCACCAAGAACCTACAGAGAAACACAGCCCTGCTGATCTGTTGATTTTAGTGCAGTGAGAGCCATGTTAGATTGCTGACCTACAGAATTGTAAGAAAATAAATTAGTGTTGTCTTAAGCCACTAAGTTTGTGGTAATTCTCTAGGGCAACAATAGAAAACCAATATTCAGTCATACATTAATGGTGATCTAAGCAAGGCTATTAGCACTCAGATGCGGAAAAGTGGACTGATTTAAAAGATATTTTGGAGGTAGAATTGACAGGATTTGGTGATAGACAGAAAATGTGTGAGAGGTGGGGAGAAAGCAGTAAGGAGTAGAAGAGGGGATTCAAAGATTTTTCATATTTCTGGCTTGAGCAATATTTTGGTACTGAGTGGGGTGCTACTGTAACTATACCAAAAACATATGGAAGTGGCTTTGGAACTGAGTAATAGGTAGAGGCTGAAAGAGGTTTGAGAACCACATTAGATAAAGTTTAGATTGCGTTGATGGTAGTGTCCTTTACCATGGTTGGCCACGTAAGGAGAAGAGAAGTTTAGTTTTACATACACTGAGTTTGAGGTATCTGAGGTTATCCTAGTGGCACAGGCAGTTAAATCAGTGAGGTTATAGGTTTAGAGCTTGGGAAAGTGCTTACAGGTATAGAGTTAGAGTTGGGGAGTAACCAATATATAAATATAACTAAAGTGTATTTCAATGGGTTGTAGCATCCAATGGGTAATCGATAAGAGGAAAAAGCTTGTATAAACAGAAAAGGTTTAAATAATTGGCTGTGAAGAAGATGAGAGATATGGTGGTGTTTGGGAAAGGGTGTGGGCTGAAGGAGGGTTTTGTGAAAGTACTGAATATATTCGAATGTTGATTTAAAGGAAGAGTATGAAAGAGGACGTAGAGGCAATAGACGGAGAAGATAAAACAACACCCTTGCAGACGAAGAATTGGTTGGAATTGGGTACAGGAAGAGATGCTAGCTAGCCTTGTTCATAAAGAGACTCTCCTCTTCAATTGTAGGAGGTAGAAAGAAGAAAATAATGACAAGGAGTAATACCAATAAATTGCAAATCTTGTTAGTATAAGCATGGATCTGGGGCCAGGCAGCTGTGGTGAAGACTATTGTAATTTATATACTAAATGTGGACTCTGCAGCTACTTCCTAGTTGTCTGATTATAGGCAAATTACTTAACCTCTGTATAGGTTAGTTTTCTTATCTATAACATGCTGATATTAATGTTCCTCATCTCATTGGATTAACATGCAGATTAATTGAGTTATTACCTTGTGAAATACCTGGATCAGTGTCTGCACAGAGGAAGCACAGTAAACGTTTGCCATTGTTAGAAGGTATTGTCATGTTAAGTTCATTTTTGTTTTTGCTTTTTTATGGTAGATCTCCCAAACTAGCTTTAAGGGTTTTGTGGCCATAACAGGAACACTCTTGACTTGTATAAAACTGTGACTATGTAAACACTAACAGTATCCTGATACTATCCTTGAGTGCTGTGTTTGGAGCCAGTATGACTTGTGTTTCGACTCTTGGATAACTGCTTTGGTATCTCTTTGAAAATAGGAAAGAAACTTAACTTCTACAAAACTCATCTTAGGTATGACTTCTCAACTTGTTTATGCATCTGACATGCTATAATTTTACTCCATGTTTAGAGGTCTATTGGGTTAAATAGTAAAATTATATAATTGATAGAATATAACATTATATGCACAGATTTCTGCCTTTTTCCCCCAACATGGTTATCCCATATTCTTTACCTTTGATGAATATGATTATGCAAAATTCTTAAGAGCTCTTTAGGCTTTGATGCATACTCTACTTTGATATGATGACATTGCTATATATTATTTATTATTCTCCAGTATGCTACTTAATGCTAAGTGAACAGTATAGGTGAATAGATACTTGCTCAATTACACTGAAATAAGAAGACAAACAAAACAAGAAGATATGAATAGGCAGTTCATAAAATTATTTCTATAGTGAAGTTTTGTGTTCTTTCTATTGTTTTTCTAGTTCATTCATTCAGCAAATGTTTTGTCAAACTTTGCGGTATCTCACCTTGACAAAAATGGGTGAAGTTCTAATGATTCAAATATTCCATTTATCCTTATAATACTTAAAATTGTTAAGTGCTTAACAGTTTCTTCTACTCTTCACACCTATTATCGCATTTAATATTTACCACGATGCAATGAGGTAGGGAAGGGCAGCCTTAGTACCGTTCCTTGAACTTAGTAAACATTCAATAAATGTCTGCTGTGGGCTATTATCACAAGATTTTTATTGTCCTTTACACCTGAGACTCAATAATATAATGATTTTAGTTTAGGCTCTGTTATTAACTATGTGACACAGAAACTTGGTTAAGTTTTTTGGTTTCTGCTTTCTCATCTCTGGGTTAGATGGTGGGCAGTAAGCTTTAAGGCTTGCTCTGTTATTTACTACGTTCTATGAAGTGAACTACACTCACTTAACAACTACATTCATGAGTTCTTGCTTTGAGCAAAAATTTTGGATTGTCCTGAGTTTGCAGGTTGACCATTTTATAAACGCAGATTCTGAAATTTAGCTATCCTCTTTAATCATACCATACAATAGAGGCTCAATAAGAGTCATATTTTGGAAAACTGAATGAGTTGATGATGTGGAAGATACAGTGTTTCCTGAAGAAACTCTTGCCAGCACATCTGGGAAAACAGGTTGAAATTGGATAGCATTTAACATTTGGAAATAAAGAATGTTGATGGAGTCCAGTCTACAGGGTGAATTTAGTTCTCTAAGAAACTGAGCTGCTGAAGGGTTTTATATTTCTATTTTTTTTTTGCCTTGCACTAAGGAAGTGGCCAGAGGGTGGTTTTGAATTTTGAGCACAAAACGCAGTATAGAAAGTGAACTGGAATGTAGAAATGATCTCCATATGCCTGAGACCCGGGGAGAAGGACCCTCATACACTTTTTGAGTAACTGGTTATCTTTGTTTAGCCCCAGGATAGCAATGTCTTTCCTAAACATCAATAGAGATGAGAATTTAGATCAATATATATGTTTCTGTAGACTCTAGTAACCTGTCTCAGGTAGGCAGTTCTTACACAGCTATAAAGAAGTCTTTACTTAACTGCAATTTTTATCACAATTGCTCAGTGACTTGCTTTTTCCAGCACTAAAATTTAAAATCCATCATGGCAGGAGACCCTCTCTCTTATTTGTTGTTTTGTCCTGGCACCTTCCACAGTGCTTGGTGATAGGAGTCACTCAGTCGGCATTTGTTGGGTAAATGTAAAGTAAGAACATATAGTAACTGTGGTCAGGGGTCAAAGAGATTTTTGCACTGAAGGGCGCCTTCATTTATTTATGGATCAGAAGGTGGAAGCTGAGTGGTGTCGATGCTCACCAAATACTCAGATCACACAAAATTAGATTGTTGAATTTGAATTTCATGTTTATAAAGACTCATAAAAGGAGAACCAGTCAGACATAGGGTTGAACTAGCAAAATATTAGAGTATTTAAAATGGTAGTTGAGAAAGAGTTTAAATAGCAGTGCAGGAGAGGGAAGGGAGGTGGTGCTGGCTGGGGATTAGCTGAGGCAGCCAAGGGCAGCATGATTTTACTGGCACAGCAGATACTGCAAGAAGCAAAGTCAAGGACGGGGGAGGGAGGCAGGGGCTTAGAGATATTGCTGTGCAAACCTCCAGGCAGCTTCTGACAAGGAGATCAAGACATGTTTTTACTGATAAGCCTGGCCAATGCAAAGGTCACAACTTTGATCATGAGACATTTTAATTACTCAGATATTGATCAGAACACCTAGGAACCAACTACAGAAGTCAGGGTTTGAGAACAGGGCTGGATTTCTTAGATTCGCACTGGGAAGCCTGACTGCTCTTAGACTGGTCAGTTGCTATTCTAAGAGCATACTAGGAAAAAAGCCAACTATGATAATGGGTTAGACTCTGGGGAATATCAGTGACCACAATATTATTAGACTTTAAATACTAAGTGGAAGAAACATTAAAGGAAGTTGATTTCGAAGGAACATGCAGAAAGCCCGAAGGACTTTGATGGAAATTTTATAATGTAAAGGGGAGAGGGGAAGAATATTTAAAGGTGAATTGAAGTGCTTCTTCAAAATCAATAAAGAAAATTAAACCTTCCTAATGATCTTAGACCAGTAATACAGTCTCAGAGCTGGGGTCTGCCCCAGTATATCAGATGTCTTTCTGACCTTTGAAAAATAGCTTTAATGACTTGGTTACACATGTTTGGTTGGGTAATTGGGCTTTTGTTTGGGGGTCTGCCCCAATATATCAGATGTCTTTCTGACCTTTGAAAAATAGCTTTAATGACTTGGTTACACATGTTTGGTTGGGTAATTGGGCTTTTGTTTGGGTCTGGGTCTCAGCAAGTAGTGCCACAGCAGCAGACACTCTAATTCAGGTCCTTGAAATCTTTCACCTGGACTTTGTAATGCTTCTGCAGCTGTGCTCTTTTCTTCAAGTTTTGATTTCTCTCCTGCATATCTTCTGCAAAAATCTGTTTCTAAAAGACAGGGCTGATAGTTTCACTCCTTTGATGAGTTCTCATCATCTTGTATGGCAAAGACAATTCACTAAAATTTGGTCTTCAGTTACTTCTTTGATCTTAATATTTGTGCCCTTGTATGAATCCTGTACTCTATCCATACCATTTTTATTTTGGAATAATATTAGATTTAAAGAAAATTTGCAATGACTGAATAGAGAGTTTACATCCCGCATCCATTTTTCCCTAAATTTAGCATCTTACATTACCATGCTATATCTGTCAAAATTAAGAAATTGTTGGTACTTGTGATGGTTAATTTTAGATGTTGACTTGACTGGATTGAGGATGCCTAGATGGCTGGCGAAGCATTTTTTCTGGGTGTGTCTGTGAGGATGCTTTTAGAGGAGACTGACTTGAATCAGCCGACTGAGAAATTAAGACCTTCTCTCAATGTGCATAGGCACTATCCAGTTAACTGGGGGCCCAGATGAACAAAAGGGCAGAGAAGGGTGATTCCCGATCTCTGCTCTCTCTCTCCCTATTGGAGCAGTATATATTCTCTCTTTCTGCCTTTAGATATCAGATTCCAGGTTCTTTGGCTTTTGGGCTCTGAGACTTGTACCACTAATGCAAGCAGTCTCAGGGCTGCCCTACACTTGATTTTCTCGTTTGAAAAAGCTATTTTGCTCTTTACATAGGCAGCCTATGAATTTCTCAAATTTTTATGTTCTGCTCCCTCTTAATTATAAATTCTGCCTTTAGGCCATCCCCTTGCTGCCATAACTCAGCTTAAGTTGTTAAAAATAATTGCACAGCTGCATGAATGCTTTGCTGCTTAGAAATTTCTTCTGCCAAATATTCATCATTCTTAAATTTGGCCTTCCACATAGACCTAAGGCAGGGACACAATGTAGCCAAATTTTTTGCTATGGTGTAACAAGGATGGATTTTTTTTCCATTCCCATTACCTTATTCTTCATTATTTATCTGGAACGTCATCAGAATGGCCTATACTGTCCATATTTCTATCAGCATTCTGGTCAAGACCACTTAACCAATCTTTAAGAAGTTCTGAAATTTCCCTTATCTTTTTGTCTTCTCCTGAGCCTTCACCAGCTTCACTCTGCAATACAGCCTTTTCCTATCCTGCTTCTCCAAATTCTTTTGGTCACTACCCATTACCCAGTTTCAAAGCTGCTTCCACAATATCAGGTATCTGTATAGCAACACTCCACTCCTGGTACCAGTTTTCTATCTTAGTCCACTTACTGTTAAACAGAATACCTGAGACTGGGTAATTTATAAAGAAAAGAGGATTATTTGGCTCATGATTCTGGTGGCTAGAAAGTTCAAAATTGGGCAGCTGCATCTGCTGAGGGCCTTATGCTGCTTCAACTCATGGCAAAAGCAGAAGGGGAGTGGGTGTGTACAAAGGGATTGTACAGTGAAAAAGGATGCAAGAGAAAGAAACCAAGGAAGCTAGACTGTTTTTTGACAAAGTGCTCCCATGAGAACTAATCCATTCCCATAAGTAAGAAAGCACCCTTACAGGAGGGCATTAATCTATCTATGGAGGATTCACCCCCATAACTCAAACACCTTTCACTAGGCCCAACTCTCAGCATTGCCACATAGGGGATCAAATTTCAACATGAGTTTTGGTGGGGACAAACCACATTCAAGCCATAACACTGATAATTAAACTCTGTACTTCATGTAGGGTTTAACAATTTTTCCACTAATGCCCTTTTTCTGCTCCAGGATCCCATCCAAGATCCCGTCCAGGATACTGCATTTCATTTAACCGTCATGTATACTTAGTCTCCTCTGCTACGTAACAGTTTCTCAGACTTTCCTTATTTTTGAGGAGTTGCAGTTAGATATTTGCAGAATGTGCCTCAATTTGGGTGTGTTTAATGTTTTTCCTTATTATTAGATGGGAGTTATGGGGTTTTGTGTGGAATAGCACAGAAGTGAAATACTCTTGTCTTACATCACATCAAGGAGAATATGCTGTCAATATGACTTATCGCTGGTGATGTTAACCTTGACAACATGGTTAAGGTAGTTTTTGCCAGATTTCTTCACTGTAGTGTTATTAATTTTCCCTCTCCGTAATCTATTATTTGGAAGTGTGTCACTAGGCAATCCCACATTCAAGGGTGATGGGGAGATCAAGCCGTACCTCCTGCACGGAGGAGTATCTATATGCAGCATGTTATTTAGAATTCCTCTGTAAGAACAGTTTATCTCCTTACCCACCTTTATCTATCTATTTATATTTCTATGGTTTATGAATGTTAATATTATATTTTGAATTGTCATCCAATACTACATTATTTTACCACTCCATTTCTTCCAGTTTTGGCCATTGGGAGCTTGAAACATGTGGCTCCAACTTTTTAATACCTGGATTAGTAAGAACTCATTAGCTACCAGTAATGAAACCAGCTCCGTCCTGCTTAAGCCAAAAAGTGGAAATTTATTGTAAGGACATAGAAGCATCGGCCAGAACCTTTAAGCTAGGTAACAGCTGGGCATCAGAAGGACTGAAATGAATGTCTGGAAGACGGTCAGGCCCTCATCTCTCTTTTCTGCTTTATTCCATGTGTCTCAATTTTTCTTTTTCTATAACCTCGGGCCACATGGTGGGACATAGCCGCTGTCTCAGAGCTACTGAATTCATGTGTTAAAAGCTACAGCCATGTAAGTAGAGAAATATGACTTTCTTAAGGTCCTACATCAAAATTATTTGGATATAAAATAAAATTGTATTTGCTTAACTTAGTTTAAATGTGCTTATCAGGTCCATGATGTTATCCCCAGGGATGTGCAAACTTGGCTCCATGGTTCACACCTATGTCAATATCATAGATTATGAAGACAGCTTCCAAAGAAACTGGATTGTTTTGAGCTTGCTTTATACCCATGATTTACTGTAAATATCTGTGGCTGAAGAATGCTTCTTCCTGTGCCTTAAATACACTTCTACACTTAGTCTGCATAGAAAGCTCCAGTTCAAGTATTACTTTTTTAGGACATTATCTCTGCCTGCCCAGTTATCATACTTGTACTCTTATCTGATCACTCACATAATTTTATTATTGACAAATACATTTTATTACTTATGTGACAGCATCTTTTTACATTCTTTTCTCAAGATTCTAAGTCTCTTCAGGAAGTTTTCATGTGTAGTCTATCTTAACATCTCTAAGATCTAATATAGTTTGTAGCACATTATAAATTCAATAAATAATTTTTAAATTAATAAATGAATAAACTAGTATTAGTAGGATATGTCTTAAATTATGGTAGGACTGAAGGCACTGAAACTAAAGGGTAAAATTAATGAACTTTAGTTGAAAACACATTAATTCTTACTGATCTAACAGTTAAAGAGATTTCTCTCTGCCATTTTCCACAAAGAAGCCTTAGAAAATAGGATGCTGAAAAGATAATCACAGCTCTTTAACAGTGGGAAGAATTGAGAGAATTCAATGGCAAATAATCTGAACAAATTTCCTAGAGATAAGTGGAACTGAAAGGAAAAAAAACTCCAGAGTATTAATTTGCAGGGCCTAATTCAATCAGCAAGAAAGAATTTCTCAAATGTATTTGTCGGAGACAGACGGGAAAAGAGAAAGTTGGTTTGCTGAAAAATGAGACCAGGGAATTAGAGACACAGGCGAAGCAATGGGATATTTGTTCAACAGCTGCATTTTTTGCTTTGGTCTTTACAGATCTAAGTGGAGATAAGAAATCACTTAGAATAGAAACTGTAGCTTTTATAGACTAACCACAGGTGAGAACGGAGAAGAAAACACAAATTCAAGTTCTTCCAACTCTGTCTAGGCCCATTGAATTCGTAACGGGGGTCCTCATCTCAGGCACTCATATTTAGTCTTCTCTGGTTTCTTAAATTTCCAGTCACTTAACAATAATTCAATGCATTTTTAGAAATCCTTCTTGGAAGTTTTCAATCTGCTCTATTTTTCCTTAACCAAAATGTTGTTTTGAAAAGCATACATACAGACTGGTGTGTCAGAATGGGAATTTTAGCCTTGGATTGGATGTGTGAATTTGGATTACAGTAGCATGTTTTTTAAGTTAAAACTTTGTTGATAGAAGAGGTTAATTAATAAAAGTATGTGCAGTAAAATAAGCAATAGGCCAAGATAGAATCTAGGCTAATAGCTGCACCTAAAGATCAGGCAGAGGCAGAAGGGATTAAGGAGATTAAGTAAGAATGGTTCACGAGACATGAGGGGAGTAAGGGACGTGGTGTCACAGAAGCAGAGGTAAGAGAAGGCTTCAAGCAGGAAGAAGTAGTCAACAGAGTCAAAAGCTACAGAGATTAAGTAAGACTGGAGTTTAAAAGTTTCTTTGTATTAGAAATTGCTATATCCATTTATAGGATATTATTTTGTATTATTTCCCCAAGATATCCATGACTTTGCTTTGATTTTCTTTACTTATTTTTATTAAATACAGCCCATTTTTTTCTAAGGCCCAAATGACAATATTTTTGATATGGAGTTGCTCTGATAACATTTATCTTATATTTTAAAATATTGTAACATAATATTTTTTGCTACATTAATTTTTCTTAATATCAGTAACAATGACTTATTTAGAGGATAAGCTAGTGATATTTTTTATTATGATTTTACACCCAATTACTGCACCAAAAAGCATTATTGATGGTGATTTTGTTCTTTAGAAGGATGACTTTTGAACTAAGGAGATGATTTGGGTTTTAGAAAGAAACATGTCTTAATTTAAGTTTCAGTTATGTCATTTCATATCTACATGCTCTTGGACAAATCATTTAACCTACCTGTGGCTTATTTTTCTGATTTGTACATCTATAAAATGTCTCTAATCCTATCTATTTTATAGAATGGCTTATATTGCAGAAACCCCAAATCTGAGAGGGCACTCGTATAGTGTTTTCCTATTCCAAATATCTGACCTGGTGTTATAATAGATAGAGACATCTGTTTATTAGACTTACAGGAGTCACTGACAGCAGCCAGTCAGCTAGATATCTGTACTGCCATGGGGTACATACCACAGTTGTATAGTGAGCAGATCAAATTAGAGGTGTAAATCGTTTGTATGCTTATGTGCAGACCCTTACCCAACTCAGAACACGTGGGGGATAAATTAATCTACTTGCTACTCTCCTGGTGTCAGAGTACTTTAACACTAGCATGCTAATTTACAAGGCATCCCTGATTCATCCAGTCTTAAGTTTGTCTTGAAGGGGACATGCCTTTCCTTGGGTAACTACCCCGGCCAGGGATATTTTCCCAGGGGGTAAGGGGAACTCTGGTATGCACGGGGAGAGGGAATAGGTCTATGTCCAGCATTTATCCTACATGGCTTTAAAGTTATATGTGAAAATGAAGGCACAACTGAAAATATTAACTTCTTTTTTGCAGTGTAAATTTATATTTAATTATACTTAATTCAAGTAAGATGACGTTTGAACAGATTAATTTTCTCTAGGTAAAGATAAAGTTCAGCCTTGTGGCTCTAGGAGAACTCAATGTCTTCTCATATTCTTACATTAGCCCAAAGAAGATCCTGTTCTGAAACATTTGTCTTGGGCAAATATCAACACAAGGTCATCTTCTCATTTTATACATGGTCTCTAGGAAAATACCATGATAAAATTTTGTATTTCCAATTGCTCTTATGTGGACAGCCAGGACTCTCCCAAATTAAGTAGTCTGTAGTTCAATGGTTAGTCTACTGAAAACACTGAACATCAGAAATTAAAATGTCTTTGAACTGTCATTTCTCCAAAGTACAGGAGAAACAATGGATGGAGGGGTCATTCAGACACATACATATGATTTGCTTTCCATTGCCTCAGGCTTTGATTTCACCATCTGTCATATCTGGTCATGGCTAGCAAAGTAAACTTGTTGATCACCTGCTTCAAGAGAAGGAAGATCAATAGAAACTTGCTTCAGGCAGAGTCTTGATTATATTAATACATCACTGACTTCTTGACTCCATCTTCATGACAGATACTAGAACACTGACTGTGATAAATGATGGATTTCTTTCTTTATTTTACAACCTCAGCTCTGGTGCCTGGCTACCTTCAGGACTGAAAGTTCTCTTATACTAGCATCTCCTACAGAAAGCCTTCTCTGACCTGTTTACTCAGTTCTTCCCCTCTCCTGTCCAGGATGCTTACGTGCCTCCTTTGTGCTTCTGTGTCTCTTCTGCATCCTCTGTCACAGCACTTATTCATCCTATGTACTTCATATGTTTCCATGACTGCTCCCTTCACTAGCTGTGCTGGACCTTCTAAATCTACATGTCTATATCCCTAACACCTGCTACAATACCTGTCACAGAGTAGGCAGGCACTAAATCTCAGCTGAGTGATTCACTGAATGAAAGTTTCCCTTACATGATTTCTGATCCTGTGATATTTGATATTTCTGTGATTTCACAAATTCTCGTTTTTTTTGGCCCAGACATCAATAGGAATACTTCACCCTCACTCTGTCAGGGAAACAGTGGCTTTTGCTTTTATTTTTTGTTTGTTTTTAACATACTTTGGAAATACGTGCTCACTTTCATATTACTCTAAAACCACTTTAGGGTACTTGTGTACTAGAAACATTAGGGACTCAACTTGTAATAGAATACAGGATATCTGATGCTTGAAGATCAAAATCAAATATTACCTTCTTCTGTAAAACTTTTCTTGACTCCCCAGGGAATGTTAGATCCCCAGAACTTTATTTATTCTCTCTTACAGAACTCAACCTCTCATGGTGTAACTCACCCATTTGTAGAACAGATACAGACTGGGAGCTCCTCAAGGGCAACGTCTGTGTGTCTTATTCATTTTTGTGTTCCTTTTGCCTACCACCTTGTAAGAGTTTGAACATACTGTTCCCTCTAAATAGAACACTTTACTCAAACCCCCCTACCATTACCACCTCTTGCCCTATTTCATTACCAATACAAACACACTTTCTTCACTGGGTAACACCCAAATATCCTTTTAGTTCAGCTGTTACCTATTTTCAGAAATGTTCTATAATCCCTTAGCCCACATGGTTGTATATTTATCATATTGTTTTTAAACTGGTTGCTTTATTTTCCTCACTAGACTATGAACTCCTTAAAGTCAAGAATTGTGTCTTATTCTTCCTTGTAGCTCCCATGCCTAATCTAAGCCTGAACATAGTAGATGATGGATAAAAATATTTTAAAAATAAATACGTGACTCTGCCGTTCTTCTGGGCATGTATTCAGACAATTACTGGACAAGGAGTGAATCCATCAAGCCAGCGTTGCATGTGGTTCTCTTCTCACATCGATACCTATAACTCCATTAAATGAACTCTTTGCTATGGAAATTTCTAGAGAAATTTTATAGCTATTGTTTTGGACTAGGGTTCAGTGAGTAATCATGGGAATATAGCAGTTACATGTTACATGGTTGCTATGGATTGAATTTCAAGGGAAAGTTAATTGGTTTAGCATTTCTTGGGGATTGCTTTTGTGGGAGGATGAGTTCACTCACAGAAATATTAATAAAAGATTTAGTTCCAAAGGGTACAAATACAAAAGGTGTGATTGTAAAATGCCACACAGATCTTGTCTACTGTGCAATGGATTGAATAATCGTGTCTCCCTCAAATTCCTATGTTGAAATCCTCACCCCAAGGTGATAGTATTAGGAGGTGGTGCTTTGGGAGATAATTAGATCATGAGGGCAGAATCCTCCTGAATAAGATTCTTGCCTTTGGAAAATGGAACCCAGAGAGCTTTCTTGTTCTCTTTCTGCCATAGTGAGGTCACAGTGAGAAATCAGTTGTCTGCAACCTGGAAGAGGGACCTCACCAGAACCCAACCATGTGGGCACCCTAATCTCAGACTTCCAGCCTCCATCACTGTGAGCAATTAATGTCTGTTGTTTATAAACCACCCAGTCTGTAGCACTTTGTTATAGCAGCACACACTGATTAAGATATATATCAATGATTTTTCTGGTGACAGCCTGGCATGAGGTCCTCTTGAGAAGCATCAGATATCACCTGTGTTATAAGGAGAAGGTTTTAAAGAACAATGATAAGTTATTTTCTTATTTTCTATTGTTCAGCTATCACCTATTTTCCTATAATCAAGTTTCACACCAAACAAACCCAAACCAAGGTGCCATTACATTTAGTTGCCTATGGATTACTTTTTAGAAGAGACCATCAGGGAAAATATTCATTAGTAGCTGTTCAAAATTTGGAACCTCAATAGTAAGTTGATTCAGTATAGCTGTGAAGTGAATGCAGCTTTCAAGGTCACCTCCTCCATGGCATACCTTCTATGCCAGCCTACCTGGAGATCCCTCTCTTCCTCCCTCCCTCCTACCTACCTTCCCTCCCTTTCTTCTCTTATTTCTCCCTTTCATTTATATTTATTGAACTACAATTATGTTTTTCTCTCAACACTTGACATAGAAAAAATTAAAACTCAAACTCTATCTTTGAAAAAAGTATAATAAGGATTCATGTAAGTAAACAAATAATTTCAACACAGTTCAAGAAATTCTGACAGAGATATGTACAAAATATTATTTGAGGATGAAAATATAACTCAGATCAACTGAGAAGGAGAGAGATGGATGACATTCCTATAACAACAACAACAGAAATACAAATTAAACAAATTAAAACAGGCTTCAGATGGATGACATTCCTACAACAACAGCAGCAAAATATAAATTAAACAAATAAAAAAAAGGCTTCTCATAGAAGCAATTATGTAGTAGTTCACTAGGGCTGAGCAAAAAAGACATCTGAAGAAGTAATCACATTTCTGTGCAGAGAATCATGAAGGCTTTAAGAGAAGCTATAGATCAATGCTGTCCAATATGGTAGCCAATAACTACATCTTGCTATTTAAATTTAAATGAATTAACATTAAAATTTTGAAAATTCAGTTACTCTGTCACAAAAGCCACATTCCAAATACTCAATAATCAAATGCTGATAGTGGTTACCCTATTGTACAGCATACATATGGAGCTTTTCTATCATCATAGACAATTATATCAAACAGCACCAGTACAAATTTCAATAATTGTGCTGGGGCACAGGGTACATTTGAGGGGAATGGTTCCTAATTCAGACTGCTTGTGAGAACGAAAATGGCAAGATGAATTGTAATTATTGAATTAAAAGCTGACATTGGCTAAATACTTACTGTGTTTCATATTGCTTATAGTTGATATTCACAGGTAAAATTATTTCTGCTTATGAAAGTTTAAAGGAGGTAAGTATCTTTTCCAAGGTCACTTGATAGTACATGGGTTGAAGCAGAAGATTGAGCCCAAAGTGAAGGAAAGTTTAAGATGATTGGATTGTATATGTGAGACAGTAGGAAGAAAATGAAAGTTCTGAGCAAAAAAGTGGTATGACAGGAGCTGTACCTGAGAAAAAGTGTTTTTGTGGTGGTGGATAAGCATTTCTTTGGTCAATCCAGAAGTTTTGATCAAATACCTGAGATTAGACCTCAGAGAGTTAGTGTTCATTGTGTTCTCTGAAAGACCTTTGTCTCATTTTATCAAAAGAAAAGCTAGGGGGAAGGAGTACTTTTTAGAGTACAGGTAAATCATGTCTCAGAAAATGTACTCATCCAATACGTATATGGCTTGTAAAATTATTTATATATTTATAATTATCACATACATATGCACTCATCATCACATAATAATCATGTTGAAAAGCAGAGGTTATTTTAACATATTAATTTGGTTAAAGTTTAGCATTTATTTTTAACTTCTTATTAATTAATTCAACAAATATCACTGTAGGCCAACTATGTTAGGCACTAGAAGTACAGTGTCAATTTAGTTTAGGATCTAGTAGAGGATACAGAAAAGAAATCATATAATCACAGTACTCAATAAGTGTTACAGTGATAATTTATTCCTACTGCTGAAGCCCAAATCTGAATGATGAGCTGTGAATTACTAAACTAGTGGATGATGTTAGTCTATCACATCTCAGTGCAGCTGGGTTATTCTCTCCTTCTTCTAAGGTTTTAAAAATGTTTTGTTTATAAAATATTGCTGACAAAGGGAAGATAAAGCTTTGGCAAATGGTGAAAACTGTGGTTAAAATTTGGTGTTGTGCCAGGGACCTCATTATTCTTAACATAAATATAATTTGAGGTAAAGAAAAGAGCCTAAAAATCATCTATTTGTGAATTTAGGAGTTCACAAAGGTTTCAGGGTATAAATATGCACGATTCTCAGGATAGTGTCAAGGGTCTACTCTAAGAAAGGCAAATATCTTAAGCTGCTCTTTTTGGTTCTCTGAAAACAAGGTGCACATGAGTTGGTAGAAATATCATAATGACAAATGATAGATTTTACTTTTGAGGTTGACTAAGCATTAAGTCGTCTAAATATACCACATGAGCTTTTATTTTCTCGGTCTCACCAGGTATTTGGGTATTTACTCAAAGAAGTGGATACTGATCCCTTGTAATTTTAGTTACTGAGTTTTGGAGAATTTTGCTACAAAGCAACAATAAATTGAAATACATCTTTTAGTTCAAATAAAGTCTCCTGCTTCTGTTTTACTGTTAAAACATTATGTAGGCATCTGGTATGGCCAGTACTACTATCAGACCAATCCTTTCACAGATAACAAGTATAAACTCTGGAAATATGTTAAAAAACAAAACACAAATATTTGAAGGAACTTGAGGTCAGCCCAAAGCAGAGACATACCAAAATAGTGTCCACACTTGTAAAAAGGTAACAGCGTTGGGTGAATTTCACATTTTTATTGCTTTTAGCCTGAGAGCATGCCTTATTCTGTGCCAAATGAAACAGTTAAATCTTAAGTTTTACTGGCTTCAAGAATCAGAGGGCAGAGTTCAAGGTAATCACAACTACTGGAAAGTTAGGAGGAAATCCTGGAAAAGAGAATCAGAAAGGTGGAACCAAAACTTAGTGTATAAAGTCTGCCCAAATCTCTGGCTGACCCCAGGTATGCATGGAGCAGACTCCTGGAACTCTAATTAAGGCTAAAAGACCAACTGCCTCGATAAAATGAAGCAGTTTGCAACTTAAGTCCAGCCAAGATACACACCCACAACATAAAACACTCTTTAGAGAATATAAGAGAAGCAAAAGTGTCCACACTTTATTTTTTATAATTCCAAAATACAATCTGAAATCACTTGGCATATTAAAGTGTTGTAAAACATGATCTATTCTGAAGAGAAAAAAACAAACAAAAACCCAACAGGTACCCTGAGATGAGTCACATATTGTGATTAGCAGACAAGTGTTTTAAATCAGTTGTTATGAGTTGAATTCCATTTCCCTGATACGTTGAAGTCCTAACCCTCAGAATGTGAACTTATTTGGAAAGAGAATCTTTACAGAGGTAATCACGTTAAATTAGATCATTAATGTGGGCCCTAATCTAATACGCCTATTGTCCTTATAAAAGGAGAAAATTTGGTTGCAGAAAGAGACATGCACACAGGGAGAACACCACGTGAAAGTAAAGTCAGAGATTGGGTGATGTTTCTAGAAGCAATGGAATGCTAAAAATTGCCAGTAAACCAGCAGAGCTAAAAGAGAAGACTTCAAAAAAAAAAAAAAAATCAATCCTAGTGTCACCTTAGTCTCAGACGTTTAACATCCCAAACTGTGAGACAATGAATTTTTGTTGTTCAAGAGTTGTTCAAGGTACCAGTTGGTGGTACCTTGCTATGGCAGCCCTAGGATATTAATACATAGACTATTATAGCTATGCTCAAGTATCTAAAAGAAAATATGCTTATAATAAATGAAAAGATAGAAAAATGTCAGCAGAGAAACCAAAACTGTAAAAAAGGAATTAAAGAGAACAAATAAATAGAGTACACAAAACAAAACAAAAATCATTGGATAGGATTAATAGAAGAATAGAGGTGAAAAATTTCAGTGGATTTGAAGCTGTTACCATAAAAAATATCTAATATGAAGTGAAGAATTGAGTGCATAAAATTGAAAAGCTAATGGACAAATCATTAGAAGCATGTGGGACATGTCAAGTCTCTAGCTTACATTAAAATAAGAGTACCAGAAAGAGAAAAGAGAGAGATAATTAAATAAAAACAATATCTGAAAAACAGTAGCTGATAATGTCCTATATTTAGTGAAAGGCATACATTTACACATCTAAGAAGTTAAGTGAATGTGTCATAATAAATACAAACAAACAAAAACACAAAAACAAACAAAAATCATACTTATTGATCTTACATATAAACTTATGAAAATCAAATATAAAGAGAACATCTTGAAAACACTTCAATAGAAATGAAATAACATGACTCTGAATGACCTAGGGGTCAAAGAAGAAATTAAACAGGAAATCAAAAAATTATTAAAACTAGTGAAAATAGAAGCACTTTATACCCAAACCTATGGAATGCTGTAAAAGCAGGACTAAGAGGAAAGTTTATTACAAGAAACGCTTACATCAGAATAGGAAGACCTCAAATAAACAACCGAATGTTACACCTCAAATAACTAGAAAAACAAGAACAACCCAATCCCCAAATTATTAGATGGAAGAAAATAATTAAGATGAGAGCAGAACTAAATGAAGTAGAGACCATAAAAAAGATACAAGAAATCAGCAAAATAAAAAGCAGTTTTTTTTTTTGAGAAAAACAAAATAAAATTTGGTGGGGCGCAAAGAAGACTATCAATACTTGTGCACAATATTTGATGGTCAAATCAGGATAGTTATCTCATTCATCACTACAATATATAATCATTCTTTGTGTCCATTAACCAATTTCTCATTAACCCCCCTCCCTCCTCTTTTCCACTTCTAATAACCACAGGCCTACCCTCTCCTTCTGAAAGGTCAATATATTATTGTGGTTGTTGTTCCTTTTACTTCTTTTTCTTCCTTCCTTCTTTCCTTCCTTTATGGTTTGTTTGTTTGTTTATTTATTTATTTATTAGCTCTGATTTATGAGTGAGGACATGAGGTAATTTTCCCTCTGTGCCTGGTTTATTTCACTTAACATAATTTTCTCCACGTTCATCCATGTTGCTGTGAATGGCAGAATTTCATTCTTTTTTTTATAGCAGAGTAGTGTTCCATGGTGTATATATACCACATTTTCCTTATCTAGTTGTCCATTGATGGACATTTAGGTTGGTTCCATATCTTGGCTATTGTAAATAGAGCTGTGATGAACGTGGGAATGCAGGTATCACTTTGATATGATGATTTCCATTCCTTTGGCTATATACCTAGAAGTGGGATTGCTGGATAATGCAGGAGATCTATCTGTAGTGTTTTGAGAAACCTCCATACTGTTTTCCATAATAGCTGTACTAACTTACAGTCCCACCAACAGTGTTGTAGCGTTTCCTTCTCTCCACATCCTCACCAGCATTTGTTATTCACCATCTTTTTGACTATAGCTAATCTAACTGGGGTGAGGTGATATCTCAATGTGGTTTTAGTTTGCATTTCCATGATAATTAGTGATGTTGAGCATTTTTTAAAGTGCCTGTTGGCCATTTGTATGTCTTACTCAGAAAAATGTCTATTCAGCTCCTTTGCCCTTTTTTTTAATTGGGTTATTTATTTTTTTTACTGTGTAATTGTTTGAGTTCCTTGTATATTTTGGATATTAATCCCTTGTAAAAATATTTGCAAACTGTCAGATGTACAGTTTGCAAATATTTTTTCCCAGTCTGTAGGTTGTCATTTCACTCTGTTGTTTCCTTTGCTTTGCAGAAGCTTTTTACTTTGATATAGTCTTGTGGGGTTTTTTTTTTGTTGTTCTTGTTGCTTGTGCTTTTTGGCACTTGTTCATAAAGTTCATTCCCAGTCCTAGTTCCTTAAGTGTTTCTCCATTTCAGGTCTTATACTTAAGTCTTTAATCTATTTTGAGTTGATTTTGGTATATGGTGAGAGGGACAGGTCTAGTTTCCTTCTTCTGCATATGGATGTTCAGTTTACCTCACACCACTAATTGAGAAGGCAGTCTTTTCCCCAATGTATGTTTTTATTGCCTTTGTAAAATATCAATCAGCTGAAAGTCTCTGGGTTAATTTTTGGGTTCTCTATTCTCCATTGGTCCTAGTGTCTATTTTTATACCAGTATCATGCTGTTTTGGTTACTATAGCTTTGTAGCATAATTTGAAGTCAGGCAGTGTTATGCCTTCAACTGTTTTTTGCTCAGGATTTCTTTGGATATTCAGGGTATTTGTTGTTCCATATGCATGTCAGGATTGTTTTTTTTAAATATTTCTGTGAAGAATGCCATTGTTATATTGATGGGATTGCATTGAATCTCTAGATCACTTTGGGTAGTATGAACATTTTCACAATCCATCTTTTTGTGTCTTCTTTAGTAGTTTCTTTCAGTAGCGGTTTGTAGTTCTCATTGTAGAGATCTTTCACCTCCTGTGTTAAATTGATTCCTAGGTATTTTATTTTTTTTGATGACTATTGTAAATGCTTACTTTCTTGATTCTCATTGGCTCATTATGGGAGAATATAAACACAACTGATTTTGGGTCATTGATTTTATATCTTTCAACATTACTGAAATTATTAACCAGCTCTAAGACTTTTTGATAGAGTCTTTAGGTTATTCTATATATAGGATCATGTCATCTGCAAATTGGGACAGTTTGATTTGTCTTTTCCAATCTGGTTGCCCTTTATTTCTTTCTCTTGTCTGACTTCTCTGGCTAGTACCTCCAGTACTGTGTTAAATAGGAGTGGTGAGAGTGGTCATCCTTGTCTTGTTCATGTTCTTAAGGGAAAAGCCTTCAGTTTCTCTCCATTCAGGATGATATTGGTGGTGAGCTTGTCATAGATGTCTTTTACTGTGTTGAGATACTTTCCCTCTATATCTAATTTGAGAGTCTTTGTCATGAAGTGATGTTGAATTTTCTCAAATTTTTTTTTTTTTTGCATCTATGTTACACTTCTTACTGTGTGATGAAAAAAAGATTACTCAAAGCAACATGAATGCGTTGAGAAGCCCGAAGGGACTGCACATGAGCAGCTCCTCTGTTAGAAGGAGAAAACTGGGTGCAGCTCTGATTCAAAGGTAGCTTCTGTTTTTTATTGTAAAGACAAGGAAATTTCACAAGAAAAATCAGTTGATACAATCATTTTAAAAGGACACAAAGACATAGGCAATGTGACAAAAGTTATCCATGGCTAAGTATAGCTTAAGCAATGGACACTAGTAACATCATTTAAATTTAAGTATAATTGTCTCTAAAGTTTCCACCAACAAACAGCTTGCCCTTAGAAAACATTTTTTCACATTTTTCCCTACAGCAATTCTTTAAAATCGTTTAACAGGATCAGTATGTCAACCACCTATTAGCTCTAAAATCATTGAAGTATATAATCCCATACCTAAACAGTGATTAGAGTTGATTAGATGGGCTGTTGCTTGGATAGCTGTGGGCTTTTGCCCCCTGGCTGAGGACTTTTGCCCCATACATGCATTACCTAAAAACCCTACTCTAAAAATCAAATGAGAATAAAGATTTCTAACCCTCTACACATTTACTGAGATAATTATGTGGTTTTTGTCCCTGAGTTTGTTGATGTGATATATCACATTTATTGACTTCTGTATGTTGAGCCATCCTTGCATTTCTGGGATGAATCCCGGTTAATCATGGTGAATAGCTTTTTTTAATGTGTTTCTGTATTCTGATTGCTAGTATTTTTTTGAGGATTTTTGCATCTATGTTCATCAGAGATATTGGTCTGTAGTTTCCTTTTTTTGTTTTATCTTTGTCTGATTTTGGGTCAAGGTGATGTTGGATTCATAGAATGAGTTTGGAAGAGTGGCCACTGTTTCAATGTTTTGGAATAGTTTGAAATGAATTGGAATTAATTTCTCTTTTAAAGTTTAGTAGAATTCAGCAGTAAAGCTATCTGGTTCAGGTTTTTCCTTGTTGGGAGATTGCTGATTATTGTTTCAATCTTTTTGCTTCTTATCAGTCTTCTCAGGTTTTATATTTATTGTTGGTTCAGTCCTGGTAGTTTATATGTGTCCGGAAATTATCCATTTCCATCAGTTTTCAAATTTGTTGGCATTTACTTGTTTATAATAGTCTCTAATGATTTTTTGTAGTTCGTAGAATCAGCTCTAATGTCTCATTTTTCATTTCTGATTTTTTAAATTTGATTGAGTCTTCTCTCTTCTTTTTTCTTTTTCATTAACCTATTTAATGGTTTGTTTGTTTTATTTATCTTCTTTAGAAATCATTTTTTTGTCTCACCTTTTGTTTTTTAGATCTTTATATTATTTAGTTCTGTTCTCATCTTAATTATTTCTTTCCATCTACTAACTTTGGGATTAGATTGTTCTTGTTTTTCTTGTTCTTTTAGGTGTAGAGTTAAGTTGTTTACTTGAAATCTTTCAATTTTTTTAATGTGAACATTTATTACTATAAAATTCCCTCTTAGTACTGCTTTTGCAGTATCCCACAGGTTTTAATATGATGTGCCTTTGTTTTCATTGTTTTCTAAAAACTTTTTATTACCTGTTTAATTTCTTCTTGGACCCACAGGTCATTCAGCAGCCTGTTGTTTAATTTCCATGTATTTGTATAGAGTCCTGAGTTTTGCTTGTTACTAATTGCTAGTTTTAATCCAGTATGGTCTGAAAAGATAGTTGAGATGGTTTCAATTTCACAAAAGTTCTTGAGATTTGATTTCTTACCTAAAATGTGGTCTATCTTGGAGAAAGTTCCATGTGCTGATGAGAAGAATGTATATTCTGTTGTTGTTGGATGAAATATTCTGTAAATATCTGCAAGGTTTAATTGGTCTAAAGTGTGGTTTAAATCCTGTGCTTCTCTGCTGATGTGTTGCCTGTATGATCTGTCCAACGATGAGAGTTCAGGTCCCCCACTAATATCATATTGGAGTCTATCTCTTTCTTTAGGTCTAATAGTGTTTTCTTTAAATATCTGTGTGCTCTAGTGTTGGGTGTATATATATTAATGAATGTTATGTTTTCTTTCTGGATTGATCCCTTTTTCATTAAATAGTGGCTTTCTTTATCTCTCTTTATGGTTTCTGGTTTAAAGTCTATTTTATCAGATATAAGAATAGCTACTCCTGCTTGTTTTTGGTTTCCATTTTCATGGTATATCTTTTCCAATCCTTCACTATTAGTCTATGTGCATCTTTTCTGGTAAGATGAGTCTCTTGAAGAGAGCATATAGTTGGGTCTTGCTTTTTGATCTAGTCTATCAGTCTGTGTCTTTTGGATGAGGAATTTAATCCATTTACATTTAAGGCTGTTATTGAGAGGTATTGTCTTACATCTGGCATTTTACGGCTTTTTGTCTAGGTGTATTGAGTATCTTTTGTTCCTTTCTTCTCACTTGGTTATTGGTCTTCCATATTTGTGGGGTATTTTTGAGGTGGTAAGACTTAATTTCTTTTGTCTTTCTCATTTGCATTTGTGTTTTACTGGTGGGTTTTGTTCTTACTTCTGTATTCAGGTAGTGTTTAGTGTTTTTCAGATTCTGAATGCAGGGCTCCTTTGAGAATTTCTTTAGGACTGGTCATGTGGTGATGAACGCCTGAAGTTTTTGTTTGTTTGGGAAATACACTATTTCTTCCTCATTTCTGAAGGATACACTTTCTGGGTATAGTGTCTTGGCTGGCAGTTTTTCTCTTTTAATATTTTGAATATCTCATCCCATTTTCTCTTGCCTGTAGAGTTTTAGTTGAGAAGTCTGCTGTTAGTCTGATGGTGGCGTCCTTATATGTGATTTAATGCTTTTCTCTTGCTGCTTTTATGATTCTCTCTTTGTCTTTGAGCTTTGCCAGTTTGACTATCATGTGTCTCAGAAAGGATGTTTTTGAACTGAAACTATTTGGGGATCTTTGAGCTTCCTGGATCTGAAGGTCTGTGTCTTTCCCTATATCCAGGCAGTTTTCCATTATTATTTTATTGAATAGATTTTCAATGCCTTTATTTTTCTCTGCCCTTTCTGGAACACCCATGATTCAGATGTTTGTGCACTTCAGGTTGCCTGGTAGCTTTCTTAGAGATTCTTCATTTTTTAAAATTCTTTTTTCCTTTTTCGTGTCTGCCTGAGTTATTTCCAAAGTAGCATCTTGGAGTTGAGATATTCTTTCTTCAGCTTCTTCTAATCTGCTGCTTAAGCTCTCAGTTGTGGTTTTTATTTCATTGAATGTGTCTTTCCATTCCAGGAGTTGTGTTACATTCTTTTTAAGGTATTAATCTCTTTGTAAATTTCATTCTTCATATTCTGGATATTTTTTCTCATTTCATTGTGTTGTCTTACAGAGTCCCCTTTTATCTCATTGAGTTTCTTTAAGATAGTTACTCAGAATTACTTTTCAGTCATATAAAGGGTTATCAGTTCTAAAGGTTCTGGTACTTAGAGTTACCGAATTCCTTTGGTGGTATCATATTTTCTGATTTTTTTCATATCTCTGGTATCTTTACATTGATTTTTCATTATATGGTAGATCAGTTGCTTCTTCGATTACTTTGGAGTGGGCCTTGAGGAGAAAGACTTCTTCCTCTTTTTCCAGGCTGATGCGGTGACTCTCTTTGTGTCAATGAAGTCATATGTATAGTGGACCACTTGCAAAGTGGTTGTGGACATTATTAAGGCAGTGAGCCATCATTGTAGCTGTAGTAGCTGAGGTGGTGGTTATTGTGGACCACCTCCGCGGAAGCTGTGTGAAGCCTTCTGGTGGTAGTGTGATGCGTAGTGTCTTGCCTTCTGCGGGGTGGGGCAGGCCTAGGCTGGTGGCCAGCCTATTTTAAAATTTTAAGTTTAGGAAAAGGTATGGCACAGGGTCCTGTCTTCTGCTTGGAGGGTCTGGTGGGTGGCTGGCCTGTTCTCCTGCCTACCTGGTGCCTCCCCCATCAGTGGCAGTGCAGTACAGGGTCCTACTTTCTGCACAGGTGGGGTAGGGGTCTGGTAGGTCTACAATTATTACTTTTCAATTTAAACTAAATTTAAAAATTTAGAGTGATAGCTATAGATTTAAATACTTATATGAGAATTTAAAAGTATTCTACAATAATGTTCCATCTTCAGAAACTTAAAAAATTGAAAATAGCAAACTAAATTCAAAGGAGTAGAAAGGAGAAAATAAAAGATAAAACAAAAAGATAAAAACAGAAACCAATGAAATATAAATGAGACAAACAATAGACAAAATTAACAAAGTTTAATCTTCTCCATTTGGTTTTCATTGTTAGAACTTAAACATATAGTTGTGCTGAAAGAATCGGGGAAGAGAAGTTTTCCATGCTCTTAGAATATGTGAATAAGAGAGCTTAGAAGGGCAGGAATAGTGCTGAATAGGAACAGATATTCATCCAGAGAGCAGCCATTTTAGTCACAATCTGGTACAGACTCCGGGAGTACAGGGATTTTTTTTTTTTTTTTAAATTTACAATTTCTCCAGCTTAGCTCATATTTAGGCACATAGAAATTACTCACTATGTTATGAGTGAATAGATAATAAGAGGGCTGTTTTCCCCAAATTCTCCCATTGGATATGTCATTCTAGGTGTGAGGGACAAAGTAAAAGTCATGGTCTGGGAAGGAAATGTGTGTGTGTGTGTGTGTGTGTGTGTGTGTGTGTGTGTGTGTGTGTGTGAGAGAGAGAGAGAGAGAGAGAGAGAGAGAGAGAGAGAGAGAGAGAGAGAGAATCCTTAACTGATCATGAGTTTCAGACAGTGATCTTCTGTTCTCCTAATGTTTTTTGCCTTAATAGTGGTTGATATAATCTCATAGAAGATGTGACATTTCTATTATTACCAAAAAATGTTAAGTGGAATGATATTCTGTGAAATGGACACTCCATAGGTAATCAAAATTGCATGAGTCCAAGATGTCCAAGTCACTAATTATAAAAAATGAATATAATTTGATTCAAATTTATTTCATTGTAATTGAAAAATACAGACTGTAGTAAGTTTCAGACAGTAATACCTTTCCACTTTTTAAGATAATGTATCCATGGAACAGTCATTTGTAACAATTTTTATTATCATTTTTTCATTTTCCAGAAAGCTACTCAACACAAAATAATAGGTTTTCATCTTCATTGAGGTAAGACTTCAACTGTATTAGAACATGTATTATGTTGAATAAGTTTAGGAAATTAAGGGAACGCAAAGTGATACGTGAATACAGGTTTTTAAAAAATTTTTGTTCTATTGTGTTAGGAACACTTAAATGATATCTACCCCCTTAAGTTTTTAAGTGTACAATGCATTATTGTTAATTATAGAGACAGTGTTGTACAGCAGATCTCTAGAACTTATTTATCTTGCATAATTCAGACATTAATCCTGTTGATTAGCAACTCCCTATTTCCTCCTTCCTCCATGACATTGGTCTTGGCAATGATTAAATGGATATGACACTAAAAGTGCAGGCAGCAAAAGCAAAAATAGACAAGTGGGACTACATCAAACTAAAAAGCTCTGCACAGCAAACAAAACAATCAACAGAGTGAAAAGACAACCTACAGAACGGGAGAAAATATTTGCAAACCATTTTTAATAAGGAATTAATTTCCAAAATATATAAGAAACTCCTACAACTCAATGGCAAAAAGACAAAAACAAAACTAATAAACTAATTAAAAAATGGGCTGAAAACTTGAATAGATGTTTCTCCAAAGAAGCCATATAAACAGTCAACAAGAATATGAAAAGATCCTTAATGTCATGAATCATCAGGGAAATGAAATAAAAGCCACAATGAGATATCACCTCACACCTGTTAGGATGGTTATTATTAAGAAAACGAAAATGAATACAAAACAAAACAAAACAAAACAAAAACCATGAGTGTTGGCGAGACTGTAAAGAAATTGAAACACTTGTACACTGTTTGTTGGGAAGCAAAATGGTGCAGCTGTAATGGAAAATAGTATGGAGTTTCCTCAAACAATTAAAAATAGAACTACCACATGTTTCAGGCTTTTTTAAAACTAAACTTTGTATTTTGAGAAAAGTATAGATTCACAAGCAGTTGTATGAAATAGTACAGAGACTTCCCATGTGTCCTCCACCAAGTTTTCCCAATCTTGCATCTTCAAAACTGTAGTAACATCTTGCAAACTATACTAACATCACAACCAGGACACTGGCATCGATGTAGTCAAGAAACAGAATATTTTCATCACCACAAGGATTCTTCCTGTTGCTTTTTAATATCACACTCACTTCCCTCCTTCATTCATCCCCTTAAACACTGTGAACTACTGTTCATCATTTCTGTAATTTTGTCATTTCAAGAATTATATAAATGGAAACACACAGTATGTAACCTTTGGAGATTGTCTTTTTTCTCTCAGCATAATTCACTGGAGATTTATCCAGGTTGTGTGTCATGCTGAGTGAAAAAAAGCCAATAATCTCCTTCTTACATAGCATCACAGAAAGCACATCAATTTTTAAATGTTTGCTTACATCTCCCAATATCTGAAAAAGAAGAGACGAAGTGTAATTTCTTGTTTCTTGGATGCTTGCACTTGGTAGGCAGAATAATGCCCCTCCCCCAAAGATGTGTACATCCTAATCCCTAAAACTATGGCAAGGGAAATTAAGGTTGATAGTCAGCTGAACTTCAGATAAAGTGATTAACCTGGATTATGTGGGTGTGCCAAATGCAATCACAAGCACTGTTTAAAATGAAAGAGGCACTTGAGGCAATTGGAGTCAGAGAAAGATTTGAAGATATTGGTAAGGCTGGTTGGGCAAAGAGGCCAGGAACCAAGGATTTGAGCAGCCTTTTTTTTTTTTTTAATGTTCTGTTTTTATTGGTTATGAATATTCATGGGGTACAAAGCAAATTGTCACCACTCGTGCCTAAGATGTGATGGCTAGATCCATACTGGCAGCATTTCCATTATCACAAATTGTGATTACACCCTGTGTCCCCCATCCAACTATCTCCTCAATTATTCCCAATCTCCCTCTCCATCCCCTCTCCCCGACTCCACTTTGTATCCCTGGGTATGTTCTCTCCCTTTGCAAGTCCAAAGCACCACTGTGGTCTTTCTTTCCTTTCTTTTTTTATCTCTTAGCTTCCACTTATGAGACAAGATGGAAAAGGCAAGGAAATAGATTTTCCCCTTGAGCCTCCAGAAAGAATTCAGCCTTGTCAATACTTTGGTTTTAACCCAATGAAACCCACTGTGGACTTCTTACTTCCAGAACTATAAGATGATAATTGTGTGTTGTTTTAGGTCTTTAAATTTGTGGTAATCTGTTACATCAGCAAAAGGAAACTAACTCCATGCTAAATTATCATTTAAATAAATCATATTGATACATTTTTAAAGCACTTTTACTAATTCCCAGAGCATCTTATCTATTCATGTCTCTATCTACCCTTTGTCTCTTTTGTTTACTGCTGGATCTCCAGCACCTGGTGCTGTGCACAGCACATGGTAGGTACTTAAAAATATGCTGATTGGGTGCATGGATAAAAGTACATCTTCCTCTCATTTTAATTGAATTCAGCATATATTTATTGGATATCTATTATGGGCCAACCATTGACATTTTCCAGGTGCTGGGGTTACAATGCTGAATAAGGCACAGGACATTCTAGGAAGGGAGATGGATACAAATAACTTGGTAATACAGAGTGTTGAGCAATATGAGTAAAACTTTGAAAACATTTACTGGGTACATACATAGAATAGGGGATGCTGTTTTTTCTATCCACAAGAGAACAGTTGTGCAAAGTATCTTAATAGAAGTTGCATATGAGATCAATTCTGAAGGATATTTATGGGGATTCTAGGTAGAAGGAATAGCATTTACAATGATGTGAAATCTCAAGGTATCTTTGGGAGAGGGCTAGTTGTTGAATGTGGTGCATGGGTATATATGTGTGAGGGGAGAAAGAAAGTAGAAAAGTTTCTAAATAAGCTTGAATGTCATTCTGTATAATTTGGATTTCATTCTAAAAGCAGTGCAGAGGGAGAGTGACATCGACAGATCACTATTTTAGAAAGAGAACACTGATCTCCATGTAGAGGATGTGTTGGTGGAGACCAGAGGCAGTTAGGTGGCTGTCAGCATAGGCAGGACTCAATGTGATGAGGGCTGAACTAGAGAAATGGTGAGATTGCAATGCTTTTAGCAATAAATGTGATAGCTGAATCGATGGTTGATTGGTTCGGGTGGGTGAGGTGTGAGGGAAGTGGAGATGTCAGAAATATTTTGAATTGTGTGTCTTGGTAGATATTAATACTGTGTACTGTGATACACCCAGAAGAAAGAACAATTTGAAGGATCAATAAAAATTGATGTAGGAGATACTGAGTTTGACAGAATGCCATGCAGGTAAAATATGGAATAGGTAGCTGGATTTCAGGAAAGAGATTAATCTAGGAATACTGATATGGAAATCTCAGATATCATATTACTGTCTTCTGATTCCATGGGAGTATGTAAAATGTGAATAGCCTTTGCAATCAGATAGACTTGAACTTGGATCTCAGGCCTACCACTCATAACTGTGATGAACATAGGCAAATCACAGCACCTTCTTATGTGTGGAGTAAGTACAATATCTGGCTCAAAAAATTTTGGAAATTAAAGTTTATAATGTGCATAAAATACTTAAAGTATGTTATGTACTAAGAAATACTTGTTTTTTATTTTATTTTTTCCAGCCTTCTTTTTTTCCACCTGTGTTTTTTATTTAATGTTGAAGTTCTTGATAATGGAGTTCATATTTTATTAACTCATATAAAATAGACTGCAGGTGTTCAACATATATAGTTTAACTTTAATTGATTTTTAAAAATATTTTCATTGAAAAATCCATATTTACAAAAAATAATTTTAAATGCCAATTTTAAAAATAAAATGTTAAAGTTTTATTGTCTCCAATCCCATTTCCTATCTCTGAAAGTTGTCAACAGTTTATTGTACTGCAGATTTTTTCTCTTTATATATTAATAAGTAATAGATACTTAGATTAGTAAAATGATGTCATATTAACATATTGTACTCCTGCAATTTGCTTTTGTCATATGATACATGTATGGTAGATACCATGTCAATCTATGTCCACTTCTTTTTACTGGTGGAATGTATTTCATTGCATGAATATATTATAATTAATTTAACTATTCCCCTTCTGATGGACATTTGCAGCATTTCTAACTTTTTGCTATTACAAACAATGTGTGTGAAGCAGGTTCACTATATACTAGTTACCAGTTTGCCTGAGTCTGATGGGACACAACACTCATACAAACAACAACCTCCATGAAACAGATATATTATTTGCAGATAGGTAGCAAGGGACAACAGAAGCCGATTCATTGTGAGTTGGTTCTGAAAATGTTAGGAAAGCTGCCCAAGGCAGATGCAATATCGTCTGTGCATGTCCCCCTTGCACGACAACCGAGGCATGCCAGAAAGCAGCCCACCCTGGCAGAACATAACACACTGGGCTAAAGTGTTGAAGGACATCTTGTTTCTAAGCGAGACTGAAACAGAGCTCGGGCTGTTCTAGCCAGTCTTCCCTTATTGTAGGATTTAACATTTCCAGCACATTTACAGATATTCTCACTTGGGAACTACAAGCCGGAAAGGGGGCGGGGTTGGTGCAAAGTCAGCCAGAGAACTTTTCTGCATGTTGCATTGTGTATTCTTAAATATATCTCTTTATACATTTGTGGTAATATTTTTATAGAATATTTATGTACTTATATTTACATAGAAGTGGAATCACTTGATCACAGGGTATGCATATCATTTACTTTAATAGAAACTTATCACATTTCAAAGTGGTGATATAAATGCTTACTCCTCAATTGTGTAAAATAATGTCCAGTTTTCCTTTTTCTTGCCAATGCTTTTATTTAATATTTGGCCAAAAATGTAACCAAAAAATTATTCAAGTGTTATTTTAATTTGGATTTTTAAGTTGGGCCTCTTTTCCTGTTTATTGACAATTTGAATCTATGAGTTGCTGGTTCTAATTCTTTAACTATTTTTTAATAATTTCCTGTTTGTTATTTCACAAATGTAACTATAAAGGGGCAAAGACAGAATGTCTGATTGTTTCTTTAAAGGAATTGGCTAGAACCTTACTGTGTATAAAGGAGTGACCTTCTTCATGATATCCTATGTTAAGGTCCTGAAGGTCATCATTAAAAGTGACATGTGTAGTGTTCATTGGTCACTGCATAGAAAATAACCTTTTTGAGGAAATGATATGCATTTGAATTCTGTGTCTTCCCCTTAGCAAAATATTAAGACAAAAAAAGAATGACAAATATTATTGAGCAATTACTAAGTGCCATTCTTATTGCACAACTTATCTCATTAAATCATCTCAGTAATTTCATTATAAATAGCATTGTACAGATGCATCATCAGAAGCTTAGTGAGGTTAATTAGGTTTCTCAAATCACACATTTTTAGTGGTAGCTTTGAGCTTAAGTTCTAGGCAATGATGGAGTCTATATTTTTTTCACCATGACAAGGTGCTTCCTGTTTTTTAAATAAACAAATTCTAAAAATTCTTAGAAGCAATCTATTTGTACTCATGGAGCATTGTGAAACCTGCTTAAGGGACAGTTTGAGTTTTGGCAAAAATGAAGGCAAATGTTCTCCTAAGATAGCATATGGCTGCTCAGTGAGTGCTGCATATAACAGTGCTGCTGTAACTCAAAACGAAGGATCTCAGCAATGGTAGGCCTCTAGCTGGGCCTTGGAGAAAAGGCAGGACTTAGATATATGACAAGGGGAAGCAGGGCCCTCTAAGTGGGGGTATTGGTTTAGGCAAATAGGAGGTGGATGTTACATTAAGGTGGCACCAGGTATGGACAATTGTGCTTTCCAGCTGATTATGGCAGAAAGAAGTTATGGATGGAAATATTATTTTTTCTCAGTTTTCCCTTAGGCATATAAAAGATGTTGTATGCTTAAACATGTAGTGTTTACCTTTACCTAGTTCTTAGAAAAAATTCCAGATGGTAATACTAAATATTAAAAATATAGGGGGTATTATAAGTACAACAAATATGGGTGCACTTCCAAAAGTTCATGGAAAGATTTGTATTATCTTATAATTCTATTTTTCCATGAACTTTTTGAAGTAACCTTGTACCTTTTCTTTTACTATCCAAAAGGATGAAGAAATACAGAGATCTGCTCTCCTGTTTTTAAAAATTACATATATATGTGAGGGCAAAATTAAGTTTTTAGAAGAAAAGCTGAGAGAAAAAAAAATTACTCAAAAGCAAATTGAGGACAATACAACCAAGGTTGCTTCCTTTAGTCATTTGAGGTATATACAGAGAAAAGATTATTTCATGGAGATAAGGAAATGGCATTAGTGTTTTCAGCTATAGAGTCATCAAAATCTGTTTAGTTTTTATGGCTAGATAAAGTTTTTGACCTTACAGGAGACTTCAAAGACAGATAAGTGTGTAGATAATACATCCCAACAGAATTTAATTAAAACTATAATGAACGCTGGTTTTGTGTTATCTAGATAAATTTCCAGTCTCTTGCAATTTGTGTAACATTGCTAGATTTCACTATAGTCAAGTTCCTGCATTTAGCTGTGAGATATTTGCTGATGGTATGTCCAGGGAACAAAGAAAACATTTGGTTCTATTTAAAAGTGAAGACCTTTGCCTTCTTTGAGACCACTGTTGTGGATACTGAATTAGACACAAGGTTGATAGAATTTACAGGCTAAAAATAATAATATAGTAGCATTGTAGTTATATTTATAACTTATTGTGTGCTTATTGTATGCCAGGAATATTACCTTTATTAACTAATTTACCCTTCTTAATAATCCTGTGAGGTAGGTAAAGACTATTATTAACTTCATTTTATAAATGGGGAAACTGAGATCCAGAACAGTAATAAATTTACTAAGGTCACCCAACTAGTAAATGGCACAGGTGAAATTCTAACCCAAGTTTGGTTAACTTGGTAATATGAGCTCTTTACTCTTCTATACTCTTAAACTCTATGATAGACATCATCTGATTCAATTTGGTAGGCAGCAAAGGGAAGAGAGGACAGAGCACTGAAGAATCAGAAGATCTGTATTTGAATTGTAGTTTTTCTACTTAGTAGCCATGTAACTATTAACAAATTAACTACCATCCTGGAATATTAATTTTCTCAAATGTCAAACACAGGCAATAAAGGCAGTCTACTTGTAGGTATGAGACAACACATGTAAGAATGTTCAACACGATGCCTGGCATAATGTATGCTGACTTGTTTAACACAGAGAAGTTGGTGTGGAGAAGGGGCATACACTTTACTAGAAAGAGAAATAAAAGAAAAAAAGTGGAAAGGAAGATTTCATACACTGTAATGACATCTTAAAGTCATGTGAACTAACTGTAAATCTCTCTGGATGTTTTCTTGTTGTTTTAGAAGGCTATGTCTCTATCTTCTGGAATGTTGGAATCAGAATAGGATTTGGAATTAAACAAAGGAATAAATGTAGAAGGTTTCAGCCCATTTTATCGTTACTGGCATTAATGTGAATGCTGGCTCATCTTTCTAAGCCTTAGTTTCCTGTTTTGAAAAATAAAGTAATGATAATTTTCTTACTGTCTTTTGTAAGAATTAAATACCATAATGGTTGTGAAAAATTTTTTTAACTCTAACTCACTTTTTACTAAAAATGAGAGCTGTTTGAGGGTAGGTACAAAGTTATTTCATCTCTCCATTCCTGGATCCCAGCTAGCAGATTCTTAGTTATGTCTGATAATTGATATAGACCATTTATAGGGAAGACACTCCTTGTTGCTTTCCATTACTGAACTGCTTCAGGAAAATTATAAACACCTATTTGGTGTGAAATTAATCACTTGAGATATGAGGTGACTCTAGATTCTTTGCTTTTAATTAAACACAAATAAACTTACTGTAGAGATTTGGTCTTATTCTCTGATATTGTGAGTATTAAATTAGAGGTCAGTCTACTCCAACAGCAATCTCAAGTGTTAATGATAAACTTTGCATTGTCAGAGATTTTTTTTTCAGAGATTTGACATTGTCCAGGTAGTAGCTGTTGAAATAAATGATGATGATGATGAATAAAATAAATAAATGAATGAGCGCCATAAGGTCAACTTTCTACTATAATATTTTAAATGGTCAAGAGTGTATTTGAACTGAAATTCGCCTATTTATTCAAGTAAAATCACTCTGAGTGAAGTCAGAGGGTGAATCACAACAACACAAAATTGCTCCAATAAAGCAGGATGGATCTTCATAAGTCTGTTTATATTTTACTTTTTATGTTAAAGGACATATTGACAATAATGTTATTTATTTGCTTGCATAAACCTATAAAGACCAAAGAATGATTCCAAAAGTACATTATTTTCTTTATCAGAGAGATGCAGCTGTATGAATAAGATAAGGCAGCTTGGTAGAATTTGCTGAATCCAAAATCTAATGGGAGTTGTGAGAATTGCTCTATCTAGCAAAATATTTTATAGGTAAAAGTGTTTTTCTTTACCGCCAAATATTTACATAAATGTGCACTTAATGATAGATTCATGATTCATTAAATAATTTAATTATTCATTACAAAAATATTTATTGGGCACTTACCTATGCAATAGATTCTAGGGATAGAGATAAGATTTTAAAAACATTAATTATTTTAGAAAATACATTCTATTAGTAGTGACTACAATATGTAAGCAGTATAAAAATAAGATATAAATGCAATAATGGAGATAGGTGCTGGATGGCAGGAGTAGCACAAATGAGACACAATTCTATTTGAATATTTAAAGAGGTTCTTCAGAGAGGATGAAACAACTGAGCTGTGTCTTGCAAAATGAGTAGCAAACTACCAGAAAGAATGAGATTGGAGAGGGAAGGAAGCATTGCAGGTAGAGTGGACTGCAAAGAGAAAATCAGGGAGTCACAGACACCCTGTTTGTTGCACCATTTCTTTAACTTGGAAAAATTTGGGGGAAGATGAGTGCCGTGATCAGAAAGTGATTGACAAAGGCAAATAAAGCTATAATATGGAAAAACAATTGCAGGGAGGAGAGACCAGAGAAAGGTAAACCAATTAGGTTAGAAAAATATTTTAGGCCAATGAGAATAGAGGATATAAATACAGGGATATAAATACAAAGGATATAAATACAAAGTAGAATCTTTGGGACTTGCTATCAGATTGTAGGTGATGCAAGAAGGAGAGGGAGACAGAGCATAATCTATTTTAAACTATGAGTCTTGGGGACTGGGGAGATAGCTGTGATATTAGCATAAAATTAACAGGAAGGGTGGAGAGAAAATAATAAGTTCTTTTTTAGATAATACATTTGGAATACACACAGATAGCCGTGATTCTACTGAGGCTGAAGATGTTACAAAGATGTCACATAGCTTTGCTGAGAGGCCAAGGCTTCCTTCCTCCTGCATTCAAGCAGCCAACAATTTTGGGAAACTGGCTCATGAATTTTAGAAAAATCCAGATGCTATGCCAGTAGGAGCATATTGCAATAGGAATTCACACTTTATCTTTAATTGACACACAATGGCAGCAAATGACATAATTTGCATTCTGTTGGCAAAGGCAAGCCAGTACTGATTTGGACACAGTAGTCTGGGATCTGTATCTGGTCACACAGAGTCTTTGCCCATACAAATGAACACAATTGCAGCAGGCAATTTTTTTGTGACTAATAATGCCTCCTTTCAGATTCTGAGCAGAGTTTGTTCATTGTTTGTTTCTTTTCTGATTTTGGCATGCTATGTGGCATCACAATTCCTATTCCAGCTGCAGGAAAATCACAGCAAAATTAATCAAGTAAGCAATTTACATATAGATGCACAAAAGAAATCCAAACAGACAGACAAACAAACAAAAATAATCCCATACATGAACCAGGATTTGAAGAAAGTATTTTTTCCTCAGGCTTGAACAGAACTGGCATTGTCTTCTCTTACATTGTTCTTAGAAAACAATAGCAACAGAAACAGCAGAAGCAAAACAAAACTAAACAAAACAAAACAATACCCTATAGTGACATCTCGCAGTATATAACAATTTGATGCATATGTATTATTCACTAGAATGATCATGACCATTAAAATTAAAAATATATATAAGTTATTCTTATGCCTTATTAGGAAAATGCTGCTGCTTTTCTCAGTGGTCCTTATCTGGAATTACTGGTAACTCTCCTTGCAGATGCAGATAGTCTTGCTCTTGAACAAGTCCTAATCAGTGCAGAAAGTAGTCATTATTTGCTCAGCAGCCTCAGGCCCTTCTTATGGTAGAATATGCTATTAGTAATATTGCTCATAATTTTTATATCATGGGCTTCAAGGGACAAGATGAGAGTAGCAGAAAAACTTGGTTTTCTTAAACCACTTATGAACTGTTGCCACAGTATCCCCACCTCACCTACTGCTTGTAAATTACCTTCTGCCTTACCTTCTCTTCCTAGCACTGTTCAGAAGCATCTCTTGCCTTGCCTACATAAAGCATGTCTGTGGCTGTGGGAACCAGAACCAAACCCCTGCAGCTGCCTGTGCTTTGCCTCCAGAATCAACTCTGGCTTTCTCCCCACCGTCTGCTTTGAACCTTCTCTTATTTGGCTTTGGGTCTTTACTCCTAATGTTTGCCTTCCCTATTTGGGATGATGATTCAATTTCAGTCATCCTTGGAAGTGGTGATTCTAGTTTAACTCTCATATTGCCTCTGAGGACATTGTCCAGTCCTTGACACTACCTGGTCAGGTCTGCTAAGGCTTATCTGATTTCCAAGAAGAAGGAGTAGTCCTTCAAGACCCCTTTTCTTGTCTTCCTCTTGAGGTCTTCCTCTTTTGGAACCTTGAATGCTGCTCTCAGATTACGTTCCTCTCTTTCCTCAATCCTTGTTTTAAATGCTTGATATCCTAGATACAAGATAATGCTACCCACTTGGCTTCCATCTTCAGTCCTGACTTTCTGTAATCATTTAGTTGATGTATGGAAAATGCATAAACTTGAGAGTCAGAAAAGTGTGGGTTAAAATCTTAGAATTCTATTACATATTTTGTTACACAGAATTTTGTTCTATTGTTTGAATGTTTGTGTCCTGAAAAGCTCGTGTTGAAACTTAATCCCCGTTGTAATAGTATTAAGAGGGTGGGAAAGCTGACTATGACCTTCAAAAGGTGGATTAATTTATTCATAGATGAATGCATTATCATGAGAGTAGACTGATGGCTTCATAAGGAGAAGACATCACGTGCACATGCTTTTGCCCTATTATCATGTGATGCCCCATGCTACCTTGGGACTCTGCTGAGAGTTCCCAGCAAGAAGAAGGCCCTCACCAAATGGACCCCCTCAACCTTGGATTTCTCAGCCTCCAAATCTGAGGAAATAAATTGTTTCTTTACACATTACCCAGTTTCAGGTATTCTGCTAAGAGTGACAGAAAACAGACTGAGGTACCTTGTATGCTTTATCTCCTGTGGGAGTCAGCTTTCTTCTCTGTTAAGTGTAAAATAGTATTTCTAGCCTCAACCAGTTATTTGGTACCATATAGACACAGTGTTATGTCCTAATTATTTATGTATCTTCTCCTGAAACTAAAGTAACGGCATCCTAGAACCTCTAGATCAGAAAGACATTACAACATTAAGACTCAACACCAATCCTATGTAAGAAGTCAAAATGTAAAATCCCTAGCAGATGTCCATCAGCCACCATTCAAACTCTCCCATCAGAAAACTTATCCCTTACAAGTCAGCCTACTCTGTTGTTGGACAAGTATGACAATATTGGATTTTTTTTCATATTGAGTGTTGATACTTCACTCTGACTGTAAAATTTTTCTTATTTTTATTTATGCTGTATTTATTAGTTTATTTTAAAAACTCCTTTCCACTTAATTTCTCCCTACTTTCTGTTCATTATGTGTGCATTATACAAACCTAAATCGGAAATAGTTTTCTCCAGAAATCACATTTGATTGGCTGTTGAATTAGCTATTTTTATTTATAACTTTCATAACTATGTAAACCATTCTCAGGGGAGTAGAAAAAAATTGCCGCAATCTATGTTTTGAAAATTCAATATCTAAAGCCATCTGCTATAAGACAGGATTGATAGGACATGAGAATTACTCTCTTATAAATGAATCCCCAAAGGATAGACTTTCAATGAGCAAATCAGCTTCTCTGATGATTCCTGATGGGACATGGCATAGTTATGCCAGGACTGTGAGAACTGAGGGATTTGTTTGGTGGTCATTGAACTTGTCAGTCAAAATCTAATACAAATGGATAGCCCTGATTGACACACAAAATGAAAGAGGACAACATTAATAGAATCTTAAAACTCTAGAATGTTATACTAAGTAGCAATTATTTGGGTCCAAGGTTAAGTAATACATAGTCAACTTTTAAGGACAGATCTTTATCTCTGCTCTTGAATACTTCCCCCACAGGGAGCTCAATCCCATATATGCAGGCAGATGCACTGATGAATAACTGGTTATACTGAAGTTTTTATTTTGATGATATGCCATTTAGCTCTCTCTGCTTTCTATCCTTTAGATCTAATTCTTCATACCAAGTCTTTCATTCATTCATTTGTGCATCTTGTGCTCTTTCTTTCAAAAAGTAATGTTGAGTATTTGTATAAAGCCCTGTACTAGGCCCTAAGGATGCAATAATGTATTAGTTTATTTCTGTTGCTTATAACAGAATATCTGAAACTGGGTAATTTTTAAGAAAATGAAATATATTTCTTACAGCTTTGGAGGCTGGGAAGCACCTGGTGATGGCCTTCTTCTGTGTGGGAACTCTCTACATGTTCCCATGGCAACACAGAGTATCACATGGTGAGTATGACAAGGGTTCTCCCATATGTTCTCTTTATAAAAGCCACCAGTCCACACCCATTATAATTCATTACCATGAACCCTTTACTCCATGAATGGATTAATTCATTGATGAGTTCACAGTTCTCACAATCCAATCACCTCTCAAAGGCCCCACCTTTCAAATACCATAATCGAATTTCCCACCCTCTTAACACTGTTACAATGGGGATCAAGTTTCCAATACATGGACTTTTGGGGGTCACATCTGACCCTGAGCAAATAATAAATGACATAGTACTGGTTTGTGCTATAATGAGACAAAATATATTGGGTGAAATCAGTTGTAATTGGACAATTATGTCATAAATATAAAGTTTCAAATTGTGATAAGTGCTGTGAAGTAAAACTGCAGAGGTTTTATGAGATGATGTAATAGGGTAAACTAACCAATTCTGGGATAACAGTAGTCATAGAGTTGTTGCTGGACAAGACACTTCCTGAGGATGTGAACTTTAAATTGAAATCTGAAGAATAAGTCATTGTTCACTAAGCCAGAGTGAGCAGTAAGAGTAGTGAAGAGCCCTCCTAGACAGAGAATGCCTGTGAGAAGATGTTGAATTGGGCAAGATGTGACCGAGATTCGGACAAAGATAATCACCTTTTCCCCATGACAGGGCACTGCTGCTCTCTCTTAAATCTTCTCAGTCTATGTATCTCTGTGTCCTTCAGCTTTTCCTGCCATGATATGAGCTCCAGACCTCTCAGCCCTCTGTTTGCTTCCCTTTGGCCATGCTCCAGCTTATTTTCATTTCCCTAATATGTGTTTCTAACAAGACCACACAAGTCATGTAGGAGTGTCATTCAAAAACCAATACCTCTTAGTCTCCAACTGAGGGTGAGGGAAAAGTTAAAACTGAAGTCTTACAAAAACAAAACAAAACAAAACAAAACAAAACAAAACAAAACAAAACAAAACAAAACAAAACAAAACAAAACAAAATAGCCTAGCCGTGAGTCACAAGAGTGACCACAGAAACCCTGCTGAACTGGTGAGGCAGTGGCTAACCTCTAAGTTTTTCTACTTCCTCTTCCTTCAAATAATATTTTTGAAGGTGAAAAAGAAGCAAAGGTGATGGATTTGGTATCAGTCTTCAAATAACTTTGGCCAACATAAATAGCATTTTGATGTAGGACAAAAAGAGACAGAACAAAAAAGCTCTTTCATCAATTTCTACAAGCTCACATTATTTTTTTTTATATATTTCACCTCTTTTCTCTCAACTTGCAATTCTACAGGGCCTGGTTGTGTTCTAAATAGTTCTCACACTAGACCAGAAAACATCATCATTGGCGATGAATTACCCCAGGTCAACAGAGTACCCAGCAGCTCCCAAGGAGCCCTGGAGGCTTCTGCCTAATGGATAAAAGGAAATATCTGAAGGGGAGAGGGTTGCTCAGTCAAAAATAAATTTGGCTGGCATTAAGTATTTAACGTGGTGGTTGGATCCATGAACATCAAATGCATAATGGCGTAGCATGCATTCGGGCTTGACTGTAAGTCTGACAACTCCCAATCAGGCTGCATGGCATTAAATTGTAGGTGACAAGTTCTGATAGACCTGTCAGCTGGAGAAGGTTTACTTTAAAGCAAACTGAAAATACTGCAGATTCTTTTACTAATAAGGTAATTGTTCAGTTGGAGAGAAGAGGAAAGGCAGTGTGATACAGCCAAAGGCTTTGGAATTAAACAGATCTGGGTTTGAATTACTGGCCCTGTTACTTGTCACTGAGTAATCCTTAAGAAAATTACTTCATCTGTCTGAGTCTCAGTTTACTAATGACTAAAATGGCAGTAATCTATGTTTCAGGTTTGTCCTAGATCAGGTTCCTAGAAAACAAAACAAACTCTGAAATGGAGATTTGCATTCCGGTCATTTGTTTGGACTGTTCTTGGGAACAGCAACTACAGAAGTGGGAGGGTTGGGTTGAGAGAGAAGTTAGATATTCTCCTTCCCTTCCTTTAACCATTTGTAGTTGTAGCTATTTCATTTTTATAGTTCATTGCTTTTATTCAGCTGAAAAGTGATTACTAAACACTGCCACAGGCTAGGTTTTCTGGAAACGAAATCTAACTAAGATGGAAGTTGAGTGCAGGTCGTTTATTGGGGGGTGATCTCAGGTATATCACCTGTAAAGGAAGTAGGATTTGTCAGAGCAGGAGGTTGATCTGCAATGCAGTGGAAACAGAGGCCTCAGCTGATCCCACAGAGAGTTGGGGACACAGGAATGGCACTTCAAAGATGTCTCACATTGAAGCAAGAGGCCTTGGTCTTTGTTCATCTGCATCAATAGGTCACTGGATGCTGGCTAACCTTGAGGGTGTAACTCTGGTCAAGACAGCTCCTTTGGGACAAGCGCAATTTCCAGAAGGTGTACTCAGCCAAGAGATGTAAACAGACAACATTCTTGGCAGCAAAGAAATGAGTGCCTTGACTCTTGGCTCTAAATAGTTTTCTCTTTGCACTGCTTTGATCCGTTGCTTTATACAATAAGTTCACACCATCTGGAAACTGGTTTTCCTGGATTCTATTTGGTTTCTTCCTAGGGATACTTACTAAAGGAATGTTGGTGGAATAAAATATAGCCATTGCTTCTGCAGATACATTCTGGGCTACCATTTTCCTCCATTACTATCATTCTAATTTCCCCTGCCCCTTAGCATCCCTGCTGGTGGAGTCTTCCAAACCTTCATCCTTGAGGGATTTGAGCTTCTGCTTACCATGTCTTGCTCAGATCATGGCTTCTTTACCTGTTGACTTATTATCAAAATTAGGCAAGAAAGTACGAAGAGGGACTCCAGTTGATCACTTAGGTGTCAAATACATTATTTTTATTGGCCACATGGTGTAGCACTAGATTTAGTCCCTTCTCAGTGTTAATTACCTCTGCCAAGGTGGTAAATTTTTCCCTTGCCCCCGATCTTTTTGAAGGAGTCCAAAATAACTGGGTGATAGCTATAGATGAAGGGTAATGAGACATATTCCCCTTTGAGAAACAGGAATTATAGGTCAACTGAACATAGAAGTGCAGAATGGTCAACATGCATTCACCTACATTTAGTAGGTTATTGGGAATGATAGTAAGTGGGGCCACTTTTAATTTCACCCTTTGGTTCCTGAACTTTTATATTCTACCTATTCTTTGTATTCTACCTACTAGGGGTATAGCACTGAATTGTAAGTATTGATTTAGAGTGCATTCTTCCTTTTAAACTTTTCAAGTTCACACAAAACCTTCACCATGTAGACCATATAAGGGACCATAACCTTCACCAAAGTAGACCATGTAAAGGACCATAAAATAAGTTTTAATAAGTGTAAAAGTATTGAGAACATACCAAAATGTTTTCCCTGTGCACAAATGAATTAAAATAGAAATCAATAACAAGATATTCATAGGAGTTTTAAATCTTTAAAATTAGCAACACACTTGTTAATAACTTATGGGTTAAATTTAAAAATCGTAAGGAAAATTGGAAGATATTTTGATGTGAATGATAAGGAAAATGTAAATTTATGGAGCAGACATTAATCTGTGATTACAGGATGTAAATCAGGTTTACTGTACATTGACCAATTTATGTGAGCCAGTGAGATAGAACACACTTACATGCAAGAAGTAACATGAAGCAGATTCATTACTTATAGATAGGCAGTAGGAGAAAAGGAAGCCTAGGACCCACTGTGAGCTGGTCCCCCTAGGCTCAAGAAAGATGTGCTGGGTAGATGGAGTCTTGACTATGTGTGCTCTACTTGCACCACAGATGAGAGACCCCGAATGGCAGCCTGTGCTGGGTTATATAGCTCGGGGGCAACATGACTTACTGGGAAAAGCTTCGAAGGACATCTTGCTTCTGAGGGAGGGAGGAACAAAGCCTGGCTGTCCCAGGCAGTTCTTCCCTAAGTCAAGATGCTACCTTCTCTAGAAGGTTTAGGAACAAGGCCTGGGCAGTTACAGCCAGTTCTTTCTGTCTCAGGATAATGCATTCTCAGCACATTCTACAGTTAAATTCTGAGAACTACAGGCAAGAAAGACTGAGTCAGTCTAAGGCCACCCAGAGAAATTTATATAAACTTATTTAAATTTGCAGAAACATTTATAGCTTTAAATGAATATATTAGAAAATAAAAAGTGATTAAAAAAGCAATGATATAATTTTCCAGATAAGATGATGGGGGAAATTAGCCCAAAGTAAGTAAAGAGAAGGAAACAAACTAAAAAGAATAGATATCGATGAAACAAAGACAGAGAAACATAAAGAAAATCAGCAAACTCAAAATTTGGTTCATTAAAAAGATTAAAAACCAATAAATACCCCTCACAAAATTATCAGGAATGAAAGAGAAACATTATAAATTACTAATATTGGGAATGAAAGGTAAAGTTCCATTAAAGGTCCTAGACAACAAATCAGTCAATTAGAAGAAATGTTCACATCTTGAAAAACATAGCTTACTAGAGTTGATACAAGACAATGGAAAACAGAGAATATGAATAGATCTATACCTATTAAAGAGATTGCATGTAAGCCCCCATCACAGAAAGAAAACTCTAGGTGCAAGTGTCTTCACTGGAGAATTCTATCAAACATATGAGAAAGAAAAAACACCAATATTACAAATATTCTTTCAGAAATATAGTAGGAAGGAAAACTCCCTATTTTGTAAGGTAGTCATAATGCTGATACCAAAACCTGAATGAGACACTAAAAGACATTTATAGAAACATGCCTCTTAGATGCAAAAACTCTTAGTGGAATATTAATGACTTGAATTCAATAACTTATAATGTCCAAGAGGAACTTATCTCAGGAATGGAAGTCTGGTCTACCATTTGGGAATCATTTGGTATAATACATCATATTAACCAAAAAAAGGGAGAAAAAACATATGATCACAGGTACAGAAGGAATATTTAACGAAATTTAATGACCATCATGATGAAAACTCTAAATGATCTAGGAATACCAGAAAAGTTTCTCAGTAAGGAACATCTATAAACAAAACAAATTAAAAACTGTTCATCATACTTAACAATGAAATATTGAACACAGTCTCTCAGAGATTCTTTAAAGGTGAGGGTATCTGCTTTCATCACTCCTATTCAACATTGTACTGGAAGTCCTAGCCATGACATGAAGGTGAGATAAAATGGCAGAAATATTAAAAAGGAGAAAGGAAAACTCTCTGTATTCACAACTGACATTATTTTATGTAGAAATTCTAAAGGTATACAAAACAAATACCTGTACCAAAAAGTAGGTTTAAGCAGGTTTTCAGGACTCAAGTTCAGTATAAAAAATGTGTTTCTGGGCCGAGCCCGTGGCGCACTTGGTAGAGTGCTGCGCTGGCAGTGCGGCGACGCTCCCGCCGCGGGTTCGGATCCTATATAGGACTGACTGGTGCACTCACTGGCTGAGTGCCGGTCATGAAAAAACGACAAAAAAAAAAAAAAAAAAAAAAAAAAAAATGTGTTTCTATATACTTTCAACAATAACTGGAAAATAAAATGTAAAAATCCATTTAACATAGTATCAAAATATAAAATAGTTATAAGTTTAATCAAAGATATGTAAGACCTCTACACTGAAAACTAAAAATTTCTGGCTAAGCTAAAGGAGACAAATAAGTTGAGGGATACTTGCTTATGGACTCAGAGTCAATATATTTAAGGTGTTAATTTTCCCTATAATAATTTCAACACAATACTATTTATCATCCTAGCAGGATTTTGCTTTTTCATTAAAATGAAAAAGCTGGTTCTAAAATGTATACAGAAAATGCAAAGAATTTATTATAACCAAAACAACCCTGAGAAAGAAAAACAAAGCTGTGGTAGTTATACTACTGATTTTAAGACTTACTGAAACAAAGCCAGAACAGTCAAGTGTTGTATTAACATAACAATAGATACATAAATCAATGGAACAGAATGGGAACCTCAAAATAGACTGACACTTATACAGTTAATTGATTTTAAAGGAAAGATTCAAAACAATTCAATGTGAAAAAAAATCTCAACAATTGGCAAGTAGATTGTTACGTATGAAAAAAAGTGAACCTCAAACCCTACCTCACATTAAATAGAAATTAATTTAAGACCAACATTTATAAGCTAAAACTATAAAATTTCCAGAAGAAAACATATGCATATCCTTGAGAAATATCCACTAAAATGATGAATTAAATTTTATCAAATATAAAAGCTTCCACTTATCCAATATACTGTGAAGAAAATGAACAGAAAAGATACAGACTGGGATGGAATAATTACAAAACATAACTCCCGCAAAGTACTTTGATCGCCATTATATAGCAGACTGCTATAATTCAATGCTAAAAGCACAAACATCCCAATTACCAAAAAAAAAGCAACAGAACACTTTTCACAGAGGATGATCTACAAATCACTAATAATCTCATTAAAAAAGTGCTCAACAGCTTTAGTCATTTAGGAAATGCAAATTAAAACCAAAAAGAGATGCTACTACACACTCACTAAAATGGCTAAATTAAAAAGACTTACAATAACAAATGCTACTGAAGCACAATGAAAACTCTCCTTCCTGTTGCTGGGAGTATAAAATTGTGTAGCCACATGGGGGACAATGTTTGGCAGTTTTAAAACAATAAAATTAAACACACACCTACCCTTCGACTTAGCAATTTTATTCATAGGTGTTAACCAAGAGAAAGAAAAAAACATGTTAACCGAAAGACTTTTACAACTACATTCCTAACAATTTTATTCACAATAACCCCAGACTGGCAATATGTCTATCCACAAAAAAAAAAAAAAAAAAATCAGAAACACACTGTGGTACATTTACTTCATGGCATAATATTTTGTGATTAAAAAGAAAAAAAAAATCACAGAAGAAGATGGATGCTTGTCACAGGCACTATGCTGAGGGAATTCCACCACACACAATGATTCCCCTTATATGTGGTTCTAGAACAAACAGAACTAAGATATGGTTAAAAAATTTTAGAAAAGTCATTCATCTGGGGTAATAATGTTTGGGGAGGAGTACTAGGGAACTTTCCGTCATGACAGAAAAGTCTACAGCGATAATTGTGTGGGCTACCAGGGTGTATTATGTACTTGGAATAACTCATTGAGTAGTACAGTTAAGATTTGTGCATTTAAAAGCATGTAACTTTTTGTCAAAAAAAAAAAAAAGACATAAAAATAACTGTAAGCCACCACTGGAGATGGAGATGCTAGATCTGCAGATATGTCTGTCTCTCTACACCATTGGAGCAACAGTCTCTGAGTTCTTTTTCCTTGCTGCATCTTTTTTGTTTGTACAGAATTGATAAGAAGAAGGCTGTAAGACACTGTAATACACTGCCAGTGTGCTGAGGTTGTGATAAAGAGAAACCTATCTTCTCTGTTTTTATGGTACTTCTATTTACAGTAGGTTTCTTTTTTTTGGTTTATAGCAAAAATATTAATAAGTTTCCACTGGTTTCAATTACAGGTGGTTGGAATTATATATTTTGCTTTTAATAACCTAGAGCCACATGATCCCTAGGAGTGGAAATGTGTCAGATAGTATGAGTTAGACAGAATATATAAACATGAATGTACAAATGTACTCTTTAAATTTGATTATTTTCACTAGCTCACACTTCCTCTAAGATGGGATGGGCATCTTTTATTATGTCTTCCCCACTGTTGAAGTCATGCTCTGATAAGTGAATCACAAGTGAATGGAGTTATGTGTTATGAGCAGGTGAGGAACTCTTTCACTCAGCAGGGTATTGCTTGGTATGTAATAGGACCAAGTCAGGGAGGAAAGCAACTATCGTTTGTTAGTCCTTCCATGTGCCTGATTCTGAGGTACTGTTCTCAAATTACCTTGTTCCATTTACTTCCCATAATTACTTTGTGAAATAAAAATTACTTTTAATTTAATTTAACTTAATAATTTAATATGGACACAAGAGACTTTAAACTTTGTATTTTAACCTTAAGAATATTTTATTCAAACTCAGTTCTATCAATACATAAAGTTTCTTTTTCTCTTCACCTACATATTTTATTTTGTGTAGACAGTGTTTATAAACTGTGACATTTCTTTTTCGTTATTAGGGAACATGACACCATGGCACAGATGTGATGCTTAACTGGTCATATTTGCAAATAGGTCTGCTTTCATAAATTGGTTGAGTGGCATGAATTACAAGACACAGATAGGTGATGATATTTTTTGTGATTACTCTGCTGTGGTTGAAGACATTTTTGCTTTGATGAACTATGATTTCTCAGTTTATATTGCTCCAGTCTGTTCGATTATTGAACAAAGCTTTTTTTGAATGCCAACTCTGTGACAGGAATTGTTCCAAACACTGGAACTTCAGTGATGAAGAAAGCAGACAAGGCTTGTACTCTCATGTAGCTTTCATTCTATTGAGGAGTGACAGTGAATAAGCAAATAAGCAAATAAAGAAATACATAACACAGCAAATACATAAACAGAACTTCAGCTACTGGTAAATTCCAACAACAACAAAAAACTGTACATAGCAGAATAGTGGAAGGGTAGGAGTTGAGAGCAGCTTCCTTAGACCAGTGAACAGGACTTTCTGAGGAAGTAAAATTTGAATTGAGTGAAATCAGTGATGCACAGATCTGGGGAAGAACATTCCAGACTCTGGGATGGGAACAAAAAGTGCAAAGGTCTTGTCATAATAGTGAATGTGTTGAGCAATTCTTTGAGGGCCAATGTGACTGGGGCATATTGAGAGATGGAGAGTTGATAAGAGGTGAGATCAGGAATATAGCAAATGTACAAATCACTGCTTAGAAAACACTGGAACATTAAAACACTTAAGCATACAGATAAAATCATCTGACTTATTTATTTGAAAACTCTAGCTGCTCAGGAGCATGAGTAAGAAGGCCAATTAAGAGGTTACTGACATAATCCAGGTAGAAGAATGATAGCTTTGGCTAATGTTGTAGAAATACAAAATAGGGAAAATCCAATACATTTCAGAGGTAGAGCTGACAGCATTTGTTGATGTTTGAAACAAAGGGAGGTATATTTTCTAAATCACGACCCAAAATAATATGTTTTTATTTAACAAATAGTGACTGAAGGTGTAGTCTTAACTAGATGTTTCCAGTTTGTGTTGGTGTTCTAGGAGTGAAAATGTCCCTGTCCTAAAATAGCTTGTTGGACATCACCTCGGACTTGTTGATTGAATTTCAGGGATGAGCTTAGGATTCTAAACTTCAAATAGTTTGAGAGCCACTGCTATGCTAAATACACATCTGTTTTCCCGACCTAGATCTAGATCTTTTGAATCATTTTTTTTGTCTCTATTTTATTCAGTTCTGCTCTGATCTTAATTATTTCTTTCCATCTACTAATTTTGGGATTGGATTGTTCTTGTTTTTCTAGTTCTTTGAAATGTAACATTAGGTTGTTTATTTGAAGTCTTTCTATTTTTTTCTTGTGAGCATTTATTTCAATAAACTTCCCTCTTAGTATGCGTTCTCAGTATCTCATAGGTTTTGCTATGATGTGTCTTTATTTTCATTAGTTGTAAGAATTTTTTTGATTTCCTGTTCAATTTCTTCTTTGACCCAAAGGTCATTCAGGAGCATGTTGTTTAATTTCCATGTACAGTTTGTCAAATTTCACTAATTACTAATTTTTAGTTTTAATCTGTTGTGATCTGAGAAGATACTTGAAATGATTTCAGTTTATTTAGAATTTGTTGAGACTTGATTTATGACCTAACATGTGGTCTATCTTGGAGAATATTCCATATGCTCATGAGAAGAGTGTGCATTTTATAGTTGTTGAATGAAATGTTCTGCAGATGTCTGCAAATTCAATTGGTCTCGAATGTTGTTTAAATCCTGTGTTTCTCTGTTGAATTTTTGCCTAGATGATCTGTCCATTGTTGACAGAGGGGTGTTCAAGTCCCCAACTATTATGGTATTGGGATCTACCTCTCACTTTAGGTCTAATAGTATTTGCTTTATATATCTGAGTGCTCCAATGTTGGGTTCATATATATTTATGATTGTTATGTTTCCTTGGTGGATAGATCCTTTTATCATTATATAATGTCCTTCTTTGTCTCTTTTTATGGTTTTTGTTTTAAAGTCTATTTTATCTGATATAAGAATAGCTACTCCTGCTAGATTTTGGTTTCCATTTGTGTGGTATGTCTTTTTCCATCCCTTCACTATTAGCCTCTGTGAGTCTTTACAGGTGAGGTAAGTTTCTTGTAGGCAGCATATAGTTGGGTCTAGTTTTATAATCCTTTGAGCCATTCTATGTCATTTGAGTGGGAAATTCAACCTATTTATATTTAGGGTTGTAATCGAAAGGCATGGTCTTACTCCTGGCTTTTTTTTTTTTTTTTTTTGATTTTTGTATGGTTGTTTTAAATACCTTTGTTTCTTTCTTACCCTTTTATTGTACATCTTTGCTGTTTGTTGTTTTATCAAGATGGTAGGATATCATTTCTTTCTCTTTCTCATTTGCATGTATGCTCTACCAGTGGGTTTTCTCTTTCTCATGTATTCATGGTGGTTATTATCATTTTTTGGATTCCAGATGCAGGATTTCCTTGAGGATTTCTTGTAGGAATGAAGTAGGGAGAGAAAATAGAAAGGAAGCCTATATTCAGATTGCACCCCCAAAGGTGAAATGAGCCTGTAGGAAGGTCCACTTGTGGAGACAGTACTTAAATTGAATGTCAAGTACTGAGTAGAATCAAAAGGGTTCTATGCAAGATAATTTGAGGAAGTTATCCATGTGAAGAGGCAGATATTGGGAAAAAGCGACCAGATTACACTTGAAAAGAAAATAGCATATGCCATGTCTGTAGAGTAAAGATAATAAAGGAAAGGGGTGAGCGGGACTGCTATGAAGAATTGAGAAAATTACAGACTAAGTTTCTGAGTGAGTTATGCAGTTCAGGAAATAATTTGGTAATTGGGACTATAAATGTTTCTATTATTATTGGTGACCAAAAATTTGCTAAGCATGAGGGTAAAATGATTTAACTGATTACAATTAAGCCAGATGGCTTCTTGCCAGCTATTTTCATAACTTGGGTAAGGCTGGCTGTAAAGCCTAATGAAAGTAATGATCCAGGACATGGATATGCAGGGGTTGGGAAATATGGCTAGCTTTCAGTACCTTGTATGGTTCTAAAAAGATCAGAAAAGTTGGGCTAGATTTTTCACATGTTGCTATTTCAACAGGAGTTTTGAGGGGAGATAATGCTTGAGAAGGAGTAGAAATAATTTATGTGTCATGTTATCAGAGAGGGAGCTGGTTTTAACTAGGCCTGTGACAGAGCCCTATTTAAAAAAGATGAGAGGAGAACTAATTTTCTTTTATGGTAGTAGTGGAGCAGCTTGTATTAGACTAATATGCCTGCAGATAATAATTATAAACTCTGGATAAAATTTATTCTGAAAAATAGTATTTGAAGATATTGGAAAGCAACCCAAAGCAGTCTGCCATGATCCCTGTAATTCTAACATTCATAGAGAAATATAAAACAAAGAAACAATAATCCTGAGCAAAATAGCCAAAATAATCATGAAAAAGAATAACAAAGCTGAAGAACTTACATTATCTAACTTTAAGATGTTATGTAAGGCTACATAAATAAGAATGTATCATATTGGCATAAACATAGAAATTTAGATTAATGGAACAGATTTGAGTTTACAGAACATACTCATATGTATGATTGTTTCTTGACAAATACTCAACAGTAGTTGAATAAGGGAAAGAAAACTTTTTAACAAATGGTGCAGGAACAACTGGACTTGTACAAGAAAAGATAATGAACATTGACTACTCTGGCTTACCATATGAAAAATTGAGCCTAAAAACTAAAACATCAGGCTTTTAGAGGAAAACAGGAAAATAACTTTGCAATCTATGGGTAAATAGTTCTTAAACATTAGATGAGTCCAATAACTATATAAGAAGGAATTTATTAAGTGGACTTCATCAAAATTTAGAAGAAAATGTTCATGAAACACACAATGAAAAGTAAAGAGATAAGCCACAAACAAGAACATACTCAGAAAACATGTATCTGGAAAATGTCTGGTATCTAGAATGTCCTACAACCTAGTAATAAAAAGTCAAATAGAACAATTAATAAATGAGCATATGACTTGAATGAACACCTTATAACTACAACAAACAATACATAAATGGCTAATTGTCCTTTAAAAGTTTATTATTAATCATTAGGGCAATGATATTTAAAGCCACAATGTGATACTACTTTGTACCCACTTGAATAGCTAAAACTAAAGCTAAAACAAACACAAAAACTAATAAAAAACAAAACAAAACAAACCATTCATCAACACTAACTGTAGTTGAAGCTATGGAACAATTGGAACTTTCATACATTGCTCATGGAGTATAAAATGGTACAAATCCCTTTGGAAAATTTTTGTCTTTTTCTATGAAGTCAAACTAACATAATCCTCCCAAGATTCTCATGCCTGCTCTACATGTTGTATTGAGATTCTCTCTTCTTTAGTTTGGTTAGGATCTATTAATATGATGGAAGTCACTTCCTTGATTAGGCTACAGTGTGTAAGACTCTGACCTAACAGACTGCAATGAGATTCTCCCGCTGGCTTTGAAGAATTTAGGTGCCATGTGATGAGTTGGTCACATGGTTAGGACCTTCAGGAATCTCCCAGTAGCTAAGAGCAACCCCTGTCTGACAGCCAGAAAGAAAATAGGGACTTTAGTCCTACTACCTCAAGGAGTACAATTCTGTCAACAGCCTGAATGAGCTTGAAAGTGGACCCCAAGCTCTAGATGAGAATGCAGCCCCAGATGTCAGCCTTGCAGGAAACTCAGTTGCACTGTGCCAGATTTCAGACTTACAGAAACAGTAAAAAATAAATGGATTATGTTTCAAGCTGCTAGATTTGTGGTCATTTATTACACAGCAATAGAAAACTAAAGCACACTTGTTATTTATCATCCTCCTTTTGCTGAAATGCGTTCAACAGTTTTCACGTACAGATCCTCTGGACTCCTTTTCTTTCATCTTGATCTCTCTGACAGTATGATATGTAAGTTGTAAAACTCTGCTTGGTATGACTGTAGAGAAGCAGATGTGAAGTAGTGATCAGTCCCAGTTTCCACAGAGTCCAAAGTCCAGGTTTTCAAATCTTAGTGCCCTTATCCCCAGCCACTGTACACCTCATGTACACCTCATGATTCCCATCCCAAGTAAGGCTTCGCAATTAATTCCTCTGGACTCTCTCTCACCTTCACCGAAGGCACGTGGTTTTAAATTATGTTTCCCTGGCTGTGAAAGTTCATATTTTTCCCATTGTTGGAGCTCATTTACTTATTACTAGCATAGAGTTCTAATTCTTCAGATCTCTCTCCTATTTTTATGTTCTTAATGGTTCATTAAAAAAATCTAGGGCAAATTTAGAAATGTCTCAAGATTTGTATTCATTAAAATAGTCAAGCATTTTGTTCATGAAAATTGAAACAGAGACAAAGGGATTTTAAGTGAGAATCCAAAATGCCTTCCTCAAATATACAGATTAAATTAATATGTTTTAACTTATTCCTTTGAGTTATTCAATTTCCATTTCTCAATCCAGGGCTCAGTGGATAACTGAATACCAATTTCTGATTGGAACAAAAGGTCATCAATGAAAGCCTTTTACAATAGAGCTGTTAGCACTACTTCCCCACCTTCAATCAAAACTTTTGCTCAGGCTCATCATTAAACAATAGTTCCTGTTAAGCTAGATTTTAGCTGATTAATGTGATTCTGTTCATATGATAGCCAATTTGGAGCAAGGTTTTGACTGAGGATTTTTGAGGTGCTGCATGATTCATGATGGCTCAGTAGGAAGGGTGCTAGAATAGAAGCCAGAAAGCTAGACTCTTGCTTTAGCTCTCTCACTTGTCCATACATTTAAAAAAAAATTTGGTGACACTGATCAAAATTGTGATTGATTGTTGATTTGTTTAATATCTGACAAGATGTGGACTTCCATGAAGTCACAGATGTGACTGTCTTGTTCCCAAGTGTATTTCTAACATATAGCACACTGTTAGTCATAGATTGGACATACTCTACTATAGGCTTAAATGAATCAAATAGCTCTTCACTTTAAGCAATTGGGGAACCAAATTAAGTGTTCTTTCTTTCATTATCTTGTTTATTTTTCAAAGCAGCCTATAGAAGAAAGAATACACATCTCATTTATGAATTTAAAAAAAAAATTTCCTTTTGTAAGCAAAAGGACCAAAATTTAAAAGCGGGTCTGTGAATTAAGCTTGCCAAGTCAAGGCTGGGAATGTAAGCATTAACTTTGTTAAAGAATCAAGCAGTGAGTCTAAGAGAAGGGCTTTCCTCTTTACAGCTAACTTCAATAGGGGTTTGCAAAGTAGAATTCTAACATGGTCCCACAAGTTTTCTGGCTCGTGTGTACACATTTTCTCCCAGTTATTCAAAGAAACACTAGGATAGGTAATTCTATGAAGGAATTTTGCAGAAGAAATTAAGTCTTCGAATCAGTTGTCTTTAAATTAGGGAGATTATTCAGGTTGGCCTGACCTAATCACATGAGCCTTTTAGAAGTTTTTTCAGCTGGTTGCAGAAGTGAAAGTCAGAGAGGATACACAGCAGGTAGCTTGAAAGAAACCAAACATTCATGATGAAAACAGCCCATGTGGGCCACATGACAGGTAACTGTATTTAGGCTATAGGAGCCGAGAGTGGTCCAGCTGACCAATAGAAAGGAAATGAGAACTTCTGTCTTACAGCTGCAAGGAAATGAGTTCTGCCAACAGATAGTGAACCCAAAAGAGGGCACCATGCCCAGATGAAAACTTCAGTCCTGGCCAACACCTTGGCTTCAGCCTGGTGAGACCTTGAACAGAGATCCAGTTAGGCCATCCCAGGACTTCTGATATGATGTGAAATAATAAGTTGGCATTGTTTTAAGTCACTTCATTTATGGTAATTTGTTATGCCACAATGGAAAAGCAATATAGAGAATGCTTTCAATATACTAGTGCCAATGGCAAAAGACTATTAGATAATGACAAAATACCTGATTAGGGGTCCTGCTCTGTCAAGAAAGGGATGTTTCCTTCAGAAAGGCTTGAACTTCTTGTAACCTTTCTAAAGGGTTATTTTAAAAGTGCACATCTCCATATTTGTATATTCATAAACTTTGTGAATTTTTGCAGGTCATTTGAATGGGTCAGATAACCATACTGTAGTCTGATAGTATTGTTTTGAGGATCAACTGAGCAAATGCTTTCACAATAAATTACTTTGAGTAAAAAAGTTGAAGATTGGAGAAACCGTTTGACAGTTCACGTTCTTTCTATTACCTTTTGTGTTTGGGGGCACTCTAACAGAGTGTCTTAAAACACATGGCAGTTTTGGGTAAAAATTAAATGAGTTCTGATTATAAGGATGTACACTGAAATTTATGCAAACATTATTTCCTCCTTCAAAACAGTCATCTTTTATGCTATGCACTTGTTTCAACAGTTCGCCTTTTCATATATGTTAAAAAAATTCCAGTTCAGATGCTTTTTAATGACTAATATTAGAAATTGAGAGTAGAATTAACATTTGTAAAAAGACAAGGTCTAAGTAGTAAGATGAAAAAATAACAATTCTGGTTTTAATGTGGCTTTCTGTGCAATTTACACCATAAAGACAAACTACCCATTTTGAGCTTCGATTATGTCAATACCTTTGTTTCTGTCTTCTGCCTAAGATGACCTTAAACTTAATCTATCTAAATTTTGTTCATTCTTCAAAGATTACTTCTTCCTGATGCCTTCCAGATAGAGTGACTCTCTTTCTTTCCCTCACTATTACCTCCATTCTGCTTTGTTATATTTAGTCCTGGACCTGCTTGCCTTCCTTATATTTTGAGTGCCAAGAAGGCATGATTGTACCTTATTTTCATCTTTATGTAGAGCCATCTTGGATGTAGTAGACAAATATTAGGTGCTCAATAATTTTGCAAAATAAATAAAATATTGAGAAGAATGAAACTAGTTTGAGTTACCCATTCTAAGATTATGGAAATAATAAGAATTATCTTTACATTTTATTAAAAATGGGAGTATGCCATGTTCATTATGTAATATTTTCTATCAACATGGCATTATTATCTGCATGACTTATCAAGATGTTAACCTTGGTTACCTGGCCAAGGTATAGTTTGTCACCTTTTTTGGCTGTAAAGTTACTTTTTTTCTTCCCGCTTTTCATACTGTTCTCTTTAGATAAGTTACAATAAGAAGCTCACACTTAAGAGGTGGGGAGTTAGGCTCCTCCTGCTTGAGGGGAAAGAATCTTCATAAGTTACCTCTGAGTCTTTCTCCTAAAAAAAAATTACTCTAAGCTAATCATCAGAACATCTGCCCTCCCAGTCAATGGAGAGACATTTCACAAAATACTTGATTAATACTCTAAGACTGTGAGGGTCATCCAAGAAAAAGAAAGTCAAAGAAATTTTTTCAGTCTAGAGGAGACTAAGGGGGCATAGCAACTAAACATAATGTGGTATCCTGCAATAGAACAAAAGACATTAGGTAAAAACTAAGGAAATCTTAATAAAGCACGGGCATTAGTTAATAATAGCATATCAATATTGGTTTATTATTTATAAAAAATGTTCTATACTAATATAAGATATTAACAATAGGGAAATGGGTGTGGCATACACAGAAATCTATGTATCTTTGTAACTTTCTGTTGATCTAAAACTATTTTAAAATAAAAATTTATTACACTCAAGAGAATACAAAGATAAGCCACAGACTGGGAGAAAATATTTTCAAAACACGTATGAGTGTACTTCAAAAACCTCATGGGAAAATTGAATTAAAAGACAATTCAAATCCTTCCATGAACTATTTGAAATACTCTTGTATATAATAAAGGACTGTTATCCAAAATATACAAAGAATTCTTAAAACTCAATAATAAGAAAACAACCTGATTAAAAATGGGCAAAAGACCGTAATTGACAGTTCACCAAAAAAGATACACGGATGTCAAATAAGCATACGAAAACGTATTCCATGTCATATTTTATCAGGGGACTGCAGACTAAAATGACAATGAGCTATTAGAATGGCCAAAATCCAGAACACTGACATCAAGCACTGGTAAGAGTGTGGAGCATCAGGAACGCTCATTCACTGTTGGTGTGAATGCAAAATGGAAAAGCCACTTTGGAAGACAGTTTATCAGTTTCTTACAATTGTAAATATACTCTTACTATACAATCCAGCAGTTATGCTCATTCGTCTCTACCCAAAGGAGTTGAAAATATATGTTCACACAAAAACTTGAACACAGATGTTTACAGTAGCTTTATTTACCATTGCTAAAACTTGAAAACAACAAAGATGTCCTTAAGCAGATGAATGGATAAATAGACTGTGATATATGCAGACAACGGAATATAATTTACCATAGAAAGAAATGAGCTATCAAGCCATAAAAAGATGTGGAGGAAGTTTAAAAGTGTATCATTAAGTGAAAGAAGCTGATATGAAAATTCTACATAATGTGTGATTTCAAAAATTAATGAATATGGCACACACCCATTTTTAACAAAATGTAAATTTATGATTTTGACTCTATGACATTCTAGGGAAAGCAAAACTATGGAGACAGTAAAATGATCAGTTGTTTCCAGGAGATGGAGGGAGGGAGAGATGAGTAGTTGGAGCACAGAGAATTTTTTCAGGGCAGTGCAACTATTCTGTGTAATGCTACAATGGTGGGCACATGCCATCATACATCTGCCAAAATCCATAGGATTTACAACACCAAGAGTGAATCCTAATGTAAATTATAATCTTTGAGTGATAATGATGGGTAAGTGTATATTCATAGACTGTTACTGTAACAAACGTGTCACTGTGGTGTGGGATATTGATAGTGGGGGAGCTTGTGTGTCTGTGTATGTGGAGACTGTACTTTCTGCTCAATTTTTCTGTGAATCTAAAACTGCTTTAAAACATAAAGTTTGTAAAAATTAAAAAATGGAAGTTTACTAAAAATAAAATTATCAAAAAAAAAAGGATTATAGTTTAAGTCTGTTCAAAGATTGGCTCTCTGATTGTGAATTCTGATAATGTCAACCACAGAAGGGATGAAGACAGAGAGAAGAGGTGGGAAGAAAGGGGAGGGGAAGGGAGTGAGTGCAGGGGGAAGGTGAAGAAAGAAATGAGGGTGGGAGGTAGAAGAGGAATGGCTAACGTTGGGAAAATTATATAACCTCTTTTCGCTTCAGATTTCAACTCTATAAAGTTGGAATAAAGCTACATTCCATACAGAGTTGTCGTGCTTAGTCCATGATAATGGGTTAGTGAATGATTTTGTCTTCTCATTGTCAATATAATTATTATAATTTGATACATTTCACGTGAGAAAAACATTACAAAGCCACACCTTCAGTGGGAGGATGTAATCATGTAATCTTTCAATAAAACTATTCACTCAGGGTATTCATTTCTTAAGTTTGGAGTAAGACTTAAAAACAGATATGTAATAGGCACAGAACAGTTGTTTGGGTTTGAGTTAGGAGGCTTAAAATTGTTTTTTTTTTTTTTTTTTTTTTTTTTTTAAAGGACATGCCCATTGGGATAAGTAACCAAAGATTCTGACTGAACTTCTCTCAACACGTAAATAAATTTGTCTCACATAATGGCGAAAGCAGAGTGGTTTTGAGGAGATTATGTCAGGATTCTGACTCGACTTTTCTGTGTTTCTTTTCTCTTAATATGTTGAAATAGGCAACAAGCTGACTCTAGCAGTTCTGGTCATTAGATTCAGAACCATTTTCCAGAGGAACAAAGAGACAGTCTTTTCCTGGTTCTCCTTTCTAGGAAAAAGGAAAACTTCCACAACAATCACATAAGAGATATGAATGACATTTCCATTCTTACACCAATCCCTGGCAGGGGCAATAATTTTACTACAATTGGCAAGGACTAATTTCCTGAGATCAGTGAATTTTGGGAATTCATGGTCTTTGCTATCTCCTGATCAGATTCTAGGGGGAGTAACAGGCACATAAACAGATGAACGTATAATGTAGTAAATGCAAATATAAATATCCAAAGTAATAAGGGTAATGCGCACTGGTGCGCCTCTCAAGTTCAGCTGTCTACACATGCTTAAAGGCAGAATGGACACACAATGAAGTCAATTAATTATGAACAACTCACTTTTTTCTGGGGAAAAATAATTAATTTATAAAAGAATGATGGGGAAGGCAGAATATGGTAAGAAATAAGAGCCTCGTAGTATGTTTTTGCCTCAAAATTAATTTACCGAAGTGAAAAAAATAGCAATGGAGTGTGTTAGAAAAGCTTTATTGTCAGAAATGGTTTAAAATTTGAATGACTGAACTTACTTTTAGTTACTTTCACCTCTATAAGTCTTAGGATCATCCACGTACAAGGAAGGTTATAATAACTACTACACAGTGTTGCTGGGATAATCTAAGATATAATGCACATGAAGGAATTTTAAAATACAAATGTAAGAGGAATCATTACTGAAAATTAGGCTGTTTTCTTTTCCTATTTTGCCTTTATTGAAGCAGCACTATATTCTTCAGAGTAATCATGTCAGTACATTTTATACCGAAAATGTGTGTGCATAAAAGGTATAAATTGTCATATCAAGTTACAGGGATAATATTCTTTTAGATTGCATTATTCTAGCACTTTTCCTTTCAGATTACTACAATTTTGCTTCTGTTCATCTTATCTAATAATCAATAGGATTAATATATTGTTGAATTGTCTTAGATGGACAGAACATTGGGCATTCTAGCTTAATATGTGTCTCATAAACACGTATGACTTGATTCTTATTTCTTTTGCACCATTTATTTGGAAAAATGATTTCCCTGGATTTACAAATGTAGACAAATGGACTAATTTTCAGTAGGTTAATCTGGTCACTACAAATGAAGAAAAAATCAGTTTTAATGTTTCTGTTTTTATTAAGAGTAATACATTTGAATGTGACTAATATCACTTGAGCTTTGTATGGTTTTTCCTTGGTAGTTTTTAAAAAATGTTAATCTTAGACATTATAACTAGTTGCTTAACAGATTCAGTGTTTTGGAGAACTGAATATACTACTGCTATATGCCTTTCTCTAAGTATTGGCAGATTCTCCAGTCCTGTTTGCATGTGTCCATTACTTTCCTTTGTCTACAAGTCTGTGCCATTGAGGTTCCTGGTATGCCCAGGAGCTAAGACCACAAGAAGAATGAACTGGCATGTTTAGAATTAGACAAAATGGGAAAGTACTCAGAGGTCTGAACCAGCATTACTTGTTCCTTTGAATGAAATGATCCTCTTCAAAAGCTTTTTCAGAGAGCTTTTCCTATTTTGAGTACCTGTTTTCTAAGATAAGTACCTCTGTCTACCCTATCCCTAAAAAAGTTCCCAGGGATCACCACTCCTGAACCATGATGTTAGGTAAGCTGTTTTCTGACAATGTGAGGGCTTGTCATATTTCTTTTCTACCACAAAGATTAACAGGTACCTGCCCCACGAATAAATCTTATGGGCTTGTTCTGCTCTCTGTCTTCTATTTTTATTAACTTTGTCTTTCATTGTAATTTCTTTAAGTGCCTATTTTGTACCAAGTGCTGTACTAATACTAGTATATAGAGATAAGTGTGATAGGACATCTGTGTTCAAGGAACACATACTGTGTCAGTGTTGATTGACACGGAACAGATAACTGAAGTGCCCTATGTTGTGATCAGGGCTAAAGATCATGAGATAAGTAAGCACTTTTATTATCTGTAGAAATAATAGTGAGGGGTTACTAGATGTTTCCCTTCATGAAGTGCAGAGGGGACCATGGAGTATGTAGTCAATTCTTCTAATTGCACTTTAATTGCTTGGGCATGGGTAGAAGTAAAAATTTCAATGACTTTGTGGCAGGGAGATTTGGATACATAAAGGGATACTTGGGGAACTTAAGGAATAGGGAAAGAGCTAGGAAGGATGTTTAGCATCTTCCACATTTGTCTTAGTGTCAAAAGAGAGAGAAACACCAAGAGTTCTTGGTAGTCAACCTTGCTCTAATAGGGCTTGCAACCCATCGCCCTGATTATTCTCTGTCCTCTGAACTTACTTTACTTTTCTTCATAGCCTAAATACATTTTAATAAGTATTACTGGGTTGTAAGTGGATCCTCTCTTATACTCTCTGAGACATGGGAATAAATAAGTGAACTGCTTTGATATTATTTTTGGCTTCTTTATTGACTTAGAATGAATCATCAGACTGAAACTAGGCTAAGAAATGGTTTAGCTTACGTTCACCTTATCTGCAGCCATTTTGTGAAAAGATGAGTTTGTTTCTGTTTGTGAAGTCATGAAAGGTGTCCCAAGAGAGATGGTATCTGATCAAGGTAAATGGGAGTTTTGTGAAAGGTAAGTGACTTTTTGTTTGTGAAGTCATGAAAGGTGTCCCAAGAGAGATGGTATCGGATGAGGGTAAAAAGGACTTGTGTGGAGGATTTAAAAAGAGGAGGGTTAGACATGTAAGGTGAAGGAAACTCAAAGGAAAGTCTCAAAGAAATGATTAAACATAAAGTTCTCAGTAACCACAACTACTCTAATAAGGCCAAAGCATAAAATCCAAGATAATGAAGGGAGTTGATATATGTGAGTGAGTGTGCGTATGGGAGGAGAAATGAATAGTTTAATCTCTTGCTGGACATTGGCTTATTTCTAATCCTTTGCTTTTATAAACGAAGCTACAATGTATAACCTCATACAAATATTATAATTATTATTTGTCTGTGAGCAGGCATATTTTTAGAATAAATTTCAAGAACTGCAATTGCCAGGCAGAGGGTAAATAAATGCATATCTTGTTTTGAAAGCCACTGTTGATTTACCGTGCATAAGATTTGCTCCATTTCCTTATTCCCCAAATAAGAAAGACCTTGACTGCTTGGTCCCACAGCCTTGCCAACAATGTGTTGGCACATTTAAGTTTTTGTTAATTTGACAGGTGAAAAACAGTGTCTCTGTTTCATGTTTCTTATTCTGAGTAAAGTTGAACACTTTTTCATGTATCTAATGGTCATTGGTATTTATTTTTCTATAAATTATCTCTTCATATCTTTTGAACTCTTTTTCATTGAGCTGTTTGCCCTTTTTTTATTAGATTATTGGAAGCTGTTCATATATTAGGACAGCTTCTTTCTGTGATATGAATTTCGGGGTTTTTATAAGTTTATTAATTGTCTTTTGACTTTGCTTATGGTGCTTTTATCCATGTAATTAAAAAAAAATAAATAAAAAGAAACTCGGGGCGTTTTTCTATAAGTTTTCCTGTGTAGTTTCTTTTTTCTATTATCAGTCTTCCTGTACATAGAAAGGATTCCTTGTTACAAGGATATACAAAAATTCTCTTTTAGTACTTTTAGTTTTAGATAGTTTTATCTAAACTGTTACATTTGAAGAAAATCTTGTGCAGTTGGAGGTATATACTGGACATTTCTTCATTTTTTTTTTTTTTGTGATCTCTCATTTCCTTCCTTCCTCTCCCTCTGCATCTCCAGGCAACTACTGATCTGTCTGTGTGTGTGTATGTGCATATGCAATAAAAACATACACAATTTACCATTTTCATAAATTTTTAGTATATAATGTTGTACAGAAAATCTCTCATGTAATCCTATTTGTCTGCTTTTGCTTTATTTTGCCTGTGTCTTTAGTGTCACACCTATGAAATCATTGCCAAATTCAATGTCATTATGCTTTTCCCCTGTGTTTTCTTCCAGGAGTTTTATGGTTGCAGGTCTTATGTTTAGGTATTTAATTTATTTTGTGCTCATTTTTATATATAATGTTTTGTAGGGGTCCCAGTTTCTGAATACACAAGGCAACCTAGTGACTGGGTTTGTGGGACCACACCTGGAAGCTAGGTCCACAGGTGTGTGCCTGAAGTCTGGGTCAGTCTGCAGTTGGGCAAGTCTTGCAGCCTGGGTTTATAAGATCGGGCCTGGATCCTGGGTGTCTGGTTGTCAGTCTGGGTGTATGGATGTCAGTCTGGGAGTAGGAATGTCGGCCTGAGGGGAATGAAGGGCCTGGCCTAGAGTCTAGGGCTGTAGGGGCTGGCCTGGTTCTGGAGTGAATCTAGAATGTGGGTCTGCAGGGGTTGTCTTGGAGTCTTTGTCCATGGGTACTAGCCTGGCTGATGCCAGGCTTTACTGGGGGAAGCCCTGGTACTGGGAGAAGCCCTGTTGCTGGGGTCTGAGGCAAAGTCGAGTGCTGCTTCATTCTCCTTCCTCTACATGGAAGTTATCTCTCTACATGCTGCTCAGGGTTGGGGAGGGGTGATATGAATAATGTGAAACTGTCCTTCCTATCCTCTTCAGTACCTCTTTTCTTTTTCCTGTGGTACACCCAGATGCTGTAATCTCTCTCCAGAAACACTTAGCTCTTGTGAAGGTATTTTCTAGTATGCGTGGTTGTTCTAATTGATATTTCTATGAGGGGAACAACACTAGTGACTCCTATTCTGCCATCTTGCTGATGTCATCATTTATATCCTATATTTTTTTCAATCCCATATTTTGACAAAATGTTCCCATAAGATTGAATTTATTAACTCATGATTGTTTAAATTTGTATCAACCACAGAAAATGTGGTATACCTACACAATGGAATACTACTCTGCTATCAAAAAGAATGAAATACTACCATTCACAGAAACATGGATGGACTCAGAAAAAAATTGTATTAAGTGAAATAAGTCAGGCACAGAAAGAGAAATACCACATGTTCTCACTTATTTGTGGGGGCTAAAAATAGGTAAATAAATACACAAACAACCAGGAGGGTGGTGAAGAAAACACAACAATCACATTCCTTGAACTTGTTAAGACAAGAGAACAGATATGATGTTGATGGAGTGGGGGGGGAGGGAGGATTTGGTAAAAGGACACGAAAATCAACTACATTGTATACTGATAAAATAAAATTAAATAAAAAAATAAATAAATAAATTTGTATCAACCATAGTATGTTTGTACATGTTGCCCACTCTAAATTGAAGTAAATTTGCTGTGTTGTTTTCTCTACCTTATGGACCTTAACTATAGTAAATGGAAGATTTTCATGATTTTTGTTTTTTTAGGAAAATTCAAAAATAGCTTCCACAATACTGATACTGACTAAAAGATCACTAGGAATATGAGAATATAAGACTGGAAACCACTTGGACTAAATGGCATTTAAAATAGCTCCTAATTTTAAGTATTTATGAATCTTTTTGTCTTTATCACGAGTGATAATTTGCAGGATGTAAGATTTTTGGTTTAAGGAAACTAAGAATTTTTTCACGTATAGTCTCTGTAGTCATTATATAAAAGCAAGATAAAGGTTTTAATATACATAGATAGACAATAGATACTTATAAAGATAGATATAGACACACATACAGATATATACCCTTTTAGTATGATGGATCTTAGCGATGAATACAAGCAAAATTTCATAACTCAGGGAATAATTACATTTTCCAAAGCAAAATTTGTACAATTATCCAGCCAAATGCAGTGTGTGTTTACCAGTTTAGGAGCATGTTTAAGTAGGCAAAAGGAAATGAGTGACTTGGCTGAATTTCTGTATAGCAGAAGAAATAGAAAGGCCAATGTCTGTAAGGTTTAATTTTGGTTTAACTAGATTATGTTGAAAACTTTGTCATTCAGTCAATTACTTTGTGTAAGTAGATGCAATTTTCAGCAGCGTTGCAAAAGTCCCTGGTGCATTTTTTATCTAATGTACAATAGATTGAACGTCAACAAGTGCTGAATAATCAAGCACCATAGATTAGAAAAAAAAAACAGATCCTGAGTTTTTCTCAGGCATGTTTATCTAGGGTGATAGAAAGGACATTTTATTCCCCCAAAGACACACAGAGTATAAGATAGGTTTTTGGTAAATATAACATATAGAAAAAGCCCAGGATCAGAGAGAGGACCTGACACTGGAACAGGCATTGAAATCCACCCATTGTATGACCTTGGGAAAATAACCACTACTTTTTCTAAATCTCATATTCTTTATATGAAAATGAAGAGGGTAATAGATCAGAAGTTCTCTTAATGGACTTCCATTTAGCTAATTCATTCAATTAACAATCTGTCTCCATCTCCTTTGTAAAATACACTGATGGATGATCAAACACTCTGAACTCCTGGTGCTTGTACAGTACTCTTTAAGATGGTCACAAAATTTATACTGTAAAAATCATTTTTTTTCCATAAGCCAAGGTTCAAGTTCTTTTCCCAAAAAACTATTTATGTAGTTGTACTTAGTATTGTAATTCTATGACTTAATAAAATTTACATAAGTTGATAAAATATGTGCATGTAGTTTTGAGATCTTTTGAAATGCTGTAAAGAGGAAGCACAAAAATTATACAACTTTGTATGGTTAAGACAATAGTAAATGATTGGAAACATCATAAATAGTTAGGATCTGGCACTCAAATAGCTTCCAAAGTATTTTAAATTATCATTCTACTTCAAAGTAACAGAAGCTAAACATTAACAAAGATCAACTATGGGTATGATTAATGCAAGAATGATAATCAGAATCTAATCAGAAGGTGAGAAACAAAATACTTTGGTCCTACATAAATATCTTTTAAATGTTTTATGTTAAAATGAAATATTAAGTACATTTTAGTAATGCTGGTGGAGTGAGTCATTATTAAATCCTGTCTATAGGTTACATGATACTGAGGTTAAAAAAAAAAAAAATTAAAGACACAGAACATTATAAAGCAGATGGAAACTGGAAGAGTATACTCTTGAAAAACTTCAACGACAACAGCTAAGAGCTATGATTTGTGGCTTTTCCCCCCCCCTAGGGTATTACTTAATCTCCTGATAAAGGCAGCAGAAAGCCACAGCGTTAACACCTTGAGTTAAAAAGTACAGCTATTATGGCTGGATGACATTCTGGAAGGGAGAGAAATTACTACGGGAAGAAACCCAAAACCTGTGCACAAACTTGCTGAAATCTCTCTGTCAACTATACTATGCAAGTGAGGTGGAAATCTTAGAGACCCAGAGTAAAAGATACAGAGCTCAGAGAGGACTCCAACATGGAAAGGCAGAGCTGTATCAGTTGAGACTTTTGAGTTTGCTACTTTCCAAAATAACTCTGAAGGGTCACGTATGTTGCATTAGCAGAGAGACTTCAAGGCATCTACTACAAATATGTTTATATAATTAGAAAAATATATGTTCAAAGAATTTTAAAAAATGGTTTTAATGAGTGAGTATATGGAAAATCTCAACAGATATGGAAACTTTTTAAAAAGGAAACTCTAGATTTGAAAAGTACAATAATTATTAAAAAAATAAGTTCAGATGGCTCAAAAATATTGACAACTGGAGAAGAATTAGTACACTTGAATATAAATCAATTGAAATTAATCAATCTGAACAAAAAAGAAAGCAAACTGATGAAGAATGAATAGTTTTAGAGATCTGTGGGATAATACATTCTAATTTATGTGTCATACACATGTGCATATATAATACACATACTCTCACACATGTACATCTAATAAAGGAGCTGTATCCAGAATACATGACAAACACAAAATAATAGGCAAGCAAAAAATAGGCAAATGATTCGAACAGACATTTACAAAGAAGATATACAGAGTCCCCCAAAACACAGAAGAGACTGCTCTACATCTTTAGTTATCAGGAAAATGCAAATAAAAATCCCAAATGTGCTACCATTACAACTCCATTAGAACAGCTAAGATTAAAAAGACAGAAAAGTCTAAGTGTAGGATGTGCAGCAACTGAAATGTTCATACATTACCGATAGAAGCATAAAATGAAATAACTGTTTTAGAAAACAGGCTGTCAGCTTCTTAAAATGTAAACATACTCCCAATGTGCTCCATACGTCTCCATACTTTCTTTGGAGTAAAGCTTGTCTGGGGCATGGCCTTCTCATGGTAGATCACAGGATCCCAAGAAAAATGTGCTATCTTTTGAAGCCTTGGCCAAAATTGGCAAGAAGAAACTTTCTTACTCATTTCATTGGCCTAAGCAAATCATGTGGTGAAGTTCAACATTAAGAGGTTGAAGAAATACATTCTATACCTCATGTGAGTTGTACTGTGGAGTCACATCATGTGTTCATTTGTTTATGTTGCTTACAACAGAATATCTGAAATTGATAATTTATAAAGAAATGGAATTTATTTCTTACAATTTTGGAGGCTGGGAAGTCCAAAGTCCAGGGAACACATCTGGTGAGGAACTTGTTCTTGATGGGAAATCAGCAGAGTCCCACGGTGAGCAGGGTATCACATAGAATGCGCTGAGAGAGAGCTAAGCTTCTCACTTGCTCCCCTTTTAAAGCCACCAGTACCATGCCCATTACTCCAGGAACTGATCAATCCATTTACAAGGGCACAATCCTCACAGTCCAATCATCTGTTAAAAGCCTCACCTTTCAAATACCATAATTGGATTTCCCATTCTCTTAATGCTGTTACAATAGAGATCAATTGTCCAGTACATAAACCTTTGGGGGACACCTTTTACCTACAAAACATGGCAAATGATGTAGATATTCATTCTAATGCAGGGACAATGTGAAAAATTATGTCAATTGTAGGCAATATATTACATTATGATACTACGACTATTAACATCAGTATTTAGTGAAGAAACAAGATAGGAGAGGGGACAATTTTGATGAATGGCAATGAGAGAAGAGGAAAGAAAGACAACTTGAGTCAGACCTGGAAAGGGGCTCTTACACTTATGTCGGCACAATGGATGTTTGGTGAGCATTTTCTAAAAGTAGGAGAAATAGAAATGCTTCACAGTTAGATTTTCAGCAATTTTAGTATCTAGATTTAAAGGAAATTTGTTAGAATGTCAGAACTAAAATTTAGAGCTTGATTTATTCAATTTCCTTTCAATAATTATTCACATTTGCAAATACCTTATAGTTTATGAATTTTTTTCTACACTACCTAATTTTATCCCCTCGATAACTCTAAAAAGTAGAATTTATTAGTGAAACTGTTTTGTAAATGAGTAAAAAGGAGAAATAAGACAAGTGAAGTGACTTTTCTGAGTTCACATAGCCATAAAAAGATTGAGGCTAGAAGTCAAACCTGTATCTGCTGATACTACACACAGAGCTTTTGTATTATTTGATTGTTATTAATCTAGATTTGAACACATGAGAGTGTTTAACAAATACTTCCATAGTTAAATTTTTACAGATTAGCAAATACTGCTTTGGTTCAGTAAGGAGAGAACAAATCTCATGTCTGAAGGAATTGTTTCCTTTCACATTGTAAATATGCATTTTAAAAAAATCTCTTCTTTCTTCCAATTTTGCCCATGTATGATCAGAAAATAAAAATTTCACAAATATGCAGTTATTAGTAAGTGACTAAGTCTTTTTTTTCCCCGCATACTGCAGAAACATTAAGGCAGGTAGTATTACTGTCCCCATCTTATAAAAAAGAAATCAGATCACCTATAAAGGTTTTCCCAGTGTGACAGAAGCAGTATGACTAGCTAAACTTAAACCAGATCTGCTCTTTCTGGTTTTTTTTTTTTTTTCCCCATAAATTACATTCCATTTGTCTGTGATTATACGGAATATAGCCTCATATATGAAATTTTTTCTTCAACTCCAGAGAGATAATTACATTAAGAGATCATTTAATTACAGTAATCTTAAGGTCTTTATTAAATTTTTGTTATATTCTAGCCAAAATATGCTCATATTTTCTAGCAGTTCTTAATGTCTTTGGCTGTTGAATTCCCATGAGACCTGCTGAAAATATTTAATTAAGAGATAATTGCTCCAGCATATGTTAATTTTTACTTTCTTAGGTATGTATTAGTGTAGATCCTCAGCTGAATTATCCCCTCCTTTTTTTTTTTATTAAGTGTTAAATTGTCTTGTCTTCATTATTCCACAGGAAGCATCATCTTTTAAAGGGAATTCTTCATTCTTAAAATGTCCCCTTTTCTACTGTTTACAACCAGATAATTATTCCAATGCTCCAATACCAAATTGTCCAGAGCATATTCCACGTAATAGAAAAGAGTTTTATGGGCAACTACTTTGGACTACATTGAATACAACCCTTCCTTCTAATATTTGTATATTGAAGCTCTGAGAATAACCCTACTAAGAAATTTGCTTGAGTTTTTAAGTTCCTAATATAAATACTTACAATGTAAAATGTCATTTAAAAATCTTCTCAAATCGGTAAAGAGAAAAATAACAAAACTTATTGTGAATGAGAATATGATGGCAGAATAAAAAATAATTTTGGGGCCGATCCCGTGGTGCAGTCGGGAGAGTGCTGCGCTGGGAGCGCGGCGACGCTCCCGCCGCGGGTTCGGATCCTATATAGGAATGGCCGGTGCACTCACTGGCTGAGTGCCGGTCACGAAAAAGACAAAAACAAAAACAAAAAAAAAAAATTTTGCATACTTTATGGACAATAATTTTGTTTTTAGTAATTGGGTCTAAGAAAAATCATCAGAAATACAGCCAAACCTTTATTTAATGACCTTATTTGTTATAAAAGTGAAGAAAATGTAAATTTCCAACAATAAAGACCACTACATAAATTAAAGTAAAACTAGCTACATGACACCCTATAGGTATTGAAATATTTTTTCAAGAATACTATAGTGTTATGCAAAAGGTTATGAAATGAATATTTAGTATAAACAAATTTAACAAAATTAATACTGGGGAGAAGAATATTCTAGGTTAGAGAAAAAAACATCAGCATGTTCTTATATTTCTTACATGCATATTAAACAGAAATTTAAGATTTATAGGGCTTAGGAATAAAGAGGTAGAACTAGAACCTATGAGTAGAAGCCACATAGTGCATACATTTGCTCTATATCAGAAAAAAAAATTCAAAAATAGATGATTTGATCTAGAGCTTTCATTTACTAAACATACAGTATTTGCCAGTGTAGGAAAGGAAAACCTTTTTCTCTACCCTTGTAGGTGTTCCAGCTGGGGCCTGGGAAATTAAACTGACAAAAAGCAGATTCACAAGACAAAAGCAGTTTATTGACACATGGAGCACATATGCACGTGGGAGAAACTCAGTGATGAGTAACTCAAAGTGTGATTAGAACTCAAGCTTATATACCATCTTAACAAAGAACAATAAATCTGTAGGGAAGTGACAAGAGAAAGGGAAAGAATTTAGGCTTCCAAAGGCAGTAAATTTGGGAAGGAAAATATACAAGGGAAACTAATAGGAGGTAGAGATTATTTTATTAAGATTATTATATAGATTTTTCTTGTTTCTATCTCCGGGTTGATAGGAGTCTAAACCTGCTATTAGGCAAATGAAGTGGGGTAAAGGTAGAAAGCTTTTTTTGACATCTGCTGTTGCTCAATTGTCTTCAGCTCAAAATAGTCCTTCTGCCAAAGTGACATATTTTGGAGTGGCATATTCTGATGCCCTATGCTAGGCTGTTCTATGCTCTTTACATATATTAACTCGTTGAATCTTTACAACAGCCTTCTGTGTTAAGTATGCTCATTATTTTTACCCAATAGATAAGAAAACTAAGCATGGATAGGTTTCCAAGGTTACAAATCTTTTAAGTGTAGAAACAAGATTTGAACCCAGACAATATGTAGCTTCAATACCTGTTCTCTTAGTACTTGATAGGAGTTGCCCTAAGAAAGCATCACTCATTCCTGAAAGTATTCAAGTAGTAATTAAAAATCCACTTGGTACGCATGTTGTTATAAGGAAATTCGAGCATGTATAATGGAAACTTAGACTCCAAGCCTAAGCTTTGAATACTATAAAACTCCTAAAATTTGGGGCCGAGCCCGTGGCGCACTCGGTAGAGTGCTGCGCTGGGAGCGCAGCGATGCTCCCGCTGCAGGTTCGGATCCTATATAGGAATGAAGGGTGCACCCTATATAGGAATGACGGGTGCACTCACTGGCTGAGTGCCGGTCACGGAAAAAAAAAAAAAAAAAAAAAAAAAAACTCCTAAAATTTGAATGCTTTAGAAAAAAAAAATGATTAACAATTCTGCATTTTGTTGAATATCATGAGCCGTGGCTTTTATTTCTCTTGGATCCTTCACTGTGCTTTAAATAGAGGAGACACAGCATAAGTCAACAATATACACACTTACTAAATTGAACAAGCTTAAATTCCTTTATGTCTACCTCATTAAGAAAATTAAGACAACCAGGCAGTTGAATTTCTACTCAGTTCGCTCTTCTGATAAACGTTTTTTTTTTTTTTTACATTCATTGCATTTCTTTTTTTCAGTTTCCTCTAGTTAGATGAGATCTCTCTCTCTGCCATCTAGTCAAGGTTAATCTTCTCATGCCTTCAATCATTTTTGCACTCATTCATATCCAAAATCGCATTTTATTCTGCTTCTTCTTCATTAATTAACACTCTTTCTTCCTTCCTTCCTTGTTAGGTTTGTTGATGGAAGTGAGCCATGAGCCAAGCAATGTGGATGGCCTCTAGAACCACAAAACAGCATAAAACACATTCTCCCTAGAGCCTCCAAAAAGGCACATAGCCCTTCTGACACCTTGACTTTAGCCCAGTGAGATCCATTTTGGATTTTTAATGAATGTAACTCTAAGGTAACATTTTTTTTTAACCCACTAAGTTTTTGGTATTTTTGTGCATCAACGATAGAAAACTAATATAAAAGGGTAAAATAACCCTATCTGTGCAAGTTTATATGCTTGATATAAAGATCACTCATTCACTCACTAATTTATTCATTTATTGAACAAATAGTTGAGTCCTTTTCCAGGCACAATTTCAGAAGCTTAAGATACAGCTGTCAGTCAGTCAAGATTTCTGTCCTCTGAGAGCTCATAAATTAGCGGAAGACAAACAATAAGCATGTAAACATTTAAATCAGCAAAAACTTAAAAATCAGGACAAACATATCATTTATTCCATGAACACTTATGAAGGGTTTAATATGTGCCAGACCTATGCTAGCTTTAGGAGGTATCTGATAAGCATTAAAGGCAGCAAAAAGAAGTTCCTCAAAACAGAAGCGGGGAGCCTGATAGTCTGGTTTTCATTCCAATCTTCCCCATTTATTAGCTCATGACCCTGGGCAAGTTATTTAATCCCTGTGAGCCTCAGGCTCCTAATCTGAAAAATAGGAAAAGTAATCATCCCTAAATCATAGGGCTATTAAGAGTATTAAATGAATCATAATATTTGAAAAGCACTTAGAGAAGTGCCTGGACCTTAGTACACACAACCCAATCCAATTGTTTGATACATTAAAGAAAATAGTAACAAAATCAATTTGTCTTGTCTGCAAAGAGTTCACAGTCTATGGTGGAATAATATACAAATAAACAACAACAACAACAACAAAATATATATAGTATGATAAATATTTGATCCTAACATACATACAAGATGGGGTCTAGAATAGCAAGGAATGTGCACAGTATGTTTTCCTGGAAACACGGAAATTCCATGCCTTTATTCACAGAGAGATAACTTTCAAACCACTCTGAGGATGGAGGTGACTCGGCATCTCCGAAGCAATAGGGGCAGACAAGATCATGACACAAGTTGTTTGTCATCCTCTACACAATCCAGTGTATTAGAAATGGGAAAAAGACAATTCATTTTTCATGGTTCCTGCATATACTCTTTGCGTGGGCTGGATTCTCTAATGCTTTATTTCAGGCCATTTCCAGCTCTTCTGTAGATCAATATTTCAAACTAACAATAGATTCTGGTTGTGTGTACAGGTTTGTGTGTGTGTGTGTGTGTGGTTGTGATATTGTGTGCTATTTCCGTCTATGCTGCTGGTGGAGGAAAAATCAGGAAAGACAGGTCTGTTGAACTCTAAAAACAGCATGTAATCAATTGTAAAGCAAATCCTATGAATTTTAAAGGATAAAACTGCATGAGGGACCAAAAAGAAAAAGAAAAAAAAAATGCTGGAGGAGGATGAAGAAAAACAATATACCCAATAATTGGCCGTGGAGATATCGAGGAGCTAATAAGAATCTTCTGAATTTGTTGGATGTTTTTTATTTCTTTTCTTCTTCACTGGAAAAAAAAAGTAGAAAAGATGCCATTCAAGACACAAATAGTCGATATTTATGGGCTAAGAGTACCTTTTCCTTAGACACCACCTCAGCAAAATATCTTTTCATTCAATTGCCTTCCTGTCCATCCATCCCATAGGAAGTCTGAAAAGTGCTACTGCAGTCAGGGGAGTGGAAAAGAAGTAATCATAACAATGTGTACCCAGTGAATTCACTCAATTATCCTCCTTGGATTGACATGAAAAAAAAAAAAAAAGAGGTCAGGAAATGCTGAGGAAAAGTTAATTTTGGGACTATCAGGAAAAAAAAAATCTGGTAGAATTGTGAGGGAGCATTTGAACTCTCAGTATTAATAAGCTTGGGGGTTCAACCCAGGCCTCTAGTATTGTTTTACTCCCAAACTACATTTAAGAGTAAGGTGAGGCTTTCAGCAGTATCAAGCATTCACAAGCATGCCTTGTTTCACCTTCCATTCACCCTCTACTCCAGACATATCTGCCTCTCTCTGTGACACATCTTCATGCCATTTTTCAGGTGCCTTTCTCACCTGGAAGGCCTTTCCCACTTTTTTTCCTGGTCTTTTACATGCATGAATATTCACTACCTATTCCTGCAGCTCATTCAGTTTTTCATTCATCCAGCAATGTAACTGAATGCCTGTCATATGACTGGGACTACCATTCAGTCAGTGCTTACTTTATGTCAGGTACAGGAATCACTTCTTACTATACCATATTTTATTATAGAAACAGCATGATATGATTCATATTTTTATACTAGGTATATCCATGAGGGAACTAAAACCTAGGGAATTAAAAATGCTCGAGATCACGATTAGAAAGTGGCAGGGGAGAAGTGGAATACTCTTACTGAACTCGAAAGCCTGTGCCCTTAACCTCTGCAGTCTATGTCCAACATATGCTGGGAATAGGTACTGGGGATACTGAGCTCAAAACAGCCAGCCCCTCCCTAGAGCATCTCCAAGCTCGGTGGGCCAGAGAGCGAAACTGGTGATTTCTACATGGTGGAATTGAGACCATAGTGAGAGCAGAGGTTGGTTTGGAGTACAAGGGAGAAAAAGGATCTTGGTAGGCTTTTGAACATAATCTTAAAAACTGCATGAGGAAGGCCAAGAAAGGTGTCTCAGGCAGAGTTTAGTGTGTTATTTTACATGCTATCTGGGGAACTGCAAATGGTTCACTGGACTCGGAGAATAGGGTGTAAGGTGGGGAAGTTTATCATGAAATTATGCTAGAAGGTTAGGGGAATTATTATAAAGGACTTTGTACTCCATCCTAAATTTTTTTTTTAAAACATTTATCCTGAGGACAACAGGGAGGCATCTATAAATTATCTGGCAAAAATTGACCTCTTTTGAGAAAGAATGAGTGGCAGACAATTAAGTAATTAATTTCAAGGCTGTGTGACATGATGTGATATTTTAGAAGTTTTTGTGACATTCTAAAGGAACACACGCATGGGACATCTATAGCAACCTCACAGTGTTGGGAGGTTAAAGATGACTCGGAAGAGTGGGTGACACAAGCTATGGGCTAAAGGAAAAATGGAAGTTAGCAAAAAAAGGAAGGCAGGGAGGGCATCCCAAACAAAGGAGACAACATGTTTGAAGGCAAAGAGTCATGACATAGCAAAAGGAAACAGTAAATAGTTTTTTTGAAAGTTGTAGCAAGACCTTCTGTGTGTTGATATAGCGGAAGGTTAGAAAAGGTTCAAATTGCAAACGGCTTATGTGCTAAAACTAAGACATTTATGAGTAGTCTTGTGGGCTACCAGGAAACTTTGAAGGATTTTAAACCTGAAGCAAAAATGATCAAATCTTTGTTCTGGGACAACTGCTCTGGTAGCAGTTTAGTAGGTGAAAGAGGAGCACAGCTATAATTTAGGGACAAGGTGACTAATTAGGAGACTCTTTTAGTAATCTAGAAGAGAAGTGATGAGGACCTGCACTAAAAATATAGTAGTAAATTTGGAAGGAGTGAGATAATTTTTATTGGCATGTGTAAAGAGGGAGCAAAGACAACTCATAATTTTGACTTGGGTGCCTGAGTAGTACCAATAATTGAGGTAGGAAATTCAAGAACAAAAGCTGGTTTGGGTCAGAGTTATCTCAATTCTGGATGTGACTAGTGCAGGACATCCAAGTTGAGATGTTCAGAAGACTTTTGAAATCTAGAGTTCAATTAGGACATAGGCCAAGGGTTTGCACATCAATAAATGTTAGTGCTCTCCTCCCTTTACCTTTGATTCTATATGGTTGTTCTTGTTTTCCTTTTCTAAACAGTTCTAAATTACATCAACCCAGTAGAACATTCTTAATGCCCCATTCTATGTTTAATGCGGAGCTACTTGAGTTTCATAAGCTATAAACACCATATTCCAACAAAATCTCAAGTAAACATTTTAAATACATGCATTTTTATGACAGTAAGGAGAAATGCATATTTTATGGTACTTCTAGTACCCAAAGAGCAAGAAAGTCTTTTTAATAATTAATTTTATGGTTTTCGACTCTTCATTTTTCTTCTAGTACAACTAGTGTCCTATCTGCCTGACCAAAACTCTGCTTACAGCCGAGGATACATTTAGATCCCTAAAGAGATTTCTGTTATCACATAAAATTATTCTCAGTTCTGTAAGATGCAAGAAACTACTTCCTCAGCCACTGCAGATGCCTTGGATAAGAAGCCTCTCTTTTCCTTAGAGTGTACTGAGGTGAAGAGATGATAAAATAAAGTGGCATTTGTATAGTACTGTACAAAGCTGTTTGCCTCATTATCCTCACAACAAATTTTTAAATCAGGGATTATTGTCACTCCTTTTTTAAAAACCTTCTCTAAGAAAAGCACTTTGCTAGGGACTGGAGATATGGAGACAACCTACTGTTCAGTAGTTAAAAGCCTAGAAGGAATGACAAAAAGACATTTACAGAACTGTGTTATAGTATGAGAAGGACAGCCGAGGAGAGTGTGAAGTTAGGGGTGATAGGTGAATGATTTTATAAGATTCCTAAAAAAATTTCCCGAACCACTCAAATTTTCTGCTATGCTCATGAAGCAAACTTGTATACTTAACCTTGTTTTAAATCTGGACAGGGCTGATTAAAAAACTAACCTAAAATACAAACAAAATTAAAAAACAAAACAAAACTATTTCTACACTCATTCCAGAATTTGTGTATGTATAAATTACCAATTGCACTCTAAGTGGAAAAACTTAATAAGAAACATTCTACTAGAATTAATGTATACATTTTAAATGTTTCCCTCATTTTTCATACAGTTGCAAAAAATCAAAAGGCCTCTAGAGGTCGCCGATGGGCTAATTTGAGGGTAGGCTCCTCTGTGGTTAGTTTTGCTTAGAATTTGCTTAGAATCTTTGCTTAGAATTAACCATTATAAAAGATTATGCATATACACTAGAACCAGTGGGAAGTAGAAATCCCCCTTGACTCTTCTTCAGCATTTTAACCACCCACAGATATTTATGACCCACATAAGTATAACACTGTTTCTGATGGAATCATCAACAACATAATTTTATAGCTAGAATGATCTCTAGACCTTAGAAAAATCTTCATCAGTTTATTGCCCTAAATATCTCCTGAGCATCATTTATGAGCCAGGCACTGTGCTCCTTGAGAGAATTTAAGTCTAGTACATTTATTCATTTTGGTATGAGAAACTGAAGCCTAGAGAGAGGAGATGTGATTTGTGAAGCTGAGATTAGAAGTAACATATTCTGACATTCTCCTGTTCAGTTTTCTTTTCTCTAGTCCAGAGATTTGAACTGAGTTCATTGTAATTCAGTTTAGTGAATCTTTAACAAGAGCCCAACACAATCCAGCCATATACCTTGATGAGTGGTGCTGGGATGAATTGTGGTCCCTGACCTAGTGAGGACACGAACATATATGTAGACGATTACAAAGAACTTAAGTACTAATATAGAGGAACTTAAATTGTAGTAAACATTGGGTGCTATGGAAGCTCAAGAAGGGCACTTGATCAGAAACCTTGCTGGGTATTCAGAGCTGTTTTCCTGGATGAGGTGATTCCTGAAACGATGGAAAGAATAGTGAAATTTATTTAGGCAGAGAAGGTGGGGAGATTGGGAGGGAAGCGTGGATGAAAGGGAAGGCCGTTCCAGACTGGCTGGAACAGCAACAGCAAGATTGTGCCTTTCAGCAAGAATGTCTGTCATTTTTATTTTTTTTCATAGGTCTTCTGTAAAATACATTTTTAGAAAACACCAGAGGGCACAAACTCAAATGCCCGTTGGGATTAGATACATAAATTTGCATGGTGAAGTCTACCTAGTGTAGAAAAATTGCAATGAATGTAAATTATGGTAAAATGGAAGATATCTACCCTTTATAAAGGGAAAAGTAGCCCTCAGTTTGTGCCAATTAATGCTAAATGGACCCAGTTTTGCCAGATTCTTCAGTTTTTCAAGAGAACTCCAAATGTGAATTTTCACCTGTTGGTAATTGTATAACTCAGCTTTAAGACCCTGTGCAGTCCAACAAGGCATACCAGATCCATGAGCAAATCCTACGGTAATTGCAGGTGTCAATATATTATCAGATTCTGGGTGACTTTTCTTTGCAAAATGAAACAATCGACTAAGCCATGTTAGGATTGTTGCTGGACTAAGAGTTAAGATACTTGAGTTTTGCCTTTAAGTGACTGTGTTATTTTAAGCAAGCAACTTACTGAATTTTCTTAACTCAAAGAGTCATGAGAGGCCCAGCATGAAGGAAATGGGGATAATATTCAAAAGCATTAAAGACAAGAACAACTGTTACATTCTGTATGCCTTTCCCTGCCCTTGTTACAACCTTTGGAAAAATCAATGAGTATTAATTTGTGAGAAGATGGTTAGTATTATAGCTGCCTGAATATATAGGGCTAGACTAATATGGAGGCCAGGTTGAGGTCCCTTCCACAGTGGAGACTCAGTGAATTCCTTAACCTTCTGCCACCTCAGACCCTATTTCACAAGCTTCTTTGCTCCTTCCTACTATAAACAGGTAAATTTTCCTACTTTCTAAGGTCAGTCCCCCACCCAGGCCCCACTTCCATTCCCTCTCATTTTCTCAGAAACTTAAACTTTTATTCTTTGATATTCTGTTTACTTCAATATCATTTTTTTCAGGACCTTGCCTACCTACATTTAAACATATTTAAACATATTCAAGTCTCTCCTGTTTATTACAAACAACTATTTAAAAATGTAAAACTTCCCATATTCACTACTATGTGTAGTTAATGCCCTTTACAGGCTACCTTCCTGCTTTTCATTTCCTATTTTCTCATCAACTTCACCTCCTTAAATGTGGCTTTTATACCTACCACTGCACATCAAAATCATTATTCTTGCTATTAGATCCAACGTATGTGTTCAATACTATCTCACGTGATTTTTTGCAAGTTCTAACGATGTTTGCCACACACACCTTCTTTACATTTTTTTCCCAAGGCTTCTAAGACCCTATACTCTCCTCATGTTCCTGATTGACTTTCCCCTGCCCCCCCAATTTCTTGGTGAGTGGGACTTTCAAAATAGCCGACTCTCTTGCCATCAGAATAACCACTGGATTGGTAAAGATTCTTTTTAAAAATTTGTTTTAACTTTCTGCAAATTGGCCCAAGACTTACTTCAACTATAGAGACACTAATATCAGAAAATCTACTGAATCTTGATAAGAAAGTCTGTGGCATTTGAGCTGTGACCTGCTCCCACCCCCCAACCTTTTGGTCTGTGTTATGGATGCTTTACTCCAAATGGGTGTGTCCAAGAAAATGGGGGCTACCTCTTCTCCCAGGTCTTAGTCTAGGGCTATGGTTTTATTCCAGGAGGGTAAGGTTACCTTATATCTCATTCTTGACCCCATTTCCATATTGTAAATGCTCTGGTCTAGGTGGGAGGAGTCAAGGTAACTAGGATTCTTTTTTCCTGTCCAGCTCCCAGTCTTAGGGTATGGACTATACCATAGGTGCAACAGGCCAAGAATACTGCAGTCCTCATTTTCCCTCTCCTAATTTCTTTTAGGGTTGAAGTTTCATGCCAGGAGGGGCAAGCTGAGATCAGGGGCTACTATCCACCCCAGTGCCTATTCATAGAGTAGAAATATCATTCTAGCAGAAGCAAGCCATTGTCCCTGTTCCCAGCTCTAATGCAGTAGGCTGGTGTTCTAACAAACATAAGAAGCAGGACTTAAAGTTTCGTGACTCCACAGTTCTGCCTAAAGAGAAAAACTATTTAAAACAGGGCAAGGAGAATTTTGTGCCTAAACAAGGGAAAGAGAAGTGTAAGGATTCTCCTGGGATCATACACACTTCCATGGTCTGGAAGGCTATGCATATATTCTAAGTCCACACCTTCAGAGGCAGTCAGAGTAGGATGAGTTAAAAGCATTCTCCAAGTCACATATAAGTTCACATTTACATTTTCATATAAAGAGTAGAAGTCTTACTTTCTCAAGGGATCTAAGAACAACCTCTGACCAAACACTGACTGAATAACAAGCTACTCTGACCCAAGGAGACTGCAAGGAAGCCAGACTCAAAAATGAAACTACACTCATTGCTGGTGGTCTGGAAGATCATGCACACACCCTAAGCTGCACCCTCTCGGGAGCAACCAGACAGGAGACTTCTGAGCTATTAGTTCCTGGCCAAATGCAGGGAAAATCTGTAAACTCCCTGATGGAGTTTGGATGTGTTGTCCCCTCCAAAACTCATGTGGAAATTGCATCCCCAATGTGGCAGTGTTGGAAACTGATTGACTCATGGGGGCAGATCCCTCATGAATGGATTAATGCTCTCCCTGGGGGAGGAGGAGTAATGAGTGAGTTCTCACTCTATTAGTTCCCACGAGAGCTTGTTGTTTATAGGACCCTGGCACCTCCTCTTCCTCTCTCTTAATTCCTCTTGCCATGTGATCTGCTTGTACCCACCAGCTGCCTGCGATTTTCCACCATGAGTAGAAGCAGCCTGAGGCCTGTGCCAGATGCAGCTGTCCCAGAATCGTAAACCAAATAAACCTCTTCTGTTTATAAATTACCCAGTCTCAGGTATTTCTGGTATAGCAACACAAAAAGGACTAAAACACTCACTGAGCTGTGAAAGGAGTCTCTAAGACACACAGAGATCAGTGACAAAGCATGAAAATCTCATTGACTAAGGTGGCTTAAGCACAACCTTGTTGCATAAGTATAAATGGCTTATGCTGACCCAGAGGTGACACCTAGGAAGCCATGCTAAAAGAAAAGATCAAGAAAAAAATATGAAGTGACACCAGAAGACTATTCAAAACCACATGAAAAGCCAAAGAGCTTCATTAAAGGAAGTGCTAATGAGGTGATGATTTAAAGAAAAAAAAATATAGCTACATATTTAATTTCCTCTAATCTTTTAACTGATTTTAAAAGCCATTGCATGAAACAATATATAAAATTGTATTGTTGGGTCTTTAACATATAGAAATGCAATATATTTGACAATAATAGAACAAAGGGATAATGGTGTGAATGAAGCTATATTGGAGTAAGGAAATAACAGCAGATGGTAACTCAAATTGACAGGAGAACAACAAATGATACATAAAAAGGTTAATATTAAAAAACCGTATAAATATAATTAAGCTCCCCTTTCTTCTCTTAGCTTTTTAAAAATACATGATTATATAAAGCAATAGTTATATAGCAACGCACTGTTGGAATTTTAACACAGATAGGCTTGATATGTATAACAATAATTGCATAAAAAGAGGAAGGGAATGGAGCTGTATAGGAGTAATGTTTCCAAATCTTACTGGAATTTGATATAAATCTAAAATAAAATCTGAAATTGTGATGTAGATTGTAAGTTCTAGAGCAACCACAAAGGAAATATCATAGACAAAGCTAATTCTTATCCCAGGCACAGCACTGTATAACTAGGAAGAGACATCCTAGCTTAACCTAGGGGAGGGAAATAGTTGGGTCATGTATCCAGCACCCCAATTTTCCAAGGGGTTCCTCTAGAGAACTGCCTTCTGTCTTATAAGTCTGGGAGCTCTGACAGGTCTGGCACAATCCAGCCACCTGAGGAAAAACCAAGACAGTTGTTTGAACTGGTATGACCCATAGCTTTTCCACCTGATTGAGACAGAAAAAGTGGACAAAAATATCCCAGATTTCAGTTCCCTCTAGAAAGGAAAATAGTTGATACCTGCACTCAACATGCCAAATTCTCCAGTGCTGCCCAAAGAACTGGCATCTGTCTTGCCATTTTGGAGCTCTAATGCGTCTGACACAGTCTAACTGTCTGGAGAAGAACAGAGGTGGTGGTTTGAAATGTTAGATCTCATACCTCCTCCATCTCCTGAGTACAGAGCAAGCAAACATAAATCACAGTTGTCTGCCTTTCTTTAAGGAGGGAAACAGTTCTTAGAGGACTCCAGAATCTCTGGCTGGGCTAGATGGTTAGGGTCTTCTCTTGTCAAAGGCCAGCCTATAAAGACCGGGAGAGATACCTACTTTGTCTAACATGCAGACATCAACATGGAGAGTCAAGGAAAATAAGGCAAAAATGTTCCAAACAAAGGCACAAGATAACTATTCAGATACCAACCCTAATAAAACAGAGTTATATTATTTACCTGAAAGAGAATTTTTAAAAAAATCTCTTATAAAGATGCTAACTGAGGTAAGAAAAAAAAAAAGAAAAGAAAACCCAATGCATGAGCAAAAGTGAAAATTTTAACAAAGAGAGAGAAAATATAAGAACAACCCCCCCACAACATAATAATTGAACTAAAATGTCACTAGAGTGATTCAACAGATTAGATCAAGCAGAAGAAAGAATTTGTGAACTTGACAGATTATTGGAAATTCTTTAGTCAGAGGAGCAAAAGGAAAAACAAAAAAGAATTAAAAAAGATTGAAGAAAGTGGAAGAGACTTATGAGACATCATCAAACAGACCAACATGCAAGGGCTCTTCAAAAAGTTTACCAAAAATTTGTAATATATTCTAATTTCATTTATCCATGAACTTTTTGAAGTACTCTTATGAACATTATGAGAGTTTCAAAGGGAGAATGGAGAGTCTGAGTCAGAAAGCTTATTCAAAGAAATAATGGCTGAAAAAATCCCAAATCGGGGGAATGAAATGAACATCCATATCCAAGAAGCTCAAAGAATACTAACTAATATAAACCTAAATAAATCCACACTGAAACACTTTATTATAAATTTGTTGAAAATCAAAGAGAGAATTTTGAAGCAGCAAGAGGGAAACAACTTGCTGTGTACAAGGAAACCTCTCTAAGACTGTCAGTAGACATTTTAGCTGAAACTTTGAAGGTCAGAAGAGAGTAGGATAATATATTCAAAGGGCTAAAAGGAACAACAAAATAGAACAAATGTCAATTAAGAAACTACATGGCAAAACTGTCCTTCAAAAATGGAGGCAAGATAAAGATTACCAGACAAACCAATCATGAGGGAGTTCATCACCACTAGAAGAGTCTTACAAGAAATGATAAAGAGAGTTATTTAAGTTGAAACAAAAAGGTGACGTACAGCAACACAATAGCATAAAAAATATAAAACTCAGTAAGGGTAAATATACAGACAAATACAGAATGCTGCATTAGTGTGATGGAATGGGAAAATTGTCTTTAATTCTAGTATAAAAATTAAAAGACAAAAATATTAAAAATAACTATAATTAAAATATGTTAAAAGTGATACAACATAAATATTTGCAAACTGCCCAACATAAAGTGTGTGGGTGGAAAGAAGTTATAGTGTAGAGTTTTTGTATTTTATTGAATTTAAGTTATTATCAGATTAAAATAGACTGTTATAAATGTAAGATATTTTATGTAAGCCCCAGTGTAACCATATACACAAAATTACCTATGGAAGTTACACAAAAGAAGAAGAGAAAGGAATTAAAGCATATCAAAACAAAATAACAACAAAACACAAAGGAAGGCAGTAAGCAAGGAAAAGACAGACTTAAGGACTATAAGACAAAAGACAAAAACTAGCAAAATTGCAATAGTAAATCTTTCCCTGTCAAAAATTAGTATAAATAAAAATAAATCGAGCTTCCCAATTAAATTAAACAGAGGGGCTGAATGGATAAGCAGCCCAACTTATACTGTCTATAAGAAACTCACTATAGACTTAAAGACACACTTAAGGTAAAAGCAAAAGAATAGAAAAAGATAGTTCATGCAAACTGTAACCGAAAGAGAGCAGGGGTGGCTATACTTATATCAGACAAAACATTAAATAAAATACTCTCACAAACAACAAAGAGACATTATATAATGATAAAAGGGTCAGTTTTCCAGGAAGATATAACAATTATAAATATACATGCACCCAACATCAGGTCACCTAGATATATAAAGCAAACACTGACAGATCTGAAGGGAGAAATAGATGGCAATACAATAATAGTAGGAGACTTTATACCCCACTTTCAATAATGGATAGAACATCCAGATAGAAGATCTATAAGAATGCGCTGGGAGCGCCGTGACGCTCCCGCCGCGGGTTCGGATCCTATATAGGACTGACCGGTGCACTCACTGGCTGAGTGCCGGTCACGAAAAAACGACAAAAAAAAAAAAAAAAAAAGATCTATAAGAAAATAGAGGGCTTGAGCAACACTCTAGACCAAATGGGTCTAACAGAAATACATAGAACATTTAATTAAACAGCAGCATATCCGGTCAAGGTGGAAGAATAGATGGTCCCCAGCATCACTCTCTCTCACAAATCAACCAATTTACAACTATAAAAAAGAAATGACAGCCAAACTGGGACCACTAGAGCTCAGGGGAAGAAGAGGAGAGACCTATGGAATGCATAAAGGCAGGAGAAGCCACGATGAGAGAAAGAAAGAACCATGCTGACCATTTCAAGCCCTGGCTGCTTTCAGGCTGCAGCTGGTGAGTGCATGGAGCAGGAGCTGGCAAAAGCCACAGCTGTGCCCTTTGTATGAAGTTACTTGGAGGCTGCAGGGGAGAAGAGCACCTTGGTGGCCCCCAGACCAGCAAGACTACTAATAGTATTCCCATGGACCCACATAGGAGCAAGGAGCCACAACAGCTGAGAAAAAGGAGTCACTCAGAGGCCATTGAGTCATTGCAAGGGTCTGCCACATGGCGCATCCATGGGAAGTGTTTATACTGCATGGGTGGTGGGGGAGCCAGGCCCACTGGGAGAGCATTGGGGCACAGCAAGGACAGCTGATCGGCCCCTTGATAAGCACAGGACCACTCAGTGGAGACTGGTCAGTAATATAGACTGCAGGGGATGAAGTTTGCTGAAAAGACTTAAGCCCAGACTAGAGTTTCTACTAACCCAGGTGTACTGGATCTCAAGAGGTCTGGAAGTACCTATAAAGTCAACCATTAAAACCTGAGCTGCACAAAAAGCCTCCCCCAGGGAATCAGCAGCAAAGCAATAATTTAGCTGAACCACAGAGCTCACGTACAGGTCCCCACAGGAAGTTCCCCCAGTTTAGAAGTAAGCAAAGGACAACAAACTAGTTCTAGTGCAGAGTTTAAGTGGTAGGAACAGCAAATAATCCAACACAGTACTGAAAGAAAAAACAAAATACTCACAGACCAGAGACAAAGTTTGATATTAACTAGTAAAGGTCTCACATCACCAAAGAACACCTATAAAACCTAGAAGGTCTGGAAGTCCCCTAGGCTACCAAGTCGGGGTGGGGGAGGCTCAGCCACGCTGCCCAACTCCTGCAATCAGCCCAGCGATGACTATTGAGTTACTGCAGGAAGCTCCCCAAGCTCTCCCAAGCCATTGCAGAGGAGGGGCGAGGGCTTCAGCCACACACTTCTGACATCTGCACCCAGCCCAGCAATGACCAAGTCACTACTGGAAGCCCCCTGGTCTCCCCTGCAGGAATGAGGGGGATGCCACAGGCCTCAACCCCACACCTCCTCCTTTCTCCTTCTCCCACCCTATTTCCTTCAACTTTCCCCCCCCTGCCCACCTGCAACTGCTCTGCAACAACATTATAGAATGTAAAAAAAAAAAAGTTAATAAATAAACTTAATAAAAAGCAGCATAATAATACTCTTCTCAAGCACACATGAAACTTTCTCTAGTATACATCACATTTTTTGTCACAAAACAAAACTTAACAAATTGATTAAGATTGAAATCATACCAAGTTTGTTTACTGACCACAATGGAAATGCTTTATGATACTGGTCTTGGCAATGATTTCACAGGTATGAAAACAAAAGCACAGGAAACAACAACAAAAATATAAAATAGAACTACATCAAACTAAAAACCTTCTGCAAAGCAAAGGAAACAATCAACAGAATGAAAATGCAAGCTACAACATTGGAAAAAATATTTGCAAATAATATATCTGACAAGGGGTTAATTTCCAAAATATATAAGGAACCCCTACAATCAATAGCCAAACAACTAATAACAATGTAAAAAAATGTCTGAAAGACTTGAATTAGTATTTTTCCAAAGAAGACATACAAAAAATACTCAAGATCACTAATTATCAGGAAAATGCAGATCAAAACCACAATGAGATACCACCTTATACCTTTCAGGGTGGCTATTATTAAAAAAAAATAAAAGGCAACAAATATAGGAGAGGATGTGGAGAAATTGGAACTCTTGAACAATATTTGTACAAAATGGTGCAGCCACTATGAAAAACAGTATGGAGCTTCCTCAAAAAATGAAAAAAATAGAACTACCATGTGATTTAGCACTCGCACTTCTGGGTAGTTATCCAAAATAGTTGAGAACAGAAGCTGGAAGAGATATCTGCACTCACATGTTCATTGCAGCATTATTTACAATAGCCATTATGTGGAAATAACTGAAAATCTTCATAAACAAGTGAATAAATAAAGAAAATGTAGTATCTACATACAATGAAATATTAAGCCTTAAAAAGGAAGAAATTAAGGGGGAGAATGAGGGGGGATAGGGAGAAATTGGTAAAGGGCCACAAAAAATGTTCACATTGTGTAATGATAAAATAAAATAGCTATACAATGATAAAAAAAGGAAGAAATTTTGCAATATGAGACAATATGAATAAATCTTGAGAATATTATGCTAAGTGAAATAAGCCAGTTACAGGACAAATACTTCATGATTTTCTTTTAGATATGAGGTATCTAAAATAGTCTAATTTATAGAATCAGAAACTAGAATGGTGATTGCCAGGGGCTGGAAAAGAGGAAAATTAGGAGCTTATAATCAATGAGCATAAAATTTTAGTTATGCAAGATAAGTAAGTTCAAGAAGACGTGGAGAAAAAGGGAACACTTCTACACTGTTGGTGGGAATGTAGACTAGTATAGCTGTTATAGAAAACAGTATGGAGGTTCCTTAGAAAATTAAAAATAGAACTAGCATGTGATCCAGCGATCCCACTACTGGGGATATCCCCAAGGGAAATGAATTCAGTACACGGAAGAAATATTTGCATTCCCATATTTATTGCAGCACAATGTACAGTAGTTAAGATATGAAATCAACCTAATTGTCCAACAACAGATGAACAAATAAAAAAAATAGGTATATATACACAATGGAATACTATTCAGCCATAAAAAATAATGAAATTCTGTTGTTTGCAGCAATGTAGATGGACTTGGGGCTAATTATGTTAAGTGAGGTCAGCCAGGCACAGAAAGACAAATACCACATGATCTCACTCATATGTGGAATCTAAGCAAAAACAAAAAAAGTGATATTATAGAGGCAGAGAATAGAATAGTGGTTACCAGAGACTGGGGAGGGATGGGAAGAGGGAGGAAAAATAGGAAGAATGAGCACAAAATTTCAATTAGATAGGAAGAATAAATTCTGATGTTCTATTGCACAGTAGCATGGCTATGGTTAACAGTGAAGTTTTGTATATGGCATAATGGCTAAAGGAGAGGCTTTTGAATGTTTTTGTCACAAAGAAATAATATATGCATGAGGTGATTGATACATTAACTGCCCTGACCTGATTATTATACAACATTCATATGTATCAAAACATCAGATTGTACCACATAAGTCTGTATGATTACAAAAGATAAGTTAAAAAAAAAGATAATTTCTAGAGATCTGATGTACAACACTGTATCTTAGTCAACAATACTGTACTGTATAATTGAATATTTGTTAACAAAATAGATCTCATGTTAGATATTCTCACCATGATAAAATATAATTTTTAAAAATCAGTTAAAATTTATTAAAGGAATTAAGGTGATATGCTTGAAAATATACATTCAATGCAAAAGAAAATAGTAAAGGAGGAACAGAATTACAAAACAGTAATGAGACATAAAAACAAAACCACAGTGGCAGAAGTAAATCCAAACACATCAATGACAGCATTTAATGTGAATGGCTTAAGCAACAGATATTGTCAGACTAGATTTAAAAATATTCTCACTAATAATAATAGTTGAAAGTAAAAGGATTTGTAATAGATATTCTATGCTGACATAACTATAAGAGATCTGGAGTGGCTGTTCTATTATCAACTTCTTGGGCTTCTATGTCTCCTTTGCTAACTAATTTTCTTTTATTTTGCTTCAGATATGCCTTAAAATATATTTATATCCCCATGGGATATTTCATTACTGCTCATCACGGTACTATTTTCTATCAAATTTCTAAGGAAACTTTCCGTAAACCAGGACTCTAAGTCAGATCTCCCTGATAATTACTCTCAGAAACTATCATGGAATCCTCCATGGTACTAGTTATGATCATAATAAATGAATAATTATGTAACTTATCTGGGATGTTTCTATCACCTGGTCACAAACATTTGGAATATATGAGAAGATATTTAAATTTCAACCTATGGGTTTTACATTAGAACACAAAATATTTCAGTCTGATAACCAGAAGGTGGAAAGGCTGGCTTTCAACTCTGGCCACTAATGAACATTGCCAGGAAGAACTCAAATAACAATCCAGCTGACTCTCCATGATTCAGCGACTCTGTTGCCAAAAGAAAACTACTGAGCCCATTCAAACTGCTCATTTAACAGCAGAGGGAACTTTCCCAACAGAGGTGACTTTCCCAGGATTGAATAGTGGTTGCATTTTGGCAGAGTTGGGATAAACTAGGGTCTCCTAGCTCCTGGTGCAGTTTGTTGAGTTCTGTGTTTATCCTTACAAATAATGCTTTGTATTTATATCTCAACTGACAATTAAAACTTTTGAGCAGTAATTGCTTGGGGTTAGATGCTATCCAAATTGTTGCGTTTAATTTTGATTTATATACTTTCCCCCAAACTTTCACCTTACATACATTTTGTTATTTAGGACTTAATTCTTGCAGGAATATTCTCACTAAAGAAAAATTCTCAAGATGTTGAAATAAAAATAAAAACCTGCCGAGACTGGATATTTATGTGATCTAAATATAATATATAACCTAATATGTATGTGCATGTGTATATATTAGTAATTAATGCTCATGAAGCTCTATCAATAATATATCATGTGCAAATTAGTGTCTGAATTAATGTTGTATGGCTGAAGGTGGAAAAAGAAACCTATTTATTACATAATAAAATGTTTTTAATTGTTGGTGTAGTACAGCTTTATTACATACCATTACTTTTGGAAACACCAAACTTTTCATTCATCAAAAAATGTTATCAGTGACAGCAGTACTGAAAATACAACTAAAGAGTAACATTCCTGAAATGGTGGAAGAAAGTAAAATAAAGTGACATAGGTATGGTTTCAAATACAAAATAGAACATAATTAAGGAGCAGGTTTATAGAATAGTTTACCCAGATTCAGCTTTTTGAAGTCAGTTGTTTATATCAAGAGCTTTGTAGTGTTAGCTTGTATTTGTATTTAACTCAGAAATGAGAGCTTCTATAAAATTATTAAACCAAATTAAAAAAAATAAAGCTAGGCTCATTCTCCTTCTTTCTCTTGGTATTTAATTGAAAACACTTTTTTTAAATTCAACAGTTTCTTTTAACTGAAGCATAATTGTTTACACATATTTGGGAGGAAGAGTGTTGCCTATCAGTATTTGTGTACAATATGTGATGATCAAAATAATATCATTAGAATGTTCATTATTATAAATTGTGATTATTCTTTACCAACTTTTCCCTAACCCCCCTCCCTCAACCCTGTTCCCACCTGTAGTAACCATAGTTCTGTTCCCTCCTTCTGAAAGTTCAATGTGTTATTGTGGTCTTTCGTGCTTGCTTTCTTTCTTGCTTGCTTTTTTTCCTTCTTTATTCGTTTCCACTTATGAGTGAGGACATGTGGTATTTCTTTTTCTGCGCCCGATGTATTTCACTTAACATCTTTTTCTCCAAGCTCATCCATGCTGCTGTGAATGGCAGAATTGCATTCTTTTTTATGGGTTAGTAGTATTCCATTGTGTATATATACAACATTTTCCTTATCCAGTCATCCTCTAATGGATGTTTAGATTCGTTCCATATCTTGGCTATTTGAATAGAGCTGTGATGAACATGGGAGTGCATGTTTCCCATTTTCTTTTCTTTTCTTTTTTAAAAATTATACATACATGTGGGGTACAATGTTGATTTTCAATAGTTGTGTACAACGTGTGGTGTTTAGATTGGTATAGCTAGCTTATTCATTGTTACAATATGCATCATTCTTTGTGTCCATTGACCAATTCCTCCTTAGCCCTCATTCCTCCCCCTCCCCTCCCCTTTTCCACCTCTAGTTTTCTAAAAGTTCTATGTGTTAATGTGATTGTTGTTTCTTTCTTTCTTTCTCTCTATCTCTCTTTATTGTTCATTTGTTTATTTATGGATTCAGCTCCTGGTTATGAGTGAGAACCTGTGGTATTTCTTTTTCTGTACCTGGGTTGTTTTACTTAGGATAATTTTCTCCAGGCTCAGCCAGGTTATTGCAAATAATAGAATTTCATTCTTTTTTATGGCTGAATAGTATTCCATTGTGTATATATACCACAATTTCCTTATCCAGTCATCCATCGATGGACATTTAGATTGGTTCCTTCGCCAAGCTATTGTAAAAAGAGCTGCAATAAACATCGGAGTTCAGGTATCCCTTCAACCTGATGTTTTCCAGTTCTCTGGATATATCTCCAGGAGTGAGATTGCTGGATCATATGGTATTCTATCTGTAGTTGTTTAAGGAACCTCCATACTCTTCTCCATAACGGCTGTACTAATTTACAGTCCCACCAACAGTGCATGAGGGTTCCTCTCTCTCCACATCCTTGCCAGCGTTTGTTATTCTCTGTCTTTTTTATAATAGTCAGTCTGATTGGGATGAGATGATATCTCAAAGTGGTTTTCATTTGCATTTCTCTGATGATTAGTGATTTGAGCATTTTTTCATATACCTGTTGGCCATTTGAATGTCTTCCTTTGAGAAATGTCTATTCAGCTCCTCTGTCTATTTTTTAATTTGATGCTGCTGCTGCTGCTGATGATGATGACGATGATTTGCTGCAAAGTTGTCTGAGCTCTTTGTATATTCTGGATATTAATACATTGTCAGATGCATATTTTGCAAATATTTTCTCCCATTCTGTAGGATGTCTTTTCACTCTATTGATTGTTTCCTTTGCTGTGCAGAAGCTTTTTAGTTTGATATAATCCAATTTGCTTATTTTTTGTTGTTGTTGCCTGTGCTTTTGGCATGTTATTCATAAAGTCATTGCCCAGTCCTGAGTCCTGGAACATTTTCCCTATGCTTTATTCTAGGAGTTTTAAAGTTTCAAGCCTTATATTTAGGTCTCTAATCCATTTTGAGTTGATTTTGGTATATGGTGAGAGGTACTGATCAAGTTTCATTCATCTACAAATGGATATCCAGTTTTCCCAGCACCATTTATTGAAAAGGCAGTCTTTTTCCCAATGTATGTTCTTGGTGCCTTTGTCAAATATCAGTTGACTATAAATACGTGGGTTAATTTTTGAGTTCTCTTTTCTGTTCCATTGGTCCACTTGTCTGTTTTTCTGCCAGTACCATGCTATTTTCATTACTACAGATTTGTAATATAGTTTGAAGTCAGGACTCCATTCCTTTGGGTATATATCTAGCAGTGGGATTGCTGGATCATGTGGCGTCCTATCTGTAGTTGTCTGAGAAACCTCCATACTGTTTTCTGTAATGGCTGTATTAATTTACAGTCCCACCAACAGTGTAGAAGAATTTCCCTTTCTCCACATCCTTGCCAGCATTTTTTAATCTCAGACGTTTTTATAATAGCCAGTCTAACTACAATGAGATGATATTTCAATGTGGTTTTGATTTGTATTTCACTGCTGCTGAGTGATTTTGAGCATTTTTTCGTATGTCTGTTGGCCACTTGTATGTCTTCCTTTGAGAAATGCCTGTTCAGCTCCTTTGCCCATTTTTTAATTGCATTACTTATGTTTTTACTGTTAAGTTGTTTGAATTCCTTGTATATTCTGGATCTTAATCCCTTGCTGAATGCAGAGCTTGTAAATAGTTTCTCCCATTCTGTTAGTTGTCTTTTCACTCTGTTTCCTTTGCTGTGCAGAAGCTTTATAGTTTGATACAGTAGCATTTGTTTAATTTTTTGTTGTTGCTTGTGATTTCAGAATTTTATTCGTAAAGTCTTTGCCCAGTCCTACTTCCTGAAGTGTTTCCCCTATATTTTCTCTTAGTAGTTTTATAGTTTCAGGTCTTTTAATTTCTTTGTGTTGATTTTGGTATATGGTGAGTCCCTAATCAAGATCTTGCATATAAATAAATAACAGCTTCAGGTATTATCAGTTAACTGAATTTAGGTTGCACAGTAAAAGAATAGCCAAAAATTTTAAGTTGGGAAATGAGTAGAGAAACTGAGAATGTTGAGGCTAGGGGAAAGAAGTTTTGGGTGAGGGTAGATATAAACCCAAGAAAACTCTCTTTGCCCAACTTTTATTTCACTACTACATGTTATTAACATTTGCATAAATAAAAAGCTTCTGAAAATGATATTATGGGATTTGAATGGGAGAAGGAGAAGAATATTGGAAGGGAAAAATAATATAAGGAATATAAATGCTTATTGCCTTTACGTGTAGATGAGAAAACTCTCTGTAATTTTGAGTTAGAGTGAAAGCAGAAAGAATTTACCCGAGAGTTCCATATGGTAGTATGACGTGTATAATTGCCCCAGAAAGCAGGGGAAAAAAAATGGGGAATAGAATTGCATGGTTCTTGATGAAGTATATCGATGCACTGGAGAAAGCAAGTATATGGGTGTGAGTGATTAATCTTCAACTGAAGATAAAGGATGGAAGCCAGAGGGCCTCTTAGGCAGCATATAAGAGACTTTTATCTACTGATATCCAGAAAATGCTAGGGGTCAGGCTATGGAATTAATTATGAGAGTGACAGATCTCCAGGAAGGCTGAAGTTTTAGTCCCACCATGTCTACTATGCCAAGGTCACAGTCCTGGATTAAAAAGTGTGGGACTCTGAGACTTAGGATGAGGTTACTGGGGTTAATATACTCCAAAGCTTTGAAACTTTACCTCACCCTTAATCTGTGCCTCAGGAATGACCCATAATCCCCTGTGAGAGGCTACTGCTTCTGGACTTCCCCTTGCTTGAAGACAATGCTGATGGCTTCACCATGCAAATCAGCATGTGCTTCCCTCCCGATCGGCTCTTCACCTTCCTCTCTTACTATATGTTGAGTAATGAGGACTAAGTCACAACATAACCAGGGAAGTGCTGAGTCTACGAAGGGAGGAAAGAGAGAATATGTTGAAACAGCTGCAGAGCCTACATAACATATACCAGCAACTTATTCATGAATATGTCCGGATTTTATATTGAGAGTACTGAGTTAAGGGGGTGAAATTATTAATTTGGATAAGGGAGAGTTATAAAAAAAATGCTCTTGAAAGCACTTTTCCATGATATACAATTTAAAATATTGAGCAGGACCTAGAAAGATGTTTTTTACTGCTGCTAAGATAGCTGTTGGAAGTCTGGAGAAAGTGATGGCCTACAGAAGTGACATGGAAGTGCCACAACCCTTATATCAAATGGTAGTAAAAAAAAGATCAAAAGGCAAAGAAAATAGAGCATGTTAAAATGAATATGACCCACTAGTATTCTACATTCTTTGGGAGAGCCTAGAGGGAACCTGTATACTAAAGCAAATGCACCAGTGAGAGGGACACCAGCATCACTAAGATGTCTAGCATGGCTGTCCACTGTAAGGCCATGGCTGATAGTAGGAGCTGATAGAACTGGGATCTTTGATAAGAACGACAATGACAGAATCTTGAAATAATAGGGGCTCAGTAGCACATTTTAACTCACAGAAGCAAAGAGGGTATGATTACTGTAATGAGTGCCATGGTTGTAGTGGCAACTGGAGGTGGTAAATACTGAGTGTTAGAGAATCATGGAGATGTCTAATAGAACACAGCACCCTAGGAGCAAGACAGACTGAAAGTCAAAACAGTTATGATCAAATTATGTAACCAGTACATATCTAACATGGATGATCAGAAGGCTGAGGGCAGGTGTATTATAAGAAGCTCATAATTACTTGCTTAGTTTTTGGATCTGAGCCAGTTTTCAGACTTGCCAGTCCCTGACTGCAGGAGAGGCATAGCATCCAGGAGGAGGGATCCTGCAACACTGCAGCTTATGTACATGGTAATGATTCCCCCATCAGGGAGGATTAGGGCTGCTAATATACAGTGGGGGCAGGAAGCAATGTATTTGGCCTCCAGATAATTCACAGAGGAGTTTTATGGAAATCCCTTGCACAGTTTTGACTGTATACAGTTAAAGGTAGCACCCACAATCTAAGAAGGGTATGATGATCAAGGGCTAGGAGGCCTCTGCACCAGGTAAATCACCTAGACCAGCAGAGGCATAAGGTGAGGGTTCTTACTAGGAGGAGTAATAGAAGGAGGAGATTTGGGGTATCTGTTGTAGCCTCAAGACCAGTTGCAATAGTGGAGACTGCAGTTTGTTTCACTAATGTTCCTTTTGGGCATTGTCCTAGAAAAAGGGACCAACTAGAATCCTGGAAAAGTTGTTCCCAGAATTTATTATATAAAGAAAGTCTATCTAACTGGCACAAGGGATAGACTGTAGGGGTCATTGGGTTGTGCCACTAATATCTCCCCTTCAGGACAGAGGCACTCATTCCCCCTGCTGCAGGGAGCATGGTGGCTGCCAGCTCTTAGCGGAGTCTGTGCATGATTGCTCTTAACTGAATGGAGCAGGTTTTCGCCAGTCTCACTTTTTTCCCAAGAGCAACCTATATCCAATATCTGGTTGGCATGGGAGTATACAGTTCTGGTCACTTTGGTTCAAAGTTGGATCACTCTGAAGGGCAATGCCATCTCTGGAGCTCCTTATGGATCAGCTGAGACCTTTCCTGTAACTGAACTGCATGGCAATTCAATTTCTTTTCTGCCAATCCTACTTCCTTCACATTCCACAGGAGGTGATCCCAAGGCTTCATCCCATTAATCTTCCTACACACTAATATTCCTCTTAGTCTGTTTCCTGAGAAATCTGACAGACAACCTCACCTATTTTGAAGTTTTGATTTATGATAATAGCAACTAAATGTAAAACTCAACACCATATCAAAACTAAAAGCTCCATGTAAGCAAAAGCATCAGTTTAACTCACCAACATCTCTCCAGGAGTATTTGCTGAACAAATATTTGTTGAATGCATACATGGAACATGCATGAATGAAGTCCCTAGTCTAGTACCTGGAACATGCAAGAGACTGGTATATGATAGGAGTTGTGAATATCATTATATGTTGTTATTACTATTAGGATAGTGCACCTGATGTATGACAGTTTTTATCAAATGAATATTTTGATAGAAAGTGAATCTATTTCATAAGTGAAATAGCCAGACATAGAAAGACAAATACTGCTTGATTTCACTTATATGTGGAAACTTAAAAATGTCGAACCCATAAAAGCATAGGGTAGAATAGTGCTTTCCATCTGAATCATCCATGAGAGTTGAAGTCAACTTCTTTCAATCTCTTGTTAATGTTGATATTTTGACCTCCTATGAATCATGAATGTTCTTTTTTTTTGCAATAGTGTCAAAATTTTATTTTATTTTATTTTATATTTTGACTTTATTACACATTTAATTAAAAATTCCAAGCAAAACCGAAGACAAATTATTCAAGTTATTTAGTAAAATATTATTTAATTTCAATGAAGACACACAGGCCACCATGAGAACATGCAATTAAAGGACATGGAACAGTCTGGATATGTGAAATAGAGAAGTTTGAAACAACATGAAAGTTTATTTTTAGAGATAGTTAATACATTGTGGCAAATCTGCAAATAGAATCATATATAGCTATAAAGAATTAGGTAGCTGTATGTCATCAAATACGTCCAAGACAATGTTTTTAAATTAATTAATTTATTTATTATGAATATTCATGAGATACAAAGCTGATTGCCCACTTCTGGCCCATGATGTGGGGGCCAGATTCATACTGGGGGCATATCCATTACAAGAAATTATTTTTGTACCCTTTGTCCCCTCCCAATTATCCCCCAGCCTCCCTCTCCTCTGAACACCAATTTGTAGCCCTAGCAATGTTCCCTCCCTCTGTTGGATCATGGCACTACTGTGGTCTTTCTTTCCTTCCTTCTTTTCTCTCTTAGCCCCCACATAAGAATGAGCACACGCAGTGAGTTATTGAGCCCCTAAGATGGACTAGGTGACTCTTTTATGAACTTCATCTAGTTAATTCTCTCAAGTTAGCTGGAAATAGATATGGTCATTAGCAATGTACTCATCAGCAATACAGTGATCTGAAATAAAGCATTACGTGCCCCTAGTCATCCCTCTGTGCTTTGTTTCTTTCACTCAAAGTAAGTTTCTCCAGGTTCATCCATGTTGTTGCAAATGGGAGTATTTCATTCTTTTTTATGGCAGAGTAGTATTCCATAGTGTATATGTATCACAGTTTCCTTATCCAATCATCTATTGATGGATATTTAGGTTGGCTCCATATCTTGGCTATTGTAAACAGAGCTACAATAAACATGGGAGTGCAGGTATCTCTTCGACATGATGATTTCCATTCCTCTGGATATATACCCAGAAGAGGGATTGCTGGATCATATGGAAGATCCGTCTGTAGTTGTTTGAGAAACCTCCAAATTGTTTTCCAAAGTGGTTGTTATACTTTATAGTCCCACCAACAGTGCCGTAGTGTTCCCTTCTCTCCGCACCCTTGCCAGCATTCGTTATTCACCATCTTTTTGATCATAGCCCGTCTAACTGGGGTGAGGTGGTATCTCAATGTGGTTTTAATTTGCAATTCCCTGATGACTAGTGATGTTGAGCATTTTTCGTGTATCTGTTGGCCATTCGTATGTCTTCTTTTGAAAAATGTCTATCAGCTCCTTTGCCCATATTTTAATTGGGTCATTTATTTTTTTTACTGTATAATTGCTTGAGTTCTATGTATTCTCTGGTTATTAGTCCCTGGTTGGATGCACAGTTGGCAAAAAATTTCTCCCACTCTGTAGGTTGTCTTTTCACTTTGTTGATTGTTTCTTTTGCTGTGCAGAAACTTTTTAATTTGATATAGTCTCATTTGTTTATTTTTTCTTTTGCTGCTTGTGCTTTTGGGCTCATGTTCATAAAGCCTGTGCCCAGACCTAACTGCTGAAGTGTTTCATCTATATTTTCCTTTAGTAATTTTACAGTTTCGGGTCTTATACCTAGGTCTTTAATACATTTTGAGTTGATTTCAGTGTATGGTGAGAGATGCATATCTAGTTTCATTCTTCTGCATATGGATATCCAGTTTTCCCAGTGCCACTTGTTGAAGAGGCAATCTTTTCCACAATGTAGATTTTTGTTACCTTTGTCTAATATCAGATGGCTGTAAGCCTGAGGAGTGATTTCTGGTTCTCAATTCTACTCTACTGGTCTGAATGTCTATTTTTATACCAGTACCATGCTGTTTTGCTTACAACAGCTTTGTAGTATAATTTGAAGTCTGGCAAAGCTATGCCTCTGGCTTTGTTTTTTTTGCTCACAATTGCTTTCACTATTTGGGGTCTTTTGTTTTTCTGTATGAAATGTAAGATTGTTTTTTCCATTTCCGTGAAGGATGTCATTGGTATTTTGATGGGGATTGCATTGAATCTGTAGATTGCTTTCACAATGTTAATTCTTCCAATCCAAGAGCATGGAATGTCTTTCCATCTTTTTGTGTCTTCTTTATTTTCTTTCAAAAGTGGTTTGTAATTCTCATTGTAGAGGTCTTTCACCTCCTTGATTAAATTGATCCATAGGTATTGTGTATTTTTGGTGGCAATTGTGGTGGCAATTGTAAATGGGCTTTCTTTATTTCTCTTTCTGTTAATTCATTATTTGAGTATATAAATGCTACTGATTTAGGGGCACTTAATTTGTATCCTGCAATGTTACTGAAATTATTAACCAGCTCTAGGAGTTTTTTGATAGAGTCTTTAGGTTTTTCTATATATAGTATCATGTCATCTGCAAATAGGGAAAGTTTGACTTCATCTTTTCCAATCTAGATTCCCTTTATTTCTTTCTCTTGCCTGATTGCTCTAGCTAGTACCTCCAGTACTATGTAGAATAGAAGTGGTGAGAGTGGAAATCCTTGTTTTGTTCCTGTCCTTAAGGGGAAGGCATTCAATTTTTCCCCATTCAGAATATTACTGGTGGTGGGCTTGTCATAAATGGCTTTTATTGTGTTAAGATATTTTCCTTCTATATCTAATTTGTTGAGAGTCTTTATCATGAAGGAATGTTGAATTTAGTCAAATGCTTTTTCAGCATCTATTGAGATGATCATATGGTCTTTGTGCTTGAGCTTGTTGATGTGATGTATCACCTTTATTGACTTTCATATGCTGAACCATCCTTGCATCCCTGGGATGAATCCAACTTGATCATAGTGTATATTTTTTTAATATGTTGCTGTATTCTAATTGCTAATATTTTGTTGAGGATTTTAGCATCTAGGTTCATCAAGGATATCGGCCTGTAATTTTCTTTTTTTGTTGTGTCTTTATCAGGTTTTGGTATTAGAGTTATGTTGGCCTCACAGAATGAGTTTTGGAGAGTAGCATCTGTTTTCAATTTTTTGGAACAGTTTCATGAGAATTGATATTAAACTCTTTAAAAGTTTGATAGAATTCAGCTGTAAAGCCATCCGGACCGAGACTTTTTTTTGTTGGAAGATTGCTAATTACCACTTCATTCTCCTTGCTTGTTATTGGTCTGTTCACATTTTCTATCTCTTCTTGGTTCAGTCTTGGTAATTTATATGTGTCTAAAAACTTATCCATATCTTCCAAATTTTTAAATTTGTTGTCATAGAGTTGTTTCTAATAGTCTCTAATGATTCTTTGTATTTCTGTGGTGTCAGTTGTAATGTCTCTGTTCTCATTTCTGATTTTTGTTATTTAGGTCTTCTCTCTCCTGTTTTTTGTTAATCTAGCTAATGGTGTGTCTATTTTGTTTATCTTCTCAAAAAACCAACTTTTAGTTTTGTTGATATTTTCTATTGTTTTTTGGGTCTCTATTTCATTTAGTTCTGCTCTGATCTTAGTTATTTCTTTCCATCCACTGCCTTTAGGTTTGGATTGTTGTTTTTCAAGTTCCTTGAGGCATAGTATTAGGTCATTTATTTGGAGTCTCTCCGTTTTTTGATATAAGCATTAACTGCAATAAATTTGCCTCTTAGTACTGCATTTGCAGTATCCCACAAGTTTTGGTATCATGTATCTTTATTTTCATTAGTTTCTAGAAATTTTTTGATTTCCTGTTTTATTTATTCTTGGCCCCATAGGTCATTCAGGACCCTATTATTTATTTTCCATGTATTTGTATAGCTTCCAGTTATTTCCTTATTGTTTTTCTCTGATTTTAGTCTATTGTGGTCTGAAAAGATTGTTGGAATGAATTCACTTTTTAAAAATTTGTTGAGACTAGATTTGTGATCTAATATGTGGTCTATGTTGGAGAATGTGCAATGAGCTGATAAGAAAGTGTATTCTTTAGCTGTTGGGTGAGATGTTCTATATATACCTGCCAAGTTCAGTTGGTCTAGGGTGTAGACTAACTGTGTCTCTTTGTTGACTTGTTGCCTGGAAGTCCTGTCCCATACTGAGAGAGGGGTGTTCAGATCACCCACTATTAATGTATTAGGTCCTATCTTCTTCTTTAGGTCTAAGAGTGTTTGCTTAATATATCTGGGTGCTCCAGTATTGGGTACATACATGTTTATGATTGTTATGTCTTCTAACTGGATAGTTCCCTTTATCATTATATAATAGGCTTCTTTGTCTTTTTTAATGTTTTTTGGTTTAAGTTCTATTTTGTCTGATATAAGAATAGCTACTCCTGCTTGTTTTTGGTTTCCACTTGCATCTTTTTCTATCCCTTTACTTTTAGTCTATGAGTGTCTTAACAGGTGAGGTGGGTCTCTTGAAGACAGCATATACTTGGGTCTAGCTTTTTAATCCAGTCAGTCTGTGTCTTTTGAATGGGAAGTTTAGTCCATTCACATTTAGAGTACCTATTGAGAAATGTGTAATTCCTGTCATTTAATTGCTAGTTGTTTAGGTGGTTTAAGTATCTTTTGATCATTATTTCCCCTTTTACTTCTCTTCTTCAATGTGGGTTGGGAATTTAAGGCAGAATAATTTAGCTTCTTTCTTTTCTTGCTGGCATTTTTGTTTTAACTGTGGGTTTTTCTCTTTCTTGTATATTCGTGATGATGGTTACTGTTATTCAGATTCCAGATGAATTACTCCCTTGAGAATTTCTTGCAGGGCTGGTTGTGTAGTGGTGAACTCCCACTACTTTTGTTTATCTGGGAAATACATTATTTCTCCTTCATTTCTGAAGGAGAGCCTTGCTGGGTAAAGAATTCTTGGCTGACAGTTTTTTTTTCTTTTAGTATTTGGAATATATCATTCCACTTTCTTCTGGCCTGTAGGGTTTCGGATGAGAAGTCTGCTATTAGTTTGATGGGGGTTCCCCTATAAGTGACCTGATGCTTTTCCCTTGCTGTTTGTAGAATTCTCTCTTTTTCTTTGAGCTTTGTGAATTTAACTATAACATGTCTTACAGAGGATCTTTTTGGGTTGAATCTGTTTGGGAACTTTTGAGCTTCCTGGATCTGAAGGTCTGTATCTCACCCTACACCTGGGAAATTTTCTGCTACTATTTCCTTGAGCAGGTTTTCAATACCTTTTCCTTTGCCTGTTCTTCAGGAATACCCATAATTAGGATGTTAAGCACTTGAGGTTGTCTGCTATCTCTTGTAGGTTTTCCTCATTATTTTTAATTCTTTTTTTCCTTTTCTTTGTCTGCCTGACTTCTTTCAAAAAGACCATCTTCAAGCTCTGAAATTCTTTCTTCTGCTTGCCCTACCCTGCTGCTCAAGCTCTCACTCATTTTTTTTTTAATTTCTTTGAGTGAGTCTTTCATTTCTAGATATTCTGCTATACTCCTTTTTTATGGTATTCATCTCTTTGTAAATTTCTTCCTTCATATTCTGGATGTTTTTTCTTGTTTCATTGTGTTCTCTAATTGAGTCTTCCTTTATTTCAAGTTTTCTTAAGATCGTTGCTTGAAATTCTTTTTCAGACATTTCAAGGATTCCCTTTTCCATGGAGTCTGACTTTGGGGCATTACTGTATCTTTTCAGTGGTGTCATTTCTTCTTGATTGTTTGTGCTTCTAGTGTTTTTTCACTGATGCTTGGTCATTTGGTAGGGTTTTTGCTTCTCCTATTATACTGGGGTTGGCTGTGGAGTGGCCTTGGTCACTACTGTGGGGGGTGAATTGTCTTTGCTTGACAGTAGATGTGGTGTTGGTTACGTTAAACCACCTTGGTTCCCATTCCAAACTCTGTGGTTGTAGAATGAGCCCTTAGCATATGGTGTTCTGCTGGGCCAGACTCGGTGGTTCAGAACCATAGACTGGTGCTCCCTCCTGGCTCTGAGGTGGGATGAGGGTCCACCTGGAGCCACGTGGTTCTGATGGCTGATGTTGCTGCCAACCACTGCCGGTGGCCTCACCTGCATGGTGCTGGTTCAGCCCATGGGGGTGGGGCCTAGAGCTCCCCACCTGCCTGGGTCCAAGGTGGTGGGGTGAGGGAGTCATGGGGAGCCACAGTTCCACTGGCTGGCATTGGCATGCTCACCCATGCGATGCCAGTTCAGGGGGCAGGGGCAGGTCCTGGAGGTCCCCCCCTGCCTGGGTCCGAGGCGGTAGTATGAAGGTCCACGTGTAGCCACCTGATTCGGCTGTCTGGTGCTGCTGCCAGCTGCTGCCGGCCACTTCCAGAGGGCTACTTTAAAAACGTATTGGTTTCTCAGTAGTTACTTTTATTATGTTGCTGATTAAGATTCCTAAGCAGAAAGATGTTCGTGGGGAAAGTGGTCCTCAGGGATCACACAGCTGTGGCCTGGCATCCCACGACTGCCCATGAATGTTCTTAATGGTATCTATAGATGAATCGTTTCCAAAAGGTTTTCAATTTACTTTTCCCAGATCTATCAGAGGAATCACTATCTATGAAAGCTATATATTTTTAAAAATGTATTTCTTATATAATAAGATTTGAAATTTGAAATTACTCTTTGATCCATGGGCTGCAAAAAGGATGTTGTGTTAGCAGGCAAGAAGACATTACATCTCCTTATACATCTTCATCAACACTCTTGGGTGAATGTGTACATTGACAATGAGCAGTGATATTTTGGAAGGAATCTTTTTTCTGAGCAGTAGGTCCAAACAGTAGACTTAAATATTCAGTAAACCACACTGTAAATGGATATGCTATCATCCAGGATTTGTTGTTTCATTTATAGAGCACAGGCAGAGTAGATTTAGAGTAATTTTTAAAGGCTCTAGGATTTGGGTAATGGTAAGTCAGCATTGGCTTTCAATGTAAATTTGCCAATTGCAGTAACCCCTAAGAAGAGAAATAGCCTGTCCTTTGGAGCTCTGAAGCCAGGCATTGACTTCTTTGTAGCTATGAAAGTCCTAGATGGCATCTTCTTCCACCAGAACATTGTTTCATTCACACTGAAAATCTGTTGCTTAGTGTAGCAACCTTCATCCATTATCTGAGCTAGATCTTCTGGATGACTTCCTGCATCTTCTTCACCAGCACTTGCTACTTTACCTTGAACTTTTAAGTTGTGGAGATGGCTTCTTTCTTTAAACTTCATGAACCAACCTCTGCTAGCTTCAATTTTTTTTCTTTCTTTTCTTTTCTTTTTCTTCTTCTTTTTTTTTTTTTTTTTTTTCTGCAGCTTCCTTACCTCTCTCAGCCTTCATAGAATTGAAGGGAGTTAGCATCTTGCTCTGTATTAGGTTTTTGCTTAAGGGAATGTTGTGGCTGCTGTGATCCATCCAGACTATTAAAACTTTCTCCAAATCAGCAATAAGGCTGTTTCATTGTCTTATCACTCATAGCTTCACATAATTACCTTGTGTCTGTGTGTGTGTGTGTGTGTGTGTGTGTGTGTGTGTGTGTGTGTGTGGTGAGAACTCTTAAAAACTATTTGCTTATCAATTTTCAAAATGCAATACAGTGTTATTAACTATAGTACAATAGATCTCTTGAACTTCTTCTTATCAGAGATTTTGTATTTTTTGGCCAATATCTCCCCAACCCGCAGCAGCCGCAGTCCTTGGTAACCACCATTCTATTCATTTTTTCCAGAAGTTCAACTTTTTTTGATTTCACATCTAAGTGAGATCTTGCAGTATTTGTCTTTCTGTGCACAGCTTATTTCACTTAATATAATGTCCAAGTTCATCCATGTTGTCACAACTGACAGAATTTGCTTCTTTTTAAAACCTGAATAGTATTCCATTGTATACATATACACCACATTGTCATTATTCATTTGTCCATCAGACACTCATCTGACTCATTTTGTACAGAAGCCAAATCTCATGCTTAAGCCAAGATTAAGGAGCTAAAATGCTCTAATATGTGTACGTGTGTGTATCAGGGAAGACGGAAAGTGGCATCATGCTTTTTTCATGTATTTACCATTAAATTACAGAAACATTCCTAAATAATCCTGTAAGTTGAATTTATGCTCATTGGCTAGGTGGGAAAACTTTTTCAATAGAGTTAAATTCTGCATTTTGAATATGTGTATAGTGTACAGGCATATCTCTTTTTATTGTGCTTTACTTTATTGAACTTTGCAGACTTTCCGTTTTTTGCAAATTGAAGGTTTGTGGCAACCCTGTGTGGAGAAAATCTGTCAGTGCCATTTTTCTCTAAAGACTCAGGTGATCATTAGCATTTTCAAAAATAAAGTATTTTTAATTAAGTTATGTACTTTTTTAGATGTAAAACTATTGTACATTTAATAGATTACATGTAAATATAACTTTTATATGAACTGGGAAAACAAAAAAAAAATTGTGTGACTCACTCTATTGCAATATTTGCTTTATTGCAGTTATCTGGAACCTAACCTGCAATATTTCTGAGGTATGTCAATATCGATTAGGATTAGTTGTGACAACACATAATGGAAAATCAAACATAACAAAGATTCTCTCTCACATAAATAAGTCCAAAGGTCAAAGCTGATATAGCAGTAGCAGTCATAAGAGCCCCAGGCTTTCTCTATCTGCTCAACTGCTCTAGTACTGGTTTTTATTTATTTATTTATTTATTTTTATTTATTTTTTTTTAAATTTTATTTTGTCGATATACATTGTGGCTGATTATTGCTCCCCATCACCAAAACCTCCTTCCCTTCTCCCTCCCCCCCTCCCCCCCAACAATGTCCTTTCTGTTTGCTTGTCGTATCAACTTCAAATAATTGTGGTTGTTATATCTTCTTCCCCCCCCCAGTTTGTGTGTGTGTGTGTGTGTGTGTGTGTGTGTGTGTGTGTGTGTGTGAATTTATATATTAATTTTTAGCTCCCACCAATAAGTGAGAACATGTGGTATTTCTCTTTCTGTGCCTGACTTGTTTCACTTAATATAATTCTCTCAAGGTCCATCCATGTTGTTGCAAATGGCAGTATTTCATTCGTTTTTATACCTGAGTAGTATTCCATTGTGTAGGTGTACCACATTTTCCGTATCCACTCATCTGATGATGGCCATTTGGGCTGGTTCCAACTCTTGGCTATTGTAAAGAGTGCTGCGATAAACATTGGGAAACAGGTATACCTTCGACTTGATGATTTCCATTCCTCTGGGTATATTCCCAACAGTGGGATAGCTGGGTCGTATGGTAGATCTATCTGCAATTGTTTGAGGAACCTCCATACCATTTTCCATAGAGGCTGCACCATTTTGCAGTCCCACCAACAATGGATGAGAGTTCCTTTTTCTCCGCAGCCTCGCCAGCATTTATCGTTCATAGTCTTTTGGATTTTAGCCATCCTAACTGGGGTTAGATGGTATCTGAATGTGGTTTTGATTTGCATTTCCCGGATGCTGAGTGATGTTGAGCATTTTTTCATATGTCTGTTGGCCATTTGTATATCTTCCTTAGAGAAATGCCTACTTAGCTCTTTTGCCCATTTTTTAATTGGGTTGCTTGTTTTCTTCTTGTACAGTTGTTTGAGTTCCTTATATATTCTGGATATTAATCCTTTGTCAGATATATAATTTGCAAATATTTTCTCCCACTCTGTTGGTTGTCTTTTAACTCTGTGAATTATTCCTTTTGCTGTGCAGAAGCTTTTTAGTTTGATATAATCCCATTTGTTTATTTTTCCTTTGGTTGCCCGTGCTTTTGGGGTCGTATTCATGAAGTCTGTGCCCAGTCCTATTTCCTGAAGTGTTTCCCCTATGTTTTCTTTAAGAAGTTTTATTGTCTCAGGGTGTATATTTAAATCCTTAATCCATTTTGAGTTGATTTTAGTATATGGTGAGAGGTATGGATCTAGTTTCATTCTCCTGCATATGGATATCCAGTTATCCCAGCACCATTTGCTGAAGAGGCAGTCCCTTCGCCAGTGAATAGGCTTGGTGCCTTTGTCAAAGATCAGATGGCAGTAAGTGTGTGGGTTGATTTCTGGATTCTCTATTCTATTCCATTGGTCAGTGTGTCTGTTTTTATGCCAGTACCATATTGTTTTGGTTATTATAGCTTTGTAGTATAGCTTAAAGTCAGGTAGTGTTATGCCTCCAGCTTTATTTTTTTTGCTCAGCATTGCTTTGGCTATGCGTGGTCTTTTATTGTTCCATATAAATGTCTGGATAGTTTCTTCCATTTCTGAGAAAAATGTCTTTGGAATTTTGATGGGGATTGCATTGAGTTTGTATATCACTTTGGGTAGTATGGACATTTTCACTATGTTGATTCTTCCAATCCAAGAGCTTGGGATATCTTTCCATCTTCTTGTTTCCTCTCTAATTTCTCTCAGCAGTGGTTTGTAGTTCTCATTATAGAGATTTTTCACCTCCTTGGTTAACTCAATTCCTAAGTGTTTTATTTTTTTGGTGGCTATTGTAAATGGGCCGGCTTTCTTGATTTCTCTTTCTGCATGTTCACTATTGGAGAAAAGAAATGCTACTGATTTTTGTGTGTTGATTTTGTATCCTGCTACTGTGCTGAAATCATTTATCAATTCCAACAGTTTTTTTGTAGAGGTTTTAGGCTGTTCGATATATAGGATCATGTCATCTGCAAACAGGGACAGTTTGACTTCATCTTTTCCAACCTGGGTGCCCTTTATTTCCTTCTCTTCTCTGATTGCTCTGGCTAGTACTTCCAACACTATGTTGAATAGGAGTGGTGAGAGTGGGCATCCTTGTCTAGTTCCTGTTCTTAAAGGAAAAGCTTTCAGCTTTTCCCCATTCAGGATGATATTGGCAGTGGGTTTGGCATATATGGCTTTAATTATGTTGAGATACTTTCCCTCTATACCTAACTTATAGAGGGTCTTTGTCATGAATGAGTGCTGAACTTTATCAAATGCTTTTTCAGCATCTATAGATATGATCATATGGTCCTTGTGTTTGAGTTTATTAATATGGTGTATCACATTTATTGATTTGCTTATGGTGAACCAACCTTGCATCCCTGGGATGAATCCCACTTGATCGTGATGAATAATTTTACGTATGTGTTGCTGTATTCTGTTTGCTAGTATTTTAGTGAGGATTTTTGCATCTATATTCATCAAGGATATTGGCCTGTAGTTTTCTTTTTTGGTTCTATCTTTACCTGGTTTTGGTATCAGGATGATGTTTGCTTCATAGAATGAGTTTGGGAGATTTGCGTCCGTTTCAATCTTTTGGAATAGTTTGTAAAGAATCGGTGTCAATTCCTGTTTGAATGTTTGGTAAAATTCTGCAGTGAATCCATCTGGTCCTGGGCTTTTCTTTGTTGGGAGCCTTCTGATAACAGCTTCAATCTCCTTTATTGTTATTGGTCTGTTCAAATTTTCTAAGTCTTCACGGTTCAGTTTTGGGAGCTTGTGTGTGTCCAGAAATTTATCCATTTCCTCCAGATTTTCAAATTTGTTGGCATATACTTGTTTATAGTAGTCTCGAATGATTCCTTGTATTTCAGATGAATCAGTTGTAATATCGCCTTTTTCCTTTCTCATTTTTGTTATTTGAGTCTTCTCTCTTCTTTTTTTTGTTAGCCATGCTAATGGTTTGTCAATTTTATTTATCTTTTCAAAAAACCAACTTTTTGATTCGTTGATCTTTTGAATTGTTTTTTGGTTTTCAATTTCATTCAGTTCTGCTCTGATCTTAATGATTTCTTTCTGTCTGCTAACTTTAGGTTTGGATTGTTCTTGTTTCTCTAGTTCTTTAAGGTGAAGTGTTAGTTTGTTCACTTGCCATCTTTCTATTCTTCTGAAGTGAGCGTTTAATGCAATAAATTTTCCCCTCAATACTGCTTTTGCAGTATCCCACAGGTTTTGGTATGATGTATCATTGTTTCCATTAGTTTCAATAAACTTTTTGATTTCCTGCTTGATTTCTTCTTGGACCCATATGTCATTAAGTAGAATGCTGTTTAATTTCCATGTGTTTGTATAGTTTCCAGAGTTTCGTTTGTTATTAATTTCTAGTTTTAATCCATTGTGGTCTGAGAAGATACAAGGGACAATTCCAATTTTTTTGAATTTATTGAGACTTGATTTGTGACCTAATATGTGATCTATTCTGGAGAATGATCCATGTGCTGATGAGAAGAATGAATATTCTGAGGTTGTTGGGTGGAATGTTCTGTAGATATCTGCCAATTCCAATTGGTCTAGAGTCTTGTTGAGATCTTGTGTTTCTCTACTGATTCTTTGCCTAGATGATCTGTCTAATATTGACAGTGGGGTGTTCAGGTCCCCTGCTATTATGGTATTAGTGTCTATTTCCTTCTTTAGGTCTAATAGAGTTTGTTTTATAAATCTGGCTGCTCCAACATTGGTTGTGTACATATTTATGATTGTTATGTCTTCTTGATGGAACAGTCCTTTTATCATTAAGTAGTGTCCCTCATTGTCTCTTTTTATGGGTTTTAGTTTAAAGTCTATTTTGTCAGATATAAGAATAGCTACTCCAGCTTGTTTTTCTTTTCTGTTTGCATGGTAAATCTCTTTCCATCCTTTCACTCTTAGTCTGTGTGAATCTTTATGGGTGAGGTGGGTCTCTTGTAGGCAGCATATAGTTGGGTCCTGCTTTTTGATCCAGTCAGACAGTCTGTGTCTTTTAATTGGGGAATTTAAGCCTTTTACATTAAGAGTTGTTATTGAAAGGTGTTGATTTATTCCTAGCATTTTATTCGTTGTTTGGTTGTCTTAGGTGTCTTTTGTTCCTTGCTTTCTGATTTACTGTTTGGTTTCTGTGTTTGTTGGTTCCTTAGGTTGTAGACAGTGTTTTTGTTAGCTTGTTTTCTCTTCATGAATGCCATTTTTATTATACTATCGGGTTTAGATTTTTCTTGGGTTTTTATGGCAGTGGTAGTTATTTTTCAGGAACCAAACCCAGTACTCCCTTGAGGATTTCTTGTAAGGGTGGTCGTGTGGTAGTGAACTCCCGCAGTTTTTGTTTGTCTGAGAAATATACTATTTGCCCCTCATTTCGGAAGGATAGCCTTGCAGGGTAGAGTATTCTTGGCTGGCAATCTTTGTCTTTTAGTATTTTGAAAATATCATCCCATTCCTTTCTAGCTTTTAGGGTTTGTGATGAAAAGTCTGATGTTAACCTGATTGGGGCTCCCTTATAGGTGATTTGACGCTTCTCTCTTGCAGCTTTTAAGATTCTCTCTTTGTCTCTGAGTTTTGCCAATTTGACTATGACATGTCTTGGAGAAGGCCGTTTTGGTTGAATACATTTGGAGATCGTTGAGCTTCCTGGATCTGGAGATCTGTGATTTTTCCTATACCCGGGAAGTTTTCTGCCACTATTTTTTGAATATGTTTTCAATGGAATCTCCATTTTCCTACCCTTCTGGAATACCCATGACTCGGATATTTGAGTGCTTAAGGTTGTCTGATATCTCTCTCAGATTTTCTTCAATGTCCTTGATTCTTTTTTCTTTCTTTTCGTCTGCTTGTGTTATTTCAAACAGCCCATCTTCAAGTTCAGAGGTTCTCTCTTCAACTTCGACAAGCCTGCTGGTTAAACTCTCCGTTGTGTTTTTTATTTCGTTGAATAACTTCTTCAGTTCAGCAAGTTCTGCTACATTTTTTTTCAGGACATTGATTTCCTTGTATATTTCCTCTTTCAGATCCTGTATACTTTTCCTCATTTCATCATGATGTCTAGCTGAGTTTTCTTGTATCTCATTCAGTTTCCTTAGAATTATCACTCGAAATTCCTTATCTGTTATTTCAAGGGCTTCTTGTTCTATAGGATCTAGAGTTTGAGATTTATTAACTTTTGGTGGTGTACTTTCTTGATTTTTTGTATTTCTGGTATCTTTTTTTTGGTGTTTATTCATTGTGGCCGGGGGTTTCACAGTCCACCGGTTTGAGACTAATGACTAACTAGGATGTTGCTATGGTTGCCAATTTCGTATGGCTCCCTCCGTGACTGTTCAGTTGGCCTCTAGTGCCTTGTGTGTGTGGTTGCCTCGGGTCTTGGGCTTCTCCGGGGAGCCACCTTTCTGGTCAGCTTGGACTCTGCTGGGCTGGTGGATCACGTACCACAGGGTGTGTGATCTCTGTTGAGCTTTCACTTCCTGTGCAGGACTTCTCCCTGTTCCGTGTGCTCTGGCCCAGGCTGTTAGATCGTGCAGTGTCGACCCCACCGGGTGTGTGGTTTCTGTCGAGTCTCCGCCTCCCTGGCCGCACGTCTCCCCCCTCTGTGCACACTGTGCTGGGCTGGGGCGTGTCTTCTGCACCCCTTGTCTATCAGCTGGGCCTTCAAGACCCTGCTCAGCACCGCCTCGCCCAGGAAGTCTACCAGGTTTCTGCTAGGCACAGACGACCGGTCTCTCTGGGTGCCTTTGTAGCATTATGTAGATCTTTCTCGGGTCTTGTTCACCTTTGTATCCCCCCAGTATAAACCAAGTCTAGCGCCCACCTGCAGCCTGCTCTCTGGCAGGTTCAAGCGGGCCTGGGAACTCTCCTACCACACTATTCCCAACCAGAAATTCGTTAGGCTTTTTTCCAAACTGGTGGCTGCAGAGATGGTATCTGCCTCCCAGTAACAGGAAGTTTACCTGGGGCCGGAGTCCCGGGTGTGGTGGAGTGACAGTCGGCCCGCCCGTACTTCCTTGCCCTCCCGACACTGGCCGGGGACGCCCCCCACCACCAGCCCCGCCAGAGAACCGTGGAGGGTTTGCGAGCGGAGGCCGGTCTGCAGGCTCTGGAAAGCCCTGCGCCAGGCCAAGCAGGTGGAGGGCTCAGTGATCGCCGAGCTGGGCGGGCCTGCCCGCACCTGAGAAAATGGAGGCAGCACCGGGGCGGTGAGTGGCCTGGTGGTGCAGGCGGGAGCCCCGTGGGCATCCACCCCCCGCACAGAGCTGTGCCAGGGGTCACTCACAGTGCTGTGCCAGGTCCGGCGCTCACTCTGTCTCTGGTTTGTTGCCTTCCCAGTTCTCAGCCGCTGCCGCCTCAGGCTGTTCAGTCGCGGCGCGGCTCGGGTGCTCCCAGGAATCTTCTTTTTTTTTTTTTTTTTTTGTCGTTTTTTCGTGACCGGCACTCAGCCAGTGAGTGCACTGGTCAGTCCCATATAGGATCCGAACCCGCAGCGGGAGCGTTGCTGCGCTGCCAGCGCAGCACTCTACCAAGTGTGCCACGGGCTCGGCCCCCAGGAATCTTCTTTAATGCCGGCCTGAAACCTCGAATCCTGAATAGGGCAGCTGGCCGCCTTCAGCGCAGCCCCGGCCTCCGGGATCCTGTCTGCATCCACAGCAGCCCTGGCGCCATGTTCCCTGTTTAGAGACTCGCTTTTGCAGCTAAGAAACAGTTCTTTTCCTGCTCCACACTTCAAAGCTGTTGCCTGTAAATGAGGCAGCCTCTCCTGCCGGGGGTAAAGTGGCAGTCACCCCCCACGACCGGCCAGCAGTAGCAGTCCTCCCTTAAGAGATGGCAAGAGGAAGGTCCACAAATTTCCCGGCTGCCTGAGGCCCAGTGGCCACCTTTTCCACCTCACCTACTCTGCGCCAGCCGCCGCAGCCGCCGCCATCTTGAAAACCCTTAGTACTGGTTTTTAAATTTAGGAATACCTCATGTTTTCATATGGATGCTGGAGCTCCGGCAGTCTCATCATTATTTTAGGCAGTATGAAGGAGAAAGAGAAAAATAAAAAAGGCATTTATCTTAGCTGAATCAGCTCTCTTAAAACAATCTTCATAGAAATCCCATAAAACTCATTTATTCTTTTCTCATTGGCTAGATCTTATTACGTGTCAACAGTCATGACAAGAGAGGATGGTAAATTTAACAACTAGGTGCATTGCAGTCCCAAATAAAATGGGTTCCTTACAAAGAAAAAGGGAGAGAATGGGTTTTTCATGAAAATGGTAAATTTTACCAAGATATTTTATCTCCAAATAGCAGAAAACCTAACTGAATGTGAGTCCAATAAAGATTTGTTTGTTATCTCAGGTAACAATAAATAAATAACAATATGGTAGTTTTAGAGTTTAGCATGGCTGTGTCATTCTGAATGCTGGCATTTCTTCTTGGGCAGATCCTCTCATGGTCCAAATTCTAGACTTCCCGTGCAGACTGCCATGTGCAGAGGCAAAAAGCGGAGACGTTACCTCTATTTATGAACTGAAAAACAAAACAAAACAAAACTTCTCTAAGCTTCCCAACAGTCCTTCTTTCATGTATCATTGCCCAGCATTTTGTTTGACAGTCATGTCTGCAGGACCAGATACAACATTTGCAGGACCAAAGGCCAACTGAAAATGTAGGGCTCCTGACTCAAAATTAAGGGTTTCAAGAAGAGGGTGGCAGAATATTAAACTAAGCACAAAGCCCTTTTAGCTATGCCTGTGAAGTCAGTCCTTTTTTCCTGAACAGAGAAGCTAGCAAGGAGAATGAGCTCAGCATGATAGGCTTAGATCTACAAAGATTCACAACCTGGGCTAGAGGGGGTCTGGCCTCTCATGGATAATATGCCCTGTGTAGAAGAAAGTAAACAAATTCAAGTTCTGTTGTGAAGGGGAATGGGTCCAATGCTTTTTGTATAGGCAGTCATGGTTTGTCACCCAGGATATTAGGATGAATTTGGGGTTATCTTCTCCTGGAGAGAGAAAACAGTGTTGGCTCCCAACTACCATCAATCATGCTAATAAATATATATAATTAGTTAACTCATATTTAAATGAAAAAAAAAAAACAAAATAAAAAAGATCTACTAGCTTTGTTTTTTTGATTATTCATATCCAATACAGGGTGATTAAAGACTGTGCATAGATGTGTTTCTTGTGACTTATCTAATTATAAAGATTACATACTTAAATACTTATAAAGATTGATGAAAACTACAGCTGGAATGACATACAATGTTGGGTTATCAGAGTCTGTTTCTGAGGTGGATGGTAGGACTATGAGGAGACTATTCCAAAGCAGTTGAAATAATCAAGTGTTGCTTTTATTTCTACGGACTCTGAGTTTAGCTTTTCCCAAATTAGAAATGGTCTCAATTTGTGATCGGGTGGGAAGAAGTAGGAAAGGAAGAAATGTCACCTATTGAATATCTACTATTTACCAGATCCTTTGCTTATGCTATTCCATTTAATGCATACAAAAATCTTATGAAACAGTTTTCATTGCTATCATTTTCTAGATGAGAAAAGAAGTTAAGCACTTTTTCTAAGGGCTAGTGAAGGACAGCTGGGACATAAACTCAGCTGTGTCTGACTCCTAAGGCCAAACTCTTCTTACTGTTTTATAAGATAATATGATTTTTAAGTTCCAGAATTATCTTTAGAAATATTTCATCTGGGATTGTGGAAAACTATAACCTAATTGGCACTTTGTCTAAGGCTGGTCCATCCTTTCAAAAGTTGTTGAAAAACAGAAAAAACAGTTTTTCATCATCATCTTGAAAATAAATGAAAAGTTGAGCCTTTGCTACAAGTATGGCTAAACTGAGAAGGAAAGAAATCCATAAACACATCTTCTAAAGAATTTCAGGGAAGACTTAGCAGAGGAAATAAGCAAAAATGGACTTAATTATGGAAGATATGGTAAAAATATATGTGTATCTTCAGGATAAAAGTACTAAGGAGTATGAATGAACTTCTGTAGTATCAGGGAGAAAAAAGGGGGTTTAGGGATAAGATAAGGGAATGAAAGAGTGGTCAAGCATTGGTGGAATGTTCTCTATGTAGTTCTTTAAGAATAAAAAGTAATCTTCCATAAGCATGACATAAAACATTTAGGCTAGAGTTGAGCTATATGGAAGAATCATGTTTAAGGTAAATGGCATTTAAAAGCAGTGTTTTTTTTGTTTGTTTGTTTGTTTTATTAGGCAGATATAGAGAATGGGTTAGGGTCATTATTATGAGTTGAATTGTGTTCCCCGCAAATTCATATGTTGAAGTCCCCAGGAACGTGGCCTTATTTGGAAACAGGGTAATTACAGATGTAATTAGTTAAGATAATGAAGTCATTAGAGTGAGTCATTAGAGTGAGCCCTAATCCAATAGGAATGATGTCCTTATAAAAAAAAAAAAAAAGAAAACTTGTCCACAGAAACAGACATACATTGAAGGAAGATGACGTGATGAGACACAGATCAATACAATAATTGCTTTTTTTCTGCTGCATTTAATCTGCTTTTAAATCTACCCATTTAGTTCTTTGTTTTGATTATCATATTTTTCAGTTTTTCATATCAATTGCATTCTTTGTCAGTTCTATTGTCACTTTTTATAATTCCAGCTGTCTTCAAATTTTTTATGCTTTTCTTTTATTTTGTGAGCATAGTATTATAATAGATTTACAAATGATACCTTCTAATTGGGTCTCTTTCTGTTGTTTATTTTTTCACTGCTGGTTTTTCCTGTTGTTGTCTGTTATCTGGTATGCCTGGTTTACTTTGATCTTGGTTTGAAAATTTATTAGAAAAAAATAATTTGAAGCACAGGATAATTTTCCCCTCTGGAAAAGGAGAATATCATGTTTATGTTACGTGAAAGGACAGTGGTAATCTGGAAAAGTTTTCAAGTTCCAGGCTTGAGGTTTTCTCTACTATTTTGATGATGTGAACCAAGGACTAAAGAACAAGTGGTGTTGTTTTATTTGTTTTGTTTTGATTTGTTTTGTTTTTCATTACTTTCAAGGCACAGATCCCTTTGTAGTCCCATAATAATGCAAAAATTTTACTAGGCTTTATACTTTTGTCAGGACAGAGATACCAACTATTGTCTCCCTAGGTACTCCAGCCAGTCCCAAAACATGGAACTGCCTCCCAGCTGTCTCATAGCAAATGCTCATAGGACTAACATGGTCCCCAGTCTCCCACTTCTGTCATTGGGATTCTGGCATCTCCTGGATCTTGGCCTTAGTAATTGCTTGCTGTTCTGTTAGATTTCTGATGCTTTTACAGAAGATGTAATTTTTACTTCATTCACCTTTAGACAATATCTTCAGTGGAAGGGTTGCTGCAAATTATGTAACCTATAATGACCTGAAGCAGAATCTGCGATTTTCATTCCATTATGTAATGTTCATTTACTAAGATTTAGTAAATGAACTAAATGTGACATAGACAAAAAAATTTCAAAATTTGAAAGTGTTTAAGAAACTTGAAAAACATACGATTTTTTATTTTCTTTAGTCAAAAACTCCATTCTTTGGATAAGTGGTAGTTTAATAAGCTATAAAAGTTAAGATCTGACTTATTAAAAACAATTGTACTCTTACTGGGCATGAAGTGATAACAGGGAAAACTTCAAGCCGTTTCATAAAGAAAAAGGCACATAATAACAATAGACTATGGACTCACAGAGCTTGTCTTCTTATTTTTAAATGCCAAGTTAAATCCTGATTTAGAGATGAGAGGCAGCAATGATCAGAATAGCATTGACCTATCACTTTGACATGATGACAGTCCAAACAGCATTATCACAGGGATGGATAATATTTTAAATAATCACATTGCCATTAATCTGGTGCTGAGCAGTCTCTCTGCCTGGGACAAAGGCTATGCAGCAGCTGGAATTCAGAGCCTAGTCAGGGCATTGAGCAGGTATTTCTGAAACATCACATGCCTTTGGAACAGCATGGTTGTCCTTGATAATAGATCATGCAAAGGCATCCTTCCTAGGGGGAGAAGTGGCTAGATAATAGAGAGCAATGCCAAAGAAGAAAGGCAGATCTCTTCAAAGATAGCCTGAGCCTAAACTTGCCTCTATTATTTTCAGCAAAAATAAAAATGTTTATCTTCCATATGATCCATCACCAGAGGTTTACTGTTGTTTCATTGGGCAAAATCTATTTCGTACAATTTCAATCCTTGAGGCTGTGGGGATTCTGAAGCAACATTGGTATTTTTAAACTTTTGTTTGAGGAAAAAGTACAGGATTGTGGCTTTCATTTGTTCTATAGAACTCTTCATGATCAAACATTTGAGAGAGTCCAGCTGAAAACATGCAGATAATATTCTTTTATAACTCTCTTGCCTTTAGGTTAAAATGTCATGTTTATTATCAAATAATCTTTCTTTCGCTCTTTAATCTTTCCGTTTGAACCATTGCTTCAATTCCCTCCTGCTCCTCCTGCCTGCTTTTAAGACTAAAAATGATTCTGATACCCTACATCGTAAAAATACTTCCTTTGATCCTATTTTTCCTTTAAGTACTAGAGTAAACTAGTTTGAGTTTTGGAGTCCAGCAGATCTAGGTTTGAGTTTCTACATCCACACGTAAAATTTATGTGATTGCATTTAATACCCTTTAGACTAGACTCAGTTTCCTTACTTGTAAAATGAGGATGATGGTGGTACATGCATCAAAGGTTGTAAGGGTTACATTTGATATGGTATGTAAAGGTCTAGGTAGAGTGCCTGCCAACTTAAGTTCTCTTTTCCTTAATTCACTACAGCACTTCTTCAACAATGTAAATGCCTTGAGAGCAAGAAAAAGTCTTGTTTGTTTTGTTCACTGCTACATCCACGTTTCCTGTAATAGTATCTGGCACATAACAGATGTTTAATAAATATTTTGTTGAATGAATGAAGAAAATAGATGAATAATCTCGACTTGCAACCACAACATTATTTCCTACCCTTCACCTCTTCTAGGAAGGAAACATGCTTAATGAAGTGCTTAAGAGCCAGCCTTCCTGTCCTGGAATCTCAGGCCTGCTACTCAATAGTTGTAAGACAATAGGCAAGTTTCTTCATCTCCTTGTTTTCTCATCTGTAAAATATTGGTGATAATAGTAGTTCCTATGTCATAGGATTGTGAGGATTAAGGAGTTAATACTCATACAGACAGTTCTCTGTACCTGTGAGTTCCACATCCATGGGTTCAATAAACTGCAGATTGAAAATATTTGAAGAAAGTTTCATCTGTACTGAACATGCATGGAATTTTTTTTGTCATTATTCCCTAAATACTATTTGCATAGAATTTACATTGTGTAGGTATTTTATGTAATCTAGAAATGATTTAAAGGACACAGGAGAATATATGAAGCTTACATGCAAATACTACGCCATTTTATATCAGGAACTCAAGCATCCATGGATGTTGGTATCTGTGGAAGGTCCTGGAACCAATTCTCCACAGACACCAAGGGATGACTGTACTTGCAAAGCACTTAGTTCGTTGCAGGTCACATTATAAACACTATGCAAGCTTTTGGTACTATTACCAAAAGTATCTGACCATCTCAGACTTTTGCTCATTGTTATTTTATAACACTTTCTATTCTGGATGGATTTTTTTTAATGGTTTTTCATGTCTCTGTGTTATTCACTCATTTCCTCAAGCTGAACTAGAGGGCTGGCCCATATTAGCTGTTCAACACATGTACTTTGGGTGAGTATTTATTCCTGTGCTTAAGCAGCTCTCTAAAACGTGACCTAGCAATGGTACTTTTTCCCATTGCCCCAGCATCTCCTACATACAGACCTTTCTCTTTGTCATCCAACAGAAGCACCATTTTCAAATAGCAACTCAGAAAACTAACTGTATGTTCTTATGGTCTCTTCATAAGCCACCCATTCCAAAGACTATCTTGCACCATCTCCTATAGGTCCTATATTATTTAGTAATATAGAAATTACCAACACCACTCCCTCACCTTACACTATAATTATCTATAAGACTTTGACTTTGCTACCTCTTCTTTGGCCTTGGTAAAATTACTTAATTTTCTCCATACCTCCATTTCCTTGTCTGTAAAATCAGAATAGCAACAGAAACCTATTGCATTTTCTGTGATTTCTGTATTTTGCAAATCAATTCATGTAACAAAGTGTGTAGAACAAGTCTTAACCCCAGTAAATGTTCAATAAGTCTTACCTAATATTCTTGTTGTTATTGTTATTGAAATCTAATCTGCTCTGCCAGGCTCAATTAAAATTTTAGATGATTATAAAACGGTTTAGCACTTAGATACTTATTTAACATGTGACTATTATACTCTGTTGTGCCTGATTGTTTCTAACCAGGGAACACCACCATAAGGAGTAATGCTCTTTCTGCAAATCCAGGTGTTGGGGTCTTGTTGTATCAGAGTGCACAGAATGTACTTAATACCTTGAATGCTGATCTGATTAATATGAATGGCTTTCTACATGTTTAAGGGACTATGCTTTCACCAGTACATGTATTTTTCCTTTACATAGGCCCAGTGTTTGATACTATTTTGTTATTACCACCATTGGTTCTTTGCATGAGTTAGTTCTCTCCTCCTGGAATGTCCTGCCACTGATTTTCATTTCATAAATCCAAGTCAGATGCCATTTTCTCTAGCCTATTAGAAACGTCCTTCCACCTTTGTGTTTTATCTATGAATTACATATAAATTGCATGTATGTAACTAATTGCATTGTCAGTATTTATGCAGTGTTTATTTACACATCAGTTTTATAGACAAAATTTGATAGCCCATATCATTCTCATATCCACAGTATGTTGCATATGGGCTCATGTATTATAAGTACTCAATAAATGCTTGTTGGATTGAATAGTATTTTCAAGATTAGATTCTATTAATGATAAGTAAAGTTGTTGAAGTGCAATCTCTTGACTTAAGGTGCAATAAATGAGCAAAATTGTTGAAGAGTCTACTGAGTAATTCTAATACTATGATGATTCATGTGTTTCTATGGATGCAAAATTATCTAAGATGTCTGAAACCTAATTAAGATTCAGAAATGAGGTATAAGGAATTCATGCACTGAAGGAGGGAAAAGAAGTGTGAATAGCATGATTTTGAAGGTCCCCTGAAAGCTAAAACTCTATTAGTGGATATAAAACCTAATCCTAAACAAAAAATAATAAAACTAAAACTTAATAAGATATGGAAAACCGTAAGTAACATAAAAGGGAAAAAGACAATATGCTATGGGAGTTCAGAAGAGGGTTTTATTTGGAAGTAAGTGTAAGAGGCAGTATGCCATGTGTTTGCAAAGGGAATTTCTGATACTGGTAATCCACATGGCCAACCTGGCACCTTGGCGTTTTAGACAGGGCGGTGGTCCAGACTTGTTGGCAGAGCTACCTCTCCAGGCTATCCAGTCTCACAGCTGAGATCTGCTGGCCACCATCACAGCGCCAGTATTCATGAACCCAAATAAGGACTGAGGCTATTGAGTCCTAATTTTATCCTGGGAAAACTGGGACAGGAAAATTTAAAACAGGGCAGTCCTCATAAGTTTATAATCCACATGGTGATTTCTCTTCTTTCATTCATTTTTCAACCTTGTTCAACATTTAACTCAATAGTTATGTGGTTCTCAACAAATGCTCCCTGAATTTTTTAAAAATGAGCATATAAATGTTACCACTACAGTTTTTATAAGAATTTAAAGAGTGTACATGGTTTGTTTATTCATCCATGAAACATATATTGAGTACCTACTATGTAGCTATGAAGTTAGCAACTTGGAAACAACACTAGATTTTCTTTTTTTCCTTTTTTCTTTTTCATATTCAAATGTCACAAAGTCACATCAGTTCTACCCTGATCTGTCCCATCCTCTTTATTCCCACAATCCTAATTCATGTACTTACTATCTTGTCTAGATTAATGCATTAGTGCCTTCATGGTCTTCCTACTGTGACTATCAAACTACCTGCCAAACCACCTGCCAGAGGGAACTTTATCACATGTAAATCTGATCATGCCACTCCCCTGTACATAATTCCTCACTGATTCTTTAAATCCTCTCAAGTTGTCAGTGCATCTGCCCTTTCTATCCCAGATTTCACTTACTTTTACACTTCGTTTTTATCATCATTCCAAGAAGCAGAATCAAAGATCATGCTTTTATCATTCTCACTCTCACATTCTTGACTTCCCAGTTTATTGTTCTCTCTTCAATATATTTTTGTATTATTTTGTAGATAGGTTATTTCCATTTTACAAAACATGCATAATTTAATTTATCCAAGAAATCCCCGTTGAGATTGGTCCAGCTGCTATGCGAGGCTCTGAGAATACAGTGTTGAGAATACAGGTGATGTCCCAGTCCATGGGTGCTTGTGTCCACACTCCTAATAGCAGGCCCTGCTTTCTGCTAGAATGAGTATAGTGAATAATTGGCGATGATTGCAAAAGGTTAAAAAAACAGGAGTGCTTACAAATGTTTCTGTATTTCTATTTCTAGACTTATGTTTTCAGAGATAAGGACATCAGGGGTGGGGCACATCATGACTCCTTAGGCCAGACTCACCTCTCTTTTTGGATCTGGCCCTTTAAGCTGTAAGGTCTGTGTTAGTCATATAACCTTTGCCCTTGCTTACCCTAACCCAGCTTGGACTCTTGCCCCCTACTTCATAACCTGGTCACAATCATTCAAGCACTGGGCATCTTAGTTAGGGATTCAAACCTGATGACTGGGAGAAAGCTCAGTCTGATGTTTTCTTTTTTTTTCTTTGATTTACTTTCTGCATTGTAATTCAGTGTCTCCTTAAGACTAAATTGACTTTTCTATTAGTCTGTTTCTGTTACTTATAATAAAATATCTGAAACTGGGTAATTTGTAAGAAAACAAAATTTATTGCTTATAGTTTCCAAGGCTGGGAATTCCAAAGTCCAGAGAACACATCTGGTGAGAGTCTTGGTGGTGGCAACAGTGACCCAGGGGTTTCACATGGCAGAAAATGGAAGAGCAGAGAGAGACTAATCTCTCATGTGCTGTTTTTTAAGCACTCATAACCATGCCCCTGACCACCATTATTAATCCACTCACTATGGCATTGTCCTACAATCTAATCGCCTCCCCAATGTCCTACCTTTCAATTACCATAATCCGATTTCCCACCCTCCCAAGAGTTACAGCAGGGATTAAAACTCAATGAGGTCGGATGGGGGGAGGAGGGCATCCAATCTATGGAATCTTCCTTGGGCAAATGGTTCACCAGTTTGGAAGCACTGGAATTCTATATGTGACTCTATATGTATACTTGCCTGTGTACCCAGCTTTCCTTAACTCTGGCCTATGTGCAGGTCCAACACATTCATCATGCTATCCAGACCTTTCTACCACTTCACTGCTATGGGCAATGTAATATATTTGAAATACGGAGGACGGGCATTTTACCCTTTTCACTGCCCTTTCTGTTATTAATAATCGCCATGACTTTTCAAAGTCTCACCCTTCCGCCTCCATCCGCCTCTCCCTGGAAGTGCCCTGTCTCCTGTTTAATTAATGACCGCAGTTTACAGACAGTGCAGCTGTCTACACATATGGTTCATTACCCTTAAGACAGAAAACGATGTAAGAGTTGAAGGTTTCTTTTTCAGGGTTCTTTGGGCAACTATGAAGGATGAAATCATTAACGTGACTTTTAACTAAAACGGGGCCTCGTGGTATTGCCTCATCTTGTTGCGCTTCCAGTGCACACACTAGCGGCATTATGGCTCTTAAATCAGGGTTTATTAGCTTTTGTTTACAACCAAATTTACTTGGCGCCAGAGAGAAGTGAAAAAAATAATAATAAAACACTTTACATTCTATCTGAGTTTTCTAAATGTCTCCCATTTGGGGTGAACTATCAAAAAGTGAATTTATTGGAAAAAAAGGACTCAGTCTTTTCCTAGAAAGACCATAGGCTGATCATTAGGGTGGCCGGCATGTTTTAGAGAAAGGTAGCATTTATAAGCCTGAGGAGAGGCAGTTTTGGGGTGCTTCATAGAGTTGCTTTTATTTATTTCTGTGACACATATTTATTAATACTGTTGGCAGATACTGTTTTGATATCGGGTATTGGAACTAGTGAAGAAGAAATATTCCTTGCCCTCTAAGAAACCAGGAGATTGCTTTCCTCCTTGTGTACTGATATAACAGGAATCCCTGGTCATTGCATAAACTGATGATGGTTTTTTTAGTTTTTATGGATATTCATGAGATACAAAGCTGATTGTCACCCCCGCAGCACCCACCACTTCCTTGCTCTTAGCTTCTGCCTTCCTTTGAGGGGAATTGTGGATACTGACATGTGACTCCTGCTGGTTGGTTTCACACGGGGTCCTGAGCTGGTGCTGTGCTGTCAAGTCAGATGGTACAGTTACCCTCACCGTGATGTACAGTGAGGTGAAGTGAGCCCATGTGCCTGGGGTGGCCCTGAGAAATGGGTGCCGACTATTAATCATATTGTCCTCTTCTGTCTTGCCGCTTTTGTTTCCAGTTCTTTGCCCTTCACACTGTTTCTTACTGAAGAAACAGTAAGGTTTATCCTAAACCTTCCAGTGCGATGAGGACTTTTGCCCATAATAAGCTCTAGCTCATGTCCTAGGAGTTCAGAACCTGCCTCTATCCCCTGATCTCTTCCTTTTCATATCTTTCATTTGTTATTTTTCTGTCTGCTCATCCTTTAAATCCAGGCTTCATAATCTGGCTTCATCAACCTGTAAAGGGTCTATGGATCGGCTTCATGAAATCCACAGGCTCCCTGTAATTGTATCCAAAGAAAGTTTTTAATGTGCCTGTGCAGTTTTCCATGAGACAGTTCACGGCTTGCCTCAGATTCTCAAAGTGACCTCAAAATATACTCTAATAACAAATTTGAACCTTTACTGTTTTTTACTCCACGCTTTTGACTTTCTCTGAGCAGTCACCATCACATTTACAGCATTCACTACCAAGTAAATACCAATCACTCTTAAATTCTATCTGCAGATTAGAATTCTCTCCTCCCCAACTTCAACTACCTACAGGACGTCTTCCTCTTCTGAATCTCAGAGGCTACTTTTGTTCAAACCTGATTTATTGCTTTCCTTCCATAACACTTTTGCTTCTTGCTTCCTCTGAATTTTTTTGGATAATGCTGTCCTCAGCCAAGTCAGATAAGACAGACATCTTGATCTCCCCCTTTTCCCTCACTATTGCCCTTTACCAGGTTGTGGATACCACATATTGTACTAATGTTTTTATATATCACTTAAATCTCCTTATCTTTGTATCCTCTGCTCCTGCTACTTGCCTGACTTAAAACCCTTACTTTAAGACTCTTAGGTTCTTATCTTCATCTCTGTGATATCCTCCAAGAATCTTCTATATAGAGATCAGAGAGATCTTTCTAAAATGCATACATAACCTCATCATTTCTTTGTTTAAGATACTTTAGTGACTGTGTTTCTTATAGTAGGGGATAAAATGTAAATTATATTAGCATGATCCACAATGAGTCCCATGATCTGGTTCAGACCTGCCTCCCCAGACTCATCTATTGGTTACTTCCAATGCATATTGGTGTCTTCAGTACTTTAACATTCCCTGTACCCATGTCGCACAATGTCCTCCCACTGAGGATGGGGCTCAACTCTCCACTCCTTGACTCTATGTTTAACCATGGGATATGTTTTGGTGAAAGAGATTATTGGCATGTGTGATACAAGCATCATCTTGACAACTGCTGAATTACTGGCTTGACTTGCTCTTGTTCTTCTGCCATCACCATGAGGAGGACATGCTCAGTCTATCCTGCTGGTCCTGGGAGGAGAAGGGTAAATAAGCAGAGCAGAATTCCTCCAGCTAAATTACTTGAGCCAAGTGTTACCTAGAGCTGGGCCCCCTGCAAAGGAGTGAGCAGTACCAGATGACATAAGCAGAGTCCTACAGCTTATTATTGTGTACTTATGAGTATTGGTGTCGTTTGTTACACAGCAAACAAACTGATTCATTTTTCATAAAGCTTTCTGTACCTTGGCCCTATTTAATTGCTCAGTGCCACCCAAAGCCACAAACCTCTCAATGTCTGCTCTTCTGATCTTTATTTTGATTTCTTTCAAATTCCTGTTTGCCTAGTAAATGCTTACTTGCACTTTAAGACCCAAACCAAGCATTCATTCCTCAGTGAAGTTTTTCTGTGAATCTGTCAAGAAGGTGGTCATTTTCTCCTTTGGACCATGTAGCACTTTCCACATTTAAACCTGCACTTGAACCTTATCACATGTCTTTTTCCCCCTACAGGCCTGGGCACCCGAAGGACAGGGCTGTCTATCAATTAACTTTGGGCAATATCAAGGAAGGCTTCACAGAGGAAGACATACTTCACTTGAACATAGAAGGAGAAAGATGAACAGGTAGGCAAGATGTAGATGAAGAAAGCCTAGGTAACCAAGGGCTGATATAAGTAGAAATGTTTGTAAATAAACAATCTCATTTTTCCTTGATATTTCTTCTCCTTCCCAGGTGTTGGACTATTCCGAAGGTAAAGCACAAGATGTGTCCTGAACCACTGTACTTTTCTTCCCTCTGGGCAGCAAAACCATGTGCTGCATGGTCAGCACCTGCTTTGCTCTGGGCATTCTGTCCAGCTGTCCAGTCTGTGAGAGATGGTGACACTTACAACTGTTACAAGGCGATTGTTCTGGACGCCTTCCACAGTGGGGCTCAGATCCAAGTGGCTACCATCTGGCAGGGCATCTGCTCAGCCACTGGGAGGCCTTTGGATACAGCAACATGCCCACAGAGAAAACATTGCACTCTGCCCTTTGGGGGAGGAGAACACACTGCATTTCCACCCATGCAAGAGATGCACAGTGAGAGTGACTTCAAATGAGGCCTTACCATTGTGGCAGTGATCTTTGATAGCCTTCAGGTTTAAGGCCCCTGATGATATGTTTAGAATGTACTTGATAAGCACATGGACTTTGTAGCCAGACTGACTGAGTCTCCGTCCTGGCTGCATCACTTTACTATGTGACTTTGGGGCAACTTACTTAACCTGTATCTAGCATTGAGTCTATCCTCAGAAATGTCAGCTATTTCTATTTTTAGACAATACCTTGGAGTTTATCATGTGCTCTGGAAATCTGAGGTTGCCAAAGATCTCGGTGGATGCACTTCAATGACGTTCAAGTCCTGCCCCTGTTGACACTCACTCTATACCCCAGCCATGCTGAATACCTATTTTTCCCTGAATTTGTGATGCTTCCTGACACCTTTGTGCCTTTGCACGTGACGTTCTCCCTGCTGGCACACTCTTCTCTTATTGTCAAAATAATTTACCATTTTTAAAGATCGTTTGCAGAGGTCACTCCTTCCTGGAAGCTGTCTTTGATTACCTCCAGGCTATCTGTTGCCATGTCTGTTTTTACTCACCTCTAATATTGGATGGATAGATAGATGAGGTGCTTATGCATGTGATCACTATTATTCTTATTTAATGAATACTTACACAATCAAATTAAGTGCTTTATTGTCTTCTTAAAAAAAAAAAAGAAATGAAAACATCTATTTGTTCATGTTTCATTGAAGATTGTGTCCCACAAGGGAGGGAATTGAAATCCCAGTCTTACAGAAGGGGATTGGAACAATCGCATGTTATTTTTACATCCCAACCTCCTCCTGTCTCTGATTATGTACAGCCAAAACAACCAGCTGGAAAGAGCTGTGTTCAGGGAATTGATGTGATTGATCCAATATAGACATTTGTTTGGCTGAATCTGATTGTTTAAAATGATTTTAGTTAAGTGGAATTGTGTGTACATGCTGTTACAGGACTTAGGAATAAAGATGAAGCTATTTGGCCTCTATAAATTCTGTATATTTTGCTGTAGCTAAGGCCAGTGGGCAGACAAGTTATTGTCAGCCTTATGTAATCTGAAGAGCTCTGTTGGACTAATCTGCCCAGAAACAAGTCTCTCTCCAGCCTGAGATTAGACCTGAAATTCTTTCCATTTTATCCAGTCCTTGAGTTAAAGTTATATCTCTAGAAAGTTTTTGTAGAAAGATAACCTTGTCAACTGAAATGGATAGTATCTTAACTAATACAATTAAATAATAATGAACATCAACATATTTGCTCATTTGGCACATATTTCTTTCTTATCTAATATATACTAAGTACTCTTTTATTGATAGATAGTTGAGATCAATCAGTGAATAAAACAAGTACAGAATCCTGCCCTCCAGGACCTCACAAGGTGGTAAGGAAACACAAAAACTAATGAATAAACATAATAAATAAGCAGAATGCAAATAATATTGGCAGGCAATAAATACTATGAAAAAATAAAGCCAGTTAAGAAACATATTTTTATGCTTTACATATCCCTTCACACACATAGTATCATTTGATCCTTCTTGAGGTAGGTAGGGAACATATTGTTTGTATTTTATAGATGAGCAAATTGAGGCAAAAAGGCAGTACAGTGTTAGGGCCTGCCTGGTCCTAAGTTCTTCTTTATACCTGGAAATAGATGAAACCACCTGTTGGCTTAGACTTAGCTCAAAACCTAGTGCCACTCCTAGAAACAGAGATTTAAATAGCTCCAAGAAAACATACTTGGAGTGAACATTAAGTAGCTTCAGTGTCAGTCTGCCTTAAATGTGTGTACTAGTTCTAACAATCAGGCACAGATTACCTTTCAGCTGAAGCTCTAGTGCCTGGTTTGCAGATTAGTCCTAGTACCTGATTCTCGTTCTTTGTGCTTGAGTTTCTGCCAGATAATAACAAGAGCAGGAGCTCTGCTAGTCCGCATTCTGGACACCCTGATTCTAGGGCTTAGAGTCCTCCCTGTGGTCTTGATCCCAAATGACAAATACAGTCTGGACAGATGCTCTTGAATATGGAGCACTGAGTCAATGAAAATATAATGGCCCTGGGGATGGGCAGGCAGGATCAGAGTGAGAGAAGTGCCCCAACCCAGGGCCCAGACAGGAACATGGCACCAGCACAAACATCCAAAAGGGACAAAAGCAAGAGTAGTAGGTAGGCAAGTGATATTAAGTAGATAAAAAGAAACACATTTAGAGGAGTTATACAAATATTCATGGATTCAAATGATTTTATTAATTTATTACTATTATTTTGTGTTTATTTTTTTTGTTGTTGTTAGGCACTATATTTGAAGTATGTAATTTAATCCTCTAAAGAACCAGTGAGGTAACTAATATGCCATTTTTAAAAAGACAGAATTTGTCTCAGAAAAATTAAGTTACTTTACCAGTTTCAAAGCTAATAAAAGGAAAGTTCTATAGATTTTAGAGCCAAATTATAGATTTACACTGAAGTTTTGTATCTCGATCAAGTTTCTTCAAATACAAAAAATAGAGTTAATAAACCTACCTTAAGGGGTTGTGGTGAAGCTTAAATAAAATTACACGTACAAATTACTTAGCCCAGTGCCTAGTATATGGTACATAGTCAAGATATTTTTGTTATTATCATTCATATTGTCTTCTTGCATCTATGTTTACCCAGCTGGGACTGGCCCAGACAATAGCAAAATCACGTTTTTTTTTTTTTTTTTTTTGTGATCTAGTCAAGTGAGTGGTTGAATTAATGACTGTAAAATCTTATTGAGTGCAATTCCCTAATAATTATGGCTAGTTACCAAAGAGAAGCTGGCCATACATTAGTATTCATGATGCTATTTATCTTCCTATTTATTTAAGGGTGTTTTAAACATGATGCTGTTAGTTGGTTTCCAATTGTTTCTCTTATCTGTTTTGGTGTCTTTGAAGGCAGGACATTCATTTTATAATTACTTTTGGTATCTACTTGTGAGAAATAGAACAACCTCCAGATTTTGAGTCATGAGACTTCAGTTCCTTACTTGGGGTTCTTATATTCAACTTTCTATGGGAACTGAAGCTAATCACTCCCTTTGGTGTAGGAGAGATGTTTGAAAAAAAAGTGAATGATTCTGGTTTTATCTCCTGCCAGCTGTGTGAACATGAACAAATCACTTAACTTTTGAAGTAAAAAATTTAGACGAATACCTTATACCTTTCAGGGTTGTGAGGCTGAAAGGAGTAATAATTGAAAATGGCCAACACATAGCATAAGTGCTTAATAAATAGCATTTCCTTTATCGACTACATGAACTCTGAGACTCTTCTTCATTTGAGAAATGATAGGATTAAACTAGAACAGTGGCTATCTATCTATATGTCTAGCATCTTTCTATCTTCTCTCTCTTTCTCTTTTTCTGACTATCACATATCTGCTAAAAAATGCTTTTCTCAAATGTGTAAAACCAACATGCAAAATAGATCAAATGGAGTTCCTCTGACTGAGCCTGAGGAAAGGGGTCTGCTTACCTTACCTGCTTATCACCACCACCTCTTACCCTCTCATACTAGTGGTGGCCCCTCAGGAATCTCTTCAGAGCACTGAAGTTCCAAGGAACACACTTATAAACTATATATATATATCTGAAGATATATACGTATGTGTGTATGTATATATTATCTATTAGATTATCTGTGTTATTCTTATAATTAAATGAGTTGTACATATAACCAATCTTAGAAATATAAAACAGATCAAAAATGAACACATTTATGTTTTGGGATAGGAATTTAAGATGGCTAATCATTTTTATTACTTACAATAGGTAGAGCTTTTTCTTAGCATGTTCAGTAGAAATATAGCGCAATGACTTATTCATAGCAAAGTCTGTATGACCCTACAGATTCAGAGACTCAAATGGATTTACATTCATTTTCAGGCAAGAGAGTAACATGTTGAGTAATGTATTAGTTACCTATTGCAACAACAATGCTACATAAAAAAACCCCACAAAACTCAATATCATGTAAAAATAAGTACTTTTTGTTAGCTCACAAGTCTGCAGGTCAGTGATTTAGACTGATAACAGCTGGGAAGATCTTCTGGCCTTAGCACACTCACACACTCCTATGTGGTGAGTAACTGGGTATTGGCCTGGGATAGTGGGAGAAGCTAGACACATTTGTGTATAATTCTGCAACTGGCTACCCTAGGTATGTTATAGAAAGCCCAATCACACAAGCATTTTTAAAACCTATAACTCTATGACCAAAGCTAGTCACATCAAACTGGCAAAGCTTTACAAGCAATGGGTGTGGATACAGGGTTGGAGCTGTAAGTGTAATCAATTTACCACAAGTCACTATACACTAACATATGAGGGACCTTCAAAAAGTTCATGAAAGATGTGGATTATAAGAAAACTATGCATGGATTTCAAAATGTTTTTTTCACCAAAATACATGCTAACTTGTTATAACATGTCCTAAAATAATAAGACATCAGTTTGAAAAGACCCCTATCAGAGCAACATGAATTCTGCTAAAATTAAAGCGAGAACAAACATCAAATTTATGGTGAAACTTGGGTGGAAGAATGGTGAAATTAGTGATGCTTTATGAAAAGCTTATGGGAACAATTCCCATGCCTTCCCCTCCACCAGTAGTTTACAAATGTATAGCTAGTTTTAAGAAGGGGCGAGACAATGTTGAAGTTGAAACCCACAGCAGCAGACCACCCACACCAATTTGAGAGGAAAAAGTTAATCTTGTTTGTGCCTTAATTAAAGAGGACCGACGATTAACAGCAGAAACAATAGTGAACACCATAGACATCTCAACTAGTTCAGTTTACACAATTCTGACTGAAAAATTAAAGTTGAGCACACTTTCCACTTGATGGGTGCCAAAACTGTTGCAGACAAGAGCAGAGTTTTCAATGAAAATTTTAAACAAGTGAGATGAAGATCCTGAAGCATATCTTTGAAGAACTGGAACAGGAGTTAAAACATGGCTTTACCAATATGATCCTGAAGACAAAGCACAATCAAAGCCTTGGCTACCAAGAAATGGACGAGGTCTAGACAACGCAAAAGCAAACTGGTCAAGAAGAAAGATCATGGCAACAGTTTTGGGGGGCACTCAAGGCATTTTGCTTGTTTCTGTAGGGCCAAAAGACAATACTATTTGCTTATTAGGAGAGTGTTTGGAGAAAGTTAGCCAAAGCTTTAGCAGAAAAACACCCAGGAAAGCTTTATCAGAGGGTCTGTCTCCTCCATGACAATGCTCCTGCTAATTTCTTCCATCAAGCAAAGAAAACTTTGTAAGAGATTTGATGGGAAATCATGAGGCATCACCTTACAATCTTGATTTGACTCTTTCTGACATCTTTTTGTTTCCTAATCTTAAAAAATTCCCAAAGGGCACTCAGTTTTCTTCAATTAGTAATATGGAAAAAGCACTGCTTTGGCATGGTTAAATTTCCAGGACCTGCAGTTCTTTAGGGATGGAATAAATGGCTGATATCATTACCTACAAAAGTGCTTTGAACTTGATGGAACTTGTGTGGAGAAATAAAGTTTCTATTTTAATTTTTATCTTTTAATTTCATTTCTTCATGAACTTTTTGAAGTCCTTTGTATAATTACTAATACATAGGTCCACAAATTCATTCCCAGACCTTCACTAACACATGCTGAAGGTGACGGAATAAGGATACTTGCATGTCCAGGTGCTGCCACTTGCTATCTTGATAATTAACCTCTCTATGACTCAGTTACTACTTCTGTAAAAGAGGATGTAAGTTCTCTTTCTCATAGGGTTATTGTCAAGATTAAATAAATTAATGTTGTAAAATGCTTAGAACAGTGCCTGACACTTAAGCACCATATGAGTGTTAGCAATCACTAGACATTGTTAATAATAATGATGACATTATTATTAATTCCTGAATTATGAAGACATATCTATACATAAAAAAACCTTCTCTTACACCATCGACAAATGGGGATTATTTATTGGAAAAATGAAAAGAGCAAGTCAAACAGACTTAGATTCAAATTCCTGCTTGCCACTAACTTTTAATAGTTTTTATTTGGGCAAGTTATCTTGTTTAAGACTCAGTTTTTTTTACCTGGTTACAGGAACTCTTAATAATAAGTATGGACTGTATCTTGTTCTCAATGTATTTCCAATGTATAGTAAAAGGACTGGCATTAGTAGGTCCTGAATAAATATTTAATTAATGTTCAAAGTGTTTCTTTTCTTCCTTCCTTCCTTCCTTCCTTCCTTCCTTCCTTCCTTCCTTCCTTCCTTCCTTCCTTCCTTCCTTCCTTCCTTCCTTCCTTCCTTCCTTCCTTCCTCCTTGCCTTCCTTTTTTCCCTTCATTATATATTTTGTCTAGTTTTACAGTTCTTGAGTTAGAGTTTATATCCAAACTTGGTAATCCATTCTGGCCAGCAGAGGAAGACATTTTTCCCCACATATGTTTATCCAGTTGTTTTAGCACCATTTATTGAATAAACTATTTTTTCCTCCATTGAATACTTTTGGTGTAATTGCTGAAAATCAAGTGACTATATAAATGTGATTGTCTCTGGCCTATTGAAACATCTGTCTTTTATAATACTAATGCAATTGTGTTTCAATTATTGTGGCTTTATAGAAAATCTTGAAATCAAGTAATGTTGGTCCTCAAGCTATGTATTTTTTCCTTTTCCTTTTCCATTTAAACAATCAATTGTACATATTTGTCAGGTACAGAGCTGAATATCAGTACCTGTGTGATGCTCAAAATCAGGATAATTAGTATATTTAACAATGCAATAGATTTTTGTGGCCCTTTACCAATTTCTCCCTTACCTCCCCTCCCCCTTTCCCTTTCCCATCTCTGGTAATATCAGTTCTATCTCCTTTTGAAAGTTAAAACTATTATTGTGATTGTTGTATCTTTCTCTCTTTCTTTCTAAAAAATTATTTGTTTATTTTTTAACTCCCACTTATGATTCAGGACATGTGGTATTTCTCTTTTTGTACCTGACTTATTTCACTTCATGTAATTTTTTCTAAGTTCATGAATGTTGCTGGGAATGGCAGTATTTCATTCTTTTTTATGACAGAGTAGTATTTCGCTGTGTAAACATACCACATTTTCCTGATGCAGTTGTCCAATGATGGACATTTAGGTTGTAATAGAGCTATTGTAGCTATTGTAAATAGAGCTGCAATAAACATGAGAGTTCAGGTTTACCTTCAACATAGTGATTTCCATTCCTTTGGGTATAAACAAGTGGTGGAATTGCTGGATCATATGGCAATTCTATCTGAAGTTGTTTGAAGAAACTCCATACCATTTGCCATAATGGCTGCACCAATTTATAGCCCCAACAACAGTGTAGTAGCTTTTCATTTCTCTGCATCCTCAGCAGCATTCGTTATCCTCTATCTTTTTGACAATAGCCAGTCTAACTGGGGTAAGATGCTATCTCAGTGTGGTTTTGATTTGTATTTCTCTGATGCTTAGTGATGTTAAGCATTTTTTCATGTGTCTGTTGGCCATTTGTATATTTTCCTTTGAGAAATGCCTATTCAGCTCCTTTGCCCATTTTTTAATCAGGTTATTTGTTTTTTATTGTTAAGTTGTTTGAGTTCTTATATATTCTGGATATTAATCCTTGTTCAGATGCATAATTTGCAAATATCTTCTCCCACTCTGTAGGTTGTCTTTTCTCTTCTTAATTGTTTCTTTTGCTGTGCAGAAGCTTTTTGGTTTGATATAATCTCATTTGTTTATTTTTTCTTTTGTTGCTTATGCTTTGAGGGTTATATTCATAAAGTCTTTGCCCACTCCTACTTCCTGAAGTATTTCCCTGATGTTTTCTTCCAGGAGTTTTATAGTTTCAGGTCTTATATTTAAATCTTTAATCTATTTTGAGTTTATTATGCTATATGGCAAGAGTTGTGGGTCTAGTTTCATTCTTCTACACATGGTTGTACAGCTTTCTCAGCACCATTTATTGAAGAGGAAGTCTTTTCCCCAATGTATGTTCTTAATGCCTTGTTGAATATCAGTTGTCTGTAAGTATGTGGGTTGATTACTTGGTTTCTATTCTGTTCCACTGGTTTGAGTGTCTGCTTTTATGCCAGTACTATGCTGTTTTGATTACTGTAGCTTTGTAGTATAATTTGAAATCAGGTAGTGTTATGCCTCTATTTCTATTTACTTATTTATTTTTTTGCTCAGGATTGCTTTGGCTATTTGGGGTCTTTTTTTGTTCCATATGAATGTTGGGATTGTTTTTTTCTTTTTCTGTGAAGAATGTCATTGGTATTTTGATGGGGATCATTTAGAAACTGTAGATTGCTTTGGGCAGTATGGACATTTTCACAGTGTTTATTCTTCTATTCCAAGAGCATGAAATGTCTTTCTTTTAGAGTTCTCTTTAATTTCTGTCAACAATGATTTGTAGTTCTCATTGTAGAGATCTTTCACATCCTTGGTTAAATTTATTCCTAGATATTTTATTTTTTTGGTGGCTATTATAAATGGGCTAGCTTTCTTGATTTCTTTTTCCATGAGTTCGTTATTGGAATATAGAAGTGCTACTGATTTTTTGTGTCGAGTTTGTATCCCGCAACTTTACTAAAATTGTTTATCATTTCTAAGAGTTTTTTTTGGTAGAGCCTTTAGGCTTTTCTGTATACAGGATCATGTCATTATATTTTTTTTCTTAAGATTGTTTTGGCTACCTGAGTTATATTGCTTTTTTTCTTTTAATTTAATATCAAGTTTGATATTCTTCAAATTTTTCCAGGTGTTTTCATTTATATTGTGGTAAGATAAATAAATTAATTTGTGGGGAAAGTTTATTTTAGTAATATTGAGTTGTCTAGCTCAGCAAAATTATATAGTTCTTCATTTATTTAGCTCTTCTTCAGTTTCACTTAGCAATGTTTTGTAATGTTTCATATAGAAGCCTTATATATTTTCCATTTTAATTATTTTTAGATACTTGATGTGTTTGATGATATTGCAAAGGGCAATTGAAGAATTTTGTTTATTTTTAACTTTATTTATAAATTTTTGCTGCTGGTAGATGAAAATGTAATCGATTTTGATTACTGTTCTTATATTTTCTCACAGACAGTATGTATCCTATTCCATTTAGGGGCTTGCCTGTACATGGTGGATACTACCTTAGAAACATCCATATAACATCCCATTGCTAGACATCTATCCCTATTATTATCTTTATCCAAGTGAATAGATGAAAAAAAAGAGAAACAAAAGTACCATTTCCTTTCTCCCTGAAGTTCTCTGTGTTTTATTGCCTAACTACCATTTCTTCTTTAGGATAAACATTACTATTTAGTTTATTTTACAAATTGGAACACTTTTTAAGGCAAAGGAGTCACCATTAATAATTGAGCACATGTAAATCAGTATTGTAGATTGTTTGCAAAGGTAGTTGAATAATTCCTTTCATACCTGTATGCACATCTATTTGCAATGTGATATTGCTACTCTTCCCATCAAGAGGTGAAGTACTTATTTCTCCATGACTTGAATCTATTTTCTACCATTTGAATAAGCCCTGACTTCATGACTTTCATTGACTAATAGAATGTGAAAGTAGGATGTGGAAATTCTCCGTCTAGACTTCAAGAGATCATGCAGCTTCTGTTCTCATCCTTTTGGAATGCTACTCCAAGACCACCATGTGAAGAAGCCAGGTCTAGGATACAGGAGAATAAGAAGCCGTAAACTGTAGAATGAGAGGAAATGAGCTGGCCTTGGAGCTTCCCTACAACAACCAGCTAATGCCAAGCACCAAAAGCTATTTTAGAACATCCAGCCACACTTGGGCAATGAGATGATTGCAAATGCATGAAAATCCAAAGGGAGATCAGAAAAAGAATTAGAATTGTGTTTTAAGCCATGAAGCTTTGGAGTGATTAAACAATACTTATAAGGCTGGGAGCATTCAGGGCAAACCAAGTCATGTGTTCATTTTAATAATAACTTACATCACCCCCTCTTTGGGATGACATCACCCCCTCTTTGGGATGACATCACTCCCTTCACACAAATTTATGTACTTTTCCATCATCATATAAATTGAAACAAACCATGTCCTAGGATATGGGTGTGGGGGTGTGTGTGTATGTGTGTGTGTTTTGGATTGGGGAGTTACAGTAATCAGAAATATCTTAATAGGCATGAAGAAGAAAAAAGGAAGTGGTTGGTTTTGAAAGATCTTTTACTCAGTGCATCATAATCATTCCTTCATAGCATAATAACAAAACAAAACAAAATAAAACAGAAATCTCTACTGACTTTGTTTTGTGTTTCCTGAGCAAAGTGTTGGAGACACAGTTAACAGTTTTAAACTTTTTTACTTCCCTTCTCCCCTTTTCTAGGCTGCATCTCCCTTCTTTTCTCATTGTTTTTCCAGACAGGGTACAATACATTTATAGCCTCTTTGAATACAAACTGACAATCTCCTTCCTTCCAGGACAGTCTTTATTGGATCAAAACCAGGTCACCTTGACTGTAGTCTTAGCTGTTTCCAAACTCCTGAAACCCTCACTTGAAGATGATCTCTTGTTTTTTTTCCTCAGATGGCTAGTCACATTCACAGAGTGTAGATTTTTCTAATTTATCACTCAGAGGGAAAGCGTTCGTATTTTGTTTATATTGGAATGGCTTCTTTCATCTATGCCATCATGATCTCAGGGAAGAGGTGTGTTGGTCTTTTATACTGCCAGAGAGTCTGGAGGAGAGAGGAAGAAACTAAAATCTCTAAAACCTGCTCAGTAGGCTTCTGAAGAGGATTGCATAGACTAATCCTGACACAGGGGTTGAGGCTGGTGAGAGCTACTGAAATAAGAGGTCTATAGTTCAATGGTGATGGAGCAAATATTAATAAAGCCATCACTAGTGTCTGAAAGGTAAATACAATACACAGCACCAGACAATGCACATAAAATTTAGATTTACAATCAAAGCACAGAAAGAAAGACAATGCCTTGACCAAATTCAGTTTCTTTCCTTATAATATTAAGGGCATAATAATGACAGTACAATGATCAATTGTGGAAAGCTTAAGTGCATGGGCACACACATGCACACACACCGCTCCAAAATGGGTCAGATTCAAGGTAAAAAATTTTCATCATACCTGGTGCTAGAACTGAAGCCCTGGTTGGTGGGGGAAAGATGAAAGGATAAAGAGTTGTTTAATATCTTAGAACTGGTCCTCTCTCGCATGGCCTAAGCACAGTGTTTATTTTTCTCATTTTTTCCTGCTGAGTGATACAATGCCAAGGGTGAAAAACATGATGATTTATGGGAAAACAAGAACCAATGATTATGCCTGATTTTAATACTGGCCTTAGGGCAAGGTATAAAATGTATCTTTGTGGGTAATCAATGGCGTGGCCCAACTCACATGAAAATTACATTGGTGTTTAAAGCACAATCTCATTGAGATGTTAAAGAGCATGAAAAGCATTCATATAAATGGAGTGTTCTCTCTGTATTGCTTACACAGAGAACTTGTCAAGGGGCCTAGAGGAACAAAATTTAGTGATCTGATGAAACTGTTCTCTCCTGCTCTCTCACTGTCTGTATCTATCTCTCTCCTTTCCTTTAAAATCTATGACAGAAACTTCATTCTGGAAGTAGTTCAGTTCTGCATCTGTCCGTCTTCTGTTGCTATTTGTTCCACAGTGGGTTATGCAATGAGATCCATCTAAGGGTGATGACTTCATTTTGGAACCTGAATCTACACGTTAGACTGTTAGGAATATGTAGTTGAAATTACTTATTAGCATTTGTTAAATAATAATTGATTTAGAATAATGAAAAGAAGTTGAAACTAAAATACATTCTTCTGCAGAATTCACTGTGATCTTGAGATAGAGAGGTTTGCCCTTCTACTTTATCACTGATGAGCAACATTATGCTTGGTCAGGAAGTCACAACTCTTGTAAAACTTTATTAGTGTTCAAGATCATTAATAGGAAGCAGAGGGGAAAAAGAAGTAAATATAAAGTGTCAGCTTCAGACAGAGACAAGTTCATTGAGCTGTAAATTAAATCAAATGCCACAAAATATGCAGATTGTAAAAATGTCCATTCTCTGCAAAGCTGTTAAAGTTTAAAAGGTCTTTTCAATTAAAATGACTGAGATAAGTATCCTGTCATGTTGCTATGGAAAGGGCTGGCAGAACAGTCAATAGGCACTGATAAAGGAAAATGGATGGGGAAATTTATTTATTTATTTATTTATTTTGCAAGTAATTAAAGTATTATTTTATTTTTTATTTTTATTGTTTTTAAATTTTATTTTGTCGATATACATTGTGGTTGATTACTGTTGCCCATCACCAAAATCTCCCTCTCTCCTCCCTCTCTTCCCTCCCCCTCAACAAAGTCCTTTCTGTTTGCTTGTCATATCAACTTCAAGTAATCGTAGTTGTTATATCTTCTCCCCCCCGTTTTTTTTTGTGTGTGTGTGTGTGAATTTATATATTCATTTTTAGCTCCCTCCAATAAGTGAGAACATGTGGTATTTCTCTTTCTGTGCCTGACTCGTTTCACTTAATATAATTCTCTCTAGGTCCATCCATGTTGTTGCAAATGGCAGTATTTCATTCGTTTTTATAGCTGAGTAGTATTCCATTGTGTAGATGTACCACATTTTCCGTATCCACTCATCTGATGATGGGCATTTGGGCTGGTTCCAACTCTTGGCTATTGTAAAGAGTGCTGCGATGAACATTGGGGAACAGGTATACCTTCGACTTGATGATTTCCATTCCTCTGGGTATATTCCCAACAGTGGGATAGCTGGGTCATATGGCAGATCTATCTGCAGTTGTTTGAGGAACCTCCATACCATTTTCCATAGAGGCTGCACCATTTTGCAGTCCCACCAACAATGTATGAGAGTTCCTTTTTCTCCGCAACCTCGCCAGCATTTATCGTTCAGGGTCTTTTGGATTTTAGCCATCCTAACTGGGGTTAGATGGTATCTCAGTGTGGTTTTGATTTGCATTTCCCGGATGCTGAGTGATGTTGAGCATTTTTTCATATGTCTGTTGGCCATTTGTACATCTTCCTTAGAGAAATGCCTACTTAGCTCTTTTGCCCATTTTTTAATTGGGTTGCTTGTTTTTTCTTATAGAGTTGTTTGAATTCCTTATATATTCTGGATATTAATCCTTTGTCAGATGTATATTTTGCAAATATTTTCTCCCACTCTGCTGGTTGTCTTTTAACTCTTTTAATTGTTTCTTTTGCAGTGCAGAAGCTTTTTAGTTTGATATAATCCCATTTGTTTATTTTTCCTTTGTTTGCCCGTGCTTTTGGGGTCCTATTCATGAAGTCTGTGTTCAGTCTTATTTCCTGAAGTGTTTCTCCTCTGTTTTCTTTAAGAAGTTTTATTGTTTCAGGGTGTATATTTAAATCCTTAATCCATTTTGAGTTGATTTTAGTATATGGTGAGAGGTATGGGTCTAGTTTCATTCTCCTGCATATGGATATCCAGTTTTCCCAGCACCATTTATTGAAGAGGCTGTCGTTTTCCCAGTGTATGTTCATGGTGCCTTTCATTAAATTTAAATTTGCACCAAGAACATACAGATTTAGATTTAATGAAAAGGAATGATCAGAAAATCATAGCTGAGGACGATAAGGCAAAGACAGTGAGAGAATGTTTCAAGGAATCTCTAGGATCTCCACCAGTTCTTAATGGGCAGGATAGTAGGGCATGACCTCTTTGGAGGGGCAGCCACACATTTGAACTTAAATATTACAATTGTGTTTTGAAGGACTTTGGAGAAGTATCACAAAGAAGACTTAATGAGATGTATTTCTTTAAGGTGCTGTACAAACTTGAGAGGGTCCATGTGAAAACTGCTCCTTGCTAAGTGTTGATTGAGATTAGTGGGACATAAATTCTAAATAAGGAGTAAATACAGATGCAGAAAAAACTCATTCCCTGGCCCTGTCCTGCCTACTTATACATTCACTAGGTTGATACTTTTATTTCCATTTTACAGATATAGAAGATGGGAGTCATAGGCTTGCAGGTGTTGTCCAAGGTCACACTACTAGTTGGTGGCAAAACCAGAATACAGACCTATGACTCTCTGCTATTGCCCTATGGCAGATGTCCAGCTCTGTCCTGATACTTCAGAGTTTTTTGATTTTTAGGATTTTCTCCTCATCAAAGTGTCCAGTGATTGTGCTCATTAAAACATTTCCCTTTCCTACATATCTCATAAAAATATCCATCATTTAAGTAGCACATTGTCAACATTAAATACACAGGTAATTGAGATGCTGCTCTCACAATGGAAAGAAAAAAGCAACTCAGGATACAGCAATTCTCTAGTGCCCTTCAGGGGAAAACCATTAAATGAGATTGAGGAAGCTCCCAGGTATCTATCCATGGAGGGTAAATTGTTCCAAACACACTTAGTCTCAAAGATGTCTCCTCAGCCCATCTTCTTGTTAAACAGCTAAATTGTGTTTTTGCCATTTGACCCAAACCTCCCTGTTTCCTGTTACTTTCTCACCTTTGCTGAAAATTGTCTATAGCCTGATTTTAAATCTCCAAATCAAATCTTCACTTTATTGCTAGTTCAGGAGATTAAAAAGTGAACCTCCAGGCAGCAGTTAATAAGTAATTGTTTATTTATCCATCATGTCAAGAGTGAAGTTCACAATCAATTCTCCAGAGGTCAACTTTAGAATTCACTGAAATACTGCTCTCCCTTCTCCTAGTGAATAACTGCTCAGTTGTTTCCTGGGTTTGATTAAGGTTGCAGTAATAATTGTCTACTTCATGTAATTAAATTCAATCTCCACTTAAGAAGTGAACTTACTAACAGGCATTTCCATCACATTTTCCTTTTACTAACTAAAGAATTAGTAATATTTATTGAATGCATACTATATGCTAGACAGCTTAAACATATTTTATAAATTAACTTGATAATTACTTCCATCACCCCTATTGTAAAAATCCTATCATTATGTTCTTTTTACGGATGGGGAAGTTAAGGCTTATAATGATTTTAAAAAGTTTTGGCATCTACACAAATAAATAGCAGCAGATCAAGGGACTGAAGACCCATGTCTTTGCATTTACAGAGCCCTTGTTCTTAATCGCTGCACCTGACAGTATTTAGATAACAATTTGCGTGTTCTCTGCCAAAGCTTTTATATTTATGATATCTTTAATACAGCTTAACATTCACTAAGCATTTTTTGAGGTCTAGATAGTGGGATAGACGTTGAGGATAAAAAGATGGAAAATTATTTCTCCCACCCTTAGGAACGTTGTTTAGTTATAGGAGGGACGGAGGGATAGATGAATATACATTTAAAAAATAGTGTGATAAGTGTTACTGCACAAACATCAACAGATTGCCTTGGAATATGGGGGCGAAAGAGATAAATTCCAATGGGCCATTCGTAGAGATGCTCTTGGCAGCTTTTTGGTGGAGGCAGAATTTGTAGTTATTGCTTTCTTGATGTGTCAGTTCTACAGCACCATTGTGAAGTATGTCCATCTTATAATGGCCCAAGCAGGTAATCAAGGAAAGTTCCTTGTGAGAAACTTCTACCTTTTCCTCTCACTAGTAGAGTGATTTACTGATTGTTTTTCTAAAAATCTGAATATAGAATGCATATAATTTTCACATGACCAGGCCACTTACCAGGAAAAAATAGTATGTATAGAACCAGACATTAGGGATGACCCAAGGGGTCATCTAATTCACATACAAGCCTTTCTCATGTAGAGTCTGCAGAATTATGCTCACCTTTGCTCACATGTACAAATCCTTCCCTTTCCCTCCTTTGGGCCAAAGCATTTTTATAATTCCGAAGTTTCTGGGTCAGAGCAGTTTCTGCTCTGCTGGGAGGTATTTCCTCAATCTTCCTAAACACTGATGTAATCTGCACTTGCCCCTTTCACATAATGTTTCTCCACATTAGCCAGTGATATCTTCTCCTGTCTGCTGATCTAGGCAGCCCATCAAAAATGTTAAGAGTAAAGAAGTAGGAAAAAACGATCTCTCAATTCACAGAGAAAATTGTTTGAATTGGGTCTTACAAGATAGATAGCTTTTCTTTTGTGTTTTTCCATAAATAATTAATTTATTTCAGTAATTAAAATCTAAAATGCTTCAGATGGGAGGAAAATACAATTCAACCAGGTATAGACTATTCCTCACACTTCCAATGTAATGCATTACTGCTCCATTTTGCTCTACAGTGGTCAAAAAGAAGATTCATCCAGAATTTGCAAAGCTTTTGACATTATCTTTGGCTGAGCTCTTGGTTATTTTGTATTTTCCTGTTGTCCTTGATTGCAACCCAAGGTTGCTCTGTTCTGCATAGACTTCCCTGGATGCTTGGGTGGCCAGATAACAAAAAGGGGTAAACCTAGTGGTGAAACTTAATGTGACATAAAAAGCAGAGTGCATTTCCTTTCAATGACTCATAATTTAATTTCAACCTCCACATGATCAACTTTCTGTTTCCAAAACTGAACCCAGGTAATGGGGAAGATATTTACTGATAACCTTAAATATTCCAGGAAGGACCAAAGACAAGGAACTATTTTTTTTTTTTTTATCATAAGGTATTGGAACAATTGGTTTGCATATTGAAAAAAAAATCAAACGATAGCTAAAATAAGTTTTGAATTGTTTAAAGTTACACGAAACAACAAATAAATGTCCATAAAATTGCCTGAAGAAAATAAAAGGGTATATTTACTAAACCTCTGGAGGGACAAGGCCTTACTAATCTTAAAAGCAGCAGAAGACCTCTACAAAAAAAAAAAAAAAAAAATTAATGCAGTCGACTACGTAAAAACTAAAAGCTACTGTATATCACCCATAAAAAATTCAAGCAAACACATAACCAAAACTAAAAGAGAAATAAAAGGATGATGTTAGGCTGAGAATAGCAATCTCCAAAGGTCACATTCTGTGTGGTTCCATCTATTTAACATTCTCAAAATGACACAATTATAATGATAGGAAACAGATTATTGGTGCCAGGAGTTAGGGATGAGAGGAGGGGATGTGTATGACTCTAAAAGTGTAACATGAGGAAGATCTTTGTAGTGATGGACTAGTTCTGTATCTTGATTGCTATGGTGGCATAGAACTGAGCACATACACACATTGTACTAATGTCAATTTCCTTGACTTGATAGTGTACTGTAGTTACAAAAGTTGCAACAATTGGGGGAAAGTGAGTGAAGTATACATAGCATCCCTCTGTACTATTTTTTGCAACTGCCTGTGAGCATATCATTATTTAAAAATAAAAAGTTAAAAATGGAAAAGATTTAAAAATATTATGTTGTTAGTGAAGTTGGAATAAAGGAGAAACATTTGAATAGTGCTGGGAGTAAATATTAATAAGTATAAACTTTAAAAAGGGTATTGGGAATATAAATAAGGAGCTAAAATGAATAAAACATAAAGAATACAGCTCTTAATCAAATATATTTGTTGTTTTCTAGTGGTTTGACATAGCTAATTTCGAGAAACTCTCAGAACCTGAGATTCCTTATCAATAAAATTGATCATAATTACCACCTATCAAAAATGAGAAAATGTATGGGTATCTGGTAGGATTATTATTATTATTTTGTCGATAAGCTGCTATTTAAAAGTTTTAAGTCTCTATTATCTCTATGAAAGCAGATATTCAATCTCATGAATCGTATACTGTTCGTTCTGGAGTGTTACTTTTTAGTTATGTAGCTATAATTGAACAAAACCCCCTGTATTAGAGGAAATAGACACACGTTTATTTGTTTTTGTTTAACAAATCGTGTTTTGTCATTATTTCATGAAAAACAGTTCGAAAAACCTTTTGGTAATAGAGTAAACTGGGTCCAATCCATTCCCTTTTGGAATTTAACATTATTGGATATCTCTGATGGGACTAGTTAATCCTATCTTTGGTCAACTGGCTGAAAGACAAGGGAAAGAAATTCACAAAAAAGGGGGGAGAGTCAGATATTCTCAAATACATGTCTAAAAGGTCTGAGAGGAGCGTTATCTCCCTACATAGATTGCAGTTTATGAGATCATGTCTTCTAATCCAGCTACTCTGGCCCATTGGCCATATTTGTGTGAGGACATTGACATTAATGAGCACATTGGTATCATAGGCACACACTAGGGATCATAGCACAAGATAGAACCGGAAAAGAAAATCACATATTTTTACCCCTTAAAATCAGAAATAAAAGATTACTGTTTTAACCATCACTAAATTGAACAAAAATCCCATCAAACAGTTGGAGCCACATATTTTCATAACTAATAGCAGAGAATGGAGTCTTTCTGAGGATTAACTGGAGCATCTAACACTTCTCTGTGAGGAACAGGAAAAACAAGGACTGAGCTATTGTTGTCTGAGCTCCCAGATTTTTTTTTTTTTTTTTTTTACATAATACAAAAGAAGGGAATCATGAGAAAAATGAAAGATACTAATATAAATAAGGAGCTAAAATGAATAAAACGTAAAGAAAGTATAGCTCATTAATCAAATATATTTGTTGTTTTAAGTATAATATTCTCCATCCCAATCCTACATATCCATAGCACCTAGAGCCATATCTCTTATACTGAAAGTAGAAGGTACATAGGGTATTGCAAAATGAATGAATAAATGATCAAATGTTTAGATAAATTACCTAGTCCAGGACACATTAAGCAGTTATTGAAATGATCATGTTAATCATTATATTGAAAGTATGAATATGACAATGTTGATAATGTCTGCAGAAATGATTCTTAAACTTCAGTGTACATCATATTACCTAGAGGACTTGTTAAAAAAAAAATACAGATTGCTGAGTATCAACACCAGTTTCTGTTTCCGTAGGTCTTAAATGGGCCCAATAATTTGCATTTCTAGCAAGTTCCTAGGTGATGCACATGCTGCTGGTCTTAAAACCACATTTTGAGAACTACTCATCTAAAGGATGATTGTGAATATGTAAAACAAGCAAATAAAATTATACCTGGAAAAACTGTTGAGCAAAAAAAAATTATGCTTGGAAAAAGTGTTGAGATATACTATTAAAAGTGATTGCCAATGAGAGGCGGGATCATAATTTATAGTTTTCTTCTTTCTACTTTTATTTATTTTCCAAATTTTCTGTGATCATCTATTACTTTAAAATGGAAAATAAAAAAGTCCAAGCAGTTTAAATGTTAAAAAAAATACAGCAAAAGGTGATAGGTGTATAATAAAGGGAAATGCTAATTTTTTTTTCCTGTGGAGAGTATAATAAAATCTGAAGTGGAAGGATTAACTTAAGTGACTACGATGTGCTAGGTTTAGTATTACGTCATCGACTCTGTTAGAACTCTCTGATGATTTACCTAACACCTAGAGTCATTGTCTTCTAGAAACTTTTTCTTTACTTTTTTTAAAGGAGACCCCACAGAAGCTAATGACAACTCAGCCCACACTTGATTTAGCTATTCTTTGTGATTAGGGTTTCCTTGAGACTAGGGCTCAGACTGCTGTTGTTTAACATGCCATTGGGCAGGATATAGAAAAGTGCTTCAGTTCTCCCATACTCACCTTGAATTTACTTTATGACCAAGTGTTTGATATTTTCTATTTGCCCATTTGGATCCACTACTCTCCATCATTTCCTCTGTCCCAGGAGGCAGATGGTTTAGGATTGCATCAAAGGGCTCCCTTGAGTTCTGCTTCCAGGTGGGTTGACTAGTGGAAAGCACTAGAAGATGGGAGGGGAGTGAAGCTGGTGCATGTTATCCCATGACTTCTTCCCTGTGAGGTCTTGAGATGGCAGAGGCTGTATTCCTCCTCTGAAAGCTTTAGCTCCTCTAGGGTTTTCCTCTTTCAGCTACATTTCTACAGGTTCTGGCATCTGCTCCTTTCCTTTGCCTCTTCAGATGTAGGGATATTATTGTTCCCTTTACTGTGAGTTTGATGATACTTTCATATTCTTTGTTATTTCCCATAATCCTGCCCATACCTTTGTATATAATCCTTTTATTAAACTCTCCTAAAATTACCCCATTTAAGTAGTCCATCTGTTTCCTGCTGGAACCTTTACAGGTACACCTCACTTTCGTTTCAATTTCCATGTCTATGGATACATGCTTTCTACTCACAGAAAACAGAGGCAAAAATCTCCCCATGGCCTAGAATGTAATATAAAGAGCAAAGGATTTAGAGCAAATCATATTGGTTCAGATCTGAGTTTTACCATATCCTTGCTATGTGACATAGCAAAGTTACTCAAGACTCAATTTTTCTCTCAAAAATGAAAATTATCATATCTTACTTATTGAATTGTTTACAGGGTTAATTAATAGAATATATGTCAAGTATCTACAACTTGGCACATAAATATGTGCTCCAAAAATTGTATTTTCCCCTCCCCTTCCTATGCTAGAACAAACCAGTCCAATAAAAAAGGGAAATTCTTTTGTTCTCTCCCTATCTCTACATCTGTTCCAAGCATCTAGCTGCTGCAGCTTTAATGCCCCCTAAATTTATAACCAATTCTTTCCTTTCTGGATAATGTATCTCTATTTTCCACGTATCCCTGCTGCCTGGGCAGTACTGGGGACCATTCAAGTCTAGAGAGTTAGACCTGCTCTCTGGAGGAGGGCCCAGCAGACAGATGGCATTCAGTTGCTAGCTTCTCCCCCAAAACATGATGATCTCCCTTATGTAAGGAAGCAATGTATGGCTTGCTTTAAAGCGGCAGCATGAACTTCCGGAATAGACCGCACTCTTACCAATGGCTAAGTTATTTTGCAGTAAAAACACCACTTCAAAATTAAACATTTTGATATGGCATGGCAGAGAATAATGTTATGTCAGACATAGGACTAGGTGATTTATACATGTTTATAATCTTACTTAGCTCTTGGAACAAGCCTACAAGGGTTATGATAACTTTATATATTTCAGTTGATTAAACTAAGGATTAGAGATGTTAAGTAACTTGCCACTGCCAGAAGGTAGTGATAAAACATAGGTCTTTTTGAAGTCAGGTTATGTTCTTCACAATACCTCACTCCTGTTTTTGAAGATAAGTGTTTAACCTAAAGACAATCAAGCTTCTAGGGATTACTGGAAAAAGTGTATGTGTTTTTTGTGACCATGTGTTGAGTAGGTGGGGTGGTTCCAGGATCCCTGAGGATGCACAGGTAAAAAGTAAAAGATACAGAGGCAGAGATTCTACCTCTTAACACAACAGATTGTGTAATATTGGGCAAAAATATTTGATTGACCCTTAGTTTTCTCTTCTGTAAAATGGGATTTTTCCTGATATCTGCCTGATAGAATGTTTGGCTCATAGTAATTAATGGCCCTGAAGAACTTAAATGTCTTCCTTGTCTTTCACCTTTTCCATTTTCTCTGTACCACTTTTGTTCAGGTACCCATCAATTCCTGTCAATACTGTTTGTGGTTAGTGACTATTCACGGAAGTGAAAGAACCCGAGTACTATGAGGGCATGATCTTAGCTGTGGTAGTTCAAGTTCTGATCCTGGCTCTACCACTCACTCAGCAGCAACATAATAAGGTAAATGGCCCTTCTATCTATCTATCTATCTATCTATCTATCTATCTATCTATCTATCTATCTATCTATCTATCTATCTATCTATCTATCTATCTATCATCTATCTATCTATCTATCATCTATCTATCTATCTATCATCTATCTATCTATCTATCTATCTATCTATCTATCTATCTATCTATCTATCTATCTATCTATCTATCTATCTATCTATCCTCTGTGTGTGTGCATATGCATGCCTGAAAACATGCACATTCTGCTCTATTAAGTATATATATATGTGTGTGTGTGTGTGTGTGTGTGTGTGTGTGTGTGTGTGTATCTGTTATATATATATTTAAAAGTAGAATTGATAGCTAACAGAAAATGTTTATATTAAAATTTGAACATAATTAATAAATACATTAAAATTGACATATTTAGTTATTGCCTACAGCAACTGCAGACTACATATATTTTCAAGTGCTACTGCAATAGTTACCAGAATTAGCCATATGCTGGGACAAAAACAAATCTCAGCAATATATAAAATATTAAAAGGATGCAGTCATGGTTTACTGACCATAATGGAATTAAGCTAGAAATCCATACTAATAAGATAAAAATAAAATCCCCAGTGTTTGAAAATTAAGCAATGTACTCTAGAAAGAAGGAATTGCAACAATAGTGAGTAAATATTTTAAACTGAGTGATAATAAAATTATCAAAATTTGTGGGTTTGTGGATTGCAGTTAAAGCTATACTTAGAGGAAATGTATAGCTTTAAAAGCGTATTAGAGAAAAGCTGGAAATCAATTATATCAACATCTTCTTGTAGAAATTGGAAATTAAAAAAAAGCAACAGTTTTTTAGATTAGTGTGAGAAAAAGGTACATCTTTTCCTTCTTTTATGTTCAATATTTGCATTCTCCTGTATTAAGGCATTTCTCTTGAAAGCAGCTTATAGTAATAGTTTAATCTTATTTGATATTTAACATATAGCATACAGGTTGATCTAATCTGATAAATTTTATCATTTACATTTAAATATGTAATTCATTTATATTTGAACAAATTATGCATTTATATGGGTTTAAACCTAGCATCTTACTGTATGTTTTCTAATTCATTTTATCTGTTCTTAGTTCTTTTTATATTTCTTCTTGTCTCTTTTTGCATGACAACTTTTTTTCACTTTTTCTTATGTTGCTATTTATATTTTCTTTTTTTTATTTTAGTGATTAACCTATAGATTTCTACATTTATATTTGAATGAGTAGTCCCACTATTAATTACAATTTTATACTATCTTCTAGTTAATGCAAAGGTTTTGTGGGACTTAATTCACATTTACCTTATCCCTGTTGTGCTTTTGCCATGTTTTTTAACCTTGAAAGATATTAATATTATTGTTTTGAACAGTTAGTATTGGGTTCAAGTCAAGTCGGTGGAGTAGTCAGTTCCCGGTGTCACTCTCTCCCACAGAAAACCAATTTGCAACTATTAAGGAGCAACAACAGAAGACCCAAGATCTCTGCTGAGACAGGCAGGAACTGCACGCCATGGGACCCCAGTTCAGGTTGCTCCCCACTGCACAGAAGGACTTTAGAGCTTCTGGGCCCACATACCTCGAGCCAGCCATGATGGAGAAGACAGGCAGGGCTGGACTTCTGCCCCAGGATAGTCCCTGCCACTGCTGATAGAGACTTAAGAGGCTCAGAGGCCCCACACCCCAATCCAGCAATCCTGGAGAAAGCAGGTGGGGTGGGACTTCCTGCCCAGGCCAGTCCCTACTTTTGGAAGAGACTTAAGAGGCTCAGTGCTCCCACACCCCAAGGCAGCCATCCCAGAGAAGGCAAGTGGGGTGGGAATTCTGGCCCAGACCTATCCCTGCCCTTGGGAGGGACTTAAGAGCCTTGGGACCCCCTCCACCCTGAGCCAGCTGTTCCAGAACAGGCAGGTGCAGTGGGAACCCCAGCCCAGGCTAGTTCCTGCTGACAAGAATTGACAGTCCCTTCAGGATCCAAGGCAGACATCAGGGTGAAATGAGTGGACTGTGATACCCCTGCCCACAATGACAAAACACCAAAGGAGAGATACCAAAAATATGAAAAATCAAGAAAGTACATCATCACCAAAGGAAAATAATAACTCTCCAGCACTAGATCCTATAGAACAGGAAGTCTTTGAAATGACAGACAAGGAATTTAGAGTAATAATTCTAAGGAAACTAAATGAGATACAAGAAAACTCAGTTAGACAACACAATGAAATGAGAAAAAATGTAATGGATCTGAAAGAAGAAATGTACAAAGAAATCAATGCCTTGAAAAAGAATGTAGCTGAGCTTGTGGAGCTGAAGGACTCACTCAATGAAATAAAAAACACAACAGAGAGTTTAACCTGCAGACTTGAACAAGCAGAAGAGAGAATTTCTGACCTTGAAGACAGGCAGTTTGAATTAACACAGGCAGACCAGAAAAAAGAAAAAAGAATAAAAAAATTTGATGAAAATCTAAGAGAGACTACAGACAACCTTAAGCACTTGAATATCCAAATCATGAGTATTCCAGAAAGGGAGGAAAAAGGAAATGGCTTTGAAAACATATTCAATGAAATAATAGCAGAAAACTTCCCAGGTATAGGGACAGTCACGGATCTCCAGATTCAGGAAGCCCAAAGATCCCCAAACACATTCAACCCCAAAAGATCCTCTCCAAGACATGTGATAATCAAACTGGCATGATCCAGCAATCCCTCTTCCTGGTATATATCCAGAGGGATGGAAATCATCATGTCAAGGAGATACCTGCACTCCCACGTTTATTGAAGCTCTGTTTACAATAGCCAAGATATGGAACCAACCTAAATGCCCATCTATAGATGACTGGATAAGGAAACTGTAGTATATATACACTATGGAATACTACTCTATCATAAAAAAGAATGAAATACTCCCATTTACAACAACATGGATGAACCTGGAGAAACTTATATTGAGTGAAACAAGCAAAGCACAGAGGGATAAATACTGCATGTGCTCACTCATAAGTGGGAGCTAAGAGAGAAAGGAAGGCAGGAAAAAAAGACCACAGTAGTCCCGTGATCCTACAGACAGAGGGAACATTCCAAGGGATACAAATTGGAGTTGAGGGGAGAGGGGAAAGGGGAGGGAAGTTGGGGGATAATTGAGAGTGACAAAGGGTACAAAAGTAATTTCTGGTAATGGATATGCCCCCAGTATGGGGAGGAGGGGGGGACAGTCAGCTTTGTATCTCATGAATATTCATAATAATAGATAAATTTTTAAAAATAACCCAATTAAAAAAGGGGCAAAGGAGCTGAATAGGCATTTTTCAAAGGAATATATATGAATGGCCAACAGACACATGAAAAAATGCTCAACCTTACTCAGCATCCAGGAAATGCAAATCAAGACCACTTTGAGATACCATCTCACTCCAGTTAGGATGGCTAGCATCCAAAAGACTAAGAATGATAAGTGCTGGAGAGGTTGCGGGAAAAAAAGAAACTCTCATACACTGTTGGTGGTGCTGCAAAATGGTGCAGCCTTTATGGAAAATGGTACGGAGGTTCCTCAAACAAGTACAGATAGATCTACCATATGACCCAGCTATTCAACTGTTGAGAATATACCCAGAGGAATGGAAATCATCACGCCAAAGGGATACGTGTACTACAATGTTTATTGCAGCTCTATTTACAATAGCCAAGAGTTGGAACCAGCCCAAATGTTCATCATCTGAAGGGTGGATAAGGAAACTGTGGTATATCTACACAATGGAATACTACTCTGGTATAAAAAAAGAACAAAATACTACCATTAGCAACAACATGGATGGACTTACAGAAAATTATATGAAGTGAAACATGTCAGGCACAGAAAGAGAAATACCACATGTTCTCACTTATTTGTGGGAGCTAAAAATAAATAAATAAATAAACACAAATAAATCAAGGGTTGTGGGGAGGGGGAAGAAGGCAGAATAACCACAAAAATTCCTTGAATTATTTAAGTCAAGTGAACAGATATGATGGGGGTGGAGGGGGTGGAGAAGAACAGGTAAAGGGGCATGAAAATCAACTACAATGTATACTGAGAAGTAAAATAAAAATAAAATAAAATAAGTGTCAGTATTTACCTAAATCTACATATTTTCTTTTTCTGACCTTCATTCCTTTCTACATTAATGGGTTTCTAGATGGAATACTGTTCTTTCTGCCTGAATAATTTCCCTTTAGTGGTTCTTTTAGTGTGGGCCTATGTTTTTTAATGGAGAATATTTTCTTTCTGTATATCAAAATGTATACTGCAAATATTTTTCTTCCAGCCATTGAATTGTCTTCTAGTTTTCTTCATCTTTATCCAAAAAGCAGCCTGTGAGTCTCACTATTACTCTATTTTGCTCTTTTCTGTATTTTCAAACTTTGTTTTCTTTATTTCCTTTATTGCCTATTTGCTGTCCAACCTATTATTAAGCCCATTTCTTAAGTTTTTAATATTAGTGACTATATTTTTAGTTCTCTAATTTCCCAGTGACTTCATTTAAAAAAAATTAATGGTGAATGTCTGCATTTTGTTATATATTTTTCTTAAATATATTAAATATATCTGTGTTTAAGACCATAGCTATAATATATTAATTTACCTGTTGGCATATTATTATCTGTTTTATTTTTTTCCCTTGATTGGCATTCATTTGGCTTTGTCTCTATACCTTCTGGGAATATTAACTAATGCTGTATATTTATAAGAACAGTTGTAGAGGTTCTGGATATTGCCTTCCTCCAGAGAAGATTTATTTTCTTTTGACTGGCAGTTACATTAAGAGTGGATCAATCTGATCCAGTCTGGACTTAATATAGCTTAATTATGTATTTTAGCATATGTGCTGCTGAAGCGAGCACACAATTATGTATTTTTGACAATGTGAACACCAGCCTCTATTTCTGATTTATTTTCTTATCCCTAGAGTATAGGCCTTCAGGAGTTTCCACTAACAAAACAAAACAAAACAAACAAACAAACAAAAGACATATTTATTTGGGCTTTTTCTTCTTGGCAGCTTTAAAACCAATTTTTTTTCTCTCCAATTCCTTGAAAATGTTAAATTTTCTGCTTAGTTCTCATACTCCTAGTTATTATATGCTACTTGATTTCTGGCCTCTCATCCGTGTACCAGTCAAGATGCAGATAATGGTTAAAAGGCAAAGCGGTGTACCCTGTTATCTTAATTTTCTCTGAGGTCTTTGCTCCTCAGATCTTATCTTCCCTTGTCACCCTGATCTTTGCTTTCATCTCCCTCACCTTATGATATTACTGCTGTAATTTCTAGGCTGCCACTACATCTCTGTGCCCCATATTGAGAAATGACAAATGCCTCCTGCAGACAAAGGAGCAGAGGTTGCTAGCTCACTTCAATGTAGTTCAATTATCTGACATCTCAGTCTCTCAAGCACTGGCTGCCTTGGTTGTGTCCCATTACATGAAAACTACTGTTTGCTTGTATATATTATATTGCTTTTATATTTTTTTCTCAGTGAGAAGGTTGGACTATAACAGAAACTACCATGTCTTAATTAAAGTCAAAGTCCTCTCCTAGGTTTCTGACATTGGAAGTCAAAAAGAGTGCTGAATATCATAGCTTCAAAGCATCCACAGACACTAATTGTGTGCCACTTAATCAGCCATCCATCATTATAGGTTGTGATCTTTTATCCTTTATCACTGTCGCATTTCCCAAACCATTAACCTTTTCATTTACTTATCGTCTGCTCTTGTACCTAATATTGTACAGGAGTTTCCACAGTATCCTATCCCCGTATATCTCTGTATTTCTTCATATGTTTCCTTTATTTCCTCATGTTTTCACTTATTGTCATTCTACCTACATCTTAAGGAAATTCAGCTTGCACTTACTCTAATGGCAGAGGACACTATGTCTTTATTCCATAAGCTAACTATTTTATCTGTGCTTTTGATTTCATTCTTGTCCATCTACTCTGCTACTTTATTCATTACTATTTCTTTCCAGTGTTTTCCGATCACCTGTTTCCACTCAATATACTGAAAGACTTTGTGCCATATTGTACCATTTACAAATTTCAGAATATGACTATGTTATGTCTCTGTGCCTTCAGGCATGTAACTCCTTCTCTAAGCAATGTCCATGTATTAGTTCATTTGTGTTGCTTATAACAAAATACACGGAACTGGGTAACTATAAAGAAAAACAAAATTTAGTGCTTACAGTTTCTGAGGCTGGGAAGTCCAAAGTCCATCTGGCGGTGGCAACAGTGAGAGACCAAGGGGTCTCACATTGAAAGATGGTGGAGGCAAAAAGAGCAGGGAGACAGAGACAGACTCTCCTCTTATTTTAAAGCTCTCAGAACCACGCCCCTGACCACCATTGGTAATCCATTCACTACTACATGGTCCTACAATCCAATCACCTCTTCAAGGCTCCAACTTTCAATTACCATAATAGGATTTCCCACCTTGTAACAGTCACAGTGGGGGTCAAGTTTCTAACACACAAAACTTGGGAGACAATTCAAGCTGCAGTGAGTTTTGGGGGGACATAATTCAATCCACTACACTCCATTTCTTTCCTGTTTACATATTAATATCTTATTCGTCATTCAAAACTTAACCAGAGCATCATCTCTTTCATTCTTCTAACAATTTCTGATTCCTTCCTCCTCACCAGCATCACTCCCTTCTTTGTTTTCCAAAAGCCTATTATAGAACCAAAATTACTTCTATTGTAGAACCAAAATTACAGACCAAGGTCTATCACTCTCCCACCCAAGAAATGGTAAGCTCCTTGAGAAAGGGAATCGTGTCTGATTTCTCACTGTACAAGGGCACTTCAAAAAGTCCAGAGAATAGTTAAATTGGTAGATAATAGGAATCCTCCCACAAACTTTTTGAAAACCCTCCTATATTAGTGTTTTGAAGTTTCTGTGTATAGAATTTTAATGAATAATTTTAATAAATAATTCTTGACTGAATGAGTCACCTCTTTGCCTCTTTTCTTTGCCAGTGATGAAATCAAAGTCTACAACAATCACCTCCAAATCTTCACTGTTCACTGGATTATTTTCCTTACCCCCTTCCATCGATTTATTTCTGTTAAGACACTAATGGCTTTGTAATCAAATTCAGCAGTCTTCCAAAAGTCCTCTTTCTTGTGTATCTTTCTACAAACTGAATTTAGCACAATTAACTTTATACTCTTTATTTCTGTCTTGGCTTCAATGGTACCACATTGTACTCCTTCAGCCTCTTTTTAAATAAGCAAATGAGAGAGAGAGAGATCACAGTACATGACAACAATTAAGGATTTTAAGTATTGTAGTTCTTTTTAGTCTGTTTGCTTCAATATAATAACGAAACTCAAGGAATGAGAAAACATTTTCCTTAGGAAAATTGTTTTACTAGTTAAATATAAGAATGCGGAGGCATAAATTTATGTTTTCTGATTAATAGTGTACTGCAGAGCAAAACAGCAAGGTTTGACATCAAACAGACTTATTTTTGAATCCCAACTTGCCAGTTGAGTGAACTAGGAGATTAGATAACTTGTAAAGCATCTGTTCTCTTTGAATTTCAGTAATTTTTTCCTAGACATAAGAAAATATTATCTACCACACACAGTTAATATGATATATAATGTGTTAAGTATGTTATATATTGTATACATTGAATACCTGGAAATTAGCTTTCTTTCTCAGAAATAGGTTGGATATTTAAAAAAAAATAATTTTAAAATTTAAATCTTTAAAGTTTTTTTTTGGAAGCTGGCCAGTACAAGGATCTGAACCCATGACCTTGTTGTTATCAGCACCACACTCTAACACATTGAGCGAATTGGCCAGCCCTCAAATTTTATTTGCCAAACTTTGGTAAACACTTAAAAGAATCATAAACAAGATGCTATCTAAGTGACGACAAATAAAGAGGAGATTAAAACGTATCTTAGAGGATAACTTGCACTTTTCAAGCCTTGGAGAAGAATGAAACATTCAAAGAAATTGGGATAACATAAAATGCATCATCATCACCATCATCATCATCATCAACAACACTGTCATAGCTAAATTTTACTAGTTGCTTACTGATAGAAACATTTTATTCTCAAAAACTGTGAGGTAATTACTACTTTTATTTTTATATTATAAAAAAGGAAATTGGCTCTCAGGGATGATAGATATTTGCGTTGTTTCAAACAGTGAGTAAGGCCTATCTGACATGAACTTTTATACTCAAACACTTACAAATATATATAAAATATGTAGCTATCAGTAAGCATTCCCAATCTTGTATTGCTTGATTATTGAGTGAATGAATGACAAGTGAAAATAAAGCACCAAGTTTTTTGCACCATGTATATAGCTTGATATAAAAGTCAAATTTATTATATCATCAGGATGAAAACCACCAAAGATGTTTCATCACCTAGTGAAAGTAGCATGATCAAAACTGAATTCAGGTACAGTGCAGTAGGTGGATTTGGAATAAAATAGTACTTGGCAATACAAAATAATGAACTATTCATATAAATGACACCACGGATAAATCTCAAAATAATTAGGATCAGTGGAAAAGCCAGACCACTCTCCCCTCAAAAATAATACATAATATATTCTTCCATTTGTGTAAAATGTTGGCATATGCAAACTAATCTACAGCGATAGGAAGAAAATCAGTGGTTGTCTAAGGGGTGGGTGGGGGAAGGACTGGAGAGGGAATTACAAAGGGATACAAGATCACTTTTGATGGGATGGATGGATCCATTAAATTGATGGTGGTGGATGTTTTAAGAGTGTACATGTATTTCAAAACATCAGATTTTACAGTTTTACTATGTGAAATTTATTATGTCAATTATGTATCTATTAAGTTATTAAAACAAGCTAATACAACAACTTGGCAATATTTTGTAAATATTATCTATTACCCAATAATACCACTTCCTTGTATATAACTGCAAATATTTTTTCAGACACTGAAGGGAAAAAAAATTAGAAGTAGACAATCAATTTTGGAATGGGTGAAAGACTTTAAGACATACTTCATCAGAGAAGATACAAGAATGGCAAATAATCCTGTTAAAAGATGCTCGACATTCGTAGTTATCAGGAAAATGAAATTAAACCCGCGATGTGATATTTTAATACCACTAGAATAGCTACAACTAAAAAGACTGATGACACCAAATGTTGACAATTGTATAAAGCACTTGAATCTCATACATAGCTAAAGAGGATACAACAGTATACAGCCACTTTGGAAAACAGTCTGGAAGTTTTCTATAAAGCTAAACATGTACTAAAATATGACCCAGCAATTTTTCTTGTAGTTACTTACTGAAGATAAACAAAACCATATCTTGACACAAAGACTTGGGTTCAGTTGTTCATTGCCAATCCCAAAGTTAGTAAATGGAAAGAAATAATTTAAAATCAGAGCAGAACTAAATGAAATAAAGACCAAAGATATGATACAAAAGATCAATGAAACAAAAAGTTCATTTTTTGAGAAGATAAACAAAATTGACAAACCATTAGCCAGACTAACTAAAAAAAGAAGAGAGAAGACTCAAATAACAAAATTAGAAATGAAAAAGGAGAGATCAAAACTGATACCACAGAAATACAAGGAACCATTAGATATTACTATTAACAACTATATGCAAAAAATTTGAAAAACTGGAGGAAATGGACAAATTTCTGGCCACATGCAAACTACCAAGATTGAACCCCAAAGACCTAGAAAAACTGAACGAACCAATAATTAGCAATGAGATTGAAGCAGTAATCAGAAATCTTCCAACAAAGAAAAGCCCAGGATAGGATGGCTTCATTGCTGAATTTTACCAAACCATTGCAACTTTGTTAATAGTATCCCAAAACTAAACAAGACAAATGTTCATCAAATGGCAAATGTCTAAACTAAATGTGGTATATTCATAAATGGAACACAACTTAGCAATAAAGTTGAATAAACTACTGATGTATGAGACAATACCAGTAAATCTCTAAAGATGGATAATAAAAACTGCATTCATATGAAATTCCAGAAAGTTAGAATGATAGAGAAGGAAGGAGGGTCAGTAATTTCTTAGGGGTTAGTGGTAGAGGAAGGAAATTGACTAGAAAAGGTCACAAGGAAACTTTTTGGAGTGGTGGAAATGTTCTGTATTTTCACTGTGGTGGGAGTTACATTTGTCCAAATTCATCAAATCATAGAGAAAATTGTACCAATCTTAATGAGAACTTCATTGAATGTAAATTTACCTCGATAAGCTAATGACAAAAATAGTATCTTGAGAGTCAAAAGTCTAGTTTCTACTTTCTGCAATCTTTTAGATTAAATTCTAACTTTGAAATATATCTTTAATTTCTGAACAATTTGTTAGACATAGAGGTGAGAAAAGACATTAATCTCATTATTTTTATCTATTTCAAGTGACTAAGCTGTAGAGGTCCTGCAGGGATTTGGGGCTGGGGGCAGGATTTCCAGCATTGCTTGTTATCAGGAACTCAGTTTTTCACAGGTTAATTAAGAGGGCAGAAAGTGATTATCAATTATTTCTTACCACCAAAATAACCATTGTGTTGCTGGAAAAGTAGCAGTGATTTAATTAATATTCAGTGATTTTTTTTTTTTAATTCGGCCAAAAAATATATATATATATATAATATATATATATATTATATATATATATGGAAAGTGGACTGGCCTTAAAATCTCCATATTTGTGGGAAAAATATTTTATGATATATTTGCAGAGTTATAGATCACAGTGGCATAACTCTCATAGGCAATTTGAAAAATTGTTCTGAATTTTCCATGAGAAATGTGAGCCAGAATCCTATTTCAGAGACATTTACATGGCAAGGTTCCTATTGTAATTTTTTAAATTAAATATAATAAAGATATTTCTAACACTTACAGCTTATTATTATCTGCTCTTATCAGTATAAAATTAGGAGAAACAAAAAACAGAGTCAGAATTTAGAGTAGTAAGATCATCTGAATAACTCTCTCATTTTAAACTCGTAGTCCTAGAATATATATCGAACTTACAGGAGGTCCAGGTCTTTTTTTGATTTTTCTTCTTGACTCAATTCAGTTATCAATGTGTGTTTTCAGACACTGAATCTCCGAAAAGGATTTACCCTTTAGGTTACAGAGAAGCAATGTTAAAAGGGAACTTTTTACCTACTGATGAATGTATCGAATGATCAGGCATGTATAAAGCAGGCAGGATAGGGCCGAGCCCGTGGCGCACTTGGGAGAGTGCGGCGCTGGGAGTGCGGCGACGCTCCCGCCGCGGGTTCGGATCCTATATAGGACTGGCCGGTGCACTCACTGGCTGTGTGCCGGTCACGAAAAAGACAAAAAGAAAAAAAAAAAAAAGAAAAAAGAAAATGTAGAAACTGCCTTAAAGCAGGCAGGTGTGTCTAATCAGGAGGATGGGAAAGAACAGCTGTATAGTGAATGAAGGTTCATTGGCCACCAAAAAGATAAATAGGGAACAGTTGGTTTTCCATCAGGGCCATACTTCCTATAATGCCCTTTTTCTTGCTCTTATGTGACATGAATATTCTCCCAGCCTAAACGGGAAGACACATTTATCGATCACTGAGACAGCTGTTGTTTTCTTAAAGAGGATAATTTGTCCCAGCTTCAGAAATTGCTGTCACTGGTCACCATGGGAGTGAGCCCAGATGCTTTGTGTTATGAAATTCAGTGTCAAACCAATTATGGATGTACTGATGCATCATGATATTTGAGATGAAGTTGCAAATTAGACCATTTTCTCTTTGTAAATTTAAATTCTGACATTTTATGCTGTTATGATTTATGCTGACTCCCAGTCAGTGAGAAGGTTGTTGTTTGACTGTCTAGTACTTTCTAAGGGTAGGTATATAATTTCCAAACAGGCAACAAAGTTCATGAAAATAATGTTGATTAAATTTCTCTCGTTTATCCAATATAGCGTACAGAGGTCAGATCTAATTGGTTAATGGACACAAAGTGATTACATTTTGCAATGATGAATATGCTATTTATCCCGATTTGATCATCACATGTTGTACACAAATACCGGTAGTCAACTCTGTACTCCACAAATATGTATAATCAATTATATTTCAATAATAAATAAGTAAATAAATAAATGGATAAAACAGCTTTGATTCTAGTTGGGTGTTTCTAGGACCTCCTGGTAGTTGTGAAGAATAAAGTTCTTGGAGTGGGGCAGTCCTGGGTCTCATTGTAACCATGATTTCTACCTGAGTGACCTGTAGGTCAAGGGTCAACAAACTATAGCCTGTGGGACAAATCTGGCTCAAGGCTTGTTTTTATAAAATCTACAAGCAGACCTCTGTTTTTGTAAAACCCACACTAGAATATCTCTAATCAAAAAGAATGACAATGCTCAGTACTGGAGAGAGGTAAGAGAAACTAGAACCCTCATCCATTACTTATGGTAATGTAAGATGATGCAACTACTTTAAAAACAATCTGAAATTTTCTTAAATAACATATTTTAACAATGTGACTTTACCAATTCCATTTCCAGATATTAACCCGAATTAAATGAAAATATATGTTCAAACATATATGAATAGAAGAAAATGAAAAGAAAAAGAATATCTTACAGAGATGGAATTTGGCTCAGAAAACCTAATAAATTTGCTACATGGTACTTTACAGAAAAAGTTTGTCAACCTCTGCTCCAGGGTGAACACCTGAAGATGGATTATGGGGTTATGTGGTAAGTGCATATTTGACTCAACAAAAAGTAGCCAAACTGTTTTCCAGAGTGAACTGTCAAAATTTTTCATTCCCATCAGCAGTGTATGAGATTCAGTTACTCCACATCCCCATCAACAGTTGGTAAGTAAGAATTATTACTGCAAAATTTTAATATGGATGTAGTGGTATCTCACTGAGATTTTAAACTGCATTTCTCTTGTACCTAATGGTGTTGATTATATTTTCATGTGTTCACTTGATATCTATGTGTCCTTTTTGGTGAATATCTGTTCAAGTATTTTTCCCATTTTCTAATTGAACTGTGTAGTTTCTTACTGTTAACAGGTTTATTTATAGATTCTGAATATAATTCAGATTTGTGATTTACAAGTATTTTCTTCCAGTATATGGCTTGTTTTTTCTTTCTCTTATTTTTTATTTTCAGTGCAGCATATATTTTAATTTTGATGAAGTCCAATTAACTGACATTTTCTTTTATGCATTTCGCTTTAAGGATAATGTCTAAGAACTCCTCATCTAACTCCAGATAATAAAGATTTTCTTTTATATTTTCTTCTAAAAGATTAATAACTTTACATTTTAAATTTAGATATAGGATTCAATTTGGGATAATTTTTTATAATGTGTGAGGCTGTACTTGAAGATGACTTTTGAAAGTAGCGTGATTCCTTTAACTGTATTTTTCTTTTTCAAAACTGTTTTCCCCTTGCCATACAAATTTTAGTAAGAACTTACCACTTTGAACAAAAATACCACTAGAATTTTGATAGGGATTTCATGGAATGTACATATATACACACACACACACACACACACATATACATATATATACACATATACACACACACATATATACATATATATACACATATACACACACACATATACATATATATACACATACACACACACACACACACACACACACACACACACACACAGACACACACATATGACAAGTGCCATACTAAAATTATGGAGACTGCCAATCCCCATATATATAGTATTTTGCTCTAGTTTTTAGTATTCCTTTAAACCTCTCTAAGTGATATTTTGTATGTTTTGATGTTCAGGTCTCAAATCATTTGTCAGATCTATTCTAAGCATTTTTATTCACTTGATATTTGGGTTTTTAGGTATTTGTATATGGAAATAAAATTGATTTTCTGAATATTGGTTCAAAAATTGTTATATTTTGTATTATCAATTTTTTTGGTCTTTTAAAATTATGTTTGGTTTTACTAATTTTTTCCAATGGCTTTCTGGTTTATATTTTATTGATTTCCACTCTTACGGATACATTTTTTCCTTTTACCTAATTTGAGTTTGATTTGCTCTATTTTTCTAGCTTCTTAAAGTAAAAGCTTAGAATATTGATTTAGATCTTTCTTCCTTTCTAACAAGGGTTTAAACATATAATTCCTTCAAAGCATTGCTTAGAGCTTTAGCTCCATCTTACACATTTTGAATGCTGTTTTCATTTCATTTTGTTCAATTAAAATTGATTATATTTGTAATTGTAATATAAAATAATTATATTTTACATAACAAATCATTTTCTTTTACTATTTTTAAGACCTTTTTCTTCATCTTTGATTTTGACAGTTTGACTATGAAGAATTTAAGTGTAGATCTCTTTCTATTTATCTTAATTTGTGGTTTGTTGAGCTTCTTGGATGTGCAGATTAATGCTTTTCATCAAATTTCTCTTCCTCCATTTCTACTGGTACTTTGTTTACACTTGTATTGTTATACTGGATATTGTCCATGGATCCCTGTGGCTATGTTCATTTTTCTACAACATTTTTCCTCTTGCTTTTCAGATTGAATATTTTCTATCGGGCTGTCTTCAAGTTAATTGATATTTTTTCTTCTGCCATTAGAGATATTCTGTTGAACTCATTCAATACATTTTTTATATTGGTTATTGTACTTTTTAACCTAATTTTCATTTTTTTATAATTTGTTTATCTGCATTGACGTTAATCTTTTGTTGAGTCATTGTCATATTTTCTTTCAGTTCTTTGAACATTCTTAGAACAGCTGCTTTGAAGTCTTTGTTAAACCCAACCTCTGGACCTGCTCTCAATTTTTATTGACTGTTTTTTTCCCCATGTATAGGTCACACTTTCCTGATTTTTGTTTTTGTTTTAGTTTTGCTTTTTTCATATTTCATAGTTTTTAGTTTCAAACTAAACATCAATAAGATGTATTATAGTAACTTTAGATTCTATTTTATTTAGATAAATTGTTCTTACTTTATGTTATTTTAAAAATTTTGTCTAGACTTCAGTTGCAGAAGCTGCTGTGGTTGCTGCTGCCTATGCATAGTTATTATTATTATTTTTAATTTTTAGCCTGACTGCCTATGAATTGACAATGTGTCTGTATAACTTAACAATAAACCAACAATTTGAGCTTTTATGCACCTCTAGATTTTAAGCCTTGCACCCTCTGCCAAATGATCTGTGACAATTGGGAAACATTCTAATTTGTAGCCAGTTCCCAAGTATCCCTTGGCTTTCACCTCTCAGGGAGGGACTCTTTTGGGATGCCCTTGTAATGCATAGCATTTCTCAGTAAGCCAGTATTAGTAGAAAGCTTACCCCAGCCTTTTTCTGGCTTTCTGATTTCTTGGATCTCTTTGTTAAATTTCAGATTGGTCCATTGCTTGCCCAGACATCAGATTTGCAAAGCTTTTTTTTTTCTATTGAATTTATTGAATTCATCTTTTTTTTTTTTTTGGCAAAACAGTAGGTTTTGGTGCCCACTTTCTGCCCAAATCAAGTCTGTTCCCAGTAGCAGCAAAAGTGACTGGTTTTTAATGTCCAAACTCAGGAGATAAAAATAAAGTTCTCATCAGCTGGGTGGGAGGGTTATGGAATAGGAAGATGGAGTAGGGACAGGATTAGCCTCAGGCGCCCCTGGACTCCCAGTGACCTGAAACTCTGGTAGTTTTTCCAAGAATAAATTCTTCTCAATTTTAATTCTGCCTTTACATTATTTCTGGTTCCCTGTTGTATTCTATAACTTGGTTAATGGTATCATTGTCAAAACACTCATTTGAGTTCTAAACTTCAGAATTGGTTTTGACTTTTTTCCTACATCTCATCTTTATATTCTAATTTATTGCCAAATCCTATTTATTCCTCTGTCATTATTTCTCTCATATCTGTCTATATACCTCTTTACTGTATATCCTCACTCTTGCTACCTGAATTTTGACTTCCATCATCTCTCCTCTAGATTATGGCAATGGTTTTCTAATTGGTTGTCAAACTTCTCCATCACTAACCATTATTTTATTCACTGGGACAGTTGAAGACCAAATTATTTATTAAGACCAAAACCTTTAGTATTCTCCAATTTGACCATAATCTAACTTTGTATTTCTCTCCTAGATTTTATGTTATGCCAACATTTTCAACAATTAGACTGAAATATTTACTGCAGATAGTTTTTCATTTGCCTGAGATGATTCTTTTTTCTCCAACGTATCATTTTGACAACATGGACCGTTGGAAAGAATCACTACCTCCCCTGAGTACCCTACAAAATTTATATCGTCTTCTTTAAAGAAATATTTCCTATTTTACTTTATTTTTTTATTCTGTGTATTTTGCATTTTGGCATTCTGGGTCCTGCAGAATCTTATTTTGGCCCTCTTTACACAATGCATGGTGCCTAGGCATTTAAGAAACACATGTCTTTGTGAGATGAACATAATACTCTAGAGAAATAAGGAATATTATATTGTTTTGAATACTGAGAAGAAAAAGAAAGGCTTTATTTAGTTCTATAATAACTATTATTATTTGTCAGTTCACAGGGAAACAATTCAATCTATTGTATATCTCCTTGACTTGGATAATAATTTATTAAAATATTAAGTCAATAATTTTTAAAGCTATTCTCAAAAAGTGTATCCTCATAAAGGGTTATTTTAGTTCTCTGTGCCAGACTATGCTGGTTTTCAGGACTTCTGAAAGATACATGCCTACGAAAATGTATATTTTAAGTGGAAAATTCTTTAGTCATTTTGGGATTGCCTTATGGAAATATTAGGCTGATTAATAAGGGATAGTATTATGTTTTCAAAGAAATATTTAGTAAAAGAATCTCTGTTCTTTTTTTATTTATTTAAGGACTATGATGTTTTATTTAATTAACCTGTTAATATTCTGAGAATCTTCAACTGCACATTGTAGTTCAAGGTTTAATAAGATTATACATTCTGTTTTTGTTTGTTTGTTTGTTTGTTTGTTTTGTTTTTATAAGGAACTGGCATTTAAAATACTTTTGAAAATAGCTTTCAGAGTTTGGCCCCAACTCTATCAAGCATATCATTATAATCACATCTGTTTTGGGACTGGCACTCTTTTGAGAGAATATCATTGAATCAAACTTACTAATTTAACAAAAAGCTTGGTTTCCTTTAAAATGCTATGATTGATAAATATGAGATAATTAATCTTCTTAAGTGTCATTCTTCAGAAAGAGATATCTGAAGAACATCAAACTTTGTTTCAGTTTGTTTCCTTTTTATCATTAGTTTTCAAAAGTTCCTCTTGAGCAAAAATATCCTTTTACTGAATTGCAAACAACCGCTATGAGCAATGGAAAATTTTTATTCTGAAGGATTAGGAAAAATCAAAACCTGCCGTGATGAGATTTACAATTTCTTATGCTTCTTAAATAGCTATAAAATCATCACTTATAAGAAAGAACTATGAAACATGTCAGGATATAAGGGCCAACTTTTATTCACCTCTGGCTAAACAGTAGTACTACTGAATTCATTTGGTTACAGAAGCTGGCTCAGCATAGTGAGCTTCCTTGTTGAGGTCTCCTATGCATTATTATTGCTAATGAAATAAAAAGGCAGCATTTGAGCCCATCTGAACTCAAAGTATCCATGGAAAGAACAGAGTTATTTATTCTTTAGGTATGAGTTATCCTCAGCTCTCCCAGTGCAGCAGTACTTAGTATTACTCTTTCCATGGATAATAAGGCTTCACCTAAATCTTGGATGTTACTCATATTTATTCAAATGGGGTAATGTATAAGGGGTCACTTACAGTAGTTACCAACTGAAAGTGTTTATTATGAGCCTACAATGCATGAGGCACTTTGTAGGCATGGGGGTACGGTAGTGAATAAAGTTGACAAAAATGTCTGCCTTCATTAAGCTTAGGTTTAATGCAACTCACATTTGTCTATTTCTCCTTTTAGTTCAATCAGTCTTTGCCTCAAGTGTTTTGACCTTTTGTTGTTAGGGGCATACACACACATTTAGGATTGTCATGTCTTTTTGCAAAATTGGTTTCCTGTATAATTTCCCACTTTATTTCTGATAATCACCCTTGTTCTAATATCTGTGTTGTCTGAAATTAATGTAGCTATGCCAGCTTTCTTTTGATTAATGTTTTTATTGTATATCTTACTTCATACCTTTACCTTTAACCTATCTAGGTTTTTATATTGAAGCACATATCTTACAGAAAACTTATAGTTTGATCTTGGTTTTTATTTATCCACTTGGACAAAATCTTTTAGTTGATGTGCTCATGCCATTTGCTTTTAAACTGATTAATGATATAATTGAATTAATATATACCATTTTTGTAACTGTTTTCTATCCATTTTTCTTGCTTTTTAAATATTTGTGACCCTCAAAATCTATATATTGAATTCTAATCCCCATTGTGACAGTGTTTAGAAGTGAGACCTTTGGGAGCCCTAATGAATGGGATTAGTGCCTTTATGAAAGAGACTCCGAGAGCTCTCTCACCCTCTTCTGCCATGTGAGGAGGCAGAGAGAGGAAATCTGTCTACAAACCAGGAAGCTGTTCTTCATCAGACACCGAATCTGTTGATACATTGATCTTCAACTTTCCAGCCTCCTGAAGTGTAAGAAGTAAATGTTTGTTGTTTAAGCTGCCCTATCTATGATATTCTGTTATAATATACTTATCAGACTCAGACAGTGAGCTTCTTACACAGTGATCCTCAGAAAAAGTCTGTGTCTTGCGAGAGCTCGTTCTGCTGTAATCTACTGTTACTAAACTCTAGGTTTGTTGATGTGGTGCTTTGGGTGTGTGTGTGTGTGTGTGTGTGTGTGTGTGTGTGTGTGTGTGTGTGTGTGTGTGTGTGTGTGTGTGTTTCCTTGAAACCCTGCCCCTTGCTGACTCTGAATGCTAAAGTGGGGAGGAATTTTGTTCCCGGGTTGGAAAAAGATTCTGAATCACATTTTTATAAAGTCTTTTCCCTTGGATAGTGTGCCCTTATTGTAGAGAAAGTTCTGGTGATGTTACAAAACTGGTGCTTTTTCTGTTTCCCTACCAGTCTCTGGCTTTAGCTGCTTCTTCTCCAGGTAAGCAAATTTCAGGTGCTATTTCTCTCTGCCTGCATCTTTCTCTTCCAACTTTGGCATGGTGCTTTACCCTGAGGATTCAGTTCTTGTGATAATAGTTTGTGAGCATTTTCATTGCTGTGAGGGTATCATTAGCTATTAACAATAATCCAATGAGATAAGCAGGACATTGATTAAAGATAAGAGTACACATGATAATCATGAGTGAGGTTGAAGTTTCATAAAAGCTCAGAAAACATACATGACTTGTCCAATGTCATATATACATTTCTCTTCAGTGTTCTAGCTGCCAACTCAGATGATATTAGGTGGCCCTGAGCCAACTACATAAGATACATTCATCTGCTGGATTTTCTGATGAAAAATTGCTATATTATGCATGTAACACCCTCTTTTCAAAGACATTCTATCTGACTGATCTCAGGAGATTTGAACCCTGAAGCTATCTTTATAGGAAAAAAAAAAAAAAAGCATTACAACACTTGGGACAAGGAGACAGAAGTGGTATGATCAATGGTTTTTAAGAACAAACTTTGATAAAACCAAACAAATTAGGTTCAAATAAATGATTTTGTATCTAGCCAGCTGACAATCCCAGATGTAGGGTCCCTTCTACTGAAGCCTCTTCTATTTGAATAAAGACTTTTTATGTGCATAAAGGAAACATTTAGCTTCATTTTGTCTCTCCCTTTACCATTCTTACTCTTCTAACTTATAAACATTTTCCACAATTTATATGGGTGTTAGTTGGTAGCAGAACCTTGAAAAGAGTGCAGGTCTCTACTATAATTTAGACCTAACGGATAGGCCTTCCAGTGAATCCCGAAAAAAGGACTTGATGGGCCCTGCTGAATATACTGCATGGATGTTATCTACTGCTCAGAAGCTGAGAAAACTGCTATGTCACCTCCAAGATAGATAGTAATGAGATATTTGAGTTGGCAAGGGTCTGAGAGGTCATATTGTGTAACCCATTCATTTTACAGATAAGGAAACTAAGGTTTGGAGAGTCTTGGCAACTGGATTAACTAATAAGTGAGAGATAGAGCTACAACTAGATCTTCAGAATAAATTATTAAATGCTTACTATGTGTCAAGAATTGTTCTAGGCTCTGGGGTTATGGAATTTAATATGGAACTGATCTCTGTCCCTTGAAGCTCAAGTTCTTGCAGGGAAGAGAAAAATAAGTCAACCAATGCTTAGAATTCAGTGTGTGGTGTGCTGTAAGTCACTGAGTCAGAAATGCAGCTTTGAAACTCTGTTCTGCTTCTTATTAGTTCTGCTTCTTATTAGTTCTGCTACTACTTGGTTTTGGCATGTCACTTAGCCTCTGATAGTCATTTCCTCATCTGTTAAGTGAGAGTAATGTTACTTAGAGTTGTAATGCTACTCAATGTGATACTTTATTTAAATTCTTTAAAAACTGTAAAGTTTAGTAAAATGTGAAAGATTATTATTTCTATTGTTGTACTTAATCAACACACACACACACACATACTACACACACAAACACACTCACATAATCATAAGTACACTGCCTTTTCTGTACCCCACCCAGTGTAGTAGCAGGTAGATGTAGAAAGTGATTCAACACAATTTTTCATATTTTACTTTACCACATTTAATGGCTGTATTAAAAGGTTAATTCTCAAATACACACAATTAAAAGGGCTTTTTTTTTTTTGCAAAAATTATTCTTTCCCCTTAAATAAATTAATAGAGAAGTAGCTAATTCTGCTTTATTGAAAATCTGCCTTCTATTTGCTCAGCACAATTAAATCTATCATATTTGTGTGTGCTTTCTAAAGAATGACTATTAACAATTAGTCATTTTTTAATAATGAAAATTCTTCTAAGGATAATGAACACATCAAGTTAGGTGGCAGCCTAATGAATCTAGATTTAATCTCTCCAAGGCAGGATTTACACATAGCCATGGTGACAAAGTAAGTTTCTGCTGTTAACTGTGTCTTCAGAAAATGACAAAACTTTTAGCAAAACAAGAGCCTATCAAAGTTAAAATGTGGAAGGACAAAAAGACCATAGGATAGGTACAAGAAATGTTTAAGGAAACAGATTGTTTATTTCAGGTTATGTTATGATTTTTTAAACAGTGGATTTTACTGTGTGCTCTTTATGCAGCCATATCATACAATAATAGGCCAGTTCTTTAATATGACTTGCAGATATGCTTACAGAGAAAAAAAAAACTTCCATTCAGGAGGGCAAGGGCAAGCATCTATTTTGTTCCAAGGATTTTCATAAGCTATTTCATCTGAGTTTAGAAAGTAAGACTTACCATTTCCAGTTTACAGATGAGAAAACCTCAGAGATATTAGTTAGCTTGCCCAAGGTCACAAAGTTTAAGTGTAGCTCTGGGATTCAAATTTAAATTTATCCAAAGCCAGGGTCTTCTACTACTCACATTACTTTCTTGACGTGTACAAGATGGGAAACCTCATCGTAAGAAACTGTGATTTACTTAATTAGTGTTTTAAATGAACACGTGATGGAAATGACTATGATCATTATTTTCACATAGCTGTGTTCTGTCCAATGAAGAGTTTGTTTACTTTGTGGCAAGTGTTGTTATTCATCTCATTCATTTGATAGAAACAACCATTTATGAAAAACAGCATTTTAAGTGACATAAACAAGATGATTTCTGAGAAACAGATGAGGCATTTTAAGGATTTCAGTATATTATTTTTATCAATTAACCAAATAAATCTAGGATCTGTTTTCCTTGACTTCTAGGAAAATTAAGAAAAACTTGGCTCTACTATCTTCCATTATATATGTATCTGTTATCTATTTATCTATTATCTATTTATCCATCATCTATCTATCTTGTACTGAAACTACATAATTTTACGAAGAGACCAAATCATGACACCACCAGAAAAATCTTGACTTTCATTATGACATGCTTTTTTCAGCCAATCCCAGATTCTCACCAATTCATAGAAAAGTCTTGGTGTATCACCAGAGAAAAACTGAGTTTAGAATCAGAAGATCCAAGTGCTAGTCTCAGTGATGTCACTTACAGTCATGTCTCTTGAAAAAAAAATTTTTTTCCTGTTTTTGAACCTCAGTTCCCTCATGTAAAAATTGAAGGGACCAAGACTCCATTATTTCTGAAGTGTGTTTTGACTCTGGTATCTTGAGATGAGAAGAAAACTGAGTTAAAGAGAGTAAGTTGGGTATATTCATACATAAATGAAGCTTTAACGTATGGCATTCTTAGGCATATTAAAGAAGAAGAGATGCATGATATAAAGCAAAAACTAGACAGAGCAAAAATAAAAACAAAACCCTTAAACAGATTAAATTTAGGGACCAGTGTACATTGGGAGAATTTATAATGTAGAATTAGGCCAAGGGTAACAAGTATACAATTTCTGTTGTGTCTATATTAATGGCTAGTTTCACCAGGCTTCCCAATAATATAACTTTCCAGAGAGACTTGGTAGATGTTGTGTGTGCGTCTGCATGTATGCACAGACAGACACTAGTGACATCTTCCTTCTGGTCACTTTCTAACCTCAGAGCAACAGAACATTTTGGAAGATTCTATATGTGTATGTGTACACACACACACACACACACACACACACACACACACACACACACATTTCAACTTGTCATCATGTACTTAGATCTACCTTGCTAATTGCTAATGTAGGAATTTTTATCCAAATCCTGAAGAACCCAGTCCTCTTCATGAATGCTTCACTTCTTCAGTACCCCAAAACCTCATCTGTGGATTGTTATTACTATGTTTCTCAGGATAACTCCTTGACATAGCAGAACAGAGAATCTTGAAAGACATTGTGGCTGGATAATAGTCCATTCATGCATATCTTAGCCTTTCCCTTCCTCACAGACAGAAGCACAGTTTTAAAGACATGAAATATTTGGCTTCAATGGTATTTATCTTTCTAAAGCTGCATTACTGCATTACTAATGATCTTTAAATTAGTCATGTTTTAGTCAGGAAGACGTTCTTGTTATTTAGAGGAGGAGAATGTTTAATAGAAGGAAATAGAGCCTTACATAGCTGATAGAAGATGGGGGAGGGCAAAGATCAGAAAGCCGATTCTTAGAAAATCTCTAAGTTCAGGAACCAGAGGTCTCAGTTGCCTGCAACCCCAAAGTGAGTCTCAGGAAGATGCCTTCAAAACAATAACAAACCCTGCATTTTCCATCTATCAATGCCACATGCCAATCCCTAACCTTCACAGAAGAATGAAGGTTTCTCCTTCCCTTTGACCTTCTAATCTCTCAGAAGAACCTCTCATTGTTAGACTCTGATTGGAATCATATTAGCAAGAAAGTCTGAGAAGTGTAGTTTACAGAATGTCTGCCTCTGAATACAGAGGAGAGCATAGAAGTATAGGGATAATATTGCAACCTGACAATTTCCAGAACACTTCTGTTGTGAGATCCATCTTACCTTTCTTTTTTCTCTGAACTGCTTATTTGTTCTTAACAAAATTAATTGTGATTAGCATATATCTTACTTTCCCACGAGACTGTAAATTCTCACAGGAAGAAGCTAAGCCTACTGCTATTTCCAGTATTGGCATCAGGTCCCTGGCCTCACAACTGCTCAGATTCATTGATCCTTAAATGAAGAGTTTGACTAGAGATCTTTTTGGTATTTTATTTGGTAAAAAAAAAATGTACAGGGCCGACCCCGTGGCGCACTCGGGAGAGCGCAGCAGTGTTCCTGCCGCGGTTCGGATCCTATATAAGGATGGCCAGTGCACTCACTGGCTGAGCTCAGTGCGGCCCGTCACAAAAAGACAAAAAAAAAAAAAAAATTTACAAAACTGTGATTTCTAATCTTCAGTGAAGTTTCATGGTTCCTGGGTCACCAACTCATATTGCAAATGATGAACAAAGGCATGCCTGAATGATTTAATTAAAAAATCCCCAAATACCAAAGTAAACATTAGATACACAAGGTACTTTAAAAAGTTCATGGAAACAGAGAATTGAAAGATAATAAAAATCTTTCCCTAAACTTTTTGTACTACACTCATATAAATAATAATGCATGGTCCACAGAGCTTTTTAGCATTTTTATATATTTCATTGTTGTAAGATTTCATATAATAAGCTGTATTCTTATTTAATTAATAATGAGGAAATAGTAGGCCAAATTTGGGCATTCAGTATTTAACACAAATGCGTTTCGTTTCAATTAATTGATACCTTGGCTTAATCTTGTTTATTTTTTCTTTCATTACTTTTTGGACATTTTATGTATTTGAGGGCTTTCTTTGTTGCTAATAATTATAATAAGGTTTATATTCTATTGTTAAGATTTTAGATTTAAAAATAATCACTCACTGTAGGCTATTTGCAAATTAAACTTTACAAACTTGGCCTTAACATGAAGGCTGGAAGGGACAAGGGGATTGGAGGAAGGCAGGAAAAGTACAAGAATGTGGGCAGATAAAAGAGGAGGTTCAGAAAAAGAAGAAAAATAAATGAAAGGAAGAAAGGAGAAGATGAAAAAAGAGAGGTAAAAAGAGAGAAAAGAGAGAAACATTGTTTGGGAGGGAATTATAAGCAAAAGTGGTAAAATCTAGAAACTTGTAACCCTTGACCAGGTGCCTGTGGCCTCTACAAGTTCCCCAGAAGTCTGTGCATGAGGAAGGCTGCAGGTTGAACTTCCTCTGGTTGGAAGAAATTAAACCCCTGCTATAGATTTCTGTGTTACTGATACTCCCTTAAATTTGTTCCTTGTCTTGTTAAAACAAATATACTAATAAGAGAAGAAACAAAATATAAGGATGTTTTCTACTAAAAAGATAAGTGAAAAATTGGTTAAGTCCAATCTGTGTCTGAAGTTATATCTCCCGTCTGTAAATTGCTACTGTGTATTCATTTGCTACTAATGAATAAGGGCGAGTCAAACCATGAAGTCATTTTAATATTACTATCAAATTCTACTGAATTGGAATTAAGGAATGTTTCACTTGACTTTGCCTTTAGGTCCCATTCTAATACATTTTAAAAAACAAAACAAAACAAACAACTCCCCCCCCCAAAAAAAACCCCAAAAAACAAACAAACAAACAAACAAAAAAGAAAAAAATAGAATAAAAATAAAAAAGAAAATCTAAAAGAGCTAGCAAACAAACTTAAGCACACAAACATCTGAATGATGGGTGTTCCAGAGGGGTGGAGGAAGAAAAGGACATTGAAAACCTATTCAAAAAAAATAGTAACAGATAACAAACTTCCCATGTATAAAAAGAGACATGGACTTTCATATGCAGAAAGCTCAAAGATTCACAAACAGATTCAATACAAAAAAGTCCTCTCAGAGACACATTATAGTGGAAATGGCAAAGCTCAAAGACAAAGAGAATCTTAAAAATAGCAAGAGTAAAGCATCAAGTAACTTATAAAGGAGCCCCTATCAGACTAACAGTAGATTTCTCAAGAGAAATTCTATAGATCAGAAGAAAATTAGATGATATATTCAAAATACTAAAAGAAAAATACTTCCACCAAGAGTACTATACCCATCAAGACTATCCTTCAGAAATGAGAGAGAAATAGTGTATTTCCCAGAGAAACAAAAATTGTGGAAGTTCACCACCACATGACCAGCCCTACAAGAAATCCTCAAATGAGTTCTACATCTGGAATCAAAAAATGGTAATCACTACCATGAATACACAAAGCAGAATGAAACCCAGTGATAGAACAGATATGCAAATAAGAAAGACAAAGAAACTATGTCTTATCACCTCAAAAAACCATCAAACACTGAAGACAAACAATAAAAGGGGAAGAAAAGTACAAAATATATGATAACAAATGAAAATTTATAATATACCAGAAGCAAGAAAATACCTTTTGGTAACAACCCTAAATGTAAATGAATTAAATTCCCCACTCAAAAGACACAGACTGACTGATGGGATTAAAAAGATAAATACAACTGTATTCTGTCCATGAGAGACTAACTTCACCTGTAAAGGCACACAGAGACTTAGAATGAAAGGATGAAAAAAGATATAACCACACAAATGGAAACTGAAAACGAACAGGAGTAGCTAATCTTATATAAGATAAAATAAAATTTGAACCAAAAACCATAAAAAGAGTCAAAGAATGCCTTTATATAATGATAATAGGATCTATCCAGCAAGAAGACATAACCTTCATCAATATATATGTACCCAACATGGGAGCACCCACATATAGAAAGCAAACAGTGTTTAACTTCAAGGTACAGAACCCAATATGTTAAGAGTTGGGGACCTGACCTCACTTCTTAGCATCTGACGTATCATGTAGGCAATAAATCAACAGAGAAACACAAGATTTAAACTACATTTTAGAACAACTAGACCTGGCAGATATTTACAGAATATTTCATCCAACAACTACAGTATACACATTCTTCTCATCAGCACATGGAACATTCTCCAGGATAGACAACATATCGATCGGGTCACAAATCAAGTATCAACAAATTTAAATACTGAAATCATTTCAAGTTTCTTTTCTGATCACAACAGACTAAAACTAGAAATACATAACCAGCAAAACTCTGGAAACTATACAAACACATGGAAATCAAACAACACGCTCCTGAGCAATCTGTGGGTACAAGAAGAAATTAAACAGAAAATCAAAAAGTTTCTTGAAACTAATGAAAATAAAGACACATCATACCCAAACCTGTAGGATACTGCAAAAGCAGTAATAAGAGGGAAGTTTATTGCAATAAATGCTTACACCAGAGAAATAGAAAGATTCCAAATAAACAAGCTAATGCTACACCTCAAAGAACTAAAAGAAAACGAAAACAATTAATCCCAAAGTTAGTAGATGGAAAGAAATAATTAAGAGCACACCAGAACTACAGGAAATAACCGCCCACCAACAAATGTACAAAAGATCAATAAAACAAAAAGTTGGTTTTGCAAGAAGATAAACAAAATAAATAAACCACTAGCTAGGGTAACTAACAAAAAGAAGGGAGAAGACACAAATAACAAAAATTAGATGTGAAAAATGAGACATTACAACTGATACCATAGAAATACAAATAATCATTAGAGACTATTATAAACAATTGTATGCCAAGAAATTTTAAAATCTAGAGGAAATGGACATCTTTCTGGACACATACAAACTATCCAGACTGAACCAAGAAGAAATAGAAAACCTGAAAAAAACAATAAGAAGTAATGAGATTGAAATAGTAATCAGCAGTCTCCCAATAACGAAAAGTCCAGGAGCAAATGGCTTTATTGCTGAATTCTACCAAACTTTAAAGAGGAATCAATACCAATTCTCTTCAAACTATTCCAAAAAACAAAACAAAACAAAACAACAAAACTGTGGGCAATATCTTTGATGAACATAAAATACAAGAATCTTCAATAAAATATTTCCAAATAGAATAAAGCAACACATCAAAAAAAAAATTATACACCACTATCAAGTGGGATTCATTCCACGGATGTAGGGATGGTTCAACATACCCAAGTCAATAAATGTGATATACCACATCAACAAAATTAAGGACAAAAACCCTTATGATTATCTCAATAGACACAGAAAAAGCCTTTGACAAGATTCAACATCCCTTCTTGATAAAAAAAAAAAACTCTCAGCAAATTAGGTATAGAAGGAAAGTATCTCAACACAATGAAAGTCATATATGACAAATCCACTGCCAATATCATTCTGAATGGAAGAAGGGGATCAAGACAAGGATGACCACTTTCACCACTCCCATATAAAATAGTATTGTAAGTGCTAACCAGAGCAATCAGGCAAGAGAAAGAAATAAAGGGCATCCAGATTGGAAAAGACAAAGTCACAATGTCTCTATTTGCAGATGACATGATCCTATATACCGGAAAACCTAAAAACTCTACAGTAAACTCTTACAACTGATAAATGATTTCAGTAAAGTTGCAGGATACGCAATCAACACACAAAACTCACTAGTGTTTTAATAGTGCAACAATGAACTAACAGAAAAAGAAATTAAGAAAGCAAGCCCATTTACAATAGTCACTAAAAAATAAAATACCTACGAATAAATTTAACCAAGGAGATGAAAGATCACTACAGCGGAACTACAACTCACTGCTAAAAGTAATTAAAGAGTACACAAAAAGATGGAAAGATATTCCATTCTCTTGGATTGGACTGGAAGAATTAACATTATGGAAATGTCTATACTACCCAAAGTGATCTACAAATTCAATACAATCCCTGTCAAAATACCAATGACACTCTTCACAGAAATAGAAAAAACAATACTAACACTCATATGGAACAACAAAAGACCTCAAATAGCCAAAGCAATCCTGAGCAGAAATAAATAAAGCTGGAGGCATAACACTACCTGACTTCAAATTATACTGCAAAGCTATAGTTACCAAAACAACGTTTTACTGGCATAAAAATAGACACTTAGACCAATGGAACAGAAGAGAGAACCCGGAAATCAACCCACATATAAATATAGCAAACTGATCTTTGACAAAGGCAACAAGAATATACATTGGGGAAGAGACTGCCTCTTGAATAAATGGTGCTGGGAAAACTAGACACCTACGTGAAGAATGAAACTAGACCTGTGCCTCTCTCCATAGGCCAAAATCAACTCATAGATTAAAGCCTTAAATATAAGACCTGAAACTATAAAACTTCTAAAGGAAGAGATAACGGAAACACTTCAGGAAATAGGACTGGGCAAAGGATTTATGAGTAAGACCCAAAAGCACAGACAATAAAAGAATAAAATAAGCAAATGCAATTATATTAAACTAAAAAGATTCTGCACAGCAAAAGAAGCAATTAACAAAGTGAGAAGACAACTTACAGAATGGGAGAAAATATTTGCAAACTTTGCATCCAAACAGGGATTAATATTCAGAATATAAAAGAAACTCAAGCAACTTAACAGTAAAAACCAAACCAAACCAAACAAGTAAGCTGATTAAAAAATGGGTGAGGGAGCCAAATAGGCATTTCTCAAAGGTAGATATACAGATGGTCAACAGACTCTTGAAAAAATGTTTGTTTAACACCAGTGAGCATCAGAGAAAATGCAACTCAAAACCACATTGAGATATAATCTTACTTTTGTTAGACTGGTCATTACTAAAAAGACAGAAAATAACAAATGCTGGTGAAGATGCAGAGAAAGGGGAGCACTTCTACGCTGTTGGTGGGACTGTAAATTAGTGAAGTCATTATGGAAAACATAATTATGGAGGTTCATCAAACAACTACATATGGAACTGCCATATGATATCCAGCTATTCCACTACTTTGTATATACTCAAAGGAATGGAAGTCATGTTGAAGGGAAACCTGCACTCCCATGTTTATCACAGCTCTATTTACAATACCCAAGAGTTGGAATCAACCTTAAATGTTCACTGATGGATGACTGGATAAGGAAAGTATGGTATATACACACAATGAAATACTACTTGCCATAAAAAAGAATGAAATTCTGCAACCTGCAGCAACATGCATGGACTGAGAGAAAATTTTGTTAAGTGAAATAAGCCAGTCACAGAAAGATAAACATCATATATCCTCACTTATAAGTGGGAGTTTAAAAAAAATAAACAAATACATTTAAGAAAGAAAGAAAGATACAACAATCACAATAAATCATTGAACTTTCAAAAGGAGAGAACAGAACTGAGACCACCAGAGGTGGTTAAAGGGGGAGGAGGAGGAGGAGTTAGCAAGAAACTGGTAAAGGGCCACAAAAAATGATTACATTGTGTAATGCTGAATACAGTAATATGTTAATTTGAGCATCAGGTATTACACACAGAATGATATTCAAATTGTACCTAACAGATATGTACAATCAACTGTTTCAAAAAATAAAGAAAAAAAAAGAAAAGAAAAATGATGAAAATGTGCCATATTTTTACAAGATTTAAAAAGTTCAGCAAAACTAAAACAGGTAAATTCAAGGAAAACCGTGCCAATACAAACCATAATCAAACTGCTGAAAACCAAAGAAAGGAAAAGAAATAATACGAGCAACCAGAGAAAAGTGACCCATTTACTTGTAGGGAAACAACTTGAATAACTGTAGATTTATCAAAAGAAACCATAATTTTCATAAGACATTGGAACAGCATCTTTAAAGTGCCTCTCTAAAAGAACTATCAAACTGTACTTCTTTATCCTGTCAAAATATTCTTCAGGAATGGTAGAGAAATAAAGACATTCTTGGATGATGAAGAAAACTAATACAGTTTATTACCAACTAGTGCAAAAGAAATAAAAACATAAACTATGTTCCCCACGCTGAAGAAAAATGGTATTAGAAGCTTGGAATTGCAGAAATAAAGGAAGAACAACAAATAGTAAATATCTAAGTAAATACAATAGACTATTTTTCTCCTTTTATGTTTTTAAAAATGTGTGACTGTTTAAAGAAAAAATTATAACTGTATCTTTTGGAGCTTTTAATATATGTAGATGTAATATATAGCAACTATGACACAAAGCGGGAAGGAACACGAACTTGTACGTTTGTAAGGCTTCTCTATTTTACTTAAAGTGATCAAATGTTAACTCTAAATAGACTGTGAACTATTAGATATGCATATCTTAATCCCTGGAACAACCACTATAAATAATACAAAAAGATATAGTTCAAAAGACAATAAATAAATAAAAATGGAATATTAAAATGCATTCAAATAGTCCAAAAGAAGGCAAGAAAGGGAGATCAGAATAATAAAAAAACCGACTGAAAAAGTAGACAATAAATAATAAAATGATCAATCTAAATACGAGCATATTCATTATTAAAGAAGATAGAAATGGTCTAGGTTTTAAATTCCTGATACGGTGTTGTAAGCACACTTTACCCTGTTTTCCCACTGAATACAGTTATTAACCCTGACAACATGCACGGAGCAGCTACTGGAAAACTCTGACAAATAAATAATAGTAGGAAGATAGAGAGAAAAGACGTGGATTCATAATATCAACAAACCAGCAGTGAGTTTACCTTATTTTTCCCCCTTTGATATCTCCTAACCAGAGCTCAATGCATTAGAAACCTGGAAGTAAACACCAGAGCCCAGAGAATATTCCAACAGTCCTGCTATATTACTGGTTCAATGAGTGAACAAAGAAACACCTGCAGCTCAGAGCGAGTTTGGAATCTCCCCACCTTGTTCTCTCCTTTCTTTGCTTTCTTCTCTCATACCCCATGGAGTTGTACCGATGGCAGGAGGAGACTGCGGTTGCTAAAACTCTGAGGAAAACATTGCTCTGAATTTTGCAAAACTATGGTTCCAAGAAAATGGCCCGCACTGATGTTGCTGTCTTTTCCTCTCTGTCATTCTACCATTTCACCTGGACATGTGAGCCATCATGGGCGTACATGGCAGAGCGAGGTAAGTAAATCCCAGGAATCCTAGATAAAGGGTGAAAAAAAGAGCTCAGAAAGTATTCAAGAGAACGTAGTGAGGAAAGAATTTAGGAAAATAATTCTATAATGTTTATGAATGTTTGGGATAACCCTCTACCTGCATATATGTGGATCTAATGCTATACAGCATGCCAGTGACTTTCAGAACTGAACTAACAGACATCACAGGATACGTCTAAGTAGTATTGCAAAAGCTTTGAAAAGTAAACTGCCTGCAGAAGGTGAGATCTCACTTGTTGCCTGAATCTAACCGTGTTGACTGCCTACTCAACAAAAATATCATTCTCCACAGGACTTAAATAAGACCCAGTATTATGACAAGATAATCAAAACATCCAGGATATAATCCAAAATTACTTAGCACAGAAGAAAAAAGAAACTCTCTATTACCATGGAAATCAACAGATATCGATGCCAACATGTCATGAATGTTGGAGTTATCTGACAAAACTTTACAATGGTGATTACAAAAATGTTTCAATAAACAATCAAAATCACTATTGAAACAAATGAAAAAATAGTGCTAGCAAAGAAGTAAAAGTTATGAAGAAGAACCAAATGGAAATTTTAGAACAAAACAAAACAAAACACAGTACACACACGTATACGCACACACCCAGCGCCTCAGTAGTGGAATGAAGGTTGCAAAGGAAAGCAGAAAGCATTGGTGAATTGAAGATAGATCCACACAAACTATCTAATCTTAAAAACATAAAGTAAAAAATTATTTAAAAATATGAAGAGTCCCACAGACAAGGTGGAACATATTAAAAGGTCAAACATTCTGACAATGGAGTCCTAGAAAGCAAAGAGAGAGATTGTGATGCTAAAAATAAATAAATAAATAAACAAACAAACAAACGAATGAATGAATGAATGAAAAAATAAATAATGTGTAAAAACTTACCACATTTTGCAAAAGACATAAATTTACAAAGCAAACCCCAAACATAATAAAACCAAAGAAATCACAATAAGACACATCATAGTCAAACTTCTGAAAGTCAAAGAAATATAAAACCTTTTAAAAGGAGCCAGATATAATTGATGTGTTACCAACAGAGGAACAATAATTAGAATGTGTTAAAAATTCTAATCAGAATTCACAGAGGCAAGAAGGAAATTGCGCATTTTCAATATGTTGAAAGAAGGGAAATTTCAGTCCGGAATTCTATATATAGAAAAAGCATTTTTCAGGAATGAATGTGAAACAAGAACATTCAAGAAAACTAAGAGCATTTATTGGCAAGCATACCCATTCTAAAAGAATTATCAAAGGAAGTACTTTGAAAAGAAGGCAAACAATACCAGAAAGAAACTTAGAACATCAAGAATGAACAAAGGGCAAGAGAAATACGGGTAATATAATAGATTGTCCTTCTCCTCTTAACTTCTTTAAAATATGCATGACTATTGAGAGCAAATATCTATGTATATATGTAAATATATGTGTATATAGAGATGTCTGATGAATAATTCTATGTATGCAAATGTAAATTGCAAGACAACTATAACATTAAGGGGAGAGGTAAAGAGACCTGGATAGTGGTAAGGCTTTCACAATCCTCTTAAAATGGAAATATTGATTCTAAGCAGACAGTAAGAAGTTATGCATGTATATTGCAATCCTGAGGGCAACCGTTAAAACAATTTACAACCAGACAGAGTACCAAAAAAAAATTAAGTTAAAAAAGAATTCAAAATTGGAACCTTAAATCACTGACTGACTTTAAATCTGGCTATTAGTGTCCCTGGTCCTTAACATCAAGTGGATAAAACCCTGGAAAGAGTTCCTTAGGAGTCTGAGGACCTAGTTATTTTGGCTATAGATCACCAGTACATAGTCCTTAAGCATCTCCCAGGCTTTCTAACTATTATAGTTTGAAGGGATCTTAAAATATTTAATTCCTGGCATTGAATTTTACACTTGAGTAAATTGTGCCCAAGAAAGGTCCAGTAGTTTTAGGCCCATAGCAATTTAGTGTCGGAGTTGAGTCTTCTGATTCTTAACCTGTTCTTTGCTCCATATCATTCTACCTTTAGGGTTCTTTAAACAAACAGTGGTCCAAAGACCTTTCTTTTATTTCATTATTTCCAGATCCAGAATCCTGAGCATGTCTTTGTGTCACTGCATTCCTTGCCTATTCCTCTAGAAGACTGAAGGTTCTCTGAAATAAGTTTCACAAAATGAGGATTTCCAGCAAGAGAGGAGGAAAGGATAATTTCTCAATCCAATGATGCACCAAAAAAAAAAAAAAAAAAATCTGATATGTAATGTGAATTACACTCACTTTAAATGGCAGAGGGAAAATTTAAAAGAAAAGGTAAGATAGGGTGAAAATCTGTTCTGATTTCACAAAACGATGCAATTATTTTGGGCTGTAACTTGAGAGACAACACTAACTCTACATTCTCTACTTCGAAGTTGAGAACACAGAGTAACAGAGGAAAGTGTGTGTTTCTTTATTTCCTATATAATAACTGTTATTTAATTTTAAGATGTAAAAAAATGTGTTCTATTTTTCATGGATTAATAAATATCCACATATTCAGGTGACATTATTCTTTCTCTTAATTTTACATTTTATGCTTTAAAACATATATAATGCTTAGTTGTTTATGATCTGTCTAGCTTTGTCAATAAAACGTTTATCAGGGATTTATTTCTTCCTTTTTCCTGCTTATCACAGGAGTCATTAAAGGAAAAAATATATATTTATATAATAATATATCCAGTTAAAATAACAACTAACATTAATATGCAAAAAAACATGCAAAAACCTTACATGTTGATATTACTAGTGATTATCATTTTATTTTGATAAATAACAAAACAAGATTGGGGTACTGTTGTGCTACCCTGGCAACAAAATTTTAACTACAGTTTTCACTAGAGGCTGACCTTTTTTGGATGCATATCACTAATCACATCTAAAGGGATTCTTTTTCAAGGCTTAAAAAAATATCAAAAGGAGCTTGACTAGACACATGAAAAGCAACAAATTATGACAGTTTTAGGAACAATTTTATGAGTGTTGGGGGTTGGAGTAAACAAGCATTAACAAATTTCCTGGTTTATAAACATGTGGGTGAAGTGAACATCATATTATCTCTTGTAGACAATGATATAAACATAGCATGGTTCTAGTGTTAATTCAACTCATTCCTCACTAATAAATGGGTGAAATCCTTTGTTAGGGTGGCTAATAGTTTTTTTAAAATTCTATCTTGACCTAGTTTTGAAAGGCCCTGGCTAGAGGCTGGTCAGTTCTCCTCCTTGAGTAGCTGATTAAGTTCACACTCCAATCACTTCCCTTATCCAGTCTTTCACTGTACAATGGACGTCAACTGTACACCAGACCTAATCGCCCTGGGGCCAGGTAAACCTAGAACAGCCTCTATGAACAGCAGCCTGGGAAATTATCCAAATTAGCCAATCCACAGGGAGCCCATGAACCCTAGCTAACCAACCCCATTTGCCATACATACGCTGCCCCCTCCTGCTTGCTGCTACCTGTCCACAGGTACAACCCCTTGTGTGGTTCTGCCTATTAGCTCTTTTATTTGGAGCTGTAAATAACAAGAGTTCTGCCTTTCATCTATCCCAGAAACATTGTTTTATGTTCTACCACCAAGAGTCTTTAAATCTTACAAAACAGAACTTCTCAGACTTTATGTTCCCTATCTACTTATCCATCTGCTGATCAGGTTCTGTACCTCATCTGTGTTCATTGAGATATTTGCTTCCTTTATGCATTATTGAGGACAGACTCAGTGATTACTATGCCAGTGTACAATGTATTGTATGAGCAAGGAGCTTCATGTGAAGAGTGGTAGGAAATGAGACTGAAAAATTTGGGAAAGGGGCAAATAAAAAATGACTTTATATTACGTTAATGTCCAGAGTTTGAACTTTATTTTGTAGATAACCAGGAAGCAATAAAGAGTTGTAAACAGATCCTGATGTGATTATTTTTGTTGATCACTTGGGGAAAGGTAGAAGATGAGTCTACTTAGAGCTACCTGCATGACAATGCTTACATAATTTTTTCCCCCTAATAGACACAAAGTGCAGGATTCTGTTTTCTGATCTAATTTAAAATAAGAAGACAAAGTTTAAAAAGTTTATGCACCAGACATTCAGCCAGCTCTGGTAACTGAGTTCTTTTTTCCCATTTATCCTAAAGGTATTTTGGGGGAAAGATCTGATGTTTTGACAAGGCAAACAGATCTAAAGATGTTTGTGGGAATGCAAGAGAGAACAGTCTTGTTAGAGAATCAAGACATAGCCTTTGGCAGCAGGCTCAGGCCTCAGACTGCACTTCGTTCTCCAGCTCAACAGAGAGCAACGTCTAATTAGAGAGAATCTTGTCAAGACCTCCTGCTCTTAGTCTCAAGTTGATAACGTTGACAGCATCGTAGTCCATTCTGGGTGAAAATGTATTATCTTCTATACTGTCCCATCAAATATAAACTGTAATGGCATCGATATTCAATTGTTATGATGAAAGCCAAGATTAACTGGAGTTTATGAGTTTAAAATGGTAATATTTCGTTCTTTCAGTATTTTCTTCTACAAGAAATAATATTCCAACAATAAAGGATACATTATTTATGCAATTGCAAGTTTGCGTTCAGAGAAAAACAAATCTTATATTATTTACATTCCTTAAAAATCATTCTGGTTAATTAGGAGAGCAATAACCAAGTTGTATGATACATTTTTTAAAACTAATTTTGTAGTAGTCTTTTACTGAGGAACAAAATTATCATACCTGAGTTTACTGGCGAAGTGGTATATCATACTTTAGGAAATATTACAAGATATTTTAGAATTAACACCTGTTTCTTCACTGGTGGAAGACTGCAATTTAAGACACATTAAGTATTCTATGGCTATAGTCTAGAAACTTACTAACTGGAATAGCCAATATCTATTAAACACATTCTAAGCAAGACACTGTGTTACATCACTGAATTCTCACAATTACCTTTTAGGTAAATATTCTTATTTAGGTTTTTTTGTTTGTAAATTAAGAAATTGAGGCATGGATATTTTTGTTTATATGTTTAAGATCACAAAGCTAGAAAGTACTGAAGGTGGGTTTTAAACCCACATTATCTGATTTCGGAGTCTATCACTTAAATCTCTGTGATAGCATTAGACATTCACAAATAATTAAACACCCATCTCCAGAGCACAGATTGCACTTATCTGAGCCATTTAAATTAGGCCAGACATGTGATTTGTTTTAGCCAGAGAAATATAAGCAACTATAGCATGTGTCACTTCGGAGTGGACACTTCAATTTGGTATGTGCTTTGTGGCATGTCTTTCCTACATTTGTTATGTGATGTTGAATATAAATGTTGAGATTAAGCTTCTGTCAACTGGAGTTCTTCAGTGACTACAATGGCTCATTTTGAATAGGTAGCAGGAGTGAGTGATCATATTATGGTTCAACAAGCCTCTGAAATTGTGAAATTGTTTGGTACCTCTCCATAGCCTACTCTTTTTTAAAAAAAAAATTTATTGAATCATAATTGATTATACATATTTTGGGGGTTCAACATTGACATATGTTGATCAAATCAATATTACTATCTTTATGCCCCTTGTCCAATCATATTTATTCTTTATGCCCCTTGTCCAATCTCTCCCTATTCCCTTCTCGCTTGCCCTTCCCACCTCTGATAACCCTAGATTTCTTCTCTCCCTCTGAAAGAGTAATGGTTACTCTGTAGATTTGTTGCCTAGATGATCTGTCCAATGTTGAGAGGTGTGTTCAGGTCCCCCAATATTATCATAGAACAGAGGCTTCTATCACTCTGGAATGGGCTTTGTGGAGAGAGATGTCCTCTTCTTTTGTTTATCTCTGCTGGTGACTCTCCTTGTGTCAATGCACTCCAGTGGTTGGCGGACCATCTGCGTGGTGGTGGTGGTGTCTAGCAGTTTTTGCAGCATCTGTGGTTATTGTGATGGCTGTGGTGGACCACCCACGTGGAGGTGCTGTTTTTGGCATGCCCCTTGGCACTTGCGGTGTGCCTGGTTGTGGGAGGGGTTAGCCTACTCTCTCTTTATGGGCAAAATAACTGTTCACCTAGTTTATGTTGTAATAGGGGATGCTACTAGGAGAAACACCTAAGAAGTCTGGCCCTCCAAAAAGTGAAAGTGCCTCTTCAAGTGGTAAAGAAAAAGAGAGAGCAAAAAGAAATCTTGAAAAGATAAGAAATAAAAAAAAAAGAGAAGGTAATTGCCAATAAAATAAATATGTTCTACTCCAACCTAGTGGAATTAGCAAACAGGGAGATAGAGTCAAATCACATAATTAGAGTAGGCAGCTGGTGAGGGTGACATTGACTATGGAATCCTAGAAGGTGGCTAAGAGACTGTAATTGCATTGGTAAATATTCTACTTTTGTTTGTAATATTCTTTCCTTCATGCATCAGTGGCTCTCAGCAATAATCTACTTCTACAGTCTGTATAAACACTGTTTCCCTCACCTTTAAATGTCGTTTATGTTTTATAAACCACAGCATCTCTTCTACCAAAATAATTTTTTTCAACAAAACTTTTATTTTTTCACTTATAAGTGGACATTCAGACATAAGAAGGGAATCTGTTCAGATAAGCTCAAAACATCACCAGTCTATCTTATGTTAGTATGGTTTCTGAAAATATTGACATATTGATGAAGGGGTTCTGGGAATTTACATAAAGGCAATTTGATGTAGATCCCCAAAAATGTTGATTGGAATTTCCCATGTCTGGAAAGTTCTAAAATGTAATGGATTATACAGGATCATGTTATTCTGGTTCTACCAAAATTTTATTCCGGTTAACCTGAGGTGAAAATCTCAATGTTGTTCAATGTTGGCACTTCTAGAACATGCCAGTATTTACTAATATTCTCTGTATCTCCCAACAATGGACCACCCACCCAGTGAATTGCCATCTACCCAGTGAATGATCCAGGTCCATGTTTTCTTTCTCAAAATCTGCTTCCTAGGAACAAAGACTCCTTGATTGGGTCCTTAGAAGAAGAATCTCTGAGATGGTTTCTTGCACAACTAATTTATTAGGGGATTTTTCCCAGTAGAAATCTTTAAAAAAGTGAAAAAGATGGGATACAGAAGGCAAAGAAGCAAAGCAGCATGGACTAAATTGGGCAATAAATTGCACTGTAGAATTTTTTGTTTGTTTGTTTTTTCTTTGTCTTTGTTTTATGTCTACTTAGAAGAAAAACAGGGATTTATCTATCTATTTGTTTGTTTGTTTGTTTGTTTATTTATTTATTTATTGTATTCTGTACCTAGTTGATTAATCCACAGGTGTGGGTTAAGGAGAGTAGTAGACTTGTGAAGCATAACCTTCCAGGCACCTCCAAGCAAGACATCACCTAAATCACTTAAGGTTCATGGGCAGTGCTCTGGAGAACATATGAGTGTGAGCTGACACTTCTCCAGTTCCAAATATGTAAATAGTGTCTTGGCCAAAAACATCCTATTTGGTGTAGCCTTAAAATTATAATAAATTCTTATCTCTTCCCACTAAGGCAATATCCTTTTCAATACAACTATAATCCATCATAGTTATATTATTGTTTGAGGTAGAGATAGTACCACATCCTTAATTATTTGTCCTGTGTTATATATAACTTTTTCCTCTAACATACAAAATGAGAATTTATAACTCATTGGTTCTAAATGTCAAACCTCAGAAGTCCTAATCATATATATTTTAGGTTGGAGGAAATATATCTTTATACTGATAGTCGTATTTACTGCTATAAATCCAAAATCAGAAGATTTCCTTATCTAATAGAGACATTTAAACTCAATTATCTAGCAAGAAAATATCAGAAGAAAATAATTTTGGAGATATCTGCTGAATGATAACCACTTTTTCTTGAGGGAAGAGTGACATACATATAATTATATAATGATTATATACCTGAGATTAATTCAAATTTTATTGTATTAACTTTCAACTTTTTTATTATTATTATTTTTAAAGCTGTAATTCTTAGTACAGTGTATTGTAGTAGGCAGTGTGCAGATATCAAAGAAAGAGACTTACAAAACTCAGATCAGAGTGTCATGGTCTCTGCTAAGCACACTGAAGTGTGGGACAGAGTTTAGTTCACCAAGAAACTGGTGTTCAGCTTACCTGGCAGGGCATATCGAAGGATGTGCATCACACCGATGGCATCAACACAGTGAAGGTTTTAGGAGCCCTTCTCCACACACTAAGAGAGAAAGAATTGTTTCACACTTGTTTAGACTGTTGTATCTTTAGTTCTTACAGTGATGCATGGCACTTAGAAACTTTACTTTAAATGGATGAACAGAAGGAACTCAGATCCCCTGAGTTCCATGATGCATTATGCCTACAACAGCAGAAGAAATTCCAGAACCTCTTTCAACTTCCTTCTACCTCTTAAGTGCCTCCTTTCCTGGTCAAGGAAGGAGAAGTAGACGGAACCAACAATTTTTCCATGCAGGACCTGAGAAAAACATTGTGCTCTACTCTTTATATCTGGAATTTTATTTAATTTTCAGAACAATCCTGTGAGATAAATACTGTAAGTTTCTATTACAAAGATGAGGAACTAAATCCTAGAAATACAAGGCAGACAAAAAAGATCTCCAATACCCTATATATATTTGAATGGGGTATAGTAATACACAATTTTTGTAGATTAAGAGTCTGTTACAAGAATAGGAGAGCAGTCATTCTCACAAGAAATATGACATCTTCCGCAAGAGTCAAGAAGGATATTTTTATACTAAAATTCAGGCTAAGACAAGTAGGAAAATAAAGGATCTCTAATTTACATAAATGCATTCACAGACACACAGACACACACATACTAAATTTTAAACTCAGATGTATCAGCCTTGGAAATAGGTTCTGGTGCATGGCCAGGGCTGGTGCTTGAAAGAATTTGTTCAGCAAGAAAAACACTTCTTGGGCAATAGGCCTATCTAAATTTTAATATATTCAACTTTCCTCTCTAAAGAATTGGTGTTGGTAGATGGTGTACTGAATTATGTGCTCCAAGCATATGCTCGTATTTCCTCCACTTGCTGATGTGTAGAGATACAGTGAGAAGAAAAACAAGATACTTCAGGAAGAGAGATACACAACATTGGCAAACATGACCAAAGAATCATGAGCATCAATGATAAAAAATTGTTTTAAAATTGTGATTATAATAGCTATGATAGTACTACTATGTTCAGATAAAGAGATTGCCCAGAAACTCAGAAAGGTCTGGTATAATATAAAATAATCCTGGTTAAGTTTATATGTGTAAGAGGGACTGTATAACTGATCTTCTGTCTCTGTACATTAGTATTTTATTTGTAATATTCAGGAAGGGCTCATTCAGGGCATAGCGATCAGTCCTTCCTGAAAATTTATCTGTGTCTCTGTCTGTCTGCCTGTCTGTATCTATCTGTCATCTGTTTATCTATCTATCTATCTATCTATCTATCTATCTATCTATCTATCTATCAATCATTTGTCTATCTATCTATCTATCTATCTATCTATCTATCTATCTATCTATCTATCTATCTATCTATCTATCTATCTACCTACCTACCTACCTACCTACCTACCTACTTATCTATTGAATACAATGAGTGAATGAACGCTCACTATGAAGAAGTAAATACACTTTATTAATTTTATTTATTATGCATGTGTTTATATAATGAAATATGAGATATATAGTAGATCCTGATATGAGTCCCCAGTTTCTTCTCTTTGAAGAGCTAAGAATTCTTAACTATTGGTGAGGTATATAGTCTCCATGAGAGTGCATTCTGTATCTTTTTCTGGTCAACTCTTGTCTTCTTGTTCTGTGAAGTAGACCTTGAAATGTCATCTCTTTGTTTTACAGGACTTAGCATTTCATCTCCACCTATGTGTTTTATCTGTCAGAAATTATCACATAAGAAATAATAATAAGGCTCAGTGGATTCAAAAATAAGCACTTTTTTTCTCATGCACCTCCTAGTCAGTTGGAGCAGTTCAGTAAACTTACATACTTGGTTTGTAAGGATTTTTCACCTGTAAATATACCCGCAAATATTAAACTTCCCTCTTAAATTGTTAATGGAATTAGCTGGATGCTTTTGTATCTCTCTCTCTTATCCAAATATCTGCATCTATATTCTTCCTTTATCATTCTCTCTCTGCCACTGAGTAATAAGCATTATGGGAGCATGAATGACATTTTAGATAGTAGGTCAACACTTGGGTTCAAGAAAGAAACTAATATTGATCCTTCACAAATCAAACAATAGGATAATTATTGTGTATTATCTCCTCTGAGCAGTGAATTCCTTTGTAGCAGGTATTACATATTAGTTATCTCATATCACTGTTTTCAGTATCAAGGACAGTACCTCTTAAATTTTCATATGCCTAAAACCCCTGGACATGTTGTCAAAATGTAGAATCTGATTCAATAGGTCCAGGTTTGGGCCTGAGCTTCTGTTTTTCTTTCAAGTAGTCAGGTGATCATAATTTGAGACACAAGGATCAAATTACATTTTATAAATAATTGTAAAGAAATGTGGCTCCCCTGCTTATCAAATTAGCACTGTATTAGTCTATTTCCTTTACTTACAACAGAAATACCTGAAACTGGGTAATTTATAAAGAAACTATATTTATTGCTTACAGTTTTGGAGGCTGGGAAGTCCAAAGTCTAGTGAATACTTCTGATGAGGGCCTTGTTCTTGGGAGTGATTTTACACAGCAATACAGGGTGTCATATGATGGATGGCTTGAGCAGAGAGAAGACTAACTTTCTCACTGGCTCTCCTTTTAAAGCATTCAGAACCATGTCCATGACCAAATCAAGGGTTACTATAAGACTCTTTGAGATTTTTAAGATGATGATCAGACAATCCTCTAAGTGAAACTGAGGGCTTCTAAAGATTTTAAACCCAGTTGCCAAAATAACTATAAGTCTAGAGAGTTATAAAGTACTTTGGGCTTGGATTTTTTTTTTATTGGAGTGGAATAGAATTTAATAGATAGATACCCCACAAAGTTTTAAGGGGGCTGTATTGGCTTGGATTAAAAGGGCCTGAGATAGCTCAAATTTTAAAAAGGCCTCTGGACTCTCAATTTCCAATGGAATAAAGTAGGTTGAGAAAGCTACTTAGCAGCAAGCAGAGGGCATCTCTTATGGTAAAGGAAAAGTATGTTACAGGGTTTAACTGAAAACTCTGGAAACCAATGGGCTAGGGTGACATTGCAAGGGAGCATAACTGGGCCCTAATCAAGTACTATTCCCCACCCACAGAGCAGGGTGATCTGGTAATGTGTGCCAAGTGAATTTCAGAAATTCTACGAGCTGGTGATTGCTACATGCCTGTTATTCCTCTCCTTTTAAATGGCTGTATCTGCCACTGTCTCACCATAGTATGCTAGTTATGTGAGTCACATAACTCATCTTCCCTAGTTCAAGGTCTCTGGATCAGTGGAACTATACCCACAAAGCAGCAACGATAGAGTCTTATCTACATTTGGACTTAGTTTGTAGGATTAGGCCCTGGATTTCAATCCTGAAGCAATAACGGTAAAAGATTGTTTGAAGTTCTGTAATGGGAGTAAGCATATTTTGCAGGCATGAGGAAAATTGAATGATTTGGGTCATTAGATCACGTGGCTTGCTTTGGACAACGGATCCTTAGCAAATGTGAAACAGCCAGAAGCCTAAAAAGTATTTTATGCATTAGGACATACTGTCTTTTATTTCTTACAACCATTCCATCACCCTGTGGAGAACCTTAAGCTGTAGGATAAAAGACTATGTGGAGAAAGAAACCTCAGTAATACCAGCCACCCAAGGTTTAATAGAGGAGGCTGCAGACATGTTAATAAAGTCATCCAGGGCTATACATCTCCAACTGAACTTGTCTAGATCATAAGAACTTTTCACTCAATTCTAAAATTTGTGAGAAGTAATAATTCGTTGTTTCTTTAGCCACTAAGTTTTGGGGTGACTTTTAAGAAGAAAAAGCTAATGGGCCCTACCTTGTTATCAAATAACTATTTCAAACCCAACTCCAAATGGGTTACAAAGGTCTTAAAATTCATTTACTCATTTCTTACATTCACAGCTTATTTCTTCTTACTTTCAACATAATTCTGATAAGATTGGTTACTTCTGGCCACAGGGACCAGATTCTTCCTCCACCCACCCAGTGTTAAAACCAGGGTGATACCAAGGCAGAGGCAATGTTTTGGAAATCCAATTAAAGTCAGAGGTAGTGAAACACAGAGAACAAAAGATCTGTTTGACTTACAATCAAGAAAATGATGCTATCTCACAGGATTGTTGAATATAGAATTTGTGTAGGCTCTCACATGTAGAATATGTTGAACATGCAGCAACTATAATTTCAACAATTTGTGTTTATAATGCCTCTGTAACATCGATGAAATTTAAAGTCATGGTCAGTATTTGTGAATTGAAAGTTTTAATAGGCTTTAGAAATTTTTCTCCAATTTTCTTATTTAATTGATTAGAAGACTGATGCTTAGCATGTTTAGGAGATTGTATGTTAGTCTATGTTCATAACATATTTAATTCCAAGCCCTGTATTATATAGGTACTATATCAGGCTTTTCTCCATAGCAATATCAGGGTTTACAAAGTTCATTTCAGAAAAATTTTCCACCAAATGTTTAAAACAATAATTTAGTGGCACTAAAATCATTACATTTCAATGAAAATTTTAGTTATGTGATGGTCTAGGCAAAGAAAGCACTTTTTATTGCATATGGTCAAAAATTAAGACTACTTGCTCTTGTAATTAACAGATTTTTTAGTAGATAGTGTGTAGCAGAATCTTCATATTCCAGTCTCATAGAGGGCTGATTTTTTTTTTTTTAACTTCTCTATAAGTAGAAAATACAATGGATGATTGCTTTCTCCTTTCAAAGACGAAAGGCAGAAGCATTTGTGGGGGAACATACAGGAATATATAAAATATATATAGTCTATGAACGAAGGTGTAAGTAGGAAGAGGATTGTGCTGAAGGAAGCTTGAAGAAAGATCTTGAGAGGAGAACTGGGAAAAGGGACACACACATGCAGCAGTGATGAGAAAGAGCTATATCTTTCTTTAGCCTGCATGTCAGATGTTATGTAGTAATGGGAAGAAATGGGGGAAGTGAGGATTTCTGCAGGTATTTATGTTATTGGGTCATTCTAACTAGGTCATTGATAAGGGACAACGTAAATAAACTCCATAAACATCAGTAAGACAGTATCTCAGTATCTACTGAAAATTTCAGAATATTGAAGTAGTTTAGATATTGAGAGTTTCTATGCATAAATAAGGAAACATTACACAAACCAAGCAACATATAGATCCAAGATACTGGAGTAAATTGCACTGTAAAAATATTGATTGAACAGCAGTGAATTAGCTAATTTTCACATATGAAAGTCACCAAGAATAATGTATAAGTGCTGTTTTTAAGGCTGAAATAATTAAACTTTATTCTTCAGAGAATATTAATTTTCTGGACCTAGAACATGCAGATTAATACTGTTTAATTCCACACGTTAATAGTTGGGTGAACACTGTGTAATTGCGCTTTAGTCGGAAGTCAGTACACCCATTTGTTATCGAAGGTAAAAGCTAATAATAAAAAGCTTAAGACAGGGTTTAAAATTGAAAGATCACATTTTTTTAGAGTCGTGTTTCAAAGGCTGAAAATTTTCTGCTGCTGAAAGTTTGTTCACAGAAAATGAATATGTAACATTGTTGGATTTTTACTCCCATTTCATCTCATTAATGTATTATTTTAATGAGGATGAGATGTTGATTAGATATAATGACTGCTAATGATCACATCTACTAATTTTAGGCAGATGTTAAGGGATTTATTCTAAAAAAATACCTTCTGTGAAACAAAAATCTCAGGAGAAGATACTGAGAGAAAGTCAGAACCTTTTGCATTCACTGTGATAATGAAGTAACTGTGACCTGAAGAGGCAAAATAATATCTATAGCATATGATTTGGTTTACACACAGGATGGGAATAACAGGTGCTTAGAATGTTTTAAAATTTAAATGCAAGATATTTTTAGAAGTGTCGGCAAACTGAAGGAAATGAAGATTTTCAGAGCAGAAAAAAAATGCTTGGATTTTCATCATATATTTGTTTTAGAGCTAGAGGCGTCTTCATAGAGGCATCAGTCCAACCCCACCCCGTAAAGTTACTAATACATTCAAAGTCAAACAGGGTATGCTGAAACTAAATCACAGGTCTATATTTTTACTTTCTGCATGATCCTCTAGAACTCGGGAAAATTTCTTACATATTTAATTCAGTTTTATGTGATAAGTATTTATGTGAAAACACAGTAGTAAGCACTAAATCATAATCTATGTAAAGAAATCTCTGTATCATTTTAGCTATTCTAGGAATTTGAGTAGAAAATAAAAAGATAGTTAACCATCTAGCAGAGAACCAAAATCAATGTCTTTGAACTTGAAATCAGCAACATGTATAGTTACCCTACAATCCCTTTGTGATAGGCTAACTGCTGTAATGAAACCCCAGATCTCCATGTTATATCACATTAAGGTTTAATATTCATTTATGTCAAGTCCAATGAGGGGTTGGGTGGGTTAATTTTCTCATAGTGATTTAGAGTCTCGGGTGTCTTCCATATAGTGGCTTTGCTAATTCATTAGAGGTTCAGAGTCTTCTACTGGATTAAATATTGATTATATATAATGACAGCTTGTGATCTTACCTGCAAAATTAAGGAAGATGTTAACTTGTAGTTCAAAACATCTCATGTTATAAGTCTATTCTTCAATAGACAGAAGAAGAGAAAGGGCCTGGAGATTCACAAAAGAGGTATTAAGAACCATGGTCTGTAAGTTGCATAGCTTACTCCTTTCCACATTCCATTGTCTGGTATTTGGTCACATGGTCACACTAAACTACAAAGCAGAATGGGAAATGTAGACTTTTTTTCTTTGATAGAAGGAAAATAAGACAGGAGTTTATGTCTCTGCAATAATCCCTTTCCCCAAGCCCCCTTTTTCAAATAGTAACTCTTGGTTCCCTGGTTTCCCATGTTTCTGTAACAACAAAAGTTTTAGGTTAGTAATCTATTACTACTCATGGCTTTTTGATTAGTTGAACTCAGAATGAGGATCTTCCTCTAGCTAGAATAGGACATCTATTAAGTTTTCTGACATGGATTTGTGTGTGTGTGTGTGTGTGTGTGTGTGTGTGTGTGTGTGTGTGTGTGTGTGTGTGTGTAGAAAGAGTAGTTCAAACAGACACATGGACTAATGGAATAAAATAGAGAAACCAGAAATCAATCATATACCTACAGCCAACTGATCTTTGACAAAGGCACCAAGAAAATACTTTGGGGAAAAGACTGCCCTTCAGTAAATGATGCTGGGATAACTGGATATCCACATGTGGAAGAATGATACTAGACCTTTACCTCTCACCTTATACTTCAACTCAAAATGGCTTAAAGACTCTAATATAAGACCTGAAACTATAAAACTACTAAAAGAAAACAGAAAAAACACTTGAGGAAGTAGTACTGTGCAAAGACTTTATAAATATGACCCTCCAAAGCATAGGCAACAAAAGGAAAAGTAAACAAAAGGGATTACATCCAACTAAAAAGCTTCTGCACAGCAAAAGAAACAACTAACAGAGCAAAAAGACAACCTACAGAGTGGGAGAAAATATTTGCAAACTATGCATCTGATGAAAGATTAATATCCAGAATATACAAGGAAATCAAACAACAGTAAAAACACAAATAACCTAATCAAACAATGGGCAAAGAGCTGAATAGGCATTTCCCAAAGGAAGATAGATGAGTGGCTAACAGACACATGAAGAAATGCTCAACATCGGGCAGGCCCCGTGGTGCACTTGGGAGAGTGCAGCGCTGGGAACGCAGCGCTGCTCCTGCCGCGGGTTCGGATCCTATATAGGACTTGCCGGTGCGCTCACTGGCTGAGCGCGGTGCGGGCGACACCACACGAAGGGTTGCGATCCCCTTACCGGTCACGAAAAAGACAAAAAAAAAAAATGCTCAACATCACTAATTGTCAGGGAAATGCAAATCAAAACCACTTTGAGATAGCATCTCACCCCAGATAGACTGACTCTTATTGAAAAGACAGAGAATAACAAATGCTGATGAGGATGCAGAGAATCGGTGGGACAGTAAATTGGTGCAGTTTTTATGGAAAATGCTATGGAGGTTCCTCAAAGAAGTACAGATAGAACTGCCATACAATCCAGCAATCCCACTGCTGAGTATATAACCAAAGAATGGACATCATCATGTCTAAGGGATATTGGTATTCCTATGTTTGTTGCAGCTTTATTTTACAATAGCCAAGAGATGGAACCAACCTAAACGTCTATCATTGGATGACTGGATAAGGAAAATGTAGTATATGTACACAATGGAATACTACTCTGTCATGATAAAAAATGAAATTCTGCCATTTGCAGCAACATGGATGAACTTAGTGAAAACTATGTTAAGTGAAATAAGCTAGGCACAGAGAGAGAAATATCCTCACTTATAAGTGGGCTAAAAATATAAAATAAAATAAGGAAATAAAAAAAGAAAGATAAAACAATCACAATAATATGTTGAACTTCCAAAAGGAGAGAACAGAACTGAGGTTACCAGAGGTGGGAAAGGGGGAGGAAAAGGGTGGGGTGGGGAAAGGGAGGAATTGGTAAAGGGACGGAAAACTGATTACATTGTGTAATGAAGAATATACTAATTATCCTGATTTGAATATCACATATTGCACACAAGTAATGATACTCAACTCTGTACCCTACAGAAATATACAATCAAGAGTGTTGCAATAAAAAATAAATTAATGAAAAATAAATTAATGAATTAAAATAGAGAAGTAGATCAGAAGTTAGAGGTCTTTAGCCTTAATTCCAGCTATGCCACCTGCTTTCTAAGTGTGATTTAAGCAGATCACATCACGCCAAGGGGGATTAATAATGCCATCTTTATCAATCAGATGATATATATATTTCACTTTTAATAGCCTTCATTTTTAGAGCAGTTTTATGGTCACAACAAAATTGAATGGATAGTGCAATCAATTCCCATGTATCTACTGACCCCCCCAGTCCCCACCACACAGACACACACACACACACACACACACACACACACACACACACACACACACACAGCCTTTTTTACTATCAACATCTTGCACCAGAGTATATATTTGTTACAACTGATGAATTAACATTGACAAATCATTACTGCCCAAAGTTTATAGCTTACATTAGGTTTCAGTCTTGGTGTTGTACATTCTATGGGTTTTGACAAATGTAGAATGACATATATCCACCATTTTTGCATCATACAGAAGAGCTTCACTGCCCTAAAAATCCTCTGTGCTCTGCCCATTTACCTCTCTCTCCCCCTTAACCTCTGGAAACCACTGATATTTTTATTGTCTCTATAGTTTTGCCTTTTCCAGAATGTCATATAGTGTGAATCACACAGTATCTGCATTTTTAGATTGCTGTCTTTATCTTACATATGTATTTAATTTTCCCCCTGTCTTCTCATGGTTAATAGGTTACTTAGTTTTGGTCCTGAATAGTATTCCATTCACTACCAATTATTTATCCATTCACCTATCGAAGGACATCTTGGTGGCATCCAAGTTTTGGTAACTATAAATAAAGAATCTATACACATTTGTGTGCAGGTTTTTGTGCAGACATAAGTTTTTAACTTTTTAGTAAATACCAAGGAGTGTAATTGCTGAATCACATGTAAGAGTATGTTTAATTTTTTAAGCAACTGTCAAACTGTCACCCAAGGTGGCTGTACCATTTTGCATTCCTACCAGCAGTGAATGAGAGTTTGTTATTTTTTTTAATGGTGATATTTTTCTGAACTCATCTGTTATCTGCCTCCCCCTCTACATTAGTCCCCATTCAGTTCTTGCCTCAGGCCCTTTGCACTTGAGTTCACTGCCACCTGGGATGCTCTTTCCCTTAGATCCTTCCATAGCTAGGCCTTTTTCAAACTTTGGGTTTAGCTCAAGCACATTCATTCCAAGAGACTTTTCCTGACCAGCCATTCTGAGTTATTACCCTACCTGTCCTTTTTACTCTCTATGATGACACCCTATGAGGTACTTCAACCAGCTCATGGAAAGATTCACATTATCTTTTAATTCTATTTTTCCACAAACTTTTTTGAAGTACCCTCATATATATTTCCTTCAAAGCAGTCATCAATGCATGAAAACAGAGTTCACTAGGATGTAAGTTCTACAACAGGAACTCTGTGTTTCTTAATGATGGACATGTGGGCATGAATTAGTATGTGTTAACTTAATAAATTGAAGAAATGGAATACACATACTCAAAGCTGTACATTATTGAAAAGATTAGTTGGATCTTGGGCAAATTTTGTCCCTCTATGGACATTCTCACTTTCTAGTAACATTTAAGAGTTCCTCCAAACCTAAGACGGTCCTTCAACTCTTTGTAGGTTCCCGGTGATCACCTTGAGCAGATAAGGCTTTTTCTTGTATGGTTCATTTAAGAGTGGTGGGGATAAGTGCCATTCTAGAGAAGAGCTTTGCAATGAATGTTTTATTAATTGCGTGGTTTGGGTTTTACTTGAGGTTCATCTGAACAGTAGAAAAACCAAGAGCTTTTGCTTAAAGGAATGTAAGTATAACTAGGTGATATTATAGCCATACTTTCTGTTGCTCCGATTTTGAGCAATTAGGGCTCACAATTATTCTTCGGAAGGTATATCCACAGGTGCTGTACATTTGCTCTTTATCATCTAATTTACTAATTAGAGAACAACTTCCCTCTAAGTAAATTAGTTTAAGGAAGTTTGGCTTAAGAAAAATCCTATGAAAGGTGTGGTTTTTCATATTTTGTAAAGAAAAACATGAGTCAGGTTTTTCAAAAAACGAAGCACTGTAAGAATTTGAAAATAAGTAGGCATCATAAATAACATAGAGATTATTTTTCTTACAGATTTTAAAATTGGATACATCACCAGAATAAATGTTCAATATTATGTAATTGGGAAACCTTGGGTCTATAGTGTAAACTAAATATGAGCCTCTAATTTCCTACACTTGAGTCCTATGTGGATAGTGGCAAGGCTGAGGATAAAGAAGATCCTTCTGTTTTCTAAGAGATGATAACTAACATTTACCAAGCAGCTTTACTCACATCATCTCATATAATTATTTAGATAGGTTTGAAAAGTAGATGTTATTGAATCTACCCTACAGATAAATAAATAGACTGAGAAAATAATGCATAATTTGCCCAAGATCATATAACTATTAAATGACAGACCTAATACTCAAGCACAGGTAGGTCTGACCCCAGAGCCTGTGGTTCTTCCATCTACCACGATCTATAACTCTCTTATAAATCATCTCATGACAAGTGAGGTGAGTTTATTTCTTCTCTTTTGCACTTGTGGCTTCTGGGGCTCAGAGATTAAGAAAACACTTTGAGACCACATTTAAAGGTAAGAGTTTTCTTGTCGATTAGAGCTCATGTTTCCTGGTTCAAATTTCAGGATATTTTGGTCTAGGTTTGCTCCAGATCAGATTCAAAAGGCATAAAGACTGTTAATTTCATTCATATATCTGTGAAGACCAGAACCAAACGTCTTTATTTTACTTGATAGAGTTTTTACATTATTTTTGCTCATATTATTCTTAAATAGCTGTTTCAAGATTTTTTTTCATGAAAATTACATGCTAAGAAAAATGTGTTGCACATTAAGAAAAACACATTTCCAGACCTTTCATCTCTAGAGATTTTTCTTCAGTTGTTGTAGATTGGGGTCCAGGAATTTGCACATTTAATGAATGGGTGCTGCTCAAATAAAAGGTTTGCAGATGTCATTTTAGGAAGCACTCATTTTAATGCTTATTGTATTATAATTTATTGATTTCAGTCATAATTTCCATTTACATAAATTTCTTACTTTGTCAGTCAATTCATATTAAAAGTCCTACACTCATGGTGAATAATGAAATTGATAAAATACTTCCTTATATTTAAAGCCAATGCTGCACTGAACAGGAAATATTGCTTTATTTCCCACTATTGAATAATTACCTTAGGCTACATCCCAGAGGGAAGGATTGCTGGAGAAAAGGCTTGAGCATTGTGCTGACTCTTGATTATTTCAAGTCACTTTTTACATTTTTGGTTTATCAAGCAGTTTATATTAAACTCATTCCTGGTTTATCTTATTGCCTGGTCAATGGTGTTATTTCCACACAACTGGGCTCCTTATGGATTCTCCAGTTTTACAGTCTGTTCTTTGACACATTCTGTAATAGAGATGCCGGATGCCTAAAAGATTACTTAATCCAAAGTTAACTCAAAAAATAAGTTAAAAAAATCTATGAAACATAAGTGTAATTTGTTTCTTCTTGACTGAAAACTAAAGATGTTTTCTGGTAGTTTAACCATGGAATTGAAACACAATTAGAAGAAATAGGTAAGTTATAATAGACTTCAAATTGAATATTGTTAATAACACCTGCAAGGCCATAATTAGTATATCAAAACTTCTACTACGTGTTTCTTCAATGCATTCATCTAATGGATATTCAGTCAACATACTTAATGTTAGGCACTTGACTAGGCAAACAAGACAGAATAGTTTTTTCCTATGCAAAAGATTGGCAATAAACAAGTAATTATAAAGTGTTAAGAAAATACATGGTATTACAGAAAAATTGGCATAGCATACACCTCACTAGGCAGTCCAGAAAATTCCCTCAGATGAAGTGGTGAGTGCAATGATGCCTGAAAAACTGGGGAGGAATTACCTATGCAGAGAGTGGGAGGGCGTGGTTAGCCTGGAGAACAGATTTAACAGTCAGAAGAGCAGAAAAATATGCTCTATCTAAAGGATTGAAAGTATTTATATTTGTTTCAATGTACTTGAGTGAGTGGTGAGAGAGAGTGCCAGAAAGAATGGTAGGGTATATCAAGAAAAGCCATGTTAAGGCTACTGGACTTTATGTGAAGCACAAGGAGCAAAGGTTTTTAAGCTGGGATGCCAATGTGAACAGATTCTCACTTTGGAGAAATTACTTTTAAGGTTACCTGGTGAGAGGGTCTGAGAGGAGCAGCAGTGAGGAGGAGACAATTTTCCAGGCAATGGAAACTCCCCATCTGAAGACTGATGGCAGCCTGGCTGTGGACATTGGCAAGGAGGCTGGAGAGAAGTGGGAGGAGTTCAGGAAGATTAAAGAAGTGGAATCTGCAAGGTCTGGTGTTAGAGTGAATGTTGCAGGTGAGGAAAATGGAGATGAAGATTATATACTAGGTTTCCAGTTATTTCAAAATAGGCATTAGCTTGTGCTTTATTCTTCTTGCTTTAGAAAGACAAGAGAAATTACGCCACTTTTTCTCTCTGTCCTTCTACCATCCACCTCTGAGGACAAGCAAAGCTCTGAGTCTTGTCGATTAGTTTACAATACCTGCTTTCAAAAAGAGTGGAAGTGTAACTTGAGTCAGGTAGTGTTATGTCTCTGGGTTTATTTTTTTGCTCAGGATTGCTTTGACTATTCACAATCTTTTGTTGTTCCATATGAACATTGGATTTTTTTTTCTATTTCTGTGAAGAATGTCACTGGTATTTTGATCCAAATTTCATTGAATCTGTAGATTGCTTTAGGTAGTATGGACATTTTCACAATGTTGATTATTCCAATCCAAGAGCAGGGAATGTCTTTCCATTTTTTATGTCCTCATTAATTTCTTTCAGTGTGATTTGTAGTTCTCATTGTAGAGATCTTTCACTTCCTTGGTTAAATTTATTCCTAGGAGTGTGTTGTGTGTGTGTGTGTGTGTGACTATTGTAAATGGGCTTACTTTCTTGATTTCTCTTTCCATTAATTTGTTATCGGGGAATATAAATGCAACTGACTTGGTGGCATTGATTTTATATCCTGCAACATTACTGAAATTATTAATAAACTCTAAAAGTCTTTTGTTAGAGACTAAGTTTTCTTCTATATAGGATCATATCATCTGCAAACAGGGATGGTTTGACTTCATCTTTTTCTATCTGGATACCCTTAATTTCTTTCTCTTGCCTGATTGCTCTGGCTAGTACTTCCAGTACTGTCTTAAATAGGAGTGGTGAGAGTGGACCTACTTGTCTTGTTCTTGTTCTTAAGGAAAAAGCCTTCAGTTTTTCCCCATTCAGAATGATATTGGCAGTGGGCTTGTGACAAGTGGCTTCTACTGCATTGAGATATTTTCCTTCTATATCTAATTTGCTGAGATCTTTATCATGAAGAGATGTTGAATTTTGTTGAATGCTTTTTCTGCATCTATTGAGATAATCATATGGATTTTGTCCTTGATTCTGTTTATGTTGTGCATCAATTTATTGACTTGTGTATGTTGAACCATCCTTGTATCCCTGGGAAAAAATCCCACTTGTTCATGTTGCATAATTTTTTGATGTGTTGCTGTATTCTGACTGTTAATATTTGGTTGCAGATTTTTTCATCTTTGTTCATCAGAGATATTGGCCTGTAGTTTTCTTTTTTTGTTGTATCTTTGTCTGGTTTTTATATCAGGGTAATGCTGGCCTCATAGAACAAGTTTGGGAGATTGGCCTCTGTTTCAATTTTTTGGAATAGTCTGATGAGAATTGGCATAAATTCTTCTTTAAGTGTTTCATATAATTCAGCAGTAAGGCCATCTGGTCCAACACTCAGACCAATGGAACAGAATAGAGAACCCAGAAATCAACACACAGACTTACAGCCAATTGATCTTTGGCAAAGGCAACAAGAACATACATTGGGGAAAAGACTGCCTCTTCAATAAATGGTGATGGGAAAATTGGATATCCATATGAAAAAGAAAGAAACTAGACATTCACCTCTCACCATGTACTAAAATCAACTCAAAATGGATTAAAGACTTAAGTATGAGACTTGAATCTTTAAAACTACTAAAGGATAATATAAGTGAAACACTTCATGAACTAGGTCTGGGCACAGACTTTATGAATAAGAGCCCCAAAGCACAAGCAACAAAAGAAACAAATGGGACTATATCAAACTAAAAGCTTCTGCACAGCAAAAGAGACAATCAACAGAGGGAAATGGAAACCTACAGAGTGGAAGAAAATATTTGCAAACTACGTATCTGACAAAGGATTACTATCCAGAATATTCAAGGAACTTAGACAACTATACAGTAAAAATGGCAAAGGAGCTGAATAGACATTTTTTGAAGGAAGATATACAAATAGTCAACAGATAGTTAAAACAATGCTCTACATCACTAATCATTAGGAAAATGAAAATTAAAACCACATTGAGATATCTTCTCACCCCAGTTAGACTGGCCATAATCAAAAAGACAGAGAATAACAAATACTTGTAAAGATGTGGAGAGAGGTGAACTCTCCTACACTGTTGGTAGGACTGTAGATTAGTATGGCCACTACGGAAAACAGTATGGAGGTTTCTCCTACAACTACAGATAGATCTACCACATGATCCAGCAATTCCACTTCTAGGTATATACCTAAAGGAATGGAAATTTCACGTCAAAGGGATACCTGCACTCCCATGTTCATTGCAGCTCTATTTACTATAGCCAAGATATTAACCAACCTAAATGTGCATCGATGAATGACTGGATAAGGAAAATGTGGTAAATACACACTATGGAATACTTCTCAGTCATAAAAAAGAATGAAATTCTGCCATTTGCAGAAACATGGATGAGCTTGGAGAAAATTGTGTTAAGTGAAATAAGCCAGGCGTAGAGGGAAAACTACTGCATGTCCTCACTCATAGTGGGAGCTAAGAAAGAAAGAAGGAAGGAAAGAAGATCACAGTGGTGCATTGGACTTCAGTGGGAGAGAACATACCTAGGGTTGCCAAGGAAAGGAGGAAGGGATGGAGGGGGAAGGATGTCAGGGAGAGGCTGGAGGGGCTGGGAGCATGGGGGATAACTGTCATTTGTAGTAATGGGAATGCTGATAGTATTAATCCGATCATCTCATCTTGGGCACAGGTGGTGATGGTCAGCTTTGTAACCCATGGATACACATAATCAATAAATAAAAAAAAAAGAAAATACACATAAAAAAAGAAATGCTAAAGAAAAATTAAAATGAAGCCCAGTCCTGAAAAATTATTAGGAAAAATAAAAACTAAACTAACTAAGCCTCAAAAATAGCCTCAACCTTCCTTAAATTGCAATCGTAAGTGAAACAGCATGGGTCATTTCTGGTAAATGCTTGGGCTACACATAAACAATACTCAACCTTAGCCAGTCATAAGCAGTCAACTAACGTATGACTGTATGGCTATTAGCTTCCCCAAATGGTGAGACAAAAAAGTAAATTTTATTAGTCCAACAAATCAAGAAATGTGTTTATGTTGCTTCCATATTAACCCTACAAATATGTGTCTCTAATACTTCATCATCAAAGTACTGAACCTTCTTTGGTTTGCTCCTTCAGAGCTCATAAATTGCTGAATAAACTGTTTAATTTTTTTTTTAAAGAAAGAGTAGAAGTGTCAGAAGAGGAAATCTGTGGTTCAGAGAATATGGAGGACTAAATTGCCTGAGGAATAAAACAGTTTTCTTTTTAAGGGGGAAGAGGATAGATGTTAGATGGATAGCAGCAATATTCTATCAGTGTCCTGCTCACATAGGAACACTCATGGGATGGACCATGGATAACTTGAGAGTCTTGCAAAAAAATATTCAATGATATCCAGGCTGAATTTGACACAGAACAATGAATAAATACCATTGGAGATAAATCCTCTGTACCCCATAAATATACACAATTAATACATTTCAATTAAATTTAAACAATCTAAGATGGTAGATTTCATAGTGTTTTTACCACACACCCATAAAAAAACTAAAACAAAGGGATGCAGGAAACTTTGGGAAGTGTTGGGTTTTTCTATCACCTTGATTGTGGTGATGCTATCACAAATATTTCTATATGTTCAAATTCACCAAATTTTGCACATTAAATATGTGCAGTCCCGGTATCTCAATTATGTTTCAATAAAGTGTTTTTTTTTTTTTTTTAAGTGGCTTTGATAAATTCTGTACCTGTTTTTCAGGCATCAAATAAGCCTCTTTGTTTCTCTGGGCTTTTAGGTGGGGGAAGAATCCAAAACAATAACTGTGATTAAACATTTCACCATATAGGTTTTCTTATATTCAGATTTCCAGAGTGCTTAAGAAAAATGACTTTAAGATTTAAAAACATGGTAAAGAGGAGATTAAATAGTTTGGACTGTTAGTGTTGAAAGTCCAGACATAAGAGCCTTTAGTGCCCGCTAAGCACCAGCACAGGACCCTGTGCAGTGATTCAACTCCATTAGCTCTCCTATTATCCGCATGTGGCAGGTGAACCACCTGAAGCTCAAAGGTGTAAATGACTTGTGCATGGCCACATGATGGTACTAGAAGAATACATGTAACAACCAGTCACTAAACAGTAGTTTCTGAAATGCTACTCCAAAGCTAGTGGGACCTAATAACCACATCACTTGACCTGGAGAACAAAACTCCAAGCAGGAACTGTGCTTCCTTTTAACTTTGATTCTCTGGAACATCAGCCAAACTACCAGGCTAATAACCACAACTTTGTGTTGTAATTGTCAGCTAAATTGGGTGCATCTGTACTGTCTGCCTCCTATTTTTAAGCCTAAGATTTATCTTCTCTGATATTAAACACAAGTTTGCTGGCAAAGGTAATTCAGATTTTCTCACAAAAACTGCTTACCTTTCTTGTTCAATAAATATTTTCCTTGATTTTCTACTTTAACACTGAGAACATACACTTCCCCAGGTGTGCAAAAATTAAATACATTATCTTTTCTTTTGCTGTTTGTTGCTTTTTCCCCATTCTTTTGTATAGATTGTAAGAGTATGGTTGCCTTTCTAAAAGAGCTGGGTTTATGCTTCCTGGGTCCGGGTATGTGTGGCTCCAGGTAATTCTTTTTCTGAGGAGACTCTTTCTGTCAATAAAAACAATCTGATTTAAAATATAATACAAAGTTAATGGGTCCATGTAAGATTTATCAAGGAAGCTTATATAATGAATGTATAGAGAAGAGGCACTCATATATTTGTTTTATTGTCCAATCAATGTATTTGAAGATTATTTATAGTGTCCAGGCACCATCTCTTCAGGTTCAGGAGACAATTCTAGGTGTTCTTTATTGTCAAATATGCTATATCTGGCTAATTTCATATCTTCTACCATGAAAAAAAGGTAAAAATGCTGTCATTACTTACTATGCCATAACTGTTCAGAAGTGATTTGCCTAAAACAGCATATATGTGCCTGTTCAGTCCCCTCATTCTATGTGCCTATTTAGTTCCCCCATTCCACTTATTTAATTCTGGTCACATTATTATTCATGATGCTGCATCAACCAACTATCATCCAAACGCTCATCATTCAGAGTGCCACCTGTAAATACTGGTTCCATTGACTTTTTCAAGAATTGTTACTGTGCCTCATTGTTGGTGACCACAAATACAAGTCTTACTCAGAGTGTGGAGTGCATGTGAATAATAGTTTCCTGGTCATATTAGACATATCCATATTTTACAGTATAAATGTAGAAATAAATCTTCAACATACCTTCTTTGGAACTCATCATTTACTGCATTCCTACATAGAATGTGCTCTCTTTCCATGTTGATCGTACCCCTGCCTTTCACATGCTGCCATCAATGGGGAAGATAGGAAACACTCCCATGGGAGAGTAAGAGTAGTCCTATTTAGAAAGGAATGTCTATCCTTCATTTGACAAGGAATAAGTCTAAGCTGAGAAAGTACTCCTCACAGTATTGATTAGAGGCAATGGAAAATATTGATAAGAAGAGCCAATTGGCTTTGCAGAGGAGAGAGGTATATTCACTCCCAGAATATTGACAGACACATGCCTGGGGCCAAAGAGGGAGGGAGGTGACTAGGGGATGCACAGGGTAGGAACATACTGACTACTATTCCTCCTACTTTTTGTATCTATGAACCAGGGACAGCAGTGCAGTCAGAACACAAACTGGTGAGGGATAACCCTTTGCAACACAAGAGACTCAATCAAGTTCAGGGGCCAGAGGCAGACCATTGAGGGGGCCCAGGAATTTGCATATTTAATAAGCAGAAGCTTCTGAAATAGGAAGCTTTCAGATCACACATTGGAAGTTACTTTTAGAGCTTATGATATTAGAATTTATTGATTTTCTTTCCATAATTTATTATTAGTATTTGTTTATTATTTTTAAAATTATGAATATTCATGAGATAGAAAGCTAATTGTCACCCCTTGTGCCCATGATGTGAGAGCCAGATTCATACTGGGGTCATACCCACTACCAGAAATTGTATTTGTACCTCCTGTCCCCCACCCAATTATCCTCAACCTCCCTCCCCCTGCCGCTTTCCCCCCACTCCACTTTGTAACCTAAGGAATGTTCTCTCCCTCTGCAAGACCAATGCATTACTGTGGTCTTTCTTTCCTTCCTTCTTTCTCTCTTAGCTCCCACATATGAGTGAGCACATACGGTATTTATCCCTCCATACTTGGCTTATTTCATTCAACATAATTTTCTCAAGATTCATCCATGTTGCTGTAAATGAGAGTATTTCATTCTTTATTTATAATTTCCACTCACCTGTGTTTCTCTTGATCAGTCAACTCTTATTAAAGGGCCTAAACAGTCATGGTGGACAATGAATGGATAAAGTGTTTCCCCTATATTTATAGATAATGTTACAATGAATAGGAAATCTTGCTCCATTTTCCACTGTTGAATCATTTCCTTAGGCTACTTCCTAAGGGAATGATCAAAAGCTTTTGGCATTGTATTGATTTTTGATCATTTTGTAAGTCATTTTTAAAATTTTTGACTTTCAGAGCTAATTAATCCTGCACTTAAAGGTGAGCATAGAAGATGAGAGGGAACCCCAAAGGGGAGAAAATGGATATGGGGGCCCATGTGTGTCCCAGTCTCAGGACTAGGACCCTGGTTGCACTACTGGCCTTCGTCCCAAGTACCAAAGTAAAACCTGGAGAATTTCAAGGAAGATCCTCCACAGTGTGAGCTCCCCTAAGGCATAGGTCAGCAGGACTGTCCTAGGTATAAAAGTATAATACAACCCTCAAAATAACTCACTTTGGGAAATTAGGTAAATTCTTTTACCTCTCTGAGCTAAAGTTTTTTTAAATACAGGTAATGAAGAATAAAATCTGTCTTGTACAATTGTTGGTAGGGTTAAAATAAAATAATGCATATGAAAGCACCCTGTGTCTAGAATATTTTATGTATTCAAAATGTTAATATTCTTCCTTCCTGAAGATGCAAGTTCTTATTTCACTTCTTGGAAGTCTTTTTCTAAGTTTTCTAATAGAGAAAAAATGACCCCAAGCAAAATTTTGAAGGTGAGTATTTGTGCCTCTGGCTTCCTCTATTTTATTCTCTTTCCATTTTTCCTGTGGCTTATGTTCTCTCTCCATTCTTCTTGAAATGTGCTCCTCTGGAATAAATTATTCATATGCTAATACAAAGATATTCCTTCTTCTAGTCATTTACTCATTATATTAGATACTTACTGAGTACTTTTTTCTTTACCAGGTATTATGGTAGACACAGGGTATCAAGTGGTAACAGGGCCAGCTTTGAGTGTTTGTGTGACCTGTGCTGTCCTGTTCTCAGAAGGCTGCTTGCTACACTTGCTTCAATGCTCTGCTGTTCCCATTTTGAAATTCTTAAAAAAATCTATAAGTAAGGAACTTTAACTTCATTTCCCACTGGGTACCACAAATTATGCAGCAGGTCCCGAGTGGTGAACCCAACAATTATACTTCCACCCCCAAGAAGCTTAAAAAAGTCACATACCTGTAAATTAATTAGCCATCAAGAAATACATAATATATATTTATAAAATGAGCACATCTCCAGGAGAATGGAGAGCATAAACCACAGTGAAAATGGAAAAAGAGAATAAAATAGAGGAATAATATGAAATAATATATATATAAATTAGAAGAGAACATTACAAGGAGAATGTTGAAAAATGAGCCTCCATTCAGAGACTGAGTAGCTGTACAAGTAAAGTACCGAAACAAAAACAGCCTCAGTTAGTGATTAACGACAGCAAAACTCATACTTTGGGATAGCACATAAACTTACATAAATTTATTAGCAGTTAACATACATGCACATAGCCACTGTGTGACCATGAGAAAGTTAACTCTCCTGAGCTTCAGCTTACTCAAATGAAAAATGAATAAAAAAATACTTTTCCAGACTCTTTGACTTTAGTAATTTCACCAGTGTGCCTTCCCAAATACTCCTTTTCCACCCACCTGATAACGCTTGCCTATGTCTTATCACTCAGTTCAGGGAGCTTTCCTTGGCAAGTGGCTTTGATACTATTTCTCTTTGCCCTGGTAGAATTCTGGGCTTCCTTCTCTTGGAGAGTCTTACTTAAAATGGTCTGCTTACTTTTCTGCCTCCCCGTTAAGAATATGATTTCCTGAGAGCTGCGAGAACTTAATCTCTAAATCCACAGTAACGTGGACAGTGCCAGGGTAGTTCATAATCTACTGTTGCTGCATAATAGAATGAATGAATGACTTAGTTCTGATGGAAGTGTTATGTAGCTTTTTATCAGAGAATAGATATAACAGTACCCAGAACAGTCCCTCAATTAATGTGGTCACTAAATGAGAGTGGATATGGAATGTAAACTTTTTCTTAAGCTCCTCATGGCTTTGATTCTGTGTGAGGAGACTCATTGTGAGTCCAAAGAAGTAAAGGCATGTACCAATCCATGATGCCAAAGTCTGGCAGAAAAGCTCTATTCTAAGAAAGTGACATGATTTGAATAACATAATCTTTTGTAAATACTTATTTCATCCCCTACCCCACCCACCGCCGAGTCTCTTATAAAAAATGTTTATCAGAAGACTCATAAGGATTTCTCAGCCTCTCTGAAAATAGATAAGATCTGTTGTTGTTTCACTGATTTTTTTTTTTTTTTTGGAAGAAATTATTAAGTGGCAAAGAATACCTCTGATTGAATTCAAAGCTACTATTTCTGGTGATATTTTATTACTTGCTTTACAAATACAGAGTAAGGCAGTGCATTTTAGATTATTCAAATTCAAGTAGGAGAGCATGTTCTCTTCTTGGTTACATCAATAACTTGTTCTATGATCATAAACAAACTGCATCACCCCTCCGGTTCTGTAAGGTATTGTTAAGCACATCAAGAAATTTTATGTGTTTTCTCTCTCTCTCTTTCCCTTTCTCTCTCTTTTCCCTTTAATTTTAGTAGAGAAACTGAGAATGAAAAAAGGATTCCAGTGTTCATTCTAGTGTACTATGCTTCTGTCTCACCAATGAGAACTTATCACAATTGGAGCAATGTAATTTTAACAGTTTTCTAAAAATTTTAAAGAATTATATATTTTCAATTATGAATAAATTTAATAGTAAATATATTTAATAATAAATAAATTTAATAACGTCTATCCCATAGCTAAAAAATATTACAATACCTGCTGTTGTATACTGTAGTAATTTTTATGGCCATTAATGACCTAGAAATAAAATTTATTAACTATTTTACTGACAAAAAGAATAAATGAATAAATACCACATCGGAATTGCTAAGTTTCACAAAGGAACAGTGCCCTGCAGTCTTTTCTTTGGCAGAGTGACTGGCCTCTTATTCTATCCCATTTGTTATAAAGGCAGTATGGTGGGTGAAAACAAAATTTAGTTAACATAGACAACAGGATCAGAACTTGGTAGAACACCAAATTGTCAAATGTTGATAGTGCAATTCTATGCCACGTCTCCCTGCCTGCCAATAGCTGAGGCCACAGAACCCCACAACAAAGCTGCTATGGGCTCTAAACTCTATGTACAGTTCATAAGTGTTCTCTCACAAGGCTAAATCCTAAACAGTCTGTGTTTTAGACCTCATCTCTTCTTGTCTGGGAGAGAAAATAGGAAATAATTTCTCTACCACCAAGGCACAGGGGCTTTCCTTTTCATCTTGAGTGGTGGCAGCTCTTGTAACTGCATGCCACATGTGGAGGCATTGTCATCACATGCAGGCATTTCTTGTGTAGCTGTGCATCCTGTAGCTGCCACAGCCGTTTCTGAGAAATGTGGGCTGCGGGAAGACTACTGCTTGGCATCCTTCAGGATGGTTGAAGAGGTCAGGGCATCTTTTTCATAATCCAGCTGTGTCTCCTAATTTCTATCACTTTTCTTTTCACCACGTTTGGCTTAACCAAGTTCAAGGGAAATCATCTTTCCATCCTGCATCTCTGTGGGTGGGAAATTAGTGTTGCATTTGACATAGTTTCTTAGGCAGTTCTAGTACCTGATCCATTAGAAACTGCAAAAGCCTGAGAAACAGACATGGAATCTTGATCTCTATGTCAGAACACTCTGTAGTGAGATTGAAATGTTTCTCAGAGAAAACCCTATGCATTTCAGGGAGAGAGTCTTTAGGTGGCTCCTTCCTGGGCAAGGAAAGAAACTAAGAGAACCCCATAAATACCTGAGCAGCCTATCTCCTCATTTCAGGGAATTCATTCAGAAGCTGTCTCCCAAGCACTGAATTACTGTTTTATTCTTGGCTCTATTCTCTCTTGGTCTATGAATAATATGTTTGGATGATCTGCTAAACCAGTAATTTTTTGTTGTACCAATACTCTCCTTTCGATAAACCTCCTTGGGCTCCATGCACTGCATTACACATGAGGATAGTGCCTCATCCTGTGTCATACCAGGCCTCAGAGCCTCCAGAAGCCCACTAAACTATGAGGAGAGATCCAACATTGCAGGTGAGAAATTATTAGTAGAAAGCGGAAATACTTTCCCTGTGTCAGAAGATGAGAGATGAGTAACAGGACCTCAAAAAAATAATCCCAGTGTGTGAATATTTGAGTCGATGATTTATATTTTTAACATTTTAGTGCTTTTCCTCCTCAGTTTGTACCAAGGTATAATTTATAAGCAGAAACAATTATCCTTTTAATTATACAATTCTTTGAATTTTGACTAATGTCTATAATCATGTAACCACCACCACAATGAAAATGTACAACACCATCATCCCCAACATTCTCTGGTGCTCCTTTGCAGTCAGCTCCTTCTTCCACCCCAGATTCTGGCAACCATTGATCTATTTTCTGTTCCTACAATTTTGACTTTGCAAAAATGTAATAAAATGGAAGCATTCAAAATGTAGCTTTTTGGATCTACCCTCTTTTGCTTATCATAAGGCATTTGAAATTCATTCATGTTGTTGCACATATCCATAGTTTATTCCTTTTTATCACTAAAGGGTATTCCAGTGTATGTTTGCACCATAGTATTTTATCAATTTTGCATTTAAAACTGTCTGCCAAAGTAGTGGGACCATTTGGCATTCCCATTCACAAGGAATTAAAGTTCTAGTTGCTCCCCACACTCCGCACCATCTGATATTACCATTTTCTTTTTAAAAATATTACTTGTTCTAATATGTATTTGTTGGTATCTGATTGCAGTTTTATTTTTTAATTTCCTAATGACTAATGACATTAAGCATCTTTTTGAGATTTTAAATTCTTATTTTGGAAAAATTTAACACTTACAGAAAATTTGCAAGAATCATATAAAGAAAAACATATATACTTCACCCAGATTTTGAAATTATTAACATTTTACCATATTTGCTTTATCATATTTTCTCTCATATATATGTTACTTATATATGCATAGATTTGCAGATAATTAGTTCATACATATTTAGAATATACATGTACATGATGTTTTTCCAAACTTTTTGAGAGCAACTTCTATATATGATGCCCCTTTATTCCTAAATTCTTCAGTGTATGTTTCCTAAAAATAAGAATATTATCTTTCATAACCACAGTAAAATCAAGAAATTAAAATTGTTGTCATAGACCTTATTCAAATTTTAGCAATTACTCCAATAATGTCCTCTACACTTGTGTGCATGCATGTGTGTGTGTGTCTGTGCATGTGCATTTTTGTCCTTGTTTAATATCTAATTATATAATCTGGGATCACACACTGCAATTAGGTGTCACAAATTTTTATCTTGTTTAATCTGGAATATTTTTTTGTTTGTTTGTTTGTTTTGTCTTTTATGATCTTGACATTTTTGAAGAGTATAGGATGCTTATTTTGTAGAATGACCCTCAATTTAGCCTTGTCTTATGTTTCTTTGTTATAATCTGTTGATTATACGTTTTTTGTAGGAATACCACAGAAGTGATGTTTTGTTCTTCTCAGTGCATTATAATAGCGGTTACCCTGTTGTTTTGTATCATTTCTGGTGAAGTTAACTTTGATCACTTATTTAATATGTGTCTGTTAGATTTCTCCACTGTCACTTTATATTTTTTCTCTTTGAAATTAATAGGTGCCTTATGGGGAAAGTCTTTTAGCCTATGTAAAATCCTGTTAATTCTCAAACTTTAATTCATCAGTTTTAGTATGTAGTGATGATTTATGATGGAATTAGTTATTACCATTATGGTTGTTAATTGGTCATTTTCTAATTCATCATTCTTTTCTCAATTAGCAGTTGGCATTCTAATTCAAAAAAATGTTCCCTTCTTTTTTCTTTCCTTCCTTCTTTCCTTCCTTCCTTCTTTCCTTCCTTCCTTCCTTCCTTCCTTCCTTCCTTCCTTCCTTCCTTCCTTTCTTCCGTCCGTCCTTCCTTCTGTCCGTCCTTCCGTCCTTCTTTCCATCACATCAGTTTGTGCTCTTGCATTCTTATTCTATTCCATAGATCATAATACCAGATGTGAAATTTTCCAGATTTGGCCTGCTGGAGCTCCTTCAATCTAGAGCCTGTGTCTTTTGAACATGTCTTTATCATTCTTTGAAGACTCTTTTTCCCCACAACGAAATTAACCGGAGTCACATTGTACTTTTCCAACCTCAGCCATAGAATTAGTTATTTCTTCTGGAGCTCCGTTTCGGTTTTGTTTTTGTTTTTGTTTGTTAAAATAATTATTTTTAGTGGAAGTTTTAAATTGCAATCCATTTTTTGGTATGTGGGGGGCTCATTTTCATTATGATGTCCCTGTTCCCAGTACCTCTCAATAAACAAAGGTAAGATATATGTGTATACACACACACATACACATATTTCTACATATCTATCTATGTATCTACTTTTCTACTTAAAATGTCTGTCTATATGCTAAAAATGCATCTATGTCAATATCTCCAATTCCTGTCCAAAACCACAGGATTCATATCTAATCTTTCCCCTTGCATACTGTAATTCTTATATCCAGCGGTGAGAAACTTTCAAATATACTTACTACAAAACAATTACTTATTTGCTGAATCCTAGAATACACAGAAAGTAGTTTCAGAATTGCTTATGCACACCACTGAAAGAAATAACTCTACTAGGAAGAGGTCAGTATTAGTTTACAGTTTTTTTTTGCCTTCCACCTGAGGGTATGTCAATATACTGGATTTAAAAAATGTAATTGTTATTCTTTTCTTTTAATTTTTTTTACACTAATAAATTGGGTTTATTTGTTCATGTTTGTATTCTATTTTCAGATTTTCCCATCTTTGTTGATTCTATTTAATTGTTCATTCATTCATTCATTCATTTGGTTATGTGGAACTTTAGCACAGTTCCACAAGTCAGCACTATGTCATGGTGTATACTCACAGAAATGTCATTCTCCTAAACTATATACCTTACGCTTCTTATCCTTTTCCCAACACGCCACCTTTAAGTAACCAATCTCATTAGTTTCTGGTTCATTCTTCCAGAAACTTTTTTTTAACTTTTTTGCACAAATGAACAGATTCATAGAGGAGTCATTTTAATTGCATATTTTATTCTATGTTTCCTTGTCTTTCTTCTCCAAAGACATAATTCTGTAGAACAAATATAGCATTTTATTTATATGTAAATTTACTATAACTTATGTACATTTTTCTGAAGTATTATAAATGCTTATTCAATATAAAATTAAGGCTTAAAATCACCAAATTAAATATATGAGGACAGCATGTATATACTATATGTATATGTTATAATATATATTATACATAATATTTATGCTGCATATGCACTTTATAATATTATATATATGTATATACTATATATGGCTTTTTTTTTTACAGTAAATATATATGCATCTAAATAGGTTTCATACATACCAGTTCTCATCAGATGGTGGTGTTGGTGAAGTCCTTAATTAGTAATGGCTGGAGTCATGATTATTCTGGCCTGTTTGTACCTTTTCTTCATTTATCACATTGTTTCTGCATCATTTTCTAACCTGCTTTGTTTGCTTTTACATCCCAGGTGGTTGATATTCCAGTTTATATATATTAGTTGCAGGGTACTTCCAGCCTCACTGACTATGCTATTTTTCAACATTGTTTCAAAATTTAGAGAATATCTATATTAATTTAAGAGACTTGTATTCCTATTGCATTTTTTTCTATGCTTATTTGGAATTGCATTAATCAAGAAAATGCAAAAAATTCAGAAGGGCTTAACTCTTCATATCTCTTTATCATCTGGCTTTGATTGCCTTCAACAAAATGCCTTCATCTTGGGACAGATTGGAATGGATGGAGGATGAACAGAAAACTGACAGAATATCAGGCTTTTTGACAACAGTTTATATCACAAGAATATTTTAAAGCTTCTTTGAACCTTTAAAATGAGTAAACTGAGGCTCACAGAGGCGGTACATTTTTTCTTGAATATTGGTCTTTGCCCTTAACTTTAGATTCTATGAATGGCATGAATTGTGGGGTATGAAATAGGACACAGGCAAAGGATAGAATTTTCAGATTCCCTCCTACATCACATAGTCCAGTTTCCCAGGCCAGGAAAGAAAGAGCTAGTACAGAGTTGAAGGTGAGTACCGATGGAGTACCTGCTGTATTACATTACGCTATGTTGTTTCACACTGTCACAAATTTGCACATATTGTTTCCACCCAAAGGCTCCCTTCCTATAGCTGCCTGAAAAATTGTATTTCCCTCCAATTTGTGAATACCTCATCTCTATTCTGAAAACAGTAAATAGCTCCTTCAGTAACTTATCAAATAACGATTACTATCCTTTTTTAGGAGATTGGGAAGTATGGCTCAAGAAGGTTTATGACTTGATAAGTTTATGAAACTATATAGTGGCTTGACTAGGGTTCACACCGTTACCTTTCTGATCCAAACTTTTTGACTCTTAATTGCATCAATCAGGACACCTCTCTTACTACCTGGATCATACTTCAGTTTTGTAATTTTACTTCCATTTCCTGAACTATTCCATAGACTCCTAGATAGTTGAAACTCTTTTTTTTTGGGGGGGGGGGTGTCTTTGCGGCTAGCCAGCACAATACCTGAGGCATAGTTCCTGTTCAACAACTTTTTAAAGTGAACAGTATATCTCTGAAATACCTGTATATGTAAGGTGTGCAAAAAGGTGAAGACTATTAACAGCAGTTGTAGAATGTTTTGCAAACCTTTGTTTTCCTATTTATTATGTCAATTTTGGCTTGGTTATGCTTACTTTTATTTGTTAATTTCTCCAAGTACCATGTGAAACTGTTTACAAAGCTTTCGGGAACTCTCTACAAATTTACTACTCTGAATTTGCCTTCTGGGTTGGATTGTGTGGAAACAACACCTTTATTCTGCCCGTTATTATAGTCCCAGAACATAACAATCATAAGTGCTTTATCTCTGAGGTTGAAGGACAGCGCTTTTTGCCCTCTGCAGCGTATGTATGTGCATGTGTGAGTGTTCTGTCAAACTGACAGTGAGATGCTGATAATCACTTTTTGCCTCTGATCTCTTATCTCCCATGCAAAACTTCAGAACAGCTTGATCCATTCACCAACAACATGCCCTTATTAATTATGGTAATTCTGTAGATTATGAGATGCCCCATGATATCAAGTAATTTATTAAGGTGAAATTCTGTGCACATCTTCTTGGTTAATTTGGAAATGGAGAGCCCATAACTCATGTGGACTTCGTTAGGACTGGGACAATGAAAAAGCAGGTATCAGATAGCAAGACAGAAGTAGGCTGATGCAGTCAAAAGAGTACTGAAGTATGAGTGAAGGGAACTTTATTCCAGCCTCCGTTTCCATGTTTACCTCCTAGGAACCCTTAGCCAAGTGCTTTAACCCATCCTGTATCAGAATTCTCATTTCTCAAAGTGATATAATCACATCTACTTTTCCTTCGCCTCAGAGATGATGTAAATTTCAAATAAAGTAATATACAATAATTTATCCATTCATTCACTCATCACTCATTCTTTCATTCATACTATACACATTTATTGTACACCTGCTAAGTAAATTTAAAAAAAGAAGCCCATGATCTCAAAGAGGGGAAGAAAAAAGTATAACAGTAATGCAACAAAAGTTTGTATAATTCTATGTGTAAAAGTACTCTTTTAACTGGCAAAGAAATATATGCTGTTGCTCCTTCTCTTAAGGAATGATGTCACCTCCTATTCAGTCCTGCAAGCTGGAACATTTATGGTCATCCGACTCTACTGTTTCTAGTAACTGTTCACTCTGTTAAATAAGAAAGTTCTGCTGATTCTATTTCCTTAATATTTAAAAAAATATGTCTATCTTGCTCCCATTTCTGTACTACTGGTGCTATCTCTTACCTAGATTACTGCAAAATCCTTTTCACTGACCTACCTGCTTTCTGTTTCCACTAATCCATTTTCCTTGTGGAAATTGGATGATTTCTCTAGAAACAAATATGGTTTTGTCACTCCCCTGCTAAAATCCTTCAAAGAACTTTATTTTGTTTTTAGAATGAAATCTGGGCTCTTTTATGGTATCAAAATCCTTTTCTTTATTTTCTTTCTAACTGTTGTCAAAGCACCCAGTATTTTCTCATTTATTTTCATTCTTCTGTCCACCAAATAGTATGAGAGGTCTTCAAAAAGTCATGGAGATATTTGTATTTCATTTCATTTCATTTTTACACAAACTTTTGGAAGTACCCTCGTATATAAATTTCCTGAGGGATCATGCCTGGGTTTTTTATTGCTGTATTTCTAGCATCTAGCATGGTCCTTGTTCTGTTGTAGGTACTCAATGAATCCTTGTTACATGGATGGGTCTCCTTCATTTTTTTTTTTTTTTTCAGAACTTTTCCTAAGGTTTGTTAAATTATAGTGATTTCCTGGGGTGCTGCCACCCTTTCCTATCTCTGCTGGTAATTAGGTTTCAACCCATGGAAAGATCAACATGCTACATTATATGTTATTTTAAATTATATGATACATTCTAATGCCTAATCTGCACTTTGCTATATTACCAACAAGAATGCAGAGACGTTTTATGTTTTATGTATCTCACATGATAGTGAGAGCTTAAAGAAAATTAATTTGTGAAAATGGATTAAAATTTGTGACCACAAATGTTAAGATACTGTTAAATTATTATTAATATTAACTGTTACCATGTACTTTTTTTTTATGAGATATATGTTAAAATTTGACTAAAATGTGACCTACAGAATTGGTTCACCCCGTTATCACTGTTGATTTTACACTATTTATCCAGTCTGTCTCTTCACTCTGATAATTTTAAGTTCCTTAATGCTCCTCTAATATATGTAAAAATATGCATTGCTAATCTAAACAAGAAAATGATGAGTCAGTACATACGATAACTCTATTGATTCTTTTAAGCTGTTGCTGTGTAATGTATTTTAAAAATTAGTGGCACCCACAACCACATGGTAAGCCCTTGCCCTACACCAATAAAGATCAAGTTAAGAAAATTTAGCAAAATGATTAAACTGTTGAAATATAAAAGGACAATATTACTAAACCGTTTTCTTCCTGGCATTAAATGAGCTGCAGCTATTTTTAATGTTCAGATCTGTCTGGCATTCAATGATTATAAATCATTCCAAATGTTTAAGCATTCCTTTTGCTAACAGGGCAATACATATCAGATCTTTTACATTTTTCTTTACTTTTTCTACTTTTTATAGTCAATACCTCTTCTTGGGATCCTTTATTGGTTAATCTCTTCCTTTTGTAACCTTGCCAACTAATGTTAGCTGAGAAGCCCTTATCTGTCCTTTCTTTTACTTTGTGCATTTTGTTATCATAAGACTTGCTGTTTTTACTGAACTTATCTGTTTAGCTGTCAGTCTTTTATCACTAGGATGTGAGTTCCTTGAGGGTAGACTATACATCTTTTTTTTAATTTTTAATTTTGATTATTCATGAATAATAAATTTGAGATGTTGGCCAATGAAAGTCATTGTGAGATTTGGAGGATGGAATTGATATAGAAGCAGATTATCACTAAAAGGACCCTACAAAAATCAAAATGGAACACAACAAATTGTCTTCATGTCAAAATTATTTGACAGGTAAATCATGCATGAATTGTAAAACCAGACTCAATTCAGAGTTAATTATCTTTCTAAATTGATGCTAATACTTTGAAGAAGATATTTACATCTTGTGATGTGTTCCTTTTTGGTCAGTAAAATATCAATAGACAAAAATGCAAGAGTTTTTTTTTTTTTTTTTTTTTTTAAACATCATAGTAAATTCCCAGTGACACTACTGGATTTGTCTGTGAACAGAGTTAAAGTGTAGAGCTGAAGTTAGAAACCATGTCAACACAACAATTTAAAACAGATAGTAGGGAGATATATTATGTATCAGAGCAGAGGCTATCAATCTCAAGATCTAGATTGAAATTTGTAAAATAAGAGATCTGATCCTATTTTGAACCCCTATCCTGTCACCCAAATGACAGGTCACTGTGCAAGCTGGGGGCAATAAATTAATTTCTCTGAGGGGATGGTGATAATAATTTTCAAGGCAGTTTTCAAGTATGAATACATAACAATTAGGAAAGTAATAGCTAATGCATATTATCTTGTAATTTGTCAAAGCTTGGGCAAACTGTCTTACATACATGATTCAATTTAATCTTCACAACAGCCCCATAAAAATAGTGTTACTCACATTTTAAAAATAAAAAAATAAATAGAGATTCAGAATGATTGAGTGACTTAGACAAATGTGAACAGCAAGTGGCAGAATCAGGGTGACAGCCTAGGGCTGTGTGACTTTATAATCAGTAGCTCTAACCAACATGCCACGTGGGTTAACTGTATCATAGACTCAGTGTATTAGTCCGTTTTGTGTTGCTATAACAGAAATACCTGAGACTGGGTAATTCATAAGGAAAAGAGGTTTATTTGGCTTATGATTCCGAGACAGCTGCACCTGGCAAGGGCCTCAGGCTGCTTCTACTCACGGTGGAATGTGGCAGGGAGCCAGCAGGTACAAGCAGATCACATGGTGAGAGGAAGCAAGAGAGAGGGAGAGAGAGGAGGGGGTGGGGGGAGGGAGGGAGGAGGTGCCAGGGTCTTTTAAACAATCAGGTCTCATGGGAACTAATAGAGCGAGAACTTACTCATTTATCCCCCCTCCCCCAGGGAGAGCATTAATCCGTTAGTGAGGGATCTGCTCCCATGACTCAATCAGTTTCCAACACTGCCACATTGGAGATCAAATTTCCACATGAGTTTTGGAAGGGACAACACATCTAAACTCCATCACTCAATAAATGATGATCAATGTTATAATTATTATACATTTATAGCTGCTGAACAAGAAATAGGCACCATCTGATTTTCCAATTATCCGTAAGCCACTACTTACAGTTTTTGAGTAAAATTCCACCATCTTATGTCAGTTTATATCATCAGTTGATAAGATTCATGGACAAAGCATGGTATCATCATAAAAGCACTGAATAAAATGTACTGTATATTTCAAAATAGCTAAATGAGAGGATGTTTAATGTTATCACTACAAAGAAGTAATAAAAGTTTGAGGTGATAGAACTGCTAATTATCCTGATTTGATCATTATACAATGTTTACATGTACAAAAACATCACATTGTACCCCATAAATATGTACAATTACTCTGTATCAATTAAAACTAAAATAAAACTTTCAAAAAAGCATTGGGCTGAAATCAAAGGTTGTAGGGTTTTAGAATGGCTCTACCAAAAATACCTGAACACTTGGTGAATCCACTGCCTCAAAGCTCAAAATCTTAAAGAAGAAAATATCTCTCATTGAGATTTGCAGTTCATTAGTTTGGAATTATTCATCTTTGGCTGTTTTGAAGCAGAAAACCACTTGCCCTTCTTTTCAACTACATTTTGCATGCTAAAACATAAGCCATTTCTGCTTATAGCACTCAGAGATCCATAGCACCTGCCTGATTATTCAAGGTGGGTGACTTTGAAATTGATCAATATCCATTGAGTTATTAAAAATTGAGCAATGATCGGTGGCAGCAAGAGCAAATAAAATTTACACTCAAGATACCTGAATTATAAATGCAATTGTGTTGACTCAACACAATTCCCTAAATCTCTGGGAAGGTTGTTAAAGGATATGCTTTAGGATAAGGGTGAGCCTATTAAGGTTTGCAAGCATGTGAGCTTGATGACTCTCAGAGACATTCTAGAGGGTATTCAAGAAGTTTGAATTTTTGCACTTGAGTCATTCAGGAACTCTAAAGTCAGTAATGAAACCTAAGAAGATCGGGACTTTAAAACAAGTTGTATCACGGCTTGTCATTTTCCACTGATTGAATGCAGCTCTAGCAACATGAATAAACACAATAAGCACTGGACTAAGAGGAGACACTGGTTTGATTTCATGATCTACCAAAAAGTACATGACTTTGTGCAAGTCATTTCACTTTCCTTGATAACTATTTTTCTTGAAAAATGAGGGCACTGTCTGGATCATCTTCAAGATTCTTTTATAGTAGCAAAATCTGAAGTAGTCTTAACTCTAGCAAAAATGCTGAAGAGAAACTTTCATCTCTTGTTTCCAGAAAATATACATTTTTTGATGTCCATGATAGAATTTGACTCAATGTTAAGTAGACCATGTTAATGAAGACCAGTTTTAAAAACTTAGGAACAATTTGCAGATAAATCAATTAGCCAAACGTATTGTATATAATAGGTGTCCACTTCATGACGTAAGAGACATAATGAATACAAATTGAACCAAATAAGTGAATAGTGAATGAAGTCAGTTAATTATATCACATTCTGACTCAGATTGGATATTCCCAAAAACAGTAAATTGAAACAGATAAAAAACTGGATGGCCCCAGACCTCACTTTTAATTTAAGTGACACCATGTGAGGAAGATATTATTACTCCATTTTTAAAATAAGAAAACCAATAGTCAGAAAGCTTCAACTATGTTTAGGCAGCTAGTAAACTTGGGATAAAGATTCAGAGCCTTTTGAAACCAACTCCAGTGCTTTTTTCCGATATGCTATGTTGTACCACTATCTACTATTTCTATTATCTTTTAAATATTTAAGGAGCTTCCTGGCATATTCTAACCACGTTCAGACTTAATGGTCCATTGGGAGCCACTCAGTTCACTAAAGTAAACTAATAAAGTCATTTCTTACAGTTACCTTATGATCTAAGGGGAATCTTAAAATAGTATTTCCCATATCTAATTCCCTGACAGGTATTCAGTGAGGAGATAAATAAATCAGAGAAAATTACAGAAAGTGACCTGAACTCTGAGGACTAAGGAACAAAATAAGGTACCTACACTTATATATGCAATACATAAATAAATAAATAAATAAAATCTGAAACTCATAAAAAAAAAAGTCTGTAACCTCATTCTTTGACATATGGCAAAATTTAACACAGTCCTTAGGTCTTGGTCATACTTCCCATGATATTCTTCTGAGTTCCAGAATAGTTTATTGAAAAGGGTGAAGTTTTGAAGTCAGATGGACTTTAGTTTAAATCCTGATTTGAGCACAATATATGATATTAAATGTTAAAATCTCTGAGTACTGGCTCTAATAACTACTGGCTTTAAGACTTTGAATGTATCACTTAAGTTCTTATTTGTAAAGTCAGTCAGGGGGAAAATTTCTACTTCAAATAGGTATTGGGTGCATTACATAAAATAAAGTATTTGGATACACTATCTCAAATATTTAACCTCACAAAGCCTTGACATTTTTGTACATAAGATAGCAGTAATTACTATGAAATAGGCAGTTGTAAAAATTAAAAAAAGATAGTTAACATAGAACACATGAAAGGCCTCAAATTATGATAATTATTGCCATAGTCTCAGTTAATATTTCCCAGTAAGATGTGTATATCAAAAACTCACTCATAGTGATGGAGCACTTGCATGTTGGACAGAAACTCACAGTCTCTGTGAGAGTGTATTCAAGGTACCTATTCATCTTTTCAGAACTAAACAAATAACTATCATTACAGCTCTGGTTAAAAGCAAGCAGTGGTCAAATTTTCTGGATCATAACATTTCTTTCTTCTTTCTCCTACATTCACTCATTTTCGATTAGACATTATTTCAATACATTCTTGAAGCATTTATACCCTTGAACAATATAGATGCCAGCTATAACTATAGTTAATACAAACAGCAATTAGAATTATTTGGAATTTGGGAAGCCCTTTCATTTTATGTGCACGAATCTTTGTTAAGCTCAGGTAAGTTTTGTTTCAACATGTATTTATCTATTGTTTCTATTGTAATTCTGGTTTCTCTTTCAGAATAAGTAATAAATCTTACGCTGGATTTCTATTTTCAAATTTTAGATTCGTTCTCTTATTTTTTTCATAATTTAATATTTTAGTAACTCATAAACTTATTAATTTGTCCTCTATGCTCTTATACAATTTCCCACCCAATTACCTTTGGTATTTACTATCTTTAATGCACATTTTAATTTTGATATTTGATTTTGAATTCTAAAAATTTTCCATTCATCTTTTTCATCTTCTTCATTCTTCCCTTTTATCTTAAGCTGTTGAATTTTCACTTCAGCCTCTTATTTACTTGTGAATTTCTGCATGTTTTTCTAGTTGTCACAAAAAATAATTTTTCAATGATTTGCTTTTCTTCTTAACCTTAAGATAATGTTTGATTTTGCTTTATTTTCCAATTTTTCCCCACTGGTTTCATATATTCAAAAGCAAGCAATTATTCACAATTCCCAATCGATGCATCTTCTACAGACCTAGGTTTGGCAAAATGGAACTGTGCAGATTGCCCTTGGCCCTACCTTTGCTGATCAAATCCCATTCTCAAGTATACAGATGAATATGTTAAAATATAGCACTTTAGCTCAAGCATAAAGTCTTTTCTATGAAAGAGCTTTCAGAAGTCAAGTAGTTCAGGGTGAAAGGAACAATTAACAATAGCCCCTTGTATAATACCACTAGCACTAACTGTTCATATGAAATATCTATACTAAGTTGAACGCAGATATGCCAAAAAGATTTTACAATCAATTATCTCTTTGACAGGCAGTTATGGAATAGCAACTCTTTTATGAATTTTATTAAAACGGTAAAAAGTTAAACTTTCATTGCTATTCTTGTTGCATTTTAAATTATAATTGTTTTACTCTGTGATTATCTATTATTAAATAAGTATGTTGTCCTCCCAAGATAATATGCATAATGTTGATGAGGCCTATCTAAATTTGTCTTTCTTCAAGTAGAACAATGTATAACATGTTTCAAAGATAATAGCAATTGAAATGTACACAAGTTAATGGGCCATGGCTTTTGTCCTCATGGTTCAGCTCCAGACACACAGATAAGATATAGCTCTCAGTTATTCCTATGCTCATATAATCAGTGCACCTTAAACTGTAGTGTCTATTCCTTTAAGACCCTTAAGAGAGAGGGTTGACCAGAATCCCTTGATATCAAATCTATACTTATATCCTATGCTTTTGATCCCTATGATGTCTTGTGAAAAATAGCATGTGGATACATGATCTGTTTGAATCTTCCTAAAACTAGGTTTCAACAGTCCTCAGTAACTAAACCACATCACAAAATACTCATCATTTTGTCAGTTAGAATTTGACTTATCACAATCTTGAGAACAGGCTATTTCTCTTGGATACTTAAAATATCTAGGAACTCTCTGAACTATAACAACCAGTGTGATGCAGCAGAATGACTTCACACTTTAGCACCAATCTGACCAATGTTAAATTAGGTTCAAATAATGCTTCTGATATTTGTTAGCTCTGAAGCCTTGGTTAAACCACACAACATCTCTGAAACTCAGCTACTCTGTTTTTTAGAAAGAGGAGAAAGAGGAATAAAAAGAGGAAGAGAAAGAAGGTAAGAATGAGGAGGATGAAGGAGGAAGGGAAAAAGAAATAATCTGCATTTCAGGATAGTGATCAGTAGAAATAGTATGTGTAAAGAGTTTGGCACATAGTAGGTTGTGATTTTATTCAAGCAATTATTAGTCTTTCAAAGCAGCACAAAAAATAATCTGTCTCTATGATTCCTAAGGCAACATAGCATAGTATTTCAGGCCATCTGAATCTGAATTCTAATTTTCCACTTAATAGCTATGCAACATTGGGCAAGATGCTCACCCATTCACCTCAGTTATCTCTTCTATAAAATAAGAAAAATAACAGTCAGTATCTCATTGCATTAGGTGGATTAAGTGAGCTAATTATGTAAAGCACATAGTAAGTTCTGTTTAAATGTTTACTATTTTCACTAACAATGAGAAATACCTTTCTATACAAGGCAGAGGTAAAAAGTGCCAATCAGATCTTCTCTGGTGAAACTAATACTTTCCACTTAGGTAGTATTTTGCAGGTTACAAAGCAATAGCAGAAAATATTAAAATCATGTACTTTTGTGTGAATTTGTTTTAAAATTTAGTTTAGGCTCTGTTACTTTGTAACTGTATGACATTGAGCAAGTCACTTCACCTAACACTTAGTCTTCTTATCTTCAAAAATGGTCTTAATGATAATATACACTCCACAGAACTGCTGTAAAGATTGAAGTTTAAAACGGAGTTAAGTAGGTGTGAGCAGTACTGACTTATTGAAACTCGTTAACAACATGAATAATAACAAAAACATGATAAGATTTTTAAAAATGTGAGCTGTTATTATTGCTATTTTAATTTATTTTTCCGTCATTTTCTAGTTGAGATCCAGTAAGTGAAGCAATTGCTTAAAATCAAATGAACAGTAGGCTATAGTAGAAATCGAATGCCTGTTTATCATGTATTAAGTAAGATCTCTCCGCTATCTCTTAAGTTAAATGAAAATGGGTATAGCCTGATCTGAGAAGTGGTTTTGAGAACTGAAAAAAAAAAAAAAAAAAAAAAAAAAAATTCCAAAGCTGCATAAAAGAGCTGGAAAAAGATAATTATAGTATCATCTTTAGGGTCATTCTGATGCTATTATGAAATAAAATTAGCCTTTGGTGGAAATTTTATAAAGCTTTACACCTGAAATTCACCCTTTTATTTTCTCAACAGTAACGAAAAGTAGGCATAACTGTTCTCGTGTGATTTTTCCCCATCAAAAAGATGAAGAAACCGAGGCTTAGAGAGCCTTAGTCACACTGCTAGCAGATCTACCTGACTCCAAATCCCAGAATGTTTCCACCATTTAAAGCTCATGACAGATTAAAAATAAATACAGTTTTCCTCCTAGGTCTAGATGAAAATCACTTAGAAATGGTTGCTGAGTGCTGCTTCTTTTTCTCTCAAAAAAGTATTCTGAAGGATATAATAGTTTGAAACCTCTTTGTCATTTAACATTTCAAATATACTAACAGATGGCTTCTCCCAGCTCTAGGCAGATGATGGTTCAGAAATAAGTGGAGTTGGGAGATTTCTTGGGAACGCTCAGGGACAGCAAAGACAGCTGTCACGGAATATCTTAATTACAGCATTTACAAAGTTCTAATTAATGTAATGGTACTTTTATGATTATATTAATGTTATGACCATCAGGGTGTTTGCTGCTGAACTCATTTGGCAAGATAATTTGGAAGTCATGCTTATGTTAAGGCTAACAACTGTTATGTGAGCTTGAAGATCTCTTGTTTTACAGTAGAAATTAAAAAAACAAAAATTATTTTAGAACTATTAATAAAGCTGAGAAATGTATTTTTAATGCAAGCAGTTTTTTCTGAAAAATATAAACTGGAAAAGAATAGAAATTTATACATTACACAATAAAAAATGAATGGAGAACATATTGAAGAAAGAACAGTTCCTTTACAGTCTAGATGCTTGTGCAGATGTTAGCATATATTGGCTATGCGATCCTGGACAAGTCATTTCATCTTTTCTGGACTTGTTTTTTTTTTTTTTTTTCCAGTGAAATGGAAATGTTAATAATAATATCTACTTTTCTTGGCTGTTACAAGAGCAATTCAGGTTGCATCTAAATAATTTTTAGGTTGTAGATTTTGCTATTGTTTTTATATGAGTATAAGGAACTGTAAATTCTTCTATCCAAATCCCTCAGTGGAAGTTAGATGAAACTAAAATGGAAGTTTTGAATTCTGAATGTCTCACTTATTTACCCAAATAAATAAATTATGGTTTTACTTTTTAAATTTGTATTGTTTCTTTTTTTCTGATATTTGAAGTAGAGTATGTTAGGCAAGTAGGAACAATCTTGGATTAGACAGAGTTGTTCCTGACTCTGATATGCAGGTATGTGGTCCAAGGCACGTTCCTTATCCTCTCTGAGCAATGGTTTCTGTAATGAAAAATTGTTTAGATAATATCACCAACCACACAGCATTATTGTGCAAACAAATAAAATAGCATGTGTTAAAGCACCTACATATAGTGTCAGACATTTACTATTTTATCAACCGTATTTTTTCTCTGTTTTAGTATGGTAGTGATTTACAATTTTCAAATTGGAGATAGCAGTATAGACCTTATTGATTTTAAGCACTGGAGGATGATAAAGCTTTTTTAAAAATTTGACTTGCAAATACATGATTATTTGTGCAACTCTTTTTATCATATCTCTTTCAGTAGATTAATCAAGGAATTTTACTTTAAATTGTATCTTAAAATTGATTCAATCGTTTTAGCACACCATACAGGGCAATTTGAGTTCAGCAATAAAACATTTCAATTGAATTCACCATTAGTTTCAGGACAATCACTCGTCTTTTTTTTTTTTTTTTCATTCTTAGTTGAATAGACTCACCATCTATTTTGATAAACACCAGTAAGTAGCCTCCCCTCCACCCATTTTCCATAATATGAGCTTAGTATTTTCTTCACAGTCATATTGCAGCCTGAAATTTATATTATTTTTTGTTTTCTTATAATATCATCTATGTTTTCATTTGTCCCATTGAGGCTGTGAGCTTTGTCTGCATATTTTAATGTTTTATCCTAACTATCTGACTTGATGCCCAGCACACAAGAGGCTCAGAGGGAACCAATAAATGCCAGTTACATGAGGAAGTCTTGGGCAATTTAGGCTTTCTCTGCTGCCATGACATACTGGTTTCCTGACTAAATTGAGAGACCAAAATAAATGATTAGATGACACAGCAAGAGGAAATATCACTAACAAAAGTACTGCTTGGAATAACAATGACTGACCAGAATAATGTTTACAAACTAGTTTTTTTTCAATGCTCATGGATTATGCCATACAATGAGTTAAGCTAGGTTGAAGACATGCTTGTATAACCAAAAAAAATCATCAATCTTGAGGATTAATATTGTAAGTGTTAAAGAATTGGAAATGGACAGTAACAAAACAAATTTTATTCAGGAACTATTGTAATAAGAGAAAAGAGACCTCTCTATATAGAGCTGGGCTCAATTTCAAATGCAGCAAGGACAAGTGGGGATCAGGTTGGGAGTCAAAGAGTTCGTGGATGGAAAATTACTAAGAAGAGACAACATGGGTATGGGGAATTCTAGCAAAACTGACCTGACTTGAGATTCTCACTGAAGGCAGGCCAGGGTGATCACATAGGAAATGTGGGGGAGTCTCAATAAACTGACTTGCAGGACTCTTAATCAAACTGGGTTATGTGGGCCTACACACAAGACCCAAAGATGTACCTCAGTGGAGAAAAGGGCTTAGAAGAGGCTGATTAAAATTTGGTCAAGGAGAGAATCTTTATTATAAGTCAAGCATTGGGCAGAGCAAATAAAATTCAGTTAGAAGACAGAATCAATCCATGAATTCAATTTTATTTTTTCCATAAGTATTTATTGAGCATCCATATATGTCAGGCAATGTGATGAGTGCTAGAAACACAAAGAAGAAAATACAATTCTGACCTTTGAAGAACTCAATACCTAGCAGCTTTCTATAATTCAAGAAGAGAAATTAAATGCTAAAAGTATGAAGAGACAGAGAAAATGTGGAGTGAGGAAAGAGCCATCAGGAAGACTTGTGAATAGAAGGATACTTACTGAGATAGAAAGAGGTCAAGGAATTGAGGAGGATGACAACCTGGGTGTTGGGGTGGTTGTGGGCTGAGATTTCCAGGTAAAGTTAATGTCATATGCATAAGAAGGAACCTGACCAACTGAGGAGACTAAATGCTGTAGTTTAAGTACTGGAGCTCAAGAGATTCTGGAAGTGGCAGGAGATGAGACTAAGAAGGTGGGGGATGGCTCCTGAAGGGCTCTGAATCTCATTCTAATGTGATAGACCTTCATGACAAGGAGGAGTAATTAAAAGATTTGAAGCAGGGAAGTTTTATAATGGGACATTGTTTTATTGCTATTATTGCTCTTTTTTTTTTTTTTTTTTTTTTTTAAAGTCACTGTGCTGGTAAAAATGGTATAAATGAGAAGATCAAGATGAGTTAGGAATATATACCAGAGAAGAGATTGTATTGGCATGAACTAAGATTCAGGCTGAGGGGAGAAATATGAAAGGATTCATAAAATAAAAATGTATAGTTGACAGGACTTGGTTACTGAGAGGATGAAAAGTGATGTAAAAGAGAGATAAAGTATTAAAGACACCTCTAAGGCACAATGTTCCCTTCTAGGTGGGAATTCAGAGAAATCAATACTCAGGTTTCATTGGAGCCAGCCTGCAAAGGATTGATAAGATTTCAGTAGCCAGTCATGGAGGCAAATAACACTTTATGTAGAGGGACTTTACCCGCAAGGGCGCCAATTTAATGGTGCACATGTAGAAAAGAATAATTTGGAACACTGTTTGGGCAGCTCAGCCAAATATGCCAGCCAGGTTCCACTATGCGAAATGGGTTATGATTTATTCATCTAGAATTTTCTATTAAACCACTTGCCTGTATTGATGAGTTACTGTGATCTACTTGCTATTGTCCAGTGATATTTCATAATAAATAAGAAAATTATGTCATGTTCTGTTACTCCATAATATTTTAATTATTTCGTGTCAAGTGTTGAAAAATTTGCATGCATTATAGGTGGAAATGTACCATTGGTATCATTGTCAGCTTGCGGCCTCATTTGTCTAATAGATACAGCCAAATTATTGAAGGGTACTGCACTTCCACAGAGCCAGTGGTTTGAAGACAAATGAAACTGAGAACCTTTGCCACCCCTTTCTTTTCTTTTTTTCTGGAAAGGAAAGAAAGGAATTGTACAGGTTATCTTCCATTTGATACCCCTAGATCCCTCCTGGTCCTCTCTGCCCCTCTGTTCCTGCTGTTTGTGTTGGGGGCTGCTCTAGAACTGCATTACCCATGCCTCCCTGTCTTTTGGCGTCTGATTGAATTCCCCCAATGAGACTATCAGCAGGTTACATGAGGACAACAGGAAACAGAGGTCAGAGCCTTTCTTCCCCCACTCCTCTACTGAATCAGCTCCACACTGATTCAGTCACTCTGTGACTGCTGCTCTTGTTGGCCATCTCCCTCTCTATGGTAACAGCCACCACTGAGCTCTGATTCACTGTTTCCTTTCTTTGCCAGTTCAATGTCACACCCCTTTTCACCACCAGATTGACCTCTCTAAACCTTGCATTCTCCTCTGAAAATTGTTTCTTCATTAAATTTTCTCCAAAGAAATTATTTTGGGCGAAATTCTATTTCCTGCTGTGTCTAAGTGTGAAAAAGCAGTTTTCATGTTATTTAATTCCTACTATGTTGTGTTGTACTTGTAACTCTCACATGCAATGTCTCAATCTTCATGTTATCATTGAAAGTAAGAAAAACTCACTCCATGTTTACTGATGTGAAAACGTAAGCTCATAAAGATCTTATCCAATGTTTGATAGATAGGAAGTGGTCAAGACACATTCCCATTTAGCAAATAAACCTTTGTATGTCTTGTATTTTGATAGAATTGTCCTTAAGTACTTCAAAATTTGATGATGTCATAATTAGTATTGTATTAAAATTGTATTGAAAGTATACAGAAATACATTTACTATATATTGTTCTTGTGTCCTGCAACTTTTTAGAAGCTTTTAGGAAATTTTCTTCTATAAATCTTATATAATTATCTACAAAGATGATTATGTCATCTGGGAATAAAATTAGTTTTGTATCTTTCTCAACAATATGGATGCTGTTTATTTTCATTTCCTTGAATTTTAGCATTGGCTTACCTTCAGCAGAAAGTTGAGTAGCAGTGGTAAGGGCAAACATCATTGACCTTGGGGGCAGGGGGTAACCCTAGTTTTTTACCACTAAGTGTGTTAGAGGTGGATTTTTTATAGAGCCCCTTTATGAGGTGGGGAAGTTCCATCCTCTTAACAGTATGTTGACATTTTATCAGAAATAGATGATAAATTTTGCAATTTTTTTTCTGCATCTATTAGGAGATTATCGTATTGTTTCTCCTCACAGTTATATCAGCTGTTTCATGTATTGTAAAGCTGTGTTATTAGGTGCATAGTCTATCCCATTAATAGACTTACAAAAAATCTAAATGAGTTAGTAACAGCCTGATTTATCAGTAAGTAAAACAGTAATGCCCAAGAATCATGACAAAGTTTGTTCTTTTTTCTTGAGTAATTCAAGATTTAACAATTGAAAATCAATCAATGTAATTCACCTCATTACCAGAATAAAGGAGAAAAAGTCTGTGATTACATCAATAACTTCAGGTAAAAGGGATGTTGAAATTTAACTCCCATTCATGATAGAAACTATTACAAAAACTAGCAATAGAAAGAAACTTCCTTATTTTTATATAAGTTGTCTATTTAAAAACTAATAGTAAATGTCATAATTAATAAAAAATACTGTAATTTCCCTCATTAGATTGGGGACAAGACATGGAACCTCTCTATTGTCATTTCTACTCAATACATTACAGGATATCCTGCCCAGGACTAAGATAAAAAAATAAATAACTAGAAGGCAAAATAATTGCAAAGGGAGAAATAAGAAATAAAATTTATCACCCTAAATGCCATTATTTTATATATGGAAAATGCAAAATAATTTGTAGATAAACTATTAGAATTAAGTGATTTAGAAAGTTCTTTCCTTATAAGGTTCATATAAAATATCAATCAATTTCTATATGAAATCAACCATTAGAAAATAAAATGTAAAAGATACGATTTTTAATAATGCACAACATCAAATGTGTAGCAATGAATCTAATGAATGTTACGTACAATATTTTCACCGAGAACTACAACATATTATTGAGAGAAAATAGAAGACCTAAATAAAGGAAAGGGCATTCCGTATTCATGAATTGGCAGACGCAACATCATAAATGTCACAATTCTGCCCAAATTGATTTACATATTTTATGAAATTCTAATTAAAATCCCAGTAAGAGTGTGTGTGCATGTGCCAGGGGTGGGAGCAGCCATAGAAGTTATTCTCAAATGTATATGGAGATGCAAAAAAACAAAAATCCCCTAAGTCTTGAATAAAAATTTGGAGCACTTATACTGTCAATTATCAACACTTATTAAAACTATATAGTATGGCCACAAAGAAAGAAAAAAATGGAAAAGAGAACGGAAAAAGACACATAAACATTTGATGTATAATAAAGATGGAACTGGAAAAGAGTGAGGAAAAAGTAGTTTTTTAAATACATTTAAAGGGTCCACTGTATGGTCATATGGATAGAAATGAAACCGGGCTCTAGTCATGGCATTTACAGAATTATGTGTAAGCAGATTATAAACTTAAATGTGAAAGTTGACTGAGAGAATATCATAATGAGCTTGGGGTATCTAGGTATACCTTCAACAAGACACACAATTAGTTAACTTTCTAGGAAAGATTAATACATTGGATTACGTTAAAGTTTAAAACTTCTTTTTATCAAAAGCCTTCATTAAGAGAAGAAAAGGAAAATCAGAGATGAGACAAGATCATTGCAATGCTTAATTCATATTCAGAACATATAAAGAACTTGTGCAAATCAATAAGAAAAAGAGAGTTGTATTAGTTTTCTTTAGTGACCATAACAACTTAGCACAATCTTGGTGGCTTAGAACAATGTAAATATATTATCCTGCAGTTATGCAGGTCAGAAGGACTATTATACATATGACTGGGCTAAAATCAAGGCGTCAACAGGGCTGTGTTTCTTTCTGCAGGTGCCAAGAATCAATTTACTTTCTTGCTCATTCAGGTGTTGATAGAATTCAGTTCCATGTAGTTGTAGAGTTGAAGTCTCCATTTCATTGGTGTGTATTGGCCGAGGGCTACCCTTTGCTCCTAGAGGCCTCTCTCCAGTTCTTTTAGGGTACAACTGAGAATCATCAATAGGAAGTCAAATCCTTCACACACTGCCGTCTCTTTTGACTGACATCCATGCCTTACACTTCCACTTTTGCGATCTCATGTGATTATAATAAACCCACCTGAATAACCCAGGATAATTTCCCCATCTCGAGGTCCTTAACCTTAACCATATCTACACACCCCCCACCCCTTTTTTTTACATAAGGTAACATATTTACATATTTACAGGTACCAGGGACAAGGGTATGGACATTTTGGGGTACCAATTTTCTGTCTATTTATTAACCTAATTAGAAAAATAAGCAAGTGACATAAACAGGAACATACAAAGGAGGATACCCCAGTGGCCAGTTAACATCTGAGGAAGGAATCATTCTCATTAGTTACTCGTATACTCGTATCAAGGAAATGCAAATTAAAATCATAGGTCGGTGCTACTCTTAGCCCACCAGAATGGCAAATATTAAAAAGACTGAAAATATCTTAAGTCAAAAGCACAGTATGGAGCTAAAACTTCAGTAATATTCAGAGCTCTTTTAAAACGAAATACTGCTCATAAATCCTTCATGTTCTGTGGGGTTCAGGACAAACAACTCCCAATGCAATGATTCAAACATTTTGCAAAACGAAGAGACTAGAAAAACAAAACCAAAAACTGAGTATAAGCAGGAGCCTGTGGGTGGGGTGGGGGTGGGGGAATAAGCATGAGTATAGTTGAACTGATTTTGGAGGAAGGATCCAGGGGGCTGATAGGAAGCCTCAACCCACCCCATCTTCTTACCAGGTTCTTGACTCTGCCACAGGAAAGAATTCAAGAGCATAGTCACAGTACAAAGTGAGAACGGGTTTAATGTAACAAGGGATATAGACTTCACAGAGAGAGAGCAGCACAGCTTCAGAGACTGAGCAGGGCCCACTCCAAATCCAACACCCAAAGTAAGAAATAACATACTTAAAGTTCAGTACAGAGTGCTGGCTGTCTCAAGAGAGTGGGCAGCCGCTTGCTGAAAGTAAATTTGATACAAAAGAAAGCATACATACCTCAGCGAGCGAAGTGCACACTGGCGCCAGGAAAGTAAGCAGTAATCCCACTTTCTCCTGGGATTTGGCTTTTATAGTTTCACTATTTAATGAAGGTGGTGGTTTCCGTTATGTAACATGGTCTTGCACATGCTCAATTGGTCTCCTTTGGAGCATGTTCATTTTTCAAATTCTATCACATGTACCAGACACATTCAAGAATATTCCATGCTCTTTAGTACCCCAGGTGGAAAGTCATTCATCTACCTGGGTTATATAACCCTTCTCTGCTGAGCATGCCCAGACACTGGATTTGCATAAGCCAACCCCTCATAGTCTCATTTCCCCCTTGTTGGTGCCAAAAATAGGTCCAACTAGCAAAAGTAACTTTCCTCTAGGGGAGGGCCTAAAGGAGAGGCCTGAAACCTTGGGGAATGGCTTGTAACCCAGAGACATATCCTGTAACCCAAGCCCAGGGAATCTGAGCACCTCCTATCTCAGAACCAAGTGTATATGGGCAAGTTCTTGTGCCCATATCTAACTCAGGTCCTTTCTCTTTTGTGACAGGTGGAATATGAGTGGCTCAACTGCATTTGCATTGCCAGGGATGAAAAGCACATTTTGATTTGGAGTATAGTGTCCTGAATGTTCATCTGCCTGTTAAGGGAGTTCCAGGCTTTGATCCTCACAGTCTGCTGAGCATTAGTTATGGGCACAAAATGAGACTGACTTTGATATTAACAAAATAGTTGTTTAAACAGAAGAGTGAAATAGGTTTTACAAAGCAAGAGCTAATTTCTTGGTTTTATACTTGTACAGAACTGATACTAAAAAAAAAAAAAAAAAAAAACTATAGTTTTGATGTAGATCATTAGGATCAGTCCTTACATAAGTTGTCACATTTATTCCCAATAATAGCCTTACTAATTGTTTATAGTTACCAGTTACTAGGTGTAATTTTCAAGCATTATCTTTCCCTACGGATGTGAAATTGACAACTCTCCCTACTTGTTCTATCTTTCCTTGCCTCTGCCATTATCTAGCATTTGTACTGCAGGGCTTATGACTTTCACTGGACTTTGTATGTATCCTGTCTGTAGACTATGAATGGCTTTAATGAGGGACTCTGTATTTCTCATCTTTCAGGATCTTATTCAAGTGACTGACCTATAGGATATTCTCAAAAAATATTTGTCGAAAGAATGAAAAAAAAAAAAAAAGGACATTGTAGGTAGGAGAAGACAACTTCGTCAAGAGCAAAATCAGCCTTATGGAATGAACCCAGCCCTTTCTGATTCTAATTCCAAACTTTTCTATTAAGTCATGCTAAATGGACACCAAACCTCAACGTATTTGTCAGTTTCTGAAACTGAAAATGGAAACCATTTCTGTCCCTAATTCTTCTCCCTCATTTCCCTCACATCCACATTTGGATTTGCACTGAGCTTTTAGGTGCCAGCCAAGGTTCTTGCTGCCCAGGAATTAAGGCACATGGACAAGTGCCGGTTTCATATAATTTAGAAGAAAGATCTGCATTTGAGGTAATTTACATAAAAATACAATTTGTGCCAGCCCCTACAGAATAGGCTCTGGTCAGCAGAGCACAAATCAATCTGTTTGCTCCTAACTTTGAATTTGCATAAGTCATTACATAGTTCATAATAACATTGATATAACTGAATTGAATTTGCAGAGATTATTCTGTGTGAGAAGGAACTTCCAGCTATTTAAACTGCTGCTATTCAATAGATAAGGCCTCTCAGATCTGACCTCTGTTTTACATAAAATTTGTGGCCTAATTTTCATTTCTCTCTGGGTTCTCATTTTGTCAAATGAAGAGGTTGCAGGAGATTTCACACTTGGCGCTTTCATATTGGCAGATGCAGAGAGAAGGGTAAAGAGAAATGTGCTTTCAGATGTGATCAAAGGTGTGTGGTGGCTAATGAGTTAAGCATACAAGCTTTGGGGTCAGTCTTTCCTATATTTGAATAAGGCCTCTCTCACATAATAACTGTTTGTCTTTGAACAAGTTACTGATCCTCTCTAAGCTTCAATTCCCCCATTCGTATTATACAGATAGTATTACTTTATATAATTCTTGTATGAATTAAATACAAGTACTTAGACTAGTGCCTGTTAAATGGTAAACACTCCATGTTAGCCACTATGTTGTCATTATTTTGCTGTTAGAAACTTGGATTATTAGTTCTTAGTGCCCCCCAAAACAACTAAAGAGTAAGGTAAATTAGGAAGGTTCTGGGCAAAATGCTGAGCATACAGTTTCAGCTTTTTGTCATAATAATTATTCAAGTTTTCCTCTCACCTTACAAATTTTAAAACATTTCCCTTTGTTTCCTTGGGTATCTCACAGCAGTCTTTGATCAAAAATAGATCATCTTATTCTGATTGAACAGCTGAGCAATGCAAGACTCCAAAAAAATAATAAATGAATTTTCTAAATTAGTTGGTAAGATGGGGCTGAAACTTGAGTGATCTAAGTATCACAGAAGTTGTCTTACTAGCACTGAGCTTTGCTGTGCTGGTTCTTGGAATAAGGATGTGGAGCAAAAGTGCAGCGGCATATTAATGGAAAAGTTCTGACTCCAGTGTCTGACGAGAAATGAAACTGCGGAGGGATGAATTTGGATTTGGGGATGTTTCAAATACGACACAAAAAGGCAACAGTTGATGTATTTTCATTACTGCAAATAATTCTGTTTCGTAACATGTGATTCCCTCCTTCATTGACAGTATTTCACCGCAACTTTACTGAAGTATACTGTGTTTCTGGTGCTGGGATACTCGACTGAGTGTTATGAGGAATTACAAAATAAAGTTAACATGCATTTTTATCTTTAGATAGAACCACCAATGACACTCGTTTAGAAGCTTTTTAAAGAATGATTTTCCAAACATAATGTAGATGAAAATCTCTAAACTCCTTTAGGTTGTTTGACTCTTTATTGGCAAAAATAGTGTTTCATTGTTTATGGATTTCCTCAAATATCATCACGGAAACACAGGAACCAATTCTGTGTAGTGGGGGGGGCAGAAAAGGTAAACTGCTTTAAATAAATTTCACCCTTTTCCAAGGACAACATAGTAGAAGCAGTAGTAGTTAAATAACATCCTTAAAGAGAAGTTTTTTTCTTAGCAATCAAGAATGAAGCCTTGAAGATCCAGATTCTCTGATCTATATTGAAATGATATTTCCACTTGTGAAAAGTGGAAATAATAACTAAATAATAAATAATAAGAAGAAACCTTGTGCATCTGATTGGTGGTGGTAGATATTATTTTCATTGAAATTATTCTAATAATTGTTTTCAAAGGAGGGACATTTACTTTAATAAGATAAGAGGATGTCGGGCTGGATCACAGACCCCTTTGCCCCATCCCGTGCAGGTCCCGAGTCAGGTAGTTGAAAGAAAAACTGAATAGCCACCAGCAAAGTGGACATGCTTTATTTCAGACACCAGCTTTGCTGACTAGCAGTTCAGAGCCGCTGCCTTCCATACCGAAGTACACAAAAACGGCAACAAGCCAAGGGTACACGGTGTGCATATGCACTAACCCTACTCTTACATAACTTGTTTACAATGGATGTGCTAAATCATACCCAGCCAGATAGAGGCAAGGGGACCAGGATAAACCAACTCCACTTTCCTCACACTCCACCTCTTCAAGGTCTCTTGCTGTACAACCTATGCATCTGTGATCTTCCACAGTCTCTTTGTGAGGATGGCTGACCATTGCATCCACATAACCTTTGTACTTATTGTATGTTCTATACACCTTGAGGCTTGTCCCTGTAGCTCTATTCTTTCAACTGTTAGCCACAAAACCCCTACCCATACACATGCCGGGTTAGTAGTCATCTTTGGAGTGACTTTCCACAGTAATCCTGCAGCCACACTGGTAGGAAACGTGGTGCATATTGAGCAAGCTGACACATTGGCCACACAAATGTATGTATGTGTCCAGTTGACTCTGGTGCCTGCATGCACAATACTATAGGCAAAAAGACAAAAAGGTTATTGGCACCAATAGAGGGAGTTTTCGTCCCTCTGGTAGAATACATGCCAGCTTACCATCCTGGAAAGAGTGGTTGCAGGAACTGGTGCTGCGGCCCTATGCAGCAGAGCCTCCACTGGAGAGGGCCCACCCTTTCAGGGTCTCTCATTTAAGATCCTGACTGTCAGCCATAATTGTCATATCCACCCCTTCAGGGAAGGGGGTTGAGCAGATAGGCTTAGCCCCCTTTTTCAAAAGACCGTACATGGCCATAAGGCTACTCAGTGCCTTCACAGTGCTTTCCTGGTCTGGGGCCCCACAATGCCATACAAACAGAAGACCAGTAATTCTCTGACTTTGGCAGTGGTCCCGCAAGATCCATCTGCCACCCTATTAGGAGAATCCTCTTCTCAGGTTTTCTGCCTATCTGCATGTGGCAGCTGGTGAGCTATCAAGGGTACATCTGCATGACAGAGGCATTCTTTCTCAGGTTTATGTGGTACCCAGCGGGCCATCGACAACATGGTTTTGCAGCCAGTATGCTGCATTTTCCAGTGTGGCCACCTGGCTACATCAGCTGCTGGAGCTCTCTCTAGACATCTTACCTTAGCTAGTGCCTCAGCTTCATCATTGCCTGGACTGGCTAAGGGGGGATGTCCTGTGACATGGGAAAGACTTCCTCTCCATGTCTCAATTCCCATAATTCTTACCACATGCTTGTCCCCACAGGGGTTGGTGACCTACCAGCCACTGCTGATATTTCCAACTACATATCCAAATGGTAAGACCCTTATACATGGCCCATTCATATTGTTCCAAATGACCTAGAAGCATTGGAGCTGCAGCTGCCTTGGTTAAATCTACAAGAGAACCAGAGGTTAGTAAGACATCATCTATACAATGAAGCATTGTACCCATGTTGGGTCTAGTCCACCTGGCTAGGTCCCCAGCCATTATACCATGACAGATGGTTGGGCTATGCAGGTAGCCTTGGGGCAATACTTGAAAAGTCCACTGCCTTACCTCCCAAGTGAAAACAAAATGATCTTGGCTATCAGCTGAGATCATGATAGAGAAAAAAACATTTGCAAGGTCTAGCATATAATGATAAATTTTTAGCTTAGTCATCAGCTGATCCATCAAGTTGTGAACCAAAGGAGGCACTACTTTGTTCAGTTCTCGATAGTCCACAGTCATCTTCCAGGTACCATCTGGCTTTTTCACTGACCATACTAGGGCATTAAAGGAACTGTGTGTAGGACGAATGATGCTGAACTTTTCTAGCTCCAATATAGTGGCACCTATTTCTGCACGTACTCCTGGCAAGTGATACTATTTCACACTGACTACACACCTTGCCTTGGGTAACACCTGTGGATCATGCCTGACATGTCACTGCAACACTGGCTTTACTGTCCATATCTGCAGCTGGAATTCTCCAATCATTGTTAGCAGGTATAACCTATAAAGCACATCTATACCCAAGATGTATTCAGATGCAGGAGATATATACACAGTATATAAATGAGTGGGCAATCGTTCAATGCTCAGCCGTAAAGATACAGCTTCGACTGTAATAGTCTGTCCTCCATAGTCATCAACATTCACTGTGACTCCTGGAAACTTATCTGGGTTGCTGTGTATCAGACTACATTCTGCACCGGTGTCTGCCAATGCCAACACATGCTGCACATTTATCCCTGACCAATGTATTACCAGTTCAACATGAGGCTTCCAGTCCTCATTTGCTACCCCCAAAACTAGCACCTTGGCCTGCTCCCTAGCCAAAAGAGAACAGTCCATCTACCTCTACAAAAGCAGCCATGAAATCTTTCAAATACACTGGGTGTACCTTGTCACCTGTTTCCAGATGTTTAGCGAAACGCTGTTCCAGGCACAATTGTTGCCACAAGGCAAACAAGACTGCATTTGTTTTCCCTATCAACTGTCATAAGCAAGTCAAACCACATCTGCATATGGCTGGTCTTGCTCAGTCCCTTCATGGTAAAATTCTGAGCATTTCTTGGGGATTTAGTCTTCACCACCTTTAGACTCCCTTTGCTTGTCTCCTCCCCTCTGCCTCACACAGACTGGCCATCAGGGTTGTCACTTATACGGCACACAACATATGGGGCCAATATAGCCATCAGTGACCCAAAGGATGTTGATGGAGCATTCTGCAGCACTATGTCCCTCATGCTGCCTGTAAAGCCTTCATCATCTGGTCGATCGGTGTTCACATTAAACACGGACTGTCGCATCCCCAGCTCCCGAATCACTTGGACCAGCTCAGCATACATTTGCCACCTACTCACAGCTTTGGGCAGTTCTCTGGCATTTGTCCACACAGTCCAGATTGCTGCATTCAGCCAGTCCATCAAGAAGTGGTTATCTTGTCTCAGTGCGTATCTGCAGCTGTTCTGTAACTGCTGCTGCAGGGACGGATGCATTTTGATTGACGCCAGCTTTTCTATCTCCTCACCAGAGCACATTATGCCATCCACCTGTAGGTCCCACAACTGCAAAAGCCAAGCAGCTAGGGGCTTACCCTGTTTCTGGTGAAACTGTTTCCCCAGTTCCAACAACTCAGCTTGAGTGTAGGGGACATAAGTAGAGAATTGAGTCATTTGTGGATTGCCTACCAGTTGCCCACATTGTCCTATGGGCTGCTCATACTTCAGTTTCTTTTTTTTTTTTGTCTTTTTTTTTTGTGACTGGTAAGGGGATCACAACCCTTGGCTTGGCGTTGCTCGCACCATGCTCAGCCAGTGAGCGCACTGGCCATCCCTATATAGGATCCGTGAGCGCTGCTGCGCTCCCAGCGCCGCACTCTCCTGAGTGAGCCACGGGGTCGGCCCTCATGCTTCAGTTTCTGATGCGCAACAGGTCCTGCCAGAGGTTGCACAGTCTCCCCAAACTCACCATTGGATTCATTATCTTTCCTGGTATTGAAAGCAGGAGTGACCTGTTGCTGTACTTCAGCCTCCAGAACAAGTACCCACGCTTCCAGCAAATCTGATTTCTGTTGCAAATCTCGAAGCTGCACTGCTTCATGGAGTGCCTGGTCCCTGTTGACTTGTAGTACAGTGAGCAACAGCCAGACCCCAGTCAACAGGAAAGCAGCTGCCAGGTACCACATACTCGAGGGTAGACACATTTTCTCCCCTTCCTGAGGGGCTAGTGGCTCCCTTGCCAGCTTGGAATCCTGCCAACAACTACGCCAGTTGTCGGGCTGAATCACAGATCTCTCTGCCCCATCCTGTGCAGGTCTTGAGTTAGGAAGCTGAAAGAAAAACCGAGTAGCTGCTGGCAAAGTGGACATGCTTTATTTTTAGATGTGAGCTCTGCCGACCAGCAGTTCAGAGCCTCTGCCTTCCATACTGAAGTACATAACAGTAGCAACAAGCCAAGGAGTACACAGGCATGCAAGCACAGTAACTCTACTCTTATGCAACTTGTTTACAATGGACATTCTGATTCACACCCAGTCGGTTATGAGGCGAGAGGGCCTGACTAAACTAACTCCATTTTCCTCACAGAGGAGAATAAAATTGAGAAGTATTCACTCTGTTTAGTTTTTTCTTATTTGTATTTATATTGGACTATCAAATATACTCCTACATAAATTAAAATACATTATATAACAATACAAGTGACAATGACTTTTCAAAATGCTCTTTAATTGTAAAGATTTATTTAAAGAGACAAAACAAAACAATCAACAAGGAAGTTTTTTATACTTGAGGGTGGAGCTTATCGGAGCTATTTAAGGAGAGTGAGAGCTCTCAGTCCATGAATTATGAAGTCATGGGTACAAGTGCAATATTTATAGTTTTATTTATTAATTAATTTATTCCAAAAATAAAAATACCTACATTGTGCCAGCTCCAATCTTATTCTGGTTCATTCTTAATGCAAAAGTAAAATGATTATGTTTGCCAGGAGAAATATAGCAGTACATATATGGTGCTTCATACAATGCTAAAATGTCATATAACCAGTTCTTAGCTGAACATTGACTGGGAAAATGAATTTTCTAGATCCGGTAAATATAATTGTTGGCTTGACAAGCTTCTAGGATGTTAGATAAAAGAGATACAGAATTAGAACTTTTAAGAGGTTTTCCCTGCAAACTATGAAAGCTCCTGCTTCCCTGTGAATGTTACCTGTCTCTTTGACTGGATCATGAGAGTTAGGAACAGGAGGGCATGTGTGTATGTGCGTGTAATTCTGTGTGTACTTCATAATTAATGTGCCCACTGAAAGTGTAATGTGCCAGTAATTTGTATTTTACCTAAAACATCTGTCCTGAAATCTCATATTCACAGAAATAATGTTAACAAGTTTTAACTTGATAATATTAACACAGAAACTAGGAAGTAGCAATGCCTAAATAGCCAAGGATTTACAGCTGAAATAAATATTGCAGAGTGAAGATTGGCTGATCAGAATAAATAAGACAGAAGAAGAAATAAACGATGGCATTTAGAACTATTTACAACAATTCTGAGTCTCTTCAATACTCTGTAGACAAGATGCATAGCTAAGTCCAGAGCTATACTATACATACCTGCATATTGCTTGAAGTGTATATTTGTGTATATTTTTCTATTAAGTGCTAAAGAGCAGTGATTAAGACAGGGAGTTCTTAAGTTGGAGTGCCTGGATTTGTATCTGGACTCTACTCCTGGTTAGCTGAATGACTTTGTGTAAATTATTTAATATCTCTGTGCCTCAAATCTTAATCTGTAATGCAGAGATAATGGTACTAATTACCTTAGAGTTTTGTGAAGATTAAAGAGATAATAATAGTAAAATGCTTAAGATGGTTTCTAGCACATGTTCACAACTCAGTGTTACTACAAGATAGAATAGTGTAGTAGCAATACATTAATGTATTATAATTATAATTATTATTATTATTATTTCACATAAAATAACATTCTTCAACCACAAAAGGCTTTGCAGCTACAAATGTTCCAAGGTGACTTCCCAAGTGCTTCCCTCTCTTAGCCCTTCTCTCTTCAGGTAAAATCACCACCTTGAATGTACGAAAAGCTGTAAGATTTTCAAACCTTTTGACTCAGCAATTCTATTGCTGAAAATGTGTCCCAAGCAAATAATCTGATATATCTAGGAAACTTTTGCTCAAAGATGTTACTTGCAGTGCTGGATATCATACAATCATTAAAATCAAATGTTTAAATTCTCCTACAAGTTAAAAAATGTTTTAAAAGTGTGATACTGAAGTATGAAGATGTGTAACAAAAGATATATTTAAAATGGCAAATATAAAATACTTTTTCACCAACCAACTCTGTCTTAGTGTGTCTGGGCTGCTATAACCAAATGCCATAAACTGTGTGGCTTATAAACAACAGGCATTTATTTTTGACAGTTTTGGAGCCTGGGAAGTCTGAGATCAAGGTGCCATTAGATTTCGTGTTTCTGGTGAGGCCACCCTTCCTGATTCATAGGTAACCTTCTTTTCACTGTGCCTTCACATGGCAGAAGGGGCGAGAGATTTCTCTGGGACCTCCTTATAAGGGCACTAATGCTGCTTCCTGGTTACAGACTGCACACTTCTTGTATCATCACAGGGAGTAAAGAGCACTAGCTCTCTGGCTTCTTCTTGTAAGGACACAAATCTCATTCAGGAGGTTTCTGCCCTCAAGACCTAATCACATCCCAAAGGTCCCACTTCCAAATTCCATTACATTGGCTGTTAGGTTCCAACATATGAATTTTGGCAGCACACAAACAGTCTATGGTAAACTCTATTTTTTTATAAATTTCTTATAATCATTTATATATTTATGTGTATACATATTTTATATGTATGTGCGTGTGTATATATACATATGTATGCATATGTGTATATCTTTGGGTATCTGTTTGTCTAGAAAGAAACTGCATAAGAAGCATCTAAACGAATTAAAAAAAATCTAAATATTGCTTTTGACAAAATGAAGTCCCATAAAATGGGGAAGGAATTTTGATCCAAATTTTCTTAACAGAGGTTAAATGCTGCAAACACTATGGTTCGGGCTGATTTTCTCTTGATTTAGTTCAGTTTTTCCCAGACTGCATTTTATAGTACACAAGGCCCACAGCATTTTCTGTGATCAGATAATTTTGGCAAATGCTGAAAATTCCACTTGCTTATTGGAGATTCACATCACATATTAGCATAATAAAGGTTTTGCATTTTCCTGCAGTTAAGCGCACACATGCACATTTACTGTTGCTGAACCTGGGTTTCCAAACCGTAATTGACAACAGAAAACATATTTTTTAATTATGTGTGAATACTGTGCACTCTTAACTTCATGAATTTTGCCAAAAATACAGAAATTCACCAGAAGCATGAGGTGCACACAGAATATAAGCCAATTTGCATATCAGAGCATTACTTTCCTTAGTCTTTAGAAAATAAAAGAGAGGAGAAAGGGTAGGGCCTGGGATGGTAGAGCTGCTACCTGTGGCAATGTCCAATCCAGGGTCCTCTCAGGTCACTTCTACCTGGGCCACAATTTTTAACTCCTTGAATCAATTTACCATTCTTGAACAACTTAACCAATTAATTTATAAACTTCAGTTTATGGAAATGTGTACAAACTTCAGGCTGCCTGGGTTCATAAGCAATCTAGATATCAGCAAGATCACATTCTCCTCCATGGCATAAAACAATGTCAAGGACAAATGTCTTTGAACAATATCTCTGCCTTTAGCTTTTCATCATTCCAGGAAGCCCGTGGTTTCACTCAGAGCCTCACTGTTCTATGAAGCACACTTAGGAACATGCTGTGCTACTGTATTAAAATAGACTAGAGCGGATCTTTTTTCCTCCTTTCTCTCTTTATTTCAAACCATCCCTCACAGAACCAATATTTTGAAAGTGCAGAAATTGAGATTAAAAAAAAGACAACTGTTCAAATATCACTCAGCTGGAAGGTAGGAAGCTAAAACTCTTTCATTTTTAACTAAAAATGAATCGGCCACCTGGTGTATATGGAACACATATTATATAACATAAACAAGAACATCATCATCACAGTGCTCACTCTGCAGTGGGGTTCAAACACTTAAACAATTAACTATAACACAGCAGGTTAAATGCTATGAAAGAAGTAGCATGTACTTATTCATGTTTGTTCAACACATGTTTATTAAATGCCAACTACGTATTTACTCCAAGCTAGACGTTGTTGCTACAAATATTAATAAGATAAAATTTCTGTCCTTGAGGTACTTATGATCTAATGGAGGAGACCAATATGTAGGAATCATCTCAATATAGTTGGGTGGTAATAATAATTACTGATATTTTTTGAGTGCTTATTACTTGCTAGTTATTATTGTAACTTTGCATATTATTCAATCCTCATAACAAAGTTTCAAGGTGAACACTATTTTTCTCCCCAGTATTCAGACGTGGTTAGTGTAGAAGAGAGTGGTAAAATAATTTGCCCAAGATTACCCAGCTAAAAGGTGGTGCAGCTGGAAGTTAGATGTAAAAGGTCTGACTCTGGAGCCCACAATATTAATTCTATACAAAACAGCCTTTAGGACCTCCTGGGAAAACTTAAGCTCTATTTTATACAGTTCAATCACACATAAAATAATTAGAAAAGATTTAAGAACCCAAATAGTATTTTCGGGTATAGTTAAAAGTTTTAGGTGGATGGGATAGCCTTATCTTATGTCTGTTATAGGATGTCACGTCCTGCTTAGAGTTTTTCTTAGCTCCCGCATGTATTTCAGTGAAGTATCACTATTAATGACTGCATTAAAATAACCCAAGATGGGTTTGGAGTCTTTTACTTGACAGGTCACAGCTCTGCCATTATCTCGTGTAATGGTGTATGAGATTCATGGGCAGCATACAAAGTTTTCACCCTAAAATATGATTAAATTTGAAAGGTAACCCCAATTACCTTTCTTTCCTAACCCTTTCCAGATACAGGGAAGGAGAGCGTGCAGCACTATGGCTGGTAAAAATGACACACACACTAAGAAATCTGCCACCAGACACGAATAACTCCTTCTGGTCTCAGTTAGTGGTATTTGATGGTGCTGCCTTTGATGGCCAAATGGTGGCCTGAGTCATGGATTGTGAAAGTCACAAGGCTGCCAGGCTGTCAGCTGGTAGCTTCAGTGAGAAACAGGGGGAAATAAGGTTAGTAAATGTTAAATATGTGTAGAAAATTGAGGCTGAGCAGTCCTGCTGTACAGAGAACAGAGATTTGTCTAAATGCTGTTGTTACCGTGGTTTTTGTGATTTATTGAATGACCTACATCCCTATTTTTTTCTATTTGATAACACCATTGTGTTTTAAAATAAATCATTTCAGCAGTAATGAGCTTTATAAATGGACAAAAGAACTTGTGTAAGAATTTATGAAGCCCTTAATTTCTCAATAAAGTTGATAGTAAAATATAACTTGAGCAAAATATTTTTAGACCATGGGTGTTGTAGTAATATCAATGACCACATGAAAGCCAGAAGACACATCACTGCTGAAGAAGCAATAGAATCTGCTTCAGCGGTTTGTTTTTATTTCAGAAGATTAAGCCTGAAAGACATCGGTTTAATACTGGCCATGGCAGAAGGTGATTTACACCTTACTCTGTGAAGCATGGCTTTTGATTACCTCAGATGATTGTTTTTCTAAATTAATTTTGCTCTTTTTTGTTTCCAATATTCTTCTGGATGTAGGTAAAGTACAGTAATACGTGGTACTGCATTGGCTCTATTTGCAGAAGAATTTCACACATAGTTAAATGATGTCCGTTTTATATCAGTGGCATCCAAGGCTTCAGATAGAAAATAAATTAATTTGTTTCCAATAATGGTTCAGATATTTATCTAATTATAGAATTAACATCGAGTTTTGGAAGTTCATTCTATCAAAAGTGAGGTATCTGATATTATCTTGAGTTATTGTGTAAGTTCAGTTAAAAGGTTAAACATGATAAAATTGTTTTTGCAGTGATATTTTATAAAGAAATTTATTTGAGCATCACTAAACTACTAAATTAGAAAACCTGTGGAACCAGATTCCATACGTCACTAAATTATTCAATTAAGAAAGCTAATGAAGGGATATGTACTCATAATTGGTGATGATGCACAAATAATTCATTAATTTATCCAATCAAGCTGCCATATTTGCAACAGTATAAACTAGGGAAAAACTTAAAGATATGCTTACTTATAAACAGTAACTTCAAAATTTTAATAACAAAACTGATGTTGACTAGGAAAAAACATACTTCAACATGGTGGTGTGCATCATATCTCTTAGCTTCTCTTTACCAACAAGTAAAAATATATTTTTTAAAGGAGAGGTCTTAATCTTGTTTGCATTTTGAACAATACCAGTTGGAGATCTTTAATCAAAATATTCAATAAATGGAGACCCAAAAGCTTAAGCTTTTCAATCTTCTGGTGAATTGCATTTATTGAGGACGAAGCTTGCAAAGGTTGATTTATTAAAAAGCAATGGAGGAACTGAAAAATTTGAACTTGTTGAAAAATTATAATAATAAATCTATTATGATAATTTTATAATTGAATTTTTTAATATATAAACTTCAGAGAAAGTTTCTTCTTCTGTTTTTTAAATTGGAGATCCTGTTTCACTTGGATATGCTTATACTCTTGACCAGAATGCAGTAAAAATGAAAAAGTATAAATTTCATAGCATTTAAAATTGGCAGAACATTAAAAACAGTTATAAACAAAGAAAATATATGATGACTTCTTGTAAAAATAATAGTACAAAAAGGGTTTTAAAATGAAGGTAAAAAGACAATATTTTGAATATATTTGTATATACACATTCAATTAGAAAATTTTTTAAAATTAGAATATCTATGTAGGAGAATTTGCTTTGAGTTGACTATGTAGATCAGCACCCATAGAAAGAATATTTCTCAATTAAATTATATTATATTTATGTCTTATAAATATATAAATATTATACAAATATAACAATAATATTTAAACATAAATCTTAAAACAATATAAATACATTGAGAGATCATAACCATAGAATGAGTTGGTAAAGAAGATTGTAGGAAAGTTAAGACAAAATTTCAATTAATATGATTATCTTATTAAAAAGCATTCTTTTCTATTCCAAAATAATATCTATTGTGTAATGTTAATAACAGATATGGATAGAACACTGATTAAATTATATAAATATATGCCAAAATAATTATTCTTATTCTATTTCTATTTAGATAAGCAATATAATGTAGTTATGAGTAAGCTAATTACCCTGATTTGGTCATTGCACATTGTACTCATGTACCGAATATCACAATGTACTCATAAATATGTACAACTATGTGTCACTTAAGAAAACAAATTAGTAAAATGAAAATATATTGCACTTTACATAAATATATTATTTTTAAGACAAATTTAGCCAGGAATATAGATTCTGAGTAAAATATGAATTTTTATCACACCATCTGTTTACAAAATATCCTGGTTTGAGAGATACATTACATGGTTTTTTAATAGCTGTACAAAAAAATAGAAGGTGCTTAGGAGTTTAGGCAAAAGGCCGTTCAGTATATACTGAGTATTTTTGGATAGTTTCATTTATATTTGAGCTGAAAATTTCACACTTTCTGAAAATTTGGTATTTTTGGCTGAGGCAAAAATGCATAGCTTAAAAAAAACTTTTCTTTTATTCATATTTCATTGCAATTTTCCTCATTTCTTGCTAAACATTAGTCGTTGTGCTCACAATTTAGATATTCTGTCCTAGACCAACTTTGAAATAAATCTAGAAGTATTATTTCATATGGAATCTGTCATCCAATCTTATGCTTGTTGGTAGAAATCAAAGGGGCAAGGAAAAAGTAGCATAATATTTTAAACAATGGTATGTACAGTCCTATCTTATGTCCTTGCACAAGAAAAAAAAAAATTAGTTATGTTGTTTTGGGCATCTGACTCTTGTCCTTTGCTCAACCCCATTTTCGAATGTTTGAAGTCATTCTTAACTTGGGTCAGGTGAAGGAAGGATACTTTGAAACTCTGACAAGACAGGGAAGGTGACTTCATGAAGCTAGAAGGCAAAGGGCACATCCTAGAATTCCTGTACTCTCCTGGTCCAATCTCCCTGGAATAAATGGATCAAATATGTGTTAAGTCCCTATAATACTTGTGGAAAAGTCCCTGGTATTCCCGGCCTGGTAGGTGATGAACCCAAGGCTCAGAACATTTGAGAGGGAATAAATTGGAGGTGGCATGACTAAATCCAGAGTGACATATGGTGGCAAAAATTTATTGCAAAACTGTGCTGTTTAAAGTGCTTTACAACATACAGAGTAGGATCCATTTATAACTCTATGAATTTTGAAAACAAGCCTGAGGGTATTTCTACATTTCAATAAATTGTTGAATGTTGGGATTATTATACTAATATTCATACTTTCATAAGGGACTAGTATATTTTTAAGTTTACTTTGAACCTAGATGCTTAATATAGTCCATGTTCTTCCTATATACTAAAGTATCCTTAAATATGAGAATCAGAATGTTTGCATATTTTTACCAAAACATGGCTATTTTTACATCTTGAAAATAATTCTGTCCATCAACATGTTTGTTTTTTCTTTTTTTCCAAGATATGTAACAATCAGATTGACTTCTTTTCCCCCATTAAATTGACTAAGTTGAATTAGAATAAATTTGAATAAATGTGGGTGAATTTCAATCACTATCTTATTTTGTCAATAGATGCTTTTGTTTTAAAATTTTTTAATAAGCCAGACCATATGACTTAGGCTCAGATACAAAGGTAACTGCTTTATGAATTTAAATGGATGTGTGAATTAAAATATTATACATACTATGCATTTATTTACATAGCTGCAGAGTTTTTACATCAATATTTTTAACCTCAAGGTTGTAAGTAATTATGCATAATTGGTTTAACTTCTATTAAAATAATTAGATTGCAGTTATGCAATTTCAAATGTGTGTGCACATTTTGGAATTAATTTTTAGCAATTAGCTTCCTCATAAAGTCTATCAGTATTGTAATTCAAATTTAGCTTCCAGAAAGTTACTGATATCATAAGTTTAGGAACTTTGTTGTTTTAATTTCTCTGTTTGTTGGATAAAATAACATGCCTGACACATAGCTGATAAACTCTGACCTGGGCCACATTTAAATATACCTTATAAATATCCGATATCAAAATGTAATTGCCATTTTCTTCTTTGAAGCTGATATAATGATGATTCTTAACTGGTTGTTTACATATTGATAATATAAAAATAAATCACCCTTTTGTTCAACTACTGTGTTTGTTCAGTCTTTCGACATGGCACCTGAAACACTTTATGTACATATACACGCACACACACACACACACACACACACAAAGACACAAATACCATACCACTCTATACAAGGTTTAATTAAGAAAAAAAAAGTTAAATGCCTCTGTTTTCATTTTTCAGCAGGTTATATTTTATATTTTCCCTATAATGGTAAAAGGTAAGACATGCCAGGATTCTCAAGTCGAAAACTCTTAAAGGCACAACATACATCTTTGCATAATATTGAATTTAATTATTTTACCCGCTTATCTGTTTTCCTCCATTAGACATCACTACCTTCCTATTAAACCTTTTTTCAGTGTTCTGTGAATTTTCCCTCCACTACAACTTAACTACCCTCATTTTTTCCTTTATAATCTTTTTGTTTGTCATCTGTTTGTTTATTATTATTTTTTTTTTAGTTCCCTTTCTATGAAATTTTGTTGGTTCAATACTGGAAAATGATAAAATAAAATGGCCATCATATCACTCAAATTCAAGATAGGAGTTTTGGTTTTATCTCTATTTTTTAGATGTCTGATTATCCTCCATAAACTCAGAAGGATAACACTGTTCACCTCACCCTGAAGTTGCGAAAATTAAATGAAACAATGGATTTGAAAGTGTTAGATGAGCGATCTGACTTCAAACATGCCCTCTTTCCACCGTGCAGTACTACCTCTTCTATAGATTATCACATTTTCATATTGGAAGCATTATTATTGTTATTGTTTAAAACTAAATTCAGTTTAGGAAGTGTTTATTAGGGCTTTACTTTGTGCCAGATACTATTTTAGGTGTCAGAAATATAGTTGTGAACAAACATAGAAGTTTGCTTCTCTTGGTGCTTACATTTTAGAAGTGAATAGACAACAGGGAATATGTAATAAATTTCAAAAAAAGAAAATTTCTTATAGTGATAATTAGTATAAGGTCATGAAATAGGGTGATTTGATCAAGAGAGACTGGAAGGATGCAGGGCTGGGAAAACAGCTCATAGATATTGATGACTGTGTCATGTAATCTAAAACTAACTCATGGATAATTTTTTGTTTTTAAAACTAAATTAAAAAATTCTTTTCTCTTATTAAAATATAGTATAAGCAAAGTGTAAAATGATTTTGGTTTATTGACGTTTGTCATTTAGGGTTAGGGAAATGTATTTAAATATAAAGAAAAACCTCTTTAAAATTAGGTAGATCTTGTTCTAACTCTCAGTTCTAACTTATTCTTATTAAAACTGCCAGTTTTCTTATAAATTTGGAAATTTCGAAAAAATGTAAAGCAACTGGCAAAGTCAGGCACTTGACAAAGGTTTGTTTTATTTTATGTCTTTAACCTTCACGGGTTCCTAATATTTTTATTCCTTTAATTTCCATGAGTTCCTATCATTCTGTTTTGTATAGTACCATCACAATCCAATACATAAATCCATTGTAAAATCTTCAATTTGTTTCAATTCCAAAATTATGCCCACTCATGGCTCCTCAATCTCTGTGTAAATTCATCCACTCTTCTGATCAAGATGGTGGAATAGATAGTCCCCAGCATCACTGTCTCCCACAAATCAACTAATTTACAACTATAAAAAAGCAACAAGTGAGTACAAGGTGGTATTTATCCCTCTGTGCTTTGCTTATTTTACTCAACATAAGTTTCTCCAGGCTCGTCCATATTGTTGAAAATGGGAGAATTTCATTCTTTTTTATGCAGAATAGTATTCCATGGTGTATATATACCACATTTTCCTTATCCAATCATCCATTGATGGACATTTAGGTTGGGTCCATGTCTTGGCCATTGTAAAGAGAGCTGCGATGAATTGTGAGTTCAGGTATTCCTTCGACATGATGATTTCCATTCCTCTAGGTATAAACCCAGAAGTGGGATTGTTGGATTGTATGGAAGATCTATCTGTAGTTGTTTGAAAAAACTCCATATTGTTTTCCATAGTGGTTGTACTAATTTACAGTCCCACCAACAGTGCAGGAGCATTCCCTTCTCTCTCCACCCTTGCCAGCATTTGTTATTTACCGTCTTTCTGATTATAGCCCATGTAATGGGTGAAATGGTATCTCAATGTAGTTTGGGAGCTAAGAGAGAAAGAACGAAGGAAAGAAAGTCCACAGTGTTTCACTGGACTTGCAGAGGGAGAGAACATACCTTGGGATACAAAGCAGAGCTGTGGGAAAAGGGGAAGGGAGAAGAAGTTTGGGTGGGGACATGGGGTACAAGCAAAATTTGTGGCAATGTGCATACTGCCAGTATGGATCTGGCCTCCACATCTTGGGCATGTGGGGTGACAATCAGCTTTGTATCTCATGAATATTCATAACCAATAATAAATAAATAAATAAATAAATAAATAAATAAATAAATAAATAAAATAAAGTAAAAAAATATATAAAAAGCAATGACAGCCAATCTGGAGCTGCTAGAGCTCAAAGGAAGAGGAGAAGAGACCTACAGAATGTATGAAGGCAGGAGAAGCCATGATGACAGAAAGAAATAAACTGCTTGGACTGTTTTGAGCCCCTCCAAGTCCAGGCTGCAGCTGCTGAGTGCATGGAGCAGGAGCCAGCAGAAGCCTCAGCAGGGCCCTTTGTATGAAATTGCTTGGAGGCGGCAGAGGAGAAGAGGGTCTTGGTGACCCCCTGGCCAGCAAGACCACTAATAGGGTTCACGTGGACCTGCATAGGGGTGAGAAGCCACAACAACATTAAAAAAGCAGAGCCACTCAGAGGTTGGTGAGTCATTGCAAGGGACTGAAGCATGGCCTATCCCATGGGAAGTGTTTGGAACATGGGCAGTGGGGGAAATGGGCCCACCAGGGGAACACAGGGGCACATCAAGGACAGCTGACTGTCCCCCAGTCAGTGCAGGACCAGTCAAACGAGACTGATTAGGAATATAGAATTGCATGAGGTGCAGTTTGATGAAAATACTCAGACCCAGACCAGAGTTTCCATACAACCCAGGTGCACCAGATCACATGAGAGCCAGAAGAACATATAAAGCTAACCATGAAACCCTGAGGTTCAAAAAAAGCCTTCACTAGGGAAATAGCAGTGAAGCAGCAATTTAGCTAAACCACAGAGCTCAATTACTGGTTCCCACAGGATGTTCCCCCATTTTAGAAGTAAGCAAAAGACAGCAAATTAGTTCCAGTGAAGAGTTTAAGTGGTGAGAACAGCAAATAATCCAACACAGAACTAAAAGAAAAAACAAAGTACCCGCAACCAGAGACAAAGTTTGATATTAACTAGTAAAGGTCTCATTTCACCAAAGAACACCTATAACACCTAGAAGGACTGGAAGTTCCCTGGGCTACCAAGCCAGAAAAGCGGGAAGTTTGAGGGCCTTGGCCACACAACCCCAACACCTGCAACCAGCCCAGCAGTGACCATTGAGCCACTGCAGGAGGTGCCCCAGGCTCTCCTGAGATGGGGTGGTTAGGGGCCTCGAGCCTTGGCCACACCCCTATGACACCTGTAGCCAGCCTAGCAACAAATACCAAGCCTCAGCAAGAAAGGCCCCGGGTTCCTGAGCTGGAGTGGTGGGGGGTGAAGTCTTTGCCACACTCCCCTGACATCTGCACCCAGTCTGGCAATGACCAAGCCACCAACAGAAGTCCCCCGGTCTCTTCTGTGGAAATGAAGGGGATGCTACAGGCCTCAATCCCATCCCTTCTCCTTCCTCCTTCTTCTATCACGTTTCCTTCCCCTTTCCCCTCTCTCCCTCCCTCCCAACCACCCAACTGCTCCACAACAACATCCTAGAGTGTAAAAAAATAATATTATAAAACTACATTTTATTTTTAACTAACTAACTAACTAACTAACTAACTAACTAACTAACTAACTAACTAACTAAATTCATCCACTGATAAGAAAACACATATCCTGCAACTTCTCCTCAGTGTCCCATTGAGTCCTATTTGAAATTGAGAATAGAAGAGGAGTTAAATGGATGGGAATTATCATTATCAAATGGATGGGAAGATAAGATAGCTTATTTTTATTATTACTATGCATTATTATTGAAATAATATTTAATATTATACTATGAACATCAAGCTATTGTCTAATATTATTATTAGAATACTAATTGCATATGGTATTACAGGTTGTATTAATGTTTACCAATTGCTTGTGTATTTCTGATGGTTAAGGGTACAACACAGGGGAGAATCTAAGGAGAAAAGAAACTCATTTCTTTGTTAAAATCCATTGTTTTAGTAACTGCTGTATTTGAAAATCCCAACAGCCAGTTCCTTTATTCAAGAACATTTATTCCCATATGTTTTGTGGTCCCAAAACATAAAAATTACCTATTGGAAGAGTTATTGCTTCAGGCAATAATGAGATCATAAATCTGTTAGCCTTCCTTAAGGTCCCTGGAAACACACAAGAACTATTAGTGCTGGGTTTTTTTTTTCCCCCCTGAAAAGTGTAAAATCATCATTTTTGTTGATATTCATTTAAATCAGGCAAGTTTCTCCACTTGGGGCAGAATTGCTTTGATAGAAACTAAATCATGAGTTCTCCAATACACAGTGGTTGGAGACTTTGATTGAACAAAGCAATTGTGTTCCTGAAAATAAGATTGCTTGACAAAGAACATCCAAAGTGCTTATTAGATGGAGTTTGCATTTGGAGATCACTTGCACTTCAGGCAAGCGATAATGCTCTGACAATTTGATCTCTAACTGCAAACTTCTAGCATAGATTACATGAAAGAGAGGTAGTGGGAGTGTACATGTCTTTTTACCGCTTTTTAATTTTATAATAAAGGACATATGTTTTTATCTTGGAATAAGGAAACACAACTCTACATGAAGGGGCAGAATAATAGGGAAATAAATTGATTTATAAAGCTGCACCACATTAAAAAGAACAATTGACTTGGAATAAGAAAAATTAGGTTAAATTAGATTTCCAACTTTTACTATGTATGGGAAGCTGGCCTGCCTGATCCTGTTTTTTTTTTTTTTTTTTTTTTTTTTTCTTTTTTTTTTCTTTTTTGTGACCAGCACTCAGCCAGTGAGTGCACCGGCCATTCCCATATAGGATCCGAACCCGCGGCAGGAGCATCGCTGCGCTCCCAGCGCCGCACTCTCCTGAGTGCGCCACGGGCTCGGCCCCTGATCCTGTTTTTTCATCTATAAAAAAAAAATAGTAATAGCCACAGTGTACTTAATGGAAGTGTTGCCATGTTATTGCTCATTGATTCTTATGTATTAAGACCCTAAAACCAGTCTTTACTAAGAACACCTCTTCCTTTGCACAGGCCTAGATATTCATCCTATATCTATCATCATTTTGAATTGTAATTTGCTTCCGATTTTCTATCCTTCTGAGTGTTTCTTCATCAATACTTGTACAGAGAATGTTACAAAGTATGCTGAAAGCTTCTTTCTTTAGTCCTGTTTTAGATAAGTTCATGGGTTTATTTAATTTTAAAGACATTAATTTTGTTGGCAGTTGCTGCAGGGATATAAGTGACAATAAATGAAGGAAATAATAAATATAAGAAGAGTTTATAAAGTCAGAAGAGATTGAATGCGTATTGAACATCCACCATATTTGTTCATTGTTTTATTCCTTAAAACAATCATGTGAAGTGGTCTTGGAAATACAGAGGCCTGCAGAGATTAGGTGACTTGGTTAAAGTAAGACATATACAGTGGAAAGACAGAATTTGAATTCCAGTTTTTCTGAAGCTAAAGACTATGCTTCTTATTATAAATGTTGACCAATGGGAGTCACAGTTTCTTTTGAAACTGTATTACTTGTTCATACCTTTTTTTTTTTTCTTAATCTAAATGACTTTTTCTTCTTTTATTCCTTGGACAATATTCACCGAACCATTAGTCTTTTCTCTAGGTCAGAGTGAATCATTTCTCTATGATTCCTACTCCCAAACTGGTGGTTCTTCAGAAAGGTGTAATGTAAAATACTGGGAATAAAACAGACTCCAGCTGAACTTCTTATTCTGGCATTTACTAGCTGTGAATTTTGGGGTCAGTTTGCTGAATCAATCTTTGATACAGTTTTCCTATGTATAAAATGCTGATAATACTTAAGCTTATAAGAGTTTTCACCAATATTAAGTATACTAATGTACATAAATGGCCTAGGCCATTGCCTGTACATTTATTAAAAAATACATATTAGTGGTAGTGAGAACATGACCAAGTGCCGGAAAATGCCCAAGTGTAATCTTAGCATAAAAAAAAAATGTGGATGGTAGATTTTTTTCCTCCTACAATTGAATCATTTGGCCCTGCAAGGTTTTGGATGGCTACATGTAAGAGTACTGCTTGGCTCATTGACAGAATGAGCACGGTTATATTCTGGTTCCACATCACTGAGCATGTTTTTGAAGTTTTGTGTTATTTCAGTCTTGTCCTAAAGTTATGAGCTTGAATTTTAAAACTTTAAAAATATCTTCCTTAGACGTACATAGAATCCATATGACAACAACCCTTGGTAAGCTTTTATTGTTCCTCAGACTTTGTATGATTAATGTCCTTAGAATTAAGTAAAAAGTTAATTCTGTCAATCAATCATGAGGCCCCTTGAAGGTGACAAGATTGGAGCAATACATGTATTGCTTCCTTAAATATTGCGGATCTCATCTATACCAGGTAAGGTTCAGGCAGGTTATAGAAACAACACTAGCTATTTTAGCAGAGAGAATTTAATACAGGAAATTGGATAAAATATAGGAAAACTAAAAAGGCAATAAAGGAACCCTGCCTATAGAAACTGGGGCCTCTCCAAGCCCCAGTTTTCTCATCTTTGAAAAGAAAATGGTAATAGCCATTGTGTCCCCACAGCGGGTGGCCAGATCATTGCTCATTGGCTACTTATGTATTAAGTTTTTGAAACATGTATTTATGCTCAGGGGAGTCCATACATGAATATCTCTTTATTTGTGCAGGCTGTAAAACCTCAGTCTACATTCTTACCTTTTTGAATCAGCTGCCACTTTTTCAATTTTTCTAAGTGTTTCTTCATAGTGATAACATAGAGATAACAGCTGCAGAAAGCAACTACCACTCTAAGGCTAGTGAAGCAATGGGAAAAGGTTGGAGTTATTGGGACCTAAAACCTTGTGAAAGATTTCTGAGGGAGTGCTTCCCACCTGTTGGTCTTTAAGAAGTTGAAGAGGACTTGGTAGACTGAGAACAGGCTTTTCTTGGCTGCTTCTGGCATCTCAAAATTTTTGAGGTTACTGATAACTAGAATTGATATCTCCGAGGTAGTACAATAAAGCTCGTCTTTGGAGTGCAGAAAGAAAATTAGAAGTGGGACACATTGATGAAGCCAGGGTGAAGAAATGTTGCTGGTGGCATTGAGAGGAATATGAAACAAAATCAGCCAGTGCAACTTCCTTTTCCCTTCTCAAAAATTCCACCTGAACTTTGTCAGCCCTATTTGCAGTCTACCAGAAAGGCAGCAGGTAAGGAATTGTGGCCAGCACAGTTCCTGTTCTAGTATGGTCAGCAGGATTCAGAAAGGGTAGACCAGGAGTGAAGAGACAATACTTGCTAACCAGCACTCTACATGGGGTGGCTGGGGTACGGGATGAGCTGGCGATGCACAGATGAAGGGGATATAGTACTTGCCCTCAAGAGAATTGTTTTGTGAAGACCCCTGTGCTACTTTTTAGGATGGTAAAACAAGAGCAGAAGTTGAGGTAGGCATGGAAGATTTCACAAGAGATGAAGAATTTCAAGTGGGAAAATTTATAAGATGAGGGGAGAGAAACAACACTGGTCAAGTGAAAGGATAAATGGGAACAAAATGGCAACGGGAATGGGAATGAGAGTGAGCTTAATGTGGTGGAAATGGGCAGAAGAGAGACAGAGCAGACTGAAATGAGATGGAGTTAACTGAATAGGAAGAAAACAGGCAGGTGTTGAAAACCCCAGTACTTTTCACATCGTAGTTCCATGGACCATAAGAGATAACTTGTGTGACTTATTTTTACTGGATTTATTTAACTAATTTATACAACTATTTATCTTAACTAACCAACTTTGTTTTTAGTAGACAAAGGAAAGGATCACAGGAAAGGATTAAAGGAAAGGAGATTGTCCTAGTGGCCACAGAGTGGATTTACCATTCACTGGGGAGTTCCTGTGGTGTAGCACAAGAAATCTATATTTAGAGGACTTAAAATTCTGCTTTATATTTTCTCTAGGTCACTGAATACAGAAGAATAAATGTTCATAGTTTTCTAGTTCCCCCTTGGTTAGGAAATAAATGATTATCACTTTAAATTGGATAAAAACCCAAATATAACATTTCTTGAAAAGATAGAGTAAGGAAAATCATGATGTCCAAAAGGTAAATTTATTGAACAGCAGAGATGAATTATAATTTTTGATCCCAGCTACCTCACCAACCAAAAAGTTTGGGTGGTCCAAAAACAGCTTCATGCGCTGAGAATACTTAATATGCATTGGTTTATCAAAATCAGCACCCCCAGGATAGAATCTAGAAGTCTAAGGGGCTCTATAGCCAAAGAATGACAATCCCTTCTGTGCATCCTTTCTTCAATAAATTGTTTGTTAAAATTATTCATCTAGTGATTAACATAATACCGCTTGTGTAATTAGTAAGTTTAAATATCAACTGCATAAATCAAAAGCCCTTAAACATTAGATATTGAACACCAAATTAGTCAAATCTCAAAACACTTCAATAGTCATAAGTCCAATGTATCAAATTATTTTAAATACTCCAAATGCCTTCAACACACAAAAAATATTTTAGTTATTACAAATATTTTTAGAGAACCTACTTCAGAATATCAATTCTGTTGGTTTATTTTTGTTTCATTGTTATCTCTATACTAATAGGATTTTATATGTCCCTGGGGTTATAGTTTTATTCATTTCTGTACACTAATTTTATCAATCCCCAAATCAAACAGAATGTGATCTCAAACTAGCTGATATTGCAGATTTGATTTCATTGACCTATTCATTTTTTGTTGTGTCAAGGGATCTGTTTACATCTTCTAACTAGATTGAAACCTGAATCAGTGTTTATTGGGCTTGACCTCTTCTCGAATGAAAGTTTACTTGCTAAATAAGTGGAACTTTCCAAGTCTATGCCTTGTTTTGGAATCTGGTGCTGATCTGTCTTTGCCTCCATGTCAATGAAATATTGGTTACAGAGTGCTACACCTCTGTTTACAGTTTTCTTGAGTATGCCCATTATCATGTCATAATCACGAGGGATATCAAGAAGTTTTATATCCAAGGGGATTAGGGACTGAGTTTGGTAGACTACTTCCCCCATGGTTATGCAGGTAGTCATCATTTTATCATATATTGCTTGATACCATTTGGTTTACTCACTGTTCCTTGAAATCACCATTTTCTGCTGAAACATACAGAAAAAATGCATACCATAATTTAAAAGTAGTACATGTATTTAAATAAAATTAATTAATTAAGTATGCATTATGGCTTAATGCATTTGTTTTACTTCTGCATTAAATTTTCATACTCTAAGTTTATTTAAAATGTTTCCAGTTTGATATAATTACAATATCATGTTTTTTCACACATTCAACTACATTTTATTGATTACAAATGAAATTCACTTCTTGATGCATTCTCACAATTTATCTGTTAAGAGTTACATTTAGCTAAATCCTATCTTCTAATGTATTGCTTAAAAAATTTTAAAAGTGTCTTTGTTTTCTAGCTACAACAAGATATTATGGGCTCTTCTTCCTTTTTTTTTTTTTTTCTTTCTCCCTATTCCAAAGCATGGGATCCTCTCCAGAAAGTCTTGATTCCTTTGAATGCAAAATAATTTTGAAGACTAACTTCAGGGTGCTTCAAACACTTACTGGATTGTTCTATATAAAGATTTTTAGGTGTAGAATTTCTATGATGCCAGACAACATTAGTGAGACACCTGGAAATACTGATCATTAATGTCATGAATTCATATTGATTTTCCAGTTTAACCACAAAATTAATATTATTTTAAAAAATTCTAAAATGAATATACACTTCTTTAAAATGCCAGGCAAAAATCTACTATGTTCTATTTCTTATCTTCTGGGCTCAGAATTCTGCTTTTGCCAGCACACTGTGAGGAAAGCTATCTTACTCGGACTTATTCCCAGTCACTAAGCTCATAATTCTAATATAAAAAAATCAAAATAGAGAGGTCACACAAATGTGAATATTCACATTTGCATGATTAGGGCACTCCCCCATGCAGGCAGATACACTGTGGAAGCCAAATCAAAACCAGAAGACTGTTCAGTGAACATGGAATAAAAATGGGCATAATTAGTTAGATTAGACAAATCTTTCAGGCTGGCATATATTCATAAATCTATATCCACAACAGAGTTGATCTTGCCAATAGGACTAACATAGATAGGTTTATAGACATAAGACCACAATCTGTTGGACACCTCTAGGATGGGTGCTGCCAAAATTAGCAGAGGGATTGAGAGTCAATAGCCAGGAAGAATCCACATATGCTTGAATCAATAATGAGAGATTAGCAAAAGGAAGAAAGAAAGTAAAATGGTATACCTCCAAAAAATAGACAGACAGACAGATAGGAAGGCAAAAATGAAATTCACATTTTTTTTCTGCAATCTTGTCCCATCACAAGAAACAACCTCATCTTATCATTTAGGAGAAACATCCTTAAATAAGTCTGTAGTATCAAGTGCAGCATCAAAAGCAAAGATTTTGGTTCTGTGACACATGTGACAAAAGTCTTAAAGGTCTTGGAATTTTTCACATTAGGATGAATGAGTGTCACTAAACTCTAACCGTTCAGAGAGAATAACAACAGATATGTTTGGATAAGTCTCATTTGCTACAAAATCCCATCTTTAAAAAAAAAATATTTCAAATGCACAGCAGTAAAATATAAGCATAGGTGTGAAAGGCTGCTAATCTGTGACCAAAAAAATACATATGCCAGAGCTTAACATCATTTTTACTTATTTATCAAATAATCAATTAAATGAATTATAAGTCATTAATTCATTTGTTTCTTGACATTTATCCACTTGTATAAATAAGGCATGGGACATTTTAATATAATCATAACATAGGAAAAATAAATAATCCATTCAATAATAAATATTCCATGATTGACTGGATAATAGATATATGTACAAGGTAGAGTAGAGGCACAGAGAAGAAGTCATTATAGTTGGTTATATGAGTCAGAGAAGGCTTCATAGAGTCATCTATATTTTAATTATGTCCTGGAAAAAAAAAAAGAGAAGTTAGTATGAAGACAAGGAAAGAGAATTCCAGGGATTGAAACATAAAATATGGCATGGTGGAGTGTACATAAGTCATACAGTAAGGGTGGACAGTTCTGTGTATCTAGGGGACAAGAAGGAGACAAAGCTGGAGATGAAGACAGGAGCAAGGGCTTGAAGGCTTAGCAAAGTATACTGACGGTCAACAGTTAAAGTAGAAATTACCCAAACTTCAAAACTTTCTAATAATACAGACTGTATAGCAGAGACAACAGTCTTAAATATTTATGTAGTATTCATAGTTGGCAAAGCATTTTAACATATCTAAAGATTCTAATCCTTATCAATCTCCATGACTTAGGGAAAGGTAGACTGTCGTTAACTTTTCATACATCAGATGAGGCAGTTGTTTGCTCATAGATTTCAAGTGACGTATTCAACTTCATGCAGTAAGAGGGTGACTCATGAAAATTGCTCATATCATCTGACAATAGGTCTTACTACTACAATAGGTCCACTTTACTATTCGTATCCCTACCACTACCCTCTGTAGGCTCTTGAGGACTTAGACACAGTTATTCTAGATCTGATAGTTTGCTGACTTGTAGATAAATTTTGTTCTTATTGTTCCTTATTGTCTTCTATTACAATCAATAATCCAGTTGTAAGATTCCAGAATTAAGCCCTCCTCTGTCTTGTCCTTCTGCATCTGTAGCATTTATTGTCTATTTGAGTCACTTGCAACTCATCAGACAACTAACTCTTTATCACTTAAATGCCCGTGACATGGCTTTAAAGTGGTGCAATTGTAGTTTAGAAATGGACCTTGGGAAAACACCCATTCTCTCAGATAACTCAGAAATCTGCCAAGCATGTCTTTTTTTTTTTCTTTTTCTTATACTCCATGTTACTTAAACTCAGTGACTGAACTGGAACAGCATGCCACATAAACCATTCAAAAGAGTTGAGAGTGGCAGAGAAGCTGAAGCTGAGAATGTGAATCTGAGCTTCTCACATTTGGCTGAATCTTTAGTCTTGATAGGTGGTGTCAATGTCTATCCCAACAGGTAACTTTGTACATATAGAAAACACAGACCTCCACTCAGGAGCATGTTGCACACTGCTTCCTACTTTGTACAGCCCTCTCTGTACAGATAAGTTTCCATATTTTTTGCATGATGAAACTTTACACCGTTTAGTTTTTATGTTAATTTAGTCCTTCCAATCACATCATTATCTTCTGATGATGTCTGTGCTTTAACATGAAAGCTTTTTGACTAGCATATTGGTGCTATTTTTTCTAAAGGAGAAGTTCTGAAATACTAACAAAAAGTTTATGTATAAACATTTTCAATGAAGTGTTATATATGATTATTGAAATTGTAAAAACGACTTTATTGCATAGCTTATGCTTAATCAATATTTTTTGAAAGAGTACGTTTTATAGCATAGAAAATTCCTTCTAATATACTGTTTATAGTATGCACTCTATCTCCCTAAAAAGCCAACAACTATTGTTCTGTGATCTTTTAATCATCCATCGAATGCCACACTCAGTATGGGCAGGGGCAATACTATGTAGTTCAGCTAAGCACAATCCTTTATAATTTGTGTTTTCTTCATAGGACACTGCCTTTATCATAGGGGTGGCAAGTATACATTAGAGCCTGAACTCACTACTGACTCCCATGCCAAAAAACTACATCACTAATCCTGACACTCATTTTTGCCAAGCCCAGATATAGCATTTGAGTCCATTGCAACAGAGGACTCAAGTATACACCAGTCACTGGGAGCCCCATGTATGATAAAACTGATTTTCCACAACGAGTGACTATAAATGATATGAATGACATGTCTCTTTGCAAAACATTTTGGGGGTAATTTTAAGTTAATGCTTCTCTTATGGGTCCCCAAGTCAATCACATTCAGAGTTTGTAGTCCATAAGAAAATGCCTTGAAACAAAGATCTATAATTAAATTCTGGCTCTACTACTGAATGCTTTCTGTTCTTATGTAACCTTTCTGGACCCTGCTTTTGTGATAAAATAATTACAATAATAATAGTCATTCTACAAAGGGCTTTGAGGTTGTCAAAAAATGAGCATTGGAAGTTTAAAGCATTGTGCAAATGTGTGACCATTATTTTTATTAATACTCACTCAACAGTCTATGAATAATAAGCAGTACATTCCCAGAATAGGGCTTACCTCAGAAGACACAAACTTTATTAGAAAACAGGCTATTTGGCTATTTTTTTAAAGACCAGAACAATCAGTCCAGTCATTTGACATTACATAAAAATATTATATATAGAATAAAACATTATATATAAAAACATGGTAATGTTATGTATAAAATTATATATAAAAACTGGCCTGGCTAGATAGTTCAGTTGGTTAGAGCATGGTGGTGATAACACCAGTGTCCAGGGTTTGATTCCTATACCAGTCAGCCAACCAAAAAAAAAAAAAAAAAAAAAAGACAAAAAATTAAAAACAAAAACAAATCCATAAATGTTAGCAGATTTCACTTTATGTAATTTAATATTCTGTTTATCTTATCTTTGTTAGCTTCCATTAAGAGAGGTAGTAAGAAGGAGACAGATTAAAATCAAATGTGCTCTTTGACCTTCCCCACCTTGAACTTCCAATGAGGCTTTGTCTTCTAAATGACACAGTGTCTTCTAGCTCTGCTTCGAGAGCTCCATTTTCCACAGCAGTGTGCTTTGAAGTATGTTAGTTCTGTCCACGCTTCTCCCATCCTGTGAGGCAGATTTCATGTAAATGAAATCTGGTACTTTATGACTTTCTGTTGCTGAGTCCATACCCCAAAACATAAAAATACAATCAGAAAGAATAATAATAAAAAAAAAAAGTAGGAAGATAGCTTTACAATCTTAGGATGGCAAAGATTACTTAAAGAGGGAAAAAATGACTAAGCTTAAAACTATTGAAATAGTATATTGGACTTTACCCAAATTGATTATGTATACTAATTAAACAGCATCATCAGGAAAATGAAAAGGCTGTATCTGTGTATGTGCATGTATGTATAATTATATCCAGAATACTTAAGCAATTTATATAAGTTAAAAATACAGAGAAAATTAATCAAATGAGAAAATGGTTAAACATTTGAATATAGTCATTTCATAAAAGATTGAATATGACTGAAGAATGAACTCATGAAAAGATGCTCAACAAGATTAATTCTCAGAAAAAAATGCAAGTTAAAAACCACAATAAGATCCTATTTCACACTCATGAAAATAGCTAAGATTAAAAAGACTGACAACAAAAATAGCAAGAGTAGCTAGAACTCTCACACACTCCTAGCTGAATTGTCAAATAGAATAGCCACTTTGGTAAGCTATTTGGCAGTTTCTCATAAAGTTAAAAACAAGCACACTCCAGTAACTCCAATTATACCCTTAGTTATTTATCAATGAGAATAAAAATATTTTCCATAAAACAATTTGTACAAAATGTTTATAGAAACTTTATCCATAGTAGCAAAAAAAAAAAAAAAAAAAAAAAAAAAGGAGCTCAAGAGAGCCATCTAAATGTCCATTCATAAGAGAATAGATGCATTTACATGCATGTGACATAAGAAGTTCAAGAATAAGTGAAAGTAATGTATGGTGATACAAATGAGAACAATGGTTACTTTCTATAGAGAGGGTGGAGATTGGCTTAAAGAGGGCATGAGGGAACTTTCCAGGCTGATGAAAATGTTCTATGCCTTGATTAGGTTATTGGATACACAAGCATATATGGTTTTCAAAACTCAGTGGATATTATAGTTATGATCTGTGCATTTTACTGTACATAAAGCATATTTTAATTTAAATACAATAATCATATTATCATGTGGACTGTATAAGAAGCACTAAATCAGGATCCCAAGACAAAAGTTATTAACTTGACACTGTCACTAACTTTTTAATCTTAGAAAAGTAATTAAATCTTTCTGTATCTCATTTTCCTCATTTAAGGGTTTTAAACCATTGATTTGTAATAACCCTTCCACTGGTAGTCTCCATGAGTACAGGAACATTATTTACTTGTTCACTACTGAATCCTGAATAGCTAATGCAATGCTTGGCGTATAGTATGTGTTCAGTTTTTTTCAGTAAATTGTATTTGAATAATATTTCGTGCCTGTATAATTAGATTATTAGGTAACTAACTGGTGATTCAGACTTCTCCTTTATACTTCTCACAGCAACTGTTACAATACTTTTTTAAATTAAAAGCAATAATTATTTGTTTAGCGCTGTGGTTTCTAATTCACAATGTTTTGTGTTCTCACAAATGTTTCAAAATGTTGGAGTTATAGTTTATATTACTTTAACTCTCATAAGCATTTAAATTTTGCAAATGTATGTGTGTGTGTTTCTGGTCCTGAGTCTAACAAGCTTTCTCACCTAATCATCTCTACTAACGAAAGCATGGTATTAGCATTTTATAGTCCTTAATATGAAGTGATATAAACCACAGGTGAGATGACTGTGATTTGTGATGCTTTTCATGTATAGACAATGACAGATCAATGAATGGTGTGACATTTAGAAACAAACAAATAATGCTCATCAATATATCTTGTCATTAAACACACTAATGAGGAATGCAATCTTAAATCATGGTTATAGCTAGAAGGTACCTTAGCAATCACTGGATAGAACTTCTCATTCCACAGCTTCAAAACAGAGAAGTTATGTGAATTTCCCATGATCGGAGACCGAGTCAGAAATAGAGACTCTCAAGGAACTCCAGAGTGCATTTTTTTCCACCTTATGCTCCCTTTCTGGTTCCCTCACTTCAATACCCTAGTGCCCAATTATTGTTTTATTATTCTTTTTAGTGACAATAAGTACTTGGCCTTCTTCCCCGAGTCCATGATGTCCAAAGCAAACATAGCTAATCAATCATGGGTCTTCTTTGCACTGAGCCTAGGCTAAGCTTCATTAACCTTTTTAGCAAAGGAGGAAGACAATGTTCAGGGGAAGACATTTGCAAGGTAAAACTACAGAAAATAGTTTAGCAGAGTTACTGTAAAAGATACTGTTTTCTCTAGCAACTCATCTTATGAAGCCTCAGTCCTATAGATAACATCAAAAACAAAATGCTCTGTGTTTGAGAAAAGAAGCAATGCATTTTACTCCATCAAACATACTTTATTATTATTATTATTATTTTCTATGAGAAATTTTAGTTCTGTGAAAGATAGCAAGTGCACATAAAATGGCACTCAAATGAAGAGATGATCAGCTGGAAACAGATTAGAAGCTTCATGGAAAAGGGGTCCTTGAAGAACAAACAAGTAGAATTAGCACATCTAGAGATCTAGGGAAAATATGAGCAAAATCACAAGATCAAGGCCTGGGATAAATATGAGGTGGTGGTGAAAATGATCTACTCCGATGAAAAAAAAACACTAGATTAGGATGTCTCTGGCAAAAACCTGAAGATTAGTCTAAAATCACAGCAATACTGTAGAGGGCAGTGAATAGTAGTGGAGAATTTGAGCAGAGGAATGATGCCTAGAACTTTTGGGTAATTTAAATGTAGCAAAAGCATGTGAAAAACCTGGATTGGGGAGGATTTAAAGAACTATGTAAGATTATGTGTGGCTTTTTGTTTGTTTGTTTGTTTGTTTAGGCATGTAGCGAAACCAAAAAGCTTTGTTTTGATCAGAGCAATAACTGCCTTCTCACTGGAAGTATAAAATGAGACTGCTTCCTGTCGGTCAGAAACTGGGCTGCAAGCAGAGGACAATGTTAAGAAAGCAAATTCCAGCCTTGCTGTGACCAGAATTCTAGCAGTTCACTGCCTGAACACTTGATACCTGGCCTTTCTTCTGTTTTCTGGGCCTATGTTCTTTCACCTGTGGAGACTAGCTGCCTGCCATTCCATCCTGGACACACGCTGTTTGCCTGGACCACATCTTGCTATGACCAAAACCCTTAGCTGTCCTTCGAGACCTGCAGTTCAATCAGATCCCCTAGTACCCATCCTGTTTTTAGTAAGTCAGTCTAGGCCTGAGGCCTTCTTTCAGTTCTCTTAATTGCTATGAGGAAGCAGTCAATGTCAGACTGAGGTCGCAGCTACAAAAAGCCCACTGCTACTGTGCCAACACAGCATGAGGGCTACATCCTCAAGGCATGGTTGGGGGAGGGCACAATTAGTGATAGCTTGTATGTGTCTTGGCTTTCATAACCCACAGTTTGACAGGAAGTTGCATGTGACCCTCATAGACGCTGGTAAGCAGTGCCTGTGAAATTCGTTACCTGTATTGCACATTGGAGAAAACAAACTAGGGGAGGTAAAAAGGCTTTCCTTTCTGAAGCCCAAGCCTGTCTTGTATCCTTTCCACTAAAGGTCTTGTCGTGCTCATCTCTCTACTCCCCAAGGATGTATTTTAATAAATGGAGGAATGCATATTAATTGGATGAATTACTAGTTAGCTACAGAATGGTAAAATGGAACAAAATGGTATAGTTTCATTCTTCCAAAATAATACTACTACTATGTACTTTTACGGTTTAGCCTCTTTCAGTGACTCTGAATCACTCCCACCTTTCTTAGCAGGGTACCTAGGACAGTCTGTGACCTGGCCAGTGGCTCACAGCTTCACAGCTCACCACTCTCCAAGGGTGGCACTGTACCAGCAATATCGAACTACCTGTTGTGCCCCAGAAACGTTACCATGTCTCATACCTCTGTGATTTTGTGCTTGCTGCTCTCTTCTCCTGAAATATCCTCCTCAACTTGTCTAATGGATGAACACCTATAGTCTTCAGCAGCAAGCCAAAGCATCTCCTCCTGGAAGACTATCACAGAGGTGATATGTATAATGGTGATGGAATGGAATTTGGAGGCAAACAGGTATGGTTCCCACAACTTACTAGCTGTGCAACTATGGCTTGCCATCTCTGCTCTGCACCTTAGCTTAATCATTTAGAAAATGGGATAAAAATTTCTAATATATAGATTATATTTAGGATTGCATGAGATAATGCTATTAAGGGACTCAATACCATAACTATCCATTAAATAAAAAATATTAGTTTTGACTGATATTCTAAGCAAAGTTGATTATTTTGATATTTATTCTCATCTCATTTTTCAATTATCTACTGTTATTTAATTTATCACGTATTATTGGAATTACTTCTTTACAACTCTATCTCCATATTGAACTATGCATTCTTTGAAAACCAGGACTATGTCTTTTGGGTTTTTAAATACAAAGTACCCAGTGCAGAACCTGGCAAATAGTAGGACATCAACAAAGGTTTCTAGAAATTAATAATTAAATAAATAAACAATAATTAAGTGGACAGATACAAAATTCATCAAGTCTGAATTGAATCCTAGCTCCAACACTTGCTAGTTTGTCAATTTTCTTAACCTGTCTGAGTTTCATTTTCCTAACTAATAATATAAATTATAACAATAATACCTACTTAATGTGGCTGTTGAGTACTTTCTCAGCGATATATACTAAATATGTGAAGTTCTTTCTAAATTTTATTGCTCTGCACAGATTGTTAATAGTATTTTTATACTTTAATTGCTGATCTGACTTTTTTTTTGTTTTTTATAATTTTCCTATAGCTCTAGAATGTTTGATTCAACTTTATAAAAATCTCTCTATTATTTAATAGTAAAAAAATTAGAACATGCGACTAAAAGAAGGAAAAAGTTCATCAGCTTTTCTTGGCCTGAATGGATTTTGCATGTCACAGAACCTGTCAGAGGTGGTGGTTAAATTCAGAAATCCACTAAGTTAAAAGACTTTTCACAGCAGATTTTTAACACACCTGCCTAAAAAGCTTGTTTCACAAGCTCCCTGTCAAATTTACTTCCAATTACTCTGGTTCCTACAGGCAGTTATTTAAACTTTTGGAACTTATAAGCCAAAGTACCGGTCTTGTCTTGACCCAGATTTTGTCTGTATTTGCCGACTACTATTACTCATGTGTCCTTGGCCTTTATACTTCCTAGCTGAGTCCGCATCCAGAAAGGTTCCTTCTAGCATCTGAGACCCGTTTTGTCAGTTTCTATTTTTCTGCCTACTGTGTGGCTATTTCGCAGACTTGACCAATTCAAATGCTTCTGCTTGAATTGCCAAAATGACCACAAGGCTAAAAGGTAGGTGAGAATGGGTTCTAGCCTGGGGAAGGGAAAGTAAATAAATATTTATTGGTTATGTATTAAGTGCTAGGTATTGTGTTACGTATTTAAATATTTTAAATAGCTCTCACGACAGCTTCAGGAGGAAGCCAAGGATTTTTCATTCTTATGACAAATGAAAAAAATTGAGTTCAGAGATTTTAAATAATTGGCCCCTGAAATTCAGGCCCATCTGAATCCAAAGTCTAAACTCTTTCAATGCAGCAGTTGTTCTAAACTCCATGGGATCTGCTATCTGTACTATAACCTTCCCAAGTAATTTGGATGCAAACCAGCAATGTCCAAAAACCCCTGGAGTGTGTCTTGTAGCATCTCAGCTCAGTTGATAATTTGCTATTTGATCAGATACAAGACACAATCTTTCAGCTTTTGTAAGCATTTAATCATGTATTCTTAGTAAACAAAGTGAAAAAAAAAATCTGCCTTAAATTCCTCAAAGGATTGCTCCACTCCAGCATGTATTCATCAAGATCTATCATTTAACTGAGCTTGCCCAGGGAGGAAAATCCTATCTGAATAAAGGATGTTTCCTGCTAATGCAATCCTCATACCTCAGAAAATACACTACTTAGGGAAGTAAACAGCCTTGACCTGGGATTAAGGGTAAAATATCTTCTGTGACTCAATATAGAGGTTTCCAGGTCTCCAACCTTCTGCTCCAAAAAGCTTCAGATTCTGATAAATATCATGAGGAAAGATTCTCCATGTACTGGAAGCTGGTTCCTTCCATTACAGATCCCTGTTTTCTAGGTCTCAAAAACTGCAGGTGATTTTACTCACCTTTTGAAAGCTTTATATTTTCCCAGCTTCTGGACAGCACCAGAGTTCAGTATTTGTAAACTAACTTTGAATTTGAGGTCCCTCAAGAATCCAATTTGTTTCTCCAAGTCTGTGCTGTCACCGAACACGCTGCTGATTCTCTTTCCCTTGCAGAGGTTCTCTTCCTGGGCCACAACAAATTCTCAGCCTCCACCCCTCATGAGACAATGTCATGGGCAGGAGGTAGGAGGGAAAGGCAAAGAGGGGGTCAGCTGGAGACCATTCTTAGTTCCCCTAAGAAAGGTTCTCCACTCTGGAATTTTGTTTTATTGGTTCCTGATTGCTTACAAAGACTTTTGATGTTTTTAAAAGTACATTTTTTTTTTTTTTGTAAAGTATCTGGCGTTTTTCTCCAGTTGTTGCCGAAAGTTTGGCCTGCAATAACTTACTATATCTTCCTCAAGAGTAGAAATCTATTGTCAAATGTTTTTGACATAAAATATGCCTACAGAAAAGTGCACAAATTTTAGGGGTACTTGTCCAACTGTGAGATAACCTCTAAACTGATAAGGTATTTTGAGACCAAACAACGAAGCAGGCAACTCCATGGGGTTTACAAGGAGTTTATTGTTGTTGTTGTTGTTGTTACTACTACTACTACGACGATGACGACTACTACGACGACTACTACGACGACGACGACGACGACGACGACGACGACGACGACGACGACGACGACGACTACTACTACTACTTAACAGGGACTGGGTGCAGTATCGATCCATCAGAGTGCTGTACAGCTGCTTTCTCTGCACAGGTGGGGTGGGGATGGGGTTTGGATTTGAGGCTTATTACGGGACTTAGAGACAAAAATGGAATTATGCCAAATAGAGAAAGGCTGCAGAAGTGCAAGATTCCCAGGTGCTCCCTGCCTTCTGTTGCTTATTGCTGGGGTTGCTAGTGTCACTCCCCTTACCTTACAAGCATAGTGATATGTTCCTGTGCCTCCCTCGGTTGCTAAGTTACTCGTGCAGCAGAAAAATTGTAACTATTGTAGCCATAGCTCTGAAGGCCATGAGGATGTAGTTAGTTCTGACCAGCAATCCTACAGTATTGTTCGGTGAATTTCTGTAAAGTAGAAATATACACTTGTGTCATCACTACCCTTGTGTCATCAATTCCCCAGAATCATTCTTTATGACCCTTCTCAATCCCTGTCTTCTAAAGATGACCATTATTTAACCACTATCTCTTAAAAGTAGCCATTATTTAAGCACCTTTTCTGTGTGTTGAAGTATTTTAAGTTTGGCAGATTAAAACCTTATATGGAGACTAGTTTCAGTACTATTAACTATTTTAATTGCTTATTTTAATGAATGTTTTGTCATGTAGGCTTTGTACTAGAGAAACAGCTTGTTAAAAGTGATTTCTACTGATAAAATCCATCAGAAATTATTGCAAATAATGATATGTTTCATGTGGCATTTCTCTTGTGATAATGGTAAACCTCTGAATGATTTCAGGTCTTTATTTGCTGTTCTGCCTTTTTTAACCCATCAGACTGCAGTTTCCTTTCTCAAGGTCCTCTCTTTTGGACCTATCCTCCTTCTTGACTTTGGTCAGGTGTCACAGATTGGGGTAATGGTGAACGAATGAGTTTAAGGCTAGACTGGCTTAATATTGATCTTATTACTTTCTAGCTATGTAATCTTGTGGGACTTGGTTAAATCCTCTGAGCCCCATATCCCACAACTGTAAAGGAAAATGGTTACAGAAATTTTACTTGTCCTGATCAAATGAAATAACTCACATAAAAGTATCTAGCTCATGGTGGTTTACATTTCCCCCCCATAATCCAGCTCCGGACTGGAATCTATTAACTATTTTTTTTAAACCATCAGTTACATTAAATTTATAGCCATAATATGCTGCTGTTTCCCTGAGTCATTTATATTTTATATTTTATTATGAAGCAGGAAATTAATCCCATTAAATTGATTATCATGGTGAAGCAAGAGACAGAGGAAAAGAGTATTAATAATTGTAGGAGTTTGGAGAGTGGGGCTTCAAATCAGACCAGTTAAGTAGTTTTGCAAAGACAGCTAGTTCCCTAAGAAAAATAATAAAAAAATAAAAAAATAAAAAGATAAATAAAATGGTTGTTTTTCTATAGAGCAAAATCGTTGTTGGCAAGCAACTATCCAGTCAGGGACTGTTTCCTAGACTGCTCCCTTATACTTGGATGTAGATGGAATCATGTAACTAGTTCTCGTTAAGGAAATACCTGGGTCAATTCCAGGGTGAAGAGGTAAAGAAGTAGGTGTGCCTTATACACCTTTTCTTTCTCCATACTCCAGCAGAAAACACACACATATACACAAATACACACACCTCTCTGAATCTGTGAATCAGAGAATTACAAATATTTTCTGAAAAGAACGAGATAGTAAATATTTTAGGATTTGAGGGCCAGACAGTCTCCGTTGCAATTACTCAATTCTCATTTTAGCATAAAAGCACCCACCATGGACAATATATAAAAAAAATTACTGTTCTAATAAAACTTTATTTATGTAAAGTAAAATTTGATGACATAATTTTACCAAAATATTATTTTGATTTTGATTTTTTCCAAGTATTTAAAAATGTGAAACTCATTATTAGTTCACAAGTCATCTAAAAACAGGTGGTGGAACAGATTTAACTTCTAACCACTACTCTAAAGGATGGCAGAGCCACAAAATGGAAGTAGCTTTGGTCCCTGTATCACCATGAAAAAGGTCGCATGCAAAATACTATATGGAGGGCCGACTGCGTGGCACACTAGGGAGAGTGTGGCGCTGGGAGCACAGCGGCAGGTTCGGATCCTACATAGGGATGACCTATGCGCTCACTGGCTGAGCGCGGTGCGGGCGACACCAAGCCAAGGGTTGCGATCCCCTTACCGGTCACAAAAAGGACAAAAAAAAAAAAAAAATACTATATGGAACTGCCACATCAAAAAAAAAAAAAAAAAAAAAAAAAAAGCTGTATATAAAACAGAGCATTTGAGCAACTTAGTTGAAGCTGTTAGCATTATCTTTACTAATTCAGAAATTGATAACAAATTGGGGTCCTGCCATAAGATTAGATAAAATACTTGTGACTGATTAGATAAAATAATTGTCACTGGCTCAATTACTTGACTGAAAGCAGCTAGAAAAATTATATTAGAAGCTGGAAAATTGAAGACTTGTGCACACAATGAAAAAATATTCAGTAAAAGTATCTTCTGCATTACAGGTGGAAATGAAGAAAATAGTGAAAGTTTAGAATTTCTTTGTCTTTGAAATATTAGAACACCTAAAGCTTTTGAAAAGCTTATGAAAAGGAATAAAGCTATTTTAAAATACATGTAAAAATATAAAATTGATCCTCTTTACACCATCAAGGAGACCAAAACAATACATTGAACTTTCAAAATGGGAAAACAAACCTAAGGATATTAGAGATGGGGGGGAGGGGAGGGGCTGGGGAACAATAGGTTGGGTAAAGAGCATAAAGAAAAATTACAATTTGTAATAATAAAAAATAATAAAATAATAATTTTAAAAAGAGAGTGAAATATTTCAGGCTCTAATGATTATGGTTAAAACAATTATATAAGTGAAATTCAGAGTGTTTATTTTCAGATTATATCCTGACAAATTTTTTCAAACTCAAAAATCAAACTGATAGAACATCTTCTCAGAAAATCAGTAAGTAATAGCAGACTCAAACAACACTGTAGACCAAGTGGACCCAACAGATATATAAAGAACATTCCATCCAACAGCAGCAGAATACACATTCTTCTCAAGGGCACACAGGATGTTCTCCAGAATAGATCACATTTAGGCAATGAAATACATTTAAAGAAATTTAAGAAGATTAAAATCATTCAAAATATCTTTTCTGACCACAGTTGTATGAAACTGGAAATTGATAACCAATGAAAAATTGAAAAATTCACACTAGGTGGTAAATAATAAACTCCTGAAAAACCAATGAGTGAGGAAGAAATCAAAAGAGAATTCAGACAATATCCTGAGGCAAGTGAAAATGAAAATACAACATATTAAAACTTATGAGAAGAAGCAAAAGCAGTACAAAGAGGGAAATTTAGAACAATAAACACCTACTTAAAAGAAGAAAGATTTCAAAGAAACAATCTAACTTTATATCTTAAGGAACTAAAAAGAGAACAAATGAAGTCCAATGTTAGTAAAAGGAAGAAAATGATAAGGATTAGAGCAGAAATAAATGGAATAAAGAGTAAATAAAAAATAGAAAAAATCAACAAAACCAAGAGTTGCTTGGTTTTTTTGAAGATAAACAAAATTGACAAATGTTATCTAGACTAAGAAAATAAGAGAGAAGATTATAATTTAAAAAAATATTATAAATAAAAGGATAGCCATTGCAACTAATGCTATAGAAATAAAAATGATCATAGGAGACTACTATGAACTGTTACATGTCAACATATTGATAACCTGGAAGAAATGAATAAATTTCTAGAAATATGCAATCTACCAAGACTGTTTCATAAAAAAAATTATTAAATCTTAACAACCTAATTACAAGTAAGTATACGGAATCCGTAATCAAAATCCTGTCACCAATGAAATGCCTGGGATCACATTTTTTACTAACAAATTCTGCCAAACATTTAAAGAAGAATCAGCATCAATCTTCAAAAATTCTTCCAAAAAAATTGGAGATGCAAACACTCCTAACTCATTTTACGAGGCCACTATTATATTGATACTGAAGTCAGACAAAGGCAGTAAAAGAAAATTACAGCATAATGTTCCTAATGAATACAGTTGCACAAATTCTCAGCAAAATAGTAGCAACCCAAACTCAAGGTTAGAAGAATCCTGCATCATGACCAAGTGAAATTTATCCCTGAGATTCAAGAATTGTCCAACAAACAAAAATCAATAAAAGTGATTTACCACATTAACATAATAAGGGATAAAAATAACATGCTCCTCTCAATAGATGAAGAAAAAAAGATTTGACAGAATTCAACACAGTTTCATAATAAAAATGTACAACAAATCAGGCACAGAAGGAATGTGCCTTAATATAATAAAGACTATAGATGATCAGTCCATAGGTAGTATCACACTCAATAGAGAAAAATTGAAACCCTTTTCTCTAAGATCAGGAGGAAGACGAGAATGCCCACTCTCACTGCTCCTATTAAACATAGTACTGGAAAATCTAGCTAGAGTAATTAGGCAAGAAAATGAAATTAAAGGCATCCAAATCGTAAAGGAAAGAGTAAAATTAGCTCTGTTGGCAAACAATGTAATCTTATATGTAGAAAATCCTAAAGATACCCCCTCTGAAAACTATTAACTAAAATAAAATAATTTTTAAAAACCCATAAAAAAGTCAGTTACATTTCATTACACTAACAATGAACTATCCATAAAAGAAATTAAGGAAACAAGTCCATTTGCAATAGTATCAAAAATATATTAAAAACAATGCTTAGGAATAATCTGTACTAAATCTTTCACACTGTACACTGATTACTATAATCCATTGATGAAAGAAGAAACAAATGAATGGAAAGATATTCTGTGTTCATGAATTAAAATAATTAATGTTGTCAAAATGCCCACGCTAATCAAAATTATCTAGTGATTCAGTACAATAGCTATCAAAATTCCAATGGCATTTTTTTTACAGGAATAGAAAAAAATCCTAAAATTCATATGAAACCACAAAAGACAGGGAATAGTCAATCCTAAGGAAAAAAAAAAAGGGCTGGAAACATCACACTTCCTGATTTCAAAACATATCACAAAGCTACAGTAGGAAAACAGTATGGCACTGTCAGAAAGACAAATATATAGACCAATGGGACAGAGTAGAGGACCCAGAAATAAACTCACATGAATACAATCAACTGATCTTTGGCAAGGCTGTCAAGAACACAATAGGGAAAAAATTGCCTCTTTAACAAATGGTGTTGGGAAAACTGGATGTCTGCATGCAAAGAAATGAAATTAGATCCCTATTTTACACTTTACAGAAAACTCAATTCAAAACTGATTAAAGATTTAAAGGTAAAACCTCAAACTGTAAAAATCCTAAAAGAAAACATAGAGGAAATCTTCATGAGATTGGTTTTGGCAATGATTTCATGGATATGACACCCAGAGTAAAGTCAATAAAAGCCAAAATAGATAACTCATTCTACATTAAAGTAAAAATCTCTGCACAGCAAGTAAACAACAGAATAACAGGCAACCTACAGAATGGGAGAAAATATTTGGAAACCAATTATCTGATAAGGAGTTAATTTCAATATATAACAAACTCCTATAAATTCAATGTCAAAATAACAATAATAATAACCCATCTAAAATATGGCAAATGGCTTGAGTAGGCATTTCTCCAAAGAAAATATACAAATAGCCAAAAGGTATATGAAGAGCTTCTCAACATCACTAATTATCAGGGATATACAAATCAAAACCTCAGTGAGATACCACTTTGCACCCATTAGAACTGCCACTATCAAAAAAAAGAAAAAGAAAGGCAGAAAATAACAAATGTTGCACAGGATGTATGAAATTGGAACCATTGTTTGGATTGTAAAATGATGCCAACACTATGGAAAACAATATGGAAGTTCCATAAAAAATAAAGAATACCATACAATCCAGCAATTTCACTGCTGTGTATATCGCCAAAAGAACTGAAAACAGGATCTAGAAGAAATATTTTTCACCCATGTTCTTTGCAGCATTATTCACAATGTTAAGAGGTGGAAGCAACCTAAATGTCCATCAATGGATGAAAGGGTATAAAAATGTGGTATTTACATACAATGGAATATTATCTAGCCTTATGAAAGAAGAAAATCCTGTCATACAGTACAACATGGATGGACCTTGTGGATCTTGTGCTGAGTGAAGTAAGATGGTGACAAAAATGAAAATACTGCATGATTCTACTTACTAAAGTCATCAGTCTTAGAAACAAAATGTAGAATGTTGTTTTCAGGGCCTGCGCAGAGGACAGAAAGAAGAGTTTTTGTTTAATGGGTATGGAGTTTTGGTTTTGAAAGATGAAAAGTTCTAGGGGTCTATGGGGAGGGCCATGTGCATACAGTGAACAATACTGTACTGTAGCTTTAAAAATGGTTAAGATGATAAATTTTATGTTGTTTTTTAGCACAATAAAAACAATGTTTTTTGAATAATCTTAAGAGCCTAATAGTGTCTTGATACCAAACACTGAAAAAACATATTTGGTTCTTCTGTCTTCAAGAAATAAAAATAAAAAGGAATGAGGATGGATATAAAGAAAGAAAGAAAAAAAGAAATGATGCATAGAAACAAGAAAACAAGTGACTCAGCATGGGAAGTAATCACAGGGAATTTTCTGTGTGAGAATAATTGTGTAAGGCAAGAAGACACATGTAAAAGTGACAAATGTGGCTATTCCAGACAGCATCAGTGTAGTCGAAAGATAACTAAGCCATGCAGCAGTCCAGAGCATGCAGTCCAGAGAGGAGAATGGCCATCTCTAAGAGGAAAGTCTCCACAAAAAATCAGGAAAAGGTAAATCACACGATAAAATTGAACTCATGAAAAATTGTATTGAGAAGCTTTTAGAACAGATAGGAAGAGTACAAAAAAAAAAAAGCCAGAAAATAAAAAAATAAAGAAGATATATATTTGTTTAAATAAAACAAAAAGACAAATTTAATAAAATATACCATAATGCTCAGTGATGAATAATCTTCCATAATAATAATAATGTAAAAACTGTCTATATGACATTAATAAAAAAATTATAATGGTATTTTGACAATGGGAGAGGAAATAGCAATTTAAAAGATATTTTTTAAATTTGATTAATAAAAATAAAGCACTGTATGTATATTATTTTAAAAGACTTGAAAGAGGTTGTCTTTGGGAGGTGTAATCAGGACAGAAGGAAGGTATGGGTCAAAGACCAGAATTTTGTTATAACCCTTTTGTATTTAATGATTTGTTAAACCATGTAACATATAATAATATATATTACAATTTTATATTGTATAAAATATATTAATTTGTTGAAATAATACTAATTTTAAAGTAGTTTTATCTGTAATTTATACCTTCTAGAGCATAAGTTATAAAAAATGGAACAAATTTTATAAATAAAAATATTTGCCAAAGTTATATTTACAATAATAGACTCAAGTTTCTTGTCAAAATGTGAAAAATATTAGGTTTGGAATATTTATTTTTTTTCCTAATGTTTTACTTTCATTTTTGTATTTATATAATATAAATTTAATACTTAAAAACAGCCAAGCTTTATAAATGCTCTCAAACTCCTAGTTTTCTCTAATGTTTTGTGCAATATTCTAAATTTTTTGTGTACCACAATATGAACATGTTTGGGAAGCACTGTTCTAAAATATCCCTCCTTTCAATTCTTATGATCATAAAATAAAAAAGGGGTTAAATATTTGCCACAGTTAATAAATATTATTTTCCTAGTCCTTTCCTTCCTTTCTGACAAACTGTCTGCGTTTGAAAGCAATAAAACCAAAGATGACGAGTAACATTTCCAGACTAGTCTCCAAAGCCTATTTACTGCATTCTGTTGTTGAAAATGATATAATTGCTTTTCATTTTAATGACTTCATATTTTTCTAAGGTCAGAGTACATCTCTTATTTATCTTTATGCCACCCGGCATCATGTGTGAAACCTAATAGATACTTAATAAATATTTGTCAACTTAAGAAGACATTTCAGCCATACTATGGAGTGCACAAATTTTTGTGGGCTGGGCTACGGGCTTAATGATTCCTTCAATTATTGACTTCTCTCTTTATGACAAGGATATATTTTTAAATTTTATTTCATGAATTAATAAAATGAGATGAAACTTAGATATCTATGTCCAAGGGCTTTTATATATTGAGTTAGCAGTCAGATTATTCAATGACCATTACAGTATGGGCATCATCCAATTCAAATGGATGCCCTATTGATGAATATTAAATGATTAAAATATTGAAAAGCTTAAAACAGTACAAGTAGTACATACAGCCCAACCAAAGGCATGTTATAAGCACTCAGTCAAAGCTGCTTTTATTTTTATTTCTTGGAGAATATTGTGTTTCAATCTCTAAATTATTAAGATATTATAAATAAAACCTATTTGTAACTCTGGCTATTCTTGTATATGACTGTGAGTTTCCTGTTCAAAAACGAATGCTTCCAAAAGGGCTTAGTTTTTCTGAACAAGTTATAGCTAGAGAAAGTAATAGTTTTCTGAATTACTGAGTCAGCAAAAGAAAAAGCACATTCAATAGCATTAGTGCAGTGTCTTGTGTGCCTTATCACTATCGAGCAAAGAGGCAGGAAATTACAGACCCAGATAAAATGATGGGCATTGGGAATTTTATCGAATTTGCTTATTCAGTTCAATGATGGTTGCAATCTCAGTTCAAAGTCACTGTGCTCATCAGTTGTACGGTCTCCACTGAATGCTCAGGCTGTACTGCTATCATTCTATAATCATAGAGAAATAGAAATGACTCAAGCACTTTCTTTGACTTTATAACCTGGTTCCACATCACCCATCTGAACACCTCTCCTAAATCCTCCTCACTAAATTTCCAATACAGTCTTGGTGACATATCATTCCCAACACCTCCACTTTCTTCACCACCACTCTGAATTGGACCACCGCCACTACTTCATCATCATCACAGTACCACATTTATCCTCCACCATTTAGCTTTTACCATCACCATTATGTGCCATAAAATAGGTGCATAACTAAGGTGACCCCAGCTCTGAATTATGAGGAAGCCCAGTCACAGGCTGTATTTATAAATAGCCATTGTGAAGCATTGACCTCCTCCCCCAAAATGTTCCCCTCATAACTTACCACTGATTAATATCTGCCCTTGGTTCTATTCTACCTTTCCTATTGGCAGCTTATTATCTTAACTTTACCAAGGTTGCCAACTTAATTTCTGCTCCTTTCCTGGTTCCAAATTCATTTTTAGTTTCACAACTCCCTGCCCTGATCACAACCTTTGGTAAGTCAAGACAGTCTTTGGCATCATTTTTGTTACGATCATCTTTATTATCCATAGATTGCATAGTAATTTTAGTTTTCAGTACTCTTTCATATAAGTCACATTTATCCTGGCCCCTGGTATGTGTTCACACATGGGCTTTCCTCTTCCTGCTCGAACTCATTAAGCCTTGTACTTTCTTCATTTTGGATGCCTTTTCCTTGAAGCCATCTGTATCAGGAAAGGTTCCAATAAGAAACAGATGGTACACTTGAAATTTGATTATTTGAGGAGGGTTTATTTAGAAGGTGGTCATTTACAGAAGTTGAGAGTTGGAGAACTGCAAAGATAATACAGTAACAAGGGATTTTCATTTCTAGGCCTAAAGGAAAAAAGTGGAAGTTATTGGTATCGATATTTTGAAAGAAAGTCTCATAAACTCATGTGCTTAGACACATTCAGGTGGAAGGCAGAGGAAACTGGAATAGACAACAGTACAAGAAGAAGGTATATCTAGAAAGGCAGATACAAGATGTTTGGTTCACCATCCTGTTTCAATGGAGAGTATAAGTACATACACATTATCTTTTTTACCTCTCTGATTATATGACTATTAAGTTAAATGTCATTGATAGTTTAGGGCCTGTTTCTGACCGTAAGGTGGAATTCAGTTATTTACACTATCTGGACTTCCTATATTTCCATATATTCCCATGAAATATTTGAAGAGTGTTAAAATATATCCTCAATATCATCTCCTTGTTAAACATTTTTCTTGAAAACTTCCAATCTAATATGTTCTCTCCTTGTGAAGCAACACTGAACCTCATCTTATGTTACATTCCTATTGCCATAAATACAATAAATTTTAGTTTATAATTTCTCCTCTAATTGCTTGTAGCATCTTTAGCAAGTGGTTTAAGTCATTAGGAAGAATAGGAGCTTCAAAAGCAGAAAGACATGGGTTAAATCCCAACATCCTCCATTCAACATCTACCAGATCTTGAAAAAAATAAAGAATTGATCTGTCCTTTATTTTTCTCTTCTTTAAAATTTGGGATTTCCTGAGGGTTAAATGAAAAACCATATAAAATGGTTAAAACACTGCCTGGCATAGGGTAGGAATTTAATATGTTAAACATGCCCATTGCCCTTTCATTCATTTCCTTACATTATTTGAAGATGTTGCTGTTATCTATGACAACAATAGGTACTGAATAAATATCTAGGAAAATAAGAGAAACAAAGCTGAACTAGTCAAACGAAAATGCTTTAATCTCAATATCTTTAAAATTGAACAAATTCTCTTCCTTTTTAAAGTAGTCATAATTCTTGATTGTTTTCCTTTTAGGGTACTGTAGTTGCCTCAGCTACCTTAGATTGCAAATATAAATTATCTTGGTGTTGGCACTCTGATTTGTTACATGCCTACAAAGTTGATGAAATCTTGTTGAAACTTCCCTCCCTAACTTCTCTCAAAGCTATCCCATCCTTCCTCCTTTTTTCAGAATTATTCTAGCCATTGGTGTTACTTTCATTTTCTCTTGACTAGCAATAAGTAAAAATAAAAAGGGGCAGGTACTGGAGAAATTAAAAATAGACAAAAATGTACTTTTTATTTCATTTAATAATATTTATCATTGAAATATATATTATCTCAAGTTGTCAAATTTAATTCATTTTATGACTAAATTATTCCATCATGTTTTAAAATACAAGCACTTTGCCAGCTTTACCTAGTAAGTCCCACAACCCTGAAACTAAACATTTCTAAAATTAAAATAGGGATAACATTTTTAAATGCCAACAAAATTTACATGTGTCACATTGAGATGCTGAAATACAAGTAACCCTTCCAAAAGCAACACCACCACCACCACCACCACCTCTGGTATTGTACAGAGTTCTTTACAATTCACAGCACATTTCTAGCTCCATTCATCACTTGATATTCTCAGAATCACTGGTAGGTTTGTGGTGTTATCCCCATTTTTCAGAAAATAAAACTAACCCTGAGAGAATTTTAACAGCTTGCCCAATTAGTAAATCAGAGGCAGAATTGAAAACCTGATCTTTCGACAAATGATCATGTCCATTATGACTTGCCACCTAATACATATTCAGAGATACTTCTAAAAATTAAATCTTATAATCTTATTTTTCCTTTTTGTTTCATCAATGTATTTAAGTGAATTATATTTTTAAAGAGCCTTTCCTTAAAGTACAGAAGGAAGTAAGTGTTGCAATCCTGTATTTAAGGTATTAGAGCCTTTGAGGGATGATAAACCTGTGCACAAGCTTAAGTAGCCCTGCAAATTTAAGTACATCATAATGAAAAAATAATATAGTATGTTAAAGCAATGCCTTTGAAAACATTAAGAACTGTAATCAAATGCCAGTTCTGCCATTCACTAGCTTGGCGGATTGGCAGAGGTAATGTGCTCTGAGTACTCATTTCTTCACTAATAAAGTGTAGATGATAATTACCTAAAGGGATTGTTTGGAAAATTAGACAAAACTCTACATGTAAATCATCTAATTGAGTAATTAGCATATATGCTCAGTACAATGTAACTGTTATGATTATGTACATAACTGTTCTAAAATTTTGAATAACGTCTATGTTTTTATGCACATCAATATTTTTTGAATGGCATATGTGCAGAGATGAACTGACTGTATGGATCCACACACACACAGACACACAGAGTTACGGAAATTTTGTTCATGGAAATTTTCACTTAATTTTATATTTATATTAGAGTTTTTATTGTAGGTATTTTTTTTTGAAATAATCTATAGACTTTTAGAAGAATTGCAAGCATAGTACAAAGAATTTCTATTTATTCTTTACTAGATTTTGTACACATATATATACACATATATGCATATATACATCTAGTTATTTTCTGAATCATTTGAATGAGTTGCAGATGTAATGCTTCTTTACCCCTAAACACTTCACATTATTTTCTAAACAAAAAACATACAAAGAAAAATCAAAAACAAAAACAATGTCTTCTTACATAAACACGGTAAAATAATTATACCAGTTGTATTATAGAAATCTCTCAATTTGAGTTTATCTTGTGCTCCTTCATCATTACATTCAGGTAGTGCATTTTTTTGGGCAGTAGTACTGGAAAATTAATACTCTATTATATTTTCAGTGCATCATAGAGAGAGGTAAATGATATGATGTTAATTAGTTCCATAACTGCTGATGCTTTCTTTGGTAACTTAGTTAAAGAGTTGAATGCCAGATTACTATTTTTCGCTTTGTAATGAACAGTTAGCTTGTGGGAGGTAGCTGGAGACTATGAAAATATCCTGTCATTTCTCATACATTTATCCATTTGCATTAATGTACAATGATGATTTTTGCCATAGTTCATTTTTATTATTTGATGGCTGCCAAATACTGAATTTCTAATTCCATCATTTTGTTAGCTTCTATGATTAACAGCTTTCCTTTATTATTTATCTGTATGCTCTCATAGATATTTACTTCTTTCTGTGGGTTATAACCCATTACTTTCATTATTTATTTTGGTGCTCAAATGTGCCATAATTGGCCAGTGAAAGCCCATTCAAGCTGGCTACTATGTTCTCTTGACACATTCCCATCATGGTTTGAGTGCCTTCTTGATTTCTGGCACAAAAAAATATTTAAGATAACTTAACTTTCCCAGATCTAACCCTAAAGTTAGCCATTTATTCAGAGCCTGGTACCTATAAGAAGAAAATAGTATTTAGAAATGAATACATGGGCACTAGGTTTGATCATTACTATAGAATGGCATTATTCATAAGCCCTCTCAGTGGACAAGGCTAGGATATGGATGTGGTATATGAATGCATCTATACCCCACACATCTGTTTCTCTATCTATCATGATAATCTACCTATCCATCTAACACCAAGAGTTCATTTAGATACTTTACATTACAATCCATAGATACAGGGTTAATTGTATGCTTTCATTTTTCTATTTTGTAAATACCTTACCTAATAATGAGATAACTGGCCCCCATCATCCAAAATATTTACTTATGTGTTGAATTCTTGAATCAGAGAAAGTAGTTTTAGAAGTGTTAGACCATATCTCTGTGAAAAAGAAACCTACCAAGCATATATCAGTATTGCCTATACTGTATTTTGTCTTTAGCTTGAGAGCAAATAGTTATAATACTGTATACTATGTCCAAGGTTACTAGGGTAAGATGTCCCCCCATCCTTTATTGAGTTTATATTTGTCATATGCAGTACAGTTTGTTTCATTTCTTCTTATTTACATTATATTTTAAGGTTTCTCTCTCATCATTATGTACAATCAATCTTTTATTTAATGAATATGTGAAATATGAACATCTCGAAATTCAAAAATGTACAATAAAGATCAGTTCAGAGAAGTACTACTCCCTCTCCTTTTTTTCTATGTTATTTATACCTTTTCTATCTTTTCTAACATTTTCTTACTCATCTCCAGTAAGTCAAAATCTAATTGCTTTCTCATTACAAAAATGAGAAAAATGCATATTCTCACTTTTCTCTTACAAAAAAGATAGTATACAATAGATGTTCTTCTATAATTTGCTACTTTTGCTTAACAATATATATTGGAAATCACTCCCAAAAAGTTCCTGTATAACTTCCTAATCTGTTTTAGAGACACAAAGTTTCCATTGTAGTATGTATTATACATTTTTTTCAAATAATCTTCTATGTATGGGCATGCAGTTGTTTCCTATGTTTTGAAATTACAAGCAATGCTACAGTGAATTACTTAATAATATGTACTTTTGTTTTGTTGGCCATGTATCTTCTGTGTAAATTTCTAGAAGTGAAATTTCTGAATTAAAATGCAAACACATAGCAGATTTCAGTTATATCATATAAAGAGATTAGAAGTTTTCACACCCATTCTTACAAGAAAAAGGTGGAAAAATTAAAAACAATGACTCTTCTTGGATCCATAGAAAACTGAGGTCATAGAGCTAACTGCAACTCTGAATCAGAAGAGATGGGAACATAAGAGTAATAGCAAAATCTGCTTACCTAAAACAGAAGCTATTGGAGCCATAAACTGTTAAGTAATATTAAAGAGAAATATTGACAAATTGTTGGAAGTTGAATGTGACTGGGAGGAGAGATAAAAAAAGCCTGGAGGCTGCAAGCAATCTCACACATATTTTTGTGATTCTTTCCTCAAGGACCCTACCCAATTCTCATAGTGAAGATCTGAGAAAGATTCCCCATAGCTCTTGGAGGGGGAAGGGAATAGTAATCATTATTTAAGCACAGAGTCTCCTCCATAATGATGGCCTACTCTCCAAGGAAAAAGACTGGTCCAGAGCCTTATCCCACCTTGTGGAAGAGAATTTCTCTCACTACACCCCCCTCTAGCCATCTATTCTTTCTTCTACCTAAGGGTGGGGGAAGAAACATAGTCAACAGGGGTAGGGTTTCAAGGAAATAGTTGGGAAGATTGCAGTCCGAAAAGAGAGTTAAAGAAGCAGGAGGTAAAAAGCTATACCAACAGAAAAACACTTGTGAAATTTATGGCCCCGAGAAAATGGTCTACTAAAAGATTGAGACGGAATCAAAACATGGTAGAACACTCCCTTCATCTGAGCACACCTTATCACCATAGCAATAGGTCATCAGTATATTAACAGTGGATTACAGTTGAAAGAGTTGCAAGACACAGACAATCTCTAAGACAAAGTATTTAAGAAAGCTTGAAGTCAAGAAAGGAGGCAAGAACAAAGAAACTAAGGAATTTGAAGCCACTATATCCAAGGAAACATCAAACTTTTTTAAAGCCCCATTTCTAGCCAGTTTATAATTAATTATTGCACTAGAGGCCTATTTATCTCAGACCCTATTATCTGATACATTACTTCTTTTTTTTTAACAAAAAATTTACAGGGCATGTCAAGGGCAAACAAACAAAAAATAATCTTAAGAGACAAAACAAACATCAGAACTAGGTTATAAAGGTTATGATATGTGAATTTGGAAAACTTGAAAGGAAACTGATGCATGGCTTAAACAACAAAGTGTTTATTTTGGGCCAAATTTTAGTAACCTGCTCCCTGGAAGACACTTTCAATTTACCTTGAGAAGTGCTCCAGAGAATCAAAGAAGTACATCTTATACAGGAAAAAGGACCAAAAGGGAAGGTGGTTATGAATATATATATTTTTTAACTTTGCAAGTGGTGCTAGCATCTTTAAGTAGTCTTTGCAGTAAGGGATTGGGTGTAACAGTCTTTGAGACAATCCTCTGTTGGAAATTCTTTATTTTGACAGGAGGTATGTGGAATAACAGTCAAAAGATGGTTGGCAGACAGATGGATGGTGGATGTTTGTCATTATTCTTCTAGGAGATTGTGAAACTTGTGATTGATTAGAGAGGTTTAAAAGTTTAGGGGGTCTTTGGATGTGATAGATTGCAAGAATTCAGGAGTTCAGTGTGCCCTGAAGGTCAATAAGAAGTGCCTAAGGAGCAAACTAAAATGGTCTCCTGTCTCCATTTTAGGTGCCTTGATGAGACTGTTGCCACTTTCTTTTATCAGACAAGACATAGGTATTGAAATCATCAGACAGAAAACTCAAAATCTCTATAATTAAAAAGTTAAGAGTTTTAGTGGAAAAATTAGACAATACACAAAAACAGAAAGATAATGCAAGCAGAGAGATGAAAACCCTAATTAAAAGAACTAAGAAAATGCTAAAAATCACAAATATGGTAAGAGAAATAAGAAATACTTTTAATGGGCTTGGTAGTAGACTGAACACAGCCAAGTGAAGAATCAGCGAGCTTGAAGGTAGGTCAATAGAAAAGCAAAGAGAAAAAAACTGGAAAGAATTGTGGGACAATATCAAAACATGTCACTTATGTGCAATGGAAATAACAGAAAAAAGAAAAAAAGAAAAGGAAATGAAGAAAAAAAAATTAAATAATAATGTAGTAATAGCTAATAATTTTTCCAAATCAATGATAAACATTAAACCACACACACACACACACACACACACACACACACACACACACACACACACACACACACACACACACACCCCTAGGCACAGGGTTTACAAACTGCAGAAAATCAGACACAGAGAGAAAATCTTGAAGAAATACAGAAAAAAAAATAAACCTTACCTACAAAGGAATAAGAATACTAATTAAACTGGATATTTCATCAGAAATCATGCAAATAAGAATAGTGGAGTAAAATCTTAAAGGTACTGAAAGAAAATAAACAAACAAGCAAAAATTCAACCTAGATTGCTATATTCAGCAAATTTGTTCTTCAGAAATAAAAGAGAAACAATGACTTCCTTGTAAAAACTAAAATTGAGAGAATTCTTTTCTAGCAGACCGGCCTTGTAAGAAATGCTAAAAGTGCTTCAGGATCAAGAATAATAATATAGGTCAGAAAATTGGATCTTCATAAGGAAGAAATAATTGAGAGTGAAAAAAAAATGTGCTTATTTTTATTCTTGATTGATCTAAAAGATAACTGTTGGTTTAAATAGTAACATTGAAAATGTATTGGGTAATAATATAATAGAGTTAAATGAAATAAGTGACAAAAATGTCACAAGAGATAAGAGGAAGAAATTAGAACTACTCTGTTCTAAGCCACCTGCACTATTTGTAAAGCAGTATAGTATTATTAGAAGGTTGATGTTAGGAAATGCATGTTTTGTTGCCCCAAATTCATATGCAAAAACCATAACTCCCAATATTTTAGGAGGTGGGACCTTTGGAAGGTAATTAAATCATGAGGGTGAAGCGCTCATCATGAAATTAGTGCCTTTGTAAGTAGAGACACAAGAAAGCTTACTTCCTTTCACTGCTCTTTGTGAGGATACAAAGAGAAGACAGCCATCTGCAAACTGGGGAGAGTGCCCTCCATAGATTTGCTGGTGCTTTTGTCTTCGACTTCCCAGCTTTCGGAACTGTGAGTAATAAATTTCTGTTTTTTAACTCATCCAGTCTAGGTAATTTATTATAGCAGCCCGAGCTGACTATATCAGTGGACATAGATTCATTAAAAATGTAAGCTCTGGGGCAGCTACTAATACAAAATAAATTAAAAACAACATGATTTAAAGGCTAAGAGAGGAGACAAAATTCAATCGTAAAATTCTCAATAAAAATAGAAAAAGGGGGAATAAAGAAACAAACAAAATGTTGTGAGTTAAAATAATGATATACATGGTAGATATTAATCCCACTATATCAATGCTAACTTTAAATGTAAATGGTCTGCTTATATCAGTTAAAAGACAGAGACTGTCAGAGTGGGGAAGGGGAGCAGAGGAAAAGACCCAATTATACATTGTCTATAAGAAACCCTTTTTATATATAAACCCTCAGATAAGTACCAAGTAAAGGAATGGAGATATACAATGCTAATAATTATCAAAAGAAAGCTGGTGTAGCTGTATTAACTTCAGATAAAGCAGACTTTGAAACAATGAAAATTATCAGGGATAAACAATATTACATAATGAAAGTAGTGTCTAATCTTCAAAAAGATGTGTTGATCCTTTTAAAAAATTTTATTTATTAAGAATATTCATGAGATACAAAGCTAATTGTCACTCCTCGTGCCCATGATGTGAAGGCCAGATTCATACTGGGGGCATACCCAATACCAGAAATTACTTTAGGACCCTATATCCCCACCCAATTATCCCCCAACCACCCTCCCCCCACCTCCCGCCCCCCCCACTCCACTTTGTAGACCTAGGAATGTTCCCTCCCTCTGTAAGACCAACACAGTACTGTGGTCTTTCTTTCTTTCCTTTCTCTCTTAGCTCATAAAATAAACAAACAAACAAACAAGCAAACAAACAAACAAACAAACAAATAAATAAAAGTCTTAGGTAGACCATGGGGGAAAATATTTGAAAGTTATAATAATGCCTTATTCTTATGTTATATTTTTATAGTACACAGTAAGTTGTTAATAGTTGCTCAATAAATGAGATTTAAATATTAGTTTTGGGAAAATTCCGATGATTCCAGATCAGTAGAAAGAAATTTCAGATGTGGTAGGAGGCCGGTTCTACCTATAATAAGAACAAGCATCTCCCTTATGGAGCTAACTAATAGAAAAACTCCTAATAAAAGCATTCATCATCCAAGAACAACAACAAAGAGATGTGTTGATCCTACATGTTTATGCAAGTAACAATAGAATATCAATACCCATGAAGCAAAAATTGATAAAACTTAAAAGAAAATGGAAAAATTCATTATTAGAGAATTCAAGACACTTTTTCAGTTATTAATAGGTAAAACAGGCAGTAAACCATTAAGGGCATAGTTTATCTGAAAAGCATTGTCAATCAACTTTCTCTGATGGATGTAGGTAGAATACTCCATCCAAGAAGAGCAGAATATACATTTTTCTCAAGCTTGTGTGGAACTTTCACCAAGATAGACCACATTCTGCACCATGAAACACACTTTAGGATATTTAAAAAAATAAAAATGATACAAGTATGCTCTCAGAAGAAAGTGGAATTAAGGTAGATCTCAATAACATAAAGATGGAAAAATACCGAATTAGTGGGGAATTGATACACTTGTAATTAAGAATTAAAATACATCTTTCAAAATTTGAAAGATGTAGCAAAAGCACTATTTAGAATGAAATGTATAAAATTGAATGCATAAATTAGAAATTAATAAAATTCTAAAATCCGTAAGCTTATTTTCCACCTTAGGAAACTAACAGAGGAGATAAATTTAAGCCAAAAACAAACATAAGAAGAAGAATAAAAATTATAGCAGAAATCAATGAAGTTGGAGACTGAAAAACAATGAAAAAAATCATCAAAAACAAAACTGCTTCTTGAACAGATTAATAAAATTAATAAAACTCCAGCCAGATTAACCAAGACATAAGGAGAGAAAACACAGAATTCCAATATCACAAATGAAAGAGAGGACATGTGTACTGATCCCATGGACATTAGCAGGATAATAAAGGAATAATGTGAATTGCACACCAAAAAATTTTATAAGTTAACATAAAAAGTACCAAACTCTTTAAAGACAGATCTACTAGGATTTACACAAGGAAAAAAAGATAACTAAATATTTCTATATCCATTTAAAAAAATGAATAAAAAACTAATAACCTTGCAAAATAAAAGCCACAGTCACATATGGTTTCACCAGTGAATTATACCAAATATTTAAGAAAAAAATTTATGAGAAAATTTCATAATCTCTTCCAAAAAAAAAAAAAAGAAGAGTGGCTATTTCTAACTTTCTCATTACTGTAATACCAAAACCAGATAAAGACATTACAAGGATAATACAGACCAATATTTGTGGACAGAGACAAAATGCTTCTTGGTAAAATATTAGAAAATAAAATAAAGCAATAAATGCATCATGATGAAGTGGTGTGCATTCTAAAAATGCAAGACAAATTCAATATTCTTAAGTCACTTAATGTAATGCATCCTATTGAGGGTCTGAATAAGAAAAAACACACGATTATAGCTACAAATGTAGAAAAGCATTAAAGAAACATAAAGACCTACTAATAATTAAAGACTCTTCATGGGCCGGCCCATGGCTCACTCGGGAGAGTTTGGTGCTGATAACACCAAGGCCACGGGTTCGGATCCTATATAGGGATGGCTGGTTAGCTCACTGGCTGAGCATGATGTTGACAACACCAAGCCAAGGGTTAAGATCCCCTTACCGGTCATCTTTAAAACAAACAAACAAACAAACAAACAAACAAACAAACAAACAAACAAAAAACTCTTCAAAAACCAGGACTAGAAGAAATTGTTTTCTTATGTACCACATATTAACAAGTGGACTTTTAAAAAGTACTATTTACAATAGCACCCCAATGAAAATAAAAAATATATAAATAAAACAAATATGTACATAATCTTTACGTGAAAAAACAAACAATAAAAAGATTAATGAAAGAAATCAAAGATCTAAATAAATGGAGACATGCTCCATGTTCATGGATTATAAGAATCAATGTATTTAAAATGTCAATTCTTCCAAAGTTGGCTTACAGATTCAACACAGTCACAATCAAAATTGGGCAGGTTAATTCATAGATACTGACAAACTAATTTTAAAATTTATATGTAAATCAAAATACCTAGAATAATCAGCACAGTACTGAAGGAAAAAAAATAGTTGGAGAGCTCACACTACCCAATTTCTAGACTTGCCATACAGTGATCAAGACCATGTAGCATTGGTGAAAAAAGGCATCCATATATCATTGAAAAAGAATAGAGAGCCCAGAAATAGATTCACACAAATATTATCAACTGATTTATGACAAGGAAAAAAGACAATTTAATGGAGAAAAAAAAGGCTTTTCAACAAATGATTCTAGAACAATTAGTGCTCCATATAGAAACAATTAAATAAGCTACAGGTCTTATGCCTTTTATAGAAGCTAACTCAAAATGGAATATAGACCTAAATGTAAAATGAAAAAAATATAAAACAACTAAAGCACAGCAGAAAATGCATGGCATTGAGTTGGTGATACAATGTCAAAAGCACAGTTCGTAGAAGAAACTAACAGGGAATTTATTATAATAAAAAACTTTTGCTATGTGAAAGAAACTGTTAAGAGAAGGAAAAGACAAGTTTCAAAATGGGAGAAAATATTTGTAAAACACATATCTGTTAAACTTCTTGCAACCAAAATACACAAGGAACACATAACATTAAACAGTAAAAAACAAACAAACAAACAAAAATGAGCAAAAGATTTGAATAGGCATCTCGCCAAAGAAGATATACTAATATCACATAAACATATGAAAAAAGACAGAAATTAATTTATCATTAGGGAAAAATGCAAATTTAAACAACAATGAGATGCCGTACACATTTATTAGAATGGCTAAAATTAAAACAAATCTGAAAATATCAATTGCCAACAAGAATGTGAAACAGGAGACTCTTTCATTCATAGCTGGTGGGAACACCCACATTGGAAAACAGGTCAGTGGTTTGCTGCAAGTTAGACATAGTCTTACCAAACGATTTAGCAACCACACTCCTGGATATTTATTTAACTGATCTGAAAACGTGTTCACACACAAATGTGCAATCAAATGTTTACAGTATCTTTATTCATAATTGAATGAATAAACAATCTGGTAGGTTCATTCAATGTAATAATATGCAGAGAATAAAGGAATGTTCTATCAAGGCACACTTACGTGGACGAATCAAATCCATGCTAAGTGGAAAAAGCATGTCTGAAAGGCTACAAACCATATTATTTCCAGAATATCATATAAACTGAATAATATTGTATATAGCCTTTTCCGACAGTACAGAGACAGTAAACAAATCAGTTGTTGCTATATTGTGTGTGTGAGGAAGATGTGTTGAATAGTTGAAGAACAGGGGAGTTTTGGAGGTGGTGAGTTTTGATATTGTAGTGGTGGATGCAAGACATTATGAATTTTTTAAAAACCCATGGAACTTTACTGCACAATGTGTGGACCATAATATATGAAAATTTAAAAAAAAATAGGATATTGCAGGATCATATAATGGGATGCAGAATGTGACAAAACAATCTAAATGAATTACAAATGCATGAAAAACCTTAACTGCAATGAATAGGGCAAAGATGCTGACCTAAGTGCCTTTGGAGAGGAGTCTGTAAAATTAAAGGCAACAGAAATTGTACATTAGCATTGTGTTCCAGTTGGTAAAATTTTACCCAATGGGGGTCCATGTTAACAATTTGAAACCACTATACATGTATACTGGAATTGAGCAATTAAGTAAGAAAATGGTGGATGCTGAGAGCTAGATTTCTCATTCTGGGAGTAAGATTTTTACAGATAAACAAAGGGAGGAGGCTAAAATGAATGATGTCTTAATGAATCAGTGTTGGAGGTGTCAGTATAAACTTATGTTTAGCTCAACGTGAATACAAGTGGTTACATAAATAAATACTTATAGACATGTGAATGTAAGTGGATGATACACACACACGTACAGTTTCTTGATAGGTCAGTTGAGGGTACCAAGAAACAATGCCACCCCAGGAAAATTGAGCACATATAGCGCCCAGATCTTGGTTTTTAATGATAGTCTCCAATAAAAAACCCAAAGCTCCTTGGAGCAGTGGTTAATTCTAGGACTGGGACAAGTAATACACAAAATGATTTTGGAGCATCTTGTGGTGAACTAAGGAAGTGCTCAGAAGAAAACACACACAGACACACACATATAATTGATGGAGTATGTCAAAGGAACACAGAAGTCAACTGAAAGAATTCCCAATGGCCACGGGTGGAAATTTTTAAGCAACGAAAGAAAGTAGCATTGGATTAATACAAAATGATAAATATTCATGAGTCCATGTTGATATACATAAATGATTAAATGAGTAAATTAACAAATGTATGAAAAGAGAAAAATCTATTCAGGAATGCCCTAATAATTTAGGAGGATACACTGCTGTTCTGGAAACAGAGCATAACTCACTGCTCCTATGTATTTGCTGCACATAATGACTTCCTTCCAAAGTGTACAGTACTGAGAAGGAAAAAAAAGTAACTTTACAGTGGAGAAACCTGAAAAACACTATTGCAGGCAGATGATACAGATTGATTAACATCAATGGTCATGTAATGCTGATAGTAAGTACCCTTGATGATATGTGATAAGAATGACACTTTACCTCTGTTATCTTCTTTCTAAAGTGCATAACCCCACTCTAATAATGAGAGATACATCGTACAAATATAAGTTGAGGGACATTCTGCAAAAAACTTGCCTGATTCTCTCAAACTGCGAAGTTCATCAAAAGCAAGGAAAGTCTGTGAAATTGTCACAACCAATAGCATCCCTAAGGAGACATGCTAACTAAATGCAATGTGGTATCCTGGATAAAATACTGAAACAGAAAAAAGACATCGTTTTAGAACTAAAAACATCTTATTCAAGTACAGACTTTCCTTCATGATACTGTGTCAGTATTGGTTCATTAATTGTGACAAATGCAACTTATTGATGCAATACATTAATAATTTGGGAAGCAGAATTTTAGTATACGGAGATTGTGCTATCCTCACAAATTTTCTATCATTCTAAAACCATTGTAAAATAAAAATCTTTATCTTTTTAAAAAAGTAGACATATATGTAAATTTTCCAATGTCCCTACATAACCATTGCGCAATTGGTATTATTACTAGCAATGTGTGAAAGTATTCATTTTACCACAGCCTCATCAACAGAAGTTAGTGTTATATATACTTTTTAAGTCTTGCCAATCTAATAATGGAGAAGTATCTTAGTGTAATTTATTTAAATTTGAATAATTACCAGAAAGATGGAACTGCAAATCATTTAAAATCCACTTTAAACCTCTTTTTTGAACATCTGATTATGTATTTCTGCCCATTTTTCTATTGTTTCTATCATTTTCCCTCAATTTGTATATTAGTGATATTAACACTTTATATGTGATATTTATTAGAAATATTTTCTCCCAGTCTGTCAGTTGTCTTGTTTTTCATCTTATTTTTTACCAAAGTATTTTATTTTTAAATTTTTATTATGTCAAATACATCAGTATTTTATTGTAATGCATCTGGATGGAATCTTAGAAAGCTTGTACATGCATCCAGGTAAATGGTAGTTTTTTTCTTAATTTCAATTTCCAATTATTGATTATTAGTATATGAAAAAAATATTATATTCTACAACCTTAATATAATTGTCCATTTGTTCTAGTAAATCTTTGAAAATACTTTCGTGTTTTCTATATAGATTGCCATGCTATCCGCAAGTAGACAGTTTTACTTATTTCTTTTCAATCTGCCTGTATTGTATGTCTTTTTCTTGCTAGGAGCTCCACTGCAATATTGAACAGGTTTGAGAGCGGATATACTTTCCTTATCTCTAATTTTGGGAGGAAGCATTAGGTCTTTCCCCACTAAGTGTGATGTAAGCTGTATGATTTTTGTAGGTATTCTTTATCAGGTTGAGGAGGCTTTTTCTCCATATAAGAGAACAATCAGAAGTTGTCAGTGTTTTGTGCCTGTGCATCCCCAGAGGACCTTTCTTGGGTCTCCAGCCCCACCACCAACCTTTATAGTTAGCATTTTGTGGAGATTCATAAAAAGGAAATGTGTTTGGGGCTCTAGGGATTCTAAACTGTCACTCTAGCCCACAATTGCCCTATAAGAAGTTGTCAAAATTTCACTTTTCTTCTTAATCCTTTTCTGACCATCACATTTTCCTTTATATTATACAAAATTTGAAATTAACTTGTGTTTCTGGCCTCTCCTCAAAAAGTGTCAAATTTTGAAATTCAATTCAGTAGGTTGTCTTGTAACCTTGGATATCTGATCATTAAAAAAAAAAAAAAAAGCCCAAGGCAATGGTATTGTAAATTATCCGGCTTTATCTCATTGCTAGTTAGTTTGAGAGTGGAAGTTAGGAGTGGAAGGAGAACTGGCACCAATTATTTATACCACACATATTTTTGACCTTCAGCCATGTGCTAAGTACTGTGCTAAGTGGGATTTTGTGGTATAAGCAGAACCTACTCTCCAATTGGAGTAAGAAGCCAGAGGCCTAATTGTTACTATACATCTTACTTGCTGTGTATTAAATCTCAGCAAGTAATAGAGCCATTCTGTACTTCCCTTTTCTTCTGTGTAATAAAATGCTTACTTTGCTGTAAACATCAAATGAGACATGCATATATAAAACATATAAAACAGTTTGTTGCACGTCTTTTAATTTGGATATATGATAAAACTGTATGTGTAATGCTGCCTTTTAATCTAATTTAAAGCTCCATGATCTGACAAAATGTCTCATCATTACAACCCTGCCAACAATAACAACAACATAACAGGTATTAAAGGTAGTAAAAAATTATAAATTATTTTGAAACATCTCCAGTCGGTAACAAGCTTCACATTTTGGATTCCTATGAATACTTTTAGAAACAGTAAAATTGGGTGAAATTGCCCTGTCATTGTGTATTATTTATACGTTGGGTACAAATAGAAAAAGGACTCCACATATAAAACAAAGGTAATAGAATTTTCCTGCTGACACAAATCCTCTTGAAAATGTCAAAACAAGTAGTATAAAGATTTATTGAACTGAGTTGTTAGATTAGACACATAGTTTAAAAACAAGAAGAGACCTTTAATTACAAAACTCATATTTTTACAGTTGGTGAATTGAAAGCCCAGAGAGGTTAAGTGATGAGCTCAAGGTTTCACAGAGAAATTGCTGCTTTATAGAGATCAACTCCCCTGTCTCCTGACTCCTACTGCAGTAATCTTGCCACTACATTACGTTGCTTTTCTGTAATAACACATGCTTCATTGTCTTATTTTAAGTAAGCTTTTATTTTTGGAGCTGTTTTAGATTTAGAGAAAAATTTCAAAGATAGTCGAGAAAATAAACACCATGCCCAGTTACAGTAATTATGAATATCTTACGTTAGTCTGACATATTTGTTAAAATTAAAGAACCAATAGTTTCAGGATCCCATCCAGGATACCACATTACATTTAGCTGTCATGTCTTAGCGTCCTCTTGGCTATGACAATTTCAGAGACTTTCCTTGTTTTTGATGACCTTCACAATTTCGAGGAGTCCTGCTCAGAATTTAGCAAAATGTCCCTCAGCTGCGATTTGTCTGATGCATACCTGTGATCAGGGTGATTATGCGTTTTGGGAGAAAGTCCACAAGGTAAAGTTCCTTTTCCATCACATCATATCAAGGTACATACTATCAACATGTCTTATTTCTGTTAAACGTCGACCTTAATACCTGGAAGAGTTAGTGTTTGTCAAATCTCTTTGCTGTATAGTTTTTAAATTTTTTCTGGTTTCTGTACTTTGGAAGGAAATCACTATGCGTAGCCCACACATAAGGAGAGAAGAGTGATGTTCCATCTCCTTGAGGATGGCCTATTTTCCTAAATTATTTGGAATTTATTTTCATGAGAGATTGGCCTCTTTTCCATTTATTTACTTATTTGGCATTTTTTTTCTATCAATATAGATCCATAGATACTTATTTTATACTTTGGGTTTCTTTGACATACCCTGCGTGTACACATGTGTGTATATGTGCACACAAGTATGTGTGTTTGAACACTTTCTTTTTCCCAGTACAAGATGCTACAGGCCTGTCTTGTGTATTAACTACTGAGGTCTTAGAATCAGTATTTCTTCAAGGATCCATCCTATTGTCAATTGATATTAGAAACCAAGATCTGAGCACTGTCTATGCTTATTGCTCCTGGGTGTCATTGTTTCTAGGCCCTCTTAGTTGACAGAGCAAGGGAAGAAAGCAAATGTGCGCCTATATTAACCCATGTGTCGTCATTTATCTATTAATATTTCTGTCTTTAACCATCTGAATCAATATTGAGCTAAGAGCTCATACTTACATCACCAACTCTAATCCATTACCACATGGTTCATTTGAGCCTCCTCTCCTTGCTTATCTATAAACTTCAACAGTGGAAAACCAGGCTCCACCATCTTCCATCAATTTAATTGTTCAATACCACTATACATACGTAGTTGCATTAGAATTATTAATACATATGTGTATGGGAAATAGCTTTATCAACTAGAGTACATTGGTTATTGACAGTACTTTTGCCTTTATTCTTATAAACTCTACTTAGGACAGCAATTTTTACTTCACTCTTTAGTGAGGTTATTTCATATTTTAAATACTGCATTTTCTCACTCATATATGGGAGAGCTAAACAAAAGTTAAGCTTATAGAAGTAGAGAGTAGAATTATGGTTACTAGATGCTGGGAAGGGGAGAGACAGAGGGGACAGGGAGAAGTTGGTTAACAAATACAAAATGACAGCTAGATAGAGAAAATAAATTCTAGTGATCTACAATAGTGCTAGGCATCTATAATTAACAATAATTATTGTATTATCTCATATGGATAGAGGAGAGGAACTCAAATGCTCTCATCACAAAAAATATATATTTTTATAATGATGAATATATTAATTACTCTGATTTGATTATCAAACATTGTGTACATATGTTGAAATAGAACTCTATACCCATAAATATGTACAGTCAATACATGTCAATTGAAATCAATAAATTAAACAAAAAGAAAAGAAAACAAAAATTTATCTAGATTGTTTTTCACATCTTCATTCCATTCTGGGATCCCTTAAACTTCTAAATAATATTTTAAAATTTGCGTACATTCAAGCCTATCCTTTGTGTTACAAAGTTCATAAGGTTTAACAAATGAATACTGACATGTATTTAACATTACATTATGTAGCTTTTTCAGATATGCATTTAAAGTTCCTTGATGTCTTTTTGTGGTTTGTTAGGTCATTTTGTTTTACTGCTGACTAATATCCCATGGCATGAATGTGCCACAGTTTGCTTATCCATTCACCCGTTGAAGGACTTTTTGCTTGCTATCAGTTTTTTGCAATTAAAAATTAAAGCTACTATAAACATTTGTGTTCAGGCTTTTACGTGAACATAAGTTTTCAACTCATGTGCATAAATTCTGAGCAGCATGATTGCTGAGTCATATGGGATGACTATGTTTAGCTTTGTAAAAAACTGCCAAATTACTTTCTGAAGTGTCTGTACCATTTTGCATTCCCACCAGCAGTGAATAAGAGTTCCTGTTGTCCCACATCCTCATCAGCATTTTGTATTGTCAGTTTTTGGATATGAGTCATTCTAATAGATATGTAGTTGTATCTTATTGTTATTTTAACTTGCAACTTCAAATGATGTTGAATATTTTTATACACTTATTCACCATTTCTGTATCTTTCTTGGTGAGATGACTAGTCATATATTTTGCCCATTTCTAAGTTGGGTTGTGTGTTTTCTTATGGTTGAATTGTAAGAGTTCTTTGTATATTTTGGATAAAAGTCCTTTATCATATATGTGTTTTACAAATACTTGTGTGAGTCTGTTTCTGGACTTTATATTCTGTTCTATTGATTTAGGTGTCTATACTTCTATCAATATATCACTGTGTTGATAATTGCAGTTTTCTAATAAATCTTGAAATCTAGTAATATGACTCCTCTAACTTTTTTTTTTCTTTTTCAGCTTTGATTTTTATTCTTAGTTTTCCCCTTTCTATGTAAACTTTAGAATTAATTGCCAATGTTTATAAAATGGGTACCTGAGATATTATTTAGTATTGCATTGAATTTATAGATCAAGTTGTGAAGAATTTACAGCTTAACAAGTTAAATTTTCCCATCTATGGACATAGAATATACCTCCCCATTTATTTAGATCTCTTATTCCTTGCTCCATGGTGTTGTAGTTTTCCACATATAAAACGTATGTATTTTGTTAAACTTATACGTATATATTTTATATTTTTGGTGCCATCTAAGCGATATTTATTTATTTTTTATTTTTTATTATACATACATGTAGGGTGTAACGTTGATTTTCAATAATTGTGTAGAATGTGTGGTGGTTAGATCAGTATAGTTAGCTTATTTATCACTACAATACACAATCATTCTTTGTGTCCATTGACCAATTCCTCATTAGCCCCCTTCCCTCCCCCCGTCCTCTCCCCTTTTCACCTCTAGTTTTCTAAAAGTTCAACGTATTAGTATTAATGTGATTGTTCTTTCTCTCTCTCTCTCTCTCTCTCTCTCTTTATTGTTCATTTGTTTGTTTATGGATTCAGCTCAATTTCCAATTGTTCATTGCTAGTACATAGGGAAGGAATTAATCTTGAACCCTCGGAATTTGCTATACGTACTTTTTAGTTCCAAAAGATTTTATTTTAGACTTTTTGGGTTTTGATGCACAGATAATTGTGACATCTGTGAACAGAAACAGTTTTTTTTTTTTTCCTTCTCAATCTGCATGCATTTTTTTACTTTTGATTGTCTACCGTACTGACTAAAATTTCCAACATGATGGTGAATAGGAGTGATGAGAAATGAAAACGTTGCCTTTTTCTTGATTTTAGGGTGGAAGTGTCCAATTTCTCCCATTAAGTTTGATTTTTGCATATGTTCTTTACTAAGTTGAGTAAATTTACCTCTATTCCTAGTTTCTGATTTTTTAAAAAAATCATTAATGCTGTTGAATTTTGTAAAATAGTTTTTCTATATCAATTGTTATCAAATATGATTTTTCCTCTTTATCTTTTTGATGAGGTGGATTTTCCTGATGATTTTTAAATATTGAACCAGCTTTACCTGCCTGTAATGCTTATTCTTATTTCTATATAAGTTAAGAATTTCTCCCCATTTACCTTCTTCGTATCTTCCTACATTTTGTATTTCTACAGTTTGAATACGATATGCCTAGATTTAGATCTTTTGTTATTTATCCTGCTTGGTATTCTGTGAGATACCTAGATCTGTGGTTTGGTGTTTGTTGTTAATTTTGGAAAATTCTCAGCCATTATTGCTTCAAATATGTCTTCTCCATTTTCTGTTTTTCTTCTTCTGGTATTACATGTTACGCTTTTTGAAAATAAGGTTCTTAAATGTTTTCTTTTTTCCCTTTTTAAATTTTTAAAAAATTTTTCTATTTCAGTTTGGGAAGTTTCTTTTGACATATCTTCAAGTCTACTGATGATCCCATGAAGAGACAGTCTTCATTCATGTTAACATGCTTTTCATTTCTATTATTTATTTTGGATTCTTGTTTATAGTTTCCAATTCTGATTACATTACCCATACTGTCTATTACTTTTTTTTTCCCCATTAAAGCCTTCAACATATTAATCATTGTTTTTTTTAAGCTGTCTGTCTAATATTTCAAAGTCTGCGTGGTATCTGAGTCTGAGTCTGGTTCTGATGCTTACTTGGACTCTTTATATGTGTTTTTCCTTATTTTTTAGCATGCCTTGTAATTTTTTTTTTTTTTTTTGAAGCCAGACACAATAGATTAAACTGAGGTAAATAAGCCTCTAGTGTGAGATTACATGTTAATCTGGCTAGGAGTTGGGATTTATTTAAAATTTCCTTTAGGGCCGACCCCGTGGCGCACTCGGGAGAGTGCAGCGCTGGGCGCGCAGCAGTGCTCCCGCCGCGGGTTCGGATCCTATATAAGGATGGCCGGTGCGCTCACTGGCTGAGCGCAGTGCGGCCAGTCCCAAAAAGACAAAAAATAGAAATAAAAATAAAATTTCCTTTATCTGTAGGTTCCAGAGGCTTCAGTTTTCTCTCACATCATTAGTTTGTCATCTCTGTTGTTATTGGGTTTCCTTAAGAACTCCTCTTAAGTGGCTAATTCCCCTTGCAGCTCTTTCATCTGTGATCCAGGGCTGTAATACTGGAATCCTTTTGGTGTGGTGATAAAATATAGGGGAGGGGAAGTGTTTTACAATCTTATAATTTAATACCAGTCTTTGGGTTGTCACTAGGGCTGTGACTTTCACAAGTGTTTCCCGAGTTTCTTCTTCTTTTTAGGTTGAGACAGGCTGTCTAGAGGGGACTGTAGTAAAAGAAATGCCCTTCTTCCATGGCTTTGTGAAAAGTCTTGATAGTATATTTTCTCTTGCAAACATAGGCCTTTTTTCGGAGAAGACTCTGGAGGTAATTCCCAAGGATTGCTCTTCCTCTTCCCTTGCCAGTGCCAGAGGAGATCTTCCCTGTGAGGATCTGGTGGGATTACTGCAGGAAAAGGCCATGAATGTGTGAGGCCCTTCTAAGACCCAAAGGTTTCTCACTCTCAGGTTAGGCCACACTCAGACTCCTTCGATTTTTTTAAATTGCCATAGATGTGTTTCTACAAGTCTGTATCTCCAGCGGCTTCTGTTTCACATAAGCAGATCTTGGCTATATCTCTCTGAAGTCTCCCGTCTCTCCAGATTTTGGTGTAACATTTTTCCCTGAAATCTCAGTTTTCTAATGGTTCCACAAAAAATGGCATTTATCTTCAGTTTGTTTTGCTTTTACTGTTTGTAAGGATGGACATGTCGGCTTCCAAGCTCTTTACATGGTGGAAGTGAAACTGAAAAATCTCATTGCCTATTTACATTTTTTAAAAAAAGCATTTAGATATGTTTTTCTTTGTGCTTTTAAAATATTTTTCTCTGTTCTGATGGCATTGGCTGAAGGAATATTCTTCTTGGTGATTTCCAGCATCCTTATTTAAAGACAGAATATTGCGTTAACGGCTTTCTGCATGATTCTGAGTCGAACAGGGCTATTTGCATTGTTTTGTGATGTTCAGCCCAGATTTTTCCTTCTCCCTTACGCATTTCTTCTCTCCTTTTATTCTCCACCTCGTAGATCTGCTTTCTCCCCCATGTAAATCTAAGGATTCCTTTTTTTCTGACTGCCACAAAGACACAGAAATTTCCCTTCTTACACAGAATACTGAAGCAAACTTGAGGGAGAGAAAGACAAGATGAGGGCAATCTGAAAGACTTATAATTTAATTAAGAGACTGAGTCATATAAAAGATTTAAGCCAAGACTAACATGCAGATGAAATTCGAAGTGACAAAATATTTAAACTAAAAAGGAGAGTGATTACACTGGAACCAAATATTTTAATTTGGCAAGTCTAATCTGTCTCTTCTACCCAGTGGGTTGCAAGCCCATAAGGAAGATTACAGGTTTAGGGAATAAAAAATTAAATAAATCTATTCAAGTATAGAGTAGGTATATTATTTTATCTAATACATAAATTACTACTTACGTATATGTATCTTTGTCTCAAATGTAAAATTATGTCTTTTTCAGAAGATTACTGCCCCTTTTACATATCATATTTTCTGATTTTTAATTCTAAAGCAGTATTTATTAAAAGGTAAATTGAAATAGTTTTTCTATGGTAAATAATTAGTACTATCAGCTTTTAAACAGGTTTAATTTTATTTAGCATGAAAAAGGTCTACCATATCACTGACAGATCATGACTATATAAGCAATTTATTACTAAATATTTTGGATTTAAAACAGCATTCTTTGAAGTAAGCAAATATTTGCAAATATAGCCTCTATTCATGGAGGAAAGATGATTTTAAAAAGCATCCTCTTCTTGATTATGGTTAGTTCAACCTTTTTCCTATATGTACACAAGGTGGGTTAGTGGAAACTAAAAAGTTAAAACCTAGGTTTCTGTACAGTAATTTTTTGTAGCTGTGAATGCCCAGGAGGTAAAACAGATTTTTGTATATAAAGGTGAATGGGTTGCAGGAAAGAACAGAACAAATCATCTCATCAGATGAATCTGATTTAAGATAAAGAACACTTTGGGTAGTATGGACATTTTCACTATGTTGATTCTTCCAATCCAAGAGCATGGAATATCTTTCCATCTTCTTGTATCCTCTCTAATTTCTCTCAGCAGTGGTTTGTAGTTCTCATTATAGAGATTTTTCACATCCTTGGTTAACTCAATTCCTAAGTATTTTATTTTTTTTGGTGGCTATTGTAAATGGGCAGGCTTTCTTGATTTCTCCTTCTGCATGTTCACTACTGGAGAAAAGAAATGCTACTGATTTTTGTGTGTTGATTTTGTATCCTGTTACTGTGCTGAAATCATTTATCAATTCCAACAGTTTTTTTGTAGAGGTTTTAGGCTGTTCGATATATAGGATCATGTCATCTGCAAACAGGGACAGTTTGACTTCATCTTTTCCAATCTGGATGCCCTTTATTTCCTTCTCTTCTCTGATTGCTCTGGCTAGTACTTCCAACACTATGTTGAATAGGAGTGGTGAGAGTGTGAGTGGCTACGGAAAATGTGGTACATCTACACAATGGAATACTACTCAGCTATAAAAACGAATGAAATACTGCCATTTGCAACAACATGGATGGACCTTGAGAGAATTATATTAAGTGAAACAAGTCAGGCACAGAAAGAGAAATACCACATGTTCTCACTTATTGGAGGGAGCTAAAAATTAATATATAAATTCACACACACACACACACACACACACACACATAAACCGGGGGGGGGGGGGAGAAGATATAACAACCACAATAATTTGAAGTTGATACGACAAGCAAACAGAAAGGTCATTGTTGGGGGGGGGGAGGGAGAAGGGAGGGAGGTTTTGGTGATGGGGAGCAATAATCAGCTACAATGTATATCGACAAAATAAAATTAAAAAAAAAAAAAGAAAAAAAAAAAAGAACACTGAGCTGAAATTCAAAGACTTCAATTATAAAACAGCTGTTACGGAACATGCTATATGAACAGGAACAGGTCACATACTACCTTGGCTTTATATCCTCCACTATAAAATAAATTTGGACTATATAAAATTATATAATAATCAAGTGGTTTCAGCTTAGACTATTAAAGGACTCAGGAAAAACATTGCTTCAATTCTAACAAAAAGAAGAAGGCAAATAGTGTAAAAAATCATGTTTTTTAGAGTCCATCAGAGACCTGAGATGGCAAGGTAATGTAAAGATATACATTCAAAGGGTTTCAAGCTCCTCTAACAGAGAGTAGTAATACACACGAACTAATTTGTCTTTGAAATAACAATGGGGGGGATGTGGTAACCACAACTTAGGTGGATAAGAAAAAAAAGTAAACACAATTTTAACAAATTTTTAAAGGCCAAGTATGGCTGGTGTGACAATTAAAATCTCTTGGAGCCCCAGACACAAAAGAAATCTGTACTTACTTGTCATGAGAAAGATTGGGTGGCTTCTTAGACGTAAGAAACCCTTTCTTTGTTGCAAGCGTATCAGCTCTTCTAAAATTTGAGTTTCATAGAATCCTGCCTATAGTCAGGACACTGCATATGTATAATATATTGACTATCTGCAGCTGAGAAGCACAGAAAATCTGCTTGAACTGTGAATCCTGCACTGAGTAGAATACAGAGAGTGGCTACTTCTGGAAAAGGAACAGAATAACTGTCTATTCCCTGTACCCTCCACTGAGTGTGATTCAGAGGTTATCTGCTATTGGGGAAAGGACAAGAATGATTAGAGAACCCTTCCTCTAAGGTAAAGGCACACAGAACTTACCTAAATATAAGACCAGAGCAGGAACTTAAGAGCCCCTCTTTGAACTCTAGTTACTTAGAATGTTACATTCTTGTTTCAAGTAACAGAAAAGAGATGTCTTTCAGTGGGGAAGGTGTGTGAACACTGAGAATCCCCCTATGTGGCACAGACAATCAGGGTCTGTTGAAATCTGAGGGTAAAGCAGAACTGTGAGAAACTCTTCAGTACTGCAAGCCTTATACTAAGTGGTCTACCAAAAGAAAATTGGAAGCACCAAATGAAAATCAAGAGATAACAAAGATCAAACACAGGTTAACTACAAAATAAATAAACAACCCCTATTCCTTATGACTTGACCAAAAAAATGGGGTTTAGTATGCTCACTTCATGATTTAAATTCCAATTGTTACAGTATCTTACAATGACTGGCATTCATTTGTGAAAAAAAAATATGTTATGCACTGAAAAATCTAGAAGATGTAATCCACCATCAAGAGATAAAATACTCAGTAGAAACACAGACAGCATAGAAAATAAATTTTTGGTTTTAACAAATTCCCACAAAGACAGCTCAGCCCAGATGACTTGACTGGTTAATTTCATCAAGCATGTAATGAGAACATAATAAAAACTGAGGAGGAAAGTATACTCCAACTCATTTTATTGGGTCACTTTGATGGCAAAACAAATAAAAACATTAGAATAAAAGAAAATTACAGACTAATATCTCTCATGAACATAGAATATTAGCAAATCAATCCAGCAATACATAAAAAGGATAATACACTGTGATCAAATGAATTTTATCCTAGGAATTTGAGGTTGGATTTCATATGAAAGAAAACTTATGTTATTAAGTACATTAAGATATAAAAGAAGAAAACACAAATAACTTTAAAACATTAAGAGAAAGCATTTGGCAAAAATACAACACACATTTGTAATATGAAAAGTTCAATAAACCTGAATAGAAAGAAATTTCTCAATCTTATAAATAATATTTATGAAAAACCTAGAGCTGATATCATAGAGTACCATAAAATATTGAATGTTTTCTTCTGAAATTATGGACAAGATCAAAACAAGATCTAAATAAATTGTGAGATATGCAATAGAACTTTGATCTTAATATTGGGTATGCTTAAATGTTAGTTTTCTTTAAATTATCTATACATTCAGTGCAATCTCCATCAAAATGTCAGCAGGTATTTTGCAGAAATTTACAAGCTCATTTGAAAATGTATCTGGAAAGGCAAATAACCTAGATTAGCCAAAATGATCTTAAAAATAAAAAAAGAGACTTCTGCAGGAGTTACACTAACTGATGTCAAGACTTACTTTACATCTATAACAATAAAGACTGTGATATAGGTGACAGCATAGAAAAAAAAATCAGTAGAACAGAATAAAGAATCCAGAATTAACATACAGATATGGTCCAGTCCAAATTTCAACAAGGTTGCAAGAGCATTTCAAAGAGGAAAGAGAAATTTCTTTAATAACTGATGGTAGAAAAACTGGATAGCCATATGGATAAAATAAAACTTGATTCCTAACTAATTATTCATGCTGTCAATATTAGATGGATTGTAGACCTAAATGTAAAATAAATGAACAAACAAACAGACAGACAGACAGACAAACAAACAAACAAACAATAAAAGTTACTAGAAGAAAATTTAGAAGGACATCTCACTAAATTGGGTTAGGCAAAGATTTGTTAGAGAGGACAAAAGATATAGTATAAACAAAAGAACAATTAATAAATTGGATGAGTTCAACTTATTAATTCACAATTGCTCATTTTTTACCCTCTGATATGTCTTGGCCAAACTTTCCTCCACTGCTTGTCTCTAGCCTAAGAAAACACTAAAAGAAGGAACATAGCCCCTTATCAGCTAATTCCAAGAACTGGCTGAACACAGAAACACATTTTTTGTCAGATGCTGCTGGTCATTTCCCCTTACTTCCTGCTTACCCCTCCATATAAAAAAGAAGTGCTTTTCTGTTCAGTTCTGAGACCCTTACAGATTTCAGAGATCAGAGAGTTCCTATTTCAACAATCTTTATCTGAATAAAGTTTCTCTATCTAAAGTTGGATTTGCTTTTACTTGATTCTATTTTCCTAAAAATTATGTTGTAAAAATGAAAGATAATCTACAGCTTGGGAAAAATATTTGCAAAATACACACTTGATAAGAAATTTTAATCCACAAAATTTACAGAATTCCTATAACTCAATAATAAAAACGTAATCTAATAAAAATTAGCAAAATCTTTGAACAGACACCTCTCAAAAAAGATAAATGGCAAAAAGCATGTGAAAATATTATCAACATTATCAGACATAAGTAATTTCATTTTAATTTATCTTAAATTAAAATAAAAATGAGATATTGCTGTATACTTCCTGAATAGCTAAAATTAAATGGAAGGACATTACCAGATGTTGGAGAGAATCTGTAGCAACTGGACCTCTTATACATTGCTGGTCGAATTGTAAAATGGTTTGTTATTTTTCTTTTGCTGCTGTAACAAACTATTTCCACTTGCTGGCTTAAAATAACAAAAATGTATTATCATACAATTCCATAGGTCAGAGATCTGACATGGTTCTCACCAAACTAAAATCAATGTGTTAGCATGGCTGTAATACTTTCTGGAGAACCTAAGAGAAATTCCGATTCATTTCTTATTCAGGTTGTGGGAAGAATTCAGTTCCATGTGGATTAGGACTAAGGTCACCATTTTCTTGCTGGGTATGGGCTGAGAGCTATTCTCAGCTTCTAGAAGCGATTCACACTTCTCACTATGCGGTCCCCTTCCTCTACCTTCAAATCCAGCAACAGTGGTACAAGTTCTTCTCATACTTCTAATCTGTACAGCTTCTCTTTTATTGTTACATTTCTGACCCACTCTCTGTCATTCTCTTCTACTTTTATGGACTCACAGTACTAGACTAGATCCATCTGGACAATACTGAATAATCTATCTCGAGATATGAAAACTTAATCACATCTATAAAGCCCCATTTACCATATAAGGATTAGGTTCTGTACATTGTTGAGGAGGTTTTATTCTGCATACCACAAAATGTACAATCACATTGAAAAAATCAGTTACTTTCTTAAGAAGTTGAAACTACATCTGTCTTATTACCCAGAAATTCTGCTTCTAAGTATATAACCAAAGGAAAAAAAAAAAAAACATGTGCACAAGAAACCTGTTACAAAAATATTCACAAAAGTTTTATTTATGCTAAAACTTGAAAGATTCCAAGTGTCCATCAACATGAGGATGGAGAAAAAATTGTGGTATATGCATCAATAAAAAGAACAGAATTATGATAAATAAAACATAAATGAACCTTCAAATACCATGCTGAGTGAAAGAAATAGGACACAGAAATGTGCATGCTCTATTATCCCATTAATAAGAAATTGAAGAAAAGACAAAATTAGCCTTGGTGAGGAAAATCATCTGGGAGGAGGATTGCCTAGGGAGAGGAATGAGATGTGTTGTGTCTTCATATTTTCATCAAAATGGAATGAATGTGCCTTCATATTATTCATCAACACTGATTGCATGGTACACTTAAGATCCAGTAATTTCACTGGATGGAAGTCATACACGCATTCATACCCAGAATATATAAGGAACTCAAACAACTAAACAGTAAAAAAAAAAAATAAGTAATCTGATTAAAAAATGGGCAAAGGACCAAAATAGGCATTTCTCAAAAGAAGACATACAAATGGCCAACAGATACATGAAAAAAATGTTCTGCATCACTAAGCATCCGGGAAATGCAAATCAAAACCACACTAAGATATCATTGCACCCCAGTTAGACTGGCTATTATCAAAAAGACAGAGACTAACAAATGCTGGTGAGGTTGTGGAGAAAGGGGGACCCACCTACATTGTTTGAGGGACTGTAAATTGTTACAGCCATTATGGAAAATGGTATAGAGTTTCCTCCAACAACTGCAGATAGAAGTTCCATATAATCCAGATCCAGCAATTCCACTGCTGGGTATATACCCAAAGGAATGAAAATTATCGTGCTCAAAGGATACCTATACTTCCATGTTTATTGCAGCTCTGTTTACAACAGCCAAGAGTTGGAACCAACTTAAATGTCCATCAACAGACAACTGGATGAAGAAAATGTGGTAAAAAAAGAATGAAATTCTGCCATTCACAGGAACATGGATGAACTTAGAGAAAATTATGTTGGGTGAAATAAGCCAGGCACAGAAAGAGAAACACTGCATTTCCTCACTTGTAAGTGAGAACTAAAAATAATAATAATAATAATAATAATAATAATAATAATAATAATAATAATAAAAAAGAAAGGTATACAACTGTAATAATTCATTGAGCTTACAAAAGGAAATAACAGAACTGAGGCCCCGCCAGAGGTCAGAAAGGGGTGGGGGAAGGGAATTAGGGAGAAATTGTAAAGGGCCACAAAAGACGATTATATTGGGTAATGTTAAATACATAATTATTTTGATTTGAGCATCATGTATCTCACACAGGTTTGGATATTCAACAGGGTACCCCATAGATACGGACATCAATTACTTTTCAACAATTCAAAAAATAAATAGGACTTTTGAACTCTAAGATTCTCCTATTCTATAAAGGGTAACTTGTTCTTCAACTTGTCCCTTTTAAAAATGAAACAAAGATATAAAAAACTAAACCTATTCAATTTCTCAGTTTTCTTAGATGTTTACAAATCTCCTTTTTCATGCAAGAAGATCAGCAAATTTTTAATCCATATACTACACTATGAACAATTTCTGAGCTTTTCTTTTTGAGTTCTGTCATTTTAATAGCCAAGATGATAACTAGTGAATGTTTTTGAGGACAAAAATAATCATTTCAATTTGAGAGATTTAGTATCAAAACAACTCAGATAAAGAAGTTACATATTATTCCACAGATGACAATTCACCAACAGCTTTCAATATTGCCAGCCCATCTAAACACTGATATGATTCAGAGAAATGTCTCTGATTTTAACGACTTTCATGTACTGCTGTTCCAAAACTGTTGAAAACAACACAAGGAATTGCTATGACAAGTTGGGGGAGGGAGGGAAGTTGGGGATAGGGACATAGCTTTCTTTTTGCAAACATTTTCCACAGTGGAATATGACTTAGAGAAAGACAACTCATAGGTTAGAAACTTCCACATGAATAACAAATGTGGAGCTGGCAAGAAATGACTATCTTTTCTGAGGCATAATGAGTTTGGGCAGCAATTTCCTCAAAGAAAGTTGGTTAATTACATTAGAAAACCTCTTGTTCAGTGCAAAGACAATACTTGGTCCATAAACTGAAAAGATTGGATAAATGAGGAATCTCGTAGTATTATAAATGGCACAAACATTTTAACTTAAAATATAAAAATATATGTTTATTCATACATGTTTTTCTATAAAGCCAAGGTATTTTCACTGATTATGGGCTGTACAATTAGAGTTTGGTCTGTTTTTATTCTTTAGATCTTGACCAAATTTCTTTTTATTCTTTAAAGTTACACTCAAATATTTAATAAACCTAAATGCAGAATCTTCCTAGATTTTTAATAAATATTCCTACAACTATTCTCCAGCATTTTTTGTTGCTTAATTCTGTTTAGTTTCTCCAAATCATTCATTTAAGTGGAAACAATATTTCTACTTCTGCACCCATATCTTAATGTATTACTTACTAATACTAAGTACAAGTGGCAGGAGTGGGTTTGGGAACAAAGACAGCTTGTTTTCACCTAAACAGCTTATTCAGCTTACCAGTGGGGAGAAGTATAGAGGTATCTTGGAGCATAACCTATTAGTTACACATATTCAGTAGAATATGGGCATCTATTAATATGCTTCTTGGGGAGAACAGTAATTTTGATATATTTGTTAAGAGGAGGTTGATTAAGAAAATTTCTACTGAAATAATAATCAACATAATTATGCACAGCTACTAGGAATGCCACAAGTCTAGACTTTTTCATTTGCCCTAAATCTGCTTTCTTTCCTGACTCATTATATTATACTTAATTATGCCCCTGTCCTTTCAGGAACCCAAATCAGAAATACAGAAACCACCTGTAACTTTTATACTTGCTCATTTCTGATTTCTGGTGATCCATCAATCAGAATTGACAGCCTGTACATTTCTATTTCAGCCAATTTCTGACCAGTATTCTTTCTGCAGAATAACACATATACACACATACACAAACATACATACAATGCATAATTCATAGATGATTGCTAGTTAATATTATTGTTAAAAAACAGAATAATTTACAAGTCATAACCACACTGGGAGTAAGTTAAATTGTTCTACATGTCTTGGAATACAAGATCAATCAGACATTTAAGAAGATTCACAGACACACACACACACACACACACACACACACACACACACACACACACCCTTAGTACCTCCTGTAAGGTAGCATATTATACTTGGCTTTACTTTGTGGTACACAGAAACAACTGTTTATGCTGTAGATTTTATTTCGATTACATTGTGCTGTTAATGTTAAAAACTTGATAGTCATCATGAAAGAATATTAGACATTTAAACAACAAAGCTGCATTCTTCAAGTCTTCAGGCTGATACCTCAACCCCAGCACTAAGTCTCCACCACTACATCCTCTCATTTATTCTTTCACACCCATATACAAGTAAAATATTGGCTTCTGCTGTCTGCATTCACACACGTTTTGAATAAGAAGCTTGTGCCTCACTGCACTTAACTCAACTGAAATAAGAATAAATATTCTAGTAGTTGGGATGCTCTCTCTCTACATTTGTTCTTGATGGGGTTGAAGAGATGGTGAAGCATTCCCCACACAAAATACTCAGAAAATAAATACACATAGTCTATAATGTGGAGGAAAAAGTTGCCTTTCATAACAAACAGTCATATTTAAATTGAGATTAGATTTGGGAATACAGTAACAGGAAAAAGATAGCTAGAGGAAAATTGTTACAGTGGTAAATATTTGGAGCAAAAATGTAAACAAGGAATTACTATCAGCTGGCAAAAGGAGAAAATAATGATATTATGAAGCATATCGAGGAGTTTAAGGTCAAGATAACCTTTAACATTGCCTGTATCTCTCACCCATTAAAACACTCATGTATATTTCCAGTGATGAGGGTAAGGAGAGAAAATTTTTCAGTGATACCGAAAACTAAAGTTTAGTTTATGATGTAAGTGAATTGAAGATCATAACAGTAGCAACGAGTTAACAAATATCTATTCAGAAATTTTATCTCTTCTTTAGATAGGAATTCATAATCAGGAATTTTTAGATTTTCCATGTAACTTCTCACTGGAGAGAACTAGGCATAGGACAGCAGAATTTCACTCTCCTGGCAACAGAATTGCACAAGTGGAATGCCCAGTGGGCTCCAACTCTCTAACTGAGTCTACCAGCAGCCAAGTGTAAAAGAAACTTAGGGAGAAAGAAATAGAGCATCCTATTCATTGGTAAACATTATTTCCAGATGCATTTATTGTTATTCAATGATAAAAAAAGAAAAAAAAAATGGTAGGGAAAGGCAGGTATAAAAATTATGTAACTCAAGATAAAGGAGCCATATAATTAGAGAAGAGATAAAGGCTACCTCTGAAACATACTAAACACACAGCAAAGAAAGTTTTAGAAAATATCTGCTTCTGATATTCAGAGACATACTTGAAAATAGAAAGCTTGGATTTGAGGGTTCTGAACCTTACACTGACTGTCTAGGAACAAGAATAGCTCTGTTCCCGAAGACCTATAAGCCAAAGCTGGACAACTTGATGTAAATTTCAAGGGATAAGTTTCATGTGTGATGTGTGGGCCACACTGAGAGTTCACCAAAACACTTCATGCCATAACCAGAGACATTCAGATTGCAAACAAGGATAAATTGCCAACTTCATGCTGTGGACAGCTCTGTTCCCCAAGACCACCAGAACAACACTTGATATTAAAATTAGACACTTGCCCCTCAATTTTTTCCTTACTTATGCTTTCCTCTTTCACATGTAAAGATGATGCTATAGTTAAAATTTCAAAATAAGTATCTTCTGTGGGTAACTTGCAAATTGTCACTCCCTGCTTCAACCTAGTAATGGGGTGCTAGATCACCTACTTAACTGAACAGGGAGAAATCTGTGCAGTTGCTAACACTTCTTGTTGCACATGGATAAATACATCAAGCATTGTACAGACTCAGTTACAAAAGATTAATAAACAGGTCACTTGGTTAAAACAGGTAGACTCCTCATCTGACAAGTTCTTTGATCTGTTCGATTTTTGTTGGTTTGGTTAATGGGGAACCTAGCTAAGAAGCATACTCCAAACTCTTGGTATTATCCTCTGGATAGCAATAATAGTAACCTCCCTGGTGCATTGTATCTTTCAAGTTTTAAATGTTTTTGTGCAACCATCCGTAGAATGTCAAATGATCTCTTGTCAAATGGTCAAATGAGCTGAAAAGCAAAGAAGTGCATGATAATGAAGACACCTTACTTAACCTGTGAATGGCATGCTGAGACCAGGAATCCAGAATGATGGAAACTAAGAGTGTTGCTAATGCCTTAGTTTTGGTCACTACGGTGACAGCATGACCAAAAGGAGGGAATTGTTAAATAAAAGTTATAGGAGGCCATTGTTTTGGACTAAGTTCCTGCACTATGTCCCAAAAGACCAGACGAAAAATCAAAATGGAGTCACCCCTGCTAAATACCATAGCACTTAGGCTGTGGTCTGAACTTCTGAGAAGTCAGGAGAAAGGTAACAGTCAATTTCCAGAGCAGGCCAGTTTAAACCTTCAATAGCTATGATAATGAAGTTCCCTCTGATTTAGTCCTTCCACAGAGGCATCCTGAAGTAACCTGATGTTATTTTCTGTTGTCCTGTTTTCCAGTCCCCACCTTACAAGGAAAGTGACTTTGAAATAACCAATCTGTTTTTTTGTTCTTTGTTTCTGTTTTTTTGTTTAATCTAAAATAAATCTAAAAAGAAAAAAACTTCCTCTGCTAGGCTCATTAAGACACTTATTCTATTTTATGGAATAATGTGTTGCCTGATTCTAGAATCTCAATAAAACCAACTGAGATCTTCAACTAAAAAACAAACTAAACCAAACAAAACAGTACACCTGCTGTATAGGGCACTTACCATGAATGGAGCTTGTAGGACTGGAAGTTGCTCTGGGTGAGTCAGTGAATGAGCAGTAAGTGAATGTGAAGGCTTAGGATGTTACTGTATACTAGTAGACTTTATAAAAGTTATAAAGTCTATGTTGGCTACTATATCACTAGGTCATAGGAATTTTTCACTCCATTATAATCTCATGGAGCTACCATCTTATATGGGGTACATTGTTGACTAAAATGTTGTCATATGGTGCATGACTGTATAATGCGACTGTATATTATGAGGCTACTTAAAAAGTTCATGAGAACATTTATATTATCTTTTAATTCTATTTTTCCATGAACTGTTTGAAGTCACATATATACACAAGAACTTGAAAAATTATATACACACATAGTTAGAAATAAATGAAATTGCAGTTACTCTACAATGTTAGTCATTAACAAATAATAGAGAAATTTCCAGTAAATTTTGGATTAAAAAGTTTAATTTTCCAAAAATTCTATATAGAACTAAATTTTCTTTCATATATGAAAACAAAAAATTTCACATATGAAAAATTTCAGAAAATGTATCACTTATAAACACTTCTAGAGAAAAACATAATGAATACATATTTAACTTTAATAAAATATCAAGCAAAATTGATAAAAACAAGGAATGTGTCACTGTATAAAAGAATATCAGACAACAAATATATTAAATATAAAGCACTAGATGAAAATTAATATTGTAAATATTTATCATAAAAATTGAATATAAATGCTAATAAATAACAAAAAAATACACAATTAATGCTAATAAGGAGTAGTCCATAAATAAAAATTAATTTTGCATAGACAACATAGGTTAGACTTGGAACAAGAAAATAAATAGTTGTAATTGATCTTGACGTTTATTTTAAAAAATGAATCAAATACTATTTTGAAGATTATAGAAACCCACTAGCAGAATTAAAAAGGACAATTACCTTTCACATTATTATAGAAGATAAAAAGCAAGTACATGTATACTGCATGACTAATGAGAGGAAACAAAAGCAACAGAAAAGGAACAGAGAAAACAAAACTGAGATCTAAAACAAAGTGACAGAATTAAGGCTGCACATAACAGTGATAACAATAAAGGAAATTGCTCTAAACTATTCTGTTATTTGGAAGCAAATACTCTCAGGAAGAATTACAAAACTAAATCAAATTTTAAAACATCTAAAAACATTACATAGAAACATTTCAAAGAAAAGGATGGGTGAAAGTTTGTCATGCACGAGCAAACAGAAAGCAATTGGGCATGCAAATGCTGATACCAAACAAGAAAGAATTTAAGGCAAAGAGCATTAGCTAAAATTAATAGGTTCTTTTTATAATTCTAAAATTGACACTCAAGGGTGCAAATCAAATAGTGTTAAATCCTTGTGCATTGAGAAATATAATATCAAAACATATAAACTAAAAGCTTAGAAATAGAACAGTAAATTGATAATAGATCACACAGATAAAATATGTAAAATAAACAGATATAATATTGTATAGTATATTAATACTTGAATTAATATGTATCAATCAAACTTTTACAGGGCCTAAGACATTAGTGTAAATACCTATGTAATATTTGAGGAAAAAAATACCCTTATTTGACCAAAAAGACCCACTAATTCTAAAACTATGAATAATTTATAATTTTTATACTAAAATATTTCAAGGATAAAATCTAAAAATAAAATTTAAAGTAACTATAAAAAGAAAAACAATATTAAAAAATGAACAAAATATTGTTACAGATTAAGCTAATAGTTTGATAAGTAAAAGTTTTTATTTTTCATGATAAATAGATTAAAGAAATAAACTAAGTATAAGGCTTAAAAAGATTTTCTTAAGGGAGTATTAGGGAAGGTATGAAGAATTAGATAATTTGGATAAAGGCAAACAAGAAATAAAAGCTTGTAAAAAAGAAATCATGTAGATATTCTGAAAACTTGAAGATTGATTCTAAAACAATCAATAAACCAAATCAAACCAAACAAACAGATTTATTGTCTTTGTTCCCTTAAACCCCAGCTTCAAGTCATTTGTCTCCAGCCCCACAGGGGGTCCCAGTAATCACAGGCACAGATTATGTGAGGTATATATGAAACTTTGTTGGGCTCTTGATAAAAAGAAATGGTCCAGAAACCAGGCAGGTGATAGAATATTAGCATCATGGCAAAATAAATAAATTAATTAATTTTTAAAAAAGCAAGTCATGAAATGAAACTGGACTTCAAAAATCTGTGAACTCCCAAAGGATTAAAGTTCATCATAAGACTTGCATGACTTTTCCAGGTCATCCTGACTCCCAGAAGAAGAGAAAGAGTTGAATGGACAGTTCGAGTTTCCCTGCCTTTGAGGAAGAGAGAAAACAAAGAGGCTAGAGAGCAGAGATGGGGGAGCCTCAGCAGGAACCTGGCAACTCCACTGCTCCTGCACCACAATCTCATGGCCATAGACACTGTGCCAGCTGCCATTTCCTTGGAGATCTTAGTCTTGATGGCACTTCTACTATTTCACCCCACCAACAATGAATCAGCAAAGAAGAAACACACCCATGGAAAGGTGCCCAACATGCAGAGGAAGAAAGATAGGAGATAAATCAGAACATATGCTCACTAGAACATGAGTACTGAGGTAGGCACATAAAACTTAAGTTCAAAAAAAGATAAAAGTGATAAATAAAAGTGAAACATCCTCTACACGCACACACACAACTTTCTGAAACAGAAATTAAACGAAAAATATGACTTCTAATTGTATCAGTTAGAAATGTATTCAGCTGAAATTAACAGAAAATGTGGTTTACCAAGAAAAGTTTTCTTTTTCTCCCACAATGAGAAGTCATAAATTAAGTAGACAATGATTGATGCAGTCAGCACAGGATGTCATAAGTGTATGGAGCTTTCCCCCTTTCTCTGAACAAAGCTCTTGAATTTATAACTCTTGTCCTTGTGGTCTTAACATGATTCCTGCATCAATAAGCATCCAATCTATTGTCAGCTAGGGACAAATTGTGAAAGGAGCATGGAAGATAAGTTTATCCATTTTCATAAAGTTCCTGGACACCTCCTGAATCCAACAATGTCTACTTCTACATTATAGGCCAGTGTTGAGCCCCTTGACTACCTTAAATACAAGAGTTTCTAGGAAGGTGAACATTTGGTTACATTGCCAAACTATTTTAGTTCTGTAAGAAAGAAGAGAATATGTATTGGACAGGTAGTTAGAAGCTTCTGTCACACTAAATATGAAATGCAGAAAATAAATTGAAGAAGAGAGTGATCAGTATTAAAAACCAAGCGAGTGAAAGGTATATTTCAATTCACAGAGCAAATATGCAAAGAAATAGAAATCATGAGGCTACACACGTGAGGTTTTGAGAATATATTCAGAAGATATAAATCAGTGAGTTGTAGCAATGAATTAAAGAAAGGCAATAAATAAACTCATAAGAAAGGAACATTTTCATGAGTTGAAGAAATACCTTATTTTGCAGATTGAAATTTTTTACCTATTTCTAAGCAGAACAGAGGGATAAAGATATATGTTTAGCATATCTGAGAAATATTCCTGAACTCAGGCAAAGGAAATAAGTTGTTGACAAAGGAAAAAACAAACAAACAAACAAACAAACAAAAACATAATAGCATTGCTTCATAAAGTGAGAAAACTATTTGTTTTTAAAATGAGAAAAAGGAAACAAAATAAGAGAACTACTTAAAATTATATAAATAAATATTGATAATGCTTAGTTCAAAGAGAATATCATATACTTGTAAAAACAATAAACAAAAACACAAATATCGAATATAGAAACCTTCAGGATGCAGGAAAAAAGCTTTTCTTGGAGAAAAATATCTAGCTCCAAATGTCTGCATTATATAAAATTAAAATTAAAAAACAAAATAAAACAAAAACAAGTAGACTTAATAAGAAATTAGAAACAGAACCATAGGGGAAAAAGTCTAAATAGCTAAGAAGTTGGAGCAAATAAAAATAAAAGTTGAAGTTACTGACGTAAAATTAATTAAATATATGTACAGAAAAACATATTTTTATACTCCCAAGGGTAACTACTTAGAAAAAGAAATAAAAATATTTCAAATTAATAATTACAAATATTTAGAAATACTTAGGAAGATGTATTTAACAAGAAAGGCAACAAATAAATGTGAAGAATATTATAAAATAGTACTGAAACACATAGAACAAGGCTTGAACAAATGGAAAAGCATAGTATACTTTGTATTAAAATATAAAATGTTACAGATTTTTGATAATGAAATCTGGCAACATTGACTCAAAATAAATGTATAAATATAATTTGACCCAGAGATCCTATTCCTGAAGCCAGACCCAAAAGCTAAATGCAGCAGTAAATAAAAACATCTGTAAATCTATGCTTATTTCAGGTTTATTTATAGTGGAAAAAATATTGGAAACAAAATGAATGCCCATCAGTAGGGGAATGATGAAATTATGGTACATAGTAAAATATGTAGCCACTAAAACATTTAATTAGAGCTATGCTATATGACTCTATAGATGTGTGTGTGTATTTCTGACACACAGAGAATTATTCTGATATTTAGAGAAAGTAAAATTATTATTACTCATTTTCTTTTTGAAACTTTAGTCAAAGTACATAAACAAAATAGGAGAGAGGAGCAAACCAAGTACAAAAAGAGGATGAAAATTGTATGCATAGGATCACACAATGTACTTATGTCAAATTGTGTATATCTTTAAATTCCTAGATACATTAAATGATTCATTCTACAGCAATAATACAAAACTTTTTAAAAGGAGGTAAGTTAAATATAAAAACTATAATGATGCATAAGAAGAAAGATTTTTTAAAAAAGAATTCTGTGCATAATTGCTTTTTAAACCCAGTTGACATGAATAATTTCTTAGGGAAAATATATTTTATATTAGAAGAGACAGTAAAACTGAATGTAGCAACACTTAATTTGGTATTGAAATAATACTTATATAGTAATATAGTTACAGGAAGTTCATGGTATATTGATATAAAACATTCATTCTATCTCCTGGCAGTAATGTTTGGATACTTTAATCTCTTAAGGATTGGGTATTATATAAGCTGTCGCACAACACGTAGAACTGAGGAAAGCCATACAATTCATTTTATGAAATTATAATAACTGATATCAAAATCCCCCCCAAATAGCACAGAAAATCTCCAGTCAAATACCAATTTATATAGTTCAGCTCCATTTTGAAAGATTAATAGGCAAAAAGAAGAGCTTATCCCAGCAAAGAATGTATGGTCAATATGAGGCTATCTTTTAACGTAATGGCAATGGCTTGTGTTTATACACAGAAGAGCTAGCTATGGGATGCCACTACTTACCTTATCCCCTGTAGTAGAAATTCTTTTAGGGACAAAGCTGTTTTTACTAAAAGGTGTTTTGGCTAGAATGTAAATCCTCTGGTACCTGGGAAGATATTGGTGCCAAACCTTCTAGGGAAGAGAGAAGCCACTTTTAATTAGAGAGGAGACTTTTTATTTTTGTTATCTCTAAGACCAATTGTGGAGAAAGAGCATAAGAAATAAATGGGAAAGGAACGTAAAAAAAAAAGGGGAAGGAAATGATAGGCTGTTTTGCCTCCCGGTAACCTTACCACACCCTCTTTAATTGCTAAGTGTGAGTAAAAAATTTTTTTGAAAATGAGCAAAGATGCCAAACTTTGCATTTGTGTTGCTACAGTTTTAAACTTAGACACTGAGGGAAAAAGATGCAGCAACGAGAGAGAGAAAGATATAAAAGTAAACCTTGAAAATACAGGTTTATGTTATTGGCCAGATTTAACCACATCTGCTAAAGTTAAGGGAACCTCCCTGATATCTGGGTTGCATGTGGAAAACTATTTTATAATTTCTACAGATGTTAAGAAAGACATTAGACTGAATGTTTTAAAATTTGATTTACTTTTGCAATTCTTCCTGAGAGTATTTGCTTCCAAATGACAGAATAGTTTAGAGCAATTTCCTTTACTGTTATCACTGTTACATGCAGCCTTAATTCTGTCACTTTGTTTTATGATCTCAGTTTGTTTTTTTTTCTGTTCCTTTTCTGTTGCTCTATTTCCTTTCACTAGTCATGCAGTACATTTCTACTTGCTTTTTATCTTCTATGGTAATGTGACAGGTAATCGTCCTTTTTAATTGTAATAGTGTGTTTCTATAACTTTCAAAATAATATTTGACTCATTGTTTAAAATAAAAATTAGGACCAGTTTTAACTTTTTATTTTCTTGTTCCAAGTCTAACCTTTATCGTCTTTGCAAAATTTATTTTAATGTATGGACTGCTCTTTCTTATTGGCATTAATAGTGTATTTTTTGCTACTTATTAGCATTTGTATTCAGTTTTTGTGATATTTTTAATATTAAGTTTTACCTAGTGCTTTATATTTAACATGTTAGTTGTCTGATATTCTTTTATACAGAGGTATCTTCCTTGTTTTTATTAATTGTGCTTGATATTTTGTTAGACCTAAATAGTCAGTGTGTTTCTCCAGAAGTATATATTATTGATACATTTTATGGAAATTTTCATATGTGAAAGTATTTTGTTTTCACATATGAAAGAAAATTTAGTTCTATATAGAATTTTTGAAAAACAACATTTTTATTCCAAAATTTACTAGAAATTGCTCTATTATGTATTTCCTAACACTGTAGAGAAACTGCAGTTTTATTTCTAACTGTGTGTGTATATACTTTTTCAAGTCCCTCATGTATATATATATAAAAGTTCAAAAAGTTCATGGAAAAATAGAATTAAAAGATAATACAAAACTTCTCATGCACTTTTTGAAGTACCTTCATACATACAGTCATATACATACAGTCATGCACCACATGATGATATTTTAGTAAATTATGTACTCCATATAAGACAGTAGTACTATAAGATTATAATGGAACTGAAAAATTCCTGTCCCTTAGTGACATTGTAGCCAACATAACATTGTGGTGCAATTACTTTACTTTTAATAAATGTAGTGTAGCCTCAGTGTACAGTGTTTATAAAGTCTATAGTAGTGTACGGTAACATCCTAGGCATTCACATTCACTCACTGCTCACTCACTGACTCACCCGGAGCAACTTCCAGTCCTGCAAGCTCCATTCATTGTATGTGCTCTATGCGGGTATGTTTTTCCTGTGTTTATCTGTTATGCTGTGTTTTTCCTGTGTCTTTTTTATGTTTAAGCATGTTTAGATACACAAATACTTACTATTGTGTTACAATTGCCTACAGTGTTTAGTGCATAACATGCTGTACAGATTTGTAGCCTAGGAGCCATAGGCTATACTATATATCCTAGGTGTGTAGCAGGCCACCCCATTCTGGTTTGTTAAAGAACACTCTATGATGTTTCTGCAACAATGAAGTCACCTAATGATGCGTTTTTCAGAATATACCTTCATTGTTAAGTGACTCATGACTGTGCGTGAATACATATATATACACACACAGGCACAGAATGTTTATATATATTGTTTGTGTTCTTTCTAGGTGTCTTCTCCCTATTTAAAAAAAAAAAATTGTCAAGGCATATCTATAGGTTGTGATACTGCATTACAACAGTAATTTTCAGAGTTCTCCAGAAAAATAGAACAATGCTTCCACTGAGGATGGAGAGATGTTGCCCCTGTCAAAGAAGACTCATCAGAATTTATGGGCTCAATGTCCCCAGCTTCAGCAGAATCTTTCCACACATTTTCATTCCAAATTTCAGGATCCTTTTCCTATCCCAATCAATGACCTCATTTTAACAGTAGATACCCAGTGAGGCTGGGAATTCAACTTGCCTTGTAATTTAGCCAGTCGCAAGAAGAGATTGTCTTTGATTTTCAGCAATCTTAGTCCTGTGGCTAGAGAAGACAGAGTCTCCTTCAGAGCACATGTAGAAAATTTCAGGTAATGCATGAGGTGCTTGAGTTGGGAGTTCAAATCACTGAGATCATCCTTTTTTCCCCTTTCTTCAGTGACATTAGGAGCAACTAGCCAATCTCATTTTATTTGTTTTCTTGACAAAAATGTCCAAAAATATTATATCTACAGTCATCCAGATCCTTGCTTCTTATAAATAGTTGGTTAGGAGTTATATTGTGTAGATCTCTATTGTCAGATCACTTTATGGACTACTGGTGCTTTCTTTACTACCAGAAATAGAGTTATCAGTGTTTTTAAATCTAATTGATTAGAATGCCAATTCCAGAACCAATTCAGAGAGAAAGAGAGAAAGAAAGAAAGAAACAACCACAGTAATACGTTGAACTTTTAGAAAACTAGAGATGGAAAAGGGCAAGGGAGGGGGACAGGGATGGGGGCTAATGAGGAATTGGTTAATGGACACAAAGAATGATTGTGTATTGTAATGATGAATAAGCTAACTATACTGATCTGAACACCACACATTATACACAATTATTGAAAATCAACATTGTACCCCACATGATGTATAATAAAAACTAAAAAATATAAATAAATAAATAAATACAATTATGTTTTTGTAGAACCACTCTTGGTACTAAAATCTGTATGTCAGTTTCCCCAGAGAAAGAAAACCAATAAGATACGTGCCAGTGTTTCTGGTGAAGTCCCTAAGCAAGAAAAAACAATGTCCGATTTCAAATGCAGGATGAATTTCCTCTTATTTTGGGAAGGCTCCGACTTTTTTTTCTATTCAAGCTTGCAACTAATTGGAGAAGATGCACCCACATTTGGAGTGTAATCTTTCCTCCGTGTACCAATTTACATTTTTTTCAATTCATTTGTATTATTACTTCAATTGATACCTATAATCATACGTATTTTGGGGGTACAATGTGATATTTTGATACATGTATACAATATGCAATGATTAAATCAGGATAATTAGCATATCTATAACCTCAAGTATTTGCCATTTTATTGTGTTGAGTATATTCAATCTCCTCTCTTCTAGGTATTTGAAAATATTCAATAAATTGTTGTTAACTATAGTCACCCTACAGTGTTATAGAACACTAGAATTTATTACTCTTATCCAGCTATAATTTTTTGTTGATCAATACCTCCCTATCTCTGTTTCCCCCTACCCTTCCAAGCCTCTATTAACCACTATTCTACTTATTCTACTGTCTACTTGGGTAAGATAAACTTTTTTAGTTTCCACGTATGACTGAGAACATAGGGTATTTATTTTTCTGGGCTTGGCTTATTTCATTTGACATAATGTTTTCCAGGCTAATCGATGCTGTCACAAATGACAAGGTTTCATTTTATGGCTGAATAGTATTTTATTGTGTACATATACCACATTGTCTTTATTCATTCTCTGATGCCATATCTTGGCTATTGTACACAGTGCTGCAATAAACCTGAGTGCAGATATCTCTTTGACATACTGATTTCATAACCTCTGGATATGTACTCAGTGGTGAAATTGCTGGATCATATGACATTTCTATTTTTAGTATTTTGAGGAATCTTCATGCTGTTTTCCATAATGGATGCACTAATTTGCATTTCCACAAACAGTGTATAAAAGTTCCCCTTTCTCCATGTCTTCACCAGAATTTGTTATTTTTTTGTGTTTTTGATGATAGCCATTCTAGATGATATCCCATCATGGTTTTTATTTTCATTTCTCTGATGATCAGTAATGCTGAGTATTTTCTATATACTTATTGGCCATTTGTATATTTTCTTTTGAGAAATGTCTATTCAGGTCATTTGCCCATTTTTAAATTGGATTATTTGGTTTTTCTGTTGTTGAATTGTTTGAGTACTTTACATATTCTGGATATTAATCCCGTGATAAATGCATAGCTTGCAAATATTTTCTCCCATTCTGCAACTTGTCTCACTCTATAGATTGTTTTCTTCACTGTGCAGAAGCTTTTTAATTTGATACAATCAAATTTGTTTATTTTTGCTTTTGTGGCCTGTGCTTTTGAGGTCTTATCCATAAAATATTTGGCAGAAATAATGTTCCAAAGCATATCCCTATGTTTTCTTCTAGTAATTTAACAGTTTCAGGTCTTATATTTAAGTCTTTCTATTTTAAGTTGATTTTTGTATGGTAAGATATAGGGGTCTAGTTTGTTCTTCTGCATGTGTATATCCACTTTTCTTAGCACCATTTATTAAAGAGACTGTCCTTTTCCTAATGTATGTTCTTGGCACATTTGTCAACAATCATTTAGTATAAACATGTGGCTTTATTTCTGGGTTTTCTATTCTGTTCCAGTGGCATATATGTCAGTTTTTATTCCAATACCAAGCTGTTTTGGTTAGAATAACTTTGCAGTATATTTTCAAGTCAGGTAGTGTGATGCCTCCGGTTTTGGTCTTTTTGCCCAAGATGGCTTTGGCTATTTGGGATTTTTTGTGGTTCCATAGAAATTTTAGGATTTTTTTTTTCTATTTCTGTGAAGAATGTTATTGGTATTTTAATAAGGATTGCTTTAAATCTGTAAGTTGTTTACATTTTAAATAAATAGAAAATAAATATCTCTATTTCTATTTATAAAGTGTCAGTGTCTTTGATGATTAATTTCATGTATCAACTTGACTGGGGCATGGAAACCTGGATATTTGATCAGACATTATTCAAGGTGTTTCTTTGAGGGTGTTTAGTGATGAGATTAATACATAATAGAGATGTTATCAAGATGACAGACTAGAGGCGCCCAATGCTTGTCTCCTTTACAAAGAAGAAACAAAACAACGAATGAATAATTGCACTTAAGTAAAGTGTCCAAAGTAACTAAAACACCTGAAGCCTGGAAACTCGAGATGGCAGCGTAGAGAGGGAAGCAAAGCACCTTAATCGTCAGGATCAGCTCAGAGCTAAGAGGAACTCCCCATGTGTAAGGGGAAGTCCCCATTACCACTGTGAATACCTGCAATTCTAGCTACAGAGAAACTCCACAGTTCTCAGATGCCCTAAGGCCAGTATATGAAGCTGTCTGGAGTCTATGTGGCTGCATTGTTCGAGAGCAGGCCTCACCCTGGACTCCCTCACTAACAGAGATGCAAACTACTATGGCAAAGTTCCATTTTAAGAAGAAAGCCACTGCCTTGGAGGCCAATAGGCCCTGAATCTTCACATCCCTGTGGCACCACCATTATCCCAGAACACCCACATAAAAGGCAGCAATGCCAGAACCCCAGCTAGGCTCAGCAGTACAGTTGTGATCCTGGTATCCCAGACTACACAGCACCCTACATCCCAAGGAACAGGTAGTCCATAGCAAGGAGTCTGCTCATATAAACTTTGTCTAGTCATTTTCAAAGTTTTCTCTGTGGAAGAGTTTAAAAGAAGTCAGTGAACATTTCAGGAAAAAAATAAAAAATAAAAAATTATAAAAATGTTTAAAAGTATCCAGAAAAGGAAAACTATGTATCATTGTTCTTAGCAAAACACCAGAAATATCAAGATGCCATTTAGAAAGGGATTTACTTTAATAAATAGACAACTTCAAAAAGAATGATACGAGAGTACTTTGAAAAGTATGTGGAAAAATGGAACTGAATGATAATATACATTTTTCCATGAACTTTTGGAAGACCCCTTACATAAACTTTTGAAGTACTTTATTTATTCAACTAGTTATACATTCGTTCTCCATGTTGTTAACAATGCTGAAAAATGCAGAATATTTACAACCCAGCACGATAATCAGAGAATGTAGCTGATCATGTTGAAACAAAATGATTACATTATGATAAATGTACTCTACAATCAGTAATAGTTTGTGTTTTTTTCTAGATATTTAATATAAGGTGATAGTAATTTTCTTGTTGTCAAGTTATTATAAAACTAAACATCTATTTTCCATATATGTACTGACTATATGTTGGTACAAGTGTCCAGTTTTGGAAAATAAGTTTTAGACAACTGTGGAGTGTAACAAACATTTAAACAATGTGGTAAATGGTAATAGTTCATAATCTATGCCTATTTTATGACTTCACATGAAATTGAAGTTAAATCAACACGTTTCTTTTTCTTTCTCCTTTCTTGCCTTGAGATAAATTCTCTGTTTCACAAAAACTGAAGAAGCTATGATCAACTTCTGCTGGAGACTGTTGCCATCTCTCTGCTTACAACATACTTTAATATGAATTGTGGATATCGAGTGTTTTAAAATCTGAAGTTTATTTATCTTAATACTATTTTATCTGCTTGATATTATGGCTGTTTTCTAAGGTTTCTTTAAAAAATATTCTACTTAAGGAAAATTTTATAAACCAGTTTTTTTTGGCCATGAAAAACTATTGAATAAACTAGACAGACATAATTGAAGTCGCATTATAGAAATGTAATTTTAGTGGTTGGGTGTGGATATATCAGATGCCATCTTTAATTTCTCTAAGTGTGAACATAATTTTAGAAGTTATAACAATAACAAAGGGAGAGATGCTAAGGTTATCATTAAGGACAAAAATACCAGAGTAGTAGAAGGCATAATTAAAATAGACTTTAAGAAGGTAGAATTTACTTTTGTTGGTCACTAACTAAATAGGCTGGGAAGTCAGGGATAGAAAGGAATCTAGAGTGACTATCACATTTCTATCTTGAAAGATGTATATGGTTCTTTTATATAACACTGAGAATTAAATAGAAGATCATATTTGCAAGAAAAAACAACGAGCTCCATTTTGAGAATTGTGAGTTTGTGGTGTTAAGAAAATATCCAATTGGACATTCTTGGTAAGCAGTTTAATATGTAATTCTGGATCTAAGAAGAGAGACCTGGCCTAAAGATATAAATTCCAAAACTGTATGAGTGGATTAGATTGTTCAAGAAAAGCACAGAGAATGAGAAAACTGATAAAGACATTCTGGGAAAATACAAGTATTTTTAGGGATGTTAAGAAGACATGGATATCACCAAAACTTTCTCTTTCTCTTTCTGGTTCTTCTGTTCATTTGGTACAAATTCTCGTGAGTTATGAGTTCAGTTGCATCAAACTGTGGATTATTCCTCGTGGTCAGTCCTTCTTGGTCAAATCCTCCTATATTCTTACAGAAGAATTTAACCACCCATATTTATAATTAGATACCCAATATATAAACATTTTTAAAACTTGGAGTACCTGAGGAAGATAATTCTGAGATAGAGGAAGGAAGAGAGAAAGGGAAAGATGGAGAAAGGGAGACAGAAATATAGCTATCAAAGACAAAATTTATTCAAGGTCTGGGAAGGAGGATAATCAGAACGTAACTATATAGTATGGATCAAAGACAGTGCAATGCAGTAAAGACTCTGTGCTGAGTCACTTCCTTCTGTATTCCACTGGGAGAATTCAGTCATAAACCCATACCTAACTACAAGAGAAATCTAGTCTCATACTGAACTCAGGGATAAAAGAGGTGCTGTGTTAAGTTACCTAATCGCCACAAGACTGAATAGGACTAGAAAATGGAGGAAAAACAGGTTGTTGTGTGCTGTACAAATAAAGTAAAATTCATAATTCCCTCAAAAGAGCTTGAAATTTTATTTAAGGGATAATACATGGTATGACTGTAGCAACAGTTATATGGCTGGATATGTAAAGGGTCCGAGTGTGAGCTAACAGTATAATGCCCACCAAACTGATAGGGTATCCTGAAACCAAAGAATGAAGCAGGCAACTCCATATGTTTTACAAGGAGTTTATTATTATTATTATTATTTTATTATTATTATTATTGAGAGTGGTTACTTGCAGGGATCAGGCAGAGTATCCATCCATCTGAGTGAGTACTGGGCAGGTGCATCACCCACATTCTGGGAGAGGGGGGAGGGGGAGGGAGAGTTGAGGCTTATGAAGCTTAGAGACAAAAGAAGTAGAAGATTCCCAGGAGTCTCACAACCTCCTCTTGCTTATTTTTGGGGTTGCTGGTGTAATTCCTCAGAGTCATTACCATTTTTTCAAGCACAGAGTTCTGTTCCTGTCCCTCCCTCAGTTGCTAAGTGGCTTGTGCAAGGAGAAAAATTGTAACTATTGAGTCCATAGCTCTGAAGATCATGAGGATAAAGTGAGTGCTGACCAGCATCCCAAGACTTATATGTGCTAGAGATTAGGAGAATAAGAAATGAGTCTGAATCATTATTGGCTGGACAAAGTTTCATAAAAGTAGGTATCCTCAGGTCTCATGCAAAGCTGAGATTTCAACATGTAGAAGGGACAAGAGTCTATACACGCCCACCTCTTTTCATGAATTTTTCTTTCAGTCCTGGAGGTTTTCTGCTCCAGGCGTCTGATCCCATCTGTTTATATAAGTATTTTCTATGGCCACTGAGGTAATTGGATAGCTTTCCTTTCCTTTTATCTTCCTGATGTTGGGTGAGAAGAACGGTCTGTGCATCATAAATCTCCATTATGCTGTGCTGGACTCTTAGCTCCAAGTAGGCAGCTTCCGAGTTCTGATAATTTATAGTTTTAATCTATTCTATAAATAAGCATGGAGGCTATGCAGCAGGCCCCGATTTACAAAGAAAATAGCAGATAAATAAGTAAAAAGGTAGATAGACAGATATAGACAAATAGATGGATAATTTTAATAGGCTTGAGATCAGGAAATAATATTACAAGAAAGCAAAGGTTGAAAAAATGTACCTATTAACCTCTTCTCTTGAAGTGGTTAGTAAACTGTTATTTTAGAATTCATAAATTTTTATGGGTGAGTAATTGAGAATATGGAGAATTTTTGTTTTGTATCCACAGTTGCAAATCATTAGAGTACACTTATTATCTTACTGTCCATGGCATTAATCACTAGTTTATACGATAAGCTATGAATAAAGCTTTCACCTCAGCACATTTTCAAAAAGGTACAATAGAAGTATAGAATAGTAGAGGTAGAAAATACTTTACAGCTTATCTGTTATGCACCCAAGTATTGGGAAAGTATGAGGGGTCTTTAAAAAAATTCGTGGAAAATGCATATTATGAAAAACTGTGCATGGATTTCAATACTTTTTTTTCACCAAAATAAACTCCTGATAACTTGTTATAACATGTCTGAACAGGATCTTGTTTGACGCACTAAGAAAGATAAGACATCAGTTTGAAAAGAGCCCTATCAAAGCAGGATGAAAATGGAAGATTGTAAAGCTTGAGTGGAAGAATGGAGAAATCATTGATGCTATACAAAAGTTTATGGGGACAGTGATCCAAAGAAATCAACAGTTTAAAAATGAATATCTCATTTTTCATTTTAAATTTTTTTTATTGTGGTAAAATATATATAACTTAAGAATTGCCATTTTAAGCATTTCTAAGACTGAAATTGCATGGAATTAATTACATTCACAATGCTGTGAGACCACCTTTATCTATTTCTAAAACTCTTCCATTATCCTAAACACAAACTCTGTATCCATTAAGCAATAACTTATTATTCCTTCACCTCCCAGTTTCTGGTAATGTCTAATCTAGTTCTGTCTCTATTTTTTTTTTCCCTTTTAAATTATACTCCCTAAATATATACAATTATTATGGGTCAATTAAGGAAAAATAACTCCTTTTAAGAAGGAATGAAATGATATTGAAGATGGAGCCGACAACTACAGACCATCCACATCAATTTGCAAGACAAAAATCAATCTTGTCTGTGATCTGATTGAAGACGACTGATAATTACCAAAATAAACAATAGCCAACACCATTGTCATCTCAACTGGTGCAGTTTACACAGCTCTGACTGAAAAATTTAAGTTGAGCAAAATTTCCACTAGATAGGTGCCCAAACTATGGCACCTAGATCAGCTACAGACAAGAGCAAAGCTTTCCACAGGAAATTTAAACAAGTGTGATCAAGATCCTGAAGCATTTCTTCAAAAAATTGTAATAGGAGATGAACTATGGCTTTACCAGTATGATCCTGAAGACAAAGCAAAATCAGAGCCATGGCTACCAAGAGGTGGAAGTGATCCAGTCAAACAAAAGTGGCTAGATCCATACCTCTCACCGTATACTATAATCAACTCAAAATGGATTAAGGATTTAAACATATACCCTGAAACAATAAAACTTCTTAAAGAAAACATAGGAGAAACACTTCAGGAAATAGGACTGGGCACAGACTTCATGAATACGACACCAAAAGCACGGGCAACCAAAGGAAAAATAAACAAATGGGATTATATCAAACTAAAGAGCTTCTGCACAGCAAAAGAAACAATTAAAAGAGTTACAAGACAACCAACAGAGTGGGAGAAAATATTTGCAAAATATACATCTGACAAAGGATTAATATCCAGAATATATAAGGAACTCAAACAACTTTACAAGAAGAAAACAAGCAACCCAATTAAAAAATGGGCAAAAGAGCTAAGTAGGCATTTCTCTAAGGAAGATATACAAATGGCCAACAGACATATGAAAAAATGCTCAACATCACTCAGCATCCGGGAAATGCAAATCAAAACCACATTGAGATACCATCTAACCCCAGTTAGGATGGCTAAAATCCAAAAGACTATGAACGATAAATGCTGGCGAGGCTGCGGAGAAAAAGGAACTCTCATACATTGTTGATGGGACTGCAAAATGGTGCAGCCTCTATGGAAAATGGTATGGAGGTTCCTCAAACAATTGCAGATACAACCCAGCTATCCCACTGTTGGGAATATACCCAGAGGAATGGAAATCATCAAGTCGAAGGTATACCTGTTCCCCAATGTTTATCGCAGCACTCTTTACAATAGCCAAGAGTTGGAACCAGCCCAAATGCCCATCATCAGATGAGTGGATACGGAAAATGTGGTACATCTACACAATGGAATACTACTCAGCTATAAAAACGAATGAAATACTACCATTTGCAACAACATGGATGGACCTTGAGAGAATTATATTAAGTGAAACAAGTCAGGCACAGAAAGAGAAATACCACATGTTCTCACTTATTGGTGGGAGCTAAAAATTAATATATAAATTCACACACACACACACACACACACACACACACAAAACCGGGGGGGGGGGAGAAGATATAACAACCACAATTATTTGAAGTTGATACGACAAGCAAACAGAAAGGACATTGTTGGGGGGGAGGGGGGAGGGAGAAGGGAGGGAGGTCTTGGTGATGGGGAGCAATAATCAGCTACAATGTATATTGACAAAATAAAATGAAAAAAAAAAAAAAAAAGTGGCCCGATCAAGAGCAAAGGTTTTGTGGGATCAAGAGTTTTGTGGGATGCTTAGTGCATATTGCTGTTAACTTTCTGGAGGACCAAAGAATGATAAAATCTGCTTGTTATGAAATTGTTTTGAGAAAGTTAGACAAAGCTTTATAAGGAAAACACCTGGGAAAACTTCACCAGGGAGTCATTTACCAGGACAATGCTCCTGCTCATTCTTCTCATCAAAGTCAATTTGATTAGGTTTTTTTTTTTTTCTCTCTCTCTCTCTCTTTGTGTCTCTCTTTATTAAGATCTGTGCATATACACAGGTATCTGGTAAACACATCCACTTATGGACACTGAACACTTCACTGCAACAGGCAGTGATCACTGTTATCAATTAAACGAATTGGGAGGCTGCCCTCACCTCCCAGCCTGCCCTGTGGGCTTCCCACGGGCTCCTGAGCAGCCCCCATTGCAGTCTATGTGGAAATGCAGTCTTGTGACAGGAACCCGCAGGACTTGCACATGACAACGACAGACACACTCACATCTGTGCTTCCCAAGGGCCAACCCTGGAGGCCAGCAGGGCAGAAACAGGTACGTCCACACCAGCACGGTGACAAAGGCTAGTTCTTTGTAGAGACCACAGGCTCTGGGGACTGAAGAAACTCATACGGGTCGTGGGTCACATCTGGCTGCTCCCCAACACTAAGGCGAGAAGGACTTCCTAGATGGTGCTGGTCCCTCTCGGAGGCGTTGGACAGGGAGCTGAGGTTGGATGATGGCCGGGAACCCCCATGCTCTGCCTGTGCTTCGTGCAGGTCCGGCAGCAGCTTGGTCGTCTCGTCCAAGTTCACGTGGCTTTCGTCGTGGTCCAGCTCTTTCTTTACTTTTTCCCCAGAAAGCTGAGCATGGAAATGTCCAGAGAGACATCAGAGTATGGGTTCACGGACACGAAATCCAGAACTGAGCCACTGCCATCTCCCAGGGTGCCCCCAACCTTTACTTCATCTGGAGGTTTCATGGGAACATTTTTCTTCTGCTTCAGCTCGAAGAGCATCCTCGAGTGGCCTCCGCCTGTGATCTGGTCCAGGAGGTCGTCCACCATTTTCTTGCTGTAGCTCCCCGCTTCCTTCACAAACTCCTGCAGGCTCAGCGCACACGGCACGCCCGTCTCGCCTCCGCAGGCCGGAGACAGCAGCTCCATTTCATCCGACTTCAAGTCTCCAAACACTGAATTGTTCTGCATTGAAAGCGCAGTCCTGGCAGTGGAGAGAAGCGAACTTTGTTTCTCCTCTCCTCTTTGAAGCCGATTGTCGTGAAACCTGGGAGTAGCTGGCTGGAGAGCGAGCTCAGGTCCACCGGCTGTGTCTCCTCCTCGTCAGGGTCCAGCTGGGCCGTGTTGACCACGCTGTAGAGCAGGCTCCCGCCTGCCCTCCTCTTCAGGTAGCCCGTCTTGCCACTTGGCAGGAACCTGGTGATCCTGTCACGAGCCTCGTCAGCTGCACGATCCACCAGGGCCAGCACTTGCTCCTCTGAGGTGCTGTCAGGCTGCAGGCGTTTCCCTCAGGCTCAAATACGCAGCCGAGAACGTCTCTACTTGGCTTTTTGGACTTCTCGGCAGTTTCTACTCGTACACGTACAACTTCAGGAACGGGTTCCTCAACAGCTGTATCTCCATTGCCCAGAAGAGCTGCCTGTTTGCTCATCATCTTAAAGCCTGCATGAAGGGTCTTCTTGGTGAGCTTATACTGCACGGTGTCTGGTCTGTTGTACGTCGTGGCGTTATCACACATCAGTTTGAAATCTGCCTTACATTCTCTGACTGACCTGGACTCATTAGCTACAGTTTTCTCTTTCATTGTGCCAAAATCCATGGGATGTTTTATTGTCACTGACTACCCGGGAGCTGCTGAGCAGGCTGCGCGGAGGGGCCGAGGGGGCGGCTCCACCTCCAGCTTCCTCCAGGGTCGAGGTCGCCAGCCTCGCCCTCCGAGCCAGCGTGCGCCCTCTCTCGCTTCCGCTTCTCCTCCTTTCGCTTCCTCCCTTCCTTGTCATCGAGATGCTTCTCCTTCTCTGACTTCTTTTTCTTCTCTCTGTGCCTCTCTGGCTCATGGTCTGCCCTATCGTCGAAGTAACTGGAGTCGTGCACAGACCCTGAGATTTCAGTCACCTCATTGTCCCCAACCTTCAGGACCGGCTTCAGAGGCTTCTCCAAGGGCTTGTCTGCGTAATCCTCGTACAACCAGCACCACTCGGCCTTGTGCTTCTTGCCCATGGCGGAGGTGGGCCTGAGGCATGGGGCCGCCACACCCTCTGATCAGAGTTTTGGTGGGAAATCCTTAGGTATCTGCATTACAGTCCTAATTTGGCTGCTTCTGACTTGTTTTTTGTTTCCTAATCTTAAAAAAAAAAAAAAAAAAAAAAAAGGAAGGGCACTTCTGTTAATTGATTGAATTGTGTACCCCAAAGTCCATATATTAGAAGCTCTGTTCCCCCTGCAACTATTGAGGGTAAGAAATCCTATTATGGTAATAAAGGTAGGGCCTTGAAGAGGTGATCAGATAGTGAAAACCACGCCCTACTGTATGGATTAATAATGGTAGTCATGGGTGTAGTTCTGGGGGCTTTAAAAGGAGAGCACATGAGTCTCTCTCTCTGCTCCACCGTTCTGCCATGTGAGATCCCTGGGTCACTGTCACCACCACCAAGGCCTTCACCAGATGTGTTTCCTGGACTTTGGACTTGCCAGCTTCTGAAGCTGTAAGCAATAAATTTTGTTTACCTACAGATCACCCAGTTCCAAGTATTTTGTTATAAGCAACAGAAATGGACTAATACAGGCACCCATTTTTCTTCCGTTAATAATATAAAAAAAGACTGCATTAACATAGTTAAATTCCCAAGGACTCTCAGTTCTCTAGGGATGGACTAAATGACTGGTATTGTCACTTAAAAAAGTGTCTTGAACCTGATGGAACTTATGTTGAGAAATAATGTTATGTATTTTTATTTTTTATCTTTTAATTCCATTTTATTTTTGTTTTTTTATGATTTCAGGTCCCCTCATATTTTTGGCCAAAGTTATAGTAACAGTTTTCAGCAGAGATGGGAGTAACACCCAAGACTCAATTTCTCACTCTTTCCCCAATTCAACATTCTGTCTGTGTTTACACATATTGTGCTCAGATTCAATGTCAAAATAATATATTAGAGGGTTTTATATGAATCCTATCTTTAAAAATAAAGTGTTCAAAACATATTTTAGACTATTCCTGAAGACATAGTGAATACCATGCAGGCTCATTAGTTTATTGGGAAGACCTCATTAGTGGTTAAATTAATTGGAGATGTTTGTTCCACACATTTTGGTGATTTTCAAATTTTTGCAACTACAATTTTTTCTGTGAGGAAAATCATATATATTTTGTGAGGTTGTCATCATATATATTCTGCTGCTATTAGAATAATTGTTCCAGTCCAAAACATTTACATCAAAGCACTACTTCACTCCACTATGTATAGGAAAACACTATAATTGAGTTTGTAGAATAATATTTAGCAAGCAGTTTGAGAATAGTGCTTAAATGTTATGGCATGGACTCAGTGGTACGGTTTTTAAATTTAATGTCTCATTTACTGATTCTGTACTGGTTGGGTGAGATTGTTAGATTCCTGACTTTAAGGTAAGTATGTGATTGTTGTAGAGAAATTTTATTGGTAAAGAGCTGCCTGAATCTCCATCATCTTCCTCCTCCTCGTCATCATCATAGCGTCTCGTAATTAATAAATTGCTAGATCAATTTTATATTTAGATTCTAAACCTGACTCTACCTTTTATTATCTGCATTACCTTGATGAGTTACAAAGTCAGGTCTTCAATTATCAAGTGGGAATAATGATAGCAATTATTTCATGGAGTTTTTATAAGATTAAATTGTTGAAATTTTTATGATTGTTATAAAAACATGTAACACCATACCTGGAACATAGTGATTGTTGTGGTGGTGGAAATAACAGTAGTTGTTATAGTGGTGGAAAGAACAGTTGTAAAGGAGCATTAGCAGAGGAAGTTGGTAGGACGGTGCTAGCAATATTGGTGGATTGGTAGCAATACCTCATATTTCCCTAAATAACAGGCCTGTTGTAGAAATGATGAAGGGGCCCTAAATTTAACAGAACTGATTTTAAATCATCTCTGTTTCTCAGCTGCAAAAAGAGAATAGCAAGAATAGTCTGAGGACAAAATAAAATTTCAATGGTTTTATGAAAACAAAGTAAATACACTTAAACTCTTAGAACGGTGCCTGCCTTGTAGTAATTTCATTAAATAATTTGTTATTGTTGAAATACTGATTAATGAAATTGAATTTATATCTCCACTACAGAAGTGAGGATCTGAAATATTCTTTTCTAAAAATGAAATACCTTTTTAATATGGGAAAGAGCTGAATATTCTGTGTGAGGCACATGTAATGTCTCACTTGGCTCTCTCTTCAGAGCTGAGCTCGGGAGAAGACTGTTTCTACTATGTGTTAACTCTTCCCGTGTTTGCAGCATCCAGCTGGTTTTCCTTGTGTCTGCTCCTTCAGCCCTCTGAAAGACTTTTTAAGGGCCTAATTTCCTGTGTTACATTCATTTCTACTTAAAATAGTGATTTCTAAGATATTCCTTTTCTCTCTCTTTGATATATTTATTTCCAGATTGTACCACTGAGCTCATGTTGGCATTAAGTACAGCTAATGGAGATTTTGAAGTACCATCCTATTATCTTAAAGTTCTATAATTAACTGACCCAGATTATCAAATTGAACTCCACTGAAGCTGCCATTTGAGTATGATATGCCTGTGTATGTATGTGTGTTTTCTTATTTCTCCCACTTTGGTTTTATTGAGTTTCTTGGATCTGGAAGCTGATGCCTTTTTTAAAATGCAGTAAGATGGGGCGGTGGTGGGGGGAGGGGTTATTTCTGAATTTTTTTTGGTCCCTATTCTTTTTCTCCTCTTTCCCAGAGACTCTAATTACATTTCTTTAATCTACTTGATCTCATCCTATATGCCTCTGAGACTCTGTTCTTTTTCTTTTCTTTTCTTTTCTTTTCTTTTGTCTTTGTGTTCCTCAGATTTATTAATTTCTATGGGTCTTCTTTTAAGTAAGCCAACTCTTTCTTCTGTCTTATCCTGTCTTCTATTAACCCTAATCTGGTGATTTATTTTTCAGTTGTTGTACATTTCAGTTCTAGATTTTCCATTTGATTCTCTGTAGTTTAAATTTATATGCTGAGATTCTATACCAGTTCACTCGTTATGCTTACATTTTTACTTAAGCTCCTGAGCATATTTGTTATACCTGCTTTAACCTTTCTATTATGGTAGTATCTGGGTCATCTTGGATTTGGTTTACTATTGGCTGATTTTCTTTTCTCTTTAGTACATATCACATTTTCCTGTTTTTGACATGTCTAAAGATTTTAATGGGATAATGTATACTGTGAATGATATGTTGCAGAGAATATGGGTTCTCTCATGGTTTCTTAAAGTTGTTTTCAGTGAGCAGTTAACTTGACTAGTGTCAAATTTTGAACTCTGCTTCCTTTATAGAAGACAGCATTTGAAATGTCTATTTTAACTTTCAATTGGTGCATTCTTGCTGGCACATCTGACACCTGGCTTGAATATGTGAGTATGTGGTATAATGATGAGCCAAATATTTTGACAAATTTTATGCATGCATCATAGAGCTTACCTCTTTCCAGGAATAACCCCACCCCCAACCTCATTAATTATAGGACTATTCTTCCATCCCCGAACTCTGTTATCTGACATGTTAATCCAGGAAAACTGGCTTTTTGCTACCCAAATTTTGAGGATTATAAAGTGTCCTTGGGCAGTGGTCTACAAAATTATAAATCACACATGTTGCAGTTTGTCTTTCAAGACAGATTCTCATATTTCTGCCTGATTTTGCTTACATTTTGGTGACTATATATATTTTTTAATCATTGTTTCAATTTTATCATTGTTATATGTGGGAAGGTTAGCTCATCAAAATTACTCCATTACTGATATGAAGAAAACAGATTCTCATTATTTTTAAAATTTGGAATAATTACAGTAATTACCATATTGAAGTTTTCTGAGAATAAGGTGATATAATTCATATAATTTTTTGTGTGTATATTTTGAGATGCAATGAATACTCAAAAATATTATATGCTTATTATAATAGTAAGGTTTTTTTTTTTTGAATTAAATATTCTTAGGCACTTCACATGTTTTACATTCCTGAGTCCTTTGTAAAGCATTCCTCAGATCCTTGAAAATTCTAAATCTTATTACAAATTTCATGTGTCATTTCTTATAATTTTTTCTAATTTCTGCACATGTTAAAATAAATGTATCTTGAAAAATTAATGTTCACATATTAAAAATTTTCCTAGTTTTTAACATATTTCAGAGCTTTATGAAACCCAAGATAATTTTGACTTTGGGATATCTGATACTATCCTCTTTTAATCTTTTCTCCTTGTGTGAAAGTAGAAGGTTGGAAACTTTTAATTTAAACTTTTAAAGGAATATTTAGTAAAGACAAAGATTATCATTATATGGAATAAAAGAAAGAAGTCATATGCTCTTCTTTAAATTAAGAAAAGACTTTTAGAAACATCATATAATTAATATGCTTGGGAATGGCAACATGACACTTCATTTTTTATTGAGAATACATAGAGTTACATAGTATCTGGAGGCTCCAAAATAACTTTTCTATCATAAAATCGTATCCCCTTAAAATAAATACACATTTTTAGTACTTTTAGGTTAATTATAAATGTGATATTAACTACTGTTTTGATTAATTAGCCCTGTAAAAGAACCAGAAAGTGCATCAATTTAGTAAAATAAATAACTTTTATACTTTTTTTATTGGTTATGAATGTTCATGAGACACAAAGCTGACTGTCACCCCTCGTGCCCAAGATGTGAAAGCACTTGGAAAATTACTGTCGGATTTCCATTTGCTTGCAAGTCTAAAAAGAAGTCATTTGTTTTCCAAAGATGGCTCTTCAGAAGCCTTCACCATCTCCTTTCTTTGCTTTAGAACATTTTCCTTTTGACCATCACATCTTAGGAGATTTTGCCTCTTACCACACAAAACCTATAAATTTGTAAACATTGGCTAAAAAGCATCCATTCTGGCTAGACAATTGTAGAATAAATGTAAATAGTACCCTTCAATCCATTTCACACAAATTTCAGTTTTAGAATTATATGGATAAGATGTTCAGTGTATTACAATCTTGTTTTGAATCAACCAGATGTTATAATCATGTGAACAATTTGCAAATGCAGATCCACATTACCAATTGCCTGCTGGAAATATTCACTTGAAAGTCAGCCTCTTTCTTAAAACTACATGTAGTTAAACCAAACTCATGAGTTCCCTCATAGTGTATTCTAAGACTCCAGTATTGTAAAAGTTTTAAAAATTCTGGGATCACTCTAAATTTTTCATGTATTTTTTAATGGGGAGTTCTCATCTCATACTTCTCTATATTTTATATGGGCCAATTGGAGACTGCTGTTGATGAGATACTGACAGATCAATGACATATACTTTATATTTAATGATATTGCTTTATATATAATGAGGAATCCATCCATTGGCTTCCTGGTTAATACTAATTCCTTATTCGTTACTTATTTCATTAGGTCTGAGTAATTCTTTGCTTGTGACTTCCTCTCCTTCTTACCTTTCTTTATTGTTATTTTGATACAAGAATCTTTCTTTAAATTTTAAAATACACACAGCATTTTCAAGATGAACTAATGTGTGCTGGTCTCCAGAGTCTTCAGGCAGACTGATATGGAGTATGTGGAAGTACAGGAAAATATAACAATGGTACTTTATTTCTTGTTTATTGGGTGCCAAGAGACTTGTCTTCTATGAGAAGCTGGCTAGAATTTGCCTGGTAGGCCAAAATATTATTAGGACTTTCACACTGGGCAAATTATTAATTTTTTCACATATTTGTAGAACACACAACATCTATAAGAAAAATAAACACTTTTATCCACACTGGACAGAATGAGTCAGTGGACAAGTCCTCCAACTCAGTAACACCATACTTTTAAATCTCTTTTGCATAGGGAACGGATTCTTATGAAAAAGTTCAGTGATGGAGCTAGGAATTCCACTGTGTTAGAACATAGTGTTTAAATAACGCCTCAAATAAGATGGTATTAAAAGAAAAACAGTTGTGTAGAAATACTATTCCTAGCAAAGTGGGAAACAGACAGTGAATTTATAACCTCGGTCTAGAGCTTTCTTATTAAAAAAAATTGGGGATAAAAGAAAACAAAAGACAGCTGTCAAAAATGAATTGAGGGTCTTGAAAATGAAAGTGGAAGAAAGAAACTTGTCAAATTTCGTGCAAAATTTAGCACTCTATACACTCCTTTAGAGAATCCTCACAGAGAACATGTCTGCTGTTTCTGAATTCATGTGATGTGGAAACAATAGACATTTCTTGCTGGTGACTTGCATGTGACTTCTTCCCATTTGAGAAAAGGATTCTTGGTGATATACTTTGAACATATGAATTTGCAAGATCAATATATTGCTTGCTAAAATGCACAGTGGAAAGCCTCAGTTCTTGCTCAGTTACCTCCATTTATGCTGCCTATGTAATCCTTCTAACATCCAACTAAGAGATTCACTTTCTAGATGCAAAATTACTCAGAAGCCATCAAGTATCTTATTAGTGCATTCGTGGTACTACACCTTAAGCTAATTTCTTTTCTGAACACAAGCCCAGAATTTATTTCTACTTGATTCAACTTACGGTTAGACAACTCTACTCAACTGTCTCACTGGTACTTCAGTCTTGAGTATTTCCCACTAAGAACTCATGATCTCTACTGTACAATCCTTGCAATTGACAATCTTTGTTTTTGTCTATTTCACACCCACTCCCTCTGTACTACAAATCCTTCACCCGGATTCATCCCTTGAAGGCCTATTTGTAATTGGTTTTGGTTTCAGAAATGTGTTCATTGAGTAGGAATGTAAACAAGGCTGGTTCATTCAGAAGCTGGGAGAGGGAAATTGTTTGCTTCCTGAGTCAGTGAAGTAGATATATTTAAACCTGAGGTGCCAGTGGCCATACTTAAAACCACATTTTAAGAAAACATATTCAATATGAGAGAATAAAGCTGGAATCAAGATCAGATGAAAATATCTGACCCTCCACTTCTAATCTCTGAAGTAGCCTAAGCTACCGTACTTCCCATAGCTATTCCTTTGATTATATGAACTACTGCATATATTTCCAATGAATTATCTTGTCTGTTTATTTGTGTAGCTAATTTAAAGGGGGAATTTTTGTCACTTGCAACTTAATATTCTGACTAATAGATTCTCTCTGTCCTGTGTTACGTCCTTCTATGGTATCATCTCCTGCCAATCTTTCTAAAGTAGCAATTTGGAGATAGTCATTAGTCTCCCTCTACTTCAGATTCACTAGTAAACTCATAAACTACTCTTGAGATATCTTCATAATTTCATAAATCACAATTCTTCCCACTTTTATTCACCTTGCTGCCATTGTTACATTACTTCTAGCAGGCATCTGGGTGACTCCAACCATCTCCTTCCCCTCTGGTACTCTGCTGCCAGTTTATTATCTCCCATAAATACAGAAATTAAAATGCAAATATGATCATGGATTCCATTTTTTAAAATGACTTTTAGGGTCACAAACATATGCTAAACCTGTATTTTTAAGTTAACCATTTTATATGTCACCCTGGAAATCCCTAGTTTCCTCAAATACAAAATACTCCCAAATTAATTTATTTCCCCATTTATGCTGTATTTTTGCTTTCTGCTTTTGGTTAATAGCAACTCTAACCCTTAATTTCCCAGTCTAGAAACTTTATCTGTCATCAGACTCTTCCTTTCTTTCACTTTTTCTGAAAATTGTGAAATCCAGACAATGTCTCTTGAATCAACTTCTCCCATTGCTACTTTAGTCCAAGGCTACGTCAACTTCGTCCGGACGATTGCAAAGCCCTCTTCATTGGTCATGCTCTCATTAGTTTTCTTCCATTCTAGGTTTTCTTATACAAAGCTTGATAGGTGACTTACATAATATAATAATATTATTTTGTGATTCCCCTACTCTCTAATCTTCAATGGTTTTCCTCTGCCTACAAGCTGCAATCCCTAACCTTTAGCATGAACCTTTTCTATTTGATGCTAGCCTGCCAGTCCGACCTTAGCCTCTGACATTTTCTCTTTCATACTGTATTATTCAAGCATACCTGTTTATTGTAGCTTCCTGTATACATTATATAGTATCACAGCTACATTGTTTTGTCCATATTGTAATCTTTATCTAGAGTATTCTCCCAATTTTGTCTTTAGTTCCATCCAAGTGTAAACACTTTCTGAAGTCCCTGAGAGATTTGAATGCTCCTTCATCTGAGTTCTTTCTGACTTTGTCCGTACATATACTTTTGGCATTACCTATTTGATTTATCTAAATTTCACAGGAACCATATGATCTTTGAGTCAGAAATCTGTCTTTTATGAATGCTTATACAGTTCTGAGCTCATGCTCAATGCAAACTAAATCTTTAGTAAGTATTCATGTAATGAAATCATATCTCTAGGCTCTTGGTTTTACAGACAAAGGAAAGAATATATTTCTCTTTACCAACAGGGTTGATACTGCTCATCAAGCAGATATAAAAGACAGGACTTGAAGCAAAAGTTCTGCTCAGCTTTCAGATATAAATATTAATTTGATTGAAATATCTCTTCTGTTTCATTTTTCATGGAAACCTCAATAAGGGGTGCAAGGCTGAACAAGGCAGTCCAAGTTAGGAAGAGGAGATTTATCTTCATAAGAGCTGCTAAAATGCATAGAAAGTAATAGTACCTGTAGCTACTATTCCCGTCAGCTTACATATCAATTACATATCAAGATTTTTACTGAGGTTTTTACATATATTTTCACTAATGCTTCCAGTAATCCTGAAAACCAGATTTTATTATGTCAGTTTTTAACGCTAAAGTAAATGATCCTCATAGCATTTGGGTAAATCTCTTATAGTTACACAAAATATAGTGGTGCTGCGCACAGACACAGCATTCAATAGACACAGACACAAGACTTCAACCATTATTAAGCTATCTCACATTTGGTAAGAAATCGAGGGAAAAAAATATATTACAGAATCCATGGTAGAGGCTGATGATGATGAGATGAGATGAGAGTCAACATATTAGCAAGGTACCCCTATGAGTTGTAAATGTAAGCCACTAAAGTGACAGATATTTGAATGCTTTTCATAATAAAAGTATCAACAAAATAGTGAGTATTTTTAACAAAATATATTCTATTGAGAACCTCAGGTATATTTTTCCTCCCCAATTTTTCTTTTTCCCACTGGCAATTTTTCACAGCTTTTCTCTTTATTCACATTTCACTTACCCCTTACTGAAAAGCCTTTGGATTCAAAATACTTCTTTTTAAATTGCTTGTTATGAAACAATTTAAAATCATTTCTTGTCAGCCACATGGACAATACAATCTCTCTATCTTTGAGAGAATGGCTTTATATATCCAAAATAATCTCTAAGAACGTAATCAAGGAGCAGAATCACTTTGAAAATGCTGCAGGCTGTATTCATCAAAGATAGGCCAGAAATATTTTCAGTTGATTTTAGGACCACCAAATTAATGGTTGTTTTATTAGGTTGGAATATTTGAAATGTGAGAGATGTCATTAACTCTGCAAGCCTAGGGAGTATCTGTAAAGTGCATCAGACTTATTTAAAAGAAAACTCTAACTAGCTATGTAACATGATGGAATTATTCAATATCTTTGGACCTCAATTTTTCTAGGGTAATGTAAAGGGATTGCACCTGATTATCTATCCCCTATCTTCTTTCTAGCTGTTTCTATTATTCACCGGTAAGTTGGAGAAGAATATTCATCTATAGCCAGAGCTTTATAAATTACAGAATAAGAAAGAGGATATTTAGGATGTGAAATTAGTTTTTTATATAACACAGTCCTTTCTACTTTTAAGTAAACATACATATTTTTTCATTTTTTTATAATTTTCAAAACTGCTGAATTGAGGTATGCTCACTTTTCTGACTGCTGTCATAAAATACCATTTCCTTCTTGCATTATGATATTTAAAATAATAGTAACACTAACAAATATTGTTTTTTGAGCTCTTAGCATAAGGCATTATGCTTTGTTTTACATAGAGTCTTTTTTTGTGGGGGGGAGGGAGAGATCTTTATTTTTATTCATGTTCTAAGCAGGTTTCAGTGCAGGTATGGCAGAGAGAGTTCGTCACGTTTGCAGCTCTGATCAAATTGCAAGTGGCTCCCCGAAGCATTTTGTTAAGAAATCATGTTACATCTAGAGTTGTGGGAAAGATTATAAGATTAATTAGCATTGTCTGTTGTGCTGTAGCTGGGAGTATGGTTATTCATATAACATCTGTTTTCTTTTTTATTTAATTAATCTACTTATTAGTATTATTAGTATTTACATTCTACGATGTTCTTGTGAAGCGGTTGGTGGAGAGGAGGAGAGGAGAAGTGCAATGGAAATAAGGTGGGGGGAGGTGGAAGGAGGGGGCATGATTGAGGCCCATGGCACCCCTCTCATTCTGGTAGGGAGACCAGGGGGCATCTATTGGCAGTTTGGTTGCTGCTGGGCTGGATGCAGATGTCAGGGGGTGTGGCTGAGGCCATCGGCCCTCCACCACCCTGGCTCAGGAGCCTGGGGTGCTACAGGTGGTGGCCTGGTGGTCATTACTGGGCTGGTTGTGGATATCGGGGGATGTGGCTTAGGCCCTTGGCCCACTACTGCCTTGGCTTGAGAGCCTGGGACATTTCCAATAAAAACCTGATGGTAATCAATGGGCTGGGTGTTACAATCAGGAGGGCATGGCTGAGGTTCATGGCATTGGACCTTTACTGGTTAATATCAAACTTTGTCTCTGATCTGTGGGTATTTTGTTTTCTCTTTCAGTTCCATGTTGGATTATTCACTGCTCCCACCACTTAAACTCTGCACTGGAACTAATTTGTTGTCCTTTGCTTACTTCTAAAATGGGGGAACTTCCTGTGGAAAACAGTACTTGAGCTCTGTGTTTGAGCTAAATTTCTGCTTTGTTGCTGATTCCCTGGGGAAGGCTTTTTGTGCAGCTCAGGTTTTAATTGTTGACCTTGGATGTACTTCTAGTTCTTGTGAAGTGCTTTATACCTGGGTTGTGTGGAAACTCTAGTCTGGGCCTGAGTCTTTTCATCAAACTGCACCACCTGCAGTTCTGTATTCCTGATTAGTCTCCACTGAGTAGTGCTGTGATGATTGGAGGGCAGAACAGTTGTCCAAGCTGCGTTCCAGTGTTCCCTAGGTGGATTGTCTGCCCCACTGCCTGCACTCCAAACACTTCCCATGGGATGGGCCATGCATTGGTCCCTTGTGATGGCTCACTGGCCTCTGAGTGGCTCCTTTTTTTCAGTTGTCTGTGACGCATCACTCCTACATGGGTTCACGGGAACCCTGTTAGTGGTCTTGCTGGCCAGGGGGCCACCAAGGCCCTTTTCTTGCCTGCAGCCTCCAAGAAACTTCATATGAAGGGCACAGCTGTGGCGTTTGCCAGCTCTTGCTCTGTGCACTCACTAGCTCTAGCTTTGAAGCAGCCAGGGCTCAATACGGTGGGAGTGATCCTTTCTTTCTCTCATCGTGGTTTCCCTGTCTTCATGAACTCCATATGTCTCTCCTCCTCTTCCCCTGAGCTCTATCAGCTCCAGCTTGGCTGTTGTTGCTTTTTAATAGTTGTAAACTGGTTGATTTGTGGGAGTGATGTTGGGGGCCATCTATTCTGCCATCTTGGCTGGAAGCCCTGTGGTCTACATAGAGTCTTATTAAGTCATTTATGAAAACATCCATTAAAAATTATCAATCACCTATTATACATTTGACATTGTATTTGCCATGATCCACATTTGATATATAAGAAAGTTGCCAAAGTTTCATTCATGCAAGATGAATCAGTTTTAGAGATCTCCTACACAGCATAGTACTAATATTCAAAAATACTCTATATACTCTGGTTTCTCTTCAGATCGTATAAATCTTTCGCCTTTTACAAAAATACTCTATTATTCACTTAAAAATTTGTTGAGGGTAGATCTCATATTAAGTATTCTTACCATACACACACCAAAGGTACACATTGAAATTTTAGAGTTGATGGATATAATGATGTTTTCATGAATGTACATGTATGTCCAAACTCATCAAATTGTATACATCGAATATGTACAATTTCTTGTATAATAATTGTACTTCAGTTAAGGTGCTTAAAAAAAATCTCGAGTCAAAGTTAAAAAAAAAAAAAGATTGAGACAATTGTAGGATTATTCTCCCACATCCAACAACCATAGCAGTATAATAGTGGATTATAATTGAAAGTATGGCAAGATTCAGACTCTATTTAAGAAGGATTTTTTTTTTAGGGAAATATAAAGATAAGTGGATCTAATTGATATCTATAGACGACTCTATCTAACAATATCAGAATACACATTCTTCTCAAGATCACATGGAACACTCACCAAGATAGACCACATTCTGGGCTATACAACACAATTTAACAAATTAAAAGAATAGAAATCATACAAAAAGTATGCTCTCCTCTATGGACTAAATTGTGTCCCCCCAAAATTCATAGGTTAAAGACCTAACCCTCAATGTAATAGCATTTGGAGTTCGGGCCTTGAGATGTAATTAAGTTTATGTGAGATTATGAGTTTGAATCCCTCATGATGGAACTAGTGCCCTTTTAAGAAGAGACACCAAAGAGCATGCAGTCTCTCTCTCTCTCTCTCTCTCTCTCTTTTTCTTTCTCTCTCTTCACCATATGAAAACATGGCAAAAAAGCAGCCGTCTGCAGTTTAGGAAGAAAGCCCTCAAGAGAACCCAGCATGTAGACATCGTAATCTCGGACTTTTGGCCTCCAGAACTGTGAGACAATAAATTTATGTTTAAGCCACTCAGTTTATTGTATCTTGTTATGGTAGCTTGAACTGACTAATATACTCTAAGAACGCAATGGAATTAAAATAGAAATCAATAAGAGAAAGATAGCTAGAAAATCCCCAAATATTTGGAAATTAAATGATGCATTTCTAAATAACACATAGGTCAAAAAAGTCTCAAAAGAGATTTTAAAATACTTAGAGTAACAGCTACTCACGTTCATTGCTGGTGGGATGTACAATGGCACAGTCACTTTGGAAGATAGTTTGACAGTTTATTACAAAACTAAACAGAATTTTACCACACAATTTCACAATCACACTTCTTGGTATCAACCCAAAGTAGTTGAAAATTTATGTCCACGCAAAAACCTGCACTCAGATGCTTATAGAAGCTATATTTATAAATGCAAAATCTTGGAAGTAACCAAGATGTCCTTCAGTAGATGAATGGATAAGTAAATTGTGGTACATCCAGACACACTAAATATTATTCAGCCCTAAAAATAAATGAGGTATGGAGTCATAAAAAGGCATGGAGAAACTAATTGCATATTACTAAGTGAAAGAAGACAATCTGAAAAGGCTGCATACAGTATAATTCCAACTATATGACATTCTCAAAAAGACAAAACTATGGAAATAGAAAAAAAGATCAGCAATTGGCAGGGCTTGAGGGTTGGGGAGAATGTCTTGAATTGAATGAATGTCCCTCTAAAATTGGACCCCCACAGTGATAATGTTAATAGGGTGGCAAATGCTATTGTGGTAGTTGAATTGTAGGGCCTTGAAGAGGTGATTGGATTGTGAAGACTGTATCCTCATGAATGAATTCTTCCATTCTTGGAATAAGGGGCATTTTTCTGAGGGCTTTAAAAGGAGAGTGAGTGCATGAGGAACTATTTCTCTGCTCCACCATTTTCACCATGTGATACTCTGCATTACTATAGAGTCACCTCACCAGATATGTGACTGTGAACTTCCCAGCCTCCAAATCTGTAAGCAACAAATTTTGTTTTCTTTATAAATCACCCAGTTACAGGTATTTCTGTCATAAGCAACAGAAAATAATACAAGGAGAAATTAACAGAAGATTTTTAGGTAAGGAAAAATGCTCAATATGATACTGCAATAGTGAATATATGTCATTATACATTTGTCTGAACCCAAAGAAAATACCAAGAGTAAACCCTAATCTAAACTATAGATTTGGGTGATTTTGATGTGTCTGTGTAGGTTCATCAGTCTTAACCAATGTACCACTTTGGTGGGGGATTTTAATAGTAAGAAAGTTTATGCATGTGTTGGGGCAGGGGATATGTGGAAAATATCTTATACCTCTCCTTCAATTTTTCTGTGAACCTAAAGCTTCTCTAAAACATTAACTATTTAAAAAAATTAAAACTAAACAAAAATGCTACTTTTCTTAATTTGTGAGATGCAGCAAAAGCAGTGTTTAGAGTGAAATTTATGGTAATAAATATGTATATTGAAAAAGAAGAAAAAAGTTAAATGAGTAATATAATCTTCCACTTTAGAGACTAGAGAAATAAGAACAATTTAGGCTTAAAGCAAGCAGGAGAAAAGAAATAATAAAACTTATATAAAAACCAATGAAATTGAAAACATGAGAACAATACAGAGAAAATCAACAAAATGAAAAGGTGGCTCTTCAAAAGATAAATAAAATTGGAAAATCTCTAGCCAAGATAACGAAGGAAAAAATACACAATTTACCGATATGAGAAATAAAAGAAGGGACATCACTACTGATCCTATGGACACCAAAAGAATGATAAAGAAATATTATGAACAGCTGTATGCCCACAAATTTGATAACTTAGATTAAATGGCTTAATTCTTTATAAAAGACGTAAACTACCAAAACTTATACAAGGAGAAATATATAATCTGAGTGGTTTTATATTTAATGAAGATATTGAAACACTACTTAATGACTCCTTCCCAAAAAAGCACCATATCTTGATCATTTCATTGGTAAAGTCTATCAAATATTTAAGCGCAAAATGATACCAATTCTCTCAATTTCTTCCAGAAGATACAAGCAGAGAGATACTTCCCAGCTTATTCTATGACACCAGTAATACCCAGGACCAAAACCAGAAAAGGACATTACAATAAAGAGAAATTATAAACCAAAATCTCTCATAAATACAATGCAAAATTCTCAACAAAATATTAGCAAATCAAATCGATCAATGCACAGTATACAAAGAATTTTACATCACAAACAAGTAGGATTTAATCCAGGTATGCAAGACTGGTTCAACATTTGAAAAATTAGTTAATGTGATCCATTACATCAACAGTTTTGAGAAAATAAATCATATAGTCACATCAATGAATGCTGAAAAGCATTTGATCAAATATAACACCCATTTATGGTAAAAACTCTTAGTAAACTAGGAACAGAAGAAAATTTCCTTAACTTGATAGAAAATATCTGCCAAAAAACCCACAACTAACATCATATATAATGATGAAATGTCATGTGTTTTCTTCCTAAGATCTAGAAAAAGGCAAAATGGTTCCATCTTTCCACTACTATTTATCATACTGGAAGTCCCAGGAATTACAGTAAGACAGGAAAAGAAAATAAATAATACTGGAAAGGAAGAGATAAAACTGACTTTGTTCACAAAAGTCATGATGGTCTATGTAGAAAATCCTAACGAATTGGCAAAAAAATATTTCTGGAATGAATAAGCATTTGTAGCAAGATTCCATGATACCTATTAAGATCTGAAAGTCAATTTGTTTTCCACAGATGTTATAATTTAGGAGGTTGTGGGATCCCACATAGAAATGCAGACTGTAATAAGAGAATCTGAATCATAAACGTATGAGACTCTCACTGAAGGAGATGAGGGAGGAGATGTGGTGACTTAACCTAAGTAACTTTTGAAGCGAGCGGCATCTATTAGACTAAAGGCAATGGTAACTGCACATAAACACTGCAATGTAGTTCATGAAATTATTTTCTGTGGGGGTACAAGCTAACAATTCTGATACTGCTATACATATATAATGAAATAGAACAATTGAGTAAATGAATGACACAGAGTAGGAGCTATATTTCTCATTATTGGAGTGGGAGTTTACACCTAAGCAAGGGGAGAAAGCTAGAATGATCCATGTGGTGATGGATTAAACATCAGTATGAACTCACGCTTATCTTAGTGCAGATTCAAATAGTTACAGATAGAAATGGTTATAAATATTGACACAGGCTAGTAAAGACATAATTTTTTGCCTGGTCATCTGAGAGGACCTAAAATAAATGACATCCCAGCAGCAATGAGCATGCTTAGCACACAGATATTGGTTTTTAATATTATTATCCAATAAAGAAAGCAACCTTTTGGGGAAAAAAAAGGAAAGACAGAGAGACAGGAAGAGAAAGAAAAACAAAGAAGGAAAGAGAAAGAGAGAGAGAGGGAGAGGGAGGGAGGGAGGGAGGGAGAGAAGAAAAGAAAAGAGAAGAGAAGAGAAAGAAAGAAAGGAGAGAAACTTGTTAAAGGTCACAGAGCTCACAGGACCTAAAAACAATATTTTAGGGTTCCAGTAATCCTGACCAGTAATGGTAGAAATAAGAATTATAAAAGATGCTGAAAGGCCAGGTTCCAACTGCAATCTGAATAGGTAAAGTCAAGTCTTTTAATTCTGCATGAGATGTCTAGGGAGCATTAGGGTGAACTTGCAGGCTTGAGATCTACAGCTTGGAAGATAAAAGCAGAACTTAGATTTCTGTGAATGCCTAAAAGCTTAAGAATTCTACTGTTTCCTCCTTGTCACACTCCAGGTGACTCTTTTCCTAGAGATTGTGATCTTTAGGAACACCATCTTAATGCACTGGTCTATGGCGGTTTTTGTAAGTTGCTGACTTGCTCTTTCTATAGACAATGTCCCTTGACTCTGCTTATTTTTGGTTCTGCAAGGCTTTCTAGGTCAATGTTGTCCGCATAATCCACACAGGCCTGTCTTACCAGACTCATTTGCTTTGTGCTTAGTGTCTACAGAGTTCAATATTTAGATCCAAGGCTATAGCCAGATTTTAAGGCCAGGAGCCTCGACTGGACATTTTTCTCTTCTCCATAGCTCTACTGGATGCCTAACTGTGTAAAAAGGAATCCTGGGTCTTGGAGAGGTGCTTCAGTGGTGCCAAAAGTAACCCATTTTTTTTTTTTTCAAAGAACAGATTCAAATACTAAAAGAACTGAATTAACACTGTTTTATATTTGAGACCAGAAGCAATTTCTTTCTAAAAAAGAATCTACAATATTTTGAGAAATGTTTTACTATTCTTTTCTTCTTTAGTCTAGCTAGGCTCTCAAAAGTGACTAGTGGACTTCTCATAACTGCATGCATTGATCTTTTTTTGGATCTCTTTATCTCTCAGCGGCAACTGGCTCTGACAGCATCAGCAGGAATTATCATGAGCTCTGAAAAAAATATCTAGAATCAATGCTTATTTAAGTTACTTGCAAGCTGTGTATCCTTGGGCATGCTATCTAAATTGCCTGTGACTTATTTTCTAACCTTAAAAAGGGTGTAATAATAGCTATCTTGCAAGGTTGTGGTGAGGATTAAATGCATGTTAGACTTGTTTCCCAGGACAGAATTGTACAGGGTAGTGAAATTCTTAATTAATCTTGGTCTGTTAATAAGTAAAATACCATGCTTTATTTTCATTTAAATATCTATTATATTCTTATGGGTACTGTAGTGACTCATACAAGTCAAATGTCAGGGATCTTTTTCTTTTTAAAATGTTCATATAATCTGAATTTATCCATTAAGACTAGCTGCTCAAAAAGTATTTAATATATTCTCAATATTTGTAAAGCATATAATGGATATTAATTAATATTTTTCTCCTTTGGGAGAAGTTAAGTTTTCATTTTACAATAAGAGAAACTTTGCCAGCAAAGTTATATCTGGTATTGTGTGGAACTACTCAAACTACAATAAAAATCCTAGTCCTTTGAAAGTAGCTACTAGTCAGATAAATTGTGTTCACTTAAATTACTAAAACAATAAATATTTGCTACATATGGCTCTAAATGTTACTGCATTATCTGCTTCCTAGTTCTAGGATGTTAGCTTCTTTTCATGGTTACTTCTCATACCAGCCTCTAATTCAGTCCTTTGAAACTTTGGTTTAGCCCTACTCCATAAATGTTATTCCTATTGTCACTCAAATCATATTTGGTGTTTAACTACTGATACCATATGGTCACTAAGTGCTTGATGTCACTCAATTTGTATAGTTCAACTCAGCATTAACTATACTGGCTGTATCCTGAGTTATATTGAGGACTATGGGTTACTGATATGGCCAAAGTTTGATTATATACTCATTGATTCATTCAGACCAGAAATTATTCATTTCCTAATATTGTTCAGATACTGTTCTGGTCACTGGAGAATAAGTTCACACACTATACAATAGATAAACAGATTATAAGTAGAATATATTCAAAAGGAATATAATAGAAGCAAGCAAAGAAAGTGTGGCACCTCCTGACTTGGGAGGATATTGAAAGTGTTATTTCTGAAAGATAAGTTGGAATATCCACATAAATATGTGAGAAGAGAGTTATCAAATGCCCAGACATAAATGAGTACATGAAGCATGCTTCTAAAAGGAAAGCTTATAAAAAATAAGGCTGGAACCTAAAGAGGGACCAGATTACAAAGATCTTGGTATGAAAGAAAATGTGGATTTTTTTTCAGCATTAAAATTTATTTTCTAACATGTAAGCTTAAAAGTCATACAAAACTTGATAAAGACATCTGTAGCTTATCTCAATTAGAAAGCTGTTGTCACAATCTGCTCTTTTGAAAATGAGCATTGTTAATTGACATATACATTTACTGACTACAGCTTTGCCATCACCTACAAAACAAACTTTCCTCTCCCTGGCAAAAAGAATGAAACAAATTGTCTCCGTGCCCCCATTTCATTTAGTACATATATTTGTCACAGCATGTGTGCCACTGAATGGTAATAGTCTCTGCCTAGTTTTATGGGTCTCTTCAAAAGTATATTCAACATGCATAAGTACAATGAATGCCCCCTGAATGATCACTTTTAATGCTATATTTGCAACTCATTTATATGCTGATGACTCTCAAAACTGGGGATTGAGGCTGATTCCTATTTTTATATGCCTACTAGATATGACTGTTTAGATGTTCCACAAAGTCCTCATGATCCATATGATTAAAATGGACCTACGGGATTTCTTCTGGAAATATGGCATGCAAGATATTTTAAAAATCTCTCCTAATTTAGTATAATTACATCCTAAATGCCATGGTTTGAATATGGTTGGTCACCTCCAAAATTCACGTAGAAATTTAATCCCAAATGTGGTGGGGTTGGGAGTTGGGCTTAGTGCAGGCTATTTGGGTCACAGGGTGTGGTTCCCTCATAAATAAATTAATGCTTTCTGGCAGTAGTGAGTTCTCACTCTTGAGGAACTGGATTAGTTACTGTTAGAGGGTTGTTATGAAGTGGGATGTCCCTACTGTTTGGCGCCCTTTGCACATGTCTGCTTCTCTATTGACCTTCTGTCATGTTATGATGCAGCATGAAAGCCTTTGCCAGAAGTCATGCCCTTGAACGCCTCAGCCTGGAGAACTATGGGACAAATAAACCTCTTTTGTCTATAAATTACCCAGCCTTAAGTATTCTGTTATAGCAACACAAATGGACTAAGACACTGAGTAAATGAGAAGAAAATCATTCCATTAAAAGCATTTCTCTGTGACCATAAAAATAAAGAAAGCCCCAAGGTTTCCCTCAAAAAGAACTTTAACTAAATAAGAGCAGTCAGTAATACATACCATAATAGTAATTGCCTTGACTTGAGAATTATAATCATTGACATGGCCTAAAATGTGTGTGCAATTCAAATATGCATTACCTAAGATCTCAGGTAAATCTCCAACAAATACCTTAGATTAAAGTGGTCCCAGTCATATACCATCTGCTGGCAACCAAAGTAACCAATGCAGATCTTTTGGGAGAGAAGTAAAAAGTTGGTAAGAAAATAAAATTAAAAAATAATACTAATGTTTCTATGAACATTTTGAAGTATCCTCATATTTGCAACTCTGGTCACTCAGAATCTAATAACAAGTAAAACTCAGGGCTCTATACAAATACATAGAAATTATACAAGGGGCTCCTGAATGACTATGGGTTCAAAAAGGGAATTAAACAGGAAGTCAAAAAATTTCTTGAAGCCAATGAAAATAAAGACATATCATATCAAAACCTTTGTGATACTGCAAAAGCAGTTCTGAGGGAAGTTTATTGCAATAAATGCTTACACCAAGAAAATAGAAATATTTAAATAAACAAGCTAATGCTACATCTCAAAGAATTAGAAAAACAAGAACAACCAATCCCAAATTTAGTAGATGGAAAGAATAAGATCAGAGCAGAACTAAATGATATAGAGACCCCAATAATGATACAAAATTTCAATGAAACAAAAAATTGCTTTTTTGAGAAAATAAATAAAATAGAGAAACCATTAGCTAGGTTAACATAAATAAATGAATGAATGAATAAATAAATAAATAAATAAATGAGAGAGAAGAAAGAAGACTGAAATATCAAAAATCAGAAATGAAAAAGGAGACATTACAACTTATACCACAGAAATGCATGAAATCATTAGAGACTATTACAAATAAGTATGCAGCAATAAATATTAAAACCTGGAAGAAATGGATAAATTTCTGGACATATACAAACTACCAAGATTGAACCAAGAAGAAATAGAAAACCTGTACAGAAAAGTAACAAGCAATGAGATTGAAGCAGTAGTCAGCAGTCTCCCAACAAAGAAAGACTCAGGCCCGGATGGCTTTACCACTTAATTCTACCAAACCTTTAAAGAGGAATTAACACCAATTCTCTTCAAACTATTCCAAAAAAATTGAAACAGAGGCCACTTTCCCAAATCAATGTGTAAGGTCAGGATCACCTTGATACCAAAACCTGACAAATATACAAAACAAAAAGAAAACTATAGACCAATATCTCTGATGAATATACACCCCAAAATCCTCAAAAGAATACTAGCAATCAGAATATAGCAACATATCAAAAGAGTTATACACCATGATCAAGTGGGATTCATCTCTTGGATGGAAGGATGGTTCAACATACACAGTCAATAAATTAGATAAATCACATCAACAAATCCAGCTACAAATTTATATGATTATCTCAATAGATGCAGGAAAAGCATTTGATAAAATTCAACATCTGCTCATGATAAATGTTCTCAGCAAACCAGGTATAAAAGGAAAGTATCTTAACACAATAGAAGCCTTATACAACAAACCCACCACCAACATCATCCTGAATGGGGAAGAGCTAATAGATTTTCTCTTAAGAACAAGAACAAGACAAGGATGCTCACTATCACCACTCCTATTTGACATAGTATTAGAAGTACAAGTTAGAGCAACCAGGCAAGAGAAAGAAACAAAGGGCATCCAGAGTGAAAAAGAAAAAATCAACCTGTCCCTGTTTGCAGATGACATTATCTTTTTTATAGAAAAACCTAAAGACTCTACCAAAAACCCTTAGAACTGATTAACAATTTCAGAAATATTTCAGGATAGAAATTCAACACCACAAAATTGGTAGCATTTTTATTCTCCAATAATGAACTAGCAGAAACAGAAATCAAGAAAGTAAGCCATTTTACAATAGTCATCAAAGAAATCAGATACCTCGTAATCAACATAACCAAAGATGTGAAATATCTCTACAAAGAGAACTAAGAATCACTACTGAAAGAAATTAAAGAGGACACAAAAAGATGGAAAGACATTCCATGCTCTTGGATTGGTAGAATCAACATTGTGAAGATGTCCATACTACCCAAAGTCATCTACAGATTCAATTCAATCCTCATCAAAATACCAATGGCATTATTCACAGAAATAGAAGAAACAATCCTAACATTCATATGGAGCAAAAGATCCTGAATAGCCAAAGCAATCCTGAGGGAGAAAAAAAAAATGCTGGAGGCATAAAACCACTACCTGACTTCAAAATATATGTCAAAGCTATAGTAACCAAAACAGCATGGTACTGACATAAACAGACACTGAGACCAAAGGAACAGAATAGAGAACCGAGAAATCAAACTACATACTTACAGCCAACTGATTTTTGACAAAGGCAGCAAGAACATACATAGGGGATAAAACTGCCTCTTCTATAGATGGTTCTAGGAAAATTGGATATCCATGAGCAAAAGAATGAAAACAGGCCTGCACCTGTTGCCATATACCAAAATCAACTCAAAATTGATTAAAGACTCAAGTATAAGACCTGAAACTGTAAAGCTACTAAAGGACAACATAGGGAAAACACTTTGGGATTTAGCACTGGGCAAAGACATTATGGATAAGACTCCAAGAGCCTAAGCAACAACAACAAAATAACTAAATGGGATTATATTTAAAAATCTTAAGCACAGCAAAGGAAACAATCAACAGAGTGAAAAGGCAACCTATAGAATGTGAGAAAAGATTTACAAAGTATACATCCAACAAGGGATTGATATCCAGAATATGAAAGGAATTCAAACAACTTAATAGTAAAAAAACAAATAAACCAATTTAAAAATGGTCAAAGGGCTGAACAGACATTTTTCGAAGGAAGATACGCAAATGGCCAACAGGTACTTGAAAAAATGCGTAACATCACTAATCACCTGGAAATGCAAATTAAAACCACATTAAGATATCATCTCACCCCAGTTAGACCAGCTATAACCAAAAACACTGAGTATAAAAAAAGCTGGTGAGGATGTGGAGAGAGGGGAACTATTGTACACTGCTGATGGGACTGTAAATTAGTACAGCCATTCTGTAAATTAGTATAGTATTGAGGTTTCTCAAACAACTAGAGATAGATCTGCCATATGACCCGGCAATCACACTGCTGGGTTTATATACTCAAAGGAAAGGAAATTATGTTCATGGGATACTTGCACTCCCATGTTCATCGTAGCTCTATTTACAATAGCCAAAGTATGGAACCAGTTTAAATGTCCATCAGCAGATGAATGGATAAGGAAAATGTGGTACATATACCCAATGAAATACTATTTAGCCATAAGAAAGAATAAAACTTTGCCATTCACAGCCACATGGATGAGGTACAGAAAATTATGTTAAGTGAAATAAGCCAAGCACAGAGGGAAAAATATCACATGACCTCACTCATAAGTGGAAGCTAAGAGAGAAAGAAGAAAGGAAAGAAAGACCACGGTGGTGTGCTGGACTTGCAGAGGGAGAGAACAAACCTAGGGTTGCTGGGGTGGAGTTGGGAAGTGAGAGAGGGGTTGGGGAGAGGTTGCCTTGGGGACACAGAAATAATTGCAATTTGTAGTGTAGGCATGCTTATAGTATTGATCTGATCATCACATGTTGGGCACAGAGGCTGATGGTTAACTCTGTGCCCTATGAATATGCATAATCAATAAATTAAATAAATAAAAGAATATTTAGGAAAAATTAGAGAAACAGATCATTACAAGTTTATAAAGTCCCCCAAAGAGAAAAAAGAAGGACTCTTCACAATTAAGTCTGTGAAGCTAGTATTATCTCAATAACCAAACCTTGGCAAGGCAGTATAAAAGATGAAAGCTACAGGTAAATCTCTCTCACGAATAAATTTATTAAAACCCTCAGCAAAATATTATTCAAGTGAATTCAGCAATGCATGAAAGAGATTATAACCCATAACCAAGCTGAACTTACTGTGGCAAGAAAGGTAGGTTTAACACTAAAATGTCTAATGATAAAATTCATTACATTAATTAATTAAAAGAGAAAAATGGGATTGTCTTCATATATGTAGTGAGAAGTATTTGATAATAGTAAGCATCCATTAAAATATCCTAACTAGTAATAAATAGAAAGGGCTTCCTTTTTCTTAGAGAGATTATCTATCAAAATCCTACAGAAAAGTTGGTTTCTAAAGTAAAGAAGATTGAGATGTGCATTAGAAGCTGTTTCTGTTTAACTATGTGTTAGAAATTCTGTCCACTGGAGTGAACACAGGAAAAAATGTAAATGTTTAAAGATCATGAAGAAAGAATAAAACCACTAATATTTCTAGATAAAATTGTCTAAAAAGAGAAACTCTCCAAATTACTATAATTAATAGAAATGTTTACCAAGGTGACTACATATACAATCAATATATTATAATCAATGGCAATCTTATACAGCAACTACAGATTTTGTACATATACAAAAATACTGATCATCAACTCTGTACCCCACAAATATGTATAATCAATTGTTTCAATAAAAATGAGAGAGATTACAAATATTTACATGAAGTTTTTGAAGTGCCTTTGTATTTATGTTGCTTTGACCAAGGGTGTACTAATAATACTTTAATAACTAAATAGAGAAGAAAACATTCATGCACACAGAAAATGAAAAACCTTATAGTTTATTAAAAAAAAAAACACCTTTAATTTTTAAAATTGTATAATAGTAATGAGACAATAAGAGCCAAAACACTTCTGAAGGAAATAAAGAATGGGGTGGAAGTCTATACACTTTGTGGTATCAAGAATTATTCCAAAAATATAGTAATTAAAACATTTACTCAAGAATTTGGAAGTAATTGTTTTGGAAATAGAAAATAGGCAAATAAACTGTAGAGAGCACAGGGTATTTTCACTGTTATACGAAAACTTGATATATAAAAATGTCTACATTCCTAATCATTGGGGAAAGATAAGACTGTAAATTAATTGTGCTCAGACACTTGAGAAAACTTGGCAAATAGATCCTTACCTCATAGCATATGCAATATTCAGTTCTAGTTGGATTAAAAAAAAACTTGAATGTGAATAGAAAAGATAAGCATTTTTGAAGAGAGCATAGGCAAATATTTTTTAATCACAAAATTATAAAGCTTAATGAAGGACTTATTAAAAAATCTCAAATGTGCCACCCATAAAGAGATGCATTAAATTTAAAATTTCTGTTTATTAATTCAACAAATATTCCATTAGCACCTTATGTATATTCTATGGGCTGGGGTTACATGAGTGAAGAAAACAAAATTCTTGCCTTCATGAAGTTTACTTTCTAGTTAGATATTTGCAATACACATAACTGTCAAAATACTAATATCTAGATATATACTTATCTTCTAAATGTCAATTTTTTTTAAAAAAAGTCAAACAACCTCATAGAAAAATAGCCAAAAGGCATGCATAGTTTTTTCCATAGAAGGAGAAATCAGAATATCCAATAAATATAAAATTTTTTGACTTAATTATAATCAAGAAAACAAAAATGAAAAGCAAATGTGATGATAGCAGTTGATAATCACCTAGTTGGCCAAAATCGAAGATCAGAACAAAAAACAAATTTTTGTGAAAAATTTTTAATAAATGTAAACTTTGGACACTGATTATGAGAATATAAATTTTCACAGCAAATTGAAAAGCAATTCAGCATTATCTTATAAGGCTGAAGATGTGCATATCCAGTGACGTAGAATTCCACTCCTGGCACAACACTGAGATGTGTGCACCAGGAGTCCTGTCTGTGAATGTTCACAGCACCATTGCTTGCAACAGCACAAACACAAAAACAACCCAAGTGGGAATATATAAACAATTTGAAGTTTAGTTGTACAATGAAATACTGCACAAAAGTAGAAATAAATGAACAATAAAATGCATTAAGAAGAAATCTTGAATAATTAACGGCAAATGAAATACACAAATTGCGTTATGAACACATTCGGTAAGAGAACATCTTTGTAAAGCACAACGTTTTTGTGTACATCCTATTATGAGAATTTAACTTTCATGAAGGCATGACTCCATTTTTTTGTTGAATCCCAAGCAGCCAGAATAATAAGGCACAGCATGTGGTAAGTACTTAAATATTTGTTGAATAGTGAATGAATCAGCATTTCTTATTCCATATGTATTAAAACATTTTTTTTTAAAGGAAAAAACAACTTCATGAACTTCAGAATGGCCACATTTCTTGTTGGTTGGGATGGGAGTATAAATAGGAATATATCCAGGGAGCATCCATAGTACTGGTGAAGTTCTCTTTATTGTGGTAGATGGTGTGCACAGAGGTTGGATTTCCTTTATTTTTATACACTACATATTAATTTGTGTATATTACAATATTTATTAGAAATTATTTATTTATATCATCACTTCCAATTTACTTGTGCTTTATTGGCAAATGAAAAGCCTCAAATGTGTATATGTTAAAACAAACAAACAAACTAACTAACTAACATCACCTATCAAGCCAGTGCCTCCTTCAAATTTGCTGGCATGCTCATCAAAACTTCATTTACTGTAACTCATCTCTGTACCTCTCCATAACCCAAACCACATCCAACCCTTTTTAAGTCCTCAGACTTTAAACATTTCTGTGCTACTCCCACACTCTCTTCCCCAGTCTCACCGTTATTACCTACACTGCATGCATCTTTTATCATGTCATGTCTCCAACGATGTAATGCTCTTCACAATCTTCTCCTTACCTCCTTTTGTACCTACTCCAAAACCACTCTTTCTCCATTTTAATTCTGTTCCTTTGATTAACAAAATATGTATAAATTTAAAAGGGTTCCCATTGATTAACAAAATATGTATAAATCACAATTTATCACTCCCAAGATCCGTAACAACTTGTTTATATCTTTCTTAATTTGTCTAACATGCATATTTTTAGATTCAACAAATTTTAACAAAGCATTGCCCTGTGTTTTGCTAACTCCTATATCTCTGTTCAATATTTCCTATTAAAAAAAGCCTATTAACTCTTATTGAAAATCTAAATAGTACCATGGGCTGTGTTAAATATTTCTCATCATTTAGCATATTTAGTACTTTAATTGATAAGTACTATCACCCATTTTATAAAGTAATGAAACTGAACATCACAGGGATTAAGTAATGTGCCCAAGATCATCCAAACAGTAAAAGGTAGAATTTATCTATAAATCTAGAGATGTTTACCTACCAGGGCTATACTCTTTTTTGTTGTTTCTACCTGTCACAATTTGATGTATTACATCATTTAATTCCAAATCTTGTGGATTCTATTTTGTGAAACCTTTGAAACATGTTCCCCAGATAGATTCAATAATTATATCTGTATCTATCTATGTCTACCTATGTCTGTCTATCATCTATCTCTTTAATCATGCATTATTGAATATTTTTATTTGCAGTTAAGTATATGTCTTTTTCCTGGAATAAGAGGCTTTTGAGGATAGATGGGGAGCACTTTGTATTCATTTTTATTTCTCCTTCAACATGAAGTAGATATTGTGCATGACAATTGCTGAATTAATTGTGATCCACTTAAATTATATTTATTTATATCTAGGTAGATACATTTTTAAAAAGTACACATAATACATTAAAATGAGGGAGCAACAACAGCAAGATGGTGAAACAGGAAGTCCCAGTCCTCTTTCCTGCACAGAAACACTAATTTCACACAATGATGTAAGGAATAAAATACCTCAATGAGAAGACTAGAATTAAGTTAAGCAATTGCAGTACCCCAGAAGAGCACAAAACTGAGATCACGTGCACTGATATGGGTAAAAAGAGCAATTTCACTTTACCCTGTCAGTCCCTCCCTTAAGATGATGCAGCTCAGTTGTGAGGGAGCTCACCACAGCTTGTGACTTCTCCCTGGGGGGTAGAGAATGAGTGGGATGAAAGCCCAACCTCCCCAGCTTTTCAGTCTGCTTCCTGAGGGGCTAGTGTCTGTCTCATTTCTCAAAGAGTGCTGAAAAAAATAATGGCATGGTCCAGATGCATGAGGCAGCTAGGAACAAAGGAAAACACACAAGCATTTGGACTGGCATTGCTCTGTGAAATTTGGAGAAGGCACAGACTGAGACTTCCTTTTCAGGAGGAAGGGAAAAGGAGAGCAATGTTTCAACGTTCTGAGAGTTTTATTATCCTCCCCAATAGGCTGGTTGTTTTTGCTCTGCCTCGTTCAGAGCACTGAAAAAACAAGCATGGTCCAGATGCCTGGAGCAGCTAGGAAGAAAGGTAAAGGGTCAGGAGGCTTCCTGCAGCCCACATGGTTCTATGAGTTGGGAAAAGGTGAAGAACTGTTACTTTTCCCCCCAGGAGAGAGGGAGAGGGGTAGAGAATGCACCTAACATCCTGAGTCTTGCAATATACCACTAAAGGGGCCAGTTTGGGTCTGTCATGGAGCACTGAGACAACTCTTATAATCAGACAGTAAGGGAAGGATGAGAATATGGGTTCCTGAAAACCACCAAACAAACAAATCGGAAAAAAACCTGGATTCCAGTGTCCTTGGAAAGCTAGAAACAAAAGCCCAGAATCTCTAGCCAGGCTGAATGATAAAGGTCTTTCTGAGGTGAGGCAAGTTCATAAGCCTGGGGGAGGTGGCTGTTTCTTCAAATGTGCAAACACTAATACAAATGTGTAAGAAGTATGAAGAATCAGGAAGACATGACACAATCAAAGGAACAAACTAAATCTTCAGTAACTAAACCTAAAGAAATGCAGATGTATGGATTGCTTGACAAAAATATCAAAATGATTATCTTAGAAAAGCTCAGAGTTAAAAAAAAAAGAAAAAAAAAGGATAGACAACTAAAAATATCAGGAAAATGATACCTAAATAAAATAAGAATATGAACAGAGATGGAGAAATAAAACACTAAATAGAAATTCTGGAGCTAAAGAATATAATGACTTAACGGAAAAATTTACTGGAAAGGTTCAGCAGCAGGTTTGATCAAGCAGAAGAAAGAATCAGCAAATTTGAAGACAGGTTACTTTAAATATGCAGTCAGAAGAACAAAAAGAAAAAAGAATGAAAAAATAGTGAAGATAGCTTAAGACTATTATAGGACACTATCTAGAGAATACATTTTCACATTATAGAAGTCTAAAAAAGAAAAAAAAAAATAGAAAAAGGGGCAGAAAACTTATTTAAAGGAATAATGGCTGAAAATGTCCCAAATCTGGAGAGGAAAATGAGCATCTATATTCATGAAGCTTGAAAGAAAACAAATAGGATGAACACAAAGAAATCTATACTGAGGCACATTATAATCAAATTTTCAAAAGACAAAGAGAGAATTTTGAAAGCAGACAAAGAAATGAGTCTTGTGACCTAAAAGAGAGCCTTCATAAGACTATCAACAGTTTTCCCAGCAGAAACCTTGCAGTCCAGAAGGGAGTGAGATGATGTATTAAAAGTGCTGAAAGAAAAACTTCCAATCAAGAATGCTATACTTAGAAAATCTGTTCTTCAGAAATAAAGGTGAGATAAAGACTTTCCCAGAAAAACAAATACTGAGGGAATTCATCATCATTAGGTTTACCTTACTAAATGCTAAAGGAAGTTCTTCAAAATGAAATTAAAGTGCATTAAACAGCAACATGAAAACTTATGAAAAATTAGAACTCCCAGGAAAAGGAAAATATATAAACAAATAGAGAATACTATAATATTGTAATAATGGTTTATAAATTAGTTTAATACTAGCATAGAGTTAAATGGCAAAAAATATTAATAGCAATGATAAATACAAAAATTTGTTAATGGATACACTATAAAAGATGTAAATTGTAATATCAGTAGCATAAAATGTTGGAGAGAAGTAAATGCAATTGGAGCTAAATTGTTATCAGCTCAAAAGAGACTATTATAACTATCAGATGTTTTACATAAGCCTTGTGGTATCACAAAGAAAGTACCTATAGTAGATACTCAAAAGAAAAAGAAAATGAAAGCAGATCATTCTAAAAAATTAACAAATCACAAAGGAAGAGATAAAGAGAAGAAAAGAAAGAAGAACTATAAAAGAGACAGAAAATAACAAAATGAAATAGCCATTACCTATCAATCATTACTTTAAATATAAATGGATTAAACTCACATATCAAGTGGGGAGAAGGGAACACTCTTACACTGTTGGTGGGACCATAAATTAGTACAACCACTATGGAAAACAGTATGGAGGTTTCTCAAACAACTACAGATAGATCTTTAATATGATCCTGCAATCCCACTTCTGGGTATATACCCAGAGGAGTGGAAATCATCACGTCGAAGGGATACTTGCACTTGCATGTTCATCATAGCTCTGTTTACAATAGCCAAGACATGGAACCAACTAAATGTCCATCGACGGATGACTGGAAAAGGAAACTGATATATATACACCATGGAATGCCACCCGCCATTAAAGAGAATGAAATACTCCCATTTGCAACAACATGGATGAGCCTGGAGAAACTTATGTTGAGTGAAATAAGCAAAGCACAGAGGGATAAATACTGCAAGTACTCACTCATATGTGGGAGCTAAGAGAGAAAGAAGGAAGGAAAGAAAGACCACAGTAGTGCATTGGTCTTGCAGAGGGAGAGAACATTCTATGCGCTACAAAGTAGAGTGGGGGGAAGGGGGTAGGAAGAAAGAGGTTGGGGATAATTGGGTGGGGGACATATGGTACAAATGCAATTTGTGGTAGTGGGCATATTGCCAGTATGAATCTGCCCCCACATCATGGGCATGAGGGGTGACAATCAGCTTTGTATCTCATAAATATTCATAACCAATAAAAATGTACCATTGTAAACACTAGTTTACAGAGTTTCCCTTTTATAGAACAGTTCAATTCTCTGAAGCAAAGCATTCTACAAAGCACCTTTCAGGAAAAATAAAAAGATTCATCTTTTTTTAAGAAAAAAAAAAGACATTCAGTGGCAGAATGGATAAAAACGATCTATGTATATGCTGACAATAAGAAGCTCATCTTAGAATTAAGGACACCTATAGACTGAAAGTGAAGGGATAGAAAAAAAATATTCCATGCAAAAGATAGCCAAAAGAGAAAGGGGTGGCTATAGTTACATTAGACAAAATAGACTTTAAATCAAAAGCTATCACAACAAACAAACAAAGAAGGTTATTATATAATGATTAAAAACTCAATTTATCATGAAGATATAAAAATTATAAATATATATGCACCCAACACCAAAGCAACTAAATACACAAAACAAATTTTGACAGAATTTAAGGAAGAAATTTATTGCAATACAATAACTGTAAGAGAAATCCAAATTCCACTTTTCATAATGAAGGGAACAACCAGATAGAAGATCAGTAAGGAAACAGGTGACTTAACACTAAATACAAACGGACCTAACAAATACATACAGTATATTCCATCAAACAGCAGCAGAACATTCTGTTCAAGAACATACAAAATAGTCTCTGGCATAAATCACATTCAGGTCACAAACACGGCTTAACAAATTTAATATTGAAATTATACCAACTATCTTTTCTAACCACAATGAAAAGAAATTAGAAATTAACACCAGAAAGAAAACTGATAATTCACAAGTAACTGAAAATTAAACAACACTCTTGAACAACCAGTGGGTCAAACAATAAATAAAAAGGGAAACTAGAAGACAACTCAGGACAAATTAAAATAAAAAGTGATATATCTAAACTTATTGATGCATTAAAAGCAGTACTCAGAGAGAAGTATATAGCAATAAGCACCTATATTAAAAAAGAATAAAGATTTTTGATAAACCTCATTAAAAAAGTAGAAAATGTACAAAAAGTAGAAAAAGAACAAAAGAAGTTCAAAGAAAAAGGAAAGATAAAAACTAGAGCAGAAATAAATGAAACAGAATAGAATATTACAGAATAAAATTAATGAAACTAAAAGTTGTTTTTTTCAAAAGATTAATAAAATTGATAAACCCTTAGCTAGCTAACTAATAGAAAAAAAAAGAGAGAAAAGCAAATAATATGAAGTGAGAGATATTACAATTGATGCCAAAGTAGTAAAAAGGATTATAAAATACTGTTATGAATAATCATAACCAACAAATACGATATCCCCCAAAATGGATAAATTTCTAGAACCTTACAATCTACAAAGATTGATTTATAGAGAAATAGAAAATCCAAATGAACCAATAATGAGTAAGGAGATTAAATCAATAATCAAAAACCTCCTAACAAAGAAAAGCCCAGGACCAGATGTAATTGCTGGGGAATTCTACTAAACATTTAAAAAGGAATTAAAACCAATCCTCCTTAATTTTTTGAAAAAATATTGAAGAAGGAACACTTCCAAACTCATTTTATGAGGTTGGCAGTACTTTGATACCAAAGACAGCAAAGACACTACAAGGAAAAGAATATCACATGCCAATATATCTGATGAATATTGATGTAAAAATCCTCAAGAAAATACTACCAAACCAAACTCGATAGTACGTGAAAAAAAAAAAAAAAAGGCCAAGGTGTGAAACAACCTAAATGCCTATCAAAAAATAAATGGCTAAAGAAAAAATGATATATCTATACAATGAAGTATTATTCAGCCTTAAAAAATAAGGAAATCCTGCCATATGCAGCAAGATGGATGGACCCTGAAGATATTCTAAGTGAAATAAGCCTGTCATGGAAAGACAAATACCACATTATTCCCCTTATATGAGATATCTAAAATAGACTAATGAAAAAGAGTAGAATGTTGGTTGAAAGGGGTTTGGGCAGTGGGAAACAGCAGGTTGTTTTACAAAGGGAATAAAGTTTCAATTACACAATACAAATAAATTCTTGGTGGATGTTGTGCAACACTGTGCCTGTAGTTAACAATATTGTATTGTACAGTTCAAAATTTAAGAGGGTTCAGAGTCTTTTGGATTTTAGCCATCCTAACTGGGGTTAGATGGTATCTCAGTGTGGATTTGATTTGCATTTCCCGGATGCTGAGTGATGTTGAGCATTTTTTCATATGTCTGTTGGCCGTTTGTATATCTTCTTTAGAGAAATGCCTACTTAGCTCTTTTGCCCATTTTTTAATTGGGTTGCTTGTTTTCTTCTTGTAAAGTTGTTTGAGTTCCTTATATATTCTGGATATTAATCCTTTGTCAGATGTATATTTTGCAAATATTTTCTCCCACTCTGTTGGATAAATGCTGGTGAGGTTGCAGAGAAAAAGGAACTCTCATACGTTGTTGGTGGGACTGCAAAATGGTGCAGCCTCTATGGAAAATTGTATGGAGGTTCCTCAAACAATTGCAGATAGATCTACCATACGACCCAGCTATCCCACTGTTGGGAATATACCCAGAGGAATGGAAATCATCAAGTCGAAGGTATACCTGTTCCCCAATGTTCATTGCAGCACTCTTTACAATAGCCAAGAGTTGGAACCAGCCCAAATGTCCATCATCAGATGAGTGGATACGGAAAATGTGGTACATCTACACAATGGAATACTACTCAGCTATAAAAACGAATGAAATACTGCCATTTGCAACAACATGGATGGACCTCGAGAGAATTATATTAAGTGAAACAAGTCAGGCACAGAAAGAGAAATACCACATGTTCTCACTTATTGGTGGGAGCTAAAAATTAATATATAAATACACACACACACACACACAAAACCGGGGGGGTGGGAGAATATATAACAACCACAATTACTTGAAGTTGATATGACAAGCAAACAGAAAGGACATTGTTGGGGGGGAAGGGGGGAGGGAGAAGGGAGGGAGGTTTTGGTGATGGGGAGCAATAATCAGTCACAATGTATATCGACAAAATAAAATTAAAAAAAAAAATTTAAGAGGGTTGATCTCAGGTTAAGTGTTCTTACAACAGCAACAAAACACTACATTCAAATGCAATACATGATGTGATTACCATTTAAAACTATTTCAAATTTTTGTGTGTACTAGATTATTTTGAGCCACATACTAACACAAACAAGATGACTAATAATGGGAAACTAATAAACTGGGAAATTCAGGTGACAGCTAATGTTTAGGAATAGATCAATTCTCTATCACAGACAACTAAATAGTTTCACTATATCATACAAATTGCAAAATTATGGCTACCTAGCAAACTGTAAGAATTTATTATCAATCAGAGCACAACATGACAAACATCTCCAACTGTATCTCACTATCACCAATCTTGAAAAGATTCTGGCATCTGTGGGAAGATATGAATTTACTGTTGTTATAAAGAACCATTTGTAATGTATATTTTAGTGTCTTGAGACTAATAAAAGGGCATCTGATGTGCAATGATTTGTTCCAAGATTGGCATAGTCTGTAAAGCGCTGTGTATATCATACCAATACTGCAGATTCTCAGTACTTCAGTTTGTCTGTGACAAGAGGAAAATTAGTATTTTAACCAAAGCCAAAATGTTATGGCAGGTAGAGTTGGAACACTTATATGTCAGGGATTCTTTTAGGGATTATCATTATTAGAATAGCCTCTATTATTTCCAACTTACAATTAGGTAAAATGAAGTGAAAACAAAACAAAAAAAGCATGTCTCCTGGGATTTACAAAGCTATAGCAGTAGTCTCTGTCTCGTTGCTCCCTTTCACAGGCACCACTCCCATCTTCCAGCCTAAAAGAAATAGGACCTTCCTATTGTCTTTGAAATGGCTTTAGCTGGGTGACTTCATCTTATTTCATCTCACAGTGTGTGAATCTCAGGGTCTCAATTCTATACTCATTCTTTCCCCTGAGTGAAATACGCATGCTATTTAGTTTTTATTCAACAAATATTTATTGGGTACTAACTATACGAGCTATATCTATAACTAGGCTTGTTTCTAGACTTTGAATAAACAGTAATAGAGAAAATAGGCTGGATTTGTGGCCTCATGGAACTTATATTCCAGAAAGGACAGAGTCAGTGAACAGGTTCTGTTGATAATTACTATGGTGATGTAGGGAGATGTTTTTAGGTAATGTAGTTGAGGATTTTTATGAAAGTATCTATTTCTCCACAACATACTTACCTGACGTAACAGAAATACTCTTTGATTTCAGACAACAGAACAACAAAATAACAGTGCTTAAATAGTGACTGACTTCTTACATAATAAAAGTCTGGAGGTAGGTAATCATTGGCGTTGGTTCAGAGTCTGTGTCTCTGTGATTTTTTTTTTTTTTTATTTTGTCATGAATACAAGATGGTGCCCTCAGCTTCAGCCATGACCTACTACTGTCAAAGCAAGAAGAAAAATGGAAAAGGGGAAAATAGACTTTAGGTTTTTTCTTATTGGCCAAAACCATGGCACAATGTCTTCCCCCTGTCTCTTGGCACATGATATCTTGGAAGTAAGTATTTGCCTGTAACGCGGAGGCATGCAAGAGAGAAAGAAAATACAATTGGAGGTGGAATGAGCCTGCCTACTATATTTGCCATAACTGGAGAAATGGATTAGGGAGTCTTCAGTATATAGTATTTAAAATTGTGGGGATAAATGTAACCATAACTAGATCAGTGTTGTTGAATATAATTTTCTGCAATGGTTAAATTGTTCTATATCTGTGCTGTTTAATATGATAGCTACTGGCCAAGTGTGGCTGTTGAGCACTTGAAAAAAACCTGTTATGATTGAGGAACTATTTTCTTTTTTTAATTTAACTTTGAATAGCCACATAAGGCTAATGATTACCGTACTGAACAGAGGAGATCTATATAGTGCAGGAAAGAAAAGAAAGAAAAGAATTAGTTTTTAGGAATTTGATATTAGAAGGTTTGTGTAAAGAAAAGGATAGCAAAAAAATTAAAATATGTATATAGATATATATATATATGCACACATATATGTATATGTGTTCATATGTTTATTTTTTTCAAAAATGAAACATAAGATGAGGTACTATCTGAAAATGAGAAAAGAGGGTAGAAAAATTAAAGAGAACAGAAGATATTAAATATTTTTATAGAAAGATAAGATGGCAATATAGAAATATATTAGGATATCCAGGGATTTTAAAATAAAGTCTACCTTCTTGGTTGATATGATTTTCTCCAAACTTCAGCCTGTATGGTGCAAGCCCGTAAAATATTTATGTCTGGGCTCAAGAAATAGATTTTTCAGCCAAATATGATGGAATTAAAGAAGGGGTCTAGAAGTGTTGATTACTATTTAAAGAAAATGAAGACAAGAGGTAACTAATGTAGAGTGAAAAAGAAAATTGATTGACAGTGTCAGTGAGATTAAATAATTATTTCACAGGTCACAGGTCATATCTTCCCATCCTTTTCCAAATATTAAGTTATTCCAAATGTTCAAAGGTAGCTTATTGCACTGAAACTTTCTCCTACACTGAAATATTTAACTCTCCCATTTTTTAGTTTTCTGACACTAGTTTAATACACATGAATTAACGTTTCATCAAACCCCTCCACCTCACTTATTTACAAATGTATGATTATCATTCAGCTGGACCCTTAAGCCACAAACATGAGGATCACCGTAAACTTTTCCCTTCCATCACCCTTTCAAAAATGTTTTGACTTTTTCTCATACTCTTGAAATAATTATATCTGCTTTCCTTTCTTAATATCTCAATCTATTTTTCACATTTTACACAGCATGATTAAGTGCTGCCTGTTACTAAGAACAGATTTACTGTGGAACAGAGACTGTGCTCAAAGTGCTTTACATGTATTGTCTTGTCTATTCCTTATGACAAATGTTTAGTTTTTATATCCTAATTCTCATTTTATAGTTGGAGAAACAGATCCAGAGATGTTGGTCAGTTTACCTTGGAATGACTCTGGGTTCACATGTTTTACCAATAGGAAAGCTCATATTCTCACCTATATATTTACAAAGCTTTAACTCATGTTCAGTATACTACACTGCCTCATTAAACACTTTTCTCTTTTCAGGTGCTTTAAATCTCTCTTCTGGTTGTCTATAGGCTGAAGTTCAAATGACTTAGTATGAGAAGCAAGGTACTTCACTCTCTAGCTCTTTTTATTTCTACCTACATTTGTAACCCTGCCTTCCCCACAGCCTTCAATCTTCCACTTAGATATATTCCATTCCAACTACATTTAATTACTTGTGTTTTTCTCACTAGGCTGTTTACTGTCCTTGTTCATCCCTTTCACAATATGGAATGCTCTTCCCATTACTTTCTCCCTCTTTCCCACTTAATAAAATATTACTCATCCTTTAAGACTTAGATTAGTACTCCCATTAAATATAGCAGATTGTCTATACACATTTATTTGAGCTCATTTCTAATACTACACATAAAATAACAGTAAAGTGGAGAAAATGAAGAAGCCCACAGAACAAGGAGAATGTCAGCAGAGAAAACAGAGGAGATTTCAATACATTTTTGAAGTGGAATGTGTATGGTGAAATAGTACCTGAAGAAGCAGAGGAAATTGCAACCCAAGGGTCTGCAGAACCAGAAGCAACACATTCACACACACAACCCCTTAGAGGACAGGGACTCTGAGGCAATGGGTAGATTTGAAACTAGAAGATGTTTTGAACTGATAAGAGAGGATTGATTAAAAGCCTTCTCAGGAAGTGATTTGACAGCCCCATGTATTCTCTCTCACCTGCCATAATCAGGTGCAAGATTTATTATCTAGCATTATTAAATTAAGTAATTACCCAGGTTGTAGCAAAAGTCACAGCAGAGATCAGAGAGAGTTAGGAGACTAAAACTGAGAGGACTATAAAGTGAAAGTAAGGATCTGCAGCTCTATCTCTTTCCTGGACCTGAAACATCAGTAGTCAGGAATATTTCTCCAAGTAGGATATTGGGAAGTTTCCTTTAGCATTAACTGAACAACTTTAAAAAATATCTCCAGATACAATATTTAGGGACAAACCAGTGAAAAAAATGTGGATCGTCACTCAGTCACCATATAGACAATCACAGCCTTATCTACACATGTTGACTCTAAATCAGCTTTTTAGCACTTCACTCTTAGTTATAAAGGAGAATGCAAGAATAAGCCTACATATAAAGAAAACATCCAATACAAAAGAGGAAGAAAGCATAGAGAATAGGTACTTAGAGGAAGCAAAGACAATATATGGGGGCCAGGAAAAAAACTTATAAATAATATGCATAGTTAAGAAAAGATATTATATCCATAAGCCAAGACCACATACCGAGATAGTAAAGGAACAAGTGGATAACAAGAAAACATTGTTTGAAATTAAAAATATAAATGCTGAAATTTAAAGATGAAATACAATGATTGGAATAAAAAATTGAGAGAATCTCTCTGGAAATAGAAACACCCTCCACAACCACCATTTAAAAAGGAAAAAAAAAAAAAAACAATAAGAAAGAATCAGAAAAATTAGGTTTTCTATTACTCAATGAATACAAGTTCCCAAATGAACAGAAGCTAAAACTAATACTTATGATCAGTCCTCCATGCTGACCTGTGAATACACAGTTGTTATTGCTGCTAGACATAAACACTACAGGTTGTACTGCCGAGATCAGATCTCTGGCACCACACATTTTTAAAAAAATTTTATTGTAATATGGTTGATTGTACATATCTATTGGTTACAGAGTTAAATATCAATACTCATTTGCAATATGTGATGCTCAAATCAGGATCATTAGTTTATTTAACAGTATACAAAGCCATTTTTTTTGTGTCCCTTTGCCAATTCCTCTCTTACCCCCTCTCTTCTTTCCCACCTCCAGTAATCTAAGTTCTGTTGTCTCCTTTTGAAAGTTCAACATATTGTCGTAATTGTTGTATCTTTCTTTCTTTCCTTTTTTATATTTATATATTTATTTTTTAGTTCCTACTTATGAGCAAACACATGCGGTATTTCTCTTTCTGTGCCTGGCTTATTTTGCTTAATATGATTTTCTCTAAGTTTATCCATGTTGCTGTGAATGGCAGGATTTCATTCTTTTTTACAACAGAGCAGCATTCCATTGTGTATGTGTACCACATTTTCCTTCTCTAGTCATGAGATGATGGAGATTTAGATTGGTTCCATATCTTGGCTATGTAAATAGAACTGCCATTAACATGGGAGTACAGGTATCCCTTAAATATGATGATTCCCATTCCTTTGAGTACATAACTGGTAGGGGGATTGTTGTGCCACATTGCAGTTCTATCTGCAACTGTTTGAGGAATCTCCATACTGTTTTCCATAATGCCTGCACCATTTTACAGTCCCACCAACTTTCTCTGCATCCTCACCAGCATTTGTTATTCTCTGTCCTGTTAATAATAGCTAGTCTAACTGTAGAGAAATGATATATCAGTGTGGTTTTGATTTGCATTTCCTGAATGCTGATTGATGTTGACTATTTTTTCATGTGTCTGTTGGCCATTTGCACATGTTCCTTTGAAAAGTGCCTGTTCAGTTCCTTTGCCCATTTTTTAATCAGGATACTTGTTTTTCTACTGTTAAATAGTTTGAGTTTTTTATTCTGAATATTAATCCTTTGTTGGACGCATATTTAGCAAATATTTTTTCCCACACTATTGGTTGTCTTTTGGCTCTGTTGTTTTGTTGTGAAGAAGCTTTTCAGTTTGATATAATCCCATTTATCTTTCCTTTCGTTGCCTGTGCATTTGGGGTTGTATTCGTAAAGCCTGTACCCAGTCCTACTTCCAGAAGTGTTATCCCTATGTTTTCTTTTAAGACTACTATAGTTTCAGAACATATATTTTATTCTTTTATCCATTTCCAGTTGATTTTGGCATATGGTAAGAGGTAAAGGTCTAGTTTCATTTTTCTACATATTGTGTCCAGTTTTCTCAGTACCATTTATTGAAGAGGCAGTCTTTTCCCCAGTGTATGTTCTTGGTGCCTTTGTTGAAGGTCACTTGACTATAGGTGTATGGGTTGATTTCTGGGTTCTCTATTTTGTTCCATTCATCCGTGTTTTTCTGCCAAGCTGGTTTGGTTACTCTAGCTTGGCAATATAATTTAAAGTCAGGTAGTGTTATGCCTCCAGCTTGCTTGCTTGCTCGCTTTATCTATCTATCTATCTATCTATCTATCTATCTATCTATCTATCTATCTATCTATCTATCTATCTATTTATTTATTTATTTTGTTCAGGATTGTTTTTGCATTCAGGGTCTTTTGTTTTTCCATGTGAACATTAGGATTGTTTTTTCTATCTCTGTGAAGAATGTCATTGATATTTTGATGGGGATTGCATTGAATCTGTAGATCATTTTGGGTAGTATGTACATTCTCTCATTGTTATTTTTTCCTATCCAAAAGCTTGGAGTATCTTTTCATCTTCTTGTGTCTTCTTTAATTTCTTTCAACAGTCATTTGTAGTTCTTGTCATAGAGATCTTTCACACCCTTGGTTAATTTTATTCTTAAGTAAAGAAACATATTCACAACATAATCACAATTTTTAACTTGGTTCATCAATATCTTTCAGACACCAAGTCATAAAAATGTGACATAACTATATACCAGGAAAAATAAAATGGAGAAAGAGGTGTTAACAAGAAGCTTTCAATAGACAATGTCACAAATCAAAAGTAGTTGAAAACGATATTAACAAAATGGAGAAAAATGAAGTCAGTAACACAGGAAACCATTGAAAGATCTGAAAGCCTCTAGGATGTAAGACCTCAAGGTAGGGATGGCAACTGAGGGATGTTGCTGAGTATAAAAATTAGTTTTTAAAGAGAAACTAAAATATCACCTCTTCTCATGAGCCCTACCATTGCAAAGTGAGTTCCTTTCTTTATGTGTTCCCTCAGCACTTTATATACATCTTCTTTATTGTGCTACTTAGCACATTGAACTGTAATTGATTATTCATGTGTCTGTTGCCCTCACTTTCTGTACATTCTCTACTCCTAGCACAGAGTATGGTTCCGGATGCAAAATAATGTCAACTATGTTCTTTTTCCCTCAAGTAAATTTTTCTTGAAGTAATCCTATACTCAATCATCTCTGCTCTATCCTCTATTTCATTTCTTTTTCTTTTCCTTATTTTGTTCTCTTTCATATGCTTTATTTTAATGATTTTGCTTCTTTTTTTAATCTTTTGTGTCCTCATGGAAGGAGACCCAGAAATCCTTAGAGCTAATTTGAAAACTTCCCACAGGGACCACAATATCTTCTCTTAGGATTCATCCTCATATTTTAATCTAAAATATCCACTAGGCAAAACCACCTTGGCACTTACTACCGACCCTCATTTGGGTGCAATATTAACTTCCTTGCCAGTTCACATCACAAATATCACACATTGCAACCTAAACGAGGAAGGCTTAATTCATCCATTGATTAGTTGTGCCTATCAAGGGAAGCCATGAATAATCCATGAACATTCTTAGCCATCCAGAGAATGATGAAGTATTGGCAGATCTGTTGGAAGATTCTGATTACAGTTACAGTACAGCAGAGTCCCCAACTCCGGATCACTTCTTTTCAGGCTGGCAATTTTAAAAGGACTCTTGAGCCAGAAAATACAGAATTCTCTTGTGGTCCAACAATTTGCAGAATAAATCTCCAAAGGTAGATTTCTTGCTCTATGTTAAAACTTGCACATTTATTAAATGCTACACAAATAAGCTTAGCCAGTGAGTTTTAATTAATTTGGCCATAAGGAAACTAATTGTCTATTGTTTTAACTTTAGGCTGTTTCCTGAAAAAAAAAAATCAAATACTTATTTGGAAGAAGTAGTGCAAGTCATTTTCTCTGAGAACATGGGGTTTGGCTTGACAGGAGCTATTAAAAAGATTTAAGGGAATCACCAAGAGTTATTTGAAGCTTGCCTAGGAACATTTTTTCTACTCACCCTGCACAGCAATATTAATTTTTTAACACAGATGGAGATTTTATTGATAACCTAGGAAGGAGGGAGAAAAGACTATTGGACTTTCCAGTTGTAGGCTGAGTGCAGAAAGTGAAGATCTTGAAGAGGTAGAATGAGAGAAAAAATAAAGCACCCAGTCAAATAAAACAAAAAATAAAAACAAAACAAAAAACAGTGATGTAGTAAAAAGTCACAGGATGGCACTTTTTTATTATTTATTCCCCACTGATAAAGAAATTAAACTCAGGATATTCTCAGAGGGTTGTCATGCAGGGGTGCTTGTAGGTTGTGTGATACTTAAGGATAGTAGTCATTCCCCTCCACAGAATTCATTTTCTTGAATTGAAAATAATGCTGTTAAAATTTGATTCAGGTTGAAATTGTTGAATTTGATTCATGTTAACTTGAATTGATACAAGACCTTTTTATAATTAAAAAAAAATTCACAGCCACTTTATTTGATTTTTAAAGAAATTACAGATTTAAAATTTGAATATTTTTTTTCAGTTACTGCTGAACAAATTCCAGTAAGTGCCTGAAAAACAATACAGTCTGGAATAGAATGGAGAAATGAATGGCTACGTTATATCAAAGCCTCTGTGTACCCATTTAACCAAGAGTGACAAATATGAAAACATGCATTCTAAAGTAGGATAAGTGTGTTTTTTATGTCTCTTTATTATAATTAGAGAGTAACATGCTCTTTCTTCTTCTCTTGTGGATCAAAAGACCTCATAGAATTGTTAATGCCCTGATATTTACACTTATGGAAATTGCTACTTGTCTTCCCAGGTTTGCACTCTTATGTCATATAGAATATTCTGTTGTTGCTGGAAAGGGACTGCTGAGCACCATTAGTATATAAGTACTATATAGCACAGCTATTACTGAAATAAAATCAGGGCAAGTAGGGGGTTATCATAATCAACAAGTCAATATGAGTAACAAGCAATATTGTCTTAGTTCCAACAATTTCTTTGATCTGGTCAGAAAGTGGAGATATTGAAATATTACTGAATAAACATGTAGTTGCGGCAGCATTGTGATGGCACAACAGGTATTCTCATCTCTTTTTCTTGTTGCTAAGCTGTGGTTACTATGACAATAGTCAACAGTACTACCAATTTGATTTCCACTAACAGGAAACCATATTCCACATGCTTTTGAAGAATCTCATCAGTTTTCTACCACTTTCCTAAAAACTGTTCTAATTTTTGAGTATGGAAAAAAGACATAACTAAAAATGTAATGCTTATATTTGTTGAGAATACCTGTGCCACATATTTTACATATGCTTTTTCATTTAATCCTTAGTGCCAATTCTAGGAGTTATATTTAATTCCTCAGCTTTATAGATAAATAAACTAATACACAAAGAGGTTACATTGTTAAAGTTTATACATTCAACCATCATGATAATATGTTGAACTTTCAGGAGAGAATAGAAGTATAGTTACTAAACGTGGGAAAGAGGGAGTTGGAGGGAGAGTTAATGAGAAATTTGTTAATGGACACATTTTTGTAATGACAAATATACTAATTATCCTGATTTGAGCATCACATATTGCACACAGGTACTGATATTCAGCTCTGTACCTCACAAATATGTATAATCAATTATCTTTCAATAAAGTAAAGAAAAAACAACTAAGGGTACTGTACCAAAGTTTAAATCAATGTGGAGTATTCTAGGTGGCAGTGACATTGAAAACAGATGAGAGCTGGAATCAGCAAATTTATATGCTGTATAATAAATTCTAAAAATTTGGTAGAGGAAAGAAACCAGCATGGCCATCCAGCCTTTACACGAAGCTTGAGAAAACTTCAAAATGCAGCTGCTTTTTAACAGCACATGTCTGGTGGGATGAAAGTAGAGACCTTTTGCAGTCGTTGAGTTTTGATGTGTCCCAAGCATGCTGAAATGTAGTGGCTTGAAAGAACTCATTTAAGCAACCAGTGATTCTATGGGACATCTGGTCAGTTCTTGTGGTCTGGGCTGGCTTGGCAGATGTCTTTTGGGTGTGCTCATCTATTTCAAGTCAACTGGCAGTTAGCTGGTGGCTAGATAATCAAGAATGACCTCACCCCAGTCGGGCGTCCAGACAACCAGCCAGGATGAAAGACTCCTGGGACACATTTGGTTCATATGTCTCTGGGCTAGCCAGTCATCTCTACATTGTGTCAGTGATAGGGCCTCAAGAGTAGCAAGTCCTTATGTATAAGTGCTTTTTAATCCTTGTGTTTCCTTTTGCCATTTATTAATGTTCTACTAGACAAAGAAGGTCACAGGCCCAGCCTTGTTCATTGTGGGAGGGCATATCCAAAGGCCATGGCGGGGGAGGGATAATTTTATGGCCATTTTTGCAGTCTTAGCGCATCTTTTTCACAAATGTTGATCTTAATTGAAATGCTTCGGCCACCAATATTAGCTAAATTTCAGAGGGAAGAACAAACAAAAGGAAGAAAGGATTCCACACTGAATATAACCCATGTTTTGTGAAGTTCTTAGAGAGTATTAGTGGTGGATGAGTTAATTGATTACTTTGAGGGAAGTAAAATGTTTTAGCAGAAAGGACATGGATTAAAGACAGACAAAGCCAAATAGGTGTTTCATCCCTGACACCTATTGGCTGAGTCACTAATGTTGCTTAAACTCTCTAATCTTCTATTCCCAAATTTTATTTATTTATTTATTTATTTATTTTTTATTTTTTTTACTTATTTTTTTTAAATTTTATTTTGTCGATATACATTGTAGCTGATTATTGCTCCCCATCACCAAAACCTCCCTCCCTTCTCCCTCCCCCCTCCCCCCCAACAATGTCCTTTCTGTTGCTTGTCGTATCAACTTCAAATAATTATGGTTGTTATATCTTCTTCCCCCCCCCTTGGTGTGTGTGTGTGTGTGTGTGTGTGTGTGTGTGTGTGTGTGTGTGTGTCTGTGTGTGTGTGAATTTATATATTAATTTTTAGCTCCCTCCAATAAGTGAGAACATGTGGTATTTCTCTTTCTGTGCCTGACTTGTTTCACTTAATATAATTCTCTCAAGGTCCATCCATGTTGTTGCAAATGGCAGTATTTCATTCGTTTTTATAGCTGAGTAGTATTCCATTGTGTAGATGTACCACATTTTCCGTATCCACTCATATGATGGGCATTTGGGCTGGTTCCAACTCTTGGCTATTGTAAAGAGTGCTGCGATGAACATTGGGGAACAGGTATACCTTCGACTTGATGATTTCCATTCCTCTGGGTATATTCCCAACAGTGGGATGGCTGGGTCGTATGGTAGATCTATTTGCAATTGTTTAAGGAACCTCCATACCATTTTCCATAGAGGCTGCACCATTTTGCAGTCCCACCAACAATGTATGAGAGTTCCTTTTTCTCCGCAGCCTCGCCAGCATTTATCTATTCCCAAATTTAAAAGTGAGGGCTAGTGTCTATGTTACAAAGCACTTTTCTTTTTTTCATGATTCAGTTTGGGCTGTAAAAAATAACAAAATATGTTCTTTTACAGCATTTTTTAGTGAGAATGAATGAAGTCAAACAGAATAATAGGCATGATAATCTATAAAGTACTATATAAATATTGGTAATTTTAATTAATAGGAATTTTCATTTTGAATCATACATTATAGTTCTCCTCGCTAGTCCTTCTACTGAGTGTTATTTGATATCATTTTGATCTTTTTAAGCAACCAGAAATCTAAAGTTGGGGAGATTGAAGGAAGATGTGGAATATTAAGGTGGTAAAAATCAGTGAGTCAAGTTGGTAATATTTTAAATATATTATAGTGATCACATCTATAACAGCATAATTTAGAAACAAGAGTTACATTATGCTAATATTTGCCTTGCACAGTATTTAAACTATTTTTGTAATATACATATTAATCAATATATATTTATATTATAACTCATGAGATGTAAAGTCAATTATTTCCATTCTTACCAGATCTGTGCCTTTTGTCAAGTTACCACGGTTCTCTAATTCTCAGTTTCCTCATCTATGGAAAATGGATAGCGATATCTCAGAGTATTGTTTGATAGTTAAAGAAGATTATAATAGTCAAGTCCTTAGGCCTGTCTGTGATCAGAGAAGACACTAGCTTTTCCCTTCCATACTTTCTCCCCTTACGTTTGCCCAATCAGACTTGACATCTCTCCTTTCCAGGAGAGATGAAATAGTGATGGTAAGATATGCAGGAAGAATCTGTTTGAAGAAGATGACATGCTTCCTTTGGGCTGTGCAGAGCTGAAGATGCCTGTGTGACTGTAGTTAGTGAGGGACTCCAGTGAGCTATGCAAATCCTACTACAAAGAGAAATGAGCTCAATGCCTGCCTACTCCCGACCCACGCTGGATCCTTTTGGGAAGCAAATTCACTGTTTTTCCCCTGTGAGCGTCCCAGCTGGTTTTATCAGATTGTGGCACATTTCAACTCTATTCTGACAATTTATTTAGCCCAATCAGAGAGATCTGTTGAATGTCTGGTGAAATGATGTTAAAAATGCAGAGCTTGGCTGAGCTGCTTGGAAAAGATGGCTTTCAACTAGATTCCTGTTGACACAAGGCAACTCAGGCAAAGGCATAAATAAAAAGTTACAATGACTGAGGAAAAAGTTGGGGCTTCCTGTTAGACCTCATTACGCTGAGCAGTCAGACTGCAAAAGAGCAGCAGGGGAGATAAAATTGGCTTCTCATAGCAAGCAAGAGTAATGAAGTGAGCCTAGAATTAGTGATCGCCAGCTTCCCTGAAGAATCCGATAAGACAGTTGAACTGTCGGAGACCTGTGGAGGTTTCTACACAATCTTATACAATTTGGGGCACAAAAATACAGTGACTTGAGAGCTACTCAAACTTCCAGGCAGTCTTGACTTATCCAATTTCCCCTTTGGGTTTTTGGACCTTAGCATTCTACCATCATGAAAGTTGAAGCTTTGAAAATAAATTATCTCTAAGATGTCTTTCAATTCTAATATTATTAGAAGTATAATTCTAACTTCTGTAAGAAGGAGAAAAGGAAAGACCCTATATTTTCTAAATTTATATTATTCTTTATATATATTTTAAGAGAATAGCTCCATTTTTCCTATTTTTTTTTTTTTTTTTGTAGCTTAGGAAATTGAAACTTAAATAGAGTCTTCCTTCAAATTATGTACTATGTAAATTTAATCCATATATTATCTTTAGAGAACAGTTGTAATTATCTTTGTTTTGCAGATGAGAAAATTGTTGTTAAGAGAGAGTATGTGACATGCTACAAATTACACAGGTGGAAAGAGAAAGCAGGGATTTGAACCTATTGCTGTCTAATCTCAAAGACTGTGCTCATTACGTTTGCCACACTGACTCCAAGTACAACTACCTGCAGTATTAACAGGCAGGAAGTCAAGTGAAAACTTGACTTTTCTGCAACTTTTCAGAAGCTATTTTATGGAGTTAAGAAGAGAACTGTCAGGGAAGAGGAAGAAATATGTGAAAGGTGAAGGACAGAAGGGAGGGAAAGAAGGAAGGAGGCTTGAAAGGAGAAGTGAAGAAAAATGAAAAGATACAGAAATGAATGTGATATATATGTTAGCTCCCTTATATACATGGGGAGATAGACTTTTATGAGCTTTACTAAGGTATAATTGACCAAAAATAAGCTGTGCATAATTAATATGTACCATTTAACAAATTTGATGCCAAGAAAACATCACCACTATCAATATGATAAACATTCTATCACCACCAAAAATTTCCTTGAAAATGAATCACTCCAATAGGTCAAAGTCTATTCCTGGACTCTGTTTTGTTCTATGTGTTTGTCTTTACACTAATACTACAGTGTTTTCACTACTGCAGCTTTAAAATCAGTATTGAAATTGAGCAGTGTAATTTTTTTTTAAGTTGCTTTGACTATTCTATGTCTTCTGTATCTCCACATGAATTTAAATCAGTTTATAAAACCTAAAATTTAGATTGAGATTGCATTGAATTTTTAGGTTAATGTGTAGGGATCGACATGTTAACAATATTGAGGCTTTAAACCTGTGAAGATGGTATAGCTCTCCTTTAACTTATGTTAGCAAAGTTTTTCAGATTTCAATGTACATGTCTTTTATATTTGTTGTCATATTTATCCATAAATATTTCAAATTTTGCTATTATAAATGGTATTTCTTAAAACTTCTGTTTTTGATTGTTTGCTGCTACCATAAAAAAGAACCTGAGTTTTTAATATTGATCTTGTATCCTGCAACCTTGTTAAACTCACTTTTTAGGGTAAGTTTTTGTAGATTATCGGAGATTTTCTAAATAATCATATCATCTGTGAATAAAGACAATTTTTTCCTCTTCCTTTTCAATTTGGATGCTTTTTAAAATTTTCTTGTTATAATGACTAGAATTTCCAGTAAAGTGTTGAAAGGAAGTGGTGAGAGCATACGTGCTAGTTTCGTTCCTGGTCATAGGGGGAAAGCATTAAGTTTTCCTCCATTAAGTATGATGTTAGCTATTGGATTCCGAAGTTGACCTTTATCAGATTATTACCTTTCCATTTCTAGTTAGGTAAGAGTTTTAACAGGAACGGATGTTGAATTTTATCAAATAATTTTTTGCATCTATTGTGCTAATTATATATTAACATGGAGGATTACATTATTTGGTATCTAAATCTTAAGCCAACTCTAAATTCCTGGGATAAACCCATTTTGTCATGGTGTAACACCCTTTTTCATATGTTGTTGGAAACAATTTGCTAAGATTTTCTGCTGTAGTCTTCTTTCTTGCAATTTCTCTTTCTTGTTTTGGTAATGAATTAATAAAAGGGTCAGGGAATATTCTAAGAAGATTTTACTTTCCAGTCTTCTGTAAGAGTTTATGTAGTCTTGGTATAATGTACTTCTTAAAGATTTATAATTCACCAGTAAAGCTATCTGGATATGAAGTTCTTTTTTGTAGGAAGAATATTAACCATAAATTCAATTTCTTTAATGGATGTTGGACTTTTCTCATTACGCAGTAATTCTCGAGTGAGCTTTAGTATGTTGTATCTTACAAGGAACGTGTCTATTGCATTATAAGTTGTTGAAATTATGGGCATAAAGTTGATAATTTTCGCATATTATTTTAAAATATATTTATATATGTGATGATTTCTCCTCTTTCATTCCTGACTTTAGTAATTTGTGTCATCTCTTTTTATTCTTTGCTAGTCTGGCTAGAGTTTAAACAATTTTACTGATTTCTTAAAAGAAGCTTTTGATGTTTCCATTATATTTTCTGTTTTCTATTTCATTGATTTCTTCTCTTATCTTTATTATTTCTTTTCTATCACTTACTTTGGATCTTCTTTTCTAATTTAAGACTGAAGTCTTTTACTTTAGACCATTTTTCTTTTCTGGTATAGGTGTATAGTGTTCTAAGTACTGTTGGCACCTCCTACAAATTGTAACATAAATGTTTTAATTTTTATTTAATTCGAAACACTTTCCCATTTTCCTTTTGATTCATTTTTGAGCCATAGGTTATGAAAATATGTTATTTAATTTTTAAGTACTAGAGAGGATTTTCCATAGAGCTATCCATTACTATTTTAACCTAATTTCAGTGTGGTCAGATAACAGGTTTTTTTATGACACAAATTATTTTAAATTGTTGAGACTTGTTCTATGGCCTAGAATGTGATCTATCTTGGGAATTTTTCTACATGCTTCTGTGTACTTACAAAGAATGCATATTCTGTTGTTGGGTATTATATTCTATTAATTTCAATTAGGCCAAGTTGGTTGATAATGTTCCAATATTTAATGCCTTTATTGATACTATCTCTACCTGAGAGAAGATTATATAAATATCTATAATTTTGGATTTTTCTGTATTGTTTCATGATTCTATCAGTTCTTGCTTCATGCATTTTGAAGCTCTATTATTAAGCGTATTAATGTTGAGGATGTTGGTTTACTAATTATAACTGTTTATTATTTTAGTGGTTACTTTAGGGCTTGTAGTATTCATATTTAACTTATCAAAGTCTACCTTAAAGTAAAATTATACTACTTCACATACAGCATAAAAGTCTTACAATCGTATTCTTTGACTTTTCACTTCTTGACCTTTGTTTCATATTACCATAGATTTCACTTTTATATGTGTAATATATCCCACAATGTCTTATTATTATTTTTGTTTAAACAGAAATTTATCCTTTAAAAAGTTTAAATAAGATAGAAATCTTATCAATATATCCATGCAGTTAATTTTACCAGTTCACTTTTTCCTTCATGTAGTTTCATATTTCCATCTGCTATCATTTTCCTCTACTGGAAGGACTTGCTTTAGTATTTCTCATAATATGGGTCTGCAACTAATGAATTATTCAGATTTTGAATATCTGACAATACTTCACTTCACCTTCATTTTGCAAGTTTATTTTTGCTGGTATTTAGTTCTCGGCTTACTGTTTGTGTTTTTCTTTTTCTCATTTTAGACTTTATAAAGGTGTTATTTCACTGTCTCTTACATTGCCTCTGGAAAGAAAATATGCTGTCATTTTTATCTTGGTTCCTCTCTTCTTAATTTCCCCCCCTTTTCATAGCTCTTTTAAGATTTTTCATTTTATTATTGGTTTTGATCAGTGTGATTATGATATGGCTTGGTATCACATTTCTTAATATTTCTTATGTGATGATTCATTGAGCTTTTTGCACTTATGTGTTTATAATTTGGGGCTATTATGTCTTCAAATATTTCTTTGCACCTCTCTCAGGTATTCTAATTACATGTATACTAGGTTGCTAGATATCATCTCATAGCTAACTGATACATAGCCTGTTTTCATTATTCCCTTTTCTCTCTATTTTATTTTAAATAGTTTTATTGCTCTGTCTTCAAGTTCACAAATTTTTTCTTCTGTATTATTTAATTTGCTATTAATCCTGTTCTAGAATTTTTCTTCTCAGACATTGTCATTTTCATCACTACAAGTTCAATTTTGCTCTTTTTCATCTTTCTTTTCTCCTAACTTTTTGAACATATAGAGTATAATTTTAAAACTGCTTTGAATGCTCTTATTTCTTAATTCTAATAGATGTGTCAGCTCTGATTGTTTTAGTTACTCATGAAGGGTTTTATTTTTCTGCTTCTTTGCTTAGTGATAATTTTTAATGGGGTGCCAGATATTTTACATTTTTGATGCTAAATATTTTTTTATATTCACATTAATAGTCTTGAGCTTTGTTCTAGAACAGAATAACTTGTAAACAGTTGTATCCTTTTACATCATTCTGTTACTATTTTTAGGTGTAATTGGAATAGTAATAATCCTACGGCTTATTACTTAGGACTACGAAGCCAAGTCTCTTCTGTGTATTCTACCTATTCCCAGTGAATCTTGAGTTTTTCATTCTAACTAGTGGGAGCTGGCACTATTCCTAGCATTCTGTCAGTGCTGGGTATTGCTCCTGTTAATCTTTCGGGTGATTGTCTCCCAGCTTCATGTAGTTTTCTCACACTCATGCACTAATTAGTTCTCAACTGAATTCTTGAGGGTTCTTAGAGGATTACCTTCTAAAATCTGAATTTCTGTCTCTGTTCAGTTTCTTCTTTTCAGCACTCTATCCTATAGACTTACACTTTCATTTCCATCTCCTCAACTCTGGGAGTCTTTCAGCCTCCACCTAAGTGCCTTCTCCCTACTCTGTAGCTTGGTATTAATCCGAGACAATCATAAGGCTTATCTCATTTGTTTTGTGCTTCTTGTATATCACTGTCCTTCTTTGTCTAATGCCCAGTGTTTTGAAAATACTTTGGTTGTTTCAAGCAAGAGTGTAAATCTAGTCTTGTTATACCATCTTGATTGGAAATGGAAATTATGCCAAGATAAGTATTGATATAGGAAAGTATATCATGATATCAATAATGTTTTGTATGGGAGTCTGACTACTGTAATGAATAAAGAAAAGATGTCTTAAACCATACCCCCTCCTTCGGCCTGCTGCTAAAATGCTGTTTACAAACACATCAGTGTTTTCTGACATTAATTTAATTTTTTATAGTCAATTTTTTTATGGTGGGATAAATTACTCTCTTTTACTTACAATTATTTGAAGTACAGGATGCAACACTGGGAGTGGTTTGGAGCCTGGCATCTGCGTCCAACATTGCCACTTTCTGAATGCATGATTGTGAATATTATTTGTCATCCATCTACAAGCTCCATTGTCATTATGTGTAAAATGTTGGTAATAGCACCTGCCTTGCTCACCTTACAGAACTAGCATAAGAATGCATTGAGATTATATATATAAGCAATCTTTTTAACTGTAAAGTAATATAAGGGTTATTATAAAGGTTATGCCAATTATGGCTTTGGGGAACTTAAACTGGGGAGGCCTTTAAAAGGTACAGCTCAATTTTTTATTCTCAGGATTATCTCCTTGACACACTCATTCAGACCTTTAGGGAATAACTTACCTCTGAAATACTATACTTTCTTCTTTGAGACTCACAGTGGAGTAATAGAAAGAGTATTGGGCTTTAAAGTCAAGTAATTCTGGACTACATCCAGCCTTTGCTATTGTGTGTTCTTGAAGAAATTATTGTACCATTCAGTTTTCTAATCTCTAACATGAGAAGAGTAATATCAATCTTGTTAGGTTTTTTCAAGGAGAAAACATGATAAAGTGTGTGAAGAACTGGTACATTGTAAGTATTCAATGGAAGTTATTCTAAAATGTTATCACTATTTTATTAGAATGGTTGTATGAATACAGTTTCATTCTAAAGGAATGTGCTATTCTCTCAGCAAAGCTCAGCACTCAGATACAAAACCTCAGTCATCTTTGACTCCTTTCTATCCCCAATCAGTTCACCAAATGCTCCATCACCTCTTCCAGGCTTTCTGCTTCACCTGTCACTGCCCTCATTTCAATTACATTATTGACTCAGCTTTCTCTCGTTTGTGTATTACTGGAGCAGTGTCTTTACTAATTTCTCTCCCTGAGTTTTCTCTGCAGCAATTTATGCATTACATTTGGCCCTACATCTGATAGTATAGCTCTATTCATGACATATCACCCCTAGGGAATCTTTAATTGTTCACTTCTAACTATAGAATAAAATCAAAGTTCTCTTCCCTGGCATACAGGTTCCTTCAAAGCTGGTCACTGCCTTTCTTTTCACACAACTCCTACCACATACCCCGATGCACTCTGGACTCCATTCACTCTAGGCAATTATACTCAAACATTCAAGGCACTCTACACCTTGATCAGGTTGTTCAAGCTATACTCTCCTAGAATGTCTTCCTACCACATCTACCAAATGTGTTCCATCCTTTGTTAGCCTGCTCAAATAATAGATGCCATTTATATAACACTCATGATGTATCAGCCATTATTCTAAGAACATTATTTTATCTAGTCTAATCTAACCATCCCCTCATCACTACACTGTAGATATAATGTAATATCATCTATGTACATTTTTTTGTCAAAGAAACCAAGGCACAGTTAAGTACCATTTCTACAGTAATTAGCAAGTGAGGACTAAACAAGGCTAAGAGTTCAGCTTTGAATTTGAAGCATTTGTTATAAATACTACACTCAACTGCCTCTGCTCAAATCCTAGATTTTCTCAGGTTCTCTGCTGGTTTCATTTGTTCCTTATTTTTTTTTATTTTTTATTTTTTTGGAATATCATATTAATTTCACAGTCAGCTTTGCTTTTTCCCATGTGTGTCTATTATCTCCTTTATTGAAATTCTACATTTTTCAGTGACAGAGACCATGCCTCATTTCTGGTTAATTCAGGTTTGTCATCAAGCTGACATGGATTCAAGTCCCAGTATTTTCACTTACAAGCTGATCCACCCTGAACAATTTATTTACTCTAAGCCTCAATTTCCTGATCTATAAAATGGGATTAATAGTAATACCCAGCTCATTAAGATATTATAAGGATTAAAAGTGATTGTTTGTGTAAAGCACTAATCATACTAGGCATGTAGTAAGAGTCAATGACTTTTAACAATTGTTATTATTTTTATCATTAATTGCATGGTTATCTGTGTCCTTCTCCAGTACTGTAATACTTTATTCCTTCTTCTAACAACCCTTATAGTGGTGCTATAATAGAACAGAGTGATTGATCTGAATATTAGGTGGCTGAAATTAGCCCTGGCATCTTTGACCTTACCAGTGTGACTCCAGATGTCGAATTTCATTCCCATAAGTGGTGATTTACAATAAATGACACATTTATGAATTGCCCTCAAGAAAGCAATTCCTTCTGATGGAAGGCAAATGATGCTCCTACTGAAATACAAAATGACTCTGCTAAGATTAATGCTCTTTCCAGAAATGCCAAAGTAATTAATAACAATTAACAATTTAATATAAAATGATGCCAACTGCTTGGAAATAATAGATAAATGTGCATAGGTGTCTGGTTTACTGTCCTTTAGAAAGGTAATTCCATTAGGAGCCACATCTATTTATAAAAATGTCTTTATTAGAAGGATTATAAGGTAAATAAATATAAAACCAAAGGCCAAGGAATATAAAAGCATTAACCATAGCCCTAGGAGGCAGCGTGCTATAGCTCAGAGGCTCACATAACCAATCCACTTTCCAATTTTGTTCTCAGTGGTCCCTTTGAGTAGTGAGCACTAACAAATTGGTAGGGGGGCTGGACACAGGCCCCAAGCTTGTCAAATACTTGTATGCTGAGTCATCTCAGACCAGTGCTAGTAGGAGGAGGAAAACCAAACATGTTTATAGGTGTTTTACATGTAAAAAGTCTATAGAATGGTGAATGACACCATTAGTAGAAATAAATATGTTATCTCCTTTAATATTCACAATTTGTTACAGGTAGTTTTCAAAATGTGGTCCCCAGAGTAGCAGCATCAGCACAATCTAGCAGATTTTTATACAAACAAATTATTGTGCTCCACCCCCAGACCTACTGAATCAGAAACTTATGGGAATGAGTCAAGCAATATGCAATTCAGCTCGACTTCCAGATGATTTTGAAACTCTTAAAGTAAATACCATAAACATTATCTGCTGAAGAAAATCAGAGTCCAGTGAGGTTTAGTCATTGCTTGACCCCACACACACCCAGTGACAAAGATGGGGTCCAGCCTCATGTCTGCCCAATTCCACAACTCACAGTATTTCCACTCTGGCAGGGGACCTGATTCAAGCTAAGGTCAAGCCAGAGATTGGAATACAGAGCAGGATTTAAAGTGCTGTTTCTTGCAAATAGCTTTCAGGTGGTCCTAAAGGTGTGGTATGTTGCGCTTTTCCCTACAAGAAGTCCCAGAGATGATGCTTAAGCCTGTTGCACTAGGAAGATGGTGCATGGTGCTGAGAACCAAGAATAAGTGATTAAGAATAAGAATGAGCTGAGGGTTGAAGCCCATGACTGACACAGGGCCTGTCATGGATCTAGGCCTTAATGAGATAAACAAAAATTGCCTTTCACTCATAAAAGTCTTTTTGAAGTACTGAGCCATCCATATTCTTAAAAAGACAGAAGACTTTTCAAGTATATCAGATGTAAGAACCCTCATTCTGGAATGTCTACGTGATATCTCTATGCCTGCTCTTTCACTCCCTTAGGCCTCTGTTCTAATGTCAATGTATCAGTAGCACTTTCCCTGATAAACCTGATAACTATAACCTAATTAAACACTTAATAAACCTAAATAAATAAGCGACCCTCCACCTTCCATACTTGCTATCCACCTGTTTTCTTTTTCTCCCAGTATATATTCCCATTTAATAGAGCATATTAATATTCTCTCTTTATATATATTTATTTAAGCATCTAGTGATCACAAGTTCACTTCTACAGCATAATGTTCTCATCACCCAGTCTCCCCAATGCCCTTGCACACTCAGTTATGAGTTCCCTCTGTATTCAATGCTCCTGATTACTTTAGCTTATAATTTACAACCTATTAGTCATAATCAATAAATCTGAAATAAAGTCTTTCAAATTTAAACTCCATTTGGTACTATAGGTTTAAACAAATAGAAAAAAAAAAAAAGAGCTCTAAAAAAGAGAGCCTGGATGAATATTTACCCAAATATGTATTATGTTCTTTTAAGGAGGCCCTGGTTTCTAGACAATAACTTTTATTTAAACTTTTTTTTTAGTATTATAGACAATACTTCAGCTACTATAGACTTGATAGTCTTATATATGTTGAGAATATAAAAATAAATACGACAATAAATCATAACCTTGCACTCAAAGTGATGACCATTTTGTAGGGAAAAAAACAATAAAGAATTAATTAACAAGATGGTGTCATATGTGCTAGGACAGAGGAAAAAACAGTGTTTCCTGTGAGATCAGGGGAGTATCAACAAAACCAACAGAGAGGTGGAGCGGCCAGAAGAGTTTCTTGAAAGCCATGCAAACTGAGCTAGTTTTGAACTCGAATGTCCTGTGCTAATATTACTTGTAAAAATACCACCTGGTCAGAGTTCTAGAGCTAATTTCACCTGGAGCGGCTCAGGCCTAGCATGGGTAAGTCAGCTTTTGGAAACCATAAAAAAGCATTTCCTCTGGAGGTAGCTAGAGATGGTCCTGAATCCTGGGTCAACACACACCCCTCTCCCTCATCCCAACTTGGGTTGCTTTAGGCAAAGCACATTCCATTTCTTCTTATCTTCTGTACGATGCTGTTGATAAGAGCTTGCGAGCAAAGCTGTTGCAATTATTAAATAAAATTATATGGCGAAATAGTAAACGATAAGTAAAATGCTTCAAAGTTCTGTGACAGAAAATGTCAGCATCTGGACTAAAATATTTTTTCCCTCAGTGCTCTACACAGAGGATGTGCTTGCTGATCAATGGCTTGTCAAATTGTCTATTTCAGATAGATCTAAATCTTTGTGATCACCAAATTCACCACAAAATCATGCAGTTGGCCTCAGTGAAAACACTCAGAGTATCACCTGTTTGAAAATTTGTAATAACATACGCTTTTCTCTTATTACTAAAATACATCTCAATTATTTAAAAATACAAAATTGCATTAAAATTTTAAATATCACCACTTTGAGATCATGATCTTAACATTTCTCAAATGTATACCACAGTGTAGTCCATTTTTACATTGCTTTTATTCCACTTAATATTATGCTAATATGATAGTTGAAAATACTTCTCAATTTTGATTTAAATGGTATTTATTTAGTACTAGTGAATTTGAATGTTTTTATATGCTTACTGACCATTTTTTTCTTTTTTTGCACACTTTTTATTGCTGTCTTTACATGTTTTTATTGGGGGCATATTTTTGTCTGTTTGCTTTAACAGATACTGAATTTTTTCTTATGTTTGAAAACATTTGTGTTTGTTTATATTTTTATTGTTCTTTACCTTTAAAACTTATTTATAATATTTTTTTTTGCTCACAGACGTCTTATAGTTTTTTTTATAATTCATAATTTAATTTATCATGATTTTTTTCTTTTAAGAAAGAGCCTAGAAAGGCTTTCCGTTAGGCTACATTCATAGATACTTTTCTTCTTTATTGTTTTATTAAATGATTACATTCTTCAATCCATTTGCAATTTACTGTTTTACAGTATGAGGTAGGGATCAAACATTTTTTATTTGAATAATGGTTAACCAACCATCATAGCACTGTTTTATTGAATAAATGATCATTCCTCAAGTGAGTTCAAATTGTCTTTTGTGCTTAGAATTCCTTGGCCATTTCCGTGAGAATCAAGTAGGAGATGATTCAGTTAAATAAGTAGGCCCATGTGTTATCTCACTCAAGGGCCTGACAGAATTTTTAAACCAATTTGTACAATATGTTCTCATTAATTTCCCAAATGCTTTGGGTTGAATGTCACCTCAAAACATAATCCCCACTGTAACTGTTGAGGGTGGGAAATTTTATTACAGTAATTGAAAGGTGGGGCCTTGAAGAGGAGATTAGATTCTGAGGATCATGCCTAGTGAATGGATTAAAAATTGTCATCATAGGAGTGTTCTAAAAGCTTTAAAAGGAGAGTGCATGAGGAAACTGCTCTCTCTCTGCTCTGCCATCTGCCATGTGGGACCCTGGGGCCTCTGTTACCACCAACAAGGCCTTCACCAGATGTGATCCATGGACTTTGGTCTTCCCAGCCTCTGAAACTATAAGCAATAAATTTTGTTTTCTTACAAATTACCCAGCTCTGTGTATTTTGTTATAAACAAAAGAAGTGGACTAGACACCAAATATCCCAAATATCTACAAGTAGAACATGCTCATTAAACCACTCACTTGAACTACTGCTTTAAAAAAATTCTGTTGCAAAAGCTTAAGGAAATTTAATAATGAAGTAATTTAGAAACTGATTTCATGAGAAGTTTTTTTCTTTAAGAATAAAAGATATATTTGAAAGGTTAAATTGGGTCTTTGATGTCCAAGTTGAGCTAATGCTTTGATTTGTAAATTATGTAGGAAAGCTGAAAGTATGTCACCTGTGTTTGCAGGTAATTATAGCTATAAAAATTCATTTGGAATTCTATCCTGATGTATTGCCATATCAAAAGATTTGGTGATGGGCTATTGCTTAGATATCTTAACCAGGAAACAAAGGTGCCAACTGCTAACTATTTGCAATTTGTTGTACATATTGAAGGCTGAGAAGTATTTGTGTGATCTGTGGATCCTCTGAATAGTAAATCTACAAGATGCTCTTTTCAGAATGAGGTGGTAACTGTGTTGCACTCCGAGGCCATGTCTGTATGAAATTCCTGAAAATTTTAGATATTAGCAGGAGGAAATAGCACTCAACCAATAGTTAGAAGAACTGGTACCTTATTAAATCATTAACATTAACAGTTGTGACCTTGAAGAAGTTGTTTAATCACTTTATGCTTCAGTTTCCTCATATGAAAAATGAGATACTTCACGAGGCTGTTATGATTAAATGAGGTCATACATGCTAACTCTGCCAAGAACAGATTGTTCTCCAAAGACAAGACAAACTGCATACCTATAACAAAGGTAATAATAGTTATCATACATGCTGGGCACTGTGCTAAGCAATTCCCCCCAAAAAGATGTATTTGATATCACAACATCCTGCAGGTCACGTACCATCATTGCCCACATCCTACAGAGGAGGGGGAAACAGAGACACATAGAGTTAAGTACCCTGACTAATTCATAACCAGTAAGTGGCCCAGTCCATAGCCCCAGGCCTTGCATTGAAGTACTAAACTATACTGACTAGGGCTGAGGAGGCACTTGACAGAATATAATTCATTGCAATTAACTGTCTTGTGCCAAGATTTGCAAATAGTATTCCACTGAAAACATAGCGGCCTTATTTACTCCAAAAACATCAGATGTGTCTGTATTTAAGTTATAACTATATAAAGACCACTTGTGCAACTACCGATCTGGATTATTATCCTTTTAGATCACTGGAAAGTAAGGGCATTGGGGATATTCTAGAGGAGGTGGTCAAATCACCACCGTGACTGTCTTTAATGCTTAAACCTGAATGTGGATAAAGGAGTCTGACATTACAAGTTCGGGATGGAGTTTTCAAGAGTCACTCCAACCCTGCTTGAAGCTAAGCCTTGGGTTTGTAAATGAATAGCTTACTCCCTCCAATGATAGGTCAATTCTAGATACTATCTAAGAATGGAAGAAAGTCCAGTGGTGAGGAATACAGTTTGAGGTTAAACAAGAGTTCAGGGTAAGCCTGAATCCAGCATTTACTGGATGTATGAACTCAAGCAAGTTATTTATCTTTTGCACGTTTCTCTTATTTATATGTAAAATGGAGATGACAATTATTACTATTCCATAGAATTGCTGTATGCAACATGAGATACACTACAGGGTAAGTCCCTAGTATATGTTAAGTGCTTTATAACAGATAGCTTAGAAAAGAGGAGACCAGATCAGTTTAAAAAAAGAAATAAAATAAAAGCCAGACTCATTCTCACTTGATTCTATTAAAGTGATAGAACAGTATAGTATTTCAAATAGCATTTTAGATTTCTTAATGGGCACAAAAATTACAGACTCACTAATTCTTTCCTGCCTTCTGCCTTACAACAGTCAATTCACTTTACTTTCAAAACATTTGTGGTTGATTACTAGATTTAATTATCTGAATTTAAATTATTAATTGAATACCTTGGCCAGGGCTGTCCAAGTAAAATCTGATAAAAGCAGTACATATGCAGAAGGGTTGTTTGAAGATTAAATAAAATAACCTATGCAAAGGATTTAGCATGATACTGTACCACAAAATTAATGCTCTATAAATATTAGCTGATGTCATTACTATTATTACTATTCCATTCTTCTTTACCATCCCTCCTGAAAGTCCTAATACATCTAGAGTTCTTTGATTACAATTAATTAATATTATAATAATAGAATGAAAGAATGTTAGAGACATAAGGGATCTTCAAAATTATATTCTTGTTTATAGATGAAAAACTGAGGTCTAGAAATGCACTGTAACTTTCTAATGTCACCTAACTGATCAGAGGCCACACTGGGATATTACATTAAACCTCTGAGACCCAGAGGCCTTTCAATAGTGTATTTAATAGTATTTATAAATATTCACTTAAGGGAGTTTTGCTTTCCATTCTTACAGTCTTGGACTTGGCGACTGTATTGGTCCTAGTTCTCAAGGGAGGAATGAGAGTTGATGGCTGTTCCACAGTGGAGGAATAAAAGCCATGCCTAGAATCCACAGGACCACTGTTACACATCTCAGTACTTCTATATCCACAGACAATGGTCCATGAAAACTGCAATTCAATAAAAAAATATCATGGAGGACTACAAGCCTGAGATCATTACTCCATCAGGTTAAATTGCTCTACAAGTTAAGTTCCGGCAGAAGGTAGGAGGAATGGAGAAAAAAGTAAGTAGAATAAAAATCCGTTACTATCAGCCTAATTCTTGTGACTAGCTACAAAAGCAGGGAACGTAACAGTGGTCTGTGAACTTAAAGCATTGCCCCTACTCTCACCCCATTCCCACATGCAAACTTCTCTCCTGCTTTCTTATATATAAAGAATAGACGGTGCTTAGTTTTTACAACTGAGATTTCAATAATTATATGACTGAACTGATCATCCTACAGTAATCCAGTGGCTGACAACTCTCTGAACACAAAGGAGGACAAGAATGGCCATGGAGTGACAAAATGAATTTGTTTGTCCAGATGCATTCTTTGCCATTGTAAAGACTGCTCTTCCTTTGGTTTGGCTCAGGAGAGGCAAGAGCAGAAATATCAGAAGTTGGGAGGAGAGAGATGGGCTATTTACTTACCTCCTCCCTCCCTGCCTGGCCATGGAAGACTAGTGATTTTATAGGGACAGTGGCTATTTCTCTGATTACTATCCCAGGACTACCATTTCCAGAAACTCTGCTCTCTTTCACTGTCCTTTTGGCTATTCAGTTGGGTGACAATGGCTCCCTAAAGTAGCTGGTGCCTGAGTTCTTAACCGTCTGTATTGATTTTCTTATCTCTCTGTACGTCTTTGTAAATAGCTCCCTTTTTAAACAATTTCAATTAATTTTTTGAGTGTGCCATATGTTACTATCCAGTATCCTTACTGATTCAACAGGGGTCGATTTTTAGAGAAGTGCTAGAAAATGCCCTTTGTTATAATACAATCAGAATCAACAGTAGAGAAGGAAAGCATGGTGTAGTGGAAGAAAAGACTTGGCTTAGGATTTCGGCTCCCAATGTGTATCCCTTCTTAACCCTTATGCTGTATTTCAATTAAAAAGAGTTCTACACAAATACCTATCCTCTTGCCTGACTGACGTAAATTGGCCACTTCTCTCTGCTTGCTGAAATCCAATATATGCCCATTTCAATTTCTTCTAGCCTCTTGATAAGCTTTACATTTGTGTGGGAGTCTTCCAAATACGCAATGAGGATTCTGAGCATAGTTTGATAAACATGAAGGAATCATTTTAAATTCTTAACAAAGGAAAGATACAGAGGGAAGTGATGTTTTATGAGGATTCAGAGCTCTCTCATGCAACATAATTTTCTCCAAAGTACTCATCAATAAACACATTTATGATAAAATAACTAATTTTTCAATGTTTAAAGATGACATTTAGAAACTTGTAACTTACTAAGAACATCTACAATTCAATTGTTCATAGAGATATCATTTCATATGAGAAATAAAAAATCTTTGAAACTAACCTTCTTTCCTCATCAGGTTTTTATCTCTCTCTTTCTTAATTTCTCTTGAAAATATACTATTCTCAGAGATCTTTAATAAATACCATTAAACAGCAATGAAATTAATACTACATGATTTTGACTTTTTTTGAAATATTAAAAAGTGCATCTTTATTATTTTTATGTCAAAACCAATGAAATAAAAATTGTGTTTTTTCTCCACAATAAAATATGATGATATTATGAGGAGATATTTCACGAGCAAGATTAATCTACTGTTGTGTCCTATAAAATTAAAGAGAAAAGTCTATGTGGATATGTATTTCTGTAATCCATTCGAGACTGAAATAGACTATAAGAGCCATTCTCCCTACAAAAGATAGGACAGGGGTAGAAAGACGCAAGTGCAACATAATTCTTCAAACCTGAGAAATGCAGGACCTTGTTTATTTAATTTAATAAACATCATCTATTACAGAATAAATAATAGCATGGCTCTAAGAGAAGACCTTCATTTATGCCTTAGCAGTCATTAGTATTTTTAACTTTACATGTGCTCAGAATATTCCTGCTATGGTCCTTTTTTTTTTTTTTTCCTTCAAAATGCTGGGGCTTTAAATTACTACTCAAGAGCTAGGAAGCAAGATGGGACTATTAGATTTAGCATCATATATTTCCCCAAGTGGTATACACAGCACTTTTTAAATATGTATGCAGCCCGTTTTAGACTGTAATCTCTTTTCAGTTATTTATACCACTGACGGACTTTAGATCCTTATTTCTGACATTATAATTTAATGCCATGACACAAGCCCAGATTTACAGCTTCTACTGTTGGTCCGAGAGTTCCATTCCACTTTTCTCTGATACAGTGAATTCAGGGAAATTGCAGAAGGGAATTTCATCAGCTTTTTTTCTTTTCCTTTTTTTTTTACAATCATTTTTTGCAGACTCAATGTTTTGGAGGTGCTCTGACTCCAGGTTTTGAAACATATTTTGTAGTCCCTGATTTTCCAAAATTGGCATTCACTGTATTTTTCTACCTGTGTTTAACTAACATTCACCAAACATTGAATATGACCAGGTCCTAATCATTTAACCCTTGTAAGCATACATTTTGTCACCTGTAAAATGGGCATAAAATATCTACTTCATGGGGTTGTTAGGAAAATGTGAGTTTTTGCAGGTGATAAGTCTGACAAATACCGAGGCAATATAACATAGTGTTTAAGAGTGTTGTGAAGTTAGAGGCTCTGCACTATACATTTTCAGGAACACAATTCCCATAGATCGTGATAAGAATGGTGCCTTCTGGAACCATTCCATGTGGTAGCCCTGGCTTTGATCTAGAATTTCTAAGATTTTATCCCTCCCCAAAAAAGTACAGATAGAAAAAGATAAATGTAGGGAACTGTATACTGGAGTATCATTTAAATAAATAAGCAGAAACAATTTTTTGAAACATAACTGATTATACATATTTTTTGTGGTATAGAGTTGAATATCGGTACCTGTGTGAAATACGAGATGCTTAAATTAGGATAATTAGTATCTTTATCATTATAAAATGTAATCATTCCTTCTGTCCATTAACCAATTTCTCGTTAAACCCCACTCTCATTCTCCCTTTCCCACCTCTAGTAACCACAGTTCCATTCTCTTCTTTAGAATTTTCACTGTATTATTGTGATTGTTGTATCTTTCTTTCTTTCTTTTTTATTTACTTGTTTATTTTTTTACCTCCCACTTATGTGTGTGGACGTGCAGTATTTTTCTTTCTGTGCCAGGTTTATTTCACTTAACATAATTTTCTCCAAGCTCATGCATGTTGCTTAGAATGGCAGAATTTCATTATTTTTATGGCTGAGTAGCATTCCAATGTTTACCATGTTTTCCTTACCTACTCATCCATTGGTGGACATTTAGGTTGGTTCCAACTCTTGGCTATTGTAAATAGAGCTGCACTAAACATGGAAGTTTAGTTATCCCTTTGACGTGATGATTTCCATTCCTGGTATTTACCTAGCAGTGGGATTGCTGGATCATACAGCAGTTCCGTCTGTAGTTGTTTCAGGAATCACCATACTGTTTTCCATAATGTCTTCTCTAATTTACAATCTCATCAACAGTGTATAGGAGGTTTCCCCTTTCTTGGCATCCTCGCCAGTACTTGTTATTCTCTTTTTGAAAATAGCCAGTCTAACTGGGGTGATATGATATCTCAATGTGGTTTTGATTTGCATTTCCCCAGTGCTTAGTGATGTTGAACATTTTTTCATGTGTCTACTGGCCATTTGTATACCTTCCTTTGAGAAATGTCTATTCAGCTCCTTCACCCAATTTTTAATCAGGCTGCTTGGTTTTTCACTGTTAGGTTGTCTGAGTTCTTTTTATATTCTGGATATTAATCCCTTATTGGATGCATAGTTTGCAAATATTTTTTCCCACTCTATAGGTGGTCTTTTCACCCTTTTGTTTCCTTTGATGTGCAGAAGCTTTTTAATTTGATGTAATCCCATTTGTTTATTTTTTAATTTTGTTGCCTGTGCTTTTTGGGTCATGTTCATACAGTCTTTGCCCAGTCCTACATCCTCAAGTGTTTCTCCTATTTTATTTCCAGGAGTTTTATAGTTTCAGGTCTTGTATTTAAGTCTTTAATCCATTTTTAGTTGATTTTGGTATGTATCTAGAGGTCAGGTCGAGTTTCATTTTTCTATATATGGATGTCCAGTTATCCCAGCAACATTTATTGAAGAGGCCGTCTTTTCCCCAATGTATATTCTTTGTGCTTTTGTCAATAAGTTGGCTGTGGGTATGGGGGTTGAGGTCTGGGTTCTCTATTCTTTTCCATTGGTCTGCGTGTATGTTTTTATGCCAATACCATGCTGTTTAAGTTATTAGCAGAAACAATTTAAAGTGTACCAAAAAAGAGCTGCTTTAATAAATTATATATGTATATATAGTTTGTTATGAATATTCATGAGATACAAAGCTAATTGTCACCCCTCGTGTCCTTGATGTGAGGGTCAGATTCATGCTGGCAGCATACCCATTACCAGAAATTGCATTTGTATCCCGTGTCCCCCTCCCAATTATTCCCAACCTCCCACGCCCTCCCTTTCTCCTCCCCCCCCACTCCACTTTGTAGCCTAAGGAACGTTCTCTCCCTCTGCAAGACCAATGCACTACTGTGGTCTTTCTTTCCTTCCGTCTTTCTCTCTTAGCTCCCACATATGAGTGAGTACTTACAGTATTTATCCCTCTGTGCTTTGCTTATTTCACTCAACATAAGTTTCTTCAGGTTCATCCATGTTGTACAAATGGGAGTATTTCATTATTTTTTATGGCAGAGTAGTATTCCATGGTGTATATATTTGACAGTTTCCTTATCCAATCATCCATCGATGGATATTTAGGTTGGTTCTATGTCTTGGCTGTTGTAAACAGAGCTACGATGAACATGGGAGTGCAGGTATCTCTTCAACATGATGATTTCTGTTCCTTTGGGTATATACCCAGAAGAATATTGCTGGATTATATGGAAGAGGTATCTGTAGATGTTTGAGAAACTACATATTGTTTTCCATAGTGGTTGTACTCATTTACAGTCCCACCAACAGTGTAGGAATGTTCCCTTCTCTCCACACCATCACCGGCATTTGTTATTCACTGTCTTTTTGATTATAGCTAGTCTAACTGGGGTGAAGAGGTATCTCAATGTAGTTTTCATTTGCATTTTCCTGATGACTAGTGATGTTGAGCATTTTTTCATGTATCTGTTGGCTATTTGTATGTCTTCCTTTGAAAAATGTCTACTCAGCTCCTTTGCCCATTTTTTGATTGGATTATTTTTATTTATTTATTTTTTTTACTGTATAATTGCTTGAGTTCCTTGTATATTATGGATATTAATCCTTTGAAGGATATATAGTTAGCAAAAATTTTTTCCCACTCTGAAGGTTGTCATTTCACTCTCTTGATTGTTTCCTTTGCTGTACAGAAGCGTTTTAGTTTGATATAGTCCCATTTGTTTATTTTTTTTCTTTTGCTGCTTGTGCTTTCAGGCTCATGTTCATAAAACCTGTGCCCAGACCTAATCGCTGAAGTGTTTCACCTATATTTTCCCTTAGTAATTTTATAGTTTCAGGTCTTATACTTAAGTATTTAATCCATTTTGAGTTGATTTTAGTGTAAGGTGAGATATGCATGTCTAGTTTCATTCTTCTGCATTATGGATATCCAGTTTCCCCAGCACCACTTGTAGAAGAGGCAGTCTTTTCCTCAATGTAGATTTTTGTTGCCTTTTCCAATATCAGATTGCTATAAGCCTGAGGGGTGATTTATGGATTCACAATTCTACTCCACTGGTCTGAATGTCTATTTTTATGCCAGTACCATGCTGTTTTGGTTACAATAGCTTTGTGGTATAACTTGAAGTCAGTTAGTGTTATGCCTCCTGCTTTATTTATTTCTTTATTTTTTGCTCAGGATTACTTTGGGTATTTGTTGTCTTTTGTTTTTCCCTATGAAAGGTAAGACTTTTTTTTTTCCATTTCTGCAAAGGATGTCATTGTTATTTTGATGGGGATGGCATCGAATCTGTAGATTGCTTTGGGTAGTATAGACATTTTCACAATGTGAATTCTTCCAATCCAAGAGCATGGTATATCTTTCCATCTTTTTGTGTCTTCTTTAGTTTATTTCAGAAGTGGTTTGTAGTTCTCATTGTAGAGGTCTTTCACCTCCTTGGTTAAATTTTTCCCTAGTATCTTTTTTTGTGTGTGACAATTGTAAAAGGGCTTTATTTCTTTCTCTTTCTGTGGATTCATTCTTTGAGTATATAAATGCTACTGATGTGGGGGCATTTATTTTGTAGTCTTCAACATTCCTGAAGTTATTAACCAGCTCTAAGAGTTTTTTGATAGAGTCTTTAGGTTTTTTTTCTATATAGTATCATGCCATCTGCAAATAGAAAAAGCTTGACTTCATATTTTCTAATCTGGATTCCCTTTATTTCTTTCTCTTGCTTGATTGCTCTGGCTAGCACCTCCAGTACTATGTCAAATAGAAGTGGAGAGAGTGGACATCCTTGTCTTTTTCCTGTTCTTAAGGGAAAGCCCTTCAATTTTTCTCCATTCAGAATGATATTGGAGCTGGGCTTGTCATAAATGGCTTCTATTGTGTTGAGACATTTTCCTTCTATACCTTATCTGTTGAGAGTCTTTTTCATGAAGCGATATTGAATTTTTTCAAATGCTTTTACAGCATCTATTGAAATAATGATATGGTCTTTGTCCTTGAGTTTGTTGATGTGATGTATCACATTCATTGACTTTCATATGTGGAACCATCTTTGCATCCCTGGGATGAATCCCACTTGATCATAGTATATAATTTTTTTAATATATTGCTATATTCTGATTGCTAATATTATGTTGATGATTTTAGCATCTGGGTTCATCAAGGATATTGGCCTATAATTATCTTTTTTTATCATGTCTTTATTTGGTGTTGGTATCAGAGTTATACTGGCATCATAGAATAAGTTTGGGAGAATAGCATCTGTTTCAAATGTTTGGAATAGTTTGAAGAGAATTGGTATTTACTCTTCTTTAAAAGTTTGATAGAATTCAGCTATAAATCCATCTGGACCCAGACTTTTCTTTTGTTGGAAGATTGCTAATTACTGCTTCAATCTCCTTGTTTGTTATTGGTCTGTTCAAGTTTTCTATCTATTCTTGGTTCAGTCTTGGTAGTTTGTATTTGTCTAGAAACTTATCCATATCTTCTAGATTTTTGGATTTGTTGTCATACAGTTGTTTATAATAGTTTCTAATGATTCTTTGTTTTTCTGTGGTACCAGTTGTAATGTCTCCCTTTTCTTTTCTGATTTTTGTTATTTGGGTCTTCTCTCTTCTTCTTCTTCTTCTTCTTTTTTTTTTTTTTTTTTTTTTTGTTAACCTAGCTAATGGTTTGTCTATTTTATTTATCTTCTCAGAAAACTAACTTTTTGTTTTGTCAATCTTTTCTATTGTTTTTTGGGTTTCTATTTCATTTTCATCTTGCCACATATTTCCAAGTTATAGACAATGATCATAGCTCTCGTTAATCATATTGTTGGATAACTCAATGCTTTGTTCATGCTTGTTTTCTCCGCCTATAGTGTGTTTCTTTGTGAAAGACTTAATTGCCATTGCCTATTTGTACATTCCTATCTTTAGGTATTTTGATCAAGTAGGTCAAATATAACTTATTATATTGCATAGAAATAATAAAATATATACTCAGCAGTTGTTACAAAAGAATGCAGAAAGATCTGCGCTGACATTCAGCATATTCTATAACATATTAATCAACAAAAGCAAATTGGAGAAATGTATATGCATCAAAATTCAGTATTTTCAATATACATTATTTACATAGGGAATTGTTGAATACTGATACTAAACTATTAACCAGTGGTTATATCTGAAGAATGTGATTCAGGAATTTTTTTTATTTCCTAAGTATCAGATTTCTGTAAATTTTTTAAACAAAAAATACTTATGTAGCAAAATGTTAATAAGTACATATCTAATAATATATTATTTCTACTTAATACTCTTTAAATACCCATTGCTTACAGGATAAAGACCAGAACCTTCTTAAATTGTATCCTTGCCTGACTGTCCAGTACCTTCAGCCATTACCCATATTGCCACATATTTCCAAGTTACAGACAATGGTTATAGCTCTCATTAATCATATTGTTGGATAATTCATTGTTTTTGTTCATGCTTGTTTTCTCTGCCTATAGCTTGTATCTCTGTGACAGACTTAATTGCCATTGCCTATTTGTATATTTGTCTCTTTAGGTGTTTTGACCCACTTGATAAAGGACAACTAAAAGAGGGACTAGCAAACAATAGTCCCTCAATAATGTTCATTAAACTAGAATGAACTATACTGATATTTTGGGAGTTTACAGGCCAATGTGAGCTCACAAAAAAATATTCCAAGAAATATTATTTCATAGCTCAGTCTTGACCAGTATAGTAACAGGTAGAAAGAATATTAGTTTCAAACAGTTTTCAAGCAGCCAATGCATGATTACTGTTAAATACATCACATTACAATAATTTATCATTTTTGAGCAATTAATGTTACAACATTACATTAAATACATACAAGGATATAAAAAAAGATCATGAGTTGTTACATCAATGTGGAAATGAGTAAATGGGTTTTTTTTTAATGGAGTTATAGACACTTACGGACAAGGCTGGAGATGAAGGAAACACCAAGAGACAGAAGATTGGACAGAAATAATGTGGCTTTAAAAGATAAAATTGTAGGATAGAAAATTGAGTGTGAGATTGCTGGTATGAGACAATACAGAGAATGTCTAATAGGATGCTCTTGAGGATCTTTTAATTAAAATACCAGGAGAATCTTTTTATGGTAGTGCTTCAACTCTTTAGATAGATCTATTTAAATGGATGCCATTTTGTTTGGGACTCTTTTGATTGGAAATCAATTCTTTTGTCATTTAATAATATATCTATCTTTTTTTTCCCCCAAAAGAACAGCCACACCGAGGATGGGACTTTTAATTTCAGATCCAAATTTATTGAGACAAGCCAATTTGTCCAGCATACATCAGATGTCCAGTTGTCATTTATTCAGGTGGATCAGCTAAGTTCAATTATATTTTTAGAACATTCTTTCCAGGAACTCACGGCTTTATGGCTGTAACCATGAAATTTGAGGTAGGTGCTCTTCACAGAAAAATGTAGATAGAAGAAATTTTAATTGATTTTCACTGCTATCTGGTGTTCATTTAAGCAGGAAACACCGTAGATCATGTCTCTTGGGTTGGTTTTCTATATTCATTCATTCATTCACTCATTCATCCAACCATTTATTCATCCACTAATTCATTTTCAAACTAACTTTTAGGGCTTGTTTGGTCATGGATGCTATCTATAGTTATTTAGACATAGCCCCAGTCATCATTAAGAAGCTTACAGACTGGCACGAGGCACAGAAATTTTGATAGAAGTTAGAAAGTGCTATAATGGTTTCTTGTTATATGTGTTGGAGCTGCCTGAGCACAAAGGACAGCTTAATAACTTCACCCAGAAAAGTCCATTGAGGGGTAATATTTGAGCTTAGTCTTAAAGGATGTATAGGCATTTTTAAAAAAAGGAAAAATGACATAGGCAAAACTTAAAAAGAAGAAAGAGCTTTATAAGTCTATGAAATGGAGAACAACTAACGATAATGAGCTTGAAGGGGTGGTAGGAGACAGGCGTGGGGAGGTAGGTTGATTCCAGAATGTATATCATGTTTAGGAGTCGGAATTTATCAAGGATTCAAAATCTCTTTAAGAATGGGAGGGACTTGATTAGATTAATGTTTTGCCAGAGGTGAGGGCGAAATGTAATAGAGTGCAATGAAAACAGGAAAATCAAATAGGTAGGTTTTATAAAGCCTTAGATAATAGACATAAGAGCCTCGACTAAGAAAAGTTCCTAATTCCTCTTAGTCATTAAGCTTTTCAACAAAAAAGCAAAACAAAACAAAACTGTAAAAAGGAACAGAGCTCTATGACTTATGAGGTGTTTCTCTTCAGCTGGGGCCTAATTAATTAATTGTTCTCTGATATTTAATTAAATAGTTGTGTATATCTTTGTAAAGGATGTGGAACAACCAATTAAAATTTTTATTGTGGCCTTTCAAAATTAATTAACCGTTAAATGCCACAGACTAACCTACATCACAGATATTTATATCTAAGGGGAGAAAATGTTTAAATTTGCATGAATCGTGGTATCTAGCCTATATTCATATCTCATTGGGAAAAATCAAAGATAATCTGAGATGTACTACAGACTGGTGCTACTCAATAAAACTTTTGACAATGATTAAAACATTCTGTGTAGTTGTAGTCTGATATGGTTGCGTCTAGCCATATGTGGTTATTGAGCACTTGAAATATGCCTAGCACAACTGAAGAACAGAATTTTTGATATTTTAAAATTGTATTTAATATGAATTAATTTAAATTTAAATTTAAATAATTACATGTAGCTAGTGGCTACCATGTTGGACATCAAAACTATAGAGAGTGGGAAACGTGCAGAATCAGTTGGACAATATTGCAGTGTGCAGCTCTAAAGAAGGCAGTGTAAGGCCGGGAAGAAAGCATAGGTGGAGGCTGAGAATGAAATTTTATTCTTAAGAGCTTGCACATGAACTCTGGTTTCCTCACATATACTGTGAAGCGATTGGGTGAATAATCATGATAATCCATTTAAGCTTCATGTTTCTATAAAAATAAAAGTGACTTGTCACAGTTTGACTGAATAAGACAGCATTGAAGAAAATGGCCTATTTTCCTTAGTTTCCTTGACTCGTATTATGAAATTGCTCTATGTGATGTGAACTTTAAATACAAAAGTTGAGGATGTAGATTTTGGGTAAGCTTAAAATGCAAAGGCAAATGTGCTTATTTGGTGAAAGCTATTTTCAATCTAATAATTTATACACAACTTACTTTGTATTTGTCTTTTATTGCATTCCTTTTAATATCTGATGCCTTCTGAGATGCACAGCCTCAAGACAACTTCCAACAATCCTCACTTCCTGCAATCCATACCCTTGTTTTTTCTCCTTGTATAGAATAGCAGGGATGGTCTGTGTGAATATGGCAGAAGGGATGCTAAGTCACTTCTGTGTTAGAGCATAAAAGACTGAGGCTTCTATGTTTCCATCTTGGGTTTTCTCTCTCTTACTCAGGCCCCTTTGGAAAGAACCACGTGGTGAGAAACTGAGACTACCAGCCAACAACCAGAGAGGAACTGAGGACTCCAGATAACAGCCATGTGAATGATTCTTCTAGGATGTGAATCTTCCAGCCCCATTTCAGGGTTCAAATGATGCAGCTTCATTGCAACTTCATGAGAGATCCTGAGCCACCCATCTAAGCTGCTCCCAGATTCTTGACCCTCAGAACTTGTGAGATAATAAATGTCTGTTGTTTTAAACCACTAATTTGGAAGGTAATTTGTTACACAGTAATAAATAATTAATACACATTCCTTACTACTTTTTTCTTAATTAATCTTTCATAAGCATTAGTCATCATACTAAACTATGTGTAGTCCGTAAAATATTTTCCAGTCTTTGAAGCCTCGGTAAGTTCCCAAATATTTTTCTTTGGGTATAGAGCATTCTTCCTCTGACAAATATCTAACACATATTCTCTATTTATTTATTTATTTTTATTTTAATTTTTTCATTCTTTATATTAACCTCTCAGTATACATCGTAGTTGATTTTCATGAAACTCAGCTGTGTCCTTCTTTGAGAACTCCATAACCTCAACAGTCTGAATTAAACACCATCATCATTCATGTTTTCATAGTACCAGAGGCCTGTAGCTAATTTAGCACTAGTCACTCTGTTGTGTTCATAGTTTCCTTCACTCTTTGTCCCACTAGATTGTGAGTTATTAAGGTTTGGGACTTAGTCTTAATTTGACAACCTCACTGCCTAGTATATTGCCTAGCATGACGAACTTGCTTAATCATTGTTTTAAAAAAATAAATATTAACAGAATGAATGGTCAAATCTTATAAAATATGTTAGTCTGGATCATATACAAATGATATTTGATCACTAGTTTCTCACAAAATAGAAATTTCATATTCTTTAATCTATTGCTAATATATAACACTCCCTCCAACCCTCCATACATACCATCCTATGGAAATTTTAACAAAGCAGTTTTGCTCTGGATTTATCCTCAACTACAGATTTGAGGAAGCTCAAGATCTCTTCATAATCAGTTCAGAAAACCCTTATGGAGCATCTAATTCATTGTGGACAAAAATGTCTCTGGCTATTATTGACACCTTTTATTCTTTCAGCAAGCATTAATGAATGACTTTTATTTCTAGTGTCTTTAGTAGTATCTTTTTCATTGTTCAGTACCAAATGTTTTCAAACCCATTCTCACTCTAACAAAATATTATTTTCTTGTATTCCTGGTCTTCTGGTCTCTAAAGATTTCAGAAATACAGATACTCCCATTTAAAATTCAAGTTGATAGAGAATATAGGCTACAGGAAAAAAAGAGAAAATCTCAAGTTGTACTCTAGTTCTTCTCAAAGTACTCTGGCCAGGTAACAGCAGAGAAGTGTGAAAGTATGTCCTAGAGCAACCATTGATGGGATATTGCACTCTTCAATATATTCATATTGTGTTAATATAAAATCATTTCTTTAAAATTGCCTGAAACTTGATGAAATTGGGGCTTTGAGAACAAAAACCATTTTTATCCTATAATTTTGAAGCTTTTGCATACTCACCAAAAGAGCTTTTCAAAAAAAAAATCTCTTTCCCCTTCAATAGAAAAACTTGGTTTTATTCTAAGCCTATCTTCTTGGTTCTGAGTTTATGTCTTATATACTTCAATTTACATCTTAACATATCAAAATCTGTATCGTGTTTAGGCTAAAGCTTCCATCCTGAGGCCAGAAATACTCATATAAGGTGTTTTTGAGCAGTTATGGATGAAGGAGTCAATCATTGCCATTCCTAATAAATGAAAGAAAGCGGTGCCCTATATTAAGGGGAAAAAGGAAAACAAAGTTCTGTTTGATAAAAATGAGCCCACACTTGATAGAGCTTCTACTTAATTATTGGCATTGGCCATAATAGATAAAAATGCTTATTGGATGTTCAAATAACAAACAATGGGACTACATATTTTAGATCCAAATTTTCCTTATCAAGACTGAAAATGATAAAAGTGAAAATATATACAGAGCACCCTCTAAATATCTTCACAAGGCTATCAGTCAGCTTTTAGTGAGAGTAGGTACACTGTCAGTTCTTTGAAAAGTCTATGCTTGACTGACTCCCGTCACAGAATATAAGTATATATTTCTTGTTTGTAGAGGCTGGTTGGCATTCCATCATTTCCTGGCATATCTCATTGTTGCTATAATAATGTGATAATAATTTAACAGCACAGTATATTAGAGAGATATAGTGTCTATTCTCTGCTGAAAGTTTTACAAGGGGTACTTTTCATCTGCTCTGACGGTTTGTAATAGTATTAAGAAAAATTACCCAAGCTTCAGTAGAAAAACGAGGATGGCTTTTTAAACAAGTCTTCAGGAACTCCTATCATTTCCTTCTTATTGTTGCTTGCAGGAGGTACCTGGAGCGTGAAAGGAGCCACTGGTTATAGTGCCAGAAGTTGTGGAGTTGATAGAGGGTTCTGCCTGTTACAGTCTGCGTGACCTGGGGCCTACTTGTTGACTAATTGTAGTCTTTTCTGTAACCTTAATTTCCTATAGGTAAGGAGAAATATACATTGGTAAACAAGAAAGACACGGCTATCATAATGAAGATTATACGCTAGTAGGCAACACAGAAAGAGAGCTAGTGGTTCACAATATGATGTTTGTTATAAACAGGTTGGACAGGAAGAAATGAGGGCTTTTAGCAGGGAAACTTAATCACTAAGTTGGGACAAGCTGAATCTTCAAAGATAAGCAGGTGCTAAGCTTGAAAAGTAATGATAAGTAGAGGGCAGATGAGAATAAAATGTGTCCACACTTCTAGGAAAAAACAAAACAAAACAAAACAAAACAAAAATAAAACCCTAATTTTTCTATGTCCATGGTAACAAGTAGCCACCAGAAATATGTTGTAACCTCTTTCAATCAATCAACAAAGACAACTTAGCTCAGTAAATATGTTCTTACAAGCTAATGAATAAGTGAGAAGTCAGCCAATCAGGAATGAAACTCTTATAAATGCCAACCAATAAAAAATAGCTCTACCCAACTCTCTAAATATTTATGGATGATATTAACCAGTATAGGCCCCTGAAAATCCACCAATTCCTGAACTTTACATTTCTGAAACCCTATATAATATTAGCAATGTGCTCTGCTTTGAGCAGCATAACTCTCTCTTACCAGAAGAAGCAAATGTTCAGCTTTTTTATTTCCCCAGATATTGATGACTGGTTTCATAATCCTTTGTCAAAGGTGAGTGTGGTATATTTGGGGAAGTAAATAAAAGTCTAGCAGAACTAGATGGTAGTAAATTTAAGGAAAATTAGCTGAGGGATTAGACAGCAACAAGATTGTGGAAGACTTTGTAAGCCATGCAAATGATTTTGGACTTTCTCTTAGAGCAATGGGAGGCATTAAATTTTTTCAATCTGTGGATGGCATGACTACTTTTTTTATAATGATAACTCTGGTTGTATTGTGAAAATGGTATAAAAGTAGCATATGCAGAAATTCAGTAAGACCAAATAAAGTAAGAGGACGTGGTAGTAATTAAGATGAGAACTAAATATAGCTTGTACTGGTGTCTGGGAAAGGAATGGAAAGAAGGAGAGGGTTTAAATAAATACACAGAAGAACAGAATAAACTTAATACTTATTGGATGTTTTAGAGTGATGAAGGAGAAAGAGCAGTCCAGATTCCTGACCTGTGCACCTGCTTGATCGATGTCACCATTTTCTGAGGTTGGTAACACCTGTAGGAAAATTATTTTCATGAGGAAGGTGATGATGTAAGTTTGGTACTGGTTGAGTTTTAAAAATATGAGAAAAACAAGTGGAGCCATATAATAGGAAGTTGGAGCGCAGAAGAGAAGACTGGATTGGAGATGCAAATTTTGGAGTAATTATAAAAGTTGTATATCCTTATTTCCTTCTCCAAAATTCTGTGATTGTTCTTTTTTTTTTTTTTTTTTTTTTTTTTTCCTGGATAAGTCTTATGTGGAGATATGACCTAATAATTCCTAACACGTTCTTCTTCAAAATAAATAAGTCATCCTCTTTCTCCTTCTGCTTTTACAATCACACCAGTCTCTTGTGGAAGCTGTAGCCCAAATCTGAATAGGTAACATGACTGACTGAGCCCACGCTGAGCTTCAAATGATTTACAGATGTGCCAGAATGCTGATCCTCTCAGTGATCTGGTGGTTGGAATTTCAAGCCATTCGAATTAGGCCCCCTGTGCTCTGTTGCTTGATTTCATAGTACCACATAAATATGATTTTCTAAGTGCTTCAAGATAGGAAGACACTAAGGAAGTAGTTGAAAAATCTACATATTTGAAAGTTCTTTGTTATTTAGTATGAATTCCTGGTTTGGGCCCCGAATTGACAAGGACCTGCATTCCCAGATTAAATAGAAAAGAAAAACATTTTGCTTAGTGGACACAAACCAAAGATAAAGAAAGGAACTGTGTTACTAGAGGGGAAGCCAGAAAGATCACAGTGTCGTGAGGCACCCTCCCGCAAGAATGCACTTACACGCCACTCGTGCAGAAAAGGGCAGTTTATTCACTCCAGCTGGCCAGCGACCGTCTCCCAAGGAGCAACCTAGGAAGAGCGGCCTCGGGCCTTGGTCTTGTGGGGTTTTTAAAGGCAAAAACTATATCCCGTTGGCACATGGGTTTGTCCAGGTGCACAAAGCAAGCTAGGGAAATAGGATAAAGAAGCCAAGAATGAGCCGTAAGAGCAACCAAACATACAACTTTTCACTGTGTATGTTCCCATGTAATAGTTCACTGTGTACGGTTCCTGTTCCCATGTAATCGTTTACTGTGTATGGCTCCTGTTTCTGTGCAACCGCTTTTGTTTCTATGAGAAGGTCAACAGTTTCTCATGCAGAAGAGGGGGGTAGTCTGCAGGTCAGACAGGGGGTAAAATGGAGTTACTTAGGTTAAGTAAGCAATTCTACAGAAGCAGATAGCATATGTTATGAGGGTGTAGGGAGCTCTGTTTCAACAGAAACTGGGCAGTCTTGATTTGGTGCTTCTCCATGATTCTATCAAACTTATATGATATGTAATGAAGCTTATGATGTGCTTGAAATGAAAGGATTTATGGTATAAATTGGGGAATAGGCTTTACTTCTATGACAGGACTGTTGTGGAGAAACATGATTAACATCTGCAAACAGAGTTCTGAAGAGCTATGGAGAAAGTAAATATGAGAAAATTTCAGAAATTACAGAATTTTGGACTTTCATAGATCGTGGAACCAGAAGATCAATATTAATTAACCTAGACCTACGCTGCACTTCTCTTCCTGTCTTTTGTTTGTTTTGCTTTTTCTAACTAAGGTTTTAGAGCTGAGCCCAAGGGAAAAGTTTGAACTTCATCACAACAGTTGATTTATTCTCAAATAATTTAGTGTTTTTGTAATAAGATCTTGGTACCAATACTGTTCCTCACCACAAGGAGCTACCTGAGAGTAAAAGGCTTGTCCTTTCAAATTATAGGATTTTCTTATGAAAGCAAAGCCTTTGGGAGGGATTTAAAGACTTCTCTGTCCAGTGCATCTCACACTCATTTGGTATAATATCTCAAAATTCTCTTCAGAGCTGTGGTGCAGGATATCTTTTCCCTTGGGTATAAAGTGTATGGAAGGGTGTGAAAAGCCTGAAGTCTTATATCTGCCCAAGAAAAGCCCTAAAACAGAATCCTTAAATAACTTTCCAAGTAGAATAAAAGTCTTTCCTCTGAATTGCAAATAGCAAGGAAACAGATATATCGATTTTTTAAATAAAAAAATACAGATAAGTAAAAGAGGTTTTCTCTACTGAAATGTGAAGAATTCTGAATTCCAAGAGGAAAATTACACAGCATAAAATTTATCAAGTAAGGACTTTTAAAAGCTAACATAATTATATTTAATGAAAAATACTGTTCCTAATAAGATATTTTTCCATCTCAATTTTGAAGGGTTTTAGTGACGGATTAAAATGTAATATCAAATCAATGTTTTGAAACGTATAAATGCTTCTTTTTACATTTTCACTTTTAGGTAAGATACCTCCTTTCTCAAAGGAAATACAAATAATACTAACTGTTTCATTCATATGACCTAAGAAAATATTTCTTCTCTCTTTTCTTTTTCCTAAAAATTACAAACTTTTTCAAAATTATGGCATTTGAAGACCTTGAAGAAAATAACATCTCTATTGAAATTTTGTATTGTGACATCCTTTCTAATGTACTTACCATTCTTCCTTTATTGACTTTTCCACCCTTAAAATCTAATACTGTCCCTTGTTACCTACCATTTGATCAACAGTATCTTGTGGCAACTAAGTCACAATTCTGGTATTTCTCAACTCAGACTGTCTGGAGCCTTGTTCCATCAAGCAGTAACTTTGCACTTAACACCTTAATGGTCTTAATAAAGAAAAGATAGAGAAATGGAGATCTTCTGAGGTGGGAATAATTAAAGACAGACACACAAATGCATTTGGTGCCAGATTTGATTACCTCAAACAAGTAAAACTAAAGCAAACATTTTATCATCTTCAATTACATAGTTACTCTCCTGAGGATAATTAAGACAAATGAGTAGAAGACACTAATGGCAAAATTTTACTTAGTTTTCAAGGCAAATGAACAATGAGCAATCAAAATAACATTAGATCATATGTAGTTACTGTTCAGTTTTATCTAATTATTATACAAACTTGAATAATCTTTTTATTCTTTTTCTTGTCCCTTGTTAAATCACAGGCAACATGTAAATATCACTTTCTACATGAAGCCTTCTTTGAGTATAGCACCGTTTATGTGGATACAGCCTGGGTTAGCAGGAAGCAATTGAATTTGGGATTCAGAATACCTAAAGTCTGCATCTTATTAGTTAGTTGATGTTAAAACTCCCAGGTAACTTCTCTGAGCTTAAAGTTATTTGTCTAAACAGTAGGAAATATAATAAAACCTAATCAAAGACCACACAAAATGGTTGTGAGCACTGAATGTAATCATATAAGTGACAATACTCAATGAATGATAAAGTATATAAAATTTAATCATTAGAGTTACTGACCTCTCACTTGTATAATTTCTAATTTTTATTTTATAAAAATGATATAAGAATGAAGAATCATTCTTATAATGATTATCACTGTAAACTCACAGTTCAACTACGAAACATGTCCTCAAAAACTGTCTCATGACTTATATACCTAAAATCTTTCAAGTGCTCAGTAGGTGCTTTGACCTGTATTGGGATCATTCATTCAGGTAACATGCACATTATTCACTTTTAAGTTCTAAATGTCTGCCCAAGCACATGGTATATATCCGGTTGCTCAATAAATAGTTAGTATATGTAAAAATTAAAGAATAACAATAATGTGTTTTATTGATTGATTTCAGCAATAATACTAGGCAAGTAAAATATCTGTATGTTACTAAGAAGAAAACAAAAATTTAGAAAGGTTGAGTGTTGCTTTGCCTCCCATGGCTTTGTCACCTCTTTTCCCCTGAGTGGTGGAGCCACCAAAGATTACTCAAAGCCCATCTCTTCTGAACAGTGAGAAGCTCCGAAAAGGGGTTAATCCCCCAGAACCCTCAAGATAGAGGCATTCCTTCCATCTGGGAAATTAACCATGAATTGGTATTCTCCTCCTGCATTTATTCTCCAGACCAGGAAGTTATAGGAAGAGAACATAGATGGGGTTTTTGCTAAGTACAGTTTAACAAGTTTAACAATAGAAGCTGGTAACATGCAATTAAGTTGGTCCACTAACAAAAGCTTGATTTTAGCAAACATTCTCTTCTTACAACAATTTCCCAGTATCTTTACATATCAATCAGTAACCTGTCTTTGAGCCAGCAACGTTGCTGTGTTATAATTCTTTATCTTACAACAGAGACTATTTAGCCTGGGAAACATTTCCTGTCCTTTGCAAGGTCAATATTTGAAACAGCAAGGCTTCGGAAAACCAGGCCCTGTGAAGTACATTTGCTATATGCATAATCTACAGTTAAGCAGTATGCTCAAGCTTACAGAGATAGCTGTCAGTGATAAAGTATTTCTTATGTTAAATAAATCTAATATTATTTGTTTGCTAAGATATTGTTTAAATTGTTTTGATTTGGTACACTTTTCTACTTATAGTAGGATTCTACTAATTAAGGTATAACCCAATTAGTGAACAAAATAAAATATATATGGAAATATTCTAGTCCCAAACTTGGCATATAAAAATGAATATCTTGATTTTACATAAAATGTTACACATGATCTATAATATCTATGGATATCTCTGGCTTTGGGCCAGGAGCATTTTCACATTAAAGAAAATCCATGAAATTTGTTAGTCTTTGGCAGAGTTGCTCATGCATTTGTTTAATATATGAACATCCCACAGCCATTTTAATAGGGAGCTTTACAGCATGTAAATTAAGGCATCACTGGTCTGTTTCACACTGGTACACTGAATTCTAAACATAAACATTAATTGGTCAGAATGGCTTGATAAGGATTAGCTAATTTTTAAAGATGCTTAAGGTAGAACACATTATCCTTTTGGTCATTTGTTCCTTCTTTTTTTAAAGTTAATTCTCAAGTACCAAATGCCTTCCCACTGAACCGTAAACTTCTGTCTCTCCAGAACTCCTGAGTTACTGTGATACCCACGTCTCATTCCAGCTGTCACTACACCAGATATCACTAGCTCTGGATCTATTTCTCTTTTAAAATCATGACCACTTTTTTTTAAAGGAATTTATTTATTTTTTAATTGACATATTGATTGTATATATCTGTGGGGCACAGAATTATATTTCAATACATGTATATACCATGTGTGATGATCAGTCAGGGCAATTAGCATATTCATAATCACAGAACATTATCATTTCTTAGTGATGAGAACATTTGAGCTCCTCTCTTCTAGCCATTTTAGAGCATACAATAAATTATTGTTAATTATACATGTCTAGCACTACTGTATACCAGTAGAACTTATTTTTCCTGTCCAGCTATAATGTTGTGTCCATTACCAACCTCTCGCTATCCCCCCTTCCTTTTCCCCTTCCCACCCTCTAGTAATCACAGTTCTTAGCACTTCTAAAAGTTCAACTTCTGTCCCATAAGTCCAGACCTTGCTTGTGACTGTGCTTATAGAGCAGAGTTGGCCATTGGCATATCTTTTAGACTGTTTGTTCTTTGCTCCTTCATGTGTACAATGAACTATGGAGTTGAACTTGGTGATTCTGGTTTGGAGCTTGCCTTAATATTTCTTATATGAACCTTTCATTTTATGGATGAATAGTATAACAAAATTTGGAGGAGTTTGGAGGATATTTACATCTTTGACTCATCAGTCATCATATCTTGATTTAGGTATTTTTAATGTCAGGAAGACTTGTTCTCTTATGGGAAAAATGTTTCAAATTGCTGACAGTTCTGATTATTAGAAAGTATTTGCTTGTAGGGAAACAAGTGTAACTCCAACCATCGTTACTACACATATATTCCACTTGCATGAAGGCCCTTCTGAGACTAGAAGAAGATGGAAGTCACTGCTTCTGGAGTTTCTCATATTCAGAGTTTACCTCTTCTCATGTGGAATCATATAACTCATCACATAAAAGTTACTGGAAGCAATGTGGTATAAGGAAGAATCACAAGGTTAGAATCTGTGTTTGAAATTTAACTCTAGATAGCTGTTTGACCTGGAGCATGCTACTTAGCATATGCAAATTGCCTACTTTAATGTCCAGACCATTGTCACTATAATGTTTCCTTTTGTCTCAAAGCACAACTAGTCTCTTCTTTTACCAAGTTCTCATGGTTTTCTGTTCATATCTCTGTAGAGATACTATCAAACTGTAAGGCAATTATCATCATCTTTTACATGGGTCTTTATTCTGTGTTCTTTACTAGAGAGTTTTGGGTGCAGGAGTTCTATATTATTCATTTCTGTATCCACATTACCTGGCACACATCATGTTCCTAATGTATAATTGAATAAAATAATCTGATTAAAGATGTCACTTTTGCTACTCGATATCCCATGGCCACTTCAGAGCAGCATTAGAGGACACTTTCCATTCCCCTGGATTTTATATTTCTCTTCATGCAACATTGAAATTCTTTTCATTTCAAACCACTAAGGTTGTTTCACATGAACTGCTATGTGGGTTAAGAGAAAAAATGAGAACCATCATTTTAGTGTCTTGCCATTTGGGGTGTAATATTTGGTGATATGTAGCATATGTCTCCTGCTGAAGTGACAGGAGAATCACAGGCTGGTTTCTCAGCAGCCTCACAGATTAGCTGCAAAGCTGAAGTGTGGCACAAACCTTCTTTTCTCAACTGGCATATGCCCCTCGCTCATTCTACTGAGCCCCTTCACACTTCTCTCTCTCTCACACACACACACACTTGTCTGTACTCTCTCAGAAAACAGGACAAGTTGAATGCCAGTTACATTTTATGGCATTTCTAAAAGCTTGTGATGGTGCTATTTGTGTTCTGTTGAGTCTTGATCTTGGAATTTCCTTTATCTAGATACAACCATGTTATTATGGATACCCTCAACCAGTAAATATTAGCTGGCAGGTTGTGAGGGAGTAAGTATTAATCAAATCAGTTGCCTGGAAAATGAAAAAAAATAGCTGTTTTGGCTTCAGATTTAATTAATATTTACTGAGCAATAACACAAAAACAGGCAATTTTACAAATTGTAATAGTCTCCTGCCTTGACTATAAGCCCCTTTCGATCTATCATTCACTCTTTGCAAAGGGATAGTTCTAAGAAACAAAAGCAAATATATTCTTTGCATTTAAAAACATGTTTAATATTTTCTTAACGTCTTTAGGATAAATTCCAAACTACTAAGAATTAAATACAAGATCCATTACTACCTCCACCCAGTCCTTATTACTTCCTAAACCCCCAGAACTTACACACACACACACACACACACACACACACACACACACACACACATACCCTGTAAGAGTATTTTAGTCTCTTTGTCCTGCTCATTATTCCAGAACCTCACGCTATTTATTCATACCTATGAACTTTCTCCATGTTAGTATCTCTGCTGAGGATGATCTCTCCCCTTCCTTCTTCTCACCTGAAGAACTTTTACTTATTCTTCAAGATTTATTTCAAATGACACCTCCTCTGTGATTCTTTACTCACCCATTTGTGTATCACAATGTGCTATGTTTGGTGGTTTATCTCCCCAGATAGATAGAACATGAGCTATTCCATAAGAATGTGGGCTGTATCATCTTCATCTTTTCATTATAAGAATGTATGCTTTAAATCAGGTGTTCTGAGTTTAATGCAGATTTTGCCACTTATCAGCTATATGACCAAAAAAGGATATTTTTATTTTTAAATGGCAGTCCCTTCATCTATAATATATAAATGAGGCTAATTACATTAAACCTTTATTAATTCATTGTGAAAATTAAATGAGGTGCAGTCTGGTAAAAAATAAATGGTAATTTTCAGCTATTTATACATTTAGTACCTATTAAGTCAGTAAACCTGTCCTAAGCAGTGGGTATACAGTGGGCAAGATGATACAGAGCTCCAAGAATATCTTCTAAGGCTCTTTAAGATTCATCTGTATTTTTAAGACACCTAGCCAAGGCACTAGCATGAAGTAGATACTTTCACATCTTAAGAGTATTAGGTCATCTATGTTTTTCTGATAAGCCCACCCCTTAACTGGCCTTTGCTATTCACCAAGAGATTTGATGGAGGGTCTACAGAATTGTATTTGCTCTTTTTGAAATTACCACATCTCCCATACACACGAACCTTGTTGTTTTGCAGCAAGGTGTTTAGGTGTGCAACCCCCCACCCCATGACTATAATTAGAATGAATCTTGCCTTGAATGACCTTTAGGACTGATTTTATAATGTCCTGCATTACTGTAACATCTGTTACCACAAGGAGTGCAAAGCATTCATGTCATTTCTGATCCCCATTCTCTTTGAATACCTCTTCAATTATTGCTCTATCAGAAAGCCAGCTGTTCCCCAAGGATGTGGTTTCATGTAGCCTTCTCAGACACGACAAACCCTGGAAGTTGAGTGGTTCCTTTCCTTGATTCTCATTGCCACTTTCAAGTGGCTTTTTTTCCTCTTCATAAAACTCAAAAGTTTCTATAAAGAATGCTATCAAACCATACCAACATCCTTTTTTCCTTGGTCCAGTCATCTGCTGTCATTCTGACTGCCACCTCATGATAACTGAAAACTTTCTCCCATGATATCATTTTGCTTGCTCTTCCTTTACTCCTATCATTATTCTGAGAAATTGAACAGTCAAGAAGATGATTCATGAGTATCTGACTTGTAAAAATCTTGATCTCCTTTTCAATGATTTTTGCCATTTCACCCATGCATTTCCATAGACATACTCAAAGTCCACATCTCATTCTGATTACCACCTCCTAATTTTCCATTTCGTACCTGCTGTACTCTCCCTAGGGACAGGAGGAGGTTCTGAGTGAGCTCTCCTTTATAACCCATTTACTTCCCTGTCTCAATTGCATCCTCCAACTAGCTACTGGACTTGCATAAAGACAGGGATAAACATAGCCTAGGACATTGACATTTGATTAGACGGACCCTCTGAAAATAAAAGTGGAACAAGCATCTAGCTGGCTACTAATTACCCACTTTATATACCAACTAAAAGAGTCAGGAATAATGGACCAATAACAATGGCTGTAATAACTTCCTGGAGTTCCTAAGAACTGTTATCACTACATCATGTTTGTGATATGACATTCCTTTTCTCATTGTTTCTAGTGGATATTAGTAAAAAAAAAAAATAAAAATAAACATTGAAGTACGACCTTGAACTTTTTTTAGGGAGCAGAAATGGAGAGGAAAGAAAGATTAGGAGTTCGGAGCACAGGATACAGCCAGTAGAAGGGGCAAATAACCCTTGAAAGCTGTCAAACCCTAGGGCCTGCATAAGAAAATAGAAGTTAAAGGTGACTGGTAACTAAGGAACACTCTCAAAGGTTTAACATTAGAAAGACCGATATGGTCCAAGATTGTGGGTCTTACAGGCTTCATTTGCTTTTCAACTCAATAAATATTTTTTGAAATATTATTTTCTAGCCACTATTCTAGTTGCAGAGAAATAACCAGAAAGAAATAAGAAAATTCATAAATCATCACAAATCTTTCATTTTAGTTGGTGACAGTGGCAGTAAAATATTCACAGATAAACTGTATTAAAAATATATGACATAACCTCATTGAAGGGCATGGGGGAAAAAAAGGAAAAATGTGCTGACAAGTAGCACTGAAAATGACTAAAAATTGTAAGACTAAAGACAAAAGGGACTGTGTACAACCACTCTGCTCTAGGTGATACACACACACACACACACACACACACACACACACACACACACACACACATATGTATATATACATATTTCTTTTTTCTCACGGGGTTATAAGTTAAAAATTCTGAAACCACTGTAGCTAAATATAGTGAATGCCTCTATAGAAAATGGTATGGAGGTTCCTCAAACAATTGCAGATAGATCTACCATACGACCCAGTTATCCCACTACTGGGAATATACCCAGAGGAATGGAAATCATCAAGTCGAAGGTATACCTGTTCCCCAATGTTCACTGCAGCACTCTTTACAATAGCCAAGAGTTGGAACCAGCCCAAATGCCCATCATCAGATGAGTGGATACGGAAAATGTGGTACATCTACACAATGAAATACTACTGTGCTATAAAAACGAATGAAATACTGCCATTTGCAAAGACATGGATGGACCTAGAGAGAATTATATTAAGTGAAACGAGTCAGGCACAGAAAGAGAAATATCACATGTTCTCACTTATTTGTGGGAGCTAAAAATAAATAAATAAATACACAAACAACCGGGGGGGGGGAGGGAAGAAGACACAACAATTATAATTCCTTGAAGTTGATGCGACAAGTGAACAGAAAGGACATTGTTGGGAGGGAGGGCGGATAAGGAGGAGGGAGGGAGGTTTCAGTAATGGGCAACAATAATAGACCACATTTTATATTGACAAAATAAAATAAAAATGAATGAGAAAATAAGTAAATGAATAGAAAATGGTGGGAGCTGTGTCTCTTACTGTTGCAGTGGGAGTTTTTAGATAAGCAAGGTGAGAAAACTAGAATGATCCATGTGATAATGGATTAGAATTGGATACATCAATATGAACTCATGTTTAACTTATATATACAAATGAATATGATCAGAAATAATCATAAATATACGTATATACGCAGAGCAGTACACACATACACACACACACACAAACACATACACACACACACACACACACGTATTCTAGCTCTGCTCACTGAAGCAATAGCATGCCAATAACAGCAAAAAAACGCAGTTCCCAGATTTTTGATTCTAATATCAATCACCAAAAAAAGAATCAGTGCTACTTGGTAAAATATCTAATTTTTTGTCTGGAGATTGTAATATAGGAGATGATCTTGGAGCATCTTATTAGTTCCTAAAAATGTTTAAAAAATCCCACAATGATGGAAGTATGACAAAGGGACAGAGGAGCCAAGTGAAAGAGTTCCCAATTTGTGCAACAGAATAAAAAACATAGTTTTGTGTTATAACCCAAAGTATAAAATAAATATTGAATCTAAGCTAATATAAATAAACTGCTTGATAAATATTAAATAAATAGGACCAAATAGGGAAATCTTTAACGCAAAATAATTCCAAATAATTTATGTAGATACTCTGACCCTCAAGAAATGGAACATAACTTTTCACTCCTTAAGTGTAGTCTGTGCTTGTGACTTCCAAATAGTACAATACAGAAAGGAGGAAAAAGGAAATTTACACTGGATAAACCTGACATTCTTCAGGCAGATGCTCAAGATTAATATCATCAGTGGAAAGTCATGTTGATATTGTGCCCCTTTGATAGGAGGTGTTGAAAATGGCACTTTATCTCTGTGGTCTTCCTTCCCAAGATTCATACCTCAGTTTATTCATGGAAAAAAAAAAAAATCAGAGAAACCTAAATTGAAGTACATTCTGAAAAGAGAGTTATTTCATCAAATACCTGTCTAATACTCATCAAAAATATGTTAAGGTAATCAAAGACAAAGGAAGCCTAAGAAATCAGCGCAGGCCAGAGGAGCCTAAGGAGAAAATGCTGACAATCAAATGTGATAATACAGGATGGGACCTTAGAACAGAAGGAGGATATCAGATAAAAAGTAATTAAATCCAAATAAATTATGGAGTTTAGTTAATAACAATGTATGAACACTGGGTCATTTTTTGTGACAAATACACTGTAGTAATATAAGGTATGAATAATAGGGAAAACTGGATGTGGGGTATGCAGGAACTCTATATTATCGTCACGATTTCTCTCTAAATGTAATACTATTCTAAAATGTATGTGTATACATGCGTGTCTATGTGTATGTATATCACATATATCTACCTGCACAGGTTTTAAAAAATGGGGGTTTTGACAGGCATTTTGTAGAGAGTTATTAGTGAACAACAGTGCATACTGGCAGAGGCTCTACTGAGAATCAGATTGATCAGTAATCTGACCAATCCTACATGCTGAGCACATTATCAGCTTTTTGGGCAGAGTGAAGAGAAAATAGAAATGTCTTGATTAGGGAAAGTGTTTGCTGTGGACTTTTTTTGTTTGAGTAACAAAGAGGAGACCAAGAAGCCTTGATCCACGAGAAGAGATAAGGCAATAAAGAAAAGTTGGAAATTTGACAGAGGACAAGTGATAAAATGAAGGCCACAGTGTTCACATTTCATTGTGATGAAAATAAAAAGGAGCTAAGGAATTTCAAGCACAAAACTGAAAATATGTTTTCATTCCGCTTCTTTTCTGGACAATGAAATGAACAGAGCTAGCAGTGGAAATTGGGACTGCAATTAGTTGACAGTTGTCACAGTGTAGGAAAGAAATTGCAGTGTTTTTAATTAAGGTAGACATGAGAGACAAAGAGACTCAAAGTAAACTTTGTTGACACAAACAACAAGGTATACTAATAGGTAAATATTACTATGATTTTCATTTCCTATATAAATAAAAATAAACCTTTTCAATTTGAAATGCATTTCTGTGTATTGGCTTTTTTCCCTTTGATATTTTCAAAGAGAAAATAAATGAGATTGCTATTTTCTGTCCTCCCCTCCCCCCAAATGGAATCCTAACATTTTAGATAGGTTATGGCCACCTATAATAGAGATCACATTTTCATGCTTGCCGTGCATCCAGGTAACCTCCCTTAACTAATTCTAGCCAATGGAACATAAGAAGGAACAGATATAGGAGCATCTTCTGGAGCTATTGTTTCAATGGTGGGGCCAAGGCTCTTCTTTCCTGTTCCTCTGTCTGCCTTCTTGAACCGCATCTCAGGAATGGTAGAGCAGCACATTGGAAACATCTCGCTTCTGGACCACTGTGGCAGTGCCGTACCAGCCCTACTCTTCCTACACCTGCACGTATCTTCTAAAAATAATGCATTTCTATTTTGGTTAAGCCACCATTAAGTCTTTATATGCAGCCAAACCTAAATTCTAACCAGTACAATTTGCAAAAATTATCTTTTACTCTTACATTTGAATGCAAAATATAAATGCTCTTGGATCCTAGCATAAAACTTTTTGTTCTTTATTCATCTGTTCAGATGTACCAAAAACTGAACTTTACCTCATAGTGTTTTAGCCCAACTGTCAGTTTAAATGACAGACTGAGAGTATATAAGATAGAGAATTTTAATTAATTATACAAAGCCTCCTTAGAGAGAGAGGAGGTGGGAGAGAGAACTGCAAATGTGAGGTTTGAAGGAAAAAAAAAAAAAAAAAAACCCAGCCGCAGAGCAGAAGATTTAAGTCTCAATAAACAGTTTTATATGCAATTTCCACAAACATATTTTCATTTGCTATAAAACAGCAAACAGCTTGAGAGGAGAAGCCAGAAATATGCACAGTGAAAGCAAAATAGTTTTAAATAAATACTTCCTTGAAAAAAGAAATTGTAGCCCATATCAAAATACGCTTATCTTAGGGTGCTTCAAAATGCAATAAATTTCTCTGACAAACAGTGATTTGTTTTGAGGTTAGAACAAGTTCCCCTTTTGTCCTAAGAAGGTGTAATTTTTTTTTTTTTTTTTTTGTCTTTTTTTTCGTGACCAGCACTCAGCCAGTGAGCGCACTGGCCATTCCTATATGGGATCCGAACCCGCGGCGGGAGAGTCGCCGCGCTCCCAGCGCAGCACTCTACCAAGTGCGCCATGGGCTCGGCCCAAGAAGGTATAATTTCAGACTTTTAAAGAAGAACGGTTGTTTCAGCTCAGATATTGATCATTAGCCATGTAACTATGCCTGGGCTAGGCTACATTAGAATTTATAATTGTATAGCTAGAAATTTCATTAAAGCAATTCTTTGAAAGTTAAGCAAAAATATCTGAAGAGAAAGATGTTTTAAAAGTTATAAGTAAAAACCCAATGCAATTTTCATTATAAGGAAAGAGAAAGATTTCAAAAGAAAAAAACTTCCTTTTAGACAGAGAGTTAAAGTGAAACATGGCATAATATATCATATTTGATTAATCATGACTTGTATTAGTGTTTGACTTCACACTCAAAAAGCCCACATTTTAGGTCAATAAGTCAAATCTCAATGAAACAGTAAATAATCCTGCAAGTGCTCTATACCAGAGTTTATTTACATATATATGTACACACACATGTACACACATGCTCATATGTTATTAGTTCAGAGTACAAGTGGATATTCATTTTCCAATAGAAACTCGAAAGAATGTGGCCATGTATTCATTAAACATTTACTGAACACCCTTTATACAGAAGACACTATTCTTTAAATTAAGGATACAGAAATGAAGATTTTTCACAATCTCTTTTCTTCATGAGTTTATAGCCTAACAAAACATACATAGAAGCAAATAAACAATTATGTGTTTTCTGTAAGAAAGGCCTCAATATCAAATATCTTATTTATGTGTCACACTGTTCCAGAGAAGATTTAAGGAAATAAAATAATAATAATAATAACAAGACTTTAAAATGGAACAAAATGCAATTATATTCATTATGACATTTCAATATTTTTTTTTAAAAATCTAGCAACTTAAATTTCCAGCTAAAGGAATCACTTTAAATAAATAAGAAAAAAAATACATGTGGGTATTAGAATACTCTGCACTGCCTTGCAAATATTTTCATAGTGTAATTAAGAGGAATACAATGTACCTAATATGAATCTATTTCAGGAAAAAGTATATATATAACCATCTATGTTGTATGGGAATATATGTAATCTCATATATGTATGTATACACACATACAGACACACATATATGTATGTATGTATTTATCTATATTAGATAATTAACAGTGCTTATCACAGTGATTTTTACTTATGATTTAGGAGGGAGCAATTGACATAATTATCACTACCATATGTAACTATTTTATTATTTTTGTGTATCCTTCCCTTTTTTTCTACATGTAAATATTACCAAATTTAAATTTATATTCTTCTTTTCAGGGAAAGATAATTATAATTTTCTATTTTCAAAATAAGTATGCATTACTTTAAACATTTTATAGGTGATGTCTACTACTCTCAGTCTGGTGGATAAGATGCTCATGGAAAGCGAGTAAAAGTAGATGAAATCTAAATATATGTTTTTAAATTATTTTAATTGCTTATACACTAACATGTTTGAAAAACTTAAAATGTGTACCTTGAAAACTCTTACTCCCGCCTTTGAACACAGTGAAACAATTTTCACCTTCCACACACGGGGTACTTCAAAACATTTATGGAAAATTTGTATTATTTTTCATTCTATTTCCCTAGGAACTTTTTGAAGTACAATTGTACATAACTTTTAGATTTATGTGTGTTTATACTTCTAGTCATTTCTTTATGTAAATATAAAAAACTAAATCTATCTTTTTATTTTCCTCCTGTTTTAGACCAATAAATAAATAAATAAATAAAATAAATAAATTATTATGTATGCACTGTTCTGAACTTTACTTTTTTCCCCTAATAAATTCTGGAGATTTTCCATATTGCTGCATAAAACCCTTTTCCAATCTTCAGCTGCATTTTTTCAGCATGTGTATACATCAGATTATTTAACAGTTCTCCAGTATTTTGATATTTTAACGAATTTTTGCACAGAATAATATTATCCATTTGTCATCATGTGTGTGTGGAAGTATAGCTACATGATAAATTCTGTGAATTAGAAATGCAGGGTCAAAGAGTACTTTTGTACTTTTGATATATATTGCTATCTGGCTGGTGATGTTCTGTCTTGTATGATGAATGAAAAATGGTATTTCAGTTTAATATTAATTTACATTCATGTTAAAGATTATTTTTTATAGCTAAAGTGTCTACCTAAGATTGTGTGTCTTGTAAAGAGAAAAAGCTAGAACCCATCATTATGGAATTCTACCATCAGAATAATACCAAACAGGGAGGAAACCCATCACACAGAAAATAAATCAAGGAAATTATTACCTATTATTTGGGGTGCTAGACAAAAGAAAAAAATAAAATCTCTCCTGAGACTTTGTAATATACAACCAGCTTTCATAAAGCTTTACAGATCAATTTAGGATCTTTCTGTATAGTACAGGAAAAAAAGAAGAACTCTCAGTAAGTATTCAATTTAAGGTGGTCTTAGATTGCTAATGCCCCAGACATATTGAAAAAAAAAAATTCACTCTAGAGAAGGTGTTTTGAACCCAGATCTTAAAAAGTACCAACCAATAAATTTCCAGAAAACCTAAAATTGCAAAACACATAAAGAAACAAGGACTTCTGAGTAAAAGCAAGGAAAGGAGTGTAGGGAAAACATAACAGATGCTAGAATCCAACCTGCAAAGACTTCGTATGTTACAAAAAGAAAATAACTGTATTTACTATGTTTAAATTAATTAAAGAGAGGCTTAGAAATAATAGCGGGGAACTAGCAGATTAATAAAAACAATTGTAAAACATTTAAAAAGACATACAAACACACACGCACACACACACGCACACACACACACACACATACATATCTATATAAAAGTGTATGTGATTGGATTAAAAAATAAATGAGCTAAGCAGTAAAGTAGACTAAGCTGAATAGGAAAATAATAAACTATTTAACCTTCTAAGAAATGAATATTTAAACAGTTGGAGAAGAGAATAAAAAATCTAAAATATATTTAATTAGAGTTACAGTAGGAAAGTGGAGTAGGTGGAGTTACAGCAATATTTGAGAAGGAAACAGTTAAGGGTTTTCCAGGAATTTTGAAAGACACTGATCCTCAGATTTAGGAAACTCAATCAACCCTAAGCAGGATAAATTAAAAGAAACTCACACATGCACAATTCATAGTGAAACTGCAGAAGATCAAAGACACGTAGGAGAAAAATCAGATGATTTACAATAGAACAACAATTTTGCAAACAAATAAATAACTTTCTTTTATTTTGTTTTTAATTGACACATAATAATTGTACATATTTATGGTGTACAGTGATATTTAAATACATGTATACATTGTGTAATGACCCAATTTTATGATATTTAGAATATTCATTTCCTCAAACATTTATCATTTCTTTGTGTTGAGAACATTCGGATATCTCTCTTCTAGTTATTTTTAAATATATCCTATAATATTGTTTATTATAGTCACCTGACTGTGCTATGGACCCCCAGAGCTAATTCCTCCAATCAAACTAATTTTGTACTCATTAACCAATCTCTGACCATAATCCCTGCCTCCTACACTCCCTAGCCTCTGGTGACCACTCTTCTACTCTGCAGTTCTATTAGATCATCTTTTTTAGACTCCACAAATAATTGAAATCATGCAGTATTTGTATTTCTATGCCTTGCTCATTTTACTTAATAAAATGTCCTCCAGGTTCATCCACGTAGCTGCAAATGACAGAATTTCATTCTTTTTTATGGATAAGTAGCATTCCTTTGAGTATATTCTTGTATACCATCTTTTCTTCATTCATCTGTCACGAATACTTAGGTTGATTCCTTCTGTTGGCTACTATTAATAGTGCTTCAATAAACACAGGAGGGCAGATATCCCTTCAACATACTGCTTTCATTTCTTCTGAGTAAATACCCAGTGGTGGAATTGCTGGTTCATGTGTTATTCTATTTTTAATTTTTTGAGAAAACTCCATATTGTTTTCCATAACAGCTTTACCAATTTATATTCACACCAACAGTATGCAAGGGTTTCCTTTTTGTCCACATCCACACCAGTATTTGTTATTTTTTTTATCTTTTTGATAATAGCCATTCTAATTGGGGTGAGGCAATATCGTTTTGTGTTTTTGATTTGGATTTCCCTGATAATTGGTGATGCTGAGTATTTTTCATGTGTAATGAAAATGGCCATTTATAAGTCTTCTTTTGAGAAATGTTTGTTCTAGTCCTTTGCGTATTTTTTAATTTAGTTATTTGCTGTTTTGGTATTGAGTTGTTTGAGTTCCTTATATATTCTGGATATTAACCTGTCAGATATATAGTTTGCAAATAATTTCTTCAATTTTGCAGGTTCTCTTTTTACTTTGTTGGTTATTTCCTTTGATGTTTGAGAGCTTTTTAGTTTGATGTAATCTCATTTGTCTATCTTTGCTTTTGTTGCCTATGCTTTTGAGTTCTTGTCCAAAAAATTCTTGCCCAGACCAACATTATGAAGAATTTCCCTTGTATTTTCTTTGTGTAATTTTATAGTGGTCTTAGGTTTAAGTCTTCAGTCCATTTTGAGTTAATTTTTGTATATGGTGAGAGATGGGGTCTTGTTTCATTTTCTGTGTGTGGATATGCACTTTTCTCAGCACCATTTATTGAAGATGCTGTCCTTTTCACAATGTATGTCCTAAGGAGATGAGAGAGAGAGAGAGAGAGAGAGAGAGAGAGAATTCAAGTAAATAAAGTCAGAGATGAAAAGGAGACATTACAACTGATACCACAGATAACACAGAAGTACAAAGAATAATAAGAGACCATTATGAACTACTGGGTGCCAACAAACTGGAAAACCTAAAAGAAATGGATATATTCCTGAATATATGCAACCTACCAAAACTGAATCTTAAAGAAATAGAAAATCTGAATAAGACCACTGAGTAGTGAGACTGAATTAGTGATAATGTCTACCTTCAAGGAAAAGCCCAGGGCCTAATGGCTTCACTGCTGAATTCTACCAAATATTCAAAAAGGAACTAATACCAATATTTTTCAAACTATTCCAGAAAATTGAAGAGGAGGGAATCCTATGAGGCCAGAATCATCCTGGTACCAAAACCAGACAAGGATGAAACAAAAATAGAAAACTCAGACCAATATCCCTGATGAACATAAGTGCAAAATCTTCAACAAAATATTAGCAAGCCAAACTCAACAGGACACTAAAAAGATTATCCACCATGACCAAGTGGGATTCATCTCAGGATGCAAAGACAGGTCAACATATGCAAATCAGTAAACATGGTATATCACATTAACACAATCAAGGAAAAAAATCTAATCACTTCAATAGACACTGAAAAAGCATTTGGTAAAATTCAACATTACTTCATGATAAAAACCCTCAACAAAGTACGTATCGAAGGAACACAGCTCAACAAAACAAAGGCCATGTATGACACAACTAACAATATATTAAATATGGAAAAACAGAAAGCTTTTCTTCTAAGATTTAGAGCAATATAAGGATGTTCACTTGTACCACTTTTATTCAAGATAGTATTGGAAGTCCTAGCCAAAGCAACTAGGCAAGAGAACAAAGTAAAGGGCATCCAAAGTGGAAAGAGGAAGTCAAATTGTCCTTGTTTACAGATGATATGATTGTATATATAAAAAATGTTTAAAGACTCCACAAGAAAAAATCTGTTAGAAATAATAAACAAATTCAGTAAAGGTGAAGTATACAAAATCAACATACAAAAATCAGTAGCATTTGAATACACCAGTACCAAACAATCTGAAAATAGCTACCAAAAAAAAAAAAAAAAGAAAAAAGAAAAAAAAAATCAAATACCTAGGAATAAATTTAACCAAATAAGTGAAAGATCTCTACAGTAAAGACTATTAAAAAAAAATTAAGAGGACATAAATAAGAGCGTATATTTTGGGCTTATGGACTGGAATCATTAATATTGTTAAAATGTCCACACCACCCAAAGTGATCAACAGATTCAATGCAATCAAAATGCCAACTACATTCTCCACAGAAATAGAAAAGAAACAATTCTAAAATTCACACGGAACCCCAAAAGACCCTGAATAGCCAAAGCAATACTGAGCAAAAAGAACAAATCTGGAGGCATCATACTACCTGATTTCAAAATACACTACAAGGCTATGGTAATTAAAATTACATAATACCAGCATAAAAATAGACACATAGACCAATGAAACAGAATGGAGAACTCAGAAATAAATTGACTCACAACCAACAAATTGCTTTTCAAGATCAGCAATAGAAAAGCCTCATGAGAGAGATACTATTTAACAAATGGGGTAAAAATCAACGAAGGTTCAGAGAACCAGTGTGAGAACTGGGTCAGTAAGAACATGTCACTGATGACAAACGTAAGGACAATATTGTACTATATGAACTAAGTTTAACTAAAACATAACTAGAAACCCAGTTTTCTTAACATAAGTGCAATGAATGCATTTTCTACCATGACATACCACCTCCAAACAAAACCCTCATTTTTTTGTTAATTTCACTGCAGTCCTTAGATGTAGTTGAGATGCTTTATATGGAAAATATAAAAACTGATTATTCATATACAGTCCATATAGCTTAATTTTTTTTTTCTCATCTTGGGTATGGAAATTACCTTAGACTGAACACTCAATAAAATTATATTCAAGCAATCTTTAATATCATTTGATTTCTTCTTATACATGAGGAAGAAAGTTTGGTAATATAAATACAGAAATATATAATGCATAACTATTGCCTCAAGGAGTTATGGAAATGGATGAGAGAGGAAAAAAAACATTGAGTAAAACAGTAATAAAAGAATAATTCTACTAGGAAAATTAGGACTATTGTCTCAGGGAAGTGACACAACATGGGATAATAATAATGACAATATCTAATAGTATAGTAGTTTATAGATTAAAAAGTGTTCTGACATATATTACCATACAATTTCATCTTTAAATTAAAAACAAAAGTTATGTGGACATTTATTGGCTGAAATGATCCCATTCAACTGGTAGAATCAAATAAGTTTAGATGTGTTTCTATAAATGGATAACATTTTAAAAGCGAAAAAAGTGGGCATATAAGATAATTCCCTCAAAATGCCTTTGATTAGATCATTTCCTTAGGTTTCCCTCAGTCTAAGGGATAAATCCCATGGACGTTAATAAAGGCATGGTCCCACACAGGTTCTCTCTCTCTCTCTCTCTTTCACGCTCCCTCTCTTTCTTTTTTGCTCCCCACCTGCTGGTTGAGCATCCTGACGTCTCCAGGCTTTCTGGGCATCCGTTTTCTCTTGTGATTTGTGAATAATGCTGCTGTTATTTCATGTGCTTTGTTGTGTTGCTGCCTCATCTGATCAACATCCCTGAACCTAACACTCCTTGCAGTCAGGACTGTCCCAGAGATTGTCTATCTAGGTAGGAATAAACCAGACACAGCTCAGACAAGAGCAGCAAGGGTGTTTTCCAGTATAAATAAGTTTCCTGTGAGAGGGACACCTGGTCATGTGTCAGAAACCTGGGCATTAGTTCCTTATATATTCTGGATATTAATCCTTTGTCAGATGTATATTTTGCAAATATTTTCTCCCACTCTGTTGGTTGTCTTTTAACTCTGTTAATTGTTTCTTTTGCAACTTTACAAGAAGAAAACAAGCAACCCAATTAAAAAATGGGCAAAAGAGCTAAGTAGGCATTTCTCTAAGGAAGATATCCAAATGGCCAACAGACATATGAAAAAATGCTCAACATCACTCAGCATCCGGGAAATGCAAATCAAAACCACATTGAGATACCATCTAACCCCAGTTAGGATGCCTAAAATCCAAAAGACTATGAACGATAAATGCTGGCGAGCCTGCGGAGAAAAAGGAACTCTCATACATTGTTGGTGGGGCTGCAAAATGGTGCAGCCTCTATGAAAAATGGTATGGAGGTTCCTCAAACAATTGCAGATAGATCTACCATACGACCCAGCTATCCCACTGTTGGGAATATACCCAGAGGAATGGAAATCATCAAGTCGAAGGTATACCTGTTCCCCAATGTTTATCGCAGCACTCTTTACAATAGCCAAGAGTTGGAACCAGCCCAAATGCCCATCATCAGATGAGTGGATACGGAAAATGTGGTACATCTACACAATGGAATACTACTCAGCTATAAAAACGAATGAAATACTGCCATTTGCAACAACATGGATGGACCTTGAGAGAATTATATTAAGTGAAACAAGTCAGGCACAGAAAGAGAAATACCACATGTTCTCACTTATTGGTGGGAGCTGAAAATTAATATATAAATTCACACACACACACACACACACAAAAAAAAAAAAAAAACGGGGGGGGGAAGAAGATATAACAACCACAAATATTTGAAGTCACAAATATTTGAAGTTGATACGACAAGCAAACAGAAAGGACATTGTTGGGGGGGAGGGGGGGAGGTAGAAGGGAGGGAGGTTTTGGTGATGGGGAGCAATAATCAGCCACAATGTATATAGACAAAATAAAATTAAAAAAAAAAAAAAAGAAAGAAACCTGGGCATTAGGTAGTCCACCAGGATAAAAAATATCTCCCATGAAAGGCACACTGTAAACACTGTAAACATCTCAAGACCAACTTAAAAAGAGGAAAACACAGCAAAATTGTTGGCCAGAATGAGTTTCTTGGAAACAAGACTAAGAACCTTGTTTCCTTGTTGGATGTAAGCTGGGGGTGAGTCTTTGCTTCTAGAGGTGTTCTCAATTTTTTCTCATGCTTTCCATATGGCCCTCCTACAACATTTCTAGTCCTTGTCAAACTTCCAGTGTCTCAGACTCCTGCTTCTGTTGTATCTCTCTGACTGCAGTCAGAAACAGTTCTACGTTTTAGAGTAATCATGAATGGCGAGATTGGATTCACCTTGATTATTCAGGATACTCCCCCTACGGAAAGACCTTTAATCTTAATTACATCTGCAAAGTTCCTTTTTGCCATGGAACATAAAATATTTGCATATGCTAGAGATTAAAGCATGGAAATATTTGTGTGTTTGTGTGTGGGGAGGCATTCTATCTATCATAGTCAATATTACAAAAGAAAAAAAGTGTACAAATACTACAAATAAATGGTGGCTAAAGATAAATATCAATTAAAAGTGATAACTCACTCTATGCTGTAGCTTGTACTAGAGGAGGAAAATATTAGAAAGGACATTATTGGATTAATTAACAAAATTAAAATACAAGAGGTACATTACATGAAAGTATTGAATCAAATTTCAATTTACTACAGTTGACAACTATACTCTGGTTATGTAAAACAATATTCTTTTGTTTAGCAAATGAATGCTGTAGTACACAGGAACAAAGGAAATTGATGTAAATAACTTAGTTTAGTAGTTTATACAAAATAATGGTAGATAGATAATAGATAGGAAATGATAAAGCATGTGTGGTAAAATGTTAACAAGGATGCATATGGGTAAAGAGTGCACATATTGCTTTGTACTATTTTTATTTTTGTAATATGTATAAATACTTTAAAACAAGTCTAAAATTTATTTTTATTTATTTATTTATTTTTCTTAAATTTACCTTAATCACTGACCCAAAAGCCAACACATCCCACAGCTGCTGACTAGGATAAAACCTATCCTTAAACGTCAGAGTCATATAAATGTTTGTCTTGCCTGTATGTTTTCTCCAAGCTAGCCAATCCACCACCTCTGAGGGAAAGCCTAAGGGACAATGCCCATGGACCTTAATAAAGGCAGAGTCCTGCTGGCTCTCTCTCTCTCTCACTCACTCTCCACCTGCCACCTCCAAATTTCCCTTCAGCCTCCTATTGGCACCCCTAACTTCTCTGGTACTTGTGAATAGTAAATTTCCCCTGTTTCATGCATTTTGGTTTCACTCCCTAATTGTGTCTCAACTGACACACACACCCGAACCTAATTTTACCCTGGTCAGGGCACTCCTAGAGAGTGGCTATCTTGGCTTATGGTTGCTGTCAAGAGAGAGACTTCGAGACCAACTTACAATAGAAATCACAACATGAGGAATCACTGATCTTCATTGCCTGATGTCCACTGTCACAAAACTCTTTTTCCCTATATATTTTGTCTTATGTTTTTAGTAGTACAATCCTAGTTACCCCGTTTTGCCTAGAAGCAGATGTCTGAGTGATTCTATTCATATGTAACTTATAGATAGCAAAATTTATCTACCTGATAAAAATTAGGATAAGTCTGCCTATGGAAGAGAACTGACGGAACGTACAAGCAATTATTCTGTGGTGATGTAAATGTGCTGTATCTTCTGTTGGTGGTTATTATACAGGTAGAATGCAATTACAAAAAATTGACATGTCATGGAAATTGACACCTAAATATGTGATTTTTATTTTTTTATTAAGTATACCATAAAACATACATAATTAAAATCTTCATATTTGATCTTGCCTCACTTATTTCTGACCTCTAAATTAAGATGTCAATCTGACATTCCAGTCCAGGCAGACATACTTTCTCCTCCCTTCCCCTCGTGCCCTCCCAAATACTCCACCCCACAAACTCAGAGGCACAGAAACACTGGTTTGGGCTCATTTCCATCACAAAAGAAATTCTGTCTCTAATTTCTAGCAGAGATATAAGCACCTCACCTAGAGCCTAGCAAAGTGTTGGGATATATAGAATAAAACCTATTCATTCATGTTATTTGATAAAGTTTAACTCAGTTTGTCTATTCTCTTTAGCGTAACGGGAAATATGTTACTTTTCCTCCCAATGTTTATTTTAAATATCATTAGGAGTCACTTTCACAAAGTTGGCCTTTTTTAATACAGTGTTACCAACTTCCTGGTTTTTATGGGGCAGATTTATTGCCACATCAGTTTTAATGGTTTCTAAGAGTTGTGATTTTTTGTTTCAGAGCTACCTGCCCCTCAGTTGGTTTTCATAGCTTGGCAGTTACAGCTCCTTAATTTATTATCATGAAAGTTATGGTTTGCAGACTTGTTTGCAATCCATTATTACCCCTTTTAAAATATCTTACAACCTGTCATTATGATTAAACGGGGCACAGAAGTGAAGATAGCCTCAGTTTTTTAGAAGATCCCTTGCTTGCTTATATGCATTTTAAAAGGTGATAAATACAGCCCGTTATACACATTGGCTATGAATTTGATGTCTATCATGTTGGTTGGCTGATATATGTAAATAATTGTATTTGGGAACTAATACTACAAAACTGTTTTCCTAATTTGATGTATTAATACTAATATTATAACAAAATTTTGAGGGCCGAACCCAGTACCTTCAGTAAGACAGAAGAGCACAGAACCAGGAGGTGAGGAATCTGGGCTATGTCTGGTTCCCTTGCTTCTGTTTGCTAGTCTCCAAATGAGACAAAATAAACCTTGCTGTGGCAGCAAAGAAAATGAGGTAGTGTTTATAAAATTATCTATTAGCATTATTGTGAAATGTAAACTTCACCTGTAATTAAAATTACTTTAGTAAGTCCCTGAGGCATTAGTTGTCTCATCTATAATATCAGGGCTTTCTTGCTTTTCTGAAGGCCAGGGGCTAAACCAAATGACAATCATGAAATATTTTTGAGGATTCTGTTTGACTTAGGTACTATATAAAATGTTAAGGATGAAGGTATAACAAATGACTCCCCTGAGCTGGATAAAGTGTCTAACTTAATATAGACTGCAGGCTTCTCTACCCTATGATCAGCCTTGGGAGAAATGATAGAAACATGCAATCAAGAAAATAATGCCAACAACATGAACAGTATCAGCAACAGAAGCAAAATAAATGTGATAATCCACTGGTAAGACAAAAGGCTGTTTGAACTTGTGAGTATTTAGGGTGGTGAGGGATGGCCACATCCCGAGACAGAGTGGGAGAGCTAACTGATATAGGACTGTTGGACACCCTCCTCTTTTCTATCATTTTTTATTGCCTTTAGGTTATTATAAACCCACCTTAAAAGTTAGACCCTCTGATGCTGGTGTCCACAAAGGTAAGATAAGGAAAAATGCCTACTGGGATAAGTAATTAGAAAAAACTGGTGGTGAAAGAGTTGACTAGTCCTTGGCATTCACTCTTCTGCTTCTACCTGTCCAAACATCCAAGCCTGTTGAATTACATTCCAAGGAATCAGCATCTTCTCAGTTCTACTTACGTCTCTAAAACCAAAGGTGAAACTATGAACTACAGGGTTGCTTGCTAAAGTTATGCAATGATGTGATTTACTATAGTTTTGTGGCTGGTGTCTGCTGCTTCCCAACACACCGCCAACTTTATTCCCTTGCTTTGCAGCTAAATGCAGAATAGGATTCTTTGAAGTCAAGTGCAGAATATACTTTTTCTTTGAAGACAAATGCAGAATAGGTTCTGACTTCCCTTCCCAATATGTGGAATGAAAGGGTTCAGCCAGCAGACTCAGTTCACAATACAAGATAATGACAAACTATCACAAAGCCAGCTATCTCAAAAAAACAAAACAACTGAGAAACGTGTATCGTTAGAGTGATTAGTATTTGAATAGAAATATTAAGAAATACCAAGAATTTAAATAAGCATAATAAAAATACTCAAAACATAAAATGCTATTTTATCAACGTGAAACACAAATTATCATTAGAAAACAAGTGAAAACATTAGAGATATAGCAATAAGAAACAGATATAGCAATACGATACAGCTATAAGAAATACAATAAATAGGATTGATAGTGTACAAAAGATAGAGCTAAAAAAAAACAGTGAACTGCAGGATTAGATTGAGAAATTATCCTCTGAATATCAGGGAATAATAAATAAAATATTAAAGAGAGTTAAGATATATAAAATATGGAATTAGAAGTTTTAATTAATAGGGACCACAGAAATGGAAAAAACAACATGGAGAAAAAGGAATGTTTGAAGAAATAATGTAAATACATTTCAAAGAACTGAGGAAAGATGAGTGACCTCAGCTGAAAGTCCTCTCAAATGCCAAATAGAAGACTTAAGAAAAAACTCTCACTAGGCACAGTATAGTGATATTTAGGAGCATCAAAAGAGAACATAATGTTCTAAAAGCTTCCAGAAAGAAAGAGCAATTTGCTTACAAAATAAAAAAAGCATCTTATTAACATTAGCTTCTAAAAAGCAATGCTAGATGTAAAAAGATGAGGCAATATGTGTTTCTTTGTTATTAAATGAAGATGATCTTTGTTGTGGAATTTATGTAAAATCCAATTTCCATTTGAATTTTAAGGTATAATGAAATTATTCTCATAAGATCAAGTCCTAAGAAGTGTATATCACTCAATTGCCCACTTAATTACTACTGAAAACAATGTTGGAAGAAGTATGAAATAAGATCAGAAACAAATACAGGAGACATTGCAAGAGATACACATAGCAGGAGTAGTCAAGTATCTTACTAAAGTCTGTTGTCAGCCAAATACACTCACACATACACATGCTCAAATGAAAATAAAAAGAGAAAGTGTGTTTCTAATAACCCAGAATTAACATTACATGCAATATTAACATGATAAGGCTTTCTTATGCTGTTACTTTAAAAAATGTCTTTATTAATTTGTCCTATTGGACATATTTGCAAGTTTTTAACACTTCTACTATGATTTATTTAAGACTATAAGTTTCTTTTGATTTTTGAGATAGCCTATTACACACACACACACACACACACACACACACACACACACACTCAAACACAGTAGGGTAGGGTACTTCTAAAAGTTCATGAAAAGATTTGTATCATCTACTAATTATATTTTTCCAAAAACTATAAAAAAGTATTTTTTTTTTTGTTTTTCATTACACAGTGTAAGCATTGTTGTGGCCCTTTTCCAATTTCCCTCTAACTCTGTCCTCCCGCTTTTGGACCTCTGGTGGCCTGGCCTCAATTCCATTCTCTCCTTTTGAAAGTTCAAGGAATTATTGTAATTGTTGTATCTTTTTTTTTTCCAGCTCCCACTTATAAGTGAGGACATGTGGTATTTCTTTCTGTGACTAGCTTATTTCACTTAACATAATTTTCTCTAAGCTCATCCATGTTTCTGAGAATGACAGAATTTCATTCCTTTTTATGACAGAGCAGTATTCCATTGTGTATATATACCACATCTTTCTTATCCAGTTGTCTGTTGATGGATATTGTTCACATTTTTTTTTTTTGTTTGTTTGTTTGTTTTTTTCGTGACTGGCACTCAGCCAGTGAGTGCACCGGCCAGTCCTATATAGGATCCGAACCCGCGGCAGGAGCGTTGCCGCGCTCCCAGCGCTGCACTCTCCCGAGTGCGCCACGGGCTCGGCCCATGTTGATGGATATTGATGTTGGTCCCAACTCTGTGATAAACATGGGAGTGTGGTTATCCCTTCAACATGATGATTTCCATTCCTTTGGGTACACACCCAGCAGTGGGATTGCTGGATCCTACGGCAGTTCTATCTGTAGTTGTTTGATGAAACTCCACACTGTTTTCCACAATGGCTGCACTAATTTACAGTTCCACCAACAGAGAGGGAGGGTTCCCCTTTCTCCACATCCTCACCAGCATGTGTTACTCTCTGTGTTTTTGATAATGGCCAGTATAACTGGTGTGAGATGATATCTCAGTATGGTTTTGATTTGCATTTCCCTGATGATTAGTGGTGTCGAGCATTTTTCATGTGTCTGTTGGCCATTTGTATATCTTCCTTTGAGAAATGCCTATTCAGCTCCTTTGCCAAATTTTTAATTGGGTTACTTGTTTTTGTCTGTGTTTTTATTAACTGTTAAGTTGTTTGAGTTACTTATATATTCTGGATATTAATTGCTCGTTGGATGCATAGTTTGAAAATATTTTCTCCCATTCTGTAGGTTGTCTTTTTGCTCTGTTAATTGTTTCTTTTGCTGTGCAAAAGTTTTTCATTTGATATAATCTTATTTGTTTATTTTGCTTTTGTAGCCTGTGCTTTGGGGGGTCATATTTATAAAGTCTTTGTCCAGTCCTACCTCCTGAAGTGTTTCCCTTATGTTTTCTTTTAGTATATTTACAGTTTCAGGTCTTATATATGAGTCTTTAATCCATTTTGAGATGACTTTGGTATATGGCAAGAGGTAAAGGTCTAGTTTCATTCTTCTACATTCAGATGTCCAGTTTTCCCAGCACCACTTATTGAAGAGGCAGTCCTTTTCCCAATGTATGCTCCAGTGGCTCTTGTCAAATATCAGTTGGCTACATGTGTATGGGTTGATTTCTGGGTTCTCTATTCTGTTCCATTGGTCTGCATGTCTGCTTTTACGCCAGTACTATGAAGCTTTATAGTATAACTCAAAGTCAGGTAGTATAATGCCTATGTCTTTATTTATTTTATTTTATTTTTTTGCTCAGAATTGCTTTGGCTATTCAGGGTCTTCTATTGTTCCATATGAATGTTAGGATTGTTTTTTCCTATTTCTGTGAATAATATCATTAGTATTGTGATGTGGATTGCATTTAATCTGTAGCTCACATTAGATAGTATGGACATTTTCACAATGTTAATTCTGACCGAAATGCATGGACTGTCTCTCCATCTTTTTATGTCCTCTTCAATTTCTTTCAATAGTTCTTTATAGTTCTCATCATAGAGATCTTTCATCTCCTTGGTTAAATTTATTCCTAGGTATTATTGTGTGTGTGTGTGACTATTTTAAATGAAGTTGCTTTCTTGATTTTTTTTCTTTTGATTTGTTATAAAAGTATTAAAATGCTACTGCTTTTTGCATGTAGATTTTGTATCTTGCAACTTTACTTAAATCATTTATAAGCTATAAGAGATTTTCGGTAGAGTACTTAGGGTTTTCTATATATAGGATCATGTCATCTGCAAACAGGAAGTTTGACTTTGTCATTTCCAATCTGGATGCCCATTATTTCTTTCTCTTGCCTGATTGCTCTGGCTAGCACTTCCAATGCTATGATAAATAGAAGTGGTGAGATTGGGCATCCTTGTCTTGTCTCTGCTCAGGATAATATTGGTGGTGGGGTGTGTCATATATAGCTTTTATTGTGTTGAGATACTTTCCTTCTATACCTAATTTGCTGAGAGTGTTTTTAATGAATAGATGTTGAATATTGTCAAATCCATTTTTGGCATGTGTTGAGATAATAATGTAGATTTTGCCCTTGATTTTGTTGATGTGGCTTATCAAATTTATTGACTTGCATATATTGAACCATCTTTGCATCCCTGGGTGAATCCCATTTGATCATGGTATATAATTTTCTTGATGTGTTGCTGTATTCTGATTGCTAAGATTTTCTTGAGGACTTTTGCATCTATGTTCATCAGAGACATTGGCCTGCAGTTGTCTCTTTTTTTTTTTTTTTTTGGTAGTTGTATCTTTGTCTGATTTTGGTATCAGAGTGGTGCTGACCTCATAGAGTAAGTTTGGGTGAACGGCCTCTGTTTCAATTTTCTAGGGTAGTTGAAGACAATTGGTATTCATTCCTCTTTAAAAGTTTGGTAGAACTCAGTAGTAAAGCCATCTGGTCCTGGGCTTTTCTTTGTTGGGAGAATGCTGATTACTACTTCATTTTCATTGCTTATTATTGGTGTATTCAGATTTTCTCTTTCTTCTTGGCTCAGGGTTGGTAGTTTGTATGTATTTAAAAATTTATCCATTTCCTACAGGTTTTCAGATTTGTTGGCATATAATTGTTTATAACAGACTAATGATATTTTATATTTCTGTGGTATTGGTTGTGATATCTTCTTTTTCATTTCTGATTTTGTTGTTGTTATTTGGGTCTTCCTTCTGCTTTTTAAAGTTAGCCTCACTAATTGTTTGTCTATTTTGTTTATCTTCTCAAACAAACAAAGTTTTGTTTCATCAATCTTTTGTATCATTTTTTATGTCTCTATTTCATTAAGTTTTGCACTGATCTTAATTCTCTGCATCTACTAATTTTGGCTTTGGATTGTTCTTATTTTTCTAGTTCTTTAAGGTGTAGCATCAGGTTGTTTACTTGAAATATTCCATGTGTTCATGAGAAGATTGCATATCCCATAGTTGTTGGATGAAATGTTCTGCAGATATATATGCCAGGTACAATTCGTCTAAAGTATAGTTTAAATTCTCTGGTTCTCTGTTGATGTGTTGCCTGCATATCTCCAAAGCTGAGAGAGGAGAGTTCAGGTCCATTTCGATTATCATATTAGGGTCTATCTCTTTTTTCAGGTATGATAGTGTTTACTTTATATATCCGGGTACTTCAATGTTGGGTACATATGTATTTATGATGATTGTGTATTCTTGCTGGATAGCTCCCTTTATTATTATGTAGTGACCTTCTTTGTTTCCTTTTATAATTTTTGGCTTTTAAAATTTTATCCAATATAAGAATAGCTACTCCTGCTCATTTTTGGTTTCTGTTTACATGGTATATCTTTTTCCATCCCTTCTCTATTAGCTTGTATGTGTCTTTACAGGTGAGGTGAGTCCCTGGTAGACAACATATACTTGGGTCTAGCTTTTTAATTCAATCAGTCAATCTGTGTATTTTGAGTGGGGAATTTAAAACTTTTAAATTTAGGGTTGTTATTAAAAGGTATCGTCTTACTCTTGCCATTTTATCAATTTTTGTTTGGATTTTCTAAATATCTTTTGTTGCTTTCTTCCCCTTTTAGTGTTTGTCTTTGGTGTTTTTTGGTTTTCTGAAGTGGTAGGATTTAGTTTCATTCTCTTTCTTGTCGCACTTTTGTTCTACCAGTTGGTTTTGTTTTTTCTTGTGTATTCATGGTAGTGATTATAATTTTTTGGATTCCAGATGCAGGACTCCCTTGAGGATTTCTTTCAGGGCTAGTCGTGTGGTAGTGATCTCTCACAGCTTTTGTTTGTCTGGAAAAATACATTATTTCTCCCTCATTTCTAAGAATAGCCTTGCTTGGTATAGTGTTCTTTTCTGGCAATTTTTTCTTTTAGTATTTTTATTGTATCATCTCATTTTCTTCTCACCTGTAGATTTTTTTTTTTTTTTTGAGAAATCTACTGTAAGGATCCCTTAGAGGTAACTTGATACTCTTCTCTTGTTGCTTTTAGGACTCTTTCTTTGTCTTTGAGTTTTGCCAGATTGATTATAAGGTGTCTCGGAGAGGATTTTTTGTATTGAGTATGTTTGGGGATCTTTGAGCTTCCTGGATGTTAAAGTCCATTTCTCTCCCTACACATGGGAAATTTTCCAAAATTATTTCATTGATTAGGTTTTCCATGCCTTTTCCTTCCTCTTCTCTCTCTTTTTTCTTTTTTTGGTCCACCTGGGTTATTTCAAAAAGACTATCTTCAAGATCAGAAATTCTTTCTTCCGCTTGCTCTAAACTGCTGCTTAAGCTCTCAGTTTTGTTTTTTATTTTGTTGAATGTATCTTTCAGTTCTATGAGTTCTGTTACATTCTTTTTAAGGTATTAATCTCTTCATAAATTTCTTTCTTCATATCCTGGATATATTGTTTTTCTTTTTCTTTTCTTTTTATTTATTTATTTATTTATTTTTCATTTCATTATGTTGTCTAACTGAGGCTTCTCATATCTCATTAAGTTTCCTTAAGATTGTTGCTTGATATCCCTTTTCAGTCATTTCAAGAATTTCCTGCTCTATAGATTCTGGTATTTGAGAATTACTATGTTCTTTTGGTGGTGTCATATTTTCTTGGAATTTCATATTTCTAGTATCTATACATTGATGTCTGGTCATTAGGTAGCACATTTGCTTCTAGTACTCTGGAGCTGGCTTTGAGGATAGATACTTCTTCTTTTTCCAGTCTCCACTAGTTACTCTCCTTGTGTCAATGCATTTGTGTGGCTGGTGTGTTGCCTGCACAGTGGCTGTGGCTGCTACTGTGGTGGCAAGTCACTTTTGTGGCATCCATAGCTGTGGTGGTTGCTGTGGTGTTCCACTCATGCAAAAGTGGTCTTTATGGCATTCTTCTGCCTTCTGCCAGTTGGGGAGTGGTGCCTGCAACTCCTGACTAGAACTCCATGCATGTTCTTGTCTTCTGCCAGATCATCCATGAACTTTTTGAAGTATCTTTATAGATATATACAGACACATGTATATATACACATATATAGCATATACAGCCTATAATATATGTATATACATGTGTGCATGCATACATAGATATATATATATAATTATATATATATACAAGGATGTATATAGTTAATTTTCATTTGTTTCTAAATATTTTTAAAATTTCTATTGCTCTTTTTTCTTTGATCAATGAGCTATTCAAATGGATTCTTAAATATGAAATTATGGAAATTAAAAAATTTCATTAACTCTTAGCTTAAGTGTTGTGTTTTAAAAATATGTGTATGATATTAATTTCATATTTGTAGAGCCTAGTTTTATATCCAGGAATATGTTTTTGTTTGTAAATGATTAATGTATATCTGAGAGAATTTGTATTCTCTAAATAACTTTTACAAATCTCTTTATATGTATTTATTAAGTAAGATGTCTTAATTGTATTAATCAAATCTGATAAATCTTGCCATGTTTGTAATCTTGATGCATGTAAATATGAGAGAGGTTTGCTAAAATCACATCTTATGATAATTAATTTAGCAATTTTGCCCTATAATTCTGTCAAGATTGCTTTATATATTGTGATGCTATTTTATTATTTGGATATATTCTTTTGATTATTGTATTATTTTGGTGAGTTAAACCATTTATCATTATAAAATGAGTTTCTCTTTAGATCAGCTTTTACTAATAAAATATAGGTACATCATCATTATTTTGCTTTAACTGATTAATTATATAAATATATTTTTCTGCTTTTTCTTTTCTTTACATCTTAACGTTATAACCATAGTTTGAATAGTAGATCCAATGTTATTATCTGTGTGTTTTAACATAGGTAATAATTATTTAGATATTGTGTTCTAGCTCAGCCCAGTGATTTGAAATATACCATCTATTCAGGTACATTGCCTTGTAGAATCTCACTGTTCTTTCATACTCTCAGAGGGATACACTGTTTTTATTGGGCTTTCTCCAGACTGTGCCCTTGGTATGCCCCTTTCCCTCAACTGGACGATCTGTTTACAGGTCTTGTCCCCATCCCTCTTTCTATGGAGTATGGTGACAAGACTATATATTTAAGAGTTATGCACATTAATTTTTAACTCCTGGTTCTGCTAATAATTATATATATTTATCTTCTTTGAACTTCAGGTTCCTCACTGCTAAATAGAGATACCTGTCTACTGTATAGAGGTATTTTAAGTGTTTTATTCAATGAAATTTTGTAAGTAAATTTCCTGTCAGAATGCCAGTAACAGAGTAGATGTCTAAAAAAGTGTGGCGATTATTATCATTATTATGATATAATTTTCTTCATGTGTGGTTCCAAGTTGCTTGTGAGAAAAATGTGATCCTTGGCCAATATGTGTTGTTATCCCCTCTTTGAGGTATGGGGAACATGGGAATATTTAAAATTATTTAGATATTCTTTGGTAAACTTACTTAAAAACTAATAATATCTCACATAACACAGAATAAACTTTGAGAAAACTTATCCTCAGGGAAGTCATCCATTGTCTTCCATTTGCTCCTCTGCATATGAAATTCATGCTGCAGGCACCAATGTTCTATTAATTTATAGTAGCACTGGAAGAAACCATAAAATAAGTGGCATAGGTCATACTAATAAGACATGTCTGTTCAAAGTCAGGAACACTGACTAATGATGAAATGCCTAAAGCAAACATATATTGTTAACAATCATCTCAAATTTTGAACATGACAAGTTTCTCAAATTTCAAACTACATATTGCTGGAAGGTAGAAAGTCAATTTTTATTAACATTTATTTTTCCACTGGGAAATTTACTGATGCTGACAGTACTGAGCAGATTGATAGGTATATAAAATTTTGTTTAGCTTCAGATTCAAAGACCAAATTACTAAACATTCTTTTTATTATTGTTGTTACTAGGAAGGCCAGAGAAACTTTCCTAAACAAAAATTAGATCATGCTTCTCACTTACTCGAAAACATGCAGTAGATTTTTCAGCTTAGCTTAAAAATTGCATCCTATAGTTTGTTCCTTACTTCCTCTCCAGCCACAAGTCCTTCGACCCTTTGCTTCATTCACTGGGAACAATTAATGTTTACCTAGGACAATATATCTTTCTGTATCATAACTCCATATCTTTTATAGGATTCTTTTTCTGCTACTTCGAATGCCCCTCACTCCCTATATCTCCCAACTGTATTATTTTCCTTCAAATTTTCATCCCATCAAATGCTCCACAACTGCCAAAACCCTTGAGTGTAGTGCTTGACATGTAGATGGAAAGCATAGTAAAGAAGCAAAACATAAACTTATTTTTTCAATGTAAGAGACCTTTTATTTGAGGTCCAGCTCTTGCCCCTTCTTCCTGTGTGACCATAGACAAGTGGCTTAATCTCTTTAAGCTTCTTTTTCCTGTTCTTTAAAATGAGATATGGGAATAATTCCTACCTCACAAAGAATGGTTATGGTTAAATGAGGCCAGTAAATGTCACAGGTGCTCAACTTTACTCTGAGCTCTTCAGTGACAGATGTTACACCTACCTATTCAAATAAAGCCTCCAGGGTTTAATATAATGCTTGGCATGCTTTTGCCATATTGTTTTAAAATGGTTATGTTTAAATGAAAATAGTAATAATTACAATAGTAGAAGTAGTTTGTTTGAAGACAAGAAGGAAAGCTATTTGAAAGAAAGAGGCCAAGAAAAATCTCTACATAGAAAAAGGTTTATGGAGATAGATGACCTTTTAGAAAGTGTTTGCATGAAGGAGGGAACAACAGAATTGGTAAGCAAAGTGAAAAGCCATCAGCAACACTGTGCAATGACTCTGCAAACCAAAAATCCTGTATAATTTGATGGAGGAACAGTCAACAAGCAATGTCAATAAATATTTTGTGTGTGCTTGAAAACATGCATGTTCCTCAGTTGTTGGTTGTAGCCTTCTATCTACTTCTAGTAGATCAAGCTTATTAGTCAGTATTTTATTTTATTTTATTTTTATTTGGGGCAGCTGGCCAGTATGGGGATCTGAACCCTTGACCTTGGTGTTATAACACCATACTGCAGCCAACTGAGGTAACTGGTCAGCCATGTTATGTATCTTAAACTATATAATTTTTAAAAATTAGTTATCTTTTAGGTACTAAATTATTCATTACTGTCCCACTATGATGATAGATTTACTTTTTAAAATCATTTTTTGGTCAGTTTTCATTTACATATTTTGAATTTATGCTATTAGCTCATTTGAATTTAGCCTTATCAAGTAAATTCAAACTGTTATCAGTTCATACCTGATATTTTTTCTGTATTGAGGTTCATTATGTCTGATATTAATATGAGTGCACCAGTTTTATTTTTATTGTATTTTTCCTGTATTTTTCTTTCATTTTTTTATGAACTTAAGTTTTTATATGTGCTTCTTTTAAACATCACAGAATTTTAATTTTTTAAAATCCATCTGACTATAATTGCCTCTTCAATAATGAGTTTGTTACATTTACATTCATTGCTATTAACTTTATATTTTGACTCATTTCTAACTTTTCATTTGATTTCTTTGTTGATGTTCTAACTGTTACATTTTTTTCTCAAACTTAACCGTCTTTCCCCCCATATTATTTTTCTTTGTTTTGGTTTGGTTAAATTTGTTGTTTTTTGGGTTTGGTTTGGTTTGTTTCTTCTTTAACAAATTTAGACATTATGTAGCTTATTTAAAATAAATTAACAGTTACCTTAATATTTTAACATACTTATTTAATTTGTAGAAGCTTAACATTTTTTGACACATCGAGTCTTTTCATCACAACTTAATTGCCATTCTTCTTAATTTCCATGACCATTATATTAGTTCCAGCATGATTTTTTATTAAACCACTTGGACGTTATTGTTATTTCCTTAAACCCTCAATGGTTTTTAGCTTTTAACTTACATGTTTATCATGTTTTTTGTTTGTTTGTTTGTTTGTTTATTATTTATTTTTAAATTTTATTTTGTCGATATACATTGTGGCTGATTATTGTTCCCCATCACCAAAACCTCCCTCCCTCCCCCCCTCCCCCCTCCCCCCCAACAATGTCCTTTCTGTTTGCTTGTCGTATCAACTTCAAGTAATTGTGGTTGTTATATCTTCTTCCCCCCCTCCCCAGATCATGTTTTTCTTAATGTTTTTCTTCTTCCTCTTCTTGAGCATTCCTCTGGATCTGTATTTCTTGATACCAGAAAATATACCTTAGAAGCACCCTTAGCGAAAATAGTAAAAATATATTGATAATAAATTCTTTCTTTTCTTTTTGCTAGTAAGTCTTTAATTTAGTAGACTTACTAGATATGGATTTTTAAGCTGACATTTATTTTTTGTAGGAACGATGATTTTATTACACGATCTTTTAGGTCACAGTGGTCTGGTCAGATGAAAATCCTGTATTTTTAGTTGTCAAATTATTTGTAGTTGCTGTATAGGTGATTTGTCTTGACACCCTGACTGTTTTTAAATCTTCTTTTTTTCTTTGGTGTGCTGAAGTCTTTTCTATAATATGCTTAGATATTGATGTATTGTAATTGATTTTTCTTGGAATTCCTTGTACTACTGGATTTAATAATTATGTCCTCATTACATATAAAATATTTTCAATTTATGACTTTCTAGATATTTCATGGACCACGTTATCACTACGCACTCCTTCTAAAACTCAATGAGTTATACATTAAATTTTCTCATGTTATTCTTCATATTTCTGTTAAATATTTTAATATGCCTACTCATTTAAAATATTATAATTTTGTTATTCCTTTGATATCTCCTTTTATTTTTATAAATCTTAAATATGTTTACTTCAAAAGTTTTATGCACTAATTAATTGCAGCAACAGAAGCTTGTTTTTCTACTCATTGTGCTAAGTATGGTTATTTTGTCTTGTGATAATTTTTATTAATTGTAAAATAATAATTACATGAAATATATGTTTGGGAATAATTTGAATTCTGAGTTTAATGTATATTATTCCTGAAAAGGTATGTATTGTTCCTTCTAGGTGCATTATGATATTACCATTCTGGGATCTCTTTAAACTACACTTTCATTTGTTTTCTTTCAGGTATTGTGGATTTCAGCCAAAAATTTGTTTGAGGGTGAGTTAATTTTTAAGAAATTTTGAATGCGTTTTCTTTTTCTCTACCCAGAAACAAGGTCTTAACAGACATGTTTCTTTATTATTTCTCTTTGTAAGGAAGATATTTTCTATTTGACCATTCAGTTTGTCACTCTTTTGATCACGTATCAAATCCAGTCATCTGTCCTGTTTATTCATTTGTGACTTATTTTGACCAGACTAATTCCATATTTTTAGATTTTTCTTTTATAATATATTTACTTTTGTAAGCAGTCTTGTATGTGAAAGAAAGTAGATAATAAGCACATGGACAAAGATTGTCAGTCTGATTATTAGAACTGAAGTATGCACATGTACCCTAATAACTGATTAAACCCTTCCCATAGTCAAATCAGCCAAGTGTAGAGTCCCAGCTATAGATATAGCCTGAATGTACATTCAATTAAAATATCCTAGTAATATTCAAGGGCATCTGATTATATTTTTTGGTAATACTGGTGGCAGGTAGAGAAAAAGAGTTTATTGTGAGTTTAATGTAGATAAAGTTGTTCAAATACAGTGCTTTATTGACAAAGTGTGACATGAGCCAACTTAAAAACACATCTAGCATAGGTAGATCAAATGTGTATGAACACAAATGTAATCAACATGACATTTCCACAATCATCATTGGCATAGTGATCTAGTAAGATAATTTTCTTTGTATCTTATCTAAGTAATATGCTCAAAATATTTCCATGATAGAGAAAGACATGTTTTAAATTTAAATGCTCTGAATCTATTTCTGAGAATTAGCAAGAAACACTTACTTCCGTAGGTAATACTGAGATGGGAGGTGCTCAATTTCCCTAGGTTTGGACTTCAGGACACGCCTCTGGGCTTCAAGCCCCTCCCCAAGATCTCAAGCCCCTCCTATGTGCCCTCTCCTAGAGGAGAGTTTCTTTTGCTTGTTGGACCTATTTTTTGCACTAATGCAGGGAGACTGAGAGCCCAAGATGCTGATTTATGCAAATCCAGCAGCTGGGATGCTCAATAGAAAGGGGTTATATAACCCTACTAGCTGAGCATGCTCAGTAAAGTGGAGTTTATCCTTTGAAGTGCTAGAGAGCACAGAATATTCCTGAATTTGGTACATGTGATAGGATTTGACCAATGAACATGATCTAAAGGGAGACCACCTGAGCATATGCAAAACTATGTTATATAATTGGGAACCACCTACTTAGCTGAATATTCATTAGACAGCACAAATATGTAATAGATAGTGAAACTATAAAAGTAAAAACCTGGTAGAAGGCAGGGTTATTGCTCGCTCTCTGTGGGGCCAGCCTGCACTATATCTGTGGAGTGTGTATTTATTTATTTTTGTATCAAACTTGCTTTCAGCAAGTAGCTGCTCACTCTCTCTAGCCAGCCTGCACTCCGTACTAAACTTTAAGTGTATATTACTTATGTTTAAGTGTATATTACTTATGTTTAAGTGTATATTACTTATGTTTAAGTGTATATTACTTATGTTTGTTTTAAACTTTGTGTGGGCCCTGCTCAGTATCTGGAGCTTTCTCTGTGGAATCTGTATCTCTTATTCATTACATTAAACCTGTTCTCAGTTTCTACTATAACTCTGCTCTTGAATTCTTTCCTGTGGTGGAGTCAAGAACATGGTAAGAGGACAGGGTGGGTTAGGGCTAACTATTGGTTCTCCCCAGACCCTCTCCTCTGGCACCAGTACCAAGCTGAAGGGAAGCAAACCCTCTTCAGTGTGTTGGCCCTGTGTGCTATCCATTTATTTCTGGACAGTTATCAGTTACTTACATCATTTACCAGCAAGGGTAAAGAAATACATCCTTAAAACAGACTCACTCTGTAAAATTCTATATACCAGCATTTTAGAAAAAAACTCTAGGCCACAACCCTTATACAAGTTCCTAAGCTTATTTTGGTTTACATTGCAATCAAACTTTTTAAAAACCATTTAATCATTCTTTACTTCTCTATCATTTATGGGTTCAAATCAAGGTTTCTTTGAATATTCCCTCTAGATCTCAAAATTGCTTTTGCTCTTGGGTCTTGTCTTTAGTGTTCCGTTTGCTGCAGAATCCTCATTTGGGTAATATCTCCAAAGAACCCAGCCTGATTTCAGAGGGCTGTCCCCACACTTGCTTGCTCAGGAGCAAAATTAGGATAGATGCTATCAAATAAATGAGAGAAGGTATGTTAGTGAAAGCTAATCCCGCAGGCATGCTTCATTCTACTAATCAAGTTAAGCTCTATCTTGGTTTAAATAAAGCCACACCAGTTTAACTCCGCATAGCATAATCACCTTCACTAGGCTACACCTTAAATTAATGGCTCCTATTTTTGTTAAATGTTGCTATATAAAACATTTCAATGATATTCACATTTGCTGCAAAACTAACACTGAAGGCATCTACTATATCCACCACACAAAATTTTGTTGGACAAAATATACCTAGTGTTTGATATCTGTAAAAACATTACTTTCTCGCTTCAAGAAATTAGTCTTCTTTCATAATTTTGCAAATAGACAACGTATTGCTATTTTAGTTTTCCTTTTGTGACTGGCTCTGAGATGCTTCTTTTTTTAATCAGTTCTCTCTGCTATAATAATCACTGGAGTCTCGATTTGGATATTTGCTTTCTTTAACCTTGGTCTTGAACTTTCCCTTCTAATTAATTAAACATATTCTATGCATATTTTGCTGAAAGCCACTTCAAATTCTACCTAGAAAAAAAGTCAATTTAATATAAAAATCAATGAATAGATGAATCAATAATTTAATGATAATAAATGAAGGGATGAATGTAAGATACTTCTTATTCTTTTAGCTTAAATCTAATAACAAGTTTGAGACTTTGGTGATTAAAAGAAATGCATTAAAGAGAGACATTTTATTTATTTTTAGAGACTTTCTCAACTTTTGAAGATTAGGTTAATATTTCATTAATATTCCATAACTTTCCACAATGAATTTCCGTGAAGAAATTATTTGTGCTAAGAACAAAAGTGACTTAAAATAATGAAAATATAAAGAAATATAAACACAAAAGAGAAGACACCAGAAGCACATCCAATGTCACCATCTTGTTTTCTTTACTGAAACCTAAGGAAGTTGCCTCCCTAGTAAAGACAGCAACGATACATAGACCATGAACATCCCTGTTACTATTTCTATAAAATTGGAGTAAACATTGTATGTGGGATAATTACTATAGTGATCATAATATTCAGATAAAAATGTGGCATATGGTTTGATATTTCAAATAGTTGGAAGAGACTGTCAAATATAGTTTGGATGTCAAAATAATGGGTTCTGTGAGATGCTTGAGGCTTTTATGTTGTCTTCTTATGATAAGCTTCCTTTCTCCCTTTATGAAATTTAGCCACAAATTTATCAAAAATGAAAAGAGACAACTGAGAGTATAATGAGTTTTTTTGTCACAAATGGTGTATAAGCAGAGTCTTGACCATTGGTAAGGGATTTTTGGTGAGATTCAAGCTGTAGGAGATTGAATCAGGTTAGAGAGTCTCATAATGTGTTATACATTACTATAATCTGGGGGTCATTTTAAAAATACAGAGTATATGGCTCTCTTTCTGAACTCTTACATGAGACTATTTTAAAAAGGAAAGCTGCATATATTTTTGTTTGTTTTTTGTTTTTAAGTAAACTGTTTACATGATTTTATAGCAGCTAACCTTTAGATTACAGCCATAAATCGATAAATCTAAAAAACACTTTAACTTTAATACATCGGTTATTCTGTGACTTTGTATTTGATCATGTGTCAGGATTTTAAATTCCTTTCTCTACATCAAATCTCAGCATTCCCATATACGATTTTCCATAATATCTTGTTAATCTTTATGACAATGGGTGATATTGATTCTCTCAGCTAACTGGAGCTGTATAAAGTCTCAGTCTTAGTGTAGGTTTTCTGTTTTCAGGGAGAAAAGACGCAGTTAAGATGGCTGAAGAAAGATTTTTGTATTGATGAGGATATATCAAGAAATTTACTTTAAAAAAGATCTGATGTTACAATTCTTTTATATTTCAGGGTCAGAGATATTGAGATATTTTTTAGGCTGTGTAGAAGAACCTTAAAATAGGGGGTTCATATTGTGAAGTTTTGTAAAAACCATCTAGGATTTTTTTTAAAAAAGAGAGAGAAAAAAAACAAACATTGTTCTGAAAACCATGTTTTTTCCCTTGAAAAAATTACTTTATTCTTTTATTAAAACAAATTGTACTTACTCTCTTCAAATGAAACAAGGCAAGTAAACTTACTACATAAGTTTACTTACTACAAGATTACTACTGTTAATAGGAAAATAATTTCTTAAATAAACATAAATATAGGTAAAACTTAAGTTCTTAGCTATTGAGTGTGGTAAATTGCAAAAATGGCCACAATGATTTATTGCTTTTCTTATTATGAAAATACCTGGAATCTGGACTTCTAATTTTTTTTTTTCTTTTTCTTGACATACTTTGACCAGTAGAATTGAACGGCAGTAACTTCCTCAGCTTAGGACTCAAGGAGCTTTTTAGCTTCTGCTTTTGTTGGTCTCAGAAATTTGCCACTATGGGGATAGTTCAAGACTTTGGTGTTAGATGATGAGACACTTGGTCTTGTCACCGGTAATGCTCCAATATGTAGCCAACCTACTGCTGTACATGTGACTGAGGACATGCAGGGCCAACCAGTCCCTGCCAACTCACAGACTTATGAGCAAGTCCAGCTAAGATCATCTGAGACTGTCCCAGATCAGAAAAACTGTCAAGCAAAAATTGTGATCTAAATATATAGTTGGTAATTTAAGACATTAAATTTTAGGGTCCGTTTGTTTTACAGCAATAGAATAACAGATAGAGCAGACTTCATATTTTTTCAATCACTGCTTGATATAATTCTGCTTATGTTAATCTGGGTTCTATAGAAAACATTCTTTATTCATAATATTTTCAGTGTCAGACTATAGAATTTTTCTCTTGGTGTGTATTAGTCCATTTTGTATTATTGTAACAGAATACTTGAAAATGGGTAATTTATAAAGAAAATGAAATTTATTGCTTACAGTTTCTGAGGCTGGGAAGTTTAAAGTCCATCTGGTGGTTGTGACAGTAACCCATCGGTCTCACATTGCAAGGTGGTAGAAGAAGAGAAAGCAGAGAGAGAGAGACAGACTCTCCTCTTCTTTTAAAGCCCTCAGAACCACGCCTCTGGCCACCATTTTCAATCCATTCACTACTGCATGGTCCTACAATTTGATCACCTCTTCAAGGCTCCACCTTTCAATTACCATAATAGGATTTCCCACCCTCTTAATAGTCACAGTGGGGGGTAAGTTTCTAATGCATAAAACCTGTGGGATACAATTCAACCTTCAATGTATTTTGGGGGGACATGGTTCAATCCACTGCATAGTATAACTCAATTTCTGAGTTGTAAGGTTTTGTGGTAATAAATCTTTCATCAGAAATATAGCTATATGTTAAGACTAACAATAAAAAGACCTAACTGGTAGAATTATAGTGACTATTAGCTATGAATGTCACCTACCATTACCTGATTCAAATTCTTTCTTCCTCCATCACAACCATTCCATACCTTACCTGGAAAACCTTTCCTAGCCATTCTGCTTGAAGTGTTTCCTACCACCACATTCCCAAGTGGAGTTGATTTGTGCAGGTGATGACTTTATTGCACTTTTGCTCAATTATAGTATTTCATGTATTTGATTATTCTGTGTCCCTCTCAGACCCCTCAAATATCATGCTTAATAATATTACCTACTGCAAACACCAGTGAATCTGCCTACAGATTTCCTCCTTGTCCTCAGGGAAGTTAACAACTCTGTGAGCAGTGATCAATAGCAACCCAGAAACCTAAACTACACCATCTATTAGGAGTCCACAGTAGGTTTGTGTCACAACTGCCTAAACTATTAACCTGCTAACTGACAAACACCCATGTTTCTCTTATTTTATCATTTGTTCTACTCCCTTACTATTCATGTCTGGGATCACCACTTAAATTAACCCCCTGAATTAAATTTTTTGCCCTGGGTCAGCTCTTGGCAAAATACAACCTAAAATTGTGGGCATTTGTATGTTGAATGTTTATATCGTCTAATATATTATGGCCTCCAGGAATGCAAGATCCATATCTCACTATCTCTGCATTGATCATATTATGTGGAACATCAACGTTCAACAAATTTTGGTTGAATCAAGTTAATAAACATTTTATTCGGTCACAGAACTTTTAACTTTATAATGTATTTTGAAGAAGTTTTGGAAATCATGTATCATTTGTAGGAGTATTATTCTGTTCCCACCTGTACAGTAGATATTGCACAACTGGGCATAGAATTAATGAGTTTAAAAAAAAGAAAAAGCTTTCAAATGTCAAATACAAATGCCCATTCCAAAGTGGTTGTCTGATATGCATTTCCTGTACTTTTGTGTGCTTTTTGACTTAAGCAGGACATGAAAGTATAATGGCTTATTCTACTAAGCATGAGTATGACAGAACACTAAACAAAATATAGAAAAAGCAAAATATATTTTATTTACAATGGCCCGTTGCTGATAATATATTCAGACTCTTTCAACCTCAAGGCATCTAACATGGCTTACCAAAATAGAAAGCTGTGCGTAATTTCTTCAATTACTCTGTCTGCCTACTGTTTGATATTATATATAACAGACATTGAATATATATATTCAAGGCATTGATTTTATTTTTCAGGCTGTAATTTTTAAAGAAGGTTTTAGAATAAAAGGTTGCCAACTGATCAGCCATCCTTTCATCTATTAACATGATAGGACTGAGGAAAAATCGTTTAGGAGAATTAAAAAATTGTAAAATTCCCAGAGACTGTAACTTCAGTTAAAAATCTTTTTCATATCTCTTAAATGCCTGTCACTGAAAATTTCCCTCCCAGTCCAGCATTTTAGAGCAGAAACTGGGATAGATTACAAAAATGACCTGGCAAAAAGAAGACTTAAACCATACAGTACAGTGTTCAAATAAGCTAGAACAGAACAACCACAAAAAAAGAGAATAATGGCAGTTAATAATATTCAGATATTGTTTCCCTATTATGCCATTAAGACATATACACATCTTTAATTTTCCTAAACATGAAGTAAAATACATAAAACAAATGTTAAGATGCTAATTTTAAAAGTAGGAAAGTGAAGCTCAGCAGAACTGATAAAAATGCCAAGTCCACATACAATTGCAGATTCTCATTGTCAGTAAAGTGACAAGAGTTGAAAGCTTAGAATTTGGGTTTTCTGTAGAGACCTGAATTTGAATCCTGAGTCTGCCATTTGCTAATTGTGTAACTTTAATCAGTTTTCTTTACTTCCCCATATTCAGCTATCTTACTGTAAAGTGAGAAATGTATAATTTATCTTGTAGTTTTTTGTCAAAGTTCATTTTTGTTTCTTTGTCCCTGTTTCGTTTTACTAAAAGTATAGATACTAATTCTCTGCATATGTGTTTGAATAGAAGAATAAATACAGAATACTGTTAATAAGCCTCAAAGAAATAAAGTCTCTAGCTATAACAAAAAGGATCCAGCAGCGTCACTGTTAACAGAAGAAGTAACAGCAAGAGTTGAATGGAGGTGTGAGGAATAGCTGATTGTAAATTACATCTTCTGTTTCCTGAAATACATATATCTTCTTAATGTCCAACAAGTTTTAATGATATAGTAACAAAACATAATAAATAAAGTAGTAAGCTAAGGCAAGACAATCTGTGACCCAGATGTTATGTTTGGAGGATGGATAGAGACTGCTCTAGTTCACAAAGAAGAGATGGAGAGGTGTTGGAGTGAAAGAGAGAGAGAAGAGAGAGAGAGAGAGAGAGAGAGAGAGAGAGAGAGAGAGAGAGAGAGAGAGAGAGAGAGAGAGAGAGAGAGAGAGAGAGAGAGAGAGAGAATTATCTTTGTATATAAGCCAAAATTTTCTCTCATTCATCAGGTTTTGCCCCGGCTTAAGCTAGTTTCAGGATCCCTTGAAAGGGAAGGAGTATGTGAGAAGAATGAAGTGAAAAAAAGTTCTGTTACTGGGCAAGATTCACATGACAGGTGAGGTGCCAGACAAATCTTTCTCAAAGAGTTTGATTTGGTGTAAATGGCTTAATTCTGTGGATTGGTGAGACATTTGGCTCAACAGTGGCTGGGGTTCAAAGTAGAGATATTCAAAATATTGTGGGACTGAGATAATGAATTTAAAGTGGTAAGAACTCCTTAGATAATGTTTGTTTAGTTATAATTTTCTTCTAAATCCATACTCCTTCTAACACACTATGCTTGCTGCTTGCACGGACCCTATACGTATAGTCAAGCAGACATGACTCTTCCCCAATCCCTGCAAGTCGATAAATAGATCTACAGATGCCCCAATAGTGTTTTATGTGAGCTATAGATCTGGGGGAAAAAGAAAAAGAAAAAGAAAACAATTGAGGTTAATTATTAAAGTGTACATTTTCCATTAAAAAAAAATGGCAATAAAGATTGCTCCTGGGTTGTTGTCAAGAGAGTTCCATAGGTCCATTCCTGGAGAGTTCTCACAGTTCTCCTGGCAATTTGGGCCAGCTACTTCAGATGTCATCAGTCCAAGAATGCCTTGTAAACCCACTTGTAAACGGTCAAAAGCTCGTCTTTTGTGCCCTGAGAAAAAGAAAAGAAAAGAAAAGAAACTAAAACAACAACAACAACAACAAACCTGACACAAAAACTAGCTTGAGGAGATATGCAACATGGGATGATCTCTAATAAAGACCTGGACTGAGGGTAAAGAGAAAAGAGAGTTTAGGTAACATCAGCTGAAGAAAGGAGTAGATCAAGTAGCTGGTGGAATAGAGAAGGACATTTGGAGTTAAGGAACATTTGGCTTAAAAGTGAAGTCAAGGACCCATTGGATATAGACTGCTTAGGCCTTGCACATGCACATCCATAGAGAAATCACATAACAGATACTGTCAGGAGAACATGACTTCACACATTGATGAGTAGCCTCTTAATACAGTACAAATACAAACAATTGTTCTGATGGTGTCGTTCAATCTTAGTTCACAGTTGAAAAATTGGAGGGTGTTGCATTGGAATTCCAAAGTCAGTTGGGTAGAGGTGCTCCAACTGTCTTCACTGAATCCTTAGGACACTGATATATGGTTGTAGTTTTCTTTCGCCAGGTTGGTGATACATCTGTATTTGTGTACTCTTAATGTGGGAGTATGTCCTGGAGGTCTCTTGACAATCATCACAGGGGGCTTTCCTGATATAGTGAATCACAGTTCACTCCACCTTTGTGCAGGTTCCCTTAGTAAAGTGTCAGGATCATAGTGGGGTACAGGTTTATTTATGGAAGCTTCCCATCCCACCTCTCCCATGTCCTGAGGATATCTGAGCTGATGGCCTGACACTGTGAAACCACAACATGTTTCTGGAATCAAGAGATCTAATTCCCCTGATAGAAATAATTCAGTGACTTTCCCATTGCTCTCAGGATAAAAACAAAATATCTTATCTCAAATTACAAATGTCTTCATAATCTAGTCTCTGCTTATTTTGTCAGCCTCACTTAAAACCAACTATATGCTCTTATCACAGTAAACTATTTTTGTTTTCCCCATGATCCATGCTCTCTTGTCTGTACGTTTGTGTATCTGCTCTTTCCTCTTTCTCGCCTCCTGTTCATCTTGTTTTTCCACTCTTCTCTTCAAGCCTCAGCTAAGGGCATCACCTCTTCTGAAAAACTTTTATTAAATCATAAGAATCGAGATATCTCTCATATGGGTTCCCAGAACCTAATCATCAATTATTTTATAGCACCTATTATTTTTGAAAAATTGAGATTCCTTTTCTATATGACGTTTCTCCAATCCAACTCTTTAAAACCAGAAACCTTAAACTTTAACCAATGAATTTCCCTCTCCAATAGAGAACCTGGCTCAGAATAGATGCTCAATAAATATAGACATATTTGGATATATGAATGAAATGCAACCCAGAAAAAAAAAATTCCTATTTCAAGTAACTGACTTTCCTTAGTTATGGCTGGGAGTTAGTTATCCATTCTGTAGCTCTCTGTCTGTAAAACTGATGATTAATTCTCATAGTCAAGCATGGCTCATTTTATAGACTGGATGTGTTTCTGATAAGGTTCATTTTGATTATTTCATTGTAATTTGAATTCTAGTTTCCCCTAGACATGTGATATAATTACCTTCGTTTCAGATTGGCAAAAAATCTCCAATTAGTTTTTGTATTCTGGTTGTAATGTTGCTGTTGCTCTTCTGCATCCCTTGCATTTCTACAAGCTTTATAGTCCATAAGTGAATCCTGTGTGCATAAGAGAAACACAGTTTTACAGGAAAGTATGGGATGAGCAAGTAAGGAATGCTTGCAAATTCCAAATAATTTCTCACGATAGATGGTCATTTATTAATTTGCCTTTTAACATATTTTTTTTTGTTAATGAGAAGCTCAACTAAATGATTTACAAGTGTGTTTACCACTTTGTAAATTTAAGCCTGAAACTCATTTCTATTAAGGTAAAAGGGAAAACTTAAAGAAAAAACAAAAAGCTATATGAGTGGTGGAGTAAATAATGATTATTTTCTCTTCTTTATTTAAAAAATGATTTCTCTATAATGGACAAAAACATTTCTTCAGTAATAAATAAAAACAATCAAACTCTTTGGATGTCATTATAGACAACTCCAGCTTCCTTGGGTCTGTGTATTTGTGAGCCTCTCCTCCCCTGGAGTCACTCCTTAGCATCAGTGGCTGAGAAATCAATTGAATGGGGACTGTGACATTCACACTGTCTGTCTGCTGCATACTGCTCTTGGAACTTAAAAGAAAGTCATTTATTCTCTTGTGACTCCTCTGCCAGCACATGATGAAGGCTTTGCAAAGTGTCATTTAAGTGGGACATCTATCATCTGCAGTCCATCTTCTTCGCTTGCCAAAGATTCTCACACTCCAGTACCTGGGATGTAAACAAAGATAATGCATTTGATTTTCATATTGATCTTGTCTATCCTACAGCCTGGCTCACCCTGAGGGAGCTCTTTGCAGACTAAATGGCCTTCCACTGACCTCGCCTGCCACAGCCCATGGCCTCTGCATCCCAGCCCTTCCTCCGTGGATGTGTGTTCTCCTCCTCTCTCCTTCTCCTTCTTATCTCAGTCAGTACAACTAGTGATGATGATCCTTTAATTTGCATGATATTTATTTGCATGTTTATAAAGGGCCTTTATTAAAAAATAAATGCATTTAGTATTGTACAAAGAATTCAGACTTTCAAACCAAAAGTCTTAGAGATTTGAAATCTGTTTCTATTTACTTGTTTCATTTATGGAGAAGGTTATTTGTATTCTTATCTTCTTATTTGTAAAGTGAGGATGGTATTTACCTCATAACCTTGATGCGGACACTTTTTTTTAGTTGGTTCGTTTGCTTATTTATTTACTTATCAAATTCTTTGTTAAGAAACAGATCCTGTTCCAGGTACTGGAAATATAGCACTGAACAAGATAGAACAAGTTCCTGTCTTATGTAACTTTCATTCAAATTGATAAGTCAGACAAAAGAATTATAAATATTTTATAAGATCAGATAAATGGCATTATACATGTCAAGTAACTGGCATATAGTAGGTCTCGATAGATAGCATCTTTATCAATTCTATCACTGCTGCAGGGAATAATATTTTAATGGATTTCTTTTTCTTTTTCTGTTTATAAAAAGAATTACAAAGGCTTTGTGATGTCACCTTGGCTCGTCTGAATTACAGTCCCCAGAACTCTTCTTCTAGAGTGTTTCCAGCTAGGGTTGTCTGCAGAATTATTCTCTCAAAAAGTTGGAAGATGGAAGGGAGGCAGCAACCATTTTGCAGCAAACACACACCTTCTCTAATTATTCAATCAAACACTAACTTAGGTATTGCTGTGTAGGGTTTTCGCAGATATAATTAAAGCACATAATCAATACATGTTAAGTTAATCAAAAGAGAAACTATTTGGGGTGGGCCTGATTCAGTCAGCTGGAAGCCCTTTGGAAGAATGTTTAGGACTTCCTTCAGCTGAGAGACACCAAAGAGCGGCCGAGGACTCCAATCACTGTCCTTCCTCCTGCATCTTCCTTCCTGACAGCCTTTCTGTGGACAACTCACACCCTTGGGATTTCAGCCCATTTATAATCTTCTTTTTCTGCTGCCTGTCCTGTGGACTTCAGACTTGCTTAGCCCGTCAATACAAATCACACACACACGCGTGCGCGCACACACGCACACTCTCTACTGGTTTTGCTTCTGTGGTTGAACCCTAATTGATACAGTAATATATGTTCATTTCTGAAAATTTGCTAAAATTCAAAATAGTAGATAGAAATTATTATCATAAACATTTGAATTCATCTATTTTTACTAAAAATATAATGTGTATTTTCTCTGGCATTACAAACTCTCTGGAAGCATAATTTATTTTATTTTAAAATAGTTACTATGATGAATACATTAAGGATGATTATATATATATATATTATTCTGTTTCTTGCTGTAAATAATATTATACTAAACATCTTTGTGCATAAAGCTTATTTTGTATTACATATCATTTTCTAAGGACAGAGTATCAGAGGTAGAATTATTAGGTTAAATGGCATGTGGATTTTGTGCCTTCCAATAAATAACAGTTTTAAAAGAAAGACTGTAACCTTTGTACTTCCACCAACAATGCATGAGAAGTGACTAAGTTCTTGCCTAAAATACACTCTTACCCAGCATAGCTAATTCTCCTTCAAAACTGCCATAATTTGCAAATAGCATAAAGAGAATGTCTTTTACAAATTGTATTCTGTCTTTACTATCAAATTGATGAAAGTCTTATTGAAGTTTATGTAATAATATTCCCCTTGACTTAAAACTCTCTGGTGTTCTTTATTTGTCATTATCTTATCTTTTATTTATTTATTTATTTATTTATTTTATGTGCCAAACAGTTCTTCATCCAATTTTTATTTCTCTGTAGTAAGAGAAACTGATTCTAGGTGTCTGCTATAATTTCTCAAAGTTCACACTGTAAGTACCGGAGTGTCCTCACTTAGTTATATACTACTCCTATGACTAGTTTGCTACCTAAAAAATGTTCTCCATCTTCCATTGAGCACTTAGAAACATATTACTGCACCTCTCCTTCATGTCTCTTTCTTTTCTCTACTTTGTGTAACAAATTTTTCTTGAGCACCTAAGGAAACATACATGGTCTCTATTATCAAGGTGATTAAAATATAGCTAGGGAGGCAGATAATGTGCAAGTAACTGAACAAATATGGTAAATGTTTTGAAAGTTCAATGATGGGAAGAATCATATTTCAGTCATGGAGAATTATGAGTGCATATGTGCTTAAAACGGCAGACCCCTCTTAAGTGTGGTTGCCAGGCGAGGCTCACTGTGGAGGACACATTTAATAAAGTACCTGAGAAGCAGGAGAAATTAGCTGTGTATGGAATTTACTGGGGGGTAAATCTCCATGACAGAAACAATACAAGGTCCTGAAAGTGGGTCAGTGTGATGCACGGTGGGCTAAGCAAAAAGAGGCGTGAAGTGAGGGTGGGGAGGTTACAGGGTAAGTGGTACAGGAGCAGGCCTAAGTGTCAAGTATAGGTGTTTGAATTTGTTTTTGAACACATTAGGAAACCAGAAAAAAAAACATTTTAGCAAGTGAATAATGGAATCAGATTCCCATTAAAAATAGCAATAACAAAAAAAAATCTGATGTTTATCGGTGTCTTTTTAAAAGCACTTTGCATGTGTTATTTAATTTAATCCTCTAAACCACCCCAAAAGCAATATTACTGTCAATCTAATTTTACAAATGAGTAATCAGAGGCTGAGGGAGCTAAGTAATTCACTTAAGGTCACAGAACAACTAAAAGGAAGAGCCATGATTTAAGACACAGCCTTTCCACTATCCCAAACTGTCTGTCTGATTTTCTGGAACCAGTTACACTGTTTGGCAGCAAATATCTGTTGAATAGTTTATATTTATATATATATAAATCTTTCTTTAGCTCCTTCTGTCTCTTCATTTTCTCTTTTCTCATCCTCACTCAGGTTTTTCGTCTCTTGTTGTTGGGTCTTCATTTTAATATCTAGCCTTTAAATGATGAATGTGACAATTTTGACCTACTATTTTAAAACTACAAAAAAGAAACACGGATCTTCACTTAGAGCTATTGTTTGGGTTTTCTGTTCTAGTTTAGAAAACTCTGGTCTAGAGAGTGTGAGCTCATGTTAAAATGCTTTGCATGCTGGGAATCCATTCTTAAGGCTCAGCTACATGACAAAAGCAAAGTTTGCTTATCATCCTTCATGAGCCATCTGGTCACACTGAGGATACTTGCTCTTATCCCAGTTGATAGCAATGAAGGTACAAAGCTATTTCACTATGACTGAATCACATCCTAATCTGTCCTTACATCCCGTAACACTTACTTCTGCCTCTGGGATTGGGCACATGCAAGCATTTCTATTTAATTATCAGCAAGTTGTAATACAAATGACTGAACAAGTACACCCTCATATGTGCATTAAGCTTTTGAAGTAAGGCTTTTATGAGATTTATGCCAAAATATCCTAAGTTGGACATTCTCTGCTTAATATCTGGAATAAATCTTTAATGAAATTGCCTGGCACAAATTTATTATATTTTAAAATGTTAAGTTCCACACTATAACAATGTATTATATTGTTTTTATTGTCTGCAAATATTTTTAAAATGTTAAAATTGCCTACTTTATAGTTAGCTGTACAGAAGCCCTTCTGTTTCTTCTTTTTACTTTTAGATGAATTGTTTTTGTTAATAATCACACAGCTGAAAATTGTGAAAGAAACTAGGGATACCTTGAAATCTAAATCACACAGCTGAAAATTGTGAAAGAAACTAGGGATACCTTGAAATCTAAGAGAAGTATCTTATCTTCCGGAGCTAACAGGAAAAGGAACAAAACTGCAATCACTACAATGACACTTCAGCAGAAATTTTTATTACTTGGTGTTGTGGGGCTCAGTAGAAGAAGTAAAGACTTTCACAAGATGTTGAACTTTGATCTGAGTCTTGGAGATGGGGCTTCAGGTTGCAGAAGAGGGACTACGGAGAGTCCATGAAGAACCATGATGTGTTCTAGGAATTGTAGCATTTCCTCTAAGATATAATTGAAGTCTGGAAAATATGAAGGAAACAATAAGAACTTGAAGATTGAAAGTGAGGCAGGACTATGTTAAGGAGTTTGCCATTGAACATTCAGGAAACAGGGAACACCTAGTTAGGAAGGGGATAACAAACAATTTGTGCTTTAAGAAGATTATTGAGTTGCAGTTGTATAAAGCCTTTTATTCATAATGTCTTACTTCCTGGGAAGAATGTATCCAATACTTGCTCCTTCCGAATCTGATTTATATATTGATCTTTATACTCCACAATCACTTAAGTACTGCAGTGCAACAGTAGGATTGTTCAAAACTGACCTGCAATGTCTCTATCTGTGAGTGCCCTGAACAAGGAGTAGCTAGTACTTGGGACTCACCCACTTATCCTAGTAGGAGGGGTTACACTGAACTCAGTTTCCCACAGAATCAGCTTTCAGATGATTGGAAGCTGAAATACTCCTCAGAATACTCATGTAAAAACTGATGTCTCAGAATACTCTGATAAAAACTGTCATATATTCCAGAAAGGCAGGGAAGAAGGCTGTGGGAGTATTGAGAAAGGCTGCTTGAAGAAGGTAATGTCTGATCCTGGTCATATAAGCATGAGTATAAGAATGGGATGGGTCACTTTAGACAGAGATGGCATTTTCAGCAAAGTCATGGAGACAATAAGGATTGTGACAATTTGATATTATTTGGCAGTAAGTTATAGATGGAGGATATCACTGAGCCATTGAAATTAAACTTAATGCATATTAATATTGACTTAATATAATAATTTGAAATCTATTCCTCGGGACATAATTCCTCCTAGTAGCTTTAGATACATCTCCAAGTAACAGATAAATTTTTCACATTCATGAAAATTGATCATTTTAGTTCTTTATGTATTTTCATATTTTCATTCAAGTATTTGTTGAATCCCTATTATGCTTTTTAGTAGGTAAACTAAAAGATTAATCAGATTTTATACTTGTCCTCAAGGGGCTCAAGATCTATTTGAATAAAACAGAGCTTTTATAAATAAATATTTTATCACAATAATTAAATCAAGGAGGGCATGAAAAGGTATTACGGATGCTGAAATCATTACAGAAAACAAGAGAGGAAAAAAAAAATGAATATCCATGTGGAAGATTGTCAGAAAGGACTTCCCAGAGGAGGTGACTACTTAGCCAGGTCTAGGAAGGTGAGTAGGGATTTCAAAGACAGATCATAGAAAAGAATATCATTCTAGATAAAGAGAATAATTTTAGACATATCTGGAAGATGTTATTTTTAACAATTGCAATTTTCCAGATTCAACATATAATCTCATTTCTTTCTTTCTTTCTTTCTTGTTTGTTTTTTTTACTGTAGCGTGATGTTAAAATATAGGGCACACTGAGGTCAGACATGAAGAAAGGATGTGGTGAGAAATGTGGGCCCATGATTTGAATCCTAGCCTCACTAAGACTCAGTTTCCTTAGCTGTAAAATGATGATAATAATGTCACCTACTTTGTTGTTGTGAAGATTAAAAGAGATGCTATCAAGTAGCAATCATGGTGCTCAATTTGTGTTAGATCTTTTTAGTGTACCTAGCCTGCACATTCGTGCTTTGTCTCAGCTTCAAAGCAGCCACGGACTTGGTAGGCTTTTCTTTGTTATCATTTCTACTAAGCCATGGATGTAACTTTTAGGTGGGGATAAAGAGCTCTATGGACAGTGTTCTGCATTGAGTCAATAGAAAGCTCATTCTAGAGGACATTGTCCAGTTAATCAAAACTTGTTCCAATTGTTCAGTCAGTTCCTCATCAGACTTATCCTTCTAGCTTCTGTCTACGTATTTCTTTTCCTCTTCTACAGGGTGGTCAGAAGAGTCTACTTCAAGGGTCTTGCTGATGTATAGTTACCTTATAGCCCAAACTCCCTCTACTTTATCAGTTGTAAAGAAGTAATACGTTAGGTCTTGGGAAGAGAACACTCCCATCTTTGTAAGTCACGGCATTCATCTTTTTTCTCTAATTCCCGTATTTCTAGCTGAAAGTCCCAAAGTGTTAGTGTCTACAAATCAATTTTTTTTTTCAAAATATGAGAAACATCAAAATGTGGGGACCCATTTCAGGAGAGAAATGAAACATATCTATTATCTGTGTTTATTAAGTTTATTAAGCCAAGTCACATTTTATTATTATCCTTATGTCATCTAATATTTTCTAGCTCAAACTATTTTGTTTTCTGATACAAAATTCTGATTATAATATTTTGGAGAGGTACTATTTCTATCTATAATGCAAAAGTAATTTTTGTTCGTATTTATGGCTCATAATAAAACAGAAATATAAAACATTATCCCACAGAAGTTTAAATAAGTAATATTTAATAAACAAAAATACTTTGCCTGTTCAACTAATTTATTTTTCTCTTCTCCACATAAAATTCAATGAAGACCACACACACACATATATATATATATGTACACATAAGATGAATTGACTTTGTTCTTTTATCTTTTCTGCACAAAAATCATCAAGATTGCATTAGCATTTCATACAATAGGATTTGGCACTTGAGACTCACAGAAAGAAGTGTAGATGAATTATTCACATCTGAAAGAAAAGTCAATTGGGGAAATAAACATTAAAATGATTTGCAATCTGCAGTTATTCAAGAGAAGCAGAATCATCAAGTGTAAGAGAAAGTTGAGAGCACCAGGAAATAAATGGCTCGATTTATTTAAGGGATGCTTTTGCAGCACCCAAATTTTGAGAAAAGGCCTGGATCGATCAAAAATTCCCATTAATGTCATTCATATCTAAGATGCTGAAATCACATATTTTATTACCATTTGACTGTTATTATTGAGTCATATTTTCCCGGGGGCTAAAATCATTCTCTAATTAAAATTCAGAAAAAAATTTTAAAGTTAAATTAACTTTGGGACAACTAAGATATGATTTAATAAATTATCTTCTTGGTATCCTAAATGGCAGGGAACTCAATGTCATGAAAGTCAGAACTGGGTCCAAAATTGCCCAGTGAATTTCCTGTGAGTGATAAGAACATGACTTTAAATGTACACAACATAACCTTCCTTCTCAGAAGGAAGTGAAACAGTCAAGTACAGCAAAAAGCACATTGCTGTATAAAAACAACAGGTCTGTTCTGTAGTTCTGGCTATACATGAAGTGCCTAGAACTTTGTCTGGAACAATGCAGACGCACCATCAATATTAGTCTCCTTTTTTCTACCACTTACTAAACTCTGTAGTAGCTCAGTATCACAAATAGGATTAAATTTTCCCTTAGTGTTCCCAGTCCACAGGAATTAAAATATATAAACATATTATGACATGGTGAATAAAGCTGTTTACCAAATTGGCTATCAGAATAAAATGGCTTACATATAAAGTACTGTTTAAACTATGAGAGGATGTGTACATGACAGCTATTGTTTCACGATGGTGCTGAGGACAAAGTGATAATTGCATAATTAGAGTGACTACTAAACTTTTCAAGGCTCATATATGTTGAGAGTATTATGAAAAAAGTTGTATAAGTAAAAGGCAAAATGCAGGGCAGTAGGAAGGGAAGGGGAAAGGGAGGAACTCCAGGGAGAAAAACATTCACCAATTCACTTAAAAGAAAGAAAATAAATCCTTTCAGGAAAGGAAGCCATTAGGAGAAAGCAGGCCCTAAAGACTGGCAGCAAAGATAAAGTTTGGTATAAACACATACAGTCGTACACTTGCACTTGCTAAATATTAGGGCCTTTTCATTTTTCATTTTGCAATTTGCAGACAAGTACTCTCAATTACATTTTCTTATCTGGATGTTCCAACAAATCTGAAAACTAAAGTGAAAGAATGTCCTCATTTTACAGATGAGGAAGAAATCCGAGAATGAGGATAGTAAGTGCTTTTCTGAAGTGTGCATAGTTAGTAAGTGGTGGAGCCTAGAAGCAAACTCAGCCTTCAGGCTCAACCTGCACTTGGCTGTTCATGATACCGTGTTCCCAAATTGCACAGGAGGAAAGTACATAAAGAGTAAAAGAGATCATTGTACCAGACACAGAGGACATAAAAGTAGGCTTGGTCTTCTCCTAAACTGTAAAGGAAAATTGATATTCTATTGAAAACTTCCATTTGCAGAGAATGGCCACAGTTTTTTAGTTTGTACAGAATGTAACCACTGATATGTTGTTTATAAATTCTAGCGTAGTATAAGCATATTATTCTCAAGGTATCACTTTTGGTTTCAACTTTTAATTAACAAAATTTAATTAGTTCTGGTAGAAACACATGGGGTCATTAATTACAAGATTAGTGTCCAGGAAAGGGGAGGGTGTACATAGCCTGTTTTAATTTCTACTGAAGTCAGTCAAAGTGATCAACTACAGGTATATATGTATTTGTACATATTATTGTCTTTTGAAGAGCCAGTCAGTAATTTGGGAAGGAATTAACTGAGTACAGTAACTGAGTGTAGTATTGCTCTTGTTTGCATTCTCATTAATTTCTCTAGACGTTTCTTTTTTTTTTTTTTTATCAGATTTCATCTTCACTGCAGGAAAATAGAGGTTTGAGGAATTAGAAATAAAGAATTGCATAATTACTGGAAAGATAAAGCTGGGTGGTAGCATCGCATCTGTATTCAAATTCAGAGTCAATATCCTACCAGATGTGTCAGTTGGGCATGTCATTTAACTTCCCAGAAACCTTATTTTTTCATCTTTGAAATGAGAATAATAATATAGAGGATTATTTTGACAATTTAAGATAATAGGTAAAGCAAATAACATGGTATTAGCAATTGTTTTTCTCCTCCTCATCACTATTATCTTCATTATACTTGTATATAAATGAGATCAATATTCTTGTTATAATTTAAAATATATTACCTAGATTACTTATAAAGTATTTTTTAAAATCTTAATAGAACTTTTAAATTTTTTAATGGTAGTTTTTCTTGAATCCGGCATATAAAGAGAGCTATATATAAAGACTTTGCATTGCATTGTCTTTATTTTCTAAAATCAAGGTTGATGTTAAAAGGTATTTTTATCACAAATTCTAATTTATTTAAAGAATTATAAAAAAAATCTGTAAAATATAATTTTGCTTCAAAAGATAGCTAATGTAGGACATATAAGAAATTATAGAGCAATTGCTGAGTGTTTACTATATGCCAGGCATTCTTTATAATATCCCATGAAACAGGTATTATTCTTCCTTAGCCGATGAGAATCCCAAATGTCATAGACTTTAGTTATGCGTACAGCAAATAGCAGAGCTAGGATTAGTACCCAGTCATATTCCAATACTCAGGCCCATTTTCTATATTATCTTGTTTCCTTGAAAAAGTATCCCTCTCCACAGGAGCAATGAAAGAGGAAGCAATACTCATTGATGTGTTGTTATATAGCAGGCTCGAAAGAAGGTACTTTAAGCCAAGATCCTGTTTTAAATTATATTAAATATAGCTTGGAAAACTAAGACCCTTTTAGGTTAATTTGACAATAACTACATTTAAAAAAAGGAAAAGGCAGATGGTTACAACTTTGACTTGTATCAGGTTACGACTTTGCCATTCCCTATGATGGAGTGTCATAACATTCATTGGTGCATTAAAGAGATAAGACCCATTCTTGACAAAACAATGGTCAGCATTGCCTAAATAGCTAGCAATGTACTGTTTTGGTTCATTTTGGTATAGGAGAAAACTTTGATTTTTCCAACATCAAGAAAATTTTGATGGCCAATGGATAAAATGTGTAGACAATGGTAACTATGATGACATAGTCTATATAATTCTGTAAATTCTATAAAATATTTTATTGGGTATTAGTGCAGTACGTATTTCTGGTATTGGTGGCAGACACATTGTGCCATTGTCCATAGTTCCACTAGACCATGAGCCTCCTGAAAACAGCTACTGTATTTGGTCCATGTTTGTATCCTCTCTGTGACTGCCAATGGATAGGGATTCATAACATTTGGTATGGAATGGGTGGAAATAATGGAGCTTTTTTGGCAAGAAAAAAATTTGACATAAATAAAAAGGATTTGTATTAAAACTTAGGTTTGACTCCTATCACTGCTACCAAGGGTTTGTCACTTATTTCCTTGAATTTTTCTCTGGTTCTTTGTCAGTCTCTCCAGCTAAAAGCCTTGGAAAATAATTTTCTTGTTATGTTGTTGTGAGGACTAAGGAATATATAGATATACATAAACACATACAACCATATAACATTTAAGTATTAATATACATATAAAAGAGCCAATACTTAACGCAGTGCTAGACATAAAGTGCTTAATAAATATTTAACAAATAAATGAATAAAGGATTAAAGATGAATCAAAATATTTTAAAAACTTAGGAAACTGAAAGATCTTGGAAATAAGTGTAAAGGAATTATAGTTCTGAAAGGTATATGAGGAGCAGATATGAAAATAAGATACTATAACTACTGGGAAAAAAATTCTAAATTTTTTATGGAAAAGTAAAATTAATGAATTCAGAAGTTTGCCCCTTAATTAACAATATTGTCTCTTCAGTTTGGTCAAGTGCAGACAAAAATTACTTTGAAAACACTGATTCACTTGTATGTGACAAAAACCAGAGAAGCCATGTCTGATGAGTCAGTAAAACCGCAAGACATTAGCAAGGGAAAGGAGGGATGTTGCAGATAGGGTGTTTTATCTTGTCCAACATCTTTTCCATTGTTGTGACAACACAGCCTCTGCTTCCATATTGCTTGGATGAAGCAGAGCCAGACCTTTGGCCAATCATATAAATCATTTCCCAAGGTATTTCTTTTAGATTGTTCCTGGGATATCATGTGTCAGGGGAGCAGGAAATAAAGGAAATCTTTGGGTTTGCTAGCTGTGAAGAATATGTAACCCTGAGGTTAGGCCTGGGTCCATTTACCTGAGCCTACATGACAGCGAAGCCAATCCAGAGTAAAGAAGAGACAAAAGGGAGAAAGTTCAAGAGCCCAGGTGACATCATGTGAACCCTGACCTAGGTGTGTCTTTTACAGTAGCTAATGGGTTCGCATTTATTCTTATTTTGGATTAGGTTTCTGTCTAACTAAAACCAATACTTATAGGGTGTTGCTTGTTGATCGTATTGCATATTTAACTAAGTGAGGTTCTGTAACTTCATAAAAAGGGGTGATGTGAATACAGATAGGAGACACTGGTATACAGTAAGGCCGGAGCTAGGCAGATTTACATGTTAAAAATGTTGGTCTATATCCGAGAGGAAGTGAAGAGTCATAGTGGGGTTTTATGAAGCACAACCTGGTCAGATTAAATGTTTTTATTATATTCTACCACTGAAAAATTCCTATGGAAAGCAGGAATATTTTTGGATACTTTTATACAATTAATCCTGCATTTGTGTTCTAATGCATCTGTTCCCCAACTGAAGGCTCATATTCCCCGTGTGATAATAACCAGGTTGAGAGTGATCCTTGGAAAGATAGCACTGATTTAAAAAAATATATGTAAATGATAAAAATTTCTTTTGCCTGTAAAGTTTATAACCTCTCAATTGTGTGAAAAGTTCTATATAAATTGCAACAAGCTGTAGAATGGAGGAAACTCCTATGAATTCCTCCAAAAAGCTCAACTTGGACACTTTCAGGGGTGAGAATGAGTTGTCTTTATGCCCCATGGCCATTCTCAACTGTTCTAGAAAACACAAAGCCATTATGGCTATGAAATCTTTTGCTGGTCTAGCATAGCCAGCTGCAAACTATAAACCAGAGATATTAAGATACAAGAGCACCATGGCCTAGGAATAATCATATCTAAAGTTAGTTAAGCACTTTTAATGTGCCAGGCATTACTCTAAGTGATTTATATGTATAACTCATTGAATCATTACAAAAACTTATAAGATAGGGACCATTGTTATTATCTATTTTACAGATGAGGAAATTGAGACAAGAATATGTAAATGATTTGCCTAAGGTCACTAGATTGAACTCAGGCAATCTGGCTCTAGAGTCTGAGCTCTATTCACCCGATCTTACTGTCTCTATAGCTCTCATCAGCTGGGAAAGATAATATGAGCCATTCCCATAACATTTCTGGGCAATGAACAAGGAAGACCTATGACTATCTCAGGAAGAACTTCATGCCTGCCTGGAATCCTCTAACCAGGGACTATAAAATCACAGCTTAAAAATGAGAAGCCCTATGTACAATATAACTTGAATTAGTTCCTTTTAATATGTGTGTGCATTTCATTTCAGTTAATTCTCACCAGAAAATGAAGCAGCTATTACTACTATAGATGAGGTCCTTTAAATCTTCTGAAAATATTTTGAGTTAGATTTTATCTCCTGCCTGTCTCTGACCTGAATAGGTTTATTATAGTGTAAAACACGCATTAACGTGCATATCTTTCCCCTCATTAGAGGGATTAAAAGCAGTGGAAAATGCATTATGTTTGAGCAAGAAGAGAGAGAGTGAGAGTGATTGGGTCACTTGAATTATATAGGGTCTGACAGCTCTCTTTATAGCAATTTCATTTCCAGTATTGAAAGAACAGGGGAAATGCCATGGTGAATAAGACTTCTTGCAATTTTCATCTTTACTTATGTAATTGCTTCTCCCAGAAGAATAAAGATTGTTCCTGGCTTGTATGTGTGTGTGATTCCTTTTTCTTTCTAGTAATTTCCACATCACATTGTTTTACATCATCTGAAAGGTATTAGTTTACAGCCATAAGCAGTTGTACAAAAACACTAAAAATTTTAGGGAGGAAAAACAAAAAACAAACAAAGGCTTAAGAAAAAACTAATTCTAATATTCATACTATTTTCTTAAAATATGCAATTTCTAGTTTTGTTTTAACTTCTTGTTTTCATATTTGTAAATTATACTTTGTAAGCTACTCTTCTTTTTAAAAAAAGGAAACTAATTTAAGAACTAACATTGATTAAATACTTTATATTTGTAAAAGTAGCCTCACAAATACCATTTTCCTGCTTTTCTCAAATAACCTTAGAAATTAGATAGTAGTGTTCCCATTTTATGGAAGGGTATGAGATTTGGAAAAGATCTGGCCACTTATATAGCCACATGGTGATTAAATGATAAAACCTAAATTCCTTCATCTACCCAAAGCAACCCTATAAGAAAATTAATACCACTATGATCACATAACAGATGCACTAGAAGGTTAAATTTCTCTAAGGCCAATTACATGGAATACTTACACTATTATTGTAATGTTAGTAAATATGGTACAGGTGTGTCTCAATTTTTCCCTTCATAAATTAATTGCAGTGAAATATTTGTGCAGATAGATTCCATAATTTATGTTGTGTTTTAGAGATTTTTTTTTTTTTTTCCTTGCAGTTTCTCATCATTTGGTACTTAGCCTGTAAAACAGGTTGATTTCATGACACTCTGTTCTCCCGGGCTAGTTGTTTGTTTTATCTCTAAACAGACTCTCAATTACATTTTTATTATTTTTGTTGTAAAGAAAAATATAATCCTGGCAGATAAATTAGCAAGTTTTCGAGTACATAGATAAATGCTGTTTTCTGCTCTAGCGGGTAAAGTGAAGTAAGAGGATGGAGTCTCTACCGAACACTATTTGGGGTACCTCACAATCTGTAATTGCAATGCTTGGCCACACCCTTAGTTAACCAAAAGGAAGGTTTTGATTATTTAGTGGTAGAGTCTGGAGATAATTTGATTTCATTACACAAGAATGTGGGATAAATTGTCTTTCTTCCTAAGGTATGAGGATCAACGAACATGGAAAGAATAGAGAGGAGAGAGTTGGAGTGTCAGAAGTAGGGGAGGGAGACCAATTGACTAAATATGAAGACTCAAGATATCGGCGATATTGGTCTGAGCTGAGAAAATAGTTAAGAAATACAGACCAGGAAAAATCTTTTGGGAGAAGCAAGTGCATAACTACAGATGGAAGTTGCAGAAAAAGTCTCTCTCCTCTCTCTCTCTCTCTCTCTCTCAAGTTTCATGCGTTTGTTTGTTTTAAAGACAGGAATAGAGCTATCTCATATTCAAAGTTAAGGTTTTTTGTTAAGAATGAGAATCCTTGATCTTCCCCAAATCCAGTCAAATCTATTTCATACTAGGATGCCTGGCATCAGGATGCTCTGAGGAAATAAATCAAAAGGTCTGTGTTTGCAATCTGTACTCATGTGGTGGAGAACAGAGTCAGCCCATTTAGAATAGTCAGGACATCTCTACTCTAAAAGTATCTCTACAGAACACAAGTACAGAGCCAGGACTGAAGATAAAATCGGAAGTTTCCAAGTGATTGCAAGGATTTCAATTCCCATGAATTTGGTTTTCTTAATGTGAGATCAATGAAAATTTGCTATAAATAAAATAAATTGATCAGTAAAATCACTTCTTTTCTAACTTTTCTTTGTCCTTTGTGAATCAAAACCTGGTCATCTAACGATTTGTCAGCAGAATCTTCAGCTTGTCAATTTCTTAGTCCTTCTGTCACGCTGTCCTGAAACCACCTGAATACGAAGCAATCATCTCTCTCTTCCTTTCTCCTGACAACATAAATTATTTGCAGTGTCATCAACACTTGCTTAAGTTTTGCCTGTTTCTCAACACCTCCCTTTTTCATTCCCTGTGGCTTCTCACAAGACTGTGGAGTTTGCCATTTAGTGGAAGGGGTAATAAAAGAGGTTAGGGAAGTAATCATACAAACAAAATAAGTGAGAAAATTGGAAGCACAGGGTGACATCCAAAATGCTGAGGATATGACTCAGAATTCTATAACCTGCCCAAAAGTAGTGTAAAGGAAATGAAGATGTTTTCCTGCATACACAGTTGACTTTAGCATCCATATTAATTAACTAAAAAGAGTTGCTAAAGAATATACTCCTTTTAATATTTTTTAATTTTATTTTTTAATTTTAATTTATCAATATACAATGTAGTTTATTTTTGTGTCCTTTATCTATTCCTCCTTTTCCTCCCTCTCTCTTTCCCCTACCCCCATCAACATCAGATCTGTTCACTTAACAAGTTCAAAGAATTGTGATTGTTGTGTTTTCTTTTTTTTCCTCCTGTTTGTTTGTTTGTATATTTATTTTTATTAGCTCCCATACTTTGACAACAAGCAGAAAATCCAGAAATAAGTTGTGGAGAAAAAATGGCAAGCATAGAAGTAGATAGTATGCTGGTTAAGTCAACTATTGGCTGCATGAAAAGGTAATCATGTTTGTTTTTAATGGGAAAAATGAAAAGTGAGACTTTATATCACAGTAATGATAGTAGAAGACAGTGTGTTATATGTGTAATTAAAACATGCAAAACCTCCTATATCCAATAGTGTGGTTAGAAACTGACTTGTGTTGAATTTGTTATTAAAGTTTATAAGTCAATTTACATCTTCAAAATTTAAGAGACAGAACAAAAATTAAATTGAAAGAAAAGATAATGAATGCAAAGATAAGAAAGGAGAGAGAGTTGGAGGGGCAGGGAAGGCACATACAAAGAAATCGAGTAAAAAAAAATCCAAATGTATAAGTTATCAAGACATATATAAATGAATTAATTTAAGAGAGAGTATTAGGAATATATATTTATAATCTAGCTTTATTGTGTTTATAGTATATACATTCAAATATAAGTAGAAACAGAGACAGAGATAGAAAAAAGAGAGAGAAAGATTAAAAATAAAGAAATACTGAAATATGTATCAACGTGTTGCTAATCAAAAAATGACATCTGGTGTCTGGTTTTGAAATATTAATGTCAGGAAAATAAAATTTAAGACAAAAATCAACCAAAGTAAAACACACAAAAAATAATGACTTTAGCATGGAGGAATCTAAATTGAGAATAAATAGTGGTAAATAATCAGATAACTTTTTAGAATAACAAATGCATAATTATAGTGGTTTAAGATGTTTAAAATAATACTCTATGAAGTAAGCCATGCCAGACAACTTAGCACACTTCAAAGAATCAATGTAATATAGAGTTCTGTGACTCTAAAACAATTGTAAATTAAAAACAAAAATGTAGTATTAAAAAAATAAAAACATCTTTCAGGAAAAAGGTCATTCTTAAGTAATTCATGGCAGAAAAGACACATTTGAATAAAAATATTATCATTGAATAGTAATTGAATAAAATTACTACATATCAGAACATTGGAAACACAACTAAATTAGGATAGTACTGAAAATAAATGAAATAAGCATAGGAAAAAAGAAATAAAAAGTATCCAAATCAGAAAGTAAGAAGTAAAATTATATACATATGACATGTTCTTACATGCAGAAAATCCTGAAAACTCCCAAAGAAAAATTGTTAGAACTATTAAAAGAATTCAGCAAAGTTTCAGAAATATAAAATCCACATACAAAAATCAGTTGTGTTTTCACACATTAACAATGCAGTATCCAAAAAAGGAAATTAATAAAACAATCTCATTTACAATAATTTCAAAAAAAAGTAAAATACTTAGCAATAAACTTAACTATGGAAACTGCAAAACACTGGTGAAAGAAATAAAAGAAGACACAAATAAATGGAGAGACCTCCCATGTTCACAGACTGGAAGACTTAATATGGTTAAAATGTCGTACTAGAAGAGATCTACGTATTCAGTGCAATCACTATCAAAATCCTAAAGACATTTTTTACAGAAATAGAAAAAAAAAAAATCCCAAAATTTCTAAGCAACTACAGAGAATACCAAATAGACAAAACTGTGTTGAAAAAGAAGAACAAAACTGGAAGCATCACACTCCTGATTTCAAAGCTATAGTGACCAAGGCAGTATCGTACTGGTAATAAACACTGACATATAGATCAAGGGAATGGAACAGAGAGACCAGAAATAATCCCATGCAAATACTGTCAGCTGATCTTTGTCAAGGTTGCCAAGAATACACAATATGGAAAGGATAGTCTTCTTATCAAATGATGTTGGGAAAACTAGATATAACATACAAAGGAATGAAATTGATTCTTTATCTTATACCATACACAAACATTGACTCAAAATGGGTGACATACTTAAACTCAAGACATGAAACTGTAAAACTTCTAGAAGAAAACAGGGGAAGATCTTTATGAAATTGGTCTTGGCAATGATTTCTTGGATATGACACTGAAGGCATAGGAAGCAAAAGCAAAAATAGATAAGTAGGACTAATTAAAACAAATAGTTCCTGCACAACAAAGGAAACAACAGAGTGAAAAGGCAACCTACAGAATGAGAGAAAATATCTGCAAGCCATATATTTGATGAGGAGGTGATATCCAAAATATATCAAGGAACTTCCTTATCTCAATAGCAATAAAAGCAAATAGCCCAATTAAAAAATGGAAAAAGGATGTGAATAGACATTTCTCCGAAGAAGACATACAAACAGCCCGCAGCCATATGAAAAGATGTTCAACATCATTAATCATCAGGAAATGCAAATCAAAATTACAGTGAGATACTACCTCACAACTGTAAAGATATCTATCTATTACCCTGTCCCCCAAAGGTAAATGTTGGCAAGGATGTGAAGAAATTGGAATCCTTGTATACTGTTGGTGGGAATGTAAAATGGTGCAGCCACTGTGGAAAACAGTATGAACTTCCTCAAAAACATGTGATCCAGCATTCCAACTTCTGGGTATTTATCCAAAAGAATTGCAATCAGGATCTCAAAGAGATATTTGCACTCCCATGTTCGTTGCAGCATTATTCACAATAGCCAAGATAAGAACACAACCTAAATATCCATCAAGGGATGAATGGATAAAGAAAATGTGGTATATTTACACAATGAAATATTATTCAGCCTTAGAGAAGAAGAAAGTTTTGCTACATGCAATAATATTGCAAATATGACAAAAACTTGAGTACATTATGCCAAGTAAAATAAGTCAGCACTAGAGGAAAATACTGCATGATTTCTCTTATATGAGGTATCTAAAATAGTTACACTGAAGCAGAAAGTAGAATGGTGGTTACCAGTGGGGAGAAATGAGTCGCTGCTCTTTAAGGAGTGTAAAGTTTCAGTTACGCAGGATGATTAAGTTCTAGAGATCTGTTCTATAGTATTGTGCCTATAGTTAACAATACTGTACTTTACTATTAAACCTTTGTTAAGTGTTCTTATTTTGTTAAAAAAAAAAAAAAAAAAAAAAAAAAAGGGCTGAGTGGTCACAGGGGCAACCCCAGCCCAAGTTTTAGGTCCTCACCATAAAGCTTATGAGCAGGTGGGCTGGTGGCAAAGCACAAAGGGCCTCAGTCCATGCAGCATTTACCTACTTTGGAAAAGACTGCAGGGCCTCAGATGAAGGGACCTAGAGCTTACTCGGGGCTGCTTTCCTGCCACAGAACCACATGTCACATATGAATCAGCACTTTAAGAATTTCCTGTTCAAATTTACTGTGAAATTTGCACAGACAAAGGGTGTTTGGTTTGGTGCATGAACCCATGGTCAGGCCCAGAGCGGGGCACTCACAGCTCCTTGTGCTGAGATACTGATTAGGGAACAAAAATCCCAATATTGCCTATTTTTATTATTAAGTTTAACCATTAATGAAGGTGGTGCAGGTGGGTGCTGGGGGTGATTTGTTGAACTGAAAGAAGACTTTTGGGAAACTAAATCTGGTTAGATCTTTGGGAATCCTTGTGAATTAGAATCCTCGTGAATCTTTGGGAATCTATGAAGCTCCTATACCAGGAGCTTCATGTCTGGCTGAGGAGGAAATTGGGATTCAGGTTAAAATATGGAGATTCTGTGGGTTTCTCTGCCCTCTGGGGAGACAGAGAACCTAGACGGAGGAGCTATTCTGCTGGACATGCCCAACACCCTCTGGGGCTGAGCACCCTGCTATGCCCCACAGCTGGAGACCGGTGGCTGAGAAAGGATGAGGTGTGACAGGTTGTTTACAGACAGTCACATTCTGGCTTCCAAGTGATCCCAGATGCTGACCCCTCAGCCCATAAGGGGCTCCTTTCCGAATGGAGGAGTTGGGTTGGGTTAAAAGGCAGGGCAGCCATCAGCCCGGACATGCTCATGAGGCTCAAAAAGAGGCTGTGACAGATTCAACGTGCCCCTAAATCACTAGGCTTCTTTTACATGTTGGTAAAAAGTGCAGGGATTCCCAGGGTGAGTTCCTATCAAGGGGCCAATTCCCTATAGAGGGATTCTCGATGTTTTGGTGTTCAGGAAAAGAACTTCACAGACACACATCAGGCTCAGAGGAATCGTCCTGGGTAATATGGACAATTCAGAAGCATAGAAGGATGAGAAGGAGTTGAAAATCCAGTTTTCTGGAAGTCGAGACTGGCTTTGAAAAGAGGAGGCATGTGTTTGCCGTGAATTGCAGTGGCATTTAGAAGAAAGGGTCTGGTTAGTTTGGGAGCTGTAGACCACCCTGCGGTCTGTGCTGGGATGGCAGGGGCCACACAGGATACAGGATGTGGGGGCAATGAAAGATGCATGTGCTAAGGCGGGTGCCCCATGGATTCCTGTGGGACGGAGTGGCCCTGGTCTCCTTGAACAGAATACTTAATGATCGGGGCTCTTCTTGTTAAGAGAAGTCAAATTAATATGAGATATAAGAACTGCTTCTCCCATTTCTCCACCTCTCTCTTTATTAAAGTTGCTCCAAGTTTTTCAAAAGCAAATTGTTGGGCAATAGATGTCTCTGAACAAATAAAGAAAAAAAAAGTTAGTGATATAAATCTTAATAATTAAAATATAATATATACAGAAATATAAAAGAAAATAATGTAATATAAAATTAAGAATAAAAAAAAGTTAACAAAAGCTAATATTTCTTATTTCTATTAAAAGGTAGACCAGTTTGTAAAAAAAGTAAGAAAAGGGAATAATAATATCAATTAAAAGGCACATATTTATGTATTAGGTATCAACATTTTATTTTTAAAAGGGATTTTTAAATTTCTGTGATTTTTAAAAATAAATTTAGAAACAGAAACCTCTACCTGCCTGATTTTGTGATGCTAGTAAAACTTCATATCTAAAGCAGACCATAAGTACACCGGAAATGACATTTACTTTTGTAGGAAAAAATGAGGGTATTTAATATTAAATTCATCAAAGATTTGTAAGGCCTTTATGAAAATAATTATAAAATATTATAAAGCATGCCAGTGATTTATAAGTCAATATCATAAACATACCAACTCTTCCTGTATAGTCTACAAATTCAATACAATTCTAAGTACAATTTCCCATGGAATTTCTCATAGAATTTCATAAACTGATCATGAAATTTACACTAAAGAGTAAAGGGGAAGGGATAGCCAGGACAATTTTGATAGAACTTTTAAGATGAGAGAAATGTACTAACATGCTAATGTAGCATAAATCTAGAATAATTACAAGAATATAGAATTGGCACAGGGATTTAAAAAGATGTATAAAATATAATTGTAGTTTTGTGAAAATTTAAGTAATCAGAAAAAACTGATAACCTGATTACAAGAATACAAATTTTACAAACAATTTGTTGAGTAAGGTAAGAATCTATAAAAATCGAGGATTTGCATATTGAATGGATCAAAAATTCCAGTTCTCTGTGTAGAGCCTAAAGATGTTCTGGAAATTGTGCACAAGGGGACACCCAGAGACCTATCAGTTTTAAATAATATGAGCAAACTGCATTCTTCCAAAACATCCATCCATCAGCAGTAGAATGAATATCTTGTGTATTATTAATAAATACTGCATAGCATTTATAATAATTTATCTAGTCATTAATATAAATGCTGAAAGCTTAATGTAAAGCAAAAAAAAAAAATCAAGTTACAAAAAAATCATAGGCAGTATTACCATTTATGTTTAAAGAAATAAAAATAACCCCATACCTTTTTATGAGACTATACATTAGAGCTTGAAATATGAAAACATGGGAGAGAAGAATAAACACAAACTTCAAGAACATTACTGCCTTTGAGGACAGAGAAGTGTAAATGATGTCAAAGACGACACTCAGGAAGCTCCATCTGCAATCATTTATTTCTAGTTTTAAAGGCATCTAAAAGTGATGTGGACAATATTTACATTTTTCAGTCTGGGACACAATTTTATTCTCCAACTGTTGGAAATACTTCATTATAAAAAAGCAAATATATGTTCACAAATTATTTCATTCATTCATGTGTCCATTTATTTAGTTAGTTTACAATTCTACACTTTGCACCAGGCACAAGTGATGAGTAAGGGACAGTTTCTCCCCTCTAAAAAAAGTCTCCTGTAGGTAATTCACAGCACCATGATATTGCAAGTTCACATTCGAGCTCAAAACAAATATTTGAAGTATGTGGTTACCAGAGGTAATTTAGGAAGTAAGGGAGATGTATTAGTCATGACTCTCCAGAGAAACAGAACCAATAGGACCAAACAGAACATATATATATATGAGAAGGGATTTATTAGGGGAATTGACTCACAATATTGTGAAGGCTGAAGGATCCTACGATAGGCCATCTGCAAACCGGAAGTTGGTAGCCTGGTTCGTCCAAGTCTGGAAGCTTCAGCACCAGTAAAGCCGATAGGTATAATTCTCAGTCTGAGGCCAAACACCTGAGAGCCAGGGGTGCAAGTCCTGGTACCTAAAGCCTAACAGTTTCAAGTTTGGATGTACATAGGCAGGAGAGAAGAGGGTATCCCAGCTCTAGCAGGTAGAGAGAGAGATTCATTTTTTCCTTCATTTCTCTCCAGGCCTCCAGCAGATTGGACCATGCCCACCCATACTAGGGCAGATCTTTCCCATCTAGTCCACACAGGCCCACGTGCTAACCTTCTCTGGAAACACCCTCATAGGCACACCCAAAAAGATTGCTTTACCTGATTTCTAGGTTTTTTAAAAAATTTTTATTTCAATCAAGTTGACACCTAAAATTAAGCATCACAGAAGGTGATCCTGGAGATGAGTTTTGATGCATTTTGACAAGTGGAGATGAGAGAAGAGCATTTGTATTTATGACGTGCTAGACCTCAAATCATCTAAACTGAAGGAACTTTTAATAAACAATGTTATTCTATGACTCTGGCCCCACTATACAGATGCACTATCTTGTCTTTTATTGCATTGCATGTGTCAGGTAGAATACTTGGCTGACAGAAAGCATTCAGTAAATATCCAATTAACTGAGTGCCAGCATTTTGAAGTGTTTCAGCACTAAGAAGCCAGAGTTAGAATATATACCCTATATAGGACCTCCAAAAAAGATTCTATAATTTTTATTACACTTTCTGAAGACATATTTATTGTGGTAAATACATTTAAAAATATTGAAATGTGTTAAATACATTTCCTGGCCAACCATCAAAAATAAATAAATAAATGCATTCACAATATTGTGTAACCATTACCATTATACCCAAAACTTTTTCATCTTCTCCAACATAAACATTGTTTATGATAACTCTCTCTTCTCCCACTCTCAGCCCCTGGTCACCTCTATTTTACTTTCTGTTTCTATGAATATGCCTATTCTAGGTATAGCATATAAGTGGAATCACACAATATTTATTCTTTTGTGTCTGGCTTATTTTCCCAGGCATGTTTTCAAGGTCCATCATGTTGAAGAGTATATCAAAATTCCATTCTTTTTTATGGCCAAATAGTATTTCCTTGTATCAACTAAATTTTTTTTTAATCTATTTATTTATTGATGGACTCTTGAGTTGTTTCCACCTTTTGTCTATTGTGAATAATGCTGCTATGAACATTGATGTGCAGGTGCCCATTCAAGCTTTACTTTTAATTCTTTTGGATTTGTACTTAGAAGTGGAATTTCTGGGTCATATGGTAGTTCTATGTTTAACTTTTTAAGGAACAATTAAGGTGTTTCTCACAGTGGCAGTGCCATTTTACATTCCCACCAGCAATGCCCAAGGATTACAATTTGTGCTCAAGGGTGAACCAAATGTCAAACCCTTTGTCACTTTCCTGGCTATTTCAAAAGATTATGAGTTTACACTTACACTGTCTTGCAAAAGTGTGTGGTACACAACAGTATTTCTCTTTTCATCTTAACTCATACAATTCAGATCTCTTAAAATATGAAGTCCCCAACCTTTTTCTCTGCTTCCAACCTGCACATTCCTAAAACCCTGATGCATTAAGAAATCAGAAGTGAATATACCTTGAACCCTACTTCTCTATTACAGTTATAGTTCCACTGGTGTATTTCAATCAACAACGTTAAAATGTTTTACAAAAACATCAGATTAAGTTCCACAAAATCCCCCAAAAGAAAAGGCATGATGTTTACTGAAATAATTTTTATTGAAATGAGACAAAGTTCAGGGCTTATGTCTACTAGACAAATACTTAAAGTGTTAGGAAAAAAAGTACCACCAAGCTAATAAGCAGAAAGTTATTAATATAAAATAATTTCATATATATTTAATGAACACCTCTGTGTGCTCTCTAGTAAGCTCAAACTCTGCTGTATAAAGATAAGACAAAGATAGGTCCCAGGGGAGCCTACAGTCTAACAAGAAAGTAAGGAACAGACAGAAAAACAGGATGAGGACACAAGGTGGGAAACTGATTCTGCCTGAAATGTAGACTAGAGAATACTTGATTACATTTTGAGTCTTGAGGCTAGAATACAAAAGACCTTATAAGCCATGCAAAGAATTCATAATTTATCAAGAAGACAATTAGAATTATAATGCCAACTGTTTTTATTAAGTCATATAGAAAATAAAACTTAAACTGTAATTGTTGCTCAGAATTGGATACATTGTCTGCAGCAAATTCAAGTCTTATTGGCTTATTCAGTCATATTCAATTGTGCTAAAATTTTGGATAAAGCCTTTTGTTATTGCTGCCTTCTAAAGCTGATTCATTTTTTTTTTCTAACAAGCACTCTTTCTTTATTGTTTTCACATAATCATTGATTTAAAGAACATTTATAGCATTTCAAAGAAGATTTAAGAATCTCCCAGAAGCTCTGTAATAAGAAAATTCTTCTTTTATTTTCACAGAAATTCACTTGTACACGTTGTTCTGTTGGTTCACTGTATGTGCTGAGCAAGATTTCAGAATAACATTTGGTGTTCTCTGGTTGAAATATGCACCCACAAAGCAGAACAAATGCAAAGTGCTGCCCTCTGTTGAAAAACGTCTAGTGCACAAATCAGTTCTTGAAAGGTAGGTTAACATATTACACCTGCACCAGTATGAGATGATTCAAAGAACTAAAAACATCGATAAGATTTGTGAAAACTAGTAGCTTTCTTAGATTTGAATACAAAAAAGTCAAAGGAAAATACAACAATTTAAATAGTTTAAAAAGATAATACAGTCTACATTGAATAAATAGCAAGCTGAAATAGAAAGGATAACAATGTGTATGAAAAGAGGTTTCTCCACATGTGACAGATAAATTGGTAATTCCTATAATTTTAAGCAGCTTATATAAAGCAACAAGATGCCAAAGGATAAATAGAAAAATATTGAAGATACTTAGCAAAGGAGGACATAGAAATTATAATATATGTGTGACAAAATGTTAACATTCCTTAGCAATTTTAGACTTGACATATACATCTAAAAATGTCTACACTCAATGCTGATGAAATAGTTATGAAACTATGCAATCTTTTGTGGCTGAACTTTATAAATTGGTATAAACCTATCATAACTCATTATAGCAATAAGCTATAAGAGCCTGTATTTCTACCCACAATATCCAATAACCCCATTCCTTGATATTTGATTTAAGGAAACAATTCAAGAGCTCTGGGTAAGAAGAAGATCATTTATCAAAATATGAAAATTAAATACATATATTCTTTTTTATTGATGATGCATATTCACAGGGTACAAAGCTGAAAGTCATCACCTGTGACCAAGATGTGATAATCAAAGCAATACTATTAGCATGTCCATTGCCACAAATTACAATTAAAATTTTGAGAATAATATATATTCCCCAAAAATGTTCTTTAATGTTATGGTGTACCAAAATGATGAAGTGGTTAAAGATGAAAAGTATTGTGGTAGGGTGAAAAATAACCTCCCAAAGATGTCCATATCCTAATCAGTGGAAACTATGAATATGTTATCTTACATGGCAAAAGGGATTTTGCATAAGTAAATAAGGTTACAGACCTTAAGATAGGAAGATCATTTGCCTTCTCTGGGTGGGCCCAATCTAATCACATGAGCATTTCAAGTCAGAGAACTTTGTTCAACTGAAGTGAGACAGACACAGCAGCAGAAGCACAGAAGCTATGCAGCAGATGAGGAAGTAAGAGAGATGTCCCGTGGGAGGAGGATTTCATATGGCATTGCTGGTTCTGAGATATAAATGGCTCCCTGCAAGGACCAGAGAGAAATCTCTGGGAACTAAGGATGTCCTTCTGCCACCCCCACTGGCCGTCAGCAAGGGTGTGCAGGACTCGGGTCTACACCACAAGGTACTAAATTCAGCCAACAATCTGAATGAATTTGGAAGCACGTTCTTCTGCGGCGTCTCCAGTGATGAAAACAGCCCTGTTATCACCTTGATTTCAACCCCAAGAGACCCTGGGCTGATGAACCAGCCAACCCTGGACTTCTGACATACAGAACTGTGAGATGATAAATTTGCATGGTTTAGAGGCCTAGATTTGTGATGATTTGTCATGAAAATAATAGAAAATTAACTTATGTATGAAAATGTTGTAGAAAATATGAAGTATCCCTGTGAATATGCTTACTGAAAGGGCAGAATACTAATACACACACATACACACACAAACACACACATGTATACACACACAAACAAAAACATAACAATCAAAACAATACACAAAGCTATAAAAGAACCATTATGTAACTAGATATAGAAAGGCAATTATAGAAAGAAGAAAAATGTGTTTCAGTTCTAGAACTAGGGTTATTTTAAATTTTTATTTACAATAACTAATTCATGTATTATGTTGCATTGTTTCTTCATTATAAGTTTAAATAGTAGTACAAAATACAGGCTGCTAGAAAGGAAGGAAAGAAGGGAGGGAAGGAGGGAAGAAGGAAGGAATGAAGGAAAGAAGGAAAGAAAAGACCATAACAATACGTTGAACTTTCAGAAGGAGAGAACAAAAAAGTAAGGATACTAGAGATGGCGGGTGGGAGGGAGGGGGTTTGGGAAGTGGGAGGTCAGGTAGAGGGCATAAAGAAATATCATGATTTGTACGAATGAAGATGCTAATAATAAATTTTAAAAAATAAAATAAAATAATACATATAATAAAAATACAAAAAGAAAGTCTTCTTTCCAAATGTTCCACGCATTCTAACGAGAATGTGTGTTATCTCTGTTCCCAAGACTATATGTCCTTCTGTGGAGGAGCGTGAAGCAGCTCCACGCAGGTATGGGTAAACTAACCTGTTTGTGTCCACCTTTCTAAATTTCCTGACTCTCCACAACTGCTGCCATGTGCTTCCCAATTAAAGTTTCGCCTCATTTCCAGGTTTATGACCAACTGCTTTCTGGTTCCACCCATTCAATGGATCATTTGAAACTGGTTTAGCCTTGAGGATAGACATTTTTAGATCTTAGGGCTCAACTCTAGTGATTAGACTTGTGATGTTCTCCTTGAGAAGTACTATTTCCCAAACCAGTTCAAAAAATAAACAAATAAACTAGTTCTTGTTTTTGTATGAACGCCCCAATATCTGAATTCCCATTCTCTCCCTTAATAGGTAGTTAGGCATGCAAACAAAGGTGCTGACCAATCATAGATAAGAAGAGTTTGATCGAGAGAGATTCTGCTATGGCACGTGTATGCACTGAGATTCTACAAGGCAAGGAAAGCAAGGAGTCCTGGAAGGGGACATGAGTTGAAGGACTAACATGAAGTAAAATAAAGAGAATAGAGAAATTAAATGAAGAAGCAGGTCTGAAATAAGTTAGGGAGGTACAGGTCCACAGCGATAATATCCACAGACACCAGATTTTGGAATCTTGTATTCATGGGCTTGTGGGCTCACTGTATGAGGTCAAGATAGTGTCAAGTTAAGCATTTGTCTCAATAACCTGCCAAGCACTCCAACTCCTCCAGTTTTGTGGCCAAGTCATTTGAGCCATGCCAGATGAAAGTTCTGATCTCAATTGTTGGTCTCATGGCCAAACATTGTTGAGATCTCTTGTGTACGGTCTATACTCCTGTGCCCTGGCCAGCTACAATGAATGCCAGAAAATTGTGTTTGAATCAAAGCAAACAGAAGGCAGTAAGAGTAGTGCTCACCATGCTGCCAGCCTTTCTTCTGATCTGTGACTGTGTTACATATTTTCAACTCCCTTTTATTTTTACCAGTACAACACAGGACTCTCATCTTTCTTTCCCTCTCTGAATCTGTCGAAGTTTAAAAGTAAATGCCTCAGAAATTAGAGCAGGGAAAGATATAAAAAAAAGCAAAGAAGCTTCCTTAGGGGACAGTTAGAGAAACCATTCTTCCCTATATGTGAGTGGGTCTGAGGGGGACTGTCAGGAGGGAACGGACTGAAAAAAGCCTACCCAGGGGTTCCCGTGTGTCCCTTGATCCTCAGCTAATGAATGAAAAGTTGGCAACAGTTTTTAATAGAATGACTTTGTTAGGGCCAGAAAGTACCCAAAGTTTCTATACTTAAACATTTCAGGAAAAAAGAATAATACAGAAACTTCTGGGATTATAGCTACTGGTATTACCTTATTCCATCCACTATCATTTTTTGTCAGAGTGATATAATAGATTTCTAGCTGATTTATATAATTTCACTTCTGCCTTCTCCAATTTATTTCTACACAGAAAACAGAATAATCGATTAAAATGTAAATCAGATGATACCATTCCCTTAAAATATCCCACTTGCATTCAGAAAAAAAGTTAAAACTTTTACCATGATCTGCAAGACCCTTTATTATGTGATCCAGGATAGCACTCTGGCCTCATCTCTTATTATTTTATTTTTACCCACTGAGCTCTAGGCAATTATATCTCTATCACCCTGCGTCCTCCGTAATTCTTAGTGTTATACTTTAAAATGTGTATGAGTTTATTTCATTTGTTATCTAGTTATTGCTTGCTTTTGACTCCCTACCTTATCCTTCCCCATTCGTCAATTTCAAGCAAAATTTCTGAGAACAAAGTGTTCTGTCCAAAGCACCTAGCCCAATGCGCAGAAAATATATGATGCTCAATAAATACTTGTTGATTGAAGGAATTAGACTTAGAAAATGTGAGGTTTAGAAAAGTCTTAGAGATCATTTGGATGCAGTAAAATAACCATAAATTGCAAAGTGCCAAGACCTGAATCATAACCTTAGCCTCACTTCTGGTATATTTATGAGCCCCCTTTCCACTTTGGTAAAATAAAAACAATATTTTAAACTCAAAATTAGTAAATATAAATAATAAAGGTGAATTTATGGAAACTAGTATTGACTTTTTTTTGTTTAAGTTTTAATGCATGTGCACAATAGATGTCTCTAAATGTTTGCTGTAAACTCATTATCATAACCTCTGTTTCCATAATCTGTGTGGATATATCCATTTTAAAATCTGCATCTATCTGGTTAGTGTGTGAGTCGTTTAAGACAGACATGACAAATAATTGTTTTTTAAGTTCTATCTTAAGATCTACATAAGCGTTTATATTCATTTAGATGTGGAGCATATAAAGACTATGAAAATGTGCTTTAAGATTACAGGGACCAGTTGGCCTCAGAAGGAAGGATCCTATGACTGAATAAGGGCCACAGAAGAAACATTGGGAAGCACATACAGTTGCTCAGCAAATTCCTTATATTAATATCACAAAGTAATAAATTATTTTGCTAGTTGGCCAACAGCTTGATGAGTAGGTGTTTTTCTTGGACATAGAGATGAATATTTTGGATTTTGCTAAAATCTCATTTGGGACTCACTTCCTTCATGGAAAATGGTGCTTCAGAGAATATTCATAACAGAAGAAAATGACTGTTGTTTTGACACTCACTTTGGCTCAGGTTATTCATATGTAAAATGAGAATAATAATGTCTGTTTTATCTACTTGTTGTGGGGATAAAGTGGAGTAACATATGTGAGGGAGCATTGTAAACTAATAGAAGTTTTTTTTTTTTTTTTTTTTTTTTCACCAAGAAATGTAAGAATCTGTGACAACATATTTGCTAATTTAGAACTTCTATGATTAGAAGTAGTACTAATGGGATAAGGTATTCTCCCACATGTTACAATTGCACATCACACAGCTTTGGAATCTGAATATATTTAATGCTTTAACTACAAGAGGGGCCTCAACAAAGTGATACTTAGCTGATGCTTAGCAACAGAGCAGGGGTACCACCTTACAGATCAGATTGTTAACAAGCTACTACGAAAAAGCCACTGAGAACTCCCAGAAATTCTGGGATTCTGAAAAGGTTGAGATTCTGCATAGGTAGGTGGGAAAACAGTTAGTGGGATTTTGATTATTGTTTTTAACTATATTCCTTCCGTATCTTTAATTGTGTTATATTTTGTTGTTTCCCCTAGAGTCCCTTCTCCCACTGCTACAGCTATTTGACTCAACCAAAAAGCTTTTATAACCAAGAATGATACTCTCACTTTTCTATAATTATCTTCCAACCAATGATAGAAAAAAGTCCACTTAAAGCTAATATCACATCTCCATAAATGAAGGAATGCCCAGTTGATTCCTCAGAGCACAAATTCCTTGAAATGGATTTGTTTGGAGATTAGACAGTGACTTTGGAGACTGGACAGTGACTGGTTACCCAAATATACAATTAGCTGAAGTGAGGCAAGACTCACAGGGACCTCTGAAGAGCTGAATTGTACAGAACAATGTGGTTGTACAGGTTAGAGAGCTAGCAAGAGAGGAAATATGCTGTAATGAGGTGCTGCAAGCATATGAAGTAACCATCATGCAAAATGGTTCCCTTCTGTATGAGGACAGAGCTAAGCAAAATAGGATCTAACCTGAGAAGAACTTTTGAGATGAGACCAAAAAAATCAAAGCAAGCCACAACTCCGTAAAATATGATCAGGAGTTTATTGATGGGTAACTTACATAAGGGAAGAATCAGGAGGGTGATGGCAGCTGCACCCCACTTGATTCTTCTCTTATATAAATTATCCATCAATAAACTCCTGGTAATACTTTATGGAGTTGCTTGCTTTGCTTTTTATGTGTGTGTGTGTGTGTCTCAAAGTTCCTTCTCAGTTCAGAGCCTATTTTGCTTAGCTCCATCCTCATACAATGTCTTGAACCTCATAACATCCATATGTCAGAAGAGGAAAGGCCCTAAATCAGCATCTTCAAAAGGGGTTCCTTGGAAAAACGTGCTTTAAGAAGTGCTATCTTGATAAGGGTATTGTAATAATTTTCATAACAGACTCTAGTCTTTGACCAGGACGGAAAATCATTAAGTCCCATCAGCAAAGGAAAAAAATCTGAGATATTCTGCAGTGAACTAGGAAATAAGACAATCAACAAAAATTTCAAATTGTATTTCTTTGTTTAACCTGCTCAGATTGAGTTTTTGCCTAGCCTATTTAGACAGGGTCTTGTTTTAATATCTTATGAAACTAATGTTCTGACAAACACTTTGCAAAATTTTACATTAGTAGTCCAATTTATCTTTACATTATTGTTTACCATGGACACACCAATACCTGTTTTCAATGATTGGTTGGTCATCTCAAATTAAGAGCCTCATCTTCTCTAGAAGGGTTTTGCCAGCACCCTTGAGGGGGCGGGGTTATTCCTTCCTCTGCACTCCTACTATACCCAATATGATATTTGACTGTTGCTCCCATACTAATTCATGACACAGTATCTTTCCATTTATTAGTGATTGTGGCCTTACTCATGTGGAATATACTATAAAGCATATGTACTTCACAGGGCCTGGTTTTCCAAAATCTTGAAGTTTCAAATATTGACCTTGTGGAGGACTGGAAATTTCCCTCAGGCTATAAGTCTCTGTTGCAAGATAAGGATTGTGGCACAGCAGGTTGCTGGCTCAAAGATAGACTAGTTACTGATTGTTATGTAAAGATACTGAGAAATTGCTATAGGAAGGAATGTTTGCTAAGATCAAACTGTTGTTGATAGGACTACTTAATTGCCTTACTGGAATGTCATCTGGCTTGTTTCACCATGGCACCAACCAGACCCCTTTTGGGGTCTGCTCTTCTCCTAAAAACTTCAAGAGTCAAATGGTTTCATCTCTGATTGGTGGCTCAGCTTTTGAGCTCAGTAAGCCATTTGAGAAACAAAAACTAACCTAAAATCTAACTACATGGTCTCAAATTTTCTGGCATCTTAAACAGAAATCTAAATTCTCTTCTGATCTCATCTATGTACTTCTTCACAAGATCCTAGGGTAGAATTCTATGCTATCTTCTTAAAGGAAGAAAATCTTCTCTGCATCTTCTTGAAAAGGCTTGCATACTTGGTTTACAATGTAATTCTGTTATCTTGCTTTCTTTAAGACAAGGTGAAGCCTCACCAATAAGTCTTTTGGAAAAAACACAATCTAAACCTGACTGTCCTTTTTACTAGTGAGCTTCTTTTTACATCTTGAACAAAACCTATAAGATCTTTGTTTGTTCTTGTTGTTTATGTCTGCATATATGCATGTGTAACCTGTATGCTATGTCTATATGTTCGTGTCTGTGTAATTGTTTTATGTGCAAGGCACCAAATTGGCTTATAATTAATGCACGCTCATTAAATAAATAAATATACTTTTCAAGTTCACGTGACTTAAATCTTCTAAAGTTTTGATAAATATATTTTCAAAATTTGATTCAAACCTTTTACCTAAATTTGTCTCTAGGTCAATATGTCTCCTCGTTATCTCAGCTCTGCCTCCTAGCCATGCTGGGAGAGACAATATCTTTTAGACATAGATAGTGAAAACTGCCCTCTGCCTCTCTGGATTCCACATGGCTCCAAATGCCACGTGGAAACCTGGGACCTGAAATGGCTAGTAAAAAAAAAAAAAAAAACCTGCCAAATATCGCATAGGCCTTAGTTAGCATTAACTGATAAGGGTATAATACACCAAGTTTTGGGCTGGGAAGCCATAAATATGTATTTGGTAAATTTAGCTAAAACTAAAACTGGGCTTTGTATAATTTGCTCTGACAAATGGACATCTATTTACTAACCTGAATGTATAAAAATGCTCTTATCAGCACACATTGCTGACTAGGTTTACTAATCAAACAGGATTACTAAAGGTCTTTTCACTTAACTGCTCTTGATGCAAACTTGTAAAAGGTTTTCTTTGTCCCTTAGATAACTGGTTTAAAAAACTAATTTCATGATAAATTCTTGTGCTCTCTGCCTTTAAAACGATTTGTCACTTTGGTTTTACTTTTTGTAATAATTTGTGATTTTATTCAACTAAGTGTTTTAAGCCTTTTTGTTATTTAACACAGCCTTTCAACGCAAAATTCTGAAACTATGAAACAACTTTGAGAAATTTCAAGTGCCCTGGAGTTTCTCAAAGTATATATAAAAGGTATATCAGAACTAATTGGCTTACTTAATAAATTAGACTATATGGGAAAGCATTGTCAGTACTAAAGGTGTTATGGATATGTGTTCCAAAATCTTGTAAGGTTCTTAAATATCTGTGTCTTGATATAAATGCTACCGGTCATAATCTCGGTTTAATTATAACTTTAAAATGTTATGTCTTCGAATAGTTCATAAAAAAACTCTGATAGGTACAGTTTTCTAACAAACTTTGAGTTCATAGCTTTAAACTGAAGTTCCAAAATTCTTTTTTTTTTATTTTTTTTATTTTTATTTATTTATTTTTTTTTAAATTTTATTTTGTCGATATACATTGTAGCTGATTAATGCTCCCCATCACCAAAACCTCCCTCCCTTCTCCCTCCCCCCCTCCCCCCAACAATGTCCTTTCTGTTTGCTTGTTGTATCAACTTCAAATAATTGTGGTTGTTATATCTTCTTCCCTCCCCCCCCCGATTTGTGTGTGTGTGTGTGTGTGTGTGTGTGTGTGTGTGTGTGTGTGTGTGTGAATTTATATATTAATGTTTAGCTCCCTCCAATAAGTGAGAACATGTGGTATTTCTCTTTCTGTGCCTGACTTGTTTCACTTAATATAATTCTCTCAAGGTCCATCCATGTTGTTGCAAATGGCAGTATTTCATTCGTTTTTATAGCTGAGTAGTATTCCATTGTGTAGATGTACCACATTTTCCGTATCCACTCATCTGATGATGGGCATTTGGGCTGGTTCCAACTCTTGGCTATTGTAAAGAGTGCTGCCATGAACATTGGGGAACAGGTCCAAAATTCTAATGAAGAAACTGATGGGTTTGTGAAATTGTTCAATAAAGTCAAAACAACAAAAGTTAATTGGTAAACTAATTAAAAAGTATTATAGGTTTTTACAATTTCCTTATTTTAAAACACTGCTGGTTCTCCTGTTTTCCAAATGTAAGAAAACTCCCTCTCTCTTCAGCTATCTATAACAACAGTTTGGTAATATGTTTTTTAAAACAGAAATAAAAGCATTTGTTTTCTCCCTATTTGATTTCCCCCAAATTTAATAACTTTAAGTATTCTTATGATTATCATGGCAATATGGCTATTTTTATAAGTTCAATGAAAATTAACTCTCTCTCTTTATAACAGGATATAATTTAAAACTTTGGATATAAGATAGCATGTCTCATTTCCAAGTTGCTGATCTCTTTTTATGCTTGCAGTAAATTTGGCCTAAACTGCTTCATCCTGCTGTTCATCCCCCAGGCCCCCCCACTGCCCCAACGTGGGACAGACAGATCTTCACCTGGGAAACAGTCTTCCCAGCAAGGTGGGACAGATCACTGATAGAAAGTGAGCTGAGATGCTTCTTTCTATCATCACCTGGGAAAGAGCCTTCCCAACACGGAGAGATTTATGCAAGGAAAAGTAAGACCTTTTCAATCTAGATATTGATCAACAATGCTTTTATGAGGAATGCCTTGATCATAAAGGGGGAAATGACACCTTCTCTGCAAAAGCAGTTCTCTAAATTTTCCTGGCCTTAAAGAGGGTGTTTGCAACTTGGATGAGACATCCTATTCTTAAACAAAAGACTTGTAATTGATCAAAGATTTAACGAAAGACTAGATGCTTTGAAAGCAATAATGTCCTGGACAGGTGAACTAATAATAACAAACTCCCTGAACTCAGAATCAACTATTACTTGGAGCAGAATCCCTTTCCATAGTTTCAACAATTACTAATTACACCCAATACACAGCACCTGGAATGATGCTTCTGCAGCCGCCCTGAGAAACGATGACATCATCAGTCCTCACCTGAAGTAAATTAAAAGGACTTGCCATGTTAATTGATGCTAACTTTGCTTTAACAAAATGCTTTTTGTCTTAACTATGCCAACCTGATCTATACCTTTTGCTTTTCCTTTTAAATAAATAAAACGGGGGAGATGTGGAATATACTATAAAGCATATGTACTTCACAGGGCCCGGTTTTCCAAAATCTTGAAGTTTCAAATATTGACCTTGCAGAGGACTGGAAACTTCCCTCAGGTTATAAGTCTCTGTTGCAAGATAAGGATTGTGGCACAGCAGGTTGCTGGCTCAAAGACAGACTAGTTACTGATTGTTATGTAAAGATACTGAGAAATTGCTATAGGAAGGAATGTTTGCTAAGATCAAACTGTTGTTGATAGGACCACTTAATTGCCTTACTGGAATGCCATCTGGCTTGTTTCACTGAAAGTTACCAGCCTATATTGTTAAACTATAGCCCCACCTTTGTTCTTTCCTGTAACTTCCTGGTCTGCAAAATAAATGCAGGAAGAGAACCCCAATTTGGTGTTAATTTCCCAAGGAAGGGATGGCTCTCGCTTGAGTGTCCCAAAGGGAGATTAACCACTTTGGGGCCTCTTACTGCTCAGAAGAGATGGGCTTTGAGTAATCCTTTGCATCTTCATCATCCAGGGAAAGTGGGGTGACAAATCCGTGGGGGCAAAGCAACACAAAGCAACAACTCAATACATTTTGTTTCCTTATTTTCAAGCATTGGTCTTGCTTTGAACAGAGACTAAGGTGTTTTAATACATCAATGAGAAGTGTGTGTGTGTTACAAATAGAAAGCAGAAATTAAGGCATTTTTGTGAACTTCCTTTAACATTGCTTGTGAAGGTAGAGGCAGAGTGGGACATCTGCTTTGGAGTCAATTGAAGCCCAGCTCTTCTGTGGTTTAATGTGTGATTTGGGCTTGCTATTTATCCCTACTAAGAATCAGTTTCCCACCTGCGAAGTGAAATAATACATAGAGTTGTAAAAATTAACTAAGTAGCTTACAGATTAAATTGCCCTTTATTATTTTTATTATCCTTATTATTTTCCAATTAGTTTTATAGGATAATTACACACTAAATTATCTTTTCAGACTTTTTGTCTCATGTGAGTTAAGTAAATCAGGCTGGTCTTCTAAATATCCCACTAGTCCTAGCTTGCATTAATAATACTTTTTCCTCATCCTTGGTTAGATTATTTCCCTCTAAAAGAACGATTCTCCTCCCATCTATCCCAATTTTACACATGATTAAAAGTTTTAAAAATAGTGTCTTCCCCTACAAAACACACACACACACACACACACACACACACACACACACACGCAAAGGAAATATATTTATATTTTTATCATTTCACCTGTCTTTGTTCTATTCCCCAAGTCCAAATCAAAGCACCTTGCAGGCAGGGAGCATTTTTCAAACTTCTATGATATTCTTCACAGAGCTTATCTGGATACAGAGGGAACCCTGCACACATGATATACTTTATTGATTCATTTTGGTGATATGTAAGTCATTGGTATAATCTGAATCATTTTCCCAATTTGATCTCATCACATGGCTAATGCTTCCAGATTCTAGGAACCATATGAACTCAAAGTATTACTATTTGTAACTGTGTATCTGTTTCATTGGATAACCACATTAGAAAACATTTTGACAGTTTCCCAGTGTGAAGAAAAAGGATTTTTGTTTAATTGATGAAGCTTTTCTCAGGTCCAAATTTTAGTCATTTAATGCACTTTCAGCTATTAGAAAGATATTATTAATATGTCTTAGCTATTGACTAATGCTTAATCACTCTCTTTCTGGAGTAAATCATATTTTTAATGTAGATCAATTGTTGGCTTTCTTAGCAGAAAGTCCTTTAGTTTAGTAATATATCAATGGTTTGTTTTTATTTTCCATTTCTCCTTGTCTTATTTTAAATGGTAGGCTTGTAATAGGCTCCACTTACAGAAATACATTAGGTATGTTTGTGCTTAACTAGAGTATTGGGGAGAAATGGGCTATATGGTGAACTAAAGGTAGCCAGATCAGCCTCCTTACCAAAGGTTAAAAGGTCAATTTAAATATATTTTATATTTATGTATAATTTATATAGTATGTACACTTATATTTTACTTATATAATTTTATATATTTATATACTGTGTGTTTTATTCATTTGGTAAACCCAAATATGCAGAAGTCTCAGTAAAATCAACTTTCATTCAATGTATCATAAAACTAATAATCTCATTATTTTGTATACATGGATTTATCCAAAGCATAGATGTTTCTGTAACAGAAAGTTGAAGTGATTTGGGGCAAAATAAATATACAATAATAACCAAAACTAAATATTCTCTAAGATAATTTATTTTCAAATAGTCCATGTATCTAGGATTTTTTAAAATATGCATTTTAACCATCAAGAAAGAAGATAAATTTGGATCCAGTTCAGCAGGTTTTGAACAATGTATAATGCAGGTGACAACAATCCTGTTTTCAGTGGTGTGCTGCAGCCAACTATGTGCATCTTTTTCCAAATATGCAATCAGTGATATCTAGTTGGTATCTTGAAATTAGCCTTGGTAGGAGCATTTACACCATGCTGGAAATCAGGACTTTATTGCCTACAAAGATCCACATGCAGAAATACAGCAGCATACAAGATTGAAATGTGCCCAATCCATGATGTTTACCTAGTGGAGGAGCTAGGTCTTAAATAAGTCATTCAAATAAAATATATCACTAATTTATAATAATATATATAAAGGAAAAGCATATAGTACAATTGGAAATTATTACAGTGTTGATTTTATTAATAATAATGATATTATTATTACAAGTTTATTATGGGGAGGTTGTGTCATGAAAGAATATTCTAAGGAAGTGCAGTTAACACTAAGACTACAGTGATGAATAAGAGATAGTTTGATGAATCCTGGGCTCAGGGAGATTTTCTGCCATGAGGAAGTGAGGCAGGACAGAATAGGGACATACCCCAGGGACACTGCTCATAAATATTCAGACCAGCATCTTCACAGTAGGGGAAACAAAAGTGCAGATGACCACCATTACGACCTTCAATCCATGAAAGAAAGGACAGGGTTAAAGGGTAGTGACTCCACTGCACGTGACTAGAAATTTCAGAAACTCAGGGACGCATGACAGGAAGTTAGTGCAACCTCACATCAGCCTATTAGGCCTTAATTACCCTAGATCCACACCAACAGATGAATATTCTTCCCCTTAGTTAGGATAGAGAAACTCCCCCATCCCAGAACAACGTATAAAAACCCTCCCTTTAAGAATCCAGGGGTTCCATATCTTAGCTATTGTGAACAGAGCTGCGATGAACATGGGAGTGCAGATATCCCTTCAACATGATGATTTCCATTCCTTTAGGTATATACCCAGAAGTGGGATTCCTGGACTTTATGAAAGATCTATCTGTGGTTTGAGAAACTTCCATACTGTTTTCCATAGTGGTTGTACTAATTTGCAGTCCTGCCAACAGTGTAGGAGTGTTCTCTTATCTCTGTATCCTCACCAGCATTTGTTATTCTTTGTCTTTTTAATTATAGCTAGTCTAATTGGAGTGAGATGATATCTCAATGTGGTTTTAATTTGCATTTCCCTGATGACTAGTGATGTTGAGCATTTTTTCATGTACCTGTTGGCCATTTGTATGTCTTCCTTTGAAAAATGTCTATTCAGTTCCTTTGCCCATTTTTCAATTGGGATGTTTGTTTTTTTACAGTGTAATTGCTTGATTTCCTTGTTTATTATGGATATTAATCCCTTGTCGGATGCATAGTTAGCAAAAATTTTCTCCCACTCTACAGGTTGTTGTTTTACTCTGTTGATTGTTTTCTTTGCTGTGCAGAAGCTTTTTAGTTTGATATAGTCCCATTTGTTTATTTTTTTTCTTTTGTTGCTTATGTTTTTGGGCTCATGTTCACCAACCTAAATATCCATTGATGGACGATTGGATAAGGAAAATGTGGTATATGTACACCATGGAATACTATTCTGCCATAAAAAAGAATGAAATTCTCCCATTTTCAATAACATGAATGAGCTTGGAGAAACTTATGTTGAGTGAACTAATCAAAGCACAGAAGGTTAAATACCGTATGTACTCACTCATAAGTGGGAGCTAAGAGAGAAAGAAGGAAGGAAAGAAAGACCACAGTGGTGTGTTGGAATTGCAAAGGGAGAGAACATACCTAGGGATATAAAGTGGAGTGGGGAAAGGGGGATGGGGAGAGAGGTCGGGGATAATTGAGTGGGGGACACAGGATATAATCACAATTTGTGGTAATGGGCATGCTGCCAGTATGGATCTGGCCATCACATGTTAGGCACTAGTAGTGACAATTTGCTTTGTACCCCATGAATATTCAAAACCAATTTAAAAAAGTCCTATTAAAACTATTGTTAAAAAGAAAAGAATCTGGAGGGTGTGTGTATTTTTCCCTTATGGAGACTCCCATGCACTATTTCAGTGTGTACGTTTGCTTTGCCATAAAGCCCTATTATGTTGAATATCTCTGTCCCTCTCTTCCTTTCCTTTTGCCAGTGCAGTAAAAGATTTTTCCTTCACAGATAGACCAAGAATCTGGAACTGCCACTCAGTAACAGAAGGGCATGTGGAAAGATGCCGGAGCAGGAAAGAACATTGAGCCTCTAAGAAACTGAGAAAAAACCAGTAGAAAAGAAAAAGGGTGATTGTGAGATAATAAAAGACCAAGGCAAGCAAGGTAGCTTTGGCTATGATTTTTATTTCCTTTAGTGATATACAATAGCAATTACTGAAGAATTTTTAAGCAGGGTATTGAGAAAATCGTACTTGAATTTTAAAGAGATTTTACTCGTTTCTGGTGCAAGTGGCAGGAAACCAAGTTCAGAAGCTGTTATAGTTACAGCAGTAATTCAAGAAGGAAATAATAATTTACAGTTGCTGGTGAGGCAAGAGAAAATAAAATGTGTATATTTGTGATATGTTTTAGGAGTTAAATTTACAAAAACCAGTGCTTAATTCAATAGTAGGGGTGAAGTAATGGATCAAGGATGACCCTTAGGTTTCTGGCTTGAAAACTTGGATAAACAGGGTGAGGTACTATTTACTGAGCTAAGGAAGAGTGAAAGATTTACAGTCTTAGGTGGATCCATGAAATGGCTGTATTATGATCATGTTGAGTGTGACATCCATGTGATACATGTTTAAGTAAGTAGATGGGCAAATGGGTACTCATTTGAGTTCAAGAAATTGCTTTATTTTTTAAGAGGTGTATATTTGAGACTCAGTGTTGTAAATATCATATTTTCAGCTATGTAAATGCATACAATCACCCAGGGAAAGCTTATAGTGACAGAAGAGAAGAACTTCTAGAACTGAGCTCTCAGAAAATCCAATGCACAGGAAAGAAAACACAAAGAGAAAATGTTTTGAGGATGAAGGAATGCCCAATGGTCAAAAGATGGTGAGAAGTCAGGTGAGATGATATCTAAGTCATCTGATCAAACTGAAAAGTTAAGACAAAGATAGAGTAAATATCTGTGCTCAGTATCTTCTTCTAGTATTCTTCTTACAGTGGGGGCATAGGGATGAATTTATATTTATTTTATTCTAGTGAATATATCAATAAACCATAAATCATAAAATCAGATGGATAAGGATACATAAGAAGATTATTATAAGCAAATGCAGTCAGTTCTACCAAAGGGGGGGTGGGGGGTTGTTAACACATATGGAACCTTATTATGTGACAGGTTCTTTGGATAAGTAATCAAAATCAAACTTTACAATATCACTACGTACATAGATATTATTCCCATTTTATAGTTGATGACAATGATATTCAGGAGAGTGAGGTAGGTTGGCCAAGATAACATAACTAGTAGGTGACCTAAAGTAATTTTTTTCTACTCCTTGCTCTAAGACTTGAGAAAGAGGGAAACTATAGAGGAAGATAAAAGGATATAGAAAGAAGTAAAAACGTATGCAAATAAATGGAGATATGAAATTAATTGGCATAATCTGTGAAAAGTGAGTAGTTCCATGTGACTGTGGAGTGGTGGTGAAAGGTAAGGTGAGAAACAGAAGACCTAGAATGGTAGATTGAAAAACTATTAATTAAACCCAAATTCTGACATGTGTGAAAAAGATATTCTGGAGGCTCCTAGAGTTATGACTCTATCTAAAGAAATATAATCCATTAAGTACTTATCTGCAGTCTGTACTCTGTGCAGCATGGGTCTTCTGTAGGCCTGTGTTATTTCAATAAGGCTGTAAATGCCACAAAGGGAGAGATTAGAATTTACTCAAATAAAATTTTTTTTTGTCACATATAAGCCTCAAAAAAATATTTGCTGAATGAATTAATAAAAAAGTATATATTGCATACCATTGGGTAATGTAGGTAGAGGAGTTATAGATCCTTTTCCAGTAATGGCAGTATGGGTAATTTGAATCAACTATTTCTCATTGAGAATAATTAGAAATTACTACGGTATGGCTATGCATACTTACAGCCTCTGTTGGTTCTTATCATGTTGTCTTATCACCTCATGTACCTGGTTATGTTTTACCATATGCTGAAGATCACATTTGAAAATGATTTTCTAGAAATAATTTCAGGGCTAGCATGATATCATTTTCCTCTGAAAATGGCATTTTTGAAATTTGGTATGTCATGTATCTGGGAGAACTAGTAAAACTGTATCACTGTTAGTGTGTGTGTGTGTGTGTGTGTGTGTGTGTGTGTGTGTGTGTGTGTGTATTGTGTGTATATATATATATATATACACACATACACACACACACACATATATATATATATGTATATATGGAAGCTATAAACTATGGAGTAATATCTTAACTGGTCTGAAACAATTTTCTACCTAAAAATCTACTAAGCAGACTCTACCCTTCAAAAATAGAGATTAATTAAGTAAAGTTTTGTAAGAAAAATATAAGAGAATTTAGCACCAGCAGATTCTTTTGTAAAAACATACCGAAGAGTTTTCTTGGGCAGAAAAATTAAATGCTACCAAGTATACAATTTGAAATGCAGAAAGGAATATAGTGTAAATAAAATGGTAACTCTATTGTACTGACCTTAAAAACAAGAATAAATACTTTTGTAGTTTGAAATGCATACAGAATTAAAATACATGACAATGCAATGTATATATCAAGAAGGGGCTAAATGGCATTAAAGGATTTTAAGTTCTTTAATATTGTCTAGGTAAAAGTAACTAACTTGATAAGAAACAAAGAATGTGGAAACTGTCAGAATAACTACTGAAAGATTAGTAAATGGTTCTTTATCCAAGGAGAGAAAAAATGACAATAATAAAAATAATTTAAAGGAAAGAGAAAAAAGAAAAAAATAGGCAGGAAAAATAAAAAGTATGTTAAAATATGACTTAAGCATATCAATAATCACAATAAATATAAAAGCCTACATACCTGTTCTAATTTAAAGATAAAAATCGCCAAATTGATTTTTAAAATAAAGAGTATGTTGTTTAAAAGGCATATATAAAAGATAAATATATACAGGGTTTAAAGTAAAAGGATGGGGAAAGATATACCAATATATACAAACAAAAGAAGGGCAGTGTAGTCCTATTGTTATTGGATAAAGTAGACTTTAAAGGAAAAAGCACTAGAAGAGATGGATAGGATCATTGACTAAGTATAATCATGGGATGTTTTCAATGTTTCTAATAATATCCAAAACTTGATAATCATAAAATTCATTTAAAAATATATATCAACAAGTTTTTACTTTTTCTCCTTGAAATTGTTTTATCATTCTATTTCTTCTTCAGTATTTTATCCCAATGTAATAATTTTCTATACTTGAATGTCTTCATCTTTTATGGGTCACCCTGTCAAACTTCTAGAACAGAAGTGTGTAATCAAATACATCCAATTTCCTGAAAAAAATTATGATTTAAAAAAGTATTTTAGACTATATTATAGTTAACAATGATTAGCAATACACAATTAATCAAAATTACATAAATTCTGGTAACTATTAACATTTATGTTTAAATTTTACTGGAAATGTATTTTTGTGTTAATATGGTGGGTGAATTACAGAGCTTTGGCTAAAGGAGACTCCAATACTTTAAAATTTTTATGTATTTGGTATCCTAGAGGATTTTTGTTTTTTGTCTGTCTTTTTTTTTTGCCATTTCTGGGCCAAGTACTACAGTAAGCTGTAGATGTTTCAGTGTTATAGTGTTATCTACTTTTTTTTTTTTTTTTTTTTTTTTTTGCAGTCTGAGAGGAGGGCAATTGCAAAGAGGAAGTTGGAGAAAGAGAACCACAGGTCAACTGAGGACCTGGAAATCAAGTTCCTTGAAATACTGCAGCATATCACCAGCATGCCTGTGTCCAGGTTAGACCACCAATCTAGAACAGTGTATCTGATATATATATGCCTTCTTACACAGCCTTAACAGAGAAGTCAGTGGTTACCTTTATTCACAGTATCCTTTCTACTGGACTGTTAGAGTCTGCATGAGAACTGAAGTCTTATTCAACCTGGAGCACAGGAATAATATTAAACTGATACATTGAATAAACTCAGTAAACATTGATTGTCCTGAATTAGTATAGGGGATTTGCAACAACCACAGGTGTAAAAATTATATATTTCATTTAAAAGAGGTTGCATAATAAAATGGTAAAACTAATACCTTGTGCAGAAACATATTATTTTTTTTTCTTAATTTCCAACAACACTTGGTGTTGAGTAGGAGTGAGTCAGTCTCTGCAGCACCAGGAAAGAGCCAAAAAGGGGAGGAAGGAAACAAAACAAACAGCAGATGGAGATTGAGGCCAGCCACCCACTCTCCCTACAGGCCCTTTGGAAATCAGCAAATCCAGCTTAGATGCCATGTTCTGGGAGTGCTTCTGCTGCTTTAGGGATATATCCCTGGTTGAGTGAACCCTTCCCAGAGCTATACTAGAAGAAAAGAACAGAGAAAGATAGAATGAGTTATGGAACTCAGTTCTTGAAATGTTATTTAGCCATACTTCCATCTCCCCTTTGGTTTCCTATATCCAAGGTTTGTCTCGTTTATCTAATTTCCTAACTGCTCTGTCGTTCAGTTTGGTGAATCCCACATCTCTTTCAGCTCTCTATTCTTTTATTTACTTTAATGACTATGACTTATCTCTCCTTTTGGAAAATCTCACCTTTCTTTCCCACAGAGATAACAGGTTTTCTGGGATCCTTCTCTCTGAATAGGGTTGTTGGCACAGCTCAAGCCCACCCTCCACTTAATCTATCCTAGGAAGCTAGATTAGATCACTAAGGAAATGCAGCCCTGCCAGGAAAGTTAAATATTTCATCCATGGAGGGACCTTTCTGCGAACACCCCCACCCTTTTGTCTTTTCTTTTTTTTGTCTGTAGGTGTTAGTTTCCTGCACCTGCTTAGACCACTGAAGTAAAATGAAGGTCAAGTTCATTGTAGTAGTATCATTACATAAAGACTGCTGAATTTTTATGATGGGCTAATCACTAAATCACCCTTATTCTTTTGGAGATAGATTGACTCTTTTACAAATACCTATTTGTCTCCCTGTGTTACTATTTTCATTTTCACTGTCTTCAAAGTAAACAGTTCCATTGTCACAAAATTAATGAGTTCTAATTGGATTTAGGTTTAGATGTTTTTCTCCTTTCATCTTGCATACTCAAGCAATCAAGATGAAATGCTGCTTCTTAGGTAACTCAGTAAATGTGTTTTCTTTGATCAGTCTCTTTCCCTTGTGTTTTCACAGCCTGAGGTTTCATATAACAGACATGTATTGAGCCCAATTAATGCATTTTGTTTGAGCTTAAGTCAAAAACAAAAAATTAAGTAGCTTTGCTTTGGTGCCTAAGTTCCTGCTATGTGCCAGGAGTTTCATATTTTTTGTAATAGTTATAATAATGCTGTAAGCTGCACACCATTTTCTCCATTTTACAGATATTGCAACTGAGGCTTAGAAAAATTAAATACTTGTGCAAAGAAGGTCCAATTGCTGGTAAGTGACAGAGCTCATGCTTTGAATTTTGTCTGTCTCCACAGAAAAAACTCAATCCTTTCCTACTAAAGTACAATGATCTTATATTTATGCTCCACCCAAATTTTCTTTAATTTATTCATTCATTCAGCACATATTTATTAAATACCTCTTTGATTAATGGTAAATACATACAATTACTAAAGTAAGGAAAAAAAATCATAAAGAAATATATATTCATTCCTCTCCTTTCAATTTGACTCAGGTCATCATGGTAAGAAACCTTCTTGGTTCTATTAAAAATGTAAGTCTGTTAACACTGATATTAGCACTTAGAACAATTCATTATATATAGTAGTAGCTTAGTAAAACTATTTTATTAAAACTAATATATAAATTCACACACACACACACACACACACACACACACAAAACGGGGGGGGGGGGAGAAGATATAACAACCACAATTACTTGAAGTTGATACGACAAGCAAACAGAAAAGACATTGTTGGGGGGGAGGGGGGAGGGAGCAGGGTGGGAGGTTTTGGTAATGGGGAGCAATAATCAGCCAAAATGTATATCGACAAAATAAAATTAAAAAAAAAAAAAAAAAACTACTTTATTAAAGAGTGAATTTTCTCATGTACTTCAAGGGATGATTCCTGAACAATTTGATCAATAACATTTTTTAAAAATGATAAAACTATAATATTATCTTTATTACTGGAAAAGTTGGAAGGCTTGACTTTAGGTCATGACTCTGGATGGTGAAGTCTGCACATTGGGGAAGAGTGCCTGGAAAATCCACAGAACCTTCTTCCTTAGGGACAGCTCACTCCCAAACAAGGGAAAATGAGAGCAATGCCTCTTCGGTGAGTGTGCGCTTGAGGTAAAATCTCCCTTCTGGGAACTAAAAAAGGGCATTCTCACCCAGAAACTGATAAAGTTGAGCAGAGGGGTCAACTGCTTCAGCTCTCAAGCTCATTAGTGCAAGGGAAAGAATTCTTTACCTGCACACGCCACCCATCAAAGGGTCTATTCACCATTTACAATGCAGAGGGAATGTGGGATACAAGTCAATACTACTTGCTGAGATTTCCCTAAAAACTGTGGCTTTCAACATAAGATAACTCTAACTCGGCCATTTCTGCCTCCTCATTCAAAGGTCAGAGATTCTGCTTCTCTCATCCCTCCACCATCATTAGCTATACCTTCAATAAAAAAAACATCTGGTCTCCTGGTGTTATGAATTTGGTATGTAGGTATTTATTATGCATCAAGTAAATGATAAATATGGTATTTCAGAGCTCAAACCTTTCTGAATAAGAGAGCAATGATAGACTAACAGGAAAAGATAAAGACATTTCTGCTCTTTATTATTGTTTATTCTTAGTAACAAAGAGACATACATACACTAACCGCTTAATTAACTGTCCTGCCAGGTATGAAAAGAGACTGACACATAGAAGTGACACATAGAATATCCTCAACTTGATTTAAACCACTCTGTTATGATCATGGACATGCTTCCAGACAAAATGATGTTTTATTAGGCACTGGATTTCTGGAGGAAATTCCTAGGAAATAAGGCTCCATATTGAACTCTTTTCTTTTTCTTTTCTTTTTTTTAAGCAACATCAAACATTTTATCGTGTCTTCCAAACTCTCCATAAAAGTGACAATTTATTATTTGATAACTATATGTACCTCTATACCAAGCAATACCAGTCAAGACCTAAAATACATGATTCCATTTGGCTCTCAACACAAGGGGTTTTGGTAAACTAAAGTATGATCAAAGGAAAAGCCCTAGGATTATTTATAGACTAAAAACATGTAGAATGGAATAAATTTATGAAATTTTATTATGTAAGCTTTAGAAAAAATTGATAAATCATGCACAAATATTTTACAGTATTTGAATATGACCAGACACATGTCTGTGCATATTCTTTTCTCTGATAGAATATCATTCTCCACCTTTTCCCTGTGATCTTTCATTGCTAACAGAGTATGAAGCCCACTTTTATCCTTCATTAACCATCTGTAGTTTAGTTAGGTGCCATTTATTTTTCTATCTTATCACCCTATACATACCTCTATATAGTACTTAGTTCATTGTATTTTAATGATTGATGCTCATATCTGTCTCTCATTAGACCATTTAGAATATAGAATGTATCATGTATATTTTTACAATTGAATTGGCACTTAATAAGTGTTTACCCACTTGTCTTATATTGAATCAAAATGTGTTTTCTTGTTGTTTCTATCCAATGTTGTCAAAGTAAACACAAAATAAATTTAAACTTTTTCTCCATATTGAACTCTTGATGTCACCTATGAGGAGACACTGTGAGTGTCATAAGTACTACATCTGGGCAAACATACACTTTTAGCAATAGTTTAAGTTTCTGGAGTTTTATTTTTTCCTAGAAAGAAAGGCCAACGAGTTTTCTGAATTAGGAAAGAGATAAGAATGTAGATGTACCCTGAGCCAAAAAACCTAATTTTTCAGAATTAATAAAGGTCTGAAATTCAGTATTTATTGTTTCCATCAATCTCCCTAGGAGCTTTTCCTTCTTTATTCTAAAATGATAACACTGTACCACACATTTTTCGGGAAAAATAATGCAAAATTCATGGAATAGTAAAATAGTTTATGGAAAAGATGATATTTATTTATTGCTTTGAGAAAATGTATTTTATTTAAATTATGTACATTTATGTCTTTATTTTTTAAATATTGTACTTAGACATGAGGATATCTTCAGTGAATCTTGAAATTTCACTTAAGTAATTGGTAGCAGAGATGGCTTCAACCACAAAATACCTATCTCTCGTGTAGTGGAAAAATTATTGAATTGAAAACTTGAATTCTAGTTTTGCCTTGACCATTTACTAGTTACTTGCCTTGAAAAGGCCTTTTAACATCTCTGAGACTCAGTTTACTCCAACCACTGTGATTATAAACTTTACTTATATAGACTTGTGGTATGTATTAAGCACAATAATGTTATAAGTACAAAGAGTTTCCCCAGATGTAGCAAATATGGGTTTACTTGCAATTTGTTTTAAATTATACCATTAAGAGGCTCATCTCTAATATTTCTTTGCCTGGAGCAAGAGCACAAATGGAGGATAACATGTCTAAATAATTAAGTTTATAACCAAGCTATCAGATGTTAAATAAAGCATATGTTTTGACAAATATAAGTTAAAAACAATAAAATCAAATATGTATGTATAATGTTATGATTCTTATATGACTACACACTGACTCAATATCAGGGACAACTGAATTTAATAATTATTGCACTTGCCCTGATATTCTTTGGGGGGTAATGTGTTTGGATTAGTAACATAATTTTGTTATAATAAAAATTTCATGTAATTTTTGTTATATTGGGAGTGATAAAATAAAGGATTTAAAACATAAGCTACCAAAGATTACTAGGGTCATCCCAAAAGGACTAAGAAACCAACTTGAAAAGACTCCCATTAGCCAAATATGGGAAATTATAAGCATCACTAAGAATAATAACTGCAATGGATGAAAACATATTAAAAATAAATTCATGAATTAAAATGATTCTAACAATTATGATTTTGGAAGATTCTAGATAGTCAAATCATTGTTTGAAAACTATAAATAAAGGGAAAGAATCACCATCTATCCTGCCATTAATCCTGCCTCGCCTATTTAGGAAATGCACTAGGGGTTAATCCAATAGTAGATGAGAGGAAGTTTCTCTGAACAGATGTATTAAATAGAGAAAGAATGACAGAATTAGAATATTGCCATTTTGCAGCCTCTTAATGAACTAAGATATCCAGATTTTGAACATCCAGTGCAGCTAATACCACAAGTAGAATGACTGCCAGTGTGAATGTGCCTCTGGAAGGAAAAACATAGAATCACCTATGAAAAATTCTTGCAAACAGTCAAAGGAAAAAAAAAATTGAATACGATCAAACCTCTAGTTAGATCCAACCACTTATTTACAAGAAATGAAAAGAGCAGAGAGATTTGTCAAACTATACGACTGTGATGTAATCAACAAAATCTAGAACTGTGCTGTCCAAAGTGGTGGCCACTACTAGTTTATATTTAACATTTAAAAAAAAAAAACCCAAAACAATTTAGTTTCTTGGTCACACTTTTCACATTTCTTGCAAGCACTGAATAGACATATGTGGCTAGTGGCTGCCATATTGAACAGGCCAGAATATTTCTATCATGCAGAAAGTTCTACTGGACAGTGCTAATTTAAACTGCAAGACAAATAACTAGTTTCTGCAACAATGAATAAGTGAAGAAAGAGAGAGAGTGAGGGCAAGAGCAAGTAAGAGAGAGAAACAAATTCATAAAGACTTATAAGATGCATCAATGAATTGTGATGTGTGAAACTTATTGGGATTCCAATTCAAAAGAAACATAAAACAAACAAAAATAAGTTATAACACTGATGAAGCCATTGGAATTTTTAAAACTGATTGGATATTTCATGATATTAAGTAACTATTATTAATAAGTTTTAGATGTTGTAATAATGCTAAAAATAATTCTTATCCTTTACTGTTCCAAACTGAAATTAATGTATAAAATGATACAGTTTGAATTTTTGTCAGAATAACATAGGTGAGTGGATGATGGTGTTGACAGGGAAGGATTGATTGTGATGAGTACATGGGAGTCATAACACTTTTTTTTTCTCTGTAGAAAACTAAAAAAGAATAAAATACAATGTGTTTTTCTCAACATTTGCAAATCTGCTTATACTGTTATAAAATGTTGCAACGGACTTATTTTTGTGTCTCTTTAAAAGTCACCATGTTATGGTATTTGGAGGTGGGGTATTTGAGAGGTAATTAGGTCATGGGGGTGAAGACATCATAAATGGGATTAGTGCCCTTATCAAAAGAGGCAAAAGATCTAGCTAGCTTTCTTTCCTCTCTGCCATGAGAAGATACAAGGAGAAGTTAGCAATCCTCAGCTCTATTATACCAGCACCCATATCTCAGATTTCAGCCTCCAGAACTGTGAGAAATAGATTTCTATTGTTATAAGTCACCTAGTCTATGGTACTTTGTTATAGAAGCCCCAAATAAGACAAATATAAATTAAAATAAATGTAAAAATAAAATATTAAAATTACTGTATATATATTATAAAATTCATTATTATAAAAACATTAAAAGACATGTAATAACATTTAAAAGACCAAATAAAAGCAATAAAGAACATAATCTTTAAAATATGTTTGTAATAATGCTGACTTTTATTTACTTTTTGAAAATTGAACTAAAATATATTAATATTCATAAAAATAAAATTCTTCATATTTCTGGAATCCAGTAAACACTTAATGCACATATAATGCTTCAGGCATATTATGTATAAGCCAACATATATACACATTTATGGGTAATACATAAAGTGTTTAATATTACATAATGATCCTTAGCTTTCATGTACGACTACTGTGAATATCAAGCTAATTTTTGTGTATTTCTAAAGCCACAAGTTAGAGCACAAAGAGAAATTTGAAAACGAATTCTTGATGCTACTTGGAAATTATAGTTTTAATGCAATTATTGATAATATTTCATGCAATTTGAGAAGAGTTTATAACTTTAATCAATTTTTAATAAAAAATACCTACGTTCCCCACTCCCACCACTCAATTCTACCCTGCACCCGACAGCAGGGCCATCTTTGATGTGGGCAGTGGCATATTTCATAAACAGTTATGATGTTAGATTCAGTTGCCTTTTGTTTTGACCTTAGGCAAGAATGTGGAGAGTAATCTCTCCTTAGAAGGCCTGACTCACATGCATATCTATACCTATCACTTGATAAGAGGATAGAAACAGTCTGAATAGCTTAGACCAGGGAGGGATTCAACCTATTCTGTGCCTGAGGCTTTACAATGCTCAAGACTTGAACAAAATCAGTATTCTCATGATAAAAAGAAAAGGAAGGATGGGAAGATAGGGTGCTGGCTGAGTAAGTAACAATGTCTTCCATACTCACCCAACTTCTATTAGTTAGGATCTGAAAACACGAAAAATTATCACAAACAATAAAAGATTGCACAACAACATAAAAATACATTTTGCTTATATTATTAAAATGAATGGAAATAAACTGTAATTGAATGAATGTGCCACTTGAAATGGTTCACCCAAGAAATGGTCCAACCTTAGAGACAGTTAAAAAAAAATTAACGTAATATCATGATCATGATGCTTCTCTTCCTCATCATCAGTCATTATCACAATCCTTAATATCTTGCTGTTTTAAGAAAAAAATATTTGCATAATCTCTTTAAAGAGAGGTCAAAAAATGTTTCCTGTAAAGTACCAGATACTAAATATTTCAGAATTTGCAGTACATATGGTCTGTATTGCAACTCTCTAGGTCAGGAGTTGCAGTGTGAAAGCGGCCATAGACAATACATAAACAAATTAAAGTGGCTGTGATTCAATAAACTTTATTTATGGATACTTCAATTTGAAATTCATATAATTTTTATGTGTCAAGAAATAGTTTCTGTTATGCCGAGGGAGTATGCAAGCTCTTCAAAGTAAGATTATTTATTAACTCATCTTTATGTCCCACAAATAGGCATAAAACAGACACAAGACACGTCTTGTTTCTTGAATGCAGAAGAAAGTAGTAAGCATAGATCTAGTTCTCTAGGATTACATGGCCAAAATCTGGAGACAGGGTCCTTTCAGTTACCCTCAACTTGTTCTGTGTAAATTACATCTCTTTGTAAAGTAAGTCAGTAAGTCCTATGTCTACCCTCCTACCAAAGCACTTAGACCCTTTCCTATATGTAATATAAATATTTAATTATCTGTTAATTACCTCTTTAAAGCCATCTTGTATCAGTTTATGCCAGCAATAGCAAACTCCTGGGGCCAGGGTTAGGATTTAAAAACTGTCTTTCGATTGATTGCTTGCATGTCTAATGAAAGGCGATTGGCACCTCTAGCAGCAATGTCTTTGACCTACACAACACAGCAGCAGGAAAATTAAAAAAAAAAAAAAAAAGGTGAATTAAAAAATAAAGAGAAAAATAAATTTGCCTCTTCAGGAACCAAAACTCTTCCATGCAATGAAAGATTCTTCTGTTGGTTATATTTTTTGCGCAGCACAGGTGATTAATAGCAAGAATATCAGGAGGAGAAGAATCATGGTTGGTAAAAGCAATAATCAAGAAAAGCAAGGAAATGTGAACAAGCACTCTGCATTAGCATAAGATGAGAAGCAGCAGGTAAAACAGTGTAAAACGAAAGAATGATTTTTCTCAGTATTGGCACTCAGTTGGAAAGCCGTAAGCAAAAACACTTAGGAATCTTGCCATTTGTGTAATATGCTATGAGATCCCTTTGAACTCAAAGTTCTATAAGGGTTGGACATATATACGTTTCACAATTGTACATTTATCTCTCAACAAATTCTCAATAGAAAGTCCACACTAGATGTATTGTAATTGAATGAATGGCAATGCACCATTATGTGGTTAACATATATATATATATATATATTTCCCTAAATTTTGTAATATCCCTGGGAAAAAGTATTATTATTTACATTTTATAGATGAAGTAACTGACATTCAGTTGTTTGATAATCGCAACACAAACCAAAGAAAAAATCTAATATTCAACAATAAGTCTATACTATTCTTTATAGGGCTCTTTTTAATAAACCTACATGACTCTCAAAGATGTATAATCCAAGGAAGAATGTTGGCTTTAAGGTAAATTGAAGGGGAAGAGTCACACCGATAAAATAATGAAGGATTTTTCATACAGTGTAGAACATGCTGTCTTGAAAGGGGTTGTGTTCTTCATAGTGGATAATGAATAAATGAGCTGTGGAACCACACACCAACAAAATAGTTGTAACAAAGTAAAAGTAATAAGAAAAGTAAAATAATAAAAGTAGTCGAAAATATATGTTAAATACTAAATAACACTTTGCTCACTTAATCATTACACCAATCCTATGAGGTGCTACTAAATTTATCTGCTTCTTCAGGAAATTTTAAACCCTATAAAATTAGGTTTAAAGATAGTGAGTAACTTGTCTGAGTTATAAATATAACATAGTTAACAGGTAGGGAGGCACTATGGCCAAGCGGCAAATGTTGATGTACTATAGATTTTGGAACTTAGATTTAAATTCGCATTCACGTAATTTTAATACCAGGTATCTCTAGAAAAAATAGTTCTTACGCTGAGTGTTCATTTGAATCATTGGAATCACGTGTGAGGCTTCTAAATTTATCTGTAGGAGGTGTGTGGGCCCTCCCTTTGTGTGTGCATTCTAAAGTTTGGCACATACTTCGATGTATTCTTATGTAAGAGCAGTGGTTTTCAATCATTTTGGTCTCAATACACATTTACACTCTTAAAATTATTGATAACTAAAATGTGCTTTTGTACAGATGGGAGATATACAAAATTATATATCTAATATAAATATACATAATTTAAATTAACACAAAAAATTTAAAATATGTATTATTTCAGATGAAAATAACAAAAATAAACCCACTACATGTTAACATAACTCATTATCAATAAAATGAACTATGTTTTCCAAACAAAAAATATGTAGTAAGAATATTTGCATTATTTTACATTTTTAAAATCTGTACTAATTTTGGGCTTAATAGAAGAAAGTTGAATTCCTATAGCCATCTGCATTCAATTTCTGGCTTATGATATTTTGACTGAGAAGAAAATAGGATTTTACACAAATATGCAGTTGGAAAAAGGAGAATAATTTTGATAAGTTTTTAAGAAAATTGTGACAATTTTTCTTAGATACTATACCAAAACTCAACACAGAAATTTTGAGTAGGTTAGTTGCAATGTGAAATTTGATTCCACATCATAGACGTTTTTCTCTCTGTAACATTAAAATTATTAGTCTATCTTGCATTTTGAATGAATATTTTACCCATGTATTATTTTACAATGTCATGCATTTGTCATTCAAAAAACAATGGCTTATTGAGTTATGCTCATCTTCCAAATGTTGACACATTTCATTATAATATATCAAAAAACTGCATTCATTGATTTCATCACCAATCTCATCAGAAAAATCTGGAGTATTGTGAAATAGTCAAGTTTACGGTGGCAGACACAAATTTTCCAAAATTCTAATTTTTCTTGAAAGCACAAATTTTATCATTGCCAACAAATAATTTAATTGCTTTACTAGAAATGGCAGACACTTCACACATTTTTGAGTAAGTTTCTGCTAATTACCCAAATGTGAACCATAGTTTGTCAGTTCTTTCAAGTAAAGAGGTTTACTGTGAACAAAAGTAGCTACTTTGGCCCACAACTCAGGTAAATGATCAGTAATTTTCCTCAAGGTATTTTCCTCAAGATACCTATCATATTTCTGTATACAGCAGAATTATTTTATGTATGTATTTTTATTTCATCAAACACACTATTAAAGACATGTACTCAAAGGTCAACATTTTTAAAAAATAGTATTTTGTTGCTTTACCCAGGACTTTGTTAAATAAAGCTTTTACTGCAAATCAATGACATTGAAGAACATGAAACTGAAGGAACAGTTTAGTGCCACTGCCTTGAACTGTGTTACAGCACCAACAGCTTTTTCCCTGTCCTGTCTGTTACATCATGAATATCTGCACAGTTAAAAGCAAATATCATTGTGAAATTAGCATGGAAATAGTTTGGCCTCACTGACCACTTGAAAGGGAGTTGGGAATCCCAAGTTTCAGTGGAACACACTTTGATAACTGTTGTCTTAGAGCATTTATCTAAGTCTTTTTGATTGTGACATCCTATGATTTGCTAAAGTTCAACTTGAATCTTCTTTTGCTTTGCAATCTAATAAGAGCCTTTGGATTCTTCCATTGGCATGCTAAAATTGAGTCATACTGACTTACAAAAGCCAATTGTAAGCATCTTTTCTCATTTCTGAATTCAATTCAGTGATGTCAAGTTGAATGCTTAAAATCAGCCATTGTGAGATTATTTACCACAAAATTGGGAAATGCTATAAATCAGAGCACTTTGCCCCTGGAAAGCTGGTTAGTAAACAGTTATCTATATACTTTGGATATTTCTTTAATATCTCTTGCATCATTGCTATTAACAGCATATTAGTCTTATCTCAGAAGACTCTTTAACTAGATTTAGATGCCTGTAAGAAGCTCAGGATGCATCTGCTGTAGGAGAAGTGTGATGATTATGGCTTGGGAAAACCAATATCCTTCATTTACATTTATCTTTGTTAGGTCTGTGGCATTTAACCAGGATATATAGTGCAAATGGACACTGTCTTAAAAAAAAAATCATATCCTTTCATTTTATAGGCTAATTATTTATTAGTTTAATTATGAAACAAACACTCAAATAAAAAAATTTCCAGATGTTATGCTTCAGCCAGGTGTAATAAGCAGTGGTTTAGAATTTAAAATGAAATAAAAAAAATCCCCAAATACAAAATCTTAACTCCAATCCTATAATTATTTGACCAAGAGTACTTGTAAACAAATAATTACAATAGAGTGTAATTATTAATAATATTTACTTTTATTGTAATAATAATAAAGTCACTTAACTTTTCTGAGACTTTGTATTCTCCTTTTTAAAATGGCAGAAAATGATATGAGTTAGGCTAGATAATCCTGAATATGATACTTATTTTCTTTTTTATCTAATCAATGCCTACTCGTTACTCAAAACCCTCCTCACAAACTAGCTATCTTCTTGGAGAAACATCCCTTGATTCCCTTTGGTTAGAAAATGCACATGTCTCTCCTCTCTGTAACCTGTCTAGTTATTGCATTGTCTTTATCCACTTAACTGTGAACTACTTGAGGGCAGAGACTGTGCCTTTCATGTCTGAAAGTTCAGGGCCCAACAGAGTGTTTGACATATAGTAGGTGTTCAATAAATGTCTGATGGAAGGATATATAAGTGAATGGGTATTTTAATGAAAAAAAAATTCTATGGGGTCCAAGACCTTTGTTTACTGCACTGCAATTGCAATACTATCAATAAAATAGGCAAATGATCATATTACCAAATTAGCCATATTTTCCCATTTTAAAAGAATAGTGCCTTTCTTTCATAGATGTTTATAGATGGATGTGCTTTGAGTAACCAATGAATTGAAACTGAGACATCAGACACACACAAACAGCCCCTGCCTGAACATTTTGAATGCCTTTTAGAAGCACTTTATTAGGAGGATTTTTCTTTAGTGCATTTAAAATTAATGGTTGCTTTCCTGTATTCATGTTCTGTTTGTGAAAACAGATGGAATTTTAAACATTACAGCTATAATAAAATGTGTTACTTTCTATGACAAAGTATTTATTATATGCTGTCAGAGGAATACAGAATCTGAAAAGTTGACTTTTAAGTAGTTTTCAGGCATAAATGCTTGATTTACTTATTTAGGTACAAAGTAATGGTGTAAGCTATTGCAACTGTAAACTCCATTCCTATTTGCCTGATAATTCCTTTTATTAGCTATAGAACTGTGGATGTATGGGGAGGCACATTAGATCAGCCACAGGAGGGATTCTTCTTTATTAAATGCATGTTTTCAAAGAGGAGAGCTTATTTACTTTTCACTGGAAACAACCACAGCATCCATTCAAAAGTAGATTGTGTACGCAGGGCAAAGATATTAAATTGATGTTAATAGACATTCTATTCTTGAGCAACTGATTCTATTGGTTCAGTTATTGCTCCACCTTTGGGAGATTGCAGATCAATGATCTAGAAGGTTTCTTTGTCTTCAATATTTATAGTTTGGATTTTTAGTGTCTTTAAAAAAACGTGTAATTCCCCCCCCCCCCCCAGGAACCTTTACAATGTCTTCATTTCGCAGCTTGAAAAAGGCTCTGAATTGATAAAAACCAACAGAAAATTGTAGGTTTAGATGATAAAATGTATCAGAAGATTCAAACAGCCCAGAGGTACCAGGTTTTAAAGATAAATACTAATGTTTTGAAATATTTTTAAGTCACTGTTACATGACTTACCATCCATTTTTCAATTCTCTTTTATCTAAAGATTCTGAGTGATAAAGCCAAATGAAATGTACCAGTATCTACAGCTTGAAATGATTTATGTAGCAGTTCTTTGTGAACTATTAAGCTCTGCAAAAAGAGAATAGGCTAATTATTGTTGTTTCTGTGTTTAATTACTAATGATCTTAAAGTTATAGGATTAGAGTTAGTTAGGGAAGGTACCTCAAATTCCAAATCTAGAGTAGCATTTTGGAAGGAGAAGAAAGGAAGAGAGAGACAAAATTATTGTGGAAAAATGTCTCAGAAAACATTATCCAAGTAAATATTATATTGCTACATATAAATGCACGCTCCATGTGTGTGTGTGTGTGTGTGTGTGTGTGTGTGTGTGTGTGTGTGTAAAACTGCATAAGTGGGTCTTCTCCTCAACAGTGGAAGAAAAGCCCAGTGGTGCAGCTCTCAATATTTATGTTACAGATTACATCCTCAAATACCGTGGGTGTTTTGTTGCATTTATCATTGCCCTTCAACTTCAATTGACCTTTGGTACCTTGGAATCTCTTAAGTTCTCAAGTTTTATAAAGGCTCTGATTTAAAAAGTGTCTAAAAAGTATTAGATTAGGAATTGGTAGGCATAAACTGTCTTTCACCAGCTGTGTATTGGTGGATGAGGAGCTTAAGCACTGTTAGTTTTATATAGCTCTTTGTTTTCTCACCTGTAAAAGAATAATAATGTTATCATAGGTTTGTTACAATGTTTCTGTGAGATGTTTACAATGCATAAAATATTTATGAAACATAGTAATTGTTCAATTAATACTTAATTTCTCAAGACCATGCTAAAAATCTGGGCAAGACTCCTGACTGGTCCAAATTTTCAGCCATATTATATACTTCCAGCAGGGCTTGCTTTCTTCTACTTTTCCTTCTTTCTCCCTCCTTCCTTCTCTTCCTTCCTCTTTCTTCTGTTGTTGCTGCTGTTGTTTATAGCTAGAGCCTGATGTATTACAGTAGATCACACAATGTCATGGAAGTAATTTCCCAGTGATTGATCATCTTCAAAGAAATAACCAGGTACATGCATGATCAAAAGGTTTAATTCTATAAATAACTGGATATGGAAACTGGAGATTAGTCTTTAGCCCAATTTAACAGACACACATACACACACACACACACACACACACGCACACACACACACACATAATGAAATTACTCATATGAAGGACTGAGCATCATGTCTAGCACACAATTCATACTCTATATATGGTATTTCCCTTCTTTACCACCCAGCACTTTCTGAGAGTAGAGCAATATCTTGGTAGTTGTATATCATGTCTCAATAAATGTTAAAGGAACTGTCTTTCCAGGAGGAAAAAGCAAGGCAATCTGGCATGTGAGCAAGGACAGGTTGGAGTTAGGGCTTGTGAAGATGGGAAAGGTCCACAGAAAGCTAAGGCTCTGGGAATGATAAATTGAAACAACCAGAGAGTAGCACCAAGGGTCCAGCTGTGATCCACGAGCATGGCTCTACACTGAAGTCAGGCAGGTGGATTATGTGGTTTGTGCCATCACCAATAGGACCAAGGGAGCTGAGGAGAGACTCAGACCTAACTGCAGAACTGTCCCTAGCATAACACCCATAGCGATGGCTTTCTGTCTGTGTAGAGCTATTTTTGAAAACGAAGTCATATTACGTATAGCCATACTAGTATAGTTTCAACCTTTAGGCTACCCTCATTTAGCTTCAACGGCATGGGCAAGACACTGCTGTTTACCAAAACTCAGGATGTCTTTTCTAAAAGGTCCTCAGACAGCAAGATAAAGCTAAATACTAAATTTCAGTAATTAATGAATATCTCTTGTAGCTAAAGGCAAATTTGCTTTTAATAATGGATTTGTATTTTGTGTGTAATAGAAAGGTCTTAAAACAAACAAACAAACAAACAAAAAAACACGGTTTGCATCCTGGAATTTGTATTAGCTTTGGGAAGAACTGTCCGATTACGTATATTTGTGACTAATTATATTATTTTATTTTACCTTAGAATTTAAGCATTTTTGTTAGGATGCAAGCATATTTTCATTCAGTTTCGTGAATTAGAACACTGTTGAATCTTGGCAGGCAGTGACACAGGATTAATCTTTTTCTAAATGCATTTGAAGAAAGCTCATTGGTCATTCTGACCAGGAAAATATCCTATGAGCTTCTAAGCTAGGGTGCAGGAGGAATTCAACTAGGGGAAGAAGCCTATCAAAAGCAAAGCACTGCCTCTTAAGAGTGTCATTGTTCTTACTTTACATTAAATCATCTACTTCTCACAACAAGCCTACTTTAGACCATTTATGAGAAGAATAAAACAAGGGAAGTATATGTTATGAAATATTTAATATGTATTTTCTGAATAAATAAATGAATGAATGAATAAAAAAGGCACAGTATACAGAGCCCTTGAGGCAGAGAAACCATAAGAAAGTCCCTGTATTTTCTCTGTCTTTTAAAAACTACCTTCAACCAATGCTATTATTTTTTACTTTACTAAGTGAGGACTTTGAGACAAGCCCAGGCAGGAAAAGGTCAGCCCAAAGGATGTGCTTGACTGCTAAGAAATGTTGAGAAAGAAATGTATGAGAAAAATGAAAAAGCATTGTTGGCCTAAAAAAAAAAGAAAAAAGAATTTATGATAAGGATTTTTCAAAATGTGGAATTTCTGATAACCTAAGGAGAAACAGAAAGAGAAAGTGTGAATTGATAGTAATACCAAATAATTTCATTTTTAATATGGCTTTCATTTTAATTATTTTTTTTAGAATGAGAATAATAAGTAAACTAATATTTCTCAGTGGCATGTTTCACTATACTGTGTTAAGTTCCTTATCTGAATTTTATCACTGCCTTTTACAAAACCTTCCTAGTATGTTTATAAGAAGGCAGAGAATTAGGATGGATTTAGCTTAATTACATTACTCCAAGTTTTCATGGGAAAAAATTATATTATCTCTTAAGAAATTCTTTTAGATAACATATGAAAAAGGTGTATTGTCTTTAACATGCAAAAAATCTGAAAACATTTAAAAAAGTAAACGCATAAGAGAAAAGTTTTCAAAGCACATATACAAGTAAATTATTTAAAGAAGAAATAGAGGGTCAATAAATTTGACAAATATCTAATAATCAAATTCAAATTAGATGCCAAGACAATTTTTTAAAAAAATGGTTGAATTCTTCTTGAACTATTTAAGTCAAGTGAACAGATACGATGTGGCAGGGGAAGGGGAGGGGGTGGAAAGGAACAGGTAAAGGGGAATGAAAATCAACTCCAATGCATTTTGAAAAGTTAAATAAAAAATAAAATAAAGTAAAATAAAAACAAAACAAAACAAAAAAGAAACGAATTTGATTTTCCAAAAAAATCTTTTAATTGTTTCTGGAGGCTGTGTCTGAAATCCAAATTTGTAGCTTGGTTTTTGTAACAGAAACAGTATATACACTAGATTGCCACCACATTTTTTTTCCTATTTGAAAAGCTTGATTTTAACTTCCCACCAATCTTGGCCCTGTGGGCTGTTGTAGTAAAAATCCAACTTTTGGTCAACAAATGAAATAAATTATTTTCAAGACACATATAGAGTAAATATGGATGGTAAAGAGGTGCTACTTTTACAGTCACTTTTCTGACCATCCGTTTCACAATGAAATTACTTACACGTCTCTCAGAAACTGGTTTCTCTGCTACTCAGATGCCCGAGACCGAGAAGAGATGGGCCCAGACACTAGCCCTAATGTATTCACTCTCAAATGACTCATTACTGCAAATAAAGATGTTGGCCAAAAATGCTCCGAAGCAGCTGAAAACTATACCATTATGTAGCACTCAATCAAGGACTTTTTTTTGTTTGTTTGAATCCTTTACTTGACTCTCACCACATGGAGGTGTTTTGAGAACTGGTTCTGTTGGCTTCATGAAACTATTCCGGGACTCCTGTACCAACAACAGGCCTCTCTGATGTCAGTGGTAAATGTTTGCTCCAGGGAAGTGTGTTCTCTAATTCCACCACCTTCCTCCCTCCCATTACCATTAAATATAGCAGCCCCCCCCCCCCAAAAAAAAGGTTTAATTGAAAAAGGTTAAAAGTAAAACTAATATTGGGATGTTAAAGAAATAAAAAAAATAATAAAGAACTTCTAATGAAGGAACACATTTGGAACTGTGTCAGAAACAGAATTCTTCACACCTTTTTACTGATTCCCATACTAAGAACTGAAAATTGTGAATATTTGTAAAATATAATTTCAAAGATATTTATTACAATTCTCCTACAATAGTGAAAAACTTGCAAAAAAGGCCAGTGTTCAAAAATAGAAAAATTATTGCATATCCGTTTACTGAAATGTGATAACTAAAATTATAAAATGAGTGTTTTCTAATGGGAGTGAGAGGATTGGAGGGCAGGTATGATGAATATTACAATCTTCTGGGTGCAAACAGAATAAAGCCAGATGGCCCGAGATTTAATTTTAAATGTCTGCTTTATTACTTGTCATCTGTGCTACCTTGGGCATTACTTAATCTCTCTTTTCCTAAATTACCTTATTTGCAAAATGGAGTACCTGAGTACCTATCACTTAGAGTGGCTGGGCAGAATATAATATATATATATAACATATATATGCATGTGTAAGTAATATATAATACACACGTCACTTGGAAAAATAACTGGCATGTAATAACACCATATAAGGGTTAGTTATTGTTGTCATCCACTGTTGGAGACATTATGTTGTTGTTTTTATTATTACTATTGTAGTTTTATTAATATTACCTAATCTTGATTTGGATCAAGTGAAAAAAGGGGCATGTGCCATGCTAATAATGAAAACTTGTCCATAACTATCAGGAAGACAGACATGATTTGTAGCATTGCATAATGCAGCATATAATGGTCACATACCAGTGCTTTCCATTGCAGGTGTTACTCAAAGGGCTTTGGCTGTGGACTAAAAGTCCTGGGTGCATGCCATTACTCTATCTGGTAGATATGCTGGATCATAAATGTACTAGACTAGTAGCAAAAAATTGGGATGACTTTAGGAAGAATTTCACATTTTTGTAATTCTTGCAATTGCACTTGTAATTGTAATTCCAAGAATTACAAAATCCCAAGATCCTTTGATTTAATTTATGATTCTCAGGACCTGATCTTTAGATCTGGGGGATATAGCAGTTAGAAATATAGTTTCAATGGTTAAGTTGTTGCTGAGAAGACCCTTGGATTAGCAAGGGAAACATCCAAGAGTGAAGAGAGCTAGTACCCCTCTAACTTCACGCAACCCTGACCCTGCCCGGGTGACTTCAGCCTCTCACTTGACCTAGGATGAACTTTCCTGATGGACAAGGAAGGCACCAGGGAACCACTCCCAATTTACCATCTGACATCTCTTTTGTCCTAATTAGTTAAATCATATCATTCACCTGAGCTTAGTAAGTAAGCATCCATTGCTACTGTGAATACACATCCCTATGTCTCATTTCTGCTGCCCCTCTTACAGCAAGCTTTCCGTTTTCCTGTTTCAAGTTAGCATTCTGTCATCTAGACTTTGAATTCTGTGCCAAAGACTTTACATTCAATACAGAAAGAAAATATCATGTGCTTTTAAAATTTTGAACAACTAAGGGCTGGCTGGTTAGCTCAGTTAGTTAGACCATAGTGCTGATGACACCAAGGTCAAGGATTCAGATCCCTCCTGCACAGGCAAGGCAGCAAAAAAAAAAAAAAAAAAAAAAAAAAAATGAGCAACGAATATGCTGACACAAGTAAAAAGACATCATGATCATGTAGAAGGTGCACATAAGTATTTTCTGGAAAAATAATTTACACATTAATTCTAATTTTCTGCATTGATCTAAAGAGATAGAGAGGAATGAATGAAAGGAAGTGGAAAGTCTTGAATTTAGATACCGCAGCATTTATTTACTCTCGGTGTGCTGTATTTCTTATATCTATACATCACAGGAAGATGAAGAGGTGATCTCTACCTCACAGAGATCAAGATGTTAGGATCAAGAAAAATATACATGTGAAAGCAATTACAGAACTATAATGCTTTATATAGATGCAAGGAGATATTGTTATTTTTATTCTAAGCGATGACTTATGAAAAAAAAGTAAAAACATGCTATTTCTTTCTTATAAAGAAAAGGCCTTCAAATATTAATATATACTAACCAAAAGAGCCCAGATATATCATTGTGTAGTTATAGGTATAAGTGCTTTTTGTAGTTTCAAAATTTCTTAATTTTGTCATTCATATTAATATTATTATTATTTCTTTTTATTTTTTAGCTCTGAGTTTAAGATCTAATTTTAATTGAAAGGATACGGTAATATAACTCTCACATCATAAATTTAGTACATAAATTTAATACTTTATATTACAAAATTGGATATGCATAACAGTGATCACTGCTGACTAGATTTTAGGTTAATTCACCTATTTTGCAGATAGAGAAATGGAGGATCAAAGAACATGAATGACTTTCTCAAAGTCATTTAATGAATGGCAAGGTCAGGATACTGTATCCTTGACTGATGCAGTGGTGATGTGCTCTATGAATTAGTCCAAACCACCAAACATCTGTCTCAGTTTTTTCAACTGTGGAAATTTATATAATAGTATCTTCTAGAGAGGAACAATGCATGGGTCAGTTTAGGTTTGTGCTTTGAAGATGAGAGGTTCTCCACAAAAAGGCACACTTATAATACTTTGTTCTTTTATTCAGTATTTTCTTTACTTTAGTATAACATAATACCCCAAAAGTAAAAACAAGAACATCATAATAATATCACATATTTGTAGCAAATTTATTAAGCCAAGTTTCATTACAATCATTCTTCCTAATAAGCTATAAAATATTTATGGATGGAAGCACACACCATAAATTTTTAATGTGTACATGGATATCTTAGATTTTTAAAAACTCCTAAAGAACATTAATTTAGTAATATTGAGGATATTAAATATCTCAGTTTAAACCTCTCTGTTGTACAGCTTCCACTAAATTTACTTGAGTGTTAGGTTTGACATTGATTTAATACTTGCCTGTTTTGGAAGCTTAATATGAAAGCAATAAGACAATATGTATGTACTGAAGGCAATGACGAAAATAGAATTTTCCTTTAAATTTATTTTTATATATTTTCCTGCCATTGTTTTTTTTTTCCTGTTTTTAAAATTTTCTTAGTAGCCTTATATAAATTTCTTTCAAATAATCCCCTGTGCTTAATCCACATAATAGGTACCAATGACTATTTGTTGAAGGAATGAATGTTCCGTAGTGTCATTCAATCTATTCATATTATATCAAAATTCAGGTTAAATGTATTTTCATCATACAGCGTTCAAAAAGTTATCCTTCTCTCTTGCCTGATCTCTAAAGATACCTCCTTTCTATTCCTTACTTGTTATTCCAGTCATTTATTTGATGAATCATTATTTTAAACTAAGAGATATACCCTTAGGCTTACAGCCTAATGGAAGAGAAAAGCATGTAAATCAGTAAGTGCAACGTAGTTTAGTAAATTCTAGAACGGGTACATCCAAAGTACAGTGGAAAAGGACGTGATGGGATGTAATTTCCGATATGTCTACGAAAATGGACAGGCCGTGTGAGCTGTACCTTGCTATTAAGGAAGAGGGATTTTTAGCAAATGAAAACTGGTGGAAAATTTATTCCATTCAGGGACCCATATCAAAATATCATTATGGGGAAGCAGCCTGGGGGCACTGTGAATCCTTTGAATTTTCTGCTAATTATATAATTTCCTTGCATGCAATGTGGAGACATGATATTCTCCTCTCTCCCCACTTCCCTGTATTCTTTTTTTTTTTTTTTCTTTAAAAAAAAATCATTTTGATGCAAGATATTAAGCTGTTTTCTAAACACAACTCTATTTCTGTTGTGGAATAATGAATTTGAAGAGGGTGCTAGTCGTGTGAAATTTGTAGTATATGTTCTCATTTCTCTTCTGTAGCCTACTATATTTCAAATTCTTAAAAACAGAACAGAAACTAGTATCATAATTTTTACTTTACAATCTATAGATGTTTTTTTTTTTTCCTCTTAAAGATTTTGACCCTAATGGGACATACTTATATCATCTCTTTGCTTTGTACTTTTCCTGATTAAAACAGATACTTGACATTTGCTGATTGAAGAACTTGTTTTTGTTCTTACATTGTGCCCAGTAACTTAGCAAAACTTTTGGGATTGGTTGAGAAATTTTAAAAAGAATAGGAGAGAAGCAAAATCATGCCACTTGTGCTAGTGGTGGTCATTGACCAATGCTAATTGACCAATGGGGTCAAATTAGCCAAAATCTCTTTTTAAAAGTTTTTTTTTTTTTTTTTTTTTTTTTTATTAAACAAACAAACAGACAAAACAACTATCTCCGCATTAGTTTGCTAGGCCCATAGCATAGTAACATAGACTGGCAGCTTAAACAACAGAAATTTATTTTCTCACTGTTCCAGAGGTTAGGCTTCCAAGATCAAGGTGTCAGCAGGGTTAAGCTCCCCCTAAGGGCCTCTCTTCTTGACTTGCAGGTAATTGTCTTCTCTCTGTGTTTTCATATGGTCCTTTTTTGTGTCTTTCTATCCTAATAAACTCTTCTTACAAGGACACTGGACATGTTGGATTAGGTTTTATCCAAGTGACTTCGCTTAACTTTACCACTTTAAAGACCCTATTTCTAAATAAAGCCATATTCTCAACTTACTGGGGGTTAGGACTTCAACACACGAATTTTGGAGGGAACACAAATTAAACCCATATCTCTCATTCAGAAGGAAGAGTACTTTGAATCTACCTGAAAGCACCTTGGAAATAGAGTGAAAATGATTGATTTCTCTGGAAGTTTCTGTAGGAAGGGACAATGAGTGCACAACTGCGTGGAAGAAAATGTCACATGACACGATGAGATCAATTAGAAAACATTACTGGGCAGCAAATGACATTGTTGTATTACAATTACATTTAGAGTATTAATGCAGGAGGTGAGGGTCAGAACACATGCTTTTATTTATTTAGTAGGACATCTCTACTGCTTCTCTCTATTAAAACTTTAGTCTTTTTGCTATCTACCCCTTTATCTCCCCTTTCCCCACTGTACCTTTAATTATATTCCTGTTGCTTTGTAAGTGATTTTTACAAGTGATTTTAATAGTAATTTTATTTCACTTATTACAATGCGTCCAAATGCCAGTTTATGCCTAGTGATGATTGACAGAGCTGCGGGATGTTGTCTGCAAGGGCGATGGCATGATGGGAGCTAGTCCAGTTGCCTCTAGGTTCAAAGAAAGAAGGAAGACAGGCATTATAAAAGGCAACAGCTGACACAGTGAAGAAGAGTATGTTTACTCATCACAGTTTAGAAAAAGTAAAGGTGTTGGAAATTGTGGACAGTTGGTCATCTAACTCTATCTACACTAATACTGGATACCCTAGAAAAGTACTTTAAAAACAAAACAAAACAATCACATTTACTTAAGCCTTCTATATTTGAAAAATAAAACTCAATACAGTAGTCTAATTCAGTACCTTAAATATAGCAAGGACTCACTAAATATTTCTTTATTAATATTTCTTATTTTAGTAAGGAAATATGACTTTTAATATAGATGTTAGAATAACCACAGAGATTAACTTGCAGGAAGCCTTCCTTCCTTGAAGGAAGAAAGGAATGAATTACGGAGGGGATATGGTAGAGGTAGGAAAGTGAAACAGAGTGAGCCAAATTTGATGAAGGCAATTTTCAAGTTGCTTGATTTAGGGCACTAAAACTGGCCTTTCTGGAATTGAGAATTTGTGGAGATTATGGAAAATAAGGCTGTTGAAGTTTATAATAGAAGATGATGTCTATTTCTTCTTCTTAACTCATGAGATTTTAAATTCTGAGAACAACAGAATTTGAGAGCTAGAAGAGAAATAATAAATAATCCCATCTGATTATTTTATTTTATTTTTTTTCTTTTTAAATGAGACTGGGTTGTTGAAAGGAACAGATGGTGAGAGGAATGGCACACTTATGGCGATGGCAAGTAGTTTAGCTGAAATGCATAAAGAGATGTACCAAGTGTCAGTGGATGGGCAAGGGCTGAATCATGAAACATCTTGAAAGCTTTGTCACATGGCTTGATTTTCATTCTGGTGATGATAGGTACACCCTGAAGCAGGATGGTGGCAGGTTCCTGTTCTTTACAAGGGGTGGTACAGAGTGACATGGCCTTAGGCAAGATTCATAGAAATGCAAGCTGGTACCATTCCTCAAACTGTTAAAACCTGAGTTCTTAGATGATTACCTTCACTGGTTGGGTAAACATCTCACAGTCTACAGTCTAATATATGAGGCAAAACATGGAATGCTATAATACTTATCCCCCATTCTCCTATATAATTCATCAAAACCTTTAACTATCAGCTGTCATTGAATTGTTCTTTTTTATTAAAAAAAAAAATAGTGTCAGATAACTGAAGCTATGGCAAGTAGTTCCTGGCCCACATTCTCCTTTCAAGGCTTTTGTTGGGGACTGAAATTCACAATGTTAATCAAAGGTCAAACCAAGACCCCATGGACCTAAGCTTGACAAGTGAAACATATGTTTGCACCAATGCTGCTGGTTTTCCAAGATGTGCAGCTGATGGTAAAAAGAAGTTGGAAGGTGTTAAATTACCTCCTTAACACATTTATTGTTTCAGCTTTGAATTTAGATGCCAATATGCCAATGCTAAAGTGATCAGGGAAATTGTTGCAGATTTTGAGTACAAAGCATAATGTGAAAGATAACATCATGTATTTTGTGCTGAAAAGTAAGTCTAATCAGAGAAGGAATTTTAGAATTGAATACAGGTAGTTTTTAAAAAATCCTCAAAAATCTTTGGTGAAACTTTTGATACCTTTTGAAATCCAAATTGAATGTGTCCAGATGTTTCTAAAGTTCTCAGCTTTACCAAAACCAAACATCTGCGAAACAATCAACAGAAATGAAGTGAGTACAGTATAATAATTAAAGTTGTCCATAGGGACTTAGAAGGTTAATCCATGTATCATTTGCCAACAGAGGAGCCAGGCTGGGGTGCTTTGTCACTCAGAAGTTGGCAGTGCATACTAGGAGTTATCATCCTTTTCCTAAAGTGATCTAGCTAAAGCCACTTTTATATGACCTTGAATAAATAAACAAACAAACAAATAAATAAATATCTGATTAGTGATTAAATAATGACAGGTCATTTATTCATTCATTTCCCTACTTGTTCCCTATCAGTAAAGCCATGGTTGGTTACTTCTCTGAAAAGAAAGCCTATGTTGAAGACATTAGGCACATTCAAATCTAGATATGTTCTCAGGTATTATTCCCCTCTCTACTTTCTTTTTTTCCTTTCCTTCTTCCTTTTATCCTTCTTTCAGTAAACATGGACTGAAAACCAGCTAATCCTAGGCAAGGTTTGGGAGTACACAAATAAACAAAAGTCAAATTCTCTGTACTACTGATGAAATAAGGAGGGGCCAGCAATCTTGTCTATAAGGGAACAAGGAGTAAGAGTAAATATGTTAAGCACTGTAGGCCCTAAGGTTTCTATCATGACTATTCAATTCTGCTACAGCAAGAAAGCAACCATAGCCAATACTTAGATAAGTATTGGATGCAGCTGTGTCCCATTAAAACTGTGTTCACAGAAATGGGCAGCAGATTGGCCAGCAGACTGGATGTTCCAATGCACACAAGATGTTGGGAAGATGATGAAGTATGCAAAGGGTTCTGGGCCTTGATGGCCAGCTGACGCAGTCCACGCCATGGCAGGGTCTTGAAAAGAATACCTTGGGCTGCCCTTTCCGAGTTGGCAAGGCCCCGGGGGGAGAGCTGCTGGCAGGGCCACAGCTACCAGCACTTGTTTTCACTGTAAAGATCTCTGCCTCGGCATAATGGTGCTGCTTTCGCTTTCTCTTTTGATGTTTTGGTCAGCGTGGCAGTTTCCTGAGTTTCCAAAAGATGCAAAAAATGACACACAAACAGTTGTTGTCATAAAATTAGATTATCCCACAAAAGATCCGGGAAGATTGAACAATTCCAAATTGTCCCTTTTGAGTCAATTTATTACACCAATGGATGTTTTAAAAACACCTTATGAATAGCCATGAGCAATTGTTTTTACTGAAGAAATTAATAAGCAATAGAAATCCCCATCCTCTTCCCACCATCTGGGTAAATAGTTATATGGATTATAAAATGGGGTAAGGAAAAATTTGGTACCCTCCTAGGGGACGTCCTAAATATGACTTAAGTTGGCAAACATCATTTACAGGGGACTACATTAATGGTAAGAGAATGGTTGGAATTAATGGAAAAAGATACTATAAAAAAATTAAGTTTCTGAGAAAGTATGCGTAGAAACCCTGTTACTCATTGGTGTCCTAAGTTAAATAAAAACATCTTAGTGAGATATTGGGACAAAAACATATGATGCACAACTTTCCCTCCCTAAAATAAAGATTATAGATGGAATTTAGAATGCACCTGGTTTTGTGAGGGATGGTGCTGTGCACTTTGACATTTTACATTGGGCCACACGCCGCTATATTAAGTACATGCATGATAAAGCTGTTCAAATATCTTTTATTCCTTTTCCAAATAAACAATAGGTTCATGCCTATAGAAATATGAGAATCATTAAATCAAAGTTAAAAATATATAAGGTTTGTTTAACACTTTGAAACCACAATTGCTGCCATCTCAATTTTGAGTCAGACATATAATTTATGCTTTCTGGTAGTAATAAATTTAAGGTTAATACGAGGGCAAGAAGAAAAGAAACACAATGGTGAAAAACGTCAAGAACAGCGAGTCACGGATTAATTGACCACAACAGATATAATCACCAGAAAGAATTGGCTGACCACCGAGTTTTATTTAACCTTGTGGATTATTAATTTTATGAGAACTGACGTAATTTTAAGAAAAGTTTCCGTTTAACTATTGGTTTAATAATTTTAAAGGTTTATGTAGTTAAAATGCCCACATTAACCCCCCCATGTTGTGTAACAAATAAAAATGCTGTTATCAGTCTGAAGGCTGCTTCAGCTGCTTTAGCCGCTCTGGCTGCCACAGCGCTGACAGCTAGCAGGGTGAGAACGTGCTTCAAAGGAACCTAGGTCTCTGCCTGTGTTTTTTATTTTTGCCGCCTCTCCATCCCTCTTTCAAAGACCCCCAACTCGACTGGAGCTGGTCTCCGGCAGCCAGCTCCATTCCTTTTTTGTCTTGACTACTCATTCAATCACCTCATTTATAAATGTGGATATTGCTGTTTGCTTGATTTGGATCATTGTTAGGATCAAATTATAAGAATGTATGTATTTTAATTTAAAACTATCCATCCCTCTTTTTAGTTCTTTGGAGTCATGTTACATACTATCACATATAATCTTTTGGGGGTGAGTTATATTCTCCTTCATACCTAGCTCCAGAAAGCAATAGTAGTAAGACAAATCAAAGGGCAGAGATCATATTTCTATACCCATGTCCCTCAGCAGGCACTGTTTTGTAAAGCATAAACATCAGTACTTAATTTGATTTATTTTTCCATTTTCAAAACAGAGAAAATCAGACACAGGATCACTAAAATGACTGGTTCAACACTTGGGATTTATAGTGATGGCATCAAAGAAAAAAGAAAATATGTGTTTCCTTATCACATAATCCATTACTAGAGCAAGATTTCTTTGAAATAAAAAAATAAATAAATAAAATTCAGGCCCCTGTAATTGTAGCATGTATACAGAAAAGGTGTATTTGTTTGGAGTGAGAGTAATTTCACAGTAGATAGAACAGTTTCTTCAATTTGCTAAACAAATAATTTGAGTGACTGAGAATAAGATAAAATACAGAAAAGATCCTTTTTAGTAAAGATAGCTTTGTTCCCTCACAATTGACACTGAGCAATAAAATGTCTGGAGCTTTTTGCAAAAAATGTACTTAGGCCCCTTTATCTAAATTTCCCATTTTCTTTATATATGACATATGGCTCAGTACTCTTATTGTCATTGTCATTATTGTTGTTTTTAACAGAATTTGTAGGGTGAACTAATAGTCTCTTGGTGTGCAATCTGCTTTTAAAACCACATTAATTTTGAGGCTCTTATATATTAATCTTTTCTCCTCTGATGTAGCTTCTGGCTATAATTTAACCTTTCTTCAACATATTACTTAAAGAAGCTTCCAAAATAGCCATATTTTATTACTTTAATATTTTATCAAGATTGAGCATATCAAGTGTACTCTTTGGAGAAGTTACTTGTTCATACTCTGTTGATGGTTATTCAAAAAATGTTCTTTTTGCACCCTCTCTTCCATCCCTGGTTGATATGGATGAATGTGCCCTCCACAAAGTTTCATGTATTAGAAACTTAATCCCCATGGTGAGAGTGCAAAGAGAGTGGAAAATCCTATTTTGGTAATTGGTAACAACTGGATTGATCCAGTCATGGAGTACTAGGCATGGTTCTGTTAACTTTATAAAGAGAGCAACTGAGGAGGTTAGTCCCTTTCTCTTGATCAGCCATTTTTGCCATGTGATACCCTACGTCACTGGAAAGTCACCATCCACCAACAAGGCCCTCACCAGGTGTGTTCTCTGGACTTTGGACTTCCCAGTCTCTAATACTATAAGAAATAAATTTTAAGTCCTTATAAATTACCCAGTTTCAAGTATTCTATTATGAACAAGAGAAATGGACTAATTCACCGGTCATGCTGCAGAACCATACACAGACTCTGAATGTAGAGAGTGTGATAATGAATGAAAGAGAGATCAGGAGTAAGAGCTTTGTATCCTTGTGGAGAAGCACTCTAATTTAAATTGAAATCTTACAAATTTTATTTAAGCCCCTCTACAGTGATATCCAAAATGTCCTTATCTGACCTTATTTTCCTCTAACCCTCTTGTGAAGAATATTCACTCAAGCAAAATGGAATAGCCATTCCCATCAAGGCCATCACTTATCAACATCTGCTTTTTGTTTTAATGCAGTTCTTTTTTTTAATTTCATTTTTAAAAAATAATCTTTGACTTTACACAAAAGTCTAACGATGGCCCTAGGGTCATCTGTGTGTTCATCCAAGAGCTTAGAACTGTGAAAGAAGGTTCTGATTCAAGAAGACTTATGAAACAGAATTCTTTATTTAGGGGAAAATCTACTACTTAATATACGTCTTATTATGTGGTGATAAATAAGATACTTCTATACAGTAAATATCCTGAGCTGAGGCATGATGAATGGGGTTGGGTTGGTTTTTCCCATGTTCTGTCTATGAACCATTAAATAAGATAATCATGGATAGGCCAATTAAAATTTAGCTAGTTTCTCCCAGCTATCACAGTCAAGAAAGATTGGAGAGAGATTTGAAATATTGGATAGAATTTGATTATTATATTTGGCCTACTGTAGTGTATCTTTGTGCACTGAACAATCTTTAATAATGCTCTAAGTCTCAGTTGCCCTCCAAGCAGAGTGGATAAGATGATAACATAAGACAAATACTATGAGGGTCATTTATGTTCAAGAGCCACAAAAAATGTTCTTAATCTCTGGTCCTATAAAAGCACATCCTTGGTTTTCTTTGTCTCTTAACCTTGAGTCATAGAAAGTTTTTAAAAAGGCTCATGGGTTATCTTTGTAGACTGAATTTTACTGCAGGAGTATTCGAGGACATGGTTTAGCATGAGAGAGCTCCTCATCAACCCTGGAAATTTTAGGGTTCAGTGATCTGATGCTTGTATGAGCATCAGATATCATAGAGATAGCATAGATTGTTCAGATCAATAACATGAGCTCATGTGTCCTACTTTGTATTTATTCAAACATAATTTAAAGTTCCATAGCAATATTATCTCTTTGTGTCAGTTTTACCAATATATAGTAATCCTGTGAAACAGAATTTTCCAAAAGTCATCACAGGGGAGTTTGAACTTCTTCAGATTCAGGTCCTATATTCACTTTTCACAGATGATTAAGGAAATCAACAATAGTCAGATTTGACATACCTGGTTCAAGTCTTGTATATTGAGACAGGCCACCAAGTGTGGATACACAAGCAATTTAATAATGGATAGCTTATTTATTGACATCACATTGCAATACATGGTAACCTAATGTTATGTATGTTTAAAAACTTTATGACCTATTATACATAACATAAAAAGTCTCTGAAGGTTCTTTTTTTTTTTTTTTTTTTTCTTTTTTGAAAATGGCAAATGTTATTGGTAAGCATTTAAAAAACTTCATAGCCTATCTGGGGCATTCAAATATATACTTCTTTATACAACAGGATACTTAACACAAATGAAATGCATCATGTATTTTTGACCTTTTGTTCTACTGAAAATACTCCTCTTGACTATAGGATATTTCCCTACATATGTCTGTTAAATATGTATTTCTGGCTAAAGAACACTTAGCTTTGGTATCAAAGCTCTAAATCTCCTGCAAACCAAGAGGTTATGCAAATATGCAGTTCATAACCAAGTAGTAGTATAGACTCTTTTGTCTACTGGTCTACAAGTCATTGAGTTATTGGGTTCTTTCTATGCACACCCTAAATAGATTTAAGTGGCTATGCTTGCAGCTTTTATCCTTCTGAACACTACTTTGATTCCTATCTACTTGGTCAACTAAGGGGCTTTTGAAGGTCTCCCAGGGGAGCCCTTGGGCATTTTTACATAAGTCATTCATTTGAGGAACCATTCAAAATTGATAGATGCCCATGAAAGACATAAATAAATAAATACAGGTTATTCCCAGGGAATTAGAACAAACAGCTCTTTTGAGACTTCATTCTTCACCCTCAAACCTCTATTATCTACACTGTTGCCTTAAAAAAAAAGTTTCTCTTAGAGATTAGGTTGAAGAAATAACAATGTTCATTAAAAACACAGGTCTTTGGCTACCCACTCCTTGATGAAGGGAAACCATGTGTTATACTTAGGACTTATGTTCTCTAAGGAACATATGTTTGGCCAACATATCAATTAGGAGACACCATCTTGAGCTTTGAGTACCCATGTCTTCTCACATTTCATGAACTAGTCCTCCTAACCAATTAACTTGATGAGAACAACACCCAAATCTTTCTTGATTTAAAGTAGGTAGAAGGATACTTATTTTGAACATGCTAACCAAATTATATGAACAGAATAAGTCAGAGAGACACTATGGAAAATTCTACTATACAAGATATTTATACAGTATTCATACCATTCTTTATTTTCCAATGATTATGGTGTGGCTCTGTCAAATATTTTATTATTTTCCTCTTTTCTTCCCTAATTAGACAAGCAGCAAAGGCCCAAATTCCACATTAAATATCTCATTTCTGATTAAAAGAAGCAACTACACCATGAGATATCCAGACATCAATGCAGAAATACAAGAAGCATGGAAAACTAGGGAAACATGACTCCCCCAAAAGAAAACTACAATTCTCCAATACTGAACCCCCCAAAACAGGAAATCAGTAAATCACCTGAAAAGGAATCCCAAACAGCAATCCTAAGGAAATAGGAAATTCTACGCGATGGATGAAAAAATAGATAGAAATCACAAAGAAGGGGGGGATCCCTCAAAACAAATCACAGCTAGGAAAAGTAGGATGTGTATGAGAAATTCAACAAAGAGACAGAAACAATAAAAAAATCACTAAGTAGAAATCCTGGAAATGAAGAACACATGCAACAAAACGCAAAATACAACTGAAGCATAAGCAGCAGGCTAGAACACGTGGAAGAAAGAATTTATGAACTAGAACACAGGCTTTTTGAGTTAACACAGTTGGGTCAAAAAAAGAAAAAGAAAAAAATAATTTTAAAAAATGAGGAAAACCTATGAGATCTTTCTGATAATCTTAAGCATGCAAACGTCTGTATTATGGGTTTACAAGAAGGAGAAGAGAAAGGAAAAGGCATTAAAAGTCTATTTAATGAAATAGTAGCCCAAAACGTCCTAAGTGTTGAGAGAGATATACTTTTATATGTACAAGAAGCGCAAAGATCCCCAAACAAATTTAACCCCAAAAGGACCTCCCCAGGACATAGTATAGTCAAATTGGCAAGAGTCACAAACAAAGAATTCTGAAAACAGCAAGAGAAGATTGTTAAATCACCTATTGGGAATCCCCATCAAGCCAACAGCATCTTTCTCAACAGAATTCCTAAAGGCCAGACAGAGTGTGATGACATATTCAATGAGCTAAAAGAAAAAAATTGCCAGCCAAGAATACTATATCCAGCAAAGCTTTCCTTCAGAAATGGAGGATAAACGGTATCTTTCCCAGACCAATCAAAACAAAAGGAATTCACTACCACTATACCAGTTCTTCAAAAAGTCCTCAAAAAATTCTACATCTGGAATCAAAAGAATCAAATATATCACCATAAATACACAAGAAAGGATTTACAGGCAACAGCTTTGAAGTGTGGAGCAGGAAAAGAACTGTTTCTTAGCTGCAAAAGCGAGTCCTGAAACAGGGAACACGGCGCCAGGGCTGCTGTGGATGCAGCCAGGATCCCGGAGGCTGGGGCTGCGCTGAAGGCGGCCAGCTGCCCTATTCAGGATTCGAGGTTTCAGGCCGGCATTAAAGAAGATTCCTGGGAGCGCCCGAGCCGCGCCGCGACTGAACAGCCCGAGGCGGCAGCGGCCGAGAACAGGGAAGGTGACAAACCAGAGACAGAGAGTGAACACCCGACCTCGCACAACCCTGTGAGTGACCCCTGGCCCAGCTCTGTGCGGGGGGCTGATGCCCACCTGGATCCCGCCTGCATCACCAGGCCACTCACCGCCCCAGCGCTGCCTCCATTTTCCCAGGTGCGGGCAGCTCCGCCCGGCTCGGCCATCACTGAGCCTTCCTACTTGCTTGGCCCGGCGCGGGGCTTTCTGGAGCCTGCGGACCAGCCTCCCCTCCCACTCCCTCTGCAGTTCTCTGGCGGGGCTGGTGGCGGGGGCGTCCCGGGCCAGTGTTGGGAGGGCAAGGAAGTATGGGTGGGCCTACTGTCACTCCACCACACCCTGGACTCTGGCCCCCAGTAAACTTCCTGTTACTGGGAGGCAGATACCATCTCTGCAGCCACCAGTTCGGAAAAAAGCCTAACCAATTTCTGGTTGGGAATAGTGTGGTAGAAGAGTTCCCAGGTCCAGTTGAACCAGCCGGAGAGCAGGCTGCAGGTGGGCACTAGATTCGGTCTATACCGGGGGGATACAAAGGTGAACAAGACACGAGAAAGATCTACACAGTGCTACAAAGGCACCCAGAGAGACCGGTCGCCTGTGCCTAGCAGAAACCTGGGAGACTTCCTGGGCGAGGCGGTGCCGAGTAGGGTCTTGAAGGCCCAGCTGATAGAAGAGGGGCGCAGAAGACACGCCCCAGCCCAGCAAAGTGCGCACAGAGTGGGGAGACATACGACCTGGGAGGCGGAGACTCGACAGAAACCACACACCCAGTTGGGTCGCCACTGCACAATCCAACAGCCTGGGCCAGAGCACACGGAACAGGGAGAAGTCCTGCACAGGAAGTGAAAGCTCAGCAGAGATCACACACCCTGTGGTACGTGATCCACCAGCCCAGCAGAGTCCAAGCTGACCAGAAAGGTGGCTCCCCGGAGAAGCCCAAGACCCGAGGCAACCACACACACAAGGCACTAGAGGCCAACTGAGCAGTCACGGAGGGAGCCATACGAAATTGGCAACCACAGCAACATCCTAGTTAGTCATTAGTCTCAAACCGGTGGACTGCGAAACCCCCTGCCACAATGAATAAACACCAAAAAAAAAGATACCAGAAATACAAAAAATCAAGAAAGTACACCACCAAAAGTTAATAAATCTCAAACTCTAGATCCTATAGAACAAGAAGCCCTGGAAATGACTGACAAGGAATTTCGAGTGATAATTCTAAGGAAACTGAATGAGATACAAGAAAACTCAGCTAGACAGCATGATGAAACGAGGAAAAGTATACAGGATCTGAAAGAGGAAATGTACAAGGAAATCAATGTCCTGAAAAAAAATGTAGCAGAACTTGCTGAACTGAAGAAGTTATTCAGCGAAATAAAAAACACGACGGAGAGTTTAACCAGCAGGCTTGTCGAAGTTGAAGAGAGAACCTCTGAACTCGAAGATGGGCTGTTTGAAATAACACAAGTAGACAAAAGAAAGAAAAAAGAATAAAGGACATTGAAGAAAATCTGAGAGAGATATCAGACAACCTCAAGCGCTCAAATACCTGAGTCATGGGTATTCCAGAAGGGGAGGAAAATGGAGATTCCATTGAAAACATATTCAACGAAATAGTGGCAGAAAAATTCCCAGGTATAGGAAAAATCACAGATCTTCAGATCCAGGAAGCTCAACGATCTCCAAACGTATTCAACCCAAAAAAGCCTTCTCCAAGACATGTCATAGTCACATTGGCAAAACTCAGAGACAAAGAGAGAATCTTAAAGGCTGCAAGAGAGAAGCGTCAAATCACCTATAAGGGAGCCCCAATCAGGCTAACATCAGACTTCTTATCACAAACCCTAAAAGCTAGAAAGGAATGGGATGATATTTTCAAAATACTAAAAGACAAAGATGGCCAGCCAAGAATATTCTACCCTGCAAGGCTATCCTTCCGAAATGAGGGGCAAATAGTATATTTCTCAGACAAACAAAAACTGCAGGAGTTCACTACCACACGACCACCCTTACAAGAAATCCTCAAGGGAGTACTGGGTTTGGTTCCTGAAAAATAACTACCACTGCCATAAAAACCTAAGAAAAATCAATACCCACTAGTATAGTATAAATGGCATCCATGAAGAGAATACAAGCAAACAAAAACACTATCTACAACCTAAGGAACCAACAAACACAGAAACCAAACAGTAAATCAGAAAGCAAGGAACAAAAGACACCTAAGACAACCAAACAACCAATAAAATGCTAGGAATAAATCAACACCTTTCAATAACAACTCTTAATGTAAAAGGCTTAAATTCCCCAATCAAAAGACACAGACTGACTGACTGGATCAAAAAGGAGGACCCAACTATATGCTGCCTACAAGAGACCCACCTCACCCATAAAGATTCTCACAGACTAAGAGTGAAAGGATGGAAAAAGCTTTACCATGCAAACAGAAAAGAAAAACGAGCTGGAGTAACTATTCTTATACCTGACAAAATAGACTTTAAACTAAAAACCATAAAAAGAGAGAATGAGGGACACTACTTAATGATGAAAGGACTGATCCATCAAGAAGACGTAACAATCATAAATATGTACGCACCCAATGTTGGAGCAGCCAGATTTATAAAAGAAACTCTATTACACCTAAAGAAGGAAATAGACACTAATACCATAATAGCAGGGGACCTGAACACCCCACTGTCAATATTAGACAGATCATCTAGGCAAAGAATCAGTAAAGAAACACAAGATCTAAACAAGACTCTAGACCAATTGGAATTGGCAGATATCTACAGAACATTCCACCCAACAACCTCAGAATATTCATTCTTCTCAGCAGCACATGGATCATTCTCCAGGATAGATCACATATTAGGTCACAAATCAAGTCTCAATAAATTCAAAAAAATTGCAATTATCCCATGTATCTTCTCAGACCACAATGGATTAAAACTAGAAATTAATAGCAACGAAACTCTGGAAACTATACAAACACATGGAAATTAAACAGCATTCTACTTAATGACACATGGGTCCAAGAAGAAATCAAGCAGGAAATCAAAAAATTTATTGAAACTAATGAAAACAATGATACATCATACCAAAACCTGTGGGATACTGCAAAAGCAGTATTGAGGGGACAATTTATCGCACTAAACACTCACTTCAGAAGAATGGAAAGATGGCAAGTGAACAACCTAACACTTCACCTTAAAGAACTAGAAAAACAAGAACAATCCAAACCTAAAGTTAGCAGATGGAAAGAAATCATTAAGATCAGAGCAGAACTGAATGAAATTGAAAACCAAAAAACAATTCAAAAGATCAACGAATTAAAAAGTTGGTTTTTTGAAAAGATAAATAAAATTGACAAACCATTAGCATGGCTAACAAATAAAAAAGAAGAGAGAAGACTCAAATAACCAAAATTAGAAATGAAAAAGGCGATATTACAACTGATTCATCTGAAATACAAGGAATCATTCGAGACTACTATAAACAACTATATGCCAACAAATTTGAAAATCTGGAGGAAATGGATAAATTTCTGGACACACACAAGCTCCCAAAACTGAACCATGAAGACGTAGAAAATTTGAACAGACCAATAACAATAAAGGAGATTGAAGCTGTTATCAAGAGGCTCCCAACAAAGAAAAGCCCAGGAACAGAAGGATTCACAGCAGGATTTTACCAAACATTCAAAGAGGAATTGACACCGATTCTTTACAAATTATTCCAAAAGATTGAAACGGATGCAAATCTCCCAAACTCATTCTATGAAGCAAACATCATCCTGATACCAAAACCAGGTAAAGATATAACCAAAAAAGAAAACTACAGGCCGATATCCTTGATGAATATAGATGCAAAAATCCTCACTAAAATACTAGCAAACAGAATACAGCAACACATACGTAAAATTATTCATCACGAACAAGTGGGATTCATCCCAGGGATGCAAGGTAGGTCCTACATATGCAAATCAATAAATTTGAAACACCATATTAATAAACTCAAACACAAGGACTATATGATCATCTCTATAGATGCTGAAAAAGCATTTGATAAAGTACAGCACTCATTCATCACACAGACCCTCTATAAGTTAGGTATAGAGGGAAAGTAACTCAACATAATTAAAGCCATATATGACAAACCCACTTCCAATATCATCCTGAATGTGGAAAAGCTGAAAGCTTTTAATTTAAGAACAGGAACTAGACAAGGATGCCCACTCTCACCACTCCTATTCAACATAGTGTTGTACGTACTAGCCAGAGCAATCAGAGAAGAGCAATCAGATTGGAAAAGATGAAGTCAAACTGTCCCTGTTTGCAGATGACATGATCCTATATATCGAACAGCCTAAAACCTCTACAAAAAAACTGTTGGACTTGATAAATGATTTCAGCACAGTAGCAGGATACAAAATCAACACACAAAAATCAGTAGCAATTCTTTTCTCCAATAGTGAACATGGAGAACAAGAAATCAAGAAAGCCTGCCCATTTACAATAGCCACCAAAAAAATAAAATACTTAGGAATTGAGTTAACCAAGGAGGTGAAAAATCTCTATCATGAGAACTACAAACCACTGCTGAGAGAAATTAGAGAGGATACAAGAAGATGGAAAGATATCCCATGCTCTTGGATTGGAAGAATCAACATAGTGAAAATGTCCATACTACCCAAAGTGATATACAAATTCAATGCAATCAACATCAAAATTCCAAAGACATTTTTCTCAGAAATGGAAAAAACTCTCCAGACATTTATATGGAACAATAAAAGACCACGCATAGCCAAAGCAATGCTGAGCAAAAAAAATAAAGCTGGAGGCATAACACTACCCGACTTTAAGCTATACTACAAAGCTATAATAACCAAAACAGTATGGTACTGGCATAAAAACAGACACACTGACCAATGGAATAGAATAGAGAATCCAGAAATCAACCCACACACTTACTGCCATCTGATCTTTGACAAAGGCACCAAGCCTATTCACTGGGGAAGGGATTGCCTCTTGAGCAAATGGTGCTGGGATAACTGGATATCCATATGCAGGAGAATGAAACTAGATCCATACCTCTCACCGTATACTAAAATCAACTCAAAATGGATTAAGGATTTAAATATACACCCTGAAACAATAAAACTTCTTAAAGAAAACATAGGAGAAACACTTCAGGAAATAGGACTGGGCACAGACTTCATGAATACGACCCCAAAAGCACGGGCAACCAAAGGAAAAATAAACAAATGGGATTATATCAAACTAAAAAGCTTCTGCACAGCAAAAGAAACAATTAACAGGGTTAAAAGACAACCAACAGAGTGGGAGAAAATATTTGCAAAATTTACATCTGACAAAGGATTAATATCCAGAATATATAAGGAACTCAAACAACTTTACAAGAAGAAAACAAGCAACCCAATTAAAAAATGGGCAAAAGAGCTAAGTAGGCATTTCTCTAAGGAAGATATACAAATGGCCAACAGACATATGAAAAAATGCTCAACATCACTCAGCATCCGGGAAATGCAAATCAAAACCACATTGAGATACCATCTAACCCCAGTTAGGATGGCTAAAATGCAGAAGACTCTGAACGATAAATGCTGGCGAGGTTGCGGAGAAAAAGGAACTCTCATACATTGTTGGCGGGACTGCAAAATGGTGCAGCCTCTTTGGAAAATGGTATGGAGGTTCCTCAAACAATTGCAGATAGATCTACCATACGACCCAGCTATCCCACTGTTGGGAATATACCCAGAGGAATGGAAATCATCAAGTCGAAGGTATTCCTGTTCCCCAATATTCATCACAGCACTCTTTACAATAGCCAAGAGTTGGAACCAGCCCAAATGTCCATCATCATATGAGTGGATGAGAAAATGTGGTACATCTACACAATGGAATACTACTCAGCTATAAAAACGAATGAAATACTGCCATTTGCAACAACATGGATGGACCTTGAGAGAATTATATTAAGTGAAACAAGTCAGGCACAGAAAGAGAAGTACCACATGTTCTCACTTATTGGTGGGAGCTAAAAATTAATATATAAATTCACACACTCACACACAGACACACATACACACACACACAGACACACACAAACCGGGGAGGGGGAAGAAGATATAACAACCACAACTACTTGAAGTTGATACGACAAGCAAAGAGAAAGGACATTGTTGGGGGGAGGCGGGGGAAGGGGGGAGGGAGAAGGGTGGGAGGTTTTGGTGATGGGGAGCAATAATCAGCCACAATGTATATCGACAAAATAAAACTTAATAAAAAAAAATTAACAAATAAAAAATATATATATATACAAGAAAGTATAAAACCCACTAGGAGAACAGCCACACAAGTAAGAAAGAGAAAGAAAATGTATCTAATCACAACCACAGTGACAAAAAAGAAACAGCAAAGATGAACAAGAAAAGGGAAGAAAAGGACTAAAAGAAAGATAAAATAAACATAAAGGAGTTAATAAGATGTCAGGAATAAGGCAATGCCTGTCAAAAACAATGCTGAATGAAAATAGATTAAATTCTCCAATTAAAATATATGGACTGGGTGGAAGGATTAAAACACTATACCCAACTATATGCTGCCTGCAAGAAACTCACTTCACCAGTAGAGACACATGTAAACTAACAGTAAAGTTATGGAAAAAGACGTTTCATGCAAATGGAAACCAAAAATAAGTAGGAATTACCATACTTATATCAGATAAAATAGACTTCAAACCAAGAAGTATAAAAAAGAATTCAAAAAAATACATTATATAATGATAAAATGATCAATGAATGAAGAAGATGTAATAATCATAAATATTTGTGCACCCAACATTGGAGCACCCAGATTTATACAGCAACTGTTTTTGGATTTAAGCAGAGAGATAGAACCCAACAGAGTAATAGCTGGGGACTTAAATACATCACTTTCAGCATTGTACAGATCATCTAGACAAAGAATTAGAAGAGAAATACTGGATATAAAGACCACTTTAGACCAAATGGGCTTAACAGACATATACAAATCCATAAATGTGATCAACTACATCTACAAAATCAAGGACAAGAAACATATGATTATCTCAAGAAATGCAGAAAGGCATTTGACAAAAATCAACATCACTTCATGATACTCAACAAGTTAGGTATAGAAGGAAACTAACTCAACACAATAAAAGCCATATATGACAAACCCACTCCCAACATCACCCTGAATGTGGAAAGGCTGAAAGCTTTTTCTTGGAGAAAAGAACAAAGATGAGGATGCCCACTTTCACCACATCTATTTAACATAATACTGGAAGTATCAGCTAGGGTATTCAGTCAAGGGAAAGTAATAAAGGACATGTGGTTTGGAAAAGACAAAGTCAAATTGTCCCTGTTTTCAGATGACATAATCCTGCCTATAAAAAAACCTAAAACTCTACCAAAAAACTCCTAGAGTTGATTAAAATATTCAGCAAAGTTGCAGTGTACAAAATCAACACCCCCAAAATCAGTAGTGTTTTTATATACCAACAACAAACAAGCATATAAGAAATTGAGAAAGTAAAACCATTTATAAGAGCTACCAAAAGAATGAAAAACCTACAAATAAATTTAACCAAGGAGGTGTAAGTTCTGTAAAATGAGAACAACAAAACTGCTGAAAGATATTAAAGAGGACATCAAAAGATGGAAAGATATTCTATGTTCATGGACTGGAAGAATTAACAATGCAAAAATGGCCATACTACCTAAACTGATCTACATATTAAACACAATTCCCATCAAAATAACAATGACAATTTTTTATTTTTGTTAATTATTATTAGCATATTCATTATTACAAATCACGATTTTTCTTTACGACCTTTACCTGACCTATCACTTCCAGAACACACTTCCTCCCTCTCTAGTATCCTTAGTTTGTCCTCTTCTTTTTTTAAAAATTTTTATTTTGTTTTATTGATATACAATGTAGCTGATTTTCATGGCCCTTTACCGATTGTGCCTTCCCCCCTCCTTCTCCTTCCTCCCACACCTCAACATCATATGTGTTCACTTGTTTTAACAAGTTCAAGGAATTTGTATTTGTTATGTCTTCTTCCCCAGACCCCCACTTGTTTGTATATTTATTTATTTATTTTAACTCCCACAATAAATGAGAACATGTGGTATTTCTCTTTATGTGTCTGACTTATTTCACTTAATATAATTCTCTCTAAGTCAATCCATGTTGCTGTAAATGGCAGTATTTAATTCTTTTTGTAGCAGAGTAGAATTCCAGTGGGTAGATAAACCACATTTTCTGCATCCATTCATCTGATGATGGACATTTGGGTTGGTTCCAATTCTTAGCTATTGTAAATAGTGCTGCAATAAAAATTGGAGTACAGGCATCCATTCGACATGATGATTTCCATTCCTCTGGGTATATTCCCAGCAGTGGGATAGCTGGGTCATATGGTAGATCTATCTGTAATTATTTGAGGAACCTCCAAACCATTTTCCATAAAGGCTGCAGCATTTTGTAATCCCACCAACTGTGTAGGAGGGTTCCTTTTTCTCCACAACCTCACCAGCATTTATCATTCTCAGTATTTTGGATATTAGCCATCCTAACTGGAATGAGATGGTATCTCAGTGTGGTTTTGATTTGCATTTCCCGAATGCTGAGAGATGTTGAGCGAATTTTCATGTGTCTATTGGCCAATCATATATATTTTTCTTTGAGAAATGCCTATGCAGCTCCTTTGCCCATTTTTTAATTGGATTATTTGTTTTTTTGCTGTAAAGTTGCTTCAGTTACTTATATATTCTGGTTATTAACTTTTGTCAGATGTATATTTTACAAATATTTTCTCCCAATCTGTTGGTTGCCTTTTAACACTGATAATTGTTTCTTTACTGTGCAGAAGATTTTTAGTTTGATATAATCCCATTTGTTTATTTTTCCTTTGGTTGCCCATGCTTTGGGGGTCATATTCATGAAGTCTGTACCCAGTCCTACTTCATGGAGTGTTTCAACTATGTTTTCTTTAAGGAGTTGTCTTGTTTCAGGGTGAATATTTGATTCTTTAATCCATTTTGAGTTGATTTTGGTATATGGTGAGAGGTGTGGGTCTAGTTTCAGTCTCCTAAATAGGGATATCCAGTTATCCCAGCACCATTTGCTGAAGAGGCAGTCTCTTCCCCAACGTGTAGACTTGGTGCCTTTGTCAAAGATCAGATGGCTGTAGGTGTATGGGTTGATTTCTGGATTCTCTATTCTATTCCATTGATCCATGTATCTTTTTATGACAGTACCATACTGTTTTGTTTATTATAGTTTTGTAATATAGTTTAAAGTTAGGTAGTATTATGCCTCCAGGTTTATTTTTTTGCTCAGAATTGCTTTGGCTATATGTCCTCTTTTGTTATTCCATATAAATGTTGGGATAAATTTTTTTCCATTTCAGAGAAAAATGTCATTGTAATTTTGATAGGGATTGCATTGAATTTGTAGATCAGTTTGGGTAGTATGGATATTTTCACAATGTTAATTCTTCCAATCCAAGAGCATAGGATATCTTTCCATCTTCTTGTATCCCCTTTCATTACTCTCAACAGTGGTTTGTAGTTCTCATTGTAGAGATTTTTCACATCCTTGGTTAACTTTATTCCTAAGTATTTTATTTTTTTGGTGGCTATTGTAAATGGGCAAGCTTTCTTGATTTCTTTTTCTGCATGTTCAATGTTGGAGAAAAGAAATGGTACTGATTTTTGTCTGTTGATTTTGTATCCTGAAACTTCGCTGAAGTCATTTATCAGCCCTAAGAGATTTTTGTAGAGGCTTTAGGCCGTTTGACATATAGGATCATGTCATATGCAAACAGAGACAGTTTTAACTTCATCTTTTGCAATCTGGGTTCCCTTTATTTCCTTCTCTTCTCTGATTGCTCTGGCTAGTACTGCCAACACTGTGTTGAAAGGAGTGGTGAGAGTTGGCATCCTTGTCTAGTTCCTGTTCTTATGTTCTAATTCAGGATGATATTGGCAGTAGCCTTATCATATATGGCTTTAATTATGTTGAGATACTTTCCATCTATACCTAACTCATAGAGAGTCTTTATCATGAACGAATGTTGAATTTTGTCCAATGCTTTTACAGCATCTATAGAGATGATCATATGGTCTTCGTCTTTGATTTTATTGATGGGGTGTATCACATTTATTGATTTGTGTATGTTGAACCAACCTTGCATCCCTGGGATGAATTCCACTTGATCATGATGTATAATTTTGCATATGTGTTGCTGTATCCTGTGAGCAAGTATTTATTGAGGAATTTTGCATCTATTTTCATCAGAGATATTGGCCTGTACTTTTCTTTTTTAGTTGTATCTTTGTCTAGTTTTGATATCAGGGTGATGTTTGCTTCATAGAATGAGTTTGGGAGAATGGCCTCAGTTTCAATCTTTTGGAATAGTTTGTAGAGAATTGGTATCAATTCCTCTCTGAAGGTTTGGTAGAATTCTGCAGTGAACCCATCTCATCCTGGGCTTTTCTTTGTTGGGAGCCTTCTGATAACAGCTTCAATCTCTTTTATTGTTATTGGTCTGTTCAGATTTTCTACATCTTTTTGGATCAGTATTGGTAGTTTGTGTGTCCAGAAATTTATCCATTTCCTCCAGATTTGCAAATTTATTGTCATATAGTTGTTTATAGTAGTCTCTAATGATTTCTTGTATTTCAGAGGTATCAGTTGTAATATCATCTTTTTCATTTCTAATTTTTCTTATTTGAGTCTTCTCTCTTCTTTTTTTAGTTAGCTGTGCTAATGGTTTGTCAATTTTATTTATCTGTTCAAAAAACCAACTTTTTGATTCATTGATCTTTTTGTATCATTTTGGGGGTTTCTATTTCATTAAGTTCTTCTTTGATCTTAATTATTTCTTTATGTCTACTATCTTTGGGTTTGGATTGTTCTTGTTTTTCTAGTTCTTTAAGGTGAAGTGTTAGGTTGTTTACTTGCCATCTTTCCATTCTTCCAAAGTAAATATTTAATGTGATGAATTAACCCCTTAGTACTGCTTTTGCAGTATCCAACAGGTTTTGGTATGATGTATCATTATTTTCATTAGTTTTAAAAAGTTTTTGATTTCCTGTTTAATTTCTTCTTGGACCCATATGTCATTAAGTAGAGGCTGTTTTATTTCCATGTGTTTGTATATTTTCCAAAATTCAGTTTGTTATTGATTTCTAATATTAATTCATTGCAATCTGAAAAAATACATGGGATGCTTCCACTTTTTTGAATTTGTGGACACTTGATTTGTGACCTAACATGTGATCTATCCTGGAGAATCTTCCTGGAGAATGTGCTGATGAGAAGAATGAATATTCTGTGGTTGTTGAATGGAATGTTCTGTAGATATCTGTGAAGCCCTATTGTTCTAAAGTGTTGTTTAGATCTTGTGTTTCTCTTCTGATTCTTTGTTTAGATTATCTGTCCAATATTGAGAGTGGGGTGTTCAGGTCCCCTGCTATTGTGGTATTAGTGTCTATTTCATTCATTCTTTAGGTCTAATAGTGCTTGTTTTTTCTGGCTGCTCTGACACTGGGTGCATACACACACATACACACGCACACACACACACACACACATATATATATATATATGATTTTTATGTCTTCTTGATGGATAAATCCTTTTGTCATTATATAGTGGCCTTCTTTATCTCTTTTTATGGTTTTTGGTTTAAAGTCTATTTTATCTGATATAAGAATAGCTACTCCAGCTCATTTTTTATTTCTATTTGCATGGTATATCTTTTTCCCTCCTTTCACTCTTAGTCTACGTGTGTCTTTACAGGTTAGGTGAGTCTCTTGAAGATAGCATATAGTTGGGTACACCTTTTTAATCCAGTCAGTCAGCTTCTGTCTTTTGGGTGGGGAATTTAATCCTTTTACATTAAGAGTTGTTATTGAAAGGTGTTGATTTACTCCTAGCATTTTATTGATTTTTGTTTGGATGTTTAAGTGTATTTTGTTCCTTTCTTTCTGAATTATTGTTTGTCTTCTGTATTTGTTGGTTTCTTGGGGTGGTAGATGAACATTTTTTTCTCTTTATTGTTAGCTTTTTTTATTTTCCTAGTGGGTTTTGTTTTTTTCTTGAGTATTTATGGCAGTGGTGGTTGTTTTTCAGGTAACAAATCCAGAACCTTCTTGAGAATTTCCTTTAAGGCTTCTAGTGTGGTAGTGAACTTCCATAGTCTTTGTTCGTCTGAGAAATATATTATTCGTCCTTCATTTCAGAAGGATAGCCTTGCTGGGTAAAGAATTCTTGGCTGGCAATCTTTGTCTTTTAGTATTTTGAATATATCATCCCATTCTTTTCTGGCTTTTATGGTTTCTGCAGACAAGTCTTATGTGAGAATGATTGGGGCTCCCTTATAGGTGACTTGCTGCTTCTCTTTTGCAGCTTTTAAGATTCTCTCTTTGTCTTTGAGTTTTGCCAATTTGACTGTAACAGGTCTTGGAGAGGACTTTTTTGGCTTGAATATATTTGGGGATCTGTGAGACTCTTGAATCTGAAGATCCTTATCTTTCCCTATACCTTCGAAGTTTTCTGCCATTATTTTGTTGAATATGTTTTCAATTCCATTTCCTTTTTCCTCCCCTTCTGGAATACCCATGATTCAGGTGTTTGAGTGTTTAAGGTTGTCTGTTATCACTCTTAGGTTTTCCTCAATGTTTTAAATTCTTTTTTCTGTTTTTTTTTTTGTCTGCCTGTTTTATTTCATACAGCCCATCTTCAAGGTCAGAAATTCGCTCTTCTGATTGTTCTAGCATCCTGGTTAAACTCTCTGTTGTGTTTTTATTTTTTATTTCATTGAATGAATTCTTCAGCTCTGCAAGCTCTGCTATATTCTTTTTCAGGGCATTGATTTCTTTTTACATTTCTTCCTTCAGTTCCTGTATAATTTTCCTCATTTCATTGTGTTGTCTGAGTTTTCTTGTGTCTCATTTAGTTTCCTTAGAATTGTTGCTCAAAATTCCTTGTCAGTCATTTCAAGGACTTCCTGCTCTATAGGATCTAGAGCCTGAGAATTATTATTGCCCTTTGGTGGTGGTGTACTTTCTTGATTTTTCATATTTCTGGCATCTTTCCTTTGGTGTTTGGTCATTGTGGTAGGGGATTTCACAGCCCACTCCTTCATCCCTAACATCTGGCTATGATCCTGCAGGAATTGCCCATTTGACACTGCTGCCTTTGTGCTTGTGGGCGGGAGGCTTGGGCCTCTTAGGGCTGTGGGGAATGGCTTGGGCTGGGAGTCCTGCAGCAGCACCTACCTGATCGGATGCTTGTGGCTTGGGGCCCTGTGGGCCTGTCAGCTTTAGGGCCTCTTTGAGCGGAGTGCACTGGCTGGGCTGGGAGTCCCACAACAGAGCCTACCTGCTCTGGAATGGGTGCCTCAGGGCACATGGGCCTGTCAGCTCTTGGGCCTCTCTGAGGGCCTCTCTCTGTTCTCTCCTTTTGAAAGTTCAATGTATTGTTGTGGTCCTTCCTTCCTTCCTTCCTTCCTTCCTTCCTTCCTTCCTTCCTTCCTTCCTTCTTTCCCTCCCTCCCTCCCACCCTCCCTCCCTCCCTTCCTTCCTTCCTTCCTTCCTTCCTTCCTTCCTTCCTTCCTTCCTTCCTTCCTTCCTTCCTTCCTTCCTTCCTTCCTTCTTTCCTTCCTTCCTTCCTTCCTTTTTTCTGTCCTTCCTCCCTTACTTCATTCTTAGCACCCAGTTATGAGTGAGAACATTTGATATTTCTCTTTGTTTTTTTGGCTTATTTCATTCTTTTTCATGGCTGAGTAGTATTCCATTGTGTATATATACCATATTTTCCTTATCCAGTCATCCATTGATAGACATTTAGGTTTGGTCCATATTTTGGTTATTGTAAACAGAGCTAGAATGAACATGGGAGTACAGGTATCCTTCATCATGATGATTTCCATTTCTTGAATATACCCAGTAGTGGGATTGCTGTTTCTTATGGTAGTTGTATTGGTAGTTGTCTGAGGAACCTACATATGGTTTTCCATAATGGCTGTGTTACTTTACAGTCCCACAAACAGTGTAGAAGTGTTTCCCTTTCCCCACATCCTAACCAGCATTTGTCAGTCTTGGTCTTTTTATTAATGGTTAGTCTAACTGGGGTGAGGTGATATCTCATTGTGGTTTTGATTTGCACTTCTCTGATGACTAATGATGTGATGCTGAGCATTTTTTCATCACCCTTTGGCCATTTGTATGTCTTTCTTTGAAAAATGTTTATTCATCTCCTTTGCCCATTTTTTTAATTGGATTATATGGCTTTTTACTGTATAGTTGTTTGAGTTCTTTGTATAAGCTGGATGTTAATCTCTTGTTGGATGTATAGTTTGAAAGTATTTTCTCCCCTCTGCAGATTGTGTTTTCTCTCTGTTGATTGTTTCCTTTGCTGTGCAGAAGCTTTTTAGTTTGATATAATCTTGTTTGTTTATTTTTTCTGTTGTTACTTGTGCTATTTGGGTCTTATTCATGAAGTCTTTGCCCAGTCAAAATTCCTGGAGTGTTTCCTCTGTTTTCTTTTTGTAGTTTTATTGGTTTCAGGTCTTTTATTTAAATCCTTAATCCATTTTGAGTTGATTTTTGTATATGGTGAGAGGTACAGGTACAGTTTTCTTCTTCTGCATATGTATGTCCAATTTTCCCAGCACCATTTATTAAAGAGGCAGTCTTTTCACCACTGTCAGTTTTTGTTGCCTCTGTCAGAGATCAGTTGGCTGTATCTATGTGGGTTGATTCCTGGGTTCTCTATTCTGTTCCATTGATCCAAGTGTCTGTTTTTATGCCAGTACTATGCTGTTTTGATTACAATGGCTTTGTAATATAATTTGAAGTAAGATAGTGTTATGCCTCTTACTTTATTTATTTATTTATTTTTGCTCAGGATTGCTTTGGTTATTTGAAGTCTTTGGTTTTTTCCATATGAACATTAGGATAGCTTTTTCTAGTTCTGTGAAGAATGTCATTAGTGTTTTGATGGGGCTTGCATTGAATCTGTAGATTGCTTTGACCAGATTGGACATTTTCACAATTTTAATTCTTCCCATCCAAGAGCATGGGATATCTTTCCATCTTTTTGTGTTCTCTTAAATTTCCTTCAGTAGTGTTTTGTAGTTCTCATTGTAGAGATATTTCACCTCCTTGGTTAAATTGACTCCTAGGTATTTTATTTTTTGGTGACCTGTAAATGGGCTTGCTTTCTTGATTTCATTTTTTTGCTAATTTGTTATTGGAGTATTAAAACATTTTAAATGTTTTGGTTGATTTTTTATCCTGCAACATTACTGAAATTGTTAGTCAGCTCTAAGATTTTTTGGGTAGAGTCTATAGGTTTTTCTATATAAAAGATCATGTCAAAACAATCTTAACACTCTTACAGAATAACAAAAGACCCTATATAGCCAAAGCAATCCTGAGCAAGAATAAATAGATAAACAGAGTCGTAGGCATTGTACTACTTGACTTCAAATTATACTACAAAGCTATAATAACATAAACAGCATAGTACTGGCATAAAAACAGAGACTCACACTAATGGAACAGAATCAAGAACCCAGAAATCAACCTATATATTTACAACCAATATTTGACAAGGTTGACAAGAGAAAAGACAAGCTACAGAATGTGAGAAAATATTTTCATGCTATACAGCCAACAGGAGATTAATGTCCATAATATAACAAACAATTTAACAGTAAAAGAAAAAGAAAAACAAATAATCTGATTAAAATATGGGCAAGTGAGCTGGATAGACATTTCTCAAAAGAAGACATACATATGGTCAACAAAATGTGAAAAAAATGCCCACTATCACTATGCATTAGGGAAATGTAAATCAAAACCACACTGAGTTATCACCTCACCACTGTTAGACTGAACATCGAAAAGACAGAGAATAACAAATGCTTGTGAGAATGTGGAGAAAGGGGAACTCTTATACACTGTTGTTGAAGTTGAAACATACAATAACTGAAATAAGAAAATCATTAGAGGAGATGAACAGTATATTTGCACTGACAGAAGAAGAATTTGTGAACTTAAAGGCAGAATATAGCGAATATGGTATCCAAAAACAGAAAAAAAGGAAGAAAATTGTACTGATCCTCAGAAAAACATGGAGAACCTTTAATGCATCAACATATGCATAATTAAGAGTATCAGAAAAGGGGATATAGGAGAGCTGTAAGAAAACAATATTTGAACAAATAGTGGCTGAATATGTCCCAAATTTATTTAAAAACAATAATCTACAAATCCATGAATCTCAACAAATTCCAAATAGGACAACTACAAACAGATCCACAAATAAGTGCATAACAGTAAAACTGTTGCAAGCCAAAGATGGAGAGGTGATCATAGAAAGAAAAGGAAAAAAAAAAAAAAAAAGACTGACTTATCAGAGAAATCTGTTAACAAAAATAGTTGACTTCTCATCAGAAACAATGGATGCCAGGAGGGAATATGAGAACATATTCAAAGTGAAAAAATATACTCAACCAAGAATTCTATATTTGCCAAAAACATCTTTCAAAATTTAAAGTGGAATAAAGGCAATCTCAGATAAAGAAAAACTGAGAGAATGTGTTGCTGGGAGGCTCACCTTACAAGAATTATTAAAGGAAATCCTCAGGCTAAAATCAAAGGACCTACGACAGTAATAAAAATCCACATGAAAAAACAAATGCAGCAATGTATATAATTATATGATTATAAAAAAGTATAAATGCTTGATCTTTATCTTTTTTTCTTAACTGTTTTAAAAAGAAATTGTATAAGACAAGACATATATCATAAATTGTGCCTATAAGATATAGAAATATATTTGCCAATAACAGCACAAAGGAAGTCTATGAGAATAAAGTTTCATTAGGCTAAGAAAAGAATTCAGATAATTTGAATCTATAGAAAAAAAAGAGAGTTAGAAATGATAAAAAAAGAAGATAATATAGCAAAATATGTAAATATTTACTTGCTCTCCTTTCTTCTTTTAGATTTTAAAGAACCAAAATAATATGAAGCAACACTTAAAACAATGTATTGCTGGGTTTGTAACATTTACAGATATAATATGTATAACTATAATACCACAGTAATGAGAAAAATTAGATAGAGCTATATAGTAGTAATATTTCTATACCTACAATGATGTTAAATATAAAATTGTTTCTAGTAAGTTAAAAGGTATGATAAGCTTTTGAACAATTTCTAAGTAAATAATTCAAAAAATGTACTGAAATAGCATTGCAATAAGATTAAATGTTACATTGGAAAATATTTGCTTAATGCCAAAGGAAGTAGTAAATAAGGAATAGAGAAACAAAATGAAATGAGACATATAGTATACAAAAAGTAAAATGGCCAACATAAATTCAGCTCTATCAATAATAACATTAAATGTAAATGAATGAATTAGTCCAATGAAAAGGCAGGGATTGTCTGGCTGGATAAAAACAACATCTGATATACAGTGTCTACAGGTGACACATTTTAGATTCAAAGACACAAATAGATTAAAAGTAAAAGGATGGAAGAGAGTGATGTCAGTACAATGGCAGAATAAAAAGTTCCAGCTGTTGTTCCCCTATAGAGACACTGACCTAACAACAATATACTGCCCAAAATACCTTTGTGAGAACTCCAGACACTAGTTAAGGAGTTGCAGTCTTTCAGATAAATGCAAAGCCAGGAACAGCTGCATTGAAACAGGTAAGTAAAGCAGTTTCCCTGTATCTGCAATTACCACTCTTCCAATCCTGTAGAACTCAGTGACTGGAAAAAATGCCCCAGTTTATAGCTTCTTCATAAAGAGCAAAAGAAAAAGGTGGTATGTGCATTCAACATTCCATCATTTTGGAGCATTGTCTGAGGGACTTGTTTTTGTCTCACCTGACTAAAACTGCTAACAAAACGAGCTTAATTTGAATGTTTGGGGGCTGCTGAAAGCAAGCTAGGCCTGAAGTGCTGCAAAAAGAGGCCAGCATAGGGTGCAATAACCAGGAGAAGGTGCCAAACTCATGTCTTCTCACTCCATAGGGGTATGAGTCTGGCATTCCAGCTTATTGGAAGATTTTCCAAGCACCTGGTATCTGTCTTATTTGACGCAGAATGCTAATGGAAAGCTGGCATATTTTGGATGCCTGCAGACTTGCTGCTGTAGTATCATATAACTTGCAGTACCACCAACAGACAGCAGAAGACAAGATATTATGAGTTCCTTAAGAGGAAACCAGCAACCTCCTCTAACAGAAATTAGATGCATATGCACAGAGAAGTATCATTCCCCTAAAGAGGTTTAGAGACCCCCAGAATCTCTAACCAGATTGATTGACGAAGCTTTTTTAGATTTGAAGCAGCCAGTCCATAAAGACTGAGAAAGGTGGCTGTTTTTTCAAATGCATCAAACTCAGCAAAATAATTACAAGGCAGAAGAACAGTGAAACATGGTTCAATCAAAGGAAGAAAATAATTCTTCAGAAAAACCTCCAAAGAAATGGAGATCTATGAATTACCTAAAAAAATTATCATCTTAAATAAGCTCAATGATCTACAAGAGAACACAGATAGAAAACTAAGCAAAATTAGGAAAATGATGCATGAAAAATTGAGAATAGTAAACAATAGAGTGAATTAATAATACTAAAGTTGGGTCTCTAAATAAGTTAAGAAAATTGACAAACCTTTAGCTATATTGAATAAGAAAAAGGAAATGAAGACTCAAATTACTAGAATTATAAATGAAAGAAGGAACATTACTACCAACCTTACAGAGATAAAAAGGATTATAAAAGGATACTATGAAAAATCATATGTAAATAAAATAGATAACTTAGATAAAATAAATTCCCAAAAGATATGAACTACTGAAACTGACTCAAAAAAAAAAAAAAAAGTGGAAATCTGAATAGATCTATAGCAAGTAAAAAGTTTATATCAGTAATAAAAAACCTCCTAATAAAACAAGGCCCAGGCTCTGAAAACTTCACTGCTGAATTTCACTAAACATTTTTTAAAAATCATGATAATTTCTTAACAAATTCTTATAAATATCAAGAGAAGGTATTTCTTCCAACTTGTTCTACGAGGTCAGTATTAACATTAAAACAAAACAAAGACATTACAGGAAAAGAAAACTACAGAGCAATATCTGTTACAAATATGGATGCAAAAATTCTCAACAAAATAGTAGCAAATCAAAATCATTAACATATCAAAACTATACACAGTAAGCAAGTAGAATTTATCCTAGGATTGCAAGGTTGTTTTAAGGCCAATAATCAATTTACATAATACGCCATGGCAATAGAATAAAAAAAATTAAATGCATAATTATATCAATAGATAGAGAAAATTATATCACAAGGTCTAACACGCTTTCACGATAAAAACACTCAACACCTAGAAATAGAAGGGAAACTATTTAACCTTATAATGGGCATCTACAAAACAAACACAGCTAACATTACACTTAATGGTGAAAGATTAGAAATAATACACGAATGTTTACTCTCACCAATATTCTATTGAAAAGCAGTTAGGCAAGAGAAATAAATAAGATGTTTCCATATTGAAAAGCAAAAAGTAAAACTATATCAGCAGATAATATGATCATGTATATAGGAAATCCTAAAGAATCCAGTAAAAACACATGGTATTTTATAAATGATTTCAGCAGGATTGCTGTATACAAGATCAATATACAAAAATCAGTTGTATGTTCATACAACTGCAGTGAACAATCTGGAAAAAAAAGTTACAATAGCTTTAAAAGGATGTTTCGAAATATATTTAGTATAAGAAGTGCAAAATTTATGTTCTGAAAAGAAAAAACATCATCAAAAGAAATTAAAAATATGAATAGGTGGAAACTATCTCATGTTCATATATCATGTATAAGAAGACTTAATATTACTAAATTTATATATTAGAAGATTTAATAGTGTTTAGATGGCCATTCTCCACAAATTGGTCTACAGATTTCATGCAATCCTTTTCAGAATCTCAGCTAGCTTTCCTGTAGAAATTGACAAGTTGATCTTAAAAATGATATGGAATTCTAAGGGATCCGGAAGAGTCAAAACAATTTTGAAAAACAAGGTAAGGTTGGAGGACTCACACTTCTAGATTTCACACTTTACTACAAAGCAAATGTTAAATATAGTGTGGTGTTTGCAGTAGAATAGACATATAGATCAGTGGAATAAAGTTGAAAGTACAGAAGCAAACACATGTCTGTGGTCAACCAATTTTTAACAAGAGTGCCAAGACCATTCAATGGAGAAAGGATAGTCTTTTCTACAAATGGTGCAAGGACAACTGAACAGCCACATGCAAAAGAATGAAACTGAGCACTTATCTCACACCATATCCCAAAACGTTACCTCAAAATGGATAAAAAAAAAAAAAAAAAAAAAAAAAAACTAAATAAAAGAGCAAAAACTACAAAACTTGTAGGAAAAATCATAGAGTTAAAATATTACATTGGATTTGGCAATAGATGCTTAGATATGTTACAAAAAGCACGAGCAAAGGAGAAAAAATAAATAGGACTTTATCAAAATTAAAACATTCTGTGTTTCAAAAACAAATATCAAGGAAGTGAAAAGACAAGACACAGAATGGGATTAATATTTTCAAATCATGTATCTTGTAAGGGACTTATATCTAGAATATGTAAAAAAATCTTGCAACTCAGTAATAAATATTAAAATATTCTAATTACAAAAGAATCTTTCTTCAAAGAAGATATACAAACGGCTAATGAGTACATAAGAAATGCTTGGCATCATTAGTCACTAGGGAACTACAAATCAAAACCTTAATGAGATTCCACTTCATACCCATGAGAATAGCTAAAAGAAAAAAGTCAAATAATAACAAGTGTTGGTAATGATGCAGTGAAATTAGAACACTCATACACTGTGGTGGAAATGTAAAATTATGCAGCCACATTGGAAAATTGTTAGATATAGAATTACATGCAACTCAGAAATTTCACTTGTATGAAAACACCCAAGAAAAATAAAACAGATGTTTACACACAAATAAACAACAGCAACAAATTTGTACAGGGAAGTTTCTACCAGCATTACTCATAATAACCAAAAGGTGGAAACAATACAAATGTTCATTAATTGATGAATAGATAAACAAAGCATTGAAAGTAAATACAATGAAATATTATTCAGCCATAAAATAACAAATAAGGTACTGATACATGCTGCAGCATAAATGGACTTTGAAAACATTACACTAAGTGTAAAAACCCAGTCACAAAAGGCCACATATTTTGTGATTATATTTATATAGTGTATCCAACATAGGCAAATCTATGGAGACAGAAAGTAGATTAGTGTTTGCTTAGGGCTGAGAAGGGATGGGGGATTATGGTATAATAGCTAAAGGTTAAGGGGTTCCTTTTGGAGGTGATAAAAATGTTCCAAAATTTACAGTGGTAATGGTTACATATATCTGTGACTACACTAAAAAAACATTGAATTGTACACTTAAATGTGTGAGTTATATGATAGGTGAGCTATAGCTATATATTGAGCTATATAACTGTTGAAGGTATATAAATATTGAAAATTAAAATTAATATTCATTATACATAAAAAACCTGGTATATACAAATGTATATTAATATTCAAAATTTATTATAAATCTCATATATATATTGGCTTTATTGATATATAACTCACATATTATATAATTCCCCCACTTAAGTGTAAAATTCAATGTTTTTAATATGTATGTAAACATATGTAAGCTTTACTGAGATATATACAATCTCCTCTGTCTAGTTTTTACCTGCTACACGTCTAACATACCTAACCTACTCAAGTGCTAAACGTAGTGTATTCTCACAGAGCACTGCATTTGAGAGTCTTGCATCTTGCAAGGGAACAACAATATACAGCAATCATGAATATATCTCAGCTTTGTTTTCTTGTTCAAAGCTTATATTTAAATGTACACATAAATAATCTTGTTTTATTAGCCCTACAGTGAGTGTGGGTTCACTCCCACATCTGTACTCCAGCATTCAACATGAAAAATTAATCATTTTGTATGTCTTGCAATCCCATCCTCATGTTGTTTTCTGTCTGTTTCTCTACTTCCAACAGGATCCAAATCATTTTGCATCCCTGTATTAAAGTTTCTGTAACTGCTGCCTCCTGCTGTGGAATTCTTTGAAAACAAGAACCTTGTTTCCTAGGATAGATTTCTCTACTGTTTCCATGTTTACCCCAGGTGGAGATTTTTTCATACCTAGTGCTAGAGATGTTTCATGCCTATTGAGAAATAATATGTCCTTTCCTATGTATTTTTTAGATTACATTTTTTTGAAGAAATAGAATATGCCTCTAGGTTTGCTTTTTCTATATTTCTTACTTATTACTTCCAAGCAGCTGTTATGCAAGTTTTGCATTCTAACTTCCTACAAAATTTGGTGAGTTCTTTGCATCCCTACCACATGTGCTCACTCTCATGTTCAGGAACTACGAGATCTACCTTCCTTTTTTTTTTTTTTTCCCTTCTGGCCAAGGTATTTATTTTCGGAAGATATCCACATGATTAGTTCTCACGAGGTCATCCAAAATCAGAGTTATAAAGATTCTACATTTAGGAATCGGCAAGTATATTTATTGCACATAAAAATATTGTCTGATTGTAATTCCCTGAGTTGAATTATTTCACAAAGAAGAGATTCTCACCTAACTCAGACTTTAAATTCAATGCTTTCTTCTTTCCAGGCCGTCTATCAGTGTGCATCGTCATGCCTGTGTCTTCCATTAGAGTCATTTTCTCTCTTTGATGTTTAGAGAATGTTCCTCAGAGCATGTGACCCAATAGTCTCCTCACTTCTAATGGTTATTACCATTGTCTTCACAATTCATGATTAAAACATATTACTCTAATTGCCTTGGTGTCTCAATTATTTTCTTAGTTTTCTCAATTGTTTTCCCAGTAAGCAACACTTGGGTATGTTTTATAAATCACTTCTTTTGTAATAATTAATATAGTTCACCAAATTTGTGCTCTCTGAGATATAATTTCTGTTTCCTTCATAGGTTTTCTTCCTTTGATACAATCCTTTGGACATTCAGTTTCTCTTGATTTTTCAAACAAATCATTTAGTCTTTACATCTCTGGTAAAATTTGATTCTATACAGTTTGTTCCCAATGAAAGCTGCTCTATCTTTTCAATATTAGGCTGATTGTGACTTATGCTATCTTCCAGTGAATTTCATTTGTTTACTTCACTTTGTATTTTTTACTCTTCTGTGCCAGAGTGAGTGTGGGTTCTATCCAGTGACATAAACAGCCTCCACAATTCCTCTGAGCAGGGAAGCCAATATCTACAGCCAGTCATTTTTTTCTTTGTAAGGGAAAAAAAATCATTACATTGCATATTTTAGCACTTCACACTCATGATGTTTTCTTCACCCCCTAATAGGATTCTAGGAGATTTGTAGTCCTGTGACAGAGGAATTGTAAATGCTGCTTCCTCTTTGGAATTTATTGTGACACTACACTCTGCCTCATAATTACCTTAGCTGCAGAATCAAAAGTTAAGGATTATCCAAAACCTAGATGGGACATAAGGTATCCAGAGCTTGAGACCCAGGGAGACGTATAGTAATCCCCTATATCCATGGTTTCACTCCATGGTATCAGTTACCTGCATTCAAAACCAGTCCAAAAATATTAAACTAAAAATTTCAGGAATAAACAATTCATAAAACCTCACCCCAAAGGTTAATTTACCTTTGCTCCTATTACCCATTACATCATTTCCAGGTTTTAATAAAAAATTAGAAGGCATGTTAAATGGCAAGTAATAAAGCAGCCTAAGGAGACAAAGCAAGCATCAGAACCAGACTCACTCCAAGACATGTTTAAAAAGTTTTTCAGTTAGAAGAAAAATGATACAGGACATAAACTGCCATCTACATAAAGAAAGGAAGAGCGTTGGAGAAGAAATAAATGAAGTTAAAATATTTTATTTTTATTTTTATATTTTCAATTGATTTAATAGAAAACTGTTCTAAGTAATAATAGTTACAGTGTGTTGGGTGATTATAGCATATGGATAAGTAAATGGATGACGGCAATGTTATAAGGGATAAGATGGAAAAATTGGAAATACTGTATTACAAGTTTCCTGACATACCCATGAAATAGTATAGGGTTATTCAAATACCAGGTTAGATAGTTAAAAATATGTATTGCAAACTGCAAACCCTAGGGCAATAACCAAAAAATTTTTAAAAAGTTAAATTCAATAAATATGGTAAGAGGGGTGGGAAACTGAAATCATATAAAGCACACAATCAAAATCAGAGAAGGCAGAAAAAGAGAGGAAGAAATAAAATAAATGAAGACCAAGTGTAATGCATAGAAAACATTTACAAACAATAGGTATTATTTAACTATATCAATAGTCACTTTAAATGTGAATGGTCTGAATAAGACAGTTAAAAGACAGAAGCAGATCTCTTGAACTTATTCATCCTATTTACCTGAAATTTTGTGTCCTTTGACAAACATCCCCAACAACCAGCCAGTGCCAATCACCTTTCTACTCTCTACTGCTAGGATGTCAACTTTTTTAGATTCCACATGTGAGTGACATCATATAGCATTTGCCTTTCTGTGCTTGGCTTATTTCACTTAACATAATGTCTCCAATTTGTTCATCCATGTTATCACAGTTGACATCATTTTCTTCTTATTTTATGGCTAAATAGTATTCCACCATGTTGTACAGCATGGTGATTATAGTTAGTAACATATTGTGTTCTTGGAAAATGCTGAGAGAGTAGATTTTAAGTGTTATCACCACAATAATAAAAACTCTGTGAAATGTATAGATTAATAAGGTAGATTTAGCCATTGTATATATACAATGTATATATATTTCAGAACATTACATTGCACATGTAAATAAATACAATTACAGGTCAATTTAAATAAATGAAAAAAAGACAGAGATGGTTAAAAAAACATATGGTTATATGTTGTCTATAAAAATTGATCTTAAGTATGAGGATACAGGCAGGTAATAGATAAAGTAAAATTATGGAGGAAAATATACCATGTTAACACTAAAGAAAAAAATAGTTGATGTAACTTTATTTAGTTCAAACAAAGCAAATTTCAAAACAAGAAAACCATAAGGATAAAGAGGGGCTTACATAGTGATAAAGAGTCAATCCTTTAGTGATACGTAACAATCCAAAAATTTATATGAACCTAATAACACAGTCAAAATATGTGTGGCAGAAACTGATAGAATTGCACTAGACAACAGAAGAGTTGAGTCTATAATGCTACAGATAAACAATTGAGTAAATAACTAAATGAGGTAAAGTGGAGACATTTTCTATCCTGAAGAATTCCAAATAAACTGTACAGGTTCTCGGGCCGCCCTGTGGCTCACTCGGGAGAGTGCGGTGCTGATAACACCAAGGCCGCGGGTTTGGATCCCCTTACCAGTCATCTTTAAAAAAAAGAAAAAAAAAACTGTACAGGTTCTCACATTCAAGGAGGTAAAGTATAAGTCCCCTGCACTTAAATGAGGGCTGTGCATTTGTTACATACTTCCAGAGTATAGCATAGATTTGGAGATTGAGAGACAGGATGCAAGAAGCTTTAGAGTACAGAAGCCTGAAAATCACTACCTTAGCCAGATGATCAAGGTTAATGTCAACAGTGATAAGTCTTTTTAACAGTATGTACCTTCCCTTAATATGAAGTGCAAAATGGCACTTTACCTCTGTGGAGTTTCTCCCCCAAATTTATAACCTCAGTCTAAGAATGAGAGGAACATTAAACAGATCCCAACTTAGAGACATCCTACAAAGTACCTCACTCATACTACTCAAAACTTTCAAGATAATTAAAAACAAGGTAAGTCTAAGAAATAATCACGACCAAAGGAGCCTAAGAAAACATGATAACTAAAAGTAATGTTGTGTCATAGATGGGATCTTGGATCAGAAGAAGGACATGAGAGAAAAATTAAGCAATCTATATAGACAATCATATACTCTGCAAATAGAGACAATTTTATATAGTCCTTTCTAATATGTGTAACTTTTTTTTTGCCTATTGTTTTAGCAAGGTCTTTCATTATGTTGAATAGAGAGAGAGAGAGAGAGAGAGAGAGAGCATTCTTGCCTTAGTCATGATATAAGGAGGAAATTCCTCTTTGTTTTCACAATTAAGTATGATGTTAGCTGTAGGTTTATTGTAGATGTTCTTTATCAAGTCGAGGAAGTTCAACAATAATCCTGCTTTGGTGAGAGTATTTATCATGAATTGGTATTGGATGTTTTCAAAATTTTTTTCTGTGTCAATGAATAAGATTATATGGGGTTTTTTTCTTTATCATGTTGATTGGATAGATTACATTGATTTGTTTTAAAATATTGAAACTGCCTTGGATATCTGGAAAAATCCCTCTTGTTCATGGGTCATAATTCCACTTATAGATTGTTGAATATGATTTGTTAATATATTGTTTGTTATATCTTCCTTATCTATGTGCCATTATCATCTAATACATTGCTACTTTTATTATTTTAACAGTTACTTTTTAGATCAATTAAGAATCAGAAAAAATTATTTTATATTACCTTCTTTTATTTCATCTCCAATGCTCTTTATTTCTTTATAGGTTAAATTTCTTACCTATATCATTTTCCTTCCATGGAAAAAATCTTTTAATATTTCTTGCAGAACAGGTTGGTGCATCAATAATTTCCTTAGTTATTGTTCTGTGAAAATGTCTTTCTATCTCATTTACTTTTGAAGGTTTATTTCACTGGATACTGAAATTTAGGAGTTTTGTTTTATTTTAACACTTCAAAAATTTTGCTTCACTCTCATTTCATGCTTTCTGACAGGAAGTCTGCTGTAATTCTTCTTTTATAGGCAAGGCATTTGCTATGGGTTACATGTGTTCCCTGAAATTTCATGTATTGTAAACTTGATCTCCATTTTAATAGTGTTAACAGAGTGGGAAATCCAATCACACTCTTTGAAAGGTGGAGTTTTTAAGAGGTAGTTAAATTGTGAGGACCATGCCCTAGTGCATAAATTGATCCACTCATGGAGTAACGGGCTGATGATTTAATGGGTGGTAATGGGTGTGGTTCTGATGGCTTTATACAGAAAGCAAATGAGCAGATTAGCTTTCTCTTGCACATGTTGACCCTTACTATATGGTACCCTGTGTGGTCATGGAGAGAATAAGGCCCTCACCAGATATATTCCCTGGACTTTGGATTTATCAGCCTTCAAAATTGTAAGAAATAAATTTTGCTTTCTTTTTATAAATTACTCAGTTTCAGGTATTCTGTCATAAACAACAGGAACAAACTAATCATGAAAATTCATATTGAGAGTAAGGCACTGCTTATAACAAAAATGTGGAAGTGTCTTTGGAACTGGGTGATGGGCCGAAGCTGGAAAAATTTGTAGGCACAGGCTTGAGAAAGCCTAGATTCTGGTGAGAACTTAGAAGACAAGAAGATCAGGGAAAGTTTGGAGGGTCTTAGAGATGGATTACATGGTGGTGACCAGAATGCTGATAGAAATATGTAAAGTAAAGGCCATTCTGAGGAGGTCTCAGATGGAAATGAGGAAGAGAGTTTTTGTTTTTTATTTTCATTTTTTATTATTTTTTTTTCCCCAAAACTGGAGCAAGAGTCACCCTTGTCATAGAGTTGCAAAGAACTGGGCTGAATTCTGTTCATGCCCAAGGGCATTATGGAATATGGAACTTAAATGCTATGGGCTAAGGTATTTAGTGGAAGAAATTTCTAAGATGCAAAGCATTCAGAAAGTTGTATGGCTACTTATAATAGCCTGTGCTGAGTTATGATGGCAAAGGCATGACCCAAAGATGAAATTTATAATTAAAAAGAATAAAGGGTAAAAAACTTGGAAAACTCTCATCCTGGCCAAGTAAATAGTAAAAGTGTTTTTGTGAGAGGAAACCAAGGTGTAGCCCAGCGACATTTTCCTAAGGAGATCAGCACAGAGAGAAGGGATCATGAAGAGAACAGAAAAAAGAGCTTGAAGGGCCGACCCCGGGGCTCACTCGGGAGAGTGTGGCGCTGGGAGCGCAGCAGCGCTCCCGCCATGGGTTCGAATCCTATATAGGGATGGCTGGTTCGCTCACTGGCTGAGCGCGGTCACAAAATAGGACCAAAAAAAATTAAAAAAGGAAAAAAAAAAGAAAAAAGACCTTGAAGACATTTCAGAGATCTTGGAGGCCTCACCTCCTATCACAGACCCAGAGGACTAGGGAGAATGTTTTTGGGGAAGAAGCTTGATGTGCCCTGTACAGGCTTGCAGCTCAGAATTACCTCGGGATGCTTCTCCCTGCATTCTAGTACAGTGTTCACTAGCTGCTCCAGCCATGGCTAAATTAGCCTCAGGTGCTGCTTGACCCACACCTTTGCAAGATACAAGCTGGAAGCCTTGGATGCAACCACATGGTGTTAAGTCTGCAGGTTCATAGAATGCCAGTATGAATGCTTGGGAGCCTCCACCCCAATTTCAAAGGTTGTATGGAAAAGGCTGGGGATCTAGGGACAGATGTGCTACAGGGACAGAGTCACCACAAAGAGCCTACACTAGAGCAATACCAAGTGGAAATGTGGGGTCAGAGCTGCAACAGCAAAACACCACCAGCGTCATGACTAATGGATCAATGGAAGTAGGACCACCATGGAGATCTCAGAATTGTAGAGCTACCAGTGTACAATACCAGCCTGGGAGCACTGAAGCATGGGCTGAGCCCAGGAAAGCCATAGAAGCAGGGCTGCCTGAGAACTTGGAGGTCCAAACCCTTAACCAGTAAGCAGAGATTGCTGGACATGGAATCAAGGTAGATCATTTGCCAGCTTTGAAATTAGATGCCTGCCCTGGTAGGTTTTGGACATGGTTAAAACTTCTTACTCCTTTTTTCTGTCCTATTTCTCCCTTTTTAACAGAAATGTGCATCCTATGCTTGTCCCACCATTGTATCTTGTAAGTAAATGACTTGTTGGATTTCGCAAATGAGACTTTGGACCTTTGAGCAAAACAAGTTAAGACTTCAGGGATAGAATGAATGTATTTACATGTGAGAAGGACATGAAGTTTACAGGCCAGGGGTAGAATGCTCTGGGTCAGATGTGTACCCCAAAGATCATGTATTGGAAATTTGATTTCTTTTGTATTTACTGTTTTAAAGTTTACTTATTAATATTATTATTATTTTTACATTTTGTGATATTGTTGCAGAGCAGCTGGAGGGACGGGTAGAGGAGAAAGGGGAAGGAAATAGGGTGAGAGAAGGAGGAAGGAGGAGGGGTAGAGCTGAGGCCTGTGGCACCCCCCTCATTGCTGAATGGGAAACCAGGGGGCTTCCAGCAGTGGCCTGGTCATTGCTGAGCTGGGTGCAGATGTCAGAGGGGTGTGGCTGAAGAACTTGTACCTCCACTGCTGCAGCTCAGGAGCCCGGGGAGCTGCCTGCAGTGGCTCAGTGGTTGTCACTGACCTGGTTGTGAGTAGCCGAGGGTATTTCTGGTTCTTCTACGTTTTGTAGGTGTTCTTTGGTGATGTCAGACCTTTACTAGTTAATATCAAGCTTTGTCTCTGGTCTGTGGGTATTTTGTTTTTTCTTTCAGTTTTGTATTGGATTATTTGCTGTTTCTACAACTTAAACTCTGCACTGGAACTAATTTGTTGTATTTGCTTACTTCTAAAATGGGGGAACTTCCTGTGGGGACCAGTACTTGATCCTTGTGGTTGAGCTAAATTGTTGATTTGCTGCTGATTCCCTGGGGAAGGCTTTTTGTGCAGTTCAGGTTTTAATGATTGACTTTATATGTACTTCCAGGTCTTGTGAATTGTGTGGAAACTCCAGTCTGGGACTGAGTCTTTTCAGCAAACTGCACCCCCTGCAGTTCTATATTCCTGACCGGTCTCCATAGAGGGGTCCTGCACTGATCGGAGAGGCAGATCAGCTTTCCTTGCTGTGCCTCAGTGTTCCCCCAGTAGGGCCATCTCCCCCGCCACCCATGCTTCATACACTTCTCATGGGACAGGCTGTGCACTGGTCCCTTGCAATGACTTACTGGCCTTTGAGTGGCTCCTCTTTTCAGTTGTTGTGGCTCCTAGCTTCTATGTGGGTCCACAAGAATCCTACTAGTAGTCTCACTGGCCTGGGGGCCACCAAGGCCCTTTTCTCCCCTGCAACCGCCAAGCAACTCCATCTGAAGAAGACAGCTGCAGTTTTTGCCAGCTCCTGCTCTCTGTACTCACAAGGGCCATACATGAAGTGGCCGGGTCTCAAAATGGTCAGAGCAGTTTTTTCTTTCTCTCATTGTGGCTTCTCCCACCTTCATGCACTCCGTAGGTGTCTCCTCCTCTTCTCCTGGGCTCTAGCAGTCCCAGATTGTCTGTCATTGTTTTTTTAATAGTGGTAAATTGGTTGATTTGTGGGAGAGAACTGATGCTGGGGACTGTCTATTCCACCATCTTGACCAGAAAACTCTGGAAATTTGATTTCTATTGTAACAGTGTTAAGAGCGTGAGGAATCCTGTTATGGTAATCAAAAAGTGGAGCCTTTAAGAGGTGGTTAGATTGTAAGGATTGTCCCCATGGATGGATTGATCCACGGACGAATGGGTGTGGTCCTGGTGGCTTTATAAGGAGAGCAAGTGAGAAGGTTAACTCGCTCTTGCTCAGCCCATTCTCACCATGTGACACCTTGTATCACTGTAGAGTCACAACCAAGAACAAAGTCCTTACCATATGTGGTCCCTGTGTCCCACAGACAGGAGAGAAAAGTGTACCCAAGCTTCAGTGGAAATAGTGAGAGATTTGCTTTCTCCTCTGTTTTTGTTCTCTCTGGGCTCCTAGTGGATTGGATGGTGCCTGCCCATATTGAGAGTGCATATTTCCCACCCAGTCCACTCCAGCTTTGTATCAGTTCATTTCTGTTGCTTATCTTATAATGGAATACCTGAAGCTGGCTAATTTCTGAAAGAAGAAAAAGAAAAAAAGAATTTACTTCTTACTGTTTCAGAAGCTGGGAAGTCCAAAGTCCAGGGAACACATCTAGTGAATACCTTGTTCTTAGTGGTGACTCTTCACAGAAAAGTGTCACATAGTGAATATAGTATAAGCCAAAGAGAGCTAACTCCTCACTTGGTTTCTGTTTAAAGCCATTAGAAGCACAAGCATTACTCCATGAATGGATCAATCCACTCACAAAGGCATGGGCCTCACAATCTGTTCACCTCTTTGAGGTCCCACCTTTCAATTACCATCACTGGATTCCCCACCATCTTACTACTGTCACTGTGGGGATTAAGCTTCAGTGAGTTTGTAGTGCATTTAATTCACAGAAGGCTTATATGCTAATCTTTTCTGGAAACACCCTCATGTACACATTCAAAAATAATGCTTCACCGGGTTTCTAAGTATTCCTTAATCTAGCCAAGTTGATACCTAAATTTAACCATTACAAGTATTTTCTCTATTAGTCCTTTTTCTATTGCTTATAATGGAATACCTGAAACTGGGTAATTTATAAAGGAATATGATTTATTTCTCAAAGTTTGGGAGGCTGGGAAGTCCATAGTCCAGGGGATGCATCTGTGGAGGGCCTTCTTTTGCTCTCTCTACAGACTCCCATGTTGACATAGGGTATCCCATGGAAAGAATGGCACAAGCAAGAGTGATAACCTTTTCACTTGCTCTACTTATAAAGTCATCTGCCCACACCCATGATAACTCACTACTCTGTGAATGGATTAATCCATTCACAAGGTTGCTAATCAGCTGATTTAAATAGGGATATCCTAAATTATCCACATGGGCACAGTGTAACTACAAGGGTTCTTGAAAGTGAAAGAGGGAGGTGGAATAACATAGTCCGAGGAGATATGATGGAAAAAGAGCCAGAGAGATGTAAAATTGATGCTTTGAGAGGAAAGAAGGGGGTCATGAGCCAAGGAAAGTGGAATGTTCTAAAGAAACTGAAAAAGGCAAGGAAAATGGATTTCCCTATAGTTTCCAGAAATAAATGTGGTTCTTGATTTTAGCCCATTGAGATCCAGCAAGACTTCTGTCTTATAAAACTGTAAGATAATAAATTTGTGTTGGTTTAAGTTACCAAGTTTAATGGTAATTTAACAGCACCTTAGAATGTGGTACTTTGTTATGGCAGTCCTAGAAAGTTTATAGAAAGTACTAAAGCTATTTGCTTGCATAGCATCATCAAACAAAGCTTCATAACTACCAATACCAAGCACAATGATACCTGCAACAACACATAAATTTCAAAAACCATCACAGCCTAAGATTACTAAACTCAGAGCTGCTCCAGAAACTTTAATCTCTATTGGTTGTTTGTTGAATCCCAAATGTCTACATCTCTGTTGTAGAGATTTTTCTTTATAACCATAAATTGGACATTTCAAGTATGACCTTTAATAAAATCTCTTAATTCTTCTGCATTTTGAACTGCACTAAAAAATAATAAAATAATTCTACTTTAGAGTCTGGTTGAAATTAAATATTGATAGTTGCTAAATTAATGATAAAGCTGGATTTGAGCTCGGTAATAGAATTTGTGACCCAATCTGAGCTTTTCTATGCCCTCCTAAATTTAGACATGCACACAGTCCACCACACGGAGTTCTGCCACACAGTTTCTCTGTCTTAAGACATAGAAATCTAGATGGAGCGTGGGGTCAAGCTATTCCTTTGTCTGCCTCTCACCAATCAGATAAGTCAGCTCTTCTATGTGGCATACTAGTGGTAGAATTATTGCTGAAACTTTCTCCATAATCCTTGTATCTGATGTAGAACAGAAAATACATGGTTAATAAAATAATACTGGAATAACTTAAAAAGCATACAAACATATACACAAATTAACAACACAAGACTGCTTGTATTTAATACTTAAAGTAGTGTTAGTTCCTGTCCTAAATATTATTTTTTTCATTTAATTCTAACTACAACATTATGCAGTGGTTGCATATCATTTCTGCACTAAAGTTTACTAATTGTCAATTTATATACTTCTTAGGAAAATAATTTAATCTGAAATCACACATTATATTTAGTTGTCATGTTTCTTTTATCTCCTTTTATACAAACACTACCTAATTACTTATTTTGTGATTAAGTGATTACAGATCACTTATTTTATAGAATGTCCCTCAATTTAGGTTTGTCTGATGTTTTCTGACAATAATATTTAGTTTATACATCTTTTGCAGGAGGACTTCTAAAGTGATGTTCTATGTTCTCATTACATTCTAGCAAATTGTACATAATGACATAATGATTTTTTTCCCATTACTGTTGATGTGTACTTTGATCATTTGAGGAAGGGATGTCTGCCAGGCTTCTCCACTTTAAGATTACATTTTTTTTTTTTTTTTTTTGTAATTAGTAAGTATTTTTTGTAGAGTCACTTTCAGACTAACTAAATATCCCACTTATCAAACTTTTATTTTGTACTCTACCATATCATGCCTCTTCTTTTTCCTGCATAGAAGCATTTCTCACCCTGCATCACACATCAACACTTTGCACCACGCCACCACCTCCACTTGAGGGGCACTTTTCACTTGATTGGCCTCCAATACTCTGCTCTGCACCGCTATGGCTCTCCACTCCTACCTCATCATGAACACCTACCTTTCTAGGACCAACTAATGACTTTGGGGCTGAACTGTTAAGAAAAAGAAAAGAAGGCTGGTCAGTTAGTTAGAGTGCAGTGTTGGTAGTACCAAGGTCCACCAGAATTAGATCCCTGTTACCAGCGACCCAGCAAAAAAAAAAAAAAAAAAAAAAAAAAAAAAGAATAGGTGTAATCAATTTAATTTAGAAATGAAAGACTAACCATACAATATCAAGAAGAAGAATAGAGCTCTGGATCCTTTATTCAAACTTATTTTTTCATTTGTTCAACAAATTGATTAAGTGCAAGGGATTTTATCATGAAGAATCACACTCTTCATACTGGTAGATCAAAATATAATAATTTAAATTCTTGGTTTGCCATGTATAGAGTATTGTATACAAACAATTTACTTTCCTTCTCCCAGCAATGGTTACTTCTGCTGCAAATGGAAGGAATTCCTGAGTGTTCTCCATTTTGCTATGATGTTCTTGGTTTTATTGAAGGTCAGTGAAAAGCCCCTTGATGAAGAAGCCAAATTTCTCCTAAACATCATTTATGGCTTTCATTGTGTTTTTTTAAGAGTCATCTCATTTTATATCCAAAGTTACTGATGGTATTGAAAATAAAATCAATTCTCCTTTATCATTATTCTTGCGATTGGATACCACTCTGATTTTTATGACTTCACTATATTATGTAGAAATAGGACCTGTTATTAGATTTTCACCTTGTAGTGGGAGGAAAGCCTAGGCTGTACAGCAATTTCATTATACATTCTGCAACTGGAGAAACAACCACAGGATAGGTCTGGAGATTTATTAGACCCACTGTGACTTAGGTATAAAACCCTATTTATTACCTGGCCACCAGAAGAACCCACTTTGACTAGTGGACCATGGCATCTTGGGTTTCCAAAAATTTGTCCGTTTAGTGCACCTATAAGTTCTTTCTTTCCTTAGTGCAGTTACCTCAGTGAATACCTGCAGTTTCCTTCAGGAAATGCCTAGAAGAAAATTTAAATTGTACAGTTGTGACACTTTTGTGGTGTCTTTTTGTTAATAGGTTCCAGGCTTCTAACAAGGTGTTCTGGTCTATAAATTGAATTAAAAGCAAGAAATCTCCATTTTGCTAACAAGGCTGTGTTTGCTGCAGTATATGCATACAGACAAACACACACATTGGGTGTGTGACATGCTCATGTGTGTGTATATACACACACATATATATTTATATAGTGGTAGTCCTAAATCATTATAAACAGACTGCTGATAGCAATATAGTTATTCAGAAAGAAATGTGAAATATGTTATTGAAAATTTAAGGAAAAATATTTTTGTTGTATCGTGGCAGAAAGCTTAACAAAACTGTATCCTACACATGTGAAAAGTGTAACATGTTAGTGATAAACTTGTACATTTATCTAAGAAGAAGATTTCCATGTAAAATGTTGAATAAGTGGCCTGGATTAAACTTGTTGCTTGTAGTAAAATATGAGAGGGAAGAGATAGAATGAGGGAAAAACTGTTAAGCACAGAAAACCAGAAATTGATGAATTCTAAGCCTATTCTGATGGCAAAATATGCTAGAAAAAAGAGATTCTCTGTTAGGAAATTGTGTTCTGTGAAAAAAAGCCACACATTTGGCTGAACACTTCTTTGCTAGTGCCTCAGAAGAATCAACGGGTCACATTATTCAAACACAAGAGGGCTTTTAAAAGAGCTTAGGCATGTGACCCATGGATCCCCACAGGTATCTCACAGAAATCAAGAATAAAGATGAAGTTGCCCAAGAAAGATCTGTGAAAGAGTCTTGTAACAATGCAGTGAATCCCATGATATATGTGAGAGACCCACAGAGTTTTTGAGAATCTGCTACTAGCAGTAACACTACTAGCATGGATTTAAAGGAATAAAGAGAGAAAAAAAATTTAAAAGGATTATAGACCCCCATCATTCTATAGGTCATAAGCAGACTGATAAAACTACTCAGCTTCAAACATGTACTACCCTTTATTAAATAGGAAGGATGATTCTAAAGTTGGAGCCACAGACTCAGATGGAAGAGTCCTGATCCGTAAAAGATTATTTCCAGGCCTTGAAATCAAATGTAGTTTGATTAGTTGCATTTCAAAGTTGCTTGGGACTGATGACTTCTTTTTGCCTTTCATTTGCTTCTTTTTCAAGCATAAATTTCTATAATCTTTATTCTATATCTGCCCAACTCTTGTAGTTTGAGAGCAAATAACTTATTTTTCTAGGTTTACAGCTCCACAGATGCAGAGAAATTTTGCCAAATGATGGATTATAATTACAGTCTCATTCATACCTGGTTTTATTGATTTAGTTAATGAGATTCAGAACATTTGAGTTAATGATATTTATATGAGATTTTGAACGTTGAATCTACACACTTATGGGGTTGCCGGGATGAAGTGAATGTACTTTGCATGTGGAACAGACATGAATCTAAGGGGACAGAGTGTTGACTGTGGTAGGCCGAATGACGCCCCTCTCCAAGATGTCCATGTCCTAATTCTAAAACCTGTGAATGTTACCTTACATAGCAAAACGGACTTTGCATATATGATCAAGTTAAGAATGTTGAAATGGGGAGATATCTTAGATTATTCAGGCAATTCCAGTGTAATCATTAGGGTGGCAGGAGAAGAAGAGTCAAAAAAGGCCAAGAGACAATGAAAGCAGAGGATGATAAACTGTGATGATAGATATAGGAGGGGAGGAGGGGAGGAGTGGAGAGAGAGAGAGAGAGAGAGAAAGAGAGAGAGAGAGAGAGAGAGAGAGTTAAAGGTATACTGCTGACCTTGAAGCTTAAAGATAGACAAAGTGGCCATGAGCCAAGGAACATAGGTAGCCTATAGAAACTGAAAAAGGCAGGAAAACATATTCTTCTCCAGAGTATACAGAAGAAATGCAGCCCTGCTGAAACTTAATATAGGAATTTTGACCCCCACAACTGTCATATAATAAATGTATGTTGCTTAAAGTCACAAAGTCTGTGACAGTTTGTAACAGTACCAATCAGAAACTCACATCAGGTAATACTTAACAGGCTGCCAATTTTTTCATTCCTAGGAACAGTGTAATTGCATTAGTTTATTTCTGCTGCTTATGACAAAATACCTGTAACTGGGTAATATGTAAGAAAACCAGATTTATTGCTTAAGTTTTGGAAGCTGAGATATCCAAAGTCCAGGGAACATATCAGGTGGGATTTTCCTTGGTTGTGGCTTCAGTGACACAGTATATCACATTGCGAGATGGTGGAAGGAGAGAGAGAGAGAGAGATTCTCACATGCTCTCCTTTTAAAGTCCTCAGACCCATACCCATGACCACCATTATTCATCTATTCATTAGGTCATGGTCCTCAGAATCTAATCACCTCTTCAAGGCTCCACCTTTCAGTTATCATAATAAGATTTACTACCCTCTTAACAGTCACAGCAGGGGATCAAACTACTAATACAGAAAACTTGGGGGACACAATTCAAATTATATCAGTAATCGATTAGCTATTTCCAAATATCTCAGTGAGTCAGGACATTCCAATTACTACTTTGTTTCTGCTGCCTGTTATGGTAAATGTGACAACCTTGTCAATGGTGGTGAAGCACTCACTGCCACTTGATATCGGCTATTACACAATCCCAGCACCATGATTAATATCAAGGTAACATTTCTATGATAGCATGTCCCACTGTTATACTCAGTATACAGAGGCAGCTCTCAAAGAGCCTTTCTGAGGTATTGGTGTTCCCTTCACAAATTATTTCTTAATACCTTATTAAAAAGAATGTCTTCTGGAGTCAGGTTGTACAGTTTATCCATGATGAATTAACACATATATTCCTGCCTTCTAGGTTTTTGATTCTATTCTCTACATTATGACAGGGAATTTCGGCATTTCAGCTTTATGAAATGTAGGCCAGTATTCAATTACAATTTCAGTCATTTAACAACATACATTTTAAAACTTCCAGCTACATAATCTAACCCACTAAATCCAGTATCTCTCTTGAGTAAATTTACTCTCATGAGTATATTTGGCCCAATTCAGTGCAAATATTCTTTCTTGGACTAGTGCCCTCAGATCCATCACCCACATATCCAATATGTTTTTTTCCATATATTTTATGACAATATAAATTACAAAAAAATATTTAAGAAGTATGTACTTACAAACTTTGACCCTAGAAGAAGTATTTTACATTTTTCTCCCTAGTGTATGTTTAAATCTGACTCTAGATATGGTTCTAATGGCAGGAAATAATTGTACTTGGTCTTGAGGAGAATAGATATCTGCTTAATATAACTATCCTAGGGTGGATTGGCACTGTGTATCTGAGGAAGAGATAGCTAATATACTCATATAGAAGAAGGTATGATGCTCCTACTGTAAAAGGAGGCTTGAAGTGGCCTGGGAGTTCGAGATTCTCAACTCTTTTCTACATCCACCTAAGATGTTCTAAATCCAAATCTTATAGTCTCAGTACTTTCCCAGATAGTACCTTATTACCTGATCTTTCTTGCACGTAAGAGGATTGGTGAGGCTGTGAATTAATCACAGGTTGGTCTTCTTGAAAAGAAAAGTTTCAGATGAAAATTATCATGCAGTACAATTATTAGGGAATGCTATGGCATCAACATTTGTGGGAAGTAAAAAGAAGAGACAAGATTGTGCCTTAGCTAACCCTATGGGAAACTTAGGAGATGAGATGCCTCTCAGTATTTTGCCAGGTGGTGGTGAAAGCACCTACAATAGCATCAGTCAGTCACTGGAGATGTAAAATGTCCCTGGAATGAGACATAACTTTGGGAGTGAGATTTTTCTCCAGTCAAGGTGTTCTCCAAAGAAAATTATGCAGCTGAGATTCATTCTCTAACACCGCCAGCAGATGCGGTAGTAACGTCTTTATCTATCAAGAGGGACCTGGGTGGAATATCACAGCATCCACCATGGAAATCAACTTATGTAGCAGTTCTGTAGCATGTACAATTGCAATCTCAGTGAGATCAGTCCTGAAGCTACAAAAATAATAGATACTCATATGTCAACCATAGAAGTTCCCTAGTTACCTGACTAAGATATAAGCTGATAATTTAAAGGTCTGAGCTTATCTTTTTTTGTCTCCCATGAGTTTCAGTGCTGTCAAGAGTGCTATCTTATTCTACAGTCCTTGCAGTCATTGTCAGTGCCACAATAGTTAATAACATAATAATTGCTTGATACCACAAGGAACATTTTATCATGAAGGACATTATTATAATCAACCACAGGTGATAATTTGATTAACTGTGATACCATTGTATGACATAGATTTTTAGCATCTCATTCCCCATTTTCAAGGGGCTTAATTCTGTGCTCAGGCTCAAGGACACAATCGAGCCAATCACACACATACACACACGCACACACACACAAACCCTTCTTTGAGTGTCTGTGTCCTGGAGCCACTCCTGGTACTAATTTTTCTGTCAGTCAGGATTTCTGTTGAGATAGAAATTTAATATGAGAGAGAATTTTATATAAATAATAGTTTATCAGGATTGGAGAACTGAAAAAGTGAAAGGGAAATACTATGTTTAGACAGAGGTAGTAATGCAAAAAGTAGCTTTTGTTTTTAGGGTCAGGGAACAGAGAAGAGATTAAGATTATTATAATTTAGAAATTTAGGGGATGGTTCCTAATGTAGAGGAGGGTTGTTGACTCACTAGTGCTGGGAATCAGCTCGCTGCTGGTAGTGTCATAGAAGGAGTGTAAAAAGGCTAGTTTTGCAGTGTGTAAAAAACATAAAAACCTGCAAAATGAATACAACCATTGCTGACAGAATGAAGGACAACTGAGTTGATATTGATAGGAAGCAAAACAGAAGCAGTAAATACCCCTTCTCTCCTCTGGTCTCCTGGTCTCCCAGTTTCCCTCTAGCAGCACCCTATTGGCTTAGATTAACAGGAAACCACCTGGCAAAATAGAAATGTGATTTGCACATTCTCAGCTCTAGCACCACAAAAAAGAAAACAGAGGTGAGTTTGAAAGCTAACAGACAATAGCATAACATCCTTCCATAAAGAAATCATATAGAAAGTTAAGTTAAAATGAAAGAAAGAAAGAAAGAAAGAAAGAAAGAAAGAAAGAAAGAAAGAAAGAAAGAAAGAAAGAAAGAAAGAAAGAAAGAAAGGAAGAAGAAAAGAAAAGAAGGAAGGAAGGAAGGAAGAAAGAAAAAAAGAAAAAAAGAAAGAAAGAAAAGACTAGTAATTCATTGAACTTTCAGAAGGAGAGAACAAACCTGCAGTAACTGGAGATGGTGGGAGGGAGGGAGGGGATTTGGGGAGGCGCAGCTCAAGTAAACGGCATAAAGAAACATCGTGATTTATAACAATGAATATACTAACAATAAAACACATAAAAAATTTTTAAAAAACAAAGATAATCTATTTACATATGTAAGAAATATTTCTCAGACACCAGTTATAAGGTTTAGGAGCTGTGGACTCAATACCCTTCTATCTTGCCTCCCTCCCTTTACTATAAAAGCTAGAAATAAAAATATTTGATTCTCGCTCTCCCTTGGAGATCAAAGAAGACATTTTCCTTAGTTCTGAGGACACTATCACATGAATGGAAAGGTGCAGTCTCATCTTTTGATCTTCATCATTATTTCCCTTTCTTTACAACTTAGATGCAAATCTCCAGGGTTATTTGGGAACTATGGATTTACCAACATTAGGATGAGACTCTAAATGCTAAGACTAACAGGGCAAAAGCTAGATAATTTAGGTCACTGATAGCACCATTGGGCTACTGTACCCACCATGCAATGCCTACATCCAGATTTCTTGTTTTGTGAAATAATAAACATATTTCTTCAGGCTGCTTTGGCCATATTTTCTATTATTACCTACAAACATTAATGAATCCAAATCTTAATAAATATGGTGTTATACATTGTGAAATAATTCAGTAATTTAGAAGTAATTGATTTATAGCCTATCTGTAAAATGACCTATATTTTATATGGTGAGATTATTTTAAAAATTAGGGTATATTGGTTTTAGTTCTAAGTCATATGTTAGCTAGGTGATCTTGAAAAATTGCCAAGTACTTCTAGGTCTTAAATCTTCCCGTCTATAAAATTTGCTACATTACTTTGAGCAAATCAGATTATCAACTATGTCTTCCATTCAAGTCTCATCTTGATTAGCAAAGGACAGAATGAGTAAGGAAATGGTGAGGTGCCTTAGATAAGAACTACAGAGCATAGAGATCCATAAAATTGGCATGGAAAGTAAAGAAAACAGCATGCCATTTTACCAAGGTCACAGGTTCAGGTCCTCATACTGGCCAACTACCAAAAAAAGAAAAAAAAGAAAAAGGCCATTGACAGGGTTAACCATACGGAAAACACTTCAACATTTACATGCTAGAATACTAAGTGAGCCAGGACCAAACTAACAATTCCACTTAAAATTCTGGTTTTAGCTTTAGCACGTAAATAGCTAAAAAATCTTCACTCCCATCCTTATAACAACAGCCATAACAATAAAAACACTAAATATTAGTAACTTTTCTTAAACACGTCAAAAGAAGTGAGGTTACAGGGCAAACTATCATCTTCAAATCTGGGGAGACAGGTGCATCAAGAGAACTGCAACAACTGGGATTTCCTTAGCTGGCGTAGAAACTGCTGAAGGGACACATAATGGTGTATTAAAGAATTTCTGGGGACTGGCTGTGGACTAGCATGAGAGTGAGAAACTCCTGGGGCTAGAGGTTAGCAAATTCCCTACACTAACATAGGTTTTTGTTATGAGCTGAATGTTTGTGTCCCCTAAAATTCATATGTTAAAGCACTAACTCCCAACATGATGGTATTTAAAGATGGGGCCTTTTGAAGGTACGTAGGGCTAGATTAGATTACAATGTTGGGACACTCTTGATGAGAATAGTGGCTTAAAAAGAAGAGTGAGAGATCTCTGTTATGTGTGAGCACAGTAAGAAGGCAGCTGTCTGCAAGACAGATACAGAGCTCTCACCAGAAACAAACCACACCGGCATCCTGATCTCCCACTTCAGGCTCTGCAACTGTGAGGAAACAAATTCCAGTGGTTTAAGACACTCAGTGTATGGTATTTTGTTACGACTGCCTGAGCAGACTAATACAGGTTTCTATCAGAAAACCTATCAGTTTCTCACAGTAAGTATGCAAAAAGATTTCCTCATGGACTGGAAAGGGAGGGAACGTATAAACATTATGAAACACACTCAGAGTTTTAACTGTAAAAAGGGCCTACATTCCAGTGGAAAGGACCTAAACAAAGCACAATTCTGGAAGGAGACCCAAGCAGGAGAAAGAGGATTTCTCTCAACTTCAGCAGCTCTAGCCTTCTTGTGTCACTTAAGGGGGTACAAAACTTAAAAAAAAAAAAAATATTAATAATGATAATAAACTGAAAAATTAAACAAAAATTGGAAAAACATGAACAAACCCACCCCCTAAAATTATGACTTCTGATTATAGCACCAAAATGCAGAGCATGGAAGTTTTCACTCCTGTCCTTACACACAGAAAAATAGGTGAACAAATTGAAAATCAATGACTTTTCTTGGACCTGTAAGAGAACTAGGGTCACAGGAAAACCTCTTCCCCACAGTCTGGAGAAACAGGCAAATAAAGAGAATTTCAGCTGAGATCAGCTTACCTGTGATAGAGGCAGTGGAGCTTAAACAGGTAGGAACATTTAAATAGTTTCAATGAATTTCTGGAAGTTGAGTGTGGACTAGTGTAAGAGTGAGAAACTCTTGGGGACCTGAGTTTCAGGGATGCCCCCACACTTTCATGGCTTTTGCCTCCAGAAACCCCATTAGGGTTTGGGTGAAGAACCAAAAACGGTAACTTTGGGGCTCTGGCAGGAGTAAAGGAAAAGTGGCCATTGTGAAATTCTCTCAGAGAATATTTCATGAAGACCAGCTCTTCAGGTAAACAAACAAATAAACAAGCAAACAAACAAACAAAAAAGCCTTACCCAATCTGAGGGACTGGCATTTCTACCCTTTCATGTTCCTCTAGTGTTCATATTCTCCTAAGGAGAAAATATAAACTAAGAGACACTTGTGCACAGGGACATAAGCTCACAAAATGTCTGAGATTTAATTATAACATTATAGAGCTCTTTCACTCCTCCACACCTCACCACCACCAACAGAGCTCTGATATAATAACAGAGGATTGAATGACACAGCTACAAGATGCAGATTCTATTTAAAGAGTTCTCAAGAAAGCTCAAGACAGCAGAAGGAAAAACAAAAACAAGGGAGTGTAAGAATTGGAAGCTACTAGCACCTACAGATATAGTAAACATTAAACTCAGCCAAGCCCTAGCTTGATTAACATAAAACCTCACAATACAGACCTATTTTCCTCAGTTTCTACTACTTAGAACATCACGCCCAGATTTCAACAATAAATTGAGATATGCTCAATGATAAAAACAAAAGGAAAAACACACAATCTTAAAGGACAAAGAAAAACTTTCAGGAAATTAATCACTAGCATACTTGCCCCACAAAAAATATTTTAGGGAAAAGGATAATAATATAGGTCATTTACTTGGATCTGTACAAAGAAAGGAAGCTCATCAGAGAAGAAATAAATGAAATAAAATCAAAAACTTCTGTCTTACTTATTTTGAATTGGCCCAGAAAATAAAAGTATGGTTAGAGTAATGATATAACAATGTACTTTGTAATTACAGAACATGGATAAGTAAAATGAATTATAGGAGTGTTATAATGGATGGCAAAGAAAATTTAAGAATACTCTTTAATAAGTTGCCCGTGTTAAAGGGGAGGCAGAATAATGTTATTTTAAGGTTGACACGGAATAGTTATAAATGTATTTCATCAACTCTAGGGCAACCATTTATTTTTTAAAAGTGAGATAAATATACTAAGAGAGGAGGGAAAATAAAATTACAAAAACCATTGAATTAAAACAAAAGAAAGAATAAAAAGAAAGATTGAAAAATATTTAAAAGTCACAATAAATAGAAAACAGCTATAAACATTATAGATATTAATCCAACTGTATCAATATTTACTTTAAATGTGAATGGTTTAAAACACTAATTAAAAACACAGATTGTTGGAATGGTCTTCAAATGGAGTTTCTAATAATTTTAGAAAAAAGCAGACCTCAGAACGAGGAAAATTAGAGTTCAGAACATAGGACCAGCCCTACAAGAAATCCTTAAGGGAGTCCAGCATCTGGAATCCAACAAACAATGATCAATACTATGAATACACGAGAAAGAACAAAACCAAATGATAGAACAAAAATGCAAATGAGAAAGAATGAAACTGTACCTTACCACTTCCAAAAACTAACAGAAAATAAGGACAAACAATAAAAAGGAAAGAAAGAAGCAAAAGATATTTAAATATCCAAATGAAAATTGATAAAATGCCAGAAGTAAGACAATACCTTTTAGTAACAACCAGAAGTGTAAATGGGTTAAATTACCCACTCAAAAGACACAGACTAGCTGATTGTATTAAAAAGATAGACAAAACTACATGCTGTCTACAAAAGACTCATCTCAACTGTGAAGACACACACAGATTAAGAGTGAAGGGATAGAAAAAGATATACCATGCAAGTGGAAATAAAAAATGAGCAAGTAGCTATTCTTATATCAGATAAAATAGATTTTAAACCAAACACTATAAAAAGAGAAAAAGGCCAATAAAACTGATAAAGGGATCTATCCAGCAAAAAGGAATAATAATCATAAATATATATTCACCCAACATAGGAGCACCCAGATATATAAAGTAAACACTATTAGACCTAAAGAAAGAGATAGACCCAAATATGATAATAGCTGGGGACGTGAACACCACTCTCCCAAGAACGGACAGATCATGTAGGCAACAAATCAACAGAAAAACACAGGATTTAAACCACACTTTAGACCAATTGGACTTGTTAAATATCTACAGAACAGTTCATCCAACAACCACAGAATGTACATTCTTCTCATCAGCACATGGAGCATTCTCCAGGATAGACCACATGTTGGGTCACAGATCGAGCTTCAACAAATTTTTAAAAATTAAAATAATTTCAAGTATCTGCTCAGACCACAGTGGATTACAACTTGAAATCAATAACAAGCAAAACCTTGGAAACTATATAAACACATGGAAATTAAACATGCTCCTGAACAACACATAGGCCCAAGAAGAAATTAAACAGGAAATCAAAAAATTTCTTAAAACTACTGGCAATAAAGACACATCATAGCAAAACCTGTGGGATGCTGCAAAAAGAGTTCTAAGAGGGAAGTTCATTGCAATAAATGCTTACATCAAAAGAATAAAAGGTTTTCAAATAAATAATCTAATGCTACATCTCAAAAAACTGGAAAAACAGGAACACTTTAATCCCTAAATAGGTAGTTGGAAAGAAATAATTAAGATAAAAGCAGAACTAAATGAAACGGAAACCCAAAATATAATACAAAAGATCAATGAAACAAAAAGTTGTTTTTTCAGGAAGATAAACAAACAAAGCACTTACTAGTCTAACAAACAAAGAAAAGATACAAATATCAAAAATTAGAAATGAAATAGACATTACAACAAATACCAGAGTAATACAAAAAATCATTAGAGATTATTATAAACAGCTATAGGCCAACAAATTTGAAAACCTGGATGAAATCCTGTCATTCTCATCAACGTGGATGAACTTAGAGACAATTTTGTTAGGTGAAATCAACCAGGCCCAGAAAAAGAAATATTGCATGTCCTCACTCATAAGTGGGAGCTACAAAAATAAACAAGTAAATTAAAAGAAAGAAAGAAAAAAGAAAGAAAGAAAGGAAGAAAGAAAGAAAGAGACTTCACAGTTCTATGCTGAATTTTCAAAAGGAGAGAGCAGAAATGAGGTTACCAGACTTGGGAATGGGGGAGTGGGAGAGGGAGCAAGGGAAGAATTGATAAAGGGCCATGAAAAATGATTACATTGTATGATGTTGAATATACTAATTATGATTTCAGCATCAGATATTGCACCCAGGTATTAACAATAAGTGCTATACTGCACAGATATGTAAAATCAACTATGTTATAATTTTAAAAAAATAATAAATTAAGTTAAAAAAGAGAGCTATTGCATAATGATAAAAGGGCCAATCTCTATGAAGATATAAAAATGTCAAAATTCATATGCACCTAGCAACACAGTATCAAATACGTAAAGCAAAAATTTGAAAGATCTGCAAGGAGAAATAGATAATTCACTGTAAAAATAGACTTTAACAACTTATCCAGCAACAGATCATTAGGCAGACAGAAAGTCAGTAAGAATGGTACAATCATTTCACCTGATCCATTGAACTTTATAAAATACACATCCAATAACAATAAAATACACATTCTTTTCAAGCTCACATGGAATAATCACCAAAATAGAATGCATTCTAAGCCATAAACTACATCTGAAAAAGTTTAAAATAATAGATATTATATATAGTATTTCCTTTGATTGAGTGTTCCCCAAATATTTGACCCCCAATGTGACAGTGATAAGAAGGTGGGAAATCCTACTATGGTAGTTGAAAGGTGGGGCCTTGAATTAGTAATTAGACTATAGAACCACACCGTAAGGAATGGATTAATAGTGGTTGTCAGGAATGTATTTGTGAGGGCTTCAAAAGGAGAGCTCATGAGAGTCTCTCTCTCTTGCTGCTCTGCCCTTCTTGCCATGTGACACCCTGCATTGCTGTGGGATCACCTCACCAGATGTGTTCACTGGACTTCGGACTTCCCAGAGTCAGAAACTGTAAACAATAAATTTCATTTTCTTTGTATATTTACTCAATTCCAGGTATTTTGTTATAAGCAACAGAAACAGACTAAAACAAGTATATTCTCAGATTACTATGGCATTAAACTAGAAATCAATAATGGGATAGCTGGAAAAAAAACACAAATGATTGGAAATTAAAAAACATACTTGTATATATCATATGATAGAAAGAATCTCAAGATTAATATAATAATATTTTGAACTAAATTAAGAGAGAAATATAAAAATCAGTAGGACATACTGACAGTGGTATGATCTAAAATCACTAATATAAGCTCCGACCTTAGAAAATCAAGAGAAGGCAGAACATGTTAAGGCTTAAGCAAGTTGAAGACAAGGCATAATAAAAATTTAGAAGAAATCAGTGAAATAGAAAACAGAAAAACAATAGAGAAATGTCAGGTCCACTGCCACCGACCCAAACAGCCCTAGCCTCGTCTCTTTCGGTGGGCGAGCAAATGGCCCGGGATTCCCATTTCCCTCCTGTCCCCTTTGGAAGGAGAAGGGGGAAGAGAGCCATGAAAAGAGGTGAGCACAACTGCTGGCCCAGCCAGCCCGGTTAAAGGACACTCAGACGCGGCAGGGGTTCTGTCGAGCAGTTCCGTTTATAATCACACAAGCACTTGCTTTTATAGGCAGATAGGGAGGGGAGGTTTTAACATAATCCAATCAGCTTAAAGGTCAAGGGCATGCATCCTGTCTCAATGCCTAGCTATTGCAACCACGCAGTGTTCACGAGTGCAGAAGCACATATTTGGCCAATAAGGGCTAAGGCAAGGTTCCCACAGACACCCCCACCCTACTTCCTCCTGGCGCTGTCTTAGGCTGCCACATTAATACACCCTTGTGAGCCTATAATGGCACTGCTGGCAATGTCACTTAAGGTGGCGTTAGTTTTTAAGGCCCGACAGAGAAAATTAATGAAATAAAAAAAAATTAAAGCTGGTTCTTTTAAAAGATCAATAAAATTGATAGAACTCCCACCAGCCTAAATAAATTAAAAATAAATAAATAAATAATAAAGAGAGAGATAGAGAGGACCAAAATAAACAATATAAAAATGAAAGAGGGGGTTTCAAGATGGCGGTGGCTGCGGCGGTTGGTGCAGAGTAGCTGAGGTGGAAAAGGCGGCCACTGGGCATTAGGCAGCCGGGAAACTTGTGGACCTTCCTCTTGCCATCTCTTAAGGGAGGACCGCTGCTGGTGGCCGGTCATGGGGGCTGACCGCCACTTTGCCCGCGACAGGAGAGGCTGCCTCATTTACAGGCAAGAGCTTTGAAGAATGGAGCAGGAAAAGAACTGTTTCTTAGCTGCAAAAGCAAGTCTCTAAACAGGGAACACGGCGCCAGGGCTGCTGTGGATGCAGACATGATCCCGGAGGCCGGGGCCGCACTGAAGGTGGCCAGCTGCCCTATTCAGGATTCAAGGTTTCAGGCAAGCATAAAAGAAGACTCCTGGGAGTTCCTGAGCCGCGTCACGGGACCGAGTGAGCAGTCCGAGGGGGCGGCAGCCGAGAACGGGGAAGGCGACAAACCAGAGGCCGAGAGTAAGCACCCAACCAGGCACAGCCCTGTGAGTGACCCCTGGCCTGGCCCTGCTCGGGGGGCTGATGCCCACCCGGCTTCCTCCTGCATCTCCAGGCCACTCACCGCCCCGGGGCTGCCTCCATTTTCCCAGTTGCTGGCAGCTCCGGCTCGGCTCATCTCCTCACTGAGCCTTCCCACTTGCTTGCCCCGGTGTGGGGCTTCCCGGGGCCTGCGGGCCAGCCTCCCCTCCCACTCCTCCGTGGTTCTCTGGTGGGGCTGGTGGCGTGGGGCATCCCCAGCCAGTGTTGGGAGGGCAAGGAAGTACAGGCGGGGCCGACTGTCACTCCACCACACCCTGGACTCCGGCCCCCGGTAAACTTCCTGTTGCTGGGAGGCAGATACTATCTCTGCGGCCACCAGTTTGGAAAAACGCCTAACCAATTTCTGGTCGGGAATAGTGTGGTAGGAGAGTTCCCAAGTCCGCTTGAACCTGCCAGAGAGCTGACTGCAGGCGGGTGCTAGACTCAGTCATTGCCGGGGGGATACAAAGGTGAACAAGTCCGGAGAAAGATCTACACAGTGCTACAAAGGCACCCAGAGCGACCGGTCGTCTGTGCCTACCAGAAACCTGGTAGACTTCCTGGGCGAGGTGGTGCCGAGCAGGGTCTTGAAGGTCCAGCTGATAGACGAGGGTTGCAGAAGACACGTCCCAGCACAGCCCAGTGCGCACAGAGTGGGGAGACGTGTGGCCAGGGAGGTGGAGACTCAACAGAAACCACACATCCTGTGGGGTCACCACTGCACGATCCAACAGCCTGGGCCAGAGCACATGGTACAGGGTGAGGTCCTGCACAGGAAGTGAAAGCTCAACAGAGATCACACACCCTGTGGTACATGATCCAGCAGCCCAGCAGAGTCCAAGCTGACCAGAAAGGTGGCTCCCTGGAGAGGCCCAAGACCTGAGGCAACCACACACACAAGGCACTAGAGGCCAACTGAGCAGTCATGGAGGTAGCCATACCAAATTGGCAACCACAGCATCATCCTAGTTAGTCATTAGTCTCAAACCGGTGGACTGTGAAACCCCCTGCAACAATGAATAAACATCAAAAAAAAAGACACCAGAAATACAAAAAATCAAGAAAGTACACCACCAAAAGTTAATAAATCTCAAACTCTAGATCTTATAGGACAAGAAGCCCTGGAAATGACTGACAAGGAATTTCGAGTGATAATTCTAAGGAAACTGAATGAGATACAAGAAAACTCAGCTAGACATCATGATGAAATGAGGAAAAGTATACAGGATCTGAAAGAGGAAATGTACAAGGAAATCAATGTCCTGAAAAAAAATGTAGCAGAACTTGCTGAACTGAAGAAGTTATTCAGTGAAATAAAAAACACAACGGAGAGTTTAACCAGCAGGCTTGTCGAAGTTGAAGAGAGAATCTCTGAACTTGAAGATGGGCTGTTTGAAACAACAGAAGCAGACAAAAAGAAAGAAAAAAGAATCAAAGACATTGAAGAAAATCTGAGAGAGATATCAGACAACCTTAAGTGATCAAATATCCGAGTCATGGGTATTCCAGAAGGGGAGGAAAATGGAGATTGCATTGAAAACATATTCAACAAAATAGTGGCAGAAAACTTCCCAGGTATAGGAAAAATCACAGATCTTCAGATCCAGGAAGCTCAACGATCTCCAAAATTATTCAACCCAAAAAGGCCTTCTCCAAGACATGTTATAGTCAAATTGGCAAAACTCAGAGACAAAGAGAGAATCTTAAAAGCTGCAAGAGAGAAGCATCAAATCACCTATAAGGGAGCCCCAATCAGGCTAACATCAGGCTTTTCATCACAAACCCTAAAAGCTAGAAAGGAATGGGATGATATATTCAAAATACTAAAAGACAAAGATTGCCAGCCAAGAATAATCTACCCTGCAAGGCTATCCTTCCGAAATGCAGGGCAAATAGTATATTTTTCAGACAAACAAAAACTGCGGGAGTTCACAACCACACGACCACCCTTACAAGAAATCCTCAAGGGAGTACTGGGTTTGGTTCCTGAAAAATAGCTACCACTGTCATAAAAACCCAAGAAAAATCAAAACCCACTAGTATAATAAAAATGGCATTCATGAAGAGAAAACAAGCAAACAAAAACGCTATCTACACCCTAAGGAACCAACAAACACTGAAACCAAACAGTAAATCAGAAAGCAAGGAACAAAAGACACCTAAGACAACCAAACAACCAATAAAATGCTAGGAATAAATCAACACCTTTCAATAACAACTCTTAATGTAAAAGGCTTAAATTCCCCAATCAAAAGATACAGAATGGCTGACTGGATTAAAAAGGAGGACCCAACTATATGCTGCCTACAAGAGACCCAACTCACCCATAAAGATTCACATAGACTAAGAGTGAAAGGATGGAAAAAGATTTACCATGCAAACAGAAAAGAAAAACGAGCTGGAGTAACTATTCTTATATCTGACAAAATAGACTTTAAACTAAAAATCATAAAAAGAGACAGTGAGGGACACAACTTAAGGATAAAAGGACTGATCCATCAAGAAGACATAACAATCATAAATATGTATGCACCCAATGTTGGAGCAGCCAGATTTATAAAACAAACTCTATTAGACCTAAAGAAGGAAATAGACACTAATACCATAATAGCAGGGGACCTGAACACCCCACTGTCAATATTAGACAGATCATCTAGGCAAAGAATCAGTAGAGAAACACAAGATCTAAACAAGACTCTAGACCAATTGGAATTGGCAGATATCTACAGAACATTCCATCCAACAACCTCAGAATATTCATTCTTCTCATCAGCACATGGATCATTCTCCAGGATAGATCACATATTAGGTCACAAATCAAGTCTCAATAAATTCAAAAAAATTGGAATTATCCCATGTATCTTCTCAGACCACAATGGATTAAAACTAGAAATTAATAACAAACGAAACTCTGGAAACTATACAAACACATGGAAATTAAACAGCATTCTACTTAATGACATATCAATCCAAGAAGAAATCAAGCAGGAAATCAAAAAATTTATTGAAACTAATGAAAACAATGATACATCATACCAAAACCTGTGGGATACTGCAAAAGCAGTATTAAGGAGGACATTTATTGCATTAAATGCTCACTTCAGAAGAATGGATAGATGGCAAGTGAACAACCTAACACTTCACTTTAAAGAACTAGAAAAACAAGCACAATCCAAACCTAAAGTTAGCAGACGGAAAGAAATCATTAAGATCAGAGCAGAACTGAATGAAATTGAAACCCCAAAACAATTCAAAAGATCAATGAATCAAAAAGTTGGTTTTTTGAAAAGATAAATAAAATTGACAAACCATTAGCATGGCTAACAAAAAAAAGAAGAGAGAAGACTCAAATAACAAAAATTAGAAATGAAAAAGGCAATATTACAAATGATTAATCTGAAATACAAGGAATCATTCGAGACTACTATAAACAACTATATGCCAACAAATTTGAAAATCTGGAGGAAATGGATAAATTTCTGGACACACACAAGCTCCCAAAACTGAACCATGAAGACGTAGAAAATTTGAACAGACCAATAACAATAAAGGAGATTGAAGCTGTTATCAGAAGGCTCCCAACAAAGAAAAGCCCAGGACCAGATGGATTCACAGCAAAATTTTACCAAACATTCAAACGGGAATTGACACCGATTCTTTACAAACTATTCCAAAAGACTGAAACGGACACAAATCTCCCAAACTCATTCTATGAAGCAAACATCATCCTGATACCAAAACCAGGTAAAGATATAACCAAAAAAGAAAACTACAGGCTGATATCCTTGATGAATATAGATGCAAAAATCCTCACTAAAATACTAGCAAACAGAATACAGCAACAAATACGTAAAATTATTCACCACGATCAAGTGGGATTCATCCCTGGGATGCAAGGTTGGTTCAACATACGCAAATCAATAAATGTGATACACCATATTAATAAAATCAAACACAAGGACCATATGATCATTCTATAGATGCTGAAAAAGCATTTGATAAAGTTCAGCACTCATTCATGACAAAGACCCTCTATAATTTAGGTATAGAGGGAGAGTATCTCAAGATAATTAAAGCCATATATGACAAACCCACTGCCAATATCATCCTGAATGGGGAAAAGCTGATAGCTTTTCCTTTAAGAACAGGAACTAGACAAGGATTCCCACTCTCACCACTCCTATTCAACATAGTGTTGGAAGTACTAGCCAGAGCAATCAGAGAAGAGAAGGAAATAAAGGGCATCCAGATTGGAAAAGATGAAGTCAAACTGTCCCTGTTTGCAGATGACATGATCCTATATATCGAACAGCCTAAAACCTCTACAAAAATACTCTTGGAATTAATAAGTGATTTCAGCACAGTAGCAGGATATAAAATCAACACACAAAAATCAGTAGCATTTCTTTTCTTCAAGAGTGAACATGTAGAACGAGAAATCAAGAAAGCCTGCCAATTTACAATAGCCACCAAAAAAATAAAATACTTAGGAATTGAGTTAACCAAGGAGGTGAAAAATCTCTATAATGAGAACTACAAACCACTGCTGAGAGAAATTAGAGAGGACACAAGAAGATGGAAAGATATCCCATGCTCTTGGATTGGAAGAATCAACATAGTGAAAATGTCCATACTACCCAAAGTGATATACAATTTCAATGCAATCCCCATCAAAATTCCAAAGACATTTTTCTCAGAAATGGAAAAAACTATCCAGATATTTATATGAAATAATAAAAGACCATGCATAGCCAAATCAATGCTGAGTAAAAAAAATAAAGCTGGAGGCATAACACTACCTGACTTTAAGCTATACTACAAAGCTATAATAACCAAAACAATATGGTACTGGCATAAAAGCAGACACACTGACCAATGGGTGGAATAGTATAGAGAATCCAGAAATCAACCCACACACTTACTGCCATCTGATCTTTGACAAAGGCACCAAGCCTATTCACTAGGGAAGGGACTGCCTCTTCAGCAAATGGTGCTGGGATAACTGGATATCCATATGCAGGAGAATGAAACTAGACCCATCCCTCTCACCATATACTAAAATCAGCTCTAAATGGATTAAGGATTTAAATATACACCCTGAAACAATAAAACTTCTTAAAGAAAACATAGGGGAAACACTTCAGGAAATAGGACTGGACCCAGACTTCGTGAATACGACCCCAAAAGCACGGGCAACCAAAGGAAAAATAAACAAATGGGATTATATCAAACTAAAAAGCTTCTGCACAGCAAAAGAAACAATTAAGAGAGTTAAAAGACAACCAACAGAGTGGGAGAAAATATTTGCAAAATATACATCTGACAAAGGATTAATATCCAGAATATATAAGGAACTCAAACAACTTTACAAGAAGAAAACAAGCAACCCAATTAAAAAATGGGCAAAAGAGCTAAGTAGGTATTTCTCTAAGGAAGATATCCAAATGGCCAACAGACATATGAAAAAATGCTCAACATCACTCAGCATCCGGGAAATGCAAATCAAAACCACATTGAGATACCATCTAAGCCCAGTTAGGATGGCTAAAATCCAAAAGACTCTGAACGATAAATGCTGGCGAGGTTGCGGAGAAAAAGGAACTCTCATACATAGTTGGTGGGACTGCAAAATGGTGCAGCCTCTATGGAAAATGGTATGGAGGTTCCTCAAACAATTGCAGATAGATCTCCCATACGACCCAGCTATCCCACTGTTGGGAATATACCCAGAGGAATGGAAATCATCAAGTCGAAGGTATACCTGTTCCCCAATGTTCATCGCAGCACTCTTTACAATAGCCAAGAGTTGGAACCAGCCCAAAGGTCCATCATCAGATGAGTGGATACGGAAAATTTGGTACATCTACACAATGGAATACTACTCAGCTATAAAAACGAATGAAATACTGCCATTTGCAACAACATGGATGGACCTTGAGAGAATTATATTAAGTGAAACAAGTCAGGCACAGAAAGAGAAATACCACATGTTCTCACTTATTGGTGGGAGCTAAAAATTAATATATAAATTCACACACACACACACACACACACACACACACACACACTAAAAAAAAAAACCCCGGGGAGGGGGAAGAAGATATAACAACCACAATTACTTGAAGTTGATACGGCAAGCAAACAGAAAGGACATTTTTGGTGGGGATGGGGGGAGGGAGGAGGGTGGGAGTTTTTGGTGATGGGGAGCAATAATCAGCCACAATGTATATCGACAAAATAAAATTAAAAAAAAAAAAATGAAAGAGGTGCTATCGCTACTGATCCCAAGGACATTCAAATGATGAGAAAGGGGGCCGGCCCCATGGCTCACTCAGGAGAGTGCGGTGCTAGTAGCACTGAGGCCACGGGTTCGGATCCTATATAGGGATGGCCGGTGTGCTCACTGGCTGAGCGTGGTGCAGGCAGCATCAAGGCAAGGGCTGTGATTACCTTACCAGTCAAAACAACAACAAGAACAACAACAACAAATGATGAGAAAGGAATATTGTCAACAGCTCTATACCACCAAAGTTGATAACTTACATGGAAAGGACCAATTCCTTGAAAAAGACAAATTATTAATATTTGCAAAAAAGTTATAGATGACCTAGATAGGTCTATATTTATTAAAGAAATGGAATACCTTATTAATAACCTTCCATAAAAATTCAGAGACAGATGTCATGACTGATTAATCCTACCATATATTTAAGGAAGAAATGATGTCAATTTTCTGAAATTTCTTGAAGGAAATAGAAACAGACAGAAATTTTTCCTCATTCTGTAAGGCCAACATTATCATAATTCCAAAGCTAGATAAAGATATTGAAAGAACAGAAACTCCAGCCCAAGATCTCTCATAATCACTGATGCAAAAATCCTTCAAAAATATTAAGAAATCAAATCATATATGAAGGCGTGTCAAACAGTGTATAAAGAGATCCATAGATCATTACCAAGTGTTATTTATTTCATGTTGGCAAGGTTGGTTCAACATTCAAATTTAATCAGTATTATCCATTAACCACATCAACAGGCAAAAGAAAAAAATATGTTATATGAATTAATGCAGAAAAGAATGACAAAATACAGCACCTATTAAAAATCTCAGCAAAAAATAACATACGGGAACTTTCTTGACATAAAGGATTTGAACAAGCTTTTAGATGCATGAGGTTCAATTAATTGATTATGACATTAATTTGGCCACTCAGCAACCTATTTTAAATTTTCTTTCTATCTGGTCCCTTTGGTAATTTTTTTTCTTGAGTAAGATTCACATAGTGGGGTGTCTCCTTAACAAAGTCAAATATTACTACTTTTAAATAGCTTTTTCATTTAGAGAAATATGAAATCATTATTTTTCCAAGGCTGACATATATTACCCAATATCCCTCATTTCATTTACAGGACTGGTGCAAACTGGCAAGAAATTTCATTAAGATATAAGGTACCAAAAATAGTAATAAGGATACTATTTGGGGCCACCGGCTTAATATCACTGGCAATCAAATTTGAGGTAGAAAACCAAGACTTAAAAGAAAAAAAAATGTACTAAGGTTATTTGGGGAAAATACAGCAAAGGTGAAATTAGAAACCAGGAAAACTGGAAAATGGTAATTAATTAGATTCCGAGTTAAATGGGAAGTGGTTTTCGGTGTAGACTGTGGATAATGTGTTGCTCTAGGCAGCCTACTTTTTTATGATGCCCAGTGCCGTGGCAAGATTAGGTAGATACCAACTCTAATATGGTAACCCCTCCTGAGCTGCTGAGATACCATCCCAGAAAGCTCTAATCATTTCTGGAATTTCATTGAGCCAAATGAGTCTTGTTGAAATGCAACCTTAGGGTAAAAACACTATTGCATGTATACAGACATGCATGGCCCATCACATCCATCTATTACCATTCCTGAAATTTCCCTATTTTCTTTGTATCATTCATTTCTTTCTAGTTTTAAGCCCTTGGGTAAATTGAATGCACTAGCTTATTTTACAGGATTGTTTTATTTTAATTTTGACCAGAAAATCATCATACGTATTTCTTCTGGAGGGTTAGGAAACTATATCTAATATTGTATAAACTTTTGGAGCCATACACTGCTTTCCTGCTTTCTTGCTTTCCTTTAACAACTACATTCTTTAAATTCTAAAGAAGGAAGAACATATAGTATATTTAGGAAGGATAAACATATAGCATGTTATTCTTTTGTAAGGAATACACATCTGCTAAGTACTTTATAATGTCTCTAAAGTTCATACTGCAACTTAAAAATCAAGAGAATGGTTTTACAATAATATTACAGTATATGTCATATATATCATACATACATATAGGTTGGCATATGGCTATCTATGTAACATTGCCACTGATAATTTACCACTCTTTGGAGAGTCACACATGAAATCAAACTACTAGATTGGTAGAGACTAGCCCAGGTAATCTAACCTATTACTGAATCATTCTAATATTGGAAAGCTTTTACTTCCCTAAGTTACTCATCCTACTTTTGCATAGAACTTATTGTAGCAATTAGTAGTTTCCAATTTTTTTTCCTGATCTCTTAGAGCCGTATTCACTTATGTCAGTATTAATGTTGCCATGCTGAGTTATCATTCTGAAGTTTATTTTCATGAGCTAACACTTACTTTCTCTCAACAATTTAAGGTATATACGTGTAATGTCTCAAAAAAGTAGAATTTATAGACACATAATGTGATTTTTACAAACAAAACCAATATTAGTGCTCTTTTTTGTGAAACCTGTTCTCTCTTGTTTTATCATTTATATCTAAATATTTTCTGCTCATCTTTTCTTTGCTCAACCTAAATGTAGTAGCTCAGTATTAGCTCAGCATGTATGGAGTTGAATTTTGGAGTAATTTCTGTTAAGCAATTTCCTAAAACAATTTGGAGAGTACACAATTATCTTTCAGCAGATTCAATCTCATCACGTGGTTAAGCTGAGCATCAGATATCTTTAATAAGTCACATGGAAAGGTTGCATTCTGTCTGGGTAACAGCCTGTATGCTTCAGCAATTAAAATTATAGTTACACGTACAGCAAAAGAATCCAGGAGTCAGCATTGACCCAAATTCTGATACAACAGGGTAATCTTTAGTCAATTACACTGAATTATAAGCACAAGATACTTGTGATCTCATTTTGTGACCTTCAGCAAGAACATGATAATAAATTTTAAATTGATTTTAATTGATTTGGGAAATCTATTTTAAGGAATATAAACTTCCTTAAGTATCAAAGCTGATATGCTCTAAAATATGATAATGTCTGTATTCAGCAGAAATTTTTGCAAATGAGTTCAATCTTCACCAGTTGCTAAAGAGAGCATTTAGGGGGATTGGCAGTTGTTAATCTTGTACTGAATGGTAGACACTAAGTTGACTACCGTAGGTATTATCAAATATATACAAATACACACACATATGTATTTTAATTTTTTCTATTAGTTATCAAAACATTTTTACTGAGGAGACTTGGAACCAGATGTACGAAGTTATTTGCCCAATTTTGTTACAATAGTAACAAAATTATTAATTAATTTAAAAATGGCATGTTGACCTAAATGATATCTCAAGGGGAGACAAATGGCTTGTTTATCACCACATAAGTTTAACATTACTACCAAGAAGCATTTGATGTTTAAAGAAAAAAAAAAAAACTGTAGAAAAATGAGTGAATTGTTTTATATTAGTACCTATCATAAAAAGCAAATGCTCATTCTGGTTGTAGTAGGGAAAATGTCTAACTTTGCAGCTTTTCACATTTTCCCAAATACCAATGCTGTTTCAGTGATCCAGCTACCATTGCTAGGTACTCATTTTGTTATGTGGTGGCTGGCCTCTTTTGGTGGGGGGCGAGGAGAACGTCATTGATCTATGCAGGGTGAAATTTTGTGCTCCCTACTTAGCCATCCTCTTGGACCTCTTGGATGATATATCACTGAATCTTACACAGTAAAAGCGAAAAAGACACAAGTTGTCACCTAGAATAAGGTCCTCAGTTTTCAAAAAAACTTGAAACCCAAGAGGTTATGTTTGTCTTATATTTACAGAATGATAAATTATTAGATAAAAAGAACAATCTGAAAAAAATAAATTTATGAAAAATTTGAATATTTAGGAATTTGAAAGTAGACATTTATAAAAATATTTTTGCCATCAAGTGAGCTTCTAAACTTTTTTTATTTTTATTTTTGTGTTTGCTTATAGGTACTTGAAGGTCATATCTGACTTCTTGTCTGCAATATTCAATTGAATTTTTCTTTTTCAAAATGTAGGTAATAATTTTAGGTAAGTGCTATCTTCTAAAAGCCATATGAGTTAGCTCATTGCATTAGAGTGTGGTGCTGATAACACCAAGGTCAAGGGTTCGGATCCTCGTACAGGCCAGCCACCAAAAAAAAAAAAAAAAAAGGTAAAGCAAATATGGTAAAAATTTCTAGATGACCAATGCAAGATATAACAATATTGTTTATAAGGCAGTTCTAACAATTAAGGGGAATAGCAAGCATGTATTGTATGACCTTAGCAGAAACACCCCATATTGTAAAACTGGCAGACAAAAATATAGTCTGTCAAGCACTACATAAAGTCTAAAGACAAGAGCATTAATACATTTAATGTTTGTGATTCTCTTTAAGTCTTTTCTAAAAATTCAAAGAAGGGTTTGTCTCAGAAACATTGGGCACAGTTAATGTCTAAATACAACTCCTTGGGAAAATATTGCTTTTTATCCAATTTATTTTATTTAAATTTTGCTTCCATGATGTATACATGATGCAATCATTTATATAGTTTCATATGGTTGATAGGTTATTACTTATCCACAAATTGGGGATATTATGGTGTTCTAGAGGTTCTTCCATTACTATAATAATCACTATACTTTACTAAGAATATGATACATAATTTTGTTGCTTCTAGGGGATTATGCTTGAGGTGATTTATAATTATCTCTTTTATTCCTTTCTTTGATATGGTTTTAAAATGAACATATAATACTTATATAATACATTTTTAAAATTTCAGACTAAAAATTGTTTCCTTGTTTCTATTAATTGTAAATAATATATATTACAGAACTTTTAAACATTTCATTTAATACAATCCAAAAAGTAATGTACATTTTTTTTTAAAAGCTCCCTTCAGAATATATTTTTTAGACAAAGACAGGCTTTACAACCAAGGAGTTTTCTGATACCACATAATTACTCGGTGCATTTTCTAGATCCTTGTTTTATAGGTTCTCATCAGCTGAGGACCCAATGTCTTTACTGTATTCTTATCAGATCCTGTTTCGTAGATCTGGACTCTTCTATGACAATGGGAGAATCAAGTTGAACCTTAAATGCCCTTGAATAAATTGTGCATTAGATAGCTTATCATTATGCAGAGACATAGCAAATGATTGGGGCTCATCCCTTGTGCTACATTGACCTCACTTGTCTATAAGCATATTTACCTTACCTCATGTTGTGAGGGGGAACTAAAATTATATATTAGATTTATATAGAAATTTACTCTGGTTATTCATGCACTGACTAGTTTAATGTCATGAACAGTAGTTCATAACTGATTGTAAACAAGTGAAAAAAATTACTGCCAATCTGATCAATTCTTCTATCCAGTACATGTTGTAATTAGTGCAAAGGTATTTTTTTTTAAAGTAGTGTCAGTGGGTAACTGACAAAATCTCCAATTATATCATTTCTTTTCTGAGTCTCCTTTGGACAATTGCATTGCTATTGCCAATCACTTATTGCAAAAATAAGAATTCTGAAAGAAATATGGAAATAAGATACTGGGTTGAGAACAACAACTACCTGAATAATTGAGTTTAAGATGCATTGTTGAGTACATATAACGTAGTATTGGGATTAATTTCCTTTATCAGATTGGTTTCAAGGTAATTATTCCCAAAGAGGAAGACCTGGAAATCAGGACTTTGGTCTTAAGGCAATGGGGAGATAAGGATTTTTATAAGTTTATGAGAAGAGTGGTAGCATCACACAGATAATGATTTAGAAATGCAGATATTGTTTTGGCATGCAGGAGAATTTGATTGAGCAAGACTTTGATAGGGCAATAAAGAGATCATATAAGATTTTGACCATCATCAGCTAATATGGTAAAGAACACTTTAATTATGGTGATGTCAATAACAGTGATAAGAGAAACATTATGATTTTTTCTGACTAAGAATAACAAAGTATAACCACAAGCTGGCTTGTTTTATCCATTAACTTGAGATAATAGTTGCTTGGACAGATCAATTTTCTGGTTTCCTAATTAATAATTTGAATTGTATCAACTGCTGTTCTGTCAAAAGCTGAATATTAAGAAACGTTTTTCACCTAAGTAGCTATATATTTTGTAAAGATAAGACTCAAAAGGGGAAATCTTTTTAGTGTTTATCAAGATCCTTTTATAAAAATTTAAATCTTTAATAATTAAAATGCTAGTAATAATAATCATTTCATCAGTTAACATGATTCTGATGTATATCAGGAACTGTATGAGACTCTTACATGTATTAGTATGCTTGATTTTAAAAACCAATCTGAAATAAACATATATATTTGTATCTACACACACATATATAAACTTGCATATAACATGCAAACATATTATTTATATGTATTATATCATTCCTATTTGACACATTAGAAAAATATGGCATAGAGATATTTTTACCCATTGTCAAGTCCCAGCTGCCATTGTCTAAACAAACTAAAACATTCTGCCCCAGACCTGTGCCTCCTTACCTGTCTTAATTAGCTGGCTGCACACATAGAAAGAAATGCTAAATTCTTATCTTAACTTTGTCCTTGAACTTTTAACCTTTAAAACAATCGTAATTCCGTGCCGTTTCAAAAATTCCAATTTGGTTCCTCTTCAGAATTAATGTGCAAGGCAGTCTCAGTTGGGAGCACAGGAAAGATTTCAGCATTTCACACCTTACACTTTCTTTATTATGATCCCCAATGAATCTTTTCTCTAGTCTTAGCTTGTCCTTAACTAAAAATACTTTAAAAGGAGAATAAAATATGTAATTTATCCTTCTTGCCTAAGACTATAAAATTGTTTTAATTTTTTTCTTGTTGATATTTTTGATGGAATTCTCCACAATCAAATTGTGGTATTTTTATCATCGCTCATTCAGCAAACGTTTTTTTTTTTTTTTTTTGGCATGTAGGATACTCTTACAAAACACATTTCAGAAATTTGGTGTGAATGGATTAATATGTATGTACAAGAATGAATTACTGTCCAGAATTCTCCCCCCGCCCCCCAGGTCTTGCCACTTCTCTGTGCTCCACTGCCCCATGGACGAAGCATATGCTCTGCATCGTCAATGTTGGGCTTAGCCATTTGACTTGCATTAGTCAATATAATGTTAGAGACTATCATGCAATAAGTGCTTGGGCAATTTGGACTTTAAATGTGCTTGGGTAACTTGGCATGAACTCTTGCACTTCCACCATTCACCATGAGAAAAATATATTTTAATCACTGTTCCTAGAATGTGGAGAAATGTGGAAAAAAAAAAACTAAATGCATCCACATAGTAGAGTCAAGATCAGCACATTTTGTATGAATCTATGAGAGTCACAGATCCATGAATAATGAAATGTGTTTTTCTGATGTAAGGCACTGTGCTTGGGAATGTTTGTTTTCCAGCAGTATTGAATTCTCTCTCTCTCTCCTTCTCTCTCTAATTCTCTCTCACTGGGCCAGAAACATGAAATAGCTTTATTTACTTATTTATTTCATGTAGTCATTGCCTTCACTTATGCTTCAATGGTTTTCACTTTTTCACACTTTCAATATTTTTTGAAAAAAATCCCATAGTAATCTGTTTACATTTAAGATATTGTAATATTCTTAATCAGTAACTAAGAATCACTTTCACATTAAATATTTAAAACTCCAGCTAAAACTAACAAAATTTCAAATTTCATATCCAATTCAGACCTTTTCACTTCTTCTGTATCAGACTTGGGAGTCCTACACCAGGGAGACAAAAGCAGAGTCTATTCCGTTCTCATTTCTACCCCCCATTCACCTTTCAGTTTCTGATTGTTCCAAGTTTGGGAGATGGGGGAAAGCACAGCAATTAGAGAAAAAGGGCTACAATTTTCATACTAACTTTAACAACCAATTAATACACTCAATGGGATCAGCATTTCAAAGCTGGCTCTTCTTTGGGACACCTGGTAAGATACCCTGGGAGGCTCTGTCTCACCTTCCCAATGCAAAGGGCCTTGTTTTGGATGAGATACTGTGGTTGGTCTTATAAACTCTCCTCAGTGGTGCCTTTTATTAAAGTATACCATAGCTTCAACTGCTATGTGATATATATGGCATTGTGTGATATGATATGTGATACTATAATATTTCCATATAAAGAGAAATAGGTACTTATCTTTAACATAACTCACAGAAAGGATATCTATTAGGCTCACCTGAAAACTTTCTCTCACTGGTCCTTGATTAGCTGGTAGCAGCAAAGTCATCCTAAGACCTTCTGTGGCTCAGGAAGTCCTTAGCCATAGAATAAGAAACCAGTTTACCCAATTTTCCAGGTACTGCTCAGGTGCCCTCATTTGTATTCTTGGGTAGCACCAATTCTTGTCCTCCAGAACACTTTTCACATGGCTAATGCCTGCTCACTCTACAAATTATCTTACTCTTTGATATTCTGTTATATATACCAGAAGAGGTAATGGGTAAGGATTAACACAACCAGGTTTGATGTGGGGTGTGTGTGTGTATGTATTAAGTTAATGCTGGATGTTTCCAGCAGCCTTGGGGGTACTTAGTGTCCTATGTCTTTAGTTTTTGGACTTTAGCTACAATTTTGAGACAATGAGAAAGTCCCCTTTCACCTATTATTAGACTGTTAAGCCATATTGTACTATTCAGTTTGCTGTTGCTTATAACAGAATACCTGAAAATGAGTAATCTATAAAGAAACAGAATGTATTTCTTAGAGTTTTGGAGGCCAAGAAGTCCAAAGTACAAGGATACGTCTGGTGAGGACCTTCTTCTTGGTGAGGAGTTTCTACAGAGTGCCCTGGAGATGCAGAGCATCACGTAGTGAGGGCTGAGCAAGAGTGTAGGCTAGCCTTCTCACTTGGTCTCCTTAGAAAGCCACCAGTCTATGCCCATGATAATCTATTAATCCATTTACCCATTAATGGATTAATCCATTCATGAGGGCATAGTTTTCTCAGTTCAATCACCCCTTAAAGGTTCCACCTTTCAAATACCATATTGAGGACTAAGTTCCAACATAAACTTTGGAGGGGACAAATATTCAAACCATAGCATATATGTAGAACAGAGGTTTCGAAGTAATACAGTCTCTGTTGAAGTCCACCTAATGCCAAAGATTCAATTACTTAATCTCTCTTAGCACCATTTTCTCTTTCTAATCAAAGTGAAAGGTATTTCTAGTTAAATGTTTATTCACTAACTAATATTTAATAAGTGTATACTATATCGCAGATGCTCTGCAAAGCACTGGTGATACAGTGGTGAGGAAGACAAATACAGTCTTTGCATTCATGGCTTTTCTAGTTTAGAGAAGAAAACATAACAAAGCAAAGAACAAATACATTTATTTTAGATTACATAAAGAGGTAGTAAGAAAAACAAATAGATACTCTGGTAGATAACACCTAGGAATGATTTCTTCAGACAAAGACAGACACAGAGTTCCTCTTTGAAGATTTAACATTTAAGGTGATACTTGATTTTCTTTTAAAAAATGATAGCTGTGTGCTATGAGGGAAAAGCAACCGAGGCATAGAGGAGAACGAATGCAGAGAACATGGCTGGAACACAGTGGACAAGGGAAAGGGAGTTATGAGTTCAGCCAGTTAGGCAGAGACTGGATTGTGTAGATCCTTAAAGGTAGTTATTTTTTACATTGTGAAAGTATATGGTATTTGTCTTTTCTGTGCCTATTTTATTTCACTTAACATGATTGACAGTTTCCAGTTCCATACATGTTGCTGAAAATGATAGGATATAATTTTTTATAGCTGAATAGTATTCCATTGTGTCTATATGCCACAGTTTTTTTTTTATCCATTCATCATTGATAGGTATTTAGGTTAATTTCATCTCTTAGGTATTGTGAATAGTGCTGCAATGAACTTGGAAGTGTAGGTGTCTTTTTGATTTATTGATTTCATTTCCTTTGGGCATATACCTGGTAGTGGGGTAGCTGGATCATAAGGCAGTTCTATTTTTAGTTCTCTGAGTGGCCTCCATACTGTTTTCCACAATGGCTGTACCAATTTACACTCTCATCAGCAATGTAGGAGGGCTTCCTTTTCTTTGCATTCTCCACAGAATTTGTTATTTTCTGTCTTGTTAATAGCCATTTTAACTGGGGTGAGATAGCATCTCACTGTGGTTTTAATTTGCATTTACCTGAGTGTTAGTGATTTGAGCATTTTTTCACATGCTTGTTGGCCATTTGTATGTCTCATTTTGAGAAATGTCTATTCAGCTTCTTTGCCCATTTTTTGATTGGGTTATTTCTTTTTTTGCTATTGAGTTGTTTAAGTTCCTTATGTATTCTGGATATTAGCCACTTGTCTGATGTGTAGTTTGCAATTACTTTCTTCTATTCTGTAGGTCGTTTCTTTACTTTGTTGATACTGTCCCTCGCTGTGCAGAAACTTTTTAGTTTGACGTGGTCCTATTTGGTTACCAGAGGCCAGGAGGGGAGAAGGGTGGGGGAGGGGGTGGAAAAGCTGTGGATTAATGGGTACAAAAGTATGCTATCTACCCTAAGTGAATCATTGTGCAGTACATGCATGTATTGAAACAAAATACCATACCCCCATAAAAATAAAAAATAAAAATAAAAAAACAATTGAAGTTTACTTTTTATTTTTACTGTCAGGGGAAACCATTTGAGCATTTTAAGTGGAGAAATTGCTTTTCTTAAAGCGAACAGTTTTCTCCACATTACTAAATTCAATAATCATGTGCTAGTCCACATCTTACCTGATTCATCAGCATCATTTGAAAGAATTGCTCATCCTCTCCTCCTTGAGAAAAATTTTGTACGTTTGCCAGAAAATCACACTCAGCTGCATCCAAAAACTCAGGCAGTGGACTTTTTCCCTTTTCTGTCTACACTCAGTCCCTGGGTAATCTCTATGTACATAACTTCTACATTTTTATTTTCAGGTCTGTCTTTGTCTGTCCAGGCTGCCCCATCAAAATACCATAGACTTATTAGAGTCGTGATGGCAGGAGTCATTGTCTGTTTCAACATTTTATCCTCAGTACCTGCAATACTGTCTAACAGAGTAAACAGTCAATAAATATTTGTTGAAAGAATTCATTAGTGATTGAATTTGATTTATTTTGGATTCTGTGGGCCAGCATATTATATGTTAGATCTTTTTCAGTAGCTTAAGAAAGAAATAATGGTAGCTTGGTCTAGGATACTACTAATAAAAATGATGAGAAACAGAACATTTTGGATGGGTTATGGAGTCCAAGTAGAGTACAAAATTTGAATCTTTGGTGACTAGAAGGAAAGCAAGGAAAGTGGATAGTTTATAGGCACTAGCAGATTGACAGTTGATTAAAGGAAGATAGAGAAATTTCCCTCTGATTAATTCTATTTTTTTCATTCAAGTATTAAGTGAAGTTATTGGCTGGTTGGAAAAAGTTGTACTTCAGAAGAAAGGAAAAATTTAATAAATATTTTTAGAGAGTGAGAAAATAGAAAATGCTAGGTAATTAAGTTAGAATTACTCGTTAGTATAGAGCACCTGAAAGCCCTGAGAATTATTTTTTCTACCAAATGATAAATCTCCAATCCGTAAGTGCAAATCAAGTTTATTTGGCATAGGGTTTTATATTTTTTTTTATTTTATTTTATTTTATTTTATTTTATTTTTTTAAATTTTATTTTGTCGATATACATTGTAGCTGATTATTGCTTCCCATCACCAAAACCTCCCTCCCTTCTCCCTCCCCCCCTCCCCCCCGACAATGTCCTTTCTGTTTGCTTGTTGTATCAACTTCAAATAATTGTGGTTGTTATATCTTCTTCCCCCCCCCCCCGGTTTGTGTGTGTGTGTGTATGTGTGTGTGTGAATTTATATATTAATTTTTAGCTCCCTCCAATAAGTGAGAACATGTGGTATTTCTCTTTCTGTGCCTGACTTGTTTCACTTAATATAATTCTCTCAAGGTCCATCCATGTTGTTGCAAATGGCAGTATTTCATTCATTTTTATAGCTGAGTAGTATTCCATTGTGTAGATGTACCACATTTTCCGTATCCACTCATCTGATGATGGGCATTTGGGCTGGTTCCAACTCTTGGCTATTGTAAAGAGTGCTGCGATGAACATTGGGGAACAGGTATACCTTCGACTTGATGATTTCCATTCCTCTGGGTATATTCCCAACAGTGGGATGGCTGGGTCGTATGGTAGATCTATTTGCAATTGTTTAAGGAACCTCCATACCATTTTCCATAGAGGCTGCACCATTTTGCAGTCCCACCAACAATGTATGAGAGTTCCTTTTTCTCCGCAGCCTCGCCAGCATTTATCGTTCACAGTCTTTTGGATTTTAGCCATCCTAACTGGGGTTAGATGGTATCTCAATGTGGTTTTGATTTGCATTTCCCGGATGCTGAGTAATGTTGAGCATTTTTTCATATGTCTGTTGGCCATTTGGATATCTTCCTTAGAGAAATGCCTACTTAGCTCTTTTGCCCATTTTTTAATAGGGTTGCTTGTTTTCTTCTTGTAAAGTTGTTTGAGTTCCTTATATATTCTGGATATTAATCCTTTGTCAGATGTATATTTTGCAAATATTTTCTCCCACTCTGTTGGTTGTCTTTTAACTCTTTTAATTGTTTCTTTTGCTGTGCAGAAGCTTTTTAGTTTGATATAATCCCATTTGTTTATTTTTCCTTTGGTTGCCCGTGCTTTTGGGGTCGTATTCATGAAGTCTGTGCCCAGTCCTATTTCCTGAAGTGTTTCTCCTATGTTTTCTTTAAGAAGTTTTATTGTCTCAGGGTGTATATTTAAATCCTTAATCCATTTTGAGTTGATTTTAGTATACGGTGAGAGGTATGGATCTAGTTTCATTCTCCTGCATATCGATATCCAGTTATCCCAGCACCACTTGCTGAAGAGGCAGTCCCTTCGCCACTGAATAGGCTTGGTGCCTTTGTCAAAGATCAGATGGCAGTAAGTGTGTGGGTTGATTTCTGGATTCTCTATTCTATTCCATTGGTCAGTGTGTCTGTTTTTATGCCAGTACCATACTGTTTTGGTTATTATAGCTTTGTAGTATAGCTTAAAGTCAGGTAGTGTTATGCCTCCAGCTTTATTTTTTTTGCTCAGCATTGCTTTGGCTATTCGTGGTCTTTTATTGTTCCATATAAATGTCTGAATAGTTTTTTCCATTTCTGAGAAAAATGTCTTTGGAATTTTGATGGGGATTGCATTGAATTTGTATATCACTTTGGGTAGTATGGACATTTTCACTATGTTGATTCTTCCAATCCAAGAGCATGGAATATCTTTCCATCTTCTTGTATCCTCTCTAATTTCTCTCAGCAGTGGTTTGTAGTTCTCATTATAGAGATTTTTCACATCCTTGGTTAACTCAATTCCTAAGTATTTTATTTTTTTGGTGGCTATTGTAAATGGGCAGGCTTTCTTGATTTCTCCTTCTGCATGTTCACTATTGGAGAAAAGAAATGCTACTGATTTTTGTGTGTTGATTTTGTATCCTGCTACTGTGCTGAAATCATTTATCAATTCCAAGAGTTTTTTTGTAGAGGTTTTAGGCTGTCCGATATATAGGATCATGTCATCTGCAAACAGGGACAGTTTGACTTCATCTTTTCCAATCTGGATGCCCTTTATTTCCTTCTCTTCTCTGATTGCTCTGGCTAGTACTTCCAACACTATGTTGAATAGAAGTGGTGAGAGTGGGCATCCTTGTCTAGTGCCTGTTCTTAAAGGAAAAGCTTTCAGCTTTTCCCCATTCAGGATGATATTGGCAGTGGGTTTGTCATATATGGCTTTAATTATGTTGAGATACTTTCCCTCTATACCTAACTTATAGAGGGTCTTTGTCATGAATGAGTGCTGAACTTTATCAAATGCTTTTTCAGCATCTATTGAGATGATCATATGGTCCTTGTGTTTGAGTTTATTAATATGGTGTATCACATTTATTGATTTGCGTATGTTGAACCAACCTTGCATCCCTGGGATGAGTCCCACTTGATCGTGATGAATAATTTTTCGTATGTGTTGCTGTATTCTGTTTGCTAGTATTTTAGTGAGGATTTTTGCATCTATATTCATCAAGGATATCGGCCTGTAGTTTTCTTTTTTGGTTATATCTTTACCTGGTTTTGGTATCAGGATGATGTTTGCTTCATAGAATGAGTTTGGGAGATTTCCGTCCGTTTCAATCTTTTGGAATAGTTTGTAAAGAATCGGTGTCAATTCCTCTTTGAATGTTTGGTAAAATTCTGCTGTGAATCCATCTGGTCCTGGGCTTTTCTTTGTTGGGAGCCTTCTGATAACAGCTTCAATCTCCTTTATTGTTATTGGTCTGTTCAAATTTTCTACGTCTTCACGGTTCAGTTTTGGGAGCTTGTGTGTGTCCAGAAATTTATCCATTTCCTCCAGATTTTCAAATTTGTTGGCGTATAGTTGTTTATAGTAGTCTCGAATGATTCCTTGTATTTCAGATGAATCAGTTGTAATATCGCCTTTTTCATTTCTAATTTTTGTTATTTGAGTCTTCTCTCTTCTTTTTTTTGTTAGCCATGCTAATGGTTTGTCAATTTTATTTATCTTTTCAAAAAACCAACTTTTTGATTCATTGATCTTTTGAATTGTTTTTTGGTTTTCAATTTCATTCAGTTCTGCTCTGATCTTAATGATTTCTTTCCGTCTGCTAACTTTAGGATTGGATTGTTCTTGTTTTTCTAGTTCTTTAAGGTGAAGTGTTAGGTTGTTCACTTGCCATCTATCCATTCTTCTGAAGTGAGCATTTAATGCAATAAATTTTCCCCTCAATACTGCTTTTGCAGTATCCCACAGGTTTTGGTATGATGTATCATTGTTTTCATTAGTTTCAATAAACTTTTTGATTTCCTGCTTGATTTCTTCTTGGACCCATATGTCATTAAGTAGAATGCTGTTTAATTTCCATGTGTTTGTATAGTTTCCAAAGTTTTGTTTGTTATTAATTTCTAGTTTTAATCCATTGTGGTCTGAGAAGATACATGGGATAATTCCAATTTTTTTGAATTTACTGAGACTTGATTTGTGACCTAATATGTGATCTATCCTGGAGAATGATCCATGTGCTGATGAGAAGAATGAATATTCTGAGGTTGTTGGGTGGAATGTTCTGTAGATATCTGCCAATTCCAATTGGTCTAGAGTCTTGTTTAGATCTTGTGTTTCTCTACTGATTCTTTGCCTAGATGATCTGTCTAATATTGACAGTGGAGTGTTCAGGTCCCCTGCTATTATGGTATTAGTGTCTATTTCCTTCTTTAGGTCTAATAGAGTTTGTTTTATAAATCTGGCTGCTCCAACATTGGGTGCGTACATATTTATGATTGTTATGTCTTCTTGATGGATCAGTCCTTTTATCATTAAGTAGTGTCCCTCATTGTCTCTTTTTATGGTTTTTAGTTTAAAGTCTATTTTGTCAGATATAAGAATAGCCACTCCAGTTCGTTTTTCTTTTCTGTTTGCATGGTAAATCTTTTTCCATCCTTTCACTCTTAGTCTGTGTGAATCTTTATGGGTGAGGTGGGTCTCTTGTAGGCAGCATATAGTTGGGTCCTCCTTTTTGATCCAGTCAGTCAGTCTGTGTCTTTTGATTGGGGAATTTAAGCCTTTAACATTAAGAGTTGTTATTGAAAGGTGTTGATTTATTCCTAGCATTTTATTGGTTGTTTGGTTGTCTTAGGTGTCTTTTGTTCCTTGCTTTCTGATTTACTGTTTGTTTTCTGTGTTTGTTGGTTCCTTAGGTTGTAGATAGTGTTTTTGTTAGCTTGTTTTCTCTTCATGAATGCCATTTTTATTGTACTAGCGGTTTTAGATTTTTCTTAGGTTTTTATGGCAGTGGTAGTTATTTTTCAGGAACCAAACCCAGTACTCCCTTGAGGATTTCTTGTAAGGGTGGTCGTGAGGTAGTGAACTCCCGCAGTTTTTGTTTGTCTGAGAAATATACTATTTGCCCCTCATTTCGGAAGGATAGCCTTGCAGGGTAGAGTATTCTTGGCTGGCAATCTTTGTCTTTTAGTATTTTGAAAATATCATCCCATTCCTTTCTAGCTTTTAGGGTTTGTGATGAAAAGTCTGATGTTAACCTGATTGGGGCTCCCTTATAGGTGATTTGACGCTTCTCTCTTGCAGCTTTTAAGATTCTCTCTTTGTCTCTGAGTTTTGCCAATTTGACTATGACATGTCTTGGAGAAGGCCTTTTTGGGTTGAATACGTTTGGAGATCGTTGAGCTTCCTGGATCTGAAGATCTGTGATTTTTCCTATACCTGGGAAGTTTTCTGCCACTATTTTGTTGAATATGTTTTCAATGGAATCTCCATTTTCCTCCCCTTCTGGAATACCCATGACTCGGATATTTGAGCGCTTGAGGTTGTCTGATATCTCTCTCAGATTTTCTTCCATGTCCTTGATTCTTTTTTCTTTCTTTTTGTCTGCTTGTGTTATTTCAAACAGCCCATCTTCAAGTTCAGAGGTTCTCTCTTCAACTTCGACAAGCCTGCTGGTTAAACTCTCCGTTGTGTTTTTTATTTCGCTGAATAACTTCTTCAGTTCAGCAAGTTCTGCTACATTTTTTTTTCAGGACATTGATTTCCTTGTATATTTCCTCTTTCAGATCCTGTATACTTTTCCTCATTTCATCATGATGTCTAGCTGAGTTTTCTTGTATCTCATTCAGTTTCCTTAGAATTATCACTCGAAATTCCTTGTCAGTTATTTCAAGGGCTTCTTGTTCTATAGGATCTAGAGTATGAGATTTATTAACTTTTGGTGGTGTACTTTCTTGATTTTTTGTATTTCTGGTGTCTTTTTTTTGGTGTTTATTCATTGTGGCAGGGGGTTTCACAGTCCACCGGTTTGAGACTAATGACTAACTAGGATGTTGCTGTGGTTGCCAATTTGGTATGGCTCCCGCCGTGACTGCTCAGTTGGCCTCTAGTGTCTTGTGTGTGTGGTTGCCTCGGGTCTTGGGCTTCTCCGGGGATCCACCTTTCTGGTCAGCTTGTACTCTGCTGGGCTGGTGGATCACGCACCACAGGGTGTGTGATCTCTGTTGAGGTTTCACTTTCTGTACAGGACTTCTCCCCGTTCCGTGTGCTCTGGCCCAGGCTGTTAGATTGTGCAGTGGCGACCCCACCGGGTGTGTGGTTTCTGTCGAGTCTCCGCCTCCCTGGCCGCACGTCTCCCCCCTCTGTGCACACTGTGCTGGGCTGGGGTGTGTCTTCTGCACCCCTCGTCTATCAGCTGGGCCTTCAAGACCCTGCTCAGCACCGCCTCGCCCAGGAAGTCTACCAGGTTTCTGCTAGGCACAGACGACTGGTTTCTCTGGGTGCCTTTGTAGCACTGTGTAGATCTTTCTCGGGTCTTGTTCACCTTTGTATCCCCCCGGTATAAACCGAGTCTAGTGCCCGCCTGCAGCCTGCTCTCCGGCAGGTTCTAGCGGACCTGGGAACTCTCCTACCACACTATTCCCAACCAGAAATTCGTTAGGCTTTTTTCCAAACTGGTGGTCGCAGAGATGGTATCTGCCTCCCAGTAACAGGAAGTTTACCGGGCCGGAGTCCAGGGTGTGGTGGAGTGACAGTCGGCCAGCCCGTATTTCCTAGCCCTCCCAACACTGGTCAGGACGCCCCACACCCCCAGCCCCGCCAGAGAACCGCGGAGGGAGTGGGAGAGGAGGCCGGCCCGCAGGGTCCGGAAAGCCCCGCGCCAGGCCAAGCAAATGGGCTCAGTGATGGCTGATCAGGGCGGAGCTGCCCGCACCTGGGAAAATGGAGGCAGCACTGGGGCAGTGAGTGGCCTGGTGGTGCAGGCGGGAGCCAGGTGGGCAACCAACCCCCGAACAGAGCTGTGCCAGGGATCACTCACAGTGCTGTGCCAGGTCGGGCGCTCGCTCTGTCTCTGGTTTGTTGCCTTCCGTGTTCTCGGCGCTGCCGCCTCGGGCTGTTCAGTCGCGGCGCCGCTCGGGCGCTCCCAGGAGTCTTCTTTAATGCCGGCCTGAAACCTCGAATCCTGAAAAAGGCAGCTGGCCGCCTTCAGTGCGGCCCCAGCCTCCGGGATCCTGGCTGCATCCACAGCAGCCCTGGCGCCGTGTTCCCTGTTTCAAGACTCGCTTTTGCAGCTAAGAATCAGTTCTTTTCCTGCTCCACACTTCAAAGCTGTTGCCGGTAAATGAGGCAGCCTCTCCTGCTGCGGGCAAAGTGGCGTTGAGCCCCCACGACCGGCCAGCAGCAGCAGTCCTCCCTTAAGAGATGGCCAGAGGAAGGTCCACAAGTTTCCCGGCTGCCTGAGGCCCAGTGGCCACCTTTTCCACCTCAGCTACTCCGCGCCAGCCGCCGCAGCCGCCGCCATCTTGAAACCCTGTCGGGTTTTATATTTTTTGACTGCCATTTCTTTCTTTCTCCTTTCTTTTCTTTTGCTTATTTGAGAAGGTAAATGATTTATTTGGCAACAATGCATAATTTTAGAGATGTGTTTTACTTATTTCTCCTCTACTTTCATAGCTGATGTTCTTCCTATATAGTAAAAAAAAAATCACTTGGCTATAATAGAGTTAACAAATCACAGAATGAAGGCTCAAAATCCTTTGGCATTGTATTATAATACAAATTTTAAAGACAGGCACCTCATAAATGAGCAGATATGTTTATCCAGCAACACTTTTGCAAAAAAAAAAAAAAATATATATATATATATATATTTATAATATTTATATATATATATATATTTCCAGTTGTACTTAGGGATAGCAGTGAATGCTGTTCAAAGAACTGCCTGTTAGCTCTTCTAACTTGATTGAATTTTGTTTCTATACTCTTAAAGTGGAATTTCACTTCATTTAAATATTTGCATGTGCTTATTAAAAGCTTTCCCCTTCTCTGCATTAAACTAAGCATATCAGTTCTTCTCTTGAAGAAACTGTCTTTTTGGGGAAAGATGTGAACCTTGAAAACAGACCATATATGGTAAAACACAGTCAAACATTAATTTAAATGGCATAGATCCTAAAATCAGAGAAGGGACAAAGAGAGCACATGGGATTTAGTTCCACTAGGTAAACATGGGGATAATATGGGGAGGAGAATTACATTCATATTATGTAATAGTGGGTGGTGCAGGAAGGTATTCCCAGTGACCTAGTACACTGACCAGTCCCTCCAACATGTGCAGGCTTGATTCAAACAGTTATATCTATCTTGCTGAATTTTTCTTATCGGCATGTTGGTGTAAATACTGTAATAGCAATGCCTATTTCATAGACTTGCTTAGAGGCTTACATTAGATGAGTGATAGAAATACCTTTTATAGTATATTTGACAGTCATACATCCATTACTAATTTAATATATTTTCTCTTAAATTAATAGGTAAATCTAGAAAAATTAAAAAAATTCTCACTTATTAAATAGTGGCTTTTTCTAAATATCAGGGACCTATCAATATTCACACATTTGTTCATTAATTTACATATTTATTTTTTCTTATATTAGTATTTTTTTCGGGCTTGACTTTTTTCTAGGGCTGACTTTGTGCTAGGACACAGTTCCTGCCCTCAGGAAAAGACAAGGAACCCATTTGACAAAGCTCAGGCCACCACGCGTCAGGGCAAAGAAGCTCTATCAGATGGTAGAATATTCCAGATGACCTGATATAGTCATGGAGTCAATAATTGTCCATGATTATTGTTGTTTTTCAAAATCTCTAGGTACTAGCAGGAAAATCGCCAGCCAAAAAAAAAAAAAAAAAAAAATCAGTATAAAATTATTTTCATCAAATTATGGAAAGTGAGAAAATATTAAAATGCCAGAAATTTTCCAGCCAAGAAAGAAATTGCCAAATGAACCTTTTTAGTTTTACACATGAAATATTTTGCACAGCTTCAATAAAGACATTTGTTTGGAAAGTGAAGTAGAACAGTAGGATATAATAGGGTCTGTTCTACACTTTTCCCCAAATACCATCTGATCAAACTACTAAAAGTTGTGTGTTATTTTACTGTGCATCTTGCTGCTATTCATTCAAACAAAACCAATTTTATCTATTGTTGGAGAATAAAAGGGAAATTTAAAATGCTTTTAGTGTCTGTATTTTGTTCTTAACATATATTTACTTGAGTTGCTCCACCATCAATCCATAGAGTAGCCTAAACTTTGAATAAGATAATCAAAAAATAATCCATAACTATTTGTCACAAATACCTGGCCTTTTGACTGCAGAAGCAGAGGTCCATAAAAAATACAGACTATTATTAATGTTTATTATACTGTCATGGGTGTATTGTACGTATTTTTCCAATTAAATATTCCTAAAAATTTGCAATATAGGTAATATTATTAATAGTATTCTAAAATTGTATATGAAAAACTGAGTTTCAGATAGATTAAGTAAATTGTTCAATAGCACACAGCCACTAAATGGAAGAATTGATATGTGAACCCTTTCTTAAATCCTCATTTCAGCCTTATATTCTTTCCACTAGGCTATGCTATCTCTCCGCAGTGTTATTAGCTTAGTAAAGATATTATAGTTAAGACCTTGCTTCCTGCACTCAGGGATGCCAAAGAATATGAGCTTGTCCAATCTTCACAAAGAGTTTGATATACAGAAGAGAACACACACACACACACACACACACACACACACACACACAAAATACAATATAAATAGACAATAGACTACATTGTTGGTGGGACTGTAAATTAGTACAGCCACTATGGAAAACAGTATGGAGGTTTCTCAATCAACTAAAGATAGATCTACCATATGATCAAGTAATCCCACTTCTGAGTATATACCCAAAGGAATGGAAATCATCACATTGAAGGGATACCTGCACTCCAATATTCATTGCAACTCTATTTACAATAGCCAAGCTATGGAACCAGCTGAAATGTCCATCAGTGGAGGACTGGATAATGAAAATGTGGTGTATATAGACTATGGAATACTACTTAGCCATGAAAAAGAATAAAATTCTACCATTTGTAGCAACATGGGTGAACTTGAAGAAAATAATGTTAAGTGTAATAAGCCAGGCACAGAGGGAAAAATACCATATATCCTCACTTATATGTGGGAGCAAAGAGAGAAAGAAGTAAAGAAAGGCCAAAGTGGTGTGTGGGACTCACAGAGGGAGAGAGCATACATAGTGTTTCTGGGCTGGGGATAGGGTTAGGGGAGCTGAGGAGAGATTGGGTAAGGGATATGGAGAATGATTGTGACTTATGGTAGTAGACATGCTGATAGTATTGATCTGATCATCACATCTTTGTCATGGGAGCTGAAGGTCAGCTCTGGGACCCATGGATAAGTATAATATATAAAATACATATACACACATATGCAAAATTAAAAATAAATAAATAGATAGATAGATAGATAAGTAAATAAATAGACAATGGGAAAAATCCTATATAAAAATATATATCATGAGATTAGGACAATTTTATATAAGGGGCTTAGTTTAATCTGTAATTTGAAAGATGGACAATATTTCAATAAAATAGAGGAAAGAAGCATATCTGTACAGGTCCAGACATGGGAAATTTCTAAGCATCTTAGGTGATGACAAATGGTATGAGCATTCATTTATAGTATAGAAGAATTGTGGGAAATGAGATGCTACAGAAAATTGAGGATGAATAATTTCCATTATGTTCTTAAAAACATAAAAAGGGTTAAAATAGAAATTTTTAAACTTAAAATAAAATAAAACTTAAGAAATCAATGAGTAGATTTAACAATAGATTATAAAAGGCTAGGTAAAGAATTACAGAACTTGAATACAGGTCAGTAGATTATTTCCCAGGTAAAACACTGAGTACTTATAAATCATCTAAGAGAATAAATAATAAAAATATTTAAGAAAGTCAAAAGAAGAACAAAAGAGAAGAAAAGAGCCATAAAACGGGTGGTGCAAATACGCATATAAAGCAAATGATAATATAAATAGTAAGTCCAAATATACAATATATTGTATTAAATGTAAATAAATTAAATATTCAAATTGAAAGATAAAGATTATAATACAAAGCGTTAAAAAACAAACAATCTATATTCATCATGCTTTTTGGGTAGTAAATTTACAGCATTAGTAAAATGTATGAATGTCTGCATATATATATAGATATATATATATGTATCTCTCTCTCTCTCTCTCTCTCTATATATATATATATATATATGTCAGGGAAGTTCTGCTTCTAGTAATTTATTGTAGAAAATATTTTCATGCCTGTTAAAGATACATGCACAAGAAGGTCACTACAAAACTTATTTCTCAACTTTGTAACATGACATTTATTTTGTATATAGATTTACTGAAGTATAATTTACTTACAATAAAATGCACCAATTATAAGTGTACAAATCAAGCCCATCTAATTATGACCATAATCAACAAAAAATATCCCATCATCCCAATTTTTGTTTATTCTATTTTTTTAATTGATTATACATATCTGTGGGGTACAGAGTTGAGCATCAATATTTGTGTGCAATATGTGATGCTCATATCAGGATAATAGGTATATTCAACATTTTTCACATTTATAATCAATACTGCCTCCTCAGGTCCCAAGCAAGCAAGCATTGATTTGCTTTCCCATTACGGATTTTATTTCCTTTTTATAGAATTTTATATGAATAAAATTATATATAATATGCTCTTTTGTGTGTAGTATCTTTTGCTCAGGGTAATGATTTTGCCCTCATCTATTATGTCCCATTATACAGATATAACACAATTTTTTATCCATCCACTTATTGTTGGAAATTAGGGCTGTTTCTAGTTTAGGGTTATTATAAATAAAATTGGTATAAACTGTCAAGCATATGTCTTTGTGTTGCCATGCACTTTAATTTCTCCTTGGTAATAACTAGAAGTGTAATCACCAGGTCAATGGTGAGTCCATTCATAATGTATGTATTTAAAGCTAGATATTTCCCCTTAAGCAATAATTACTTCAATTCTAAAATACTTCATATGTTTTGTTAGTTTCATTATTAAAAATCCATTCTAATTTCCTTTCAATTTTGACACATTCTTTATTAGCAATACACTTTAATTTTTAAATGTTGAAAAAATATTCCAGTTATTATTAATTATTATTAAAAGAACATGCTATGTATGACAATATTTTGAAAATCAAAAAATAAAAATCTTTTTTATAGCCCAGCCTATGATCTATATTGGTGAGTATTGTACGTGTATTTGAAAAAAACAAAAATGTGTACTTTCTTCAGCTGTCAAACATAGTGTCTTGCCTACATCAGTTAAGTCCAGTGATTCACAATGTCTGAATATTCTGTATTTTTAGTGATATTACATCTTTTTTTTTATCATTTTTTAAAAAGAGTATATTAAAAGCACCATCTGTGAGAGAAGAGAAAAATCTCCCAAGCAGACAAATTCCAAATAATTTACTTTGGTACTCTTCGTCAAAGAGGTGGAATGTAACTCTGCACTCCTTGTGGGGTTTGCAAACAATAACATCCTTTTAAAGAGTAAAATATGGCAAAGATGAAAAACAGTAACTTCACAGTGGAGAAACCTGGAAAATATCACCCCAGTCAAGTGATCAAGGTCAACATCAAAAGTGTTAAGTCAATTTGATAGTATGCACTCATGATAGGATGCGATGCCAATGGCATTTTACCTCCATGATCCTTCTGCCAAAAAACCATGACACCAGTCTAATCATTAAAAAACATAAGACACAAAATCCAATTGAGAGACATTCTGCATAATACTTAACTGGTACGCCTAGAAACCATCAAGGCCTTTAGAAAATAGGAAATTTGAGAAACTTTAACATCCAAGAGAAGTCTCAGGAGACATAATAATTAATTGTAATATGGCATCTTAGACGGGATCATAGGAAATAAAAAGAACATTCAGTAGAAACTAAGGGAATCTGAAAAAATGATAAAATTTAGTAAATAATGTATCAACATTGATTCATTAACTATAACAAATGTACCATCTTAATGTCAGATGTGAATAATAGGGAAAACTGGGCATAAAGTATATGCAAATCCTATTACATCTTCCCAATTTTACCTAAGGAATTTGTAATGTCTCTCTCTTCCTCCTCAACACTCACCTACCTACCATAAACCACAAAATAAGTTTTTTTGTGTGAAACTGAAACAATAAAAAAAATTATTTTATATTTAAAAAAAACATGCATTTGTAGATACTACAATATTTAATGAGATTGTTGACTCATAAAAGTTGGTAAGAGATATAGACAGAATGAAACAATAGTAGCATCCAGTAAAGAAAAATGCATGTCAGGTGTTATACAGATGCTGGAAATGCAGAGATGAAAAAGATAGTCACTCTCCTTAAATTATCTTTAGATTCATTCTCCTTAAATAGTCTTTAGACTAGTGGAGGAGGCATAATATTAAGCAGATAATTTACGATTACTTAGATTAAGTCTATTACTAGGTTAAGTCTATTCGTTATATATTTCAAAAATACCTTGTTACCTTTTTTTCATATATCTTCTATCCTTATAAACTTGATTTATCTTCTTTCCTTTAACCTTGCATAACCCATGATGAAAATGTTTCATTTTTTTCAGTATCTTTAGAGCCTTGTAGAATAAAATTGAAGGCATGAATTATTAATTAATTAAAATATAATGAATAGAAATCAGAGAAAGTTAACATCAAATATGAACAATAATTCTAAAAGTTGAAGCTATTCAAAGGGGTATCCTTGTGTAAGGGGCATCGCTGGAAAATGTAGAAGCCTCCACTTCTTTGTAGTTCTAAGTGAAAGGTTGAATTTTATGTCTATCCTGTAAGATCTCTTCTAATTTGATGTTGCCCTAGTTCCACAAACAGAATATACTCATGCAAATTAAACATAAATTGAACATGTAGAAGTAAGTTGATGATATATCTCTAATGAAGGGAAAATAATATACCTAAATTAAAGTTATCCTGGGAATTATGTTAAATAAACTTTTGTGTAACAAGAAAACTCTCAAAAGTTCCAGCTATTAAGCAAAAAAATAAAAATAAAAATAAAGTAGACTTGGAGTTGTATAGGAAAGGCAAAAGCAAGGGATAATGAGAAAGGTCATTAGGGGAGACAATTGCTCAACATAATCCACCACATATTTTTAAAACTTGCAGTGAAGGCAAATGTAACTTTGCTGAAATAGGAGTTGAAATCAAAAAGGTTTGTTCTAAATAAGCTGATGTAATAAAAATTGTTACAGTCTATAGTGCAATTTCTGGGGAAAATTCTTATTTAGTATGAATATACAAAGTGAGGTAAAGATACTCATACATTAAATCTCATATTTAGTATTTCCATTTTTCATCAAGGTAAAATGCTATAAAATCAAGATGATGCCCATCATAAAGACCTGAAATTACTCCAAAATTTTTATGAACAAACCATCCAAATCCAGTTGAATCAAAGTATAATATAATATTAATGTTATAATGTACAGTTTCTATGACTTACTTTTTTTTTTCCTCTAAATTGCCACCTTGGGTCATCTAGAAACCTGAGTACTTAAATCAAATTATATATGACTCCCACGTGGATTAACCAATAACTTTTTTTAAAAAAACAATTTTTAAAATGACACAAAGCTAAGTACTCTGCATACATCATCTTTAATCCTCACAGCAAATCTGAAAGTTAGATTCGATTACCCTTTTATCAGAAGAGAAATCAAGGTTCTAATAAGTAGTTTAGCTAAGAAAATTAAATGACTAATATGTTTCAGGCAAGTAAATTGAATGCATACAGGAAGGAGTGGTGGAAAATGTGCTGAACCAGAGAAGGAATGCATGTTCTTTATAAGAGAGAAAGCTCTTACAAAGCACCTAAAGGGAATTTCTATGTTTTAGGCCATACATATTTCTTTCCTTTTTTTTCTAAAAATGTCCAAACTCCTTCCATTTAACTTAGGGAAAAGACAAGTGTATTTGTAAATAAGATGTCAGATTGAGTAAAGCAATGATATTTTTGTTCAAATATCTGCTAGTAACAACTTAAAAATTTATAAAGCAATAAAACATATTTTTCACATGGCTTATAAATGGCCTTTGAAGGCAAGTTTAAAAGAAGAAATAAAATAATATTTTGAGTGCTGATAGCTGTGTTAAAATAAGTACATACTTTTATAGATTATTATTTGGAAACATATACTTATTTAGATGTGAAAGTGTTATTAATTTGTTAAAAAGTCACATTTTTTTTTATATTCACAACTTACATTTTCCCATCCATGAATTTACACGAGATGCGGTACAAGTTTAAAAAACATGCTACTCTGATGTTACTGCGATTGACTGTTATATCTGTGGAACTGCATAGCTTCCTGCCTTTAATCTCATGCCTTTCTAATTCATCCTCCACACTGCTTGTGAGCAATCTTCTAAAATGTAAATTGGATGAGTTTGCTCTTTTCCTTCAAGTTATGCTGTGTTTCTCCACTGCCTTGAAGATAAATCCAAATTGCTTCTTGTGCTATATACAGTTTCCCAGGGTTGGTAACTGCCAGCGTATGTCCTTCTCTTCCATCTTCTATGCATACACTTTACTAGAAGAATCCCACATTATTAGTTTTCTAAGTGTGCCGCGCACTATCATATTGTCCTTTCTCGTCTAGATTGTTATTTCTCCAGCATGTGTCTGACTCTTCCTGGTACTTGAAGCTTCAGTTTCCCATGTACTGTCTCCTAGAAGATCACAGTGGTTATTTTGCTGTAGAGTTGGTTTAGTATCTCTCTTTTGTGCTTTGCCTCATACACGCTTCATCGCATTGCTTGCCATGTGATATGCTTGTGTGTATTCTAAAGTGAATGTTCCCTTGTGTGTTCTCCCATTGGATTCCTTGTTCCTTTATGTTGAAACACTGTTTTTATGAGGGTACTACAAACTATTCAAGGAAAGATTGATATTATATTTCAATTCTATTTGTCCACCAACATTTCAAAGTACCCTTGCATATTTTATAAAAACATCTTCACTGAATACTTGAATAATAAGTGAATCTCTAGCCAAGATTTTGTTTACCCAAATAAAAAACCTGGGCCCTCTGCCACAGTGTTATAGTCTGTATTTATACTGAACAATTTCTTTAAAGGAAGAAAGACTGCATAAACCATTGTATATACCAAGCTAATATAAACTAATACCACTCATACCTAAATGAAATTCAAAATGTTTTTGGTCTATCATTTGATAAGCAGAATTTTTAAATTTCTCATATCAGGTGCAATAATTGGAAGATCATGATCACAACTAAGATACGTGGTGATCAATTAATATAATGAAGAAGGAATGATCAATTGAAAGAAACTTAAAAAAGAAGGAAAGAAAGAGAAAAGAGATACATGACTCAGAATCAGTGGTATTCATATGGACCGTTTTGCAAATCTCACCAATAATGCTCCCACTTCATAAGCCTATTTCTAACTTGTCTTCTTATACTGTCTTTCCTCCTTCTTTCTTTGAGGTTCAAACTTCTTTAAATTTTCTCAAAATAAGTCAGCTGACAGTATTAAAATAATAGTAGTAAGTAACATGTTCTTCTTTCCATGGCAGTCTAGCAGTGGCTGCAGCACATGTAGGAATGGATCAAAGCAGGGTGGCAAGACAACAGGCAAGGATCAGGAATGATCAGAGTGGTGTCTGTCTGTTTGGGGCTGAATTGCATTCTCCCCAAATTCATATGTTGAATCCCTAACCTCCTGTACCTCAGAATGTGACTGAATTTGGAGGTAGAACCTTTAAAGAGGTGCTTAAGTTAAAATGAGGCCTTTAGGGTGAGCCTTAATTCAATATAACTGGTGTCCTTATAAAAAGAGGAAGAAACACCAGGGATGTGTGCTCTCAGGGAAGAGGCCATCTACAATGAAAGAAAAGAGGCCTTGAGAAACCAAACCTGCTGACACCATGAGCTTGAACTTTAGCCTCCAGAACTGTGAGAAAATACATTTTTGGTGTTTATGCCTTGCACTCTGTGATATTTGGTCATGGCAATTTTAGCAAACTAATGCAAAGTGAGGAAGAGGCCTTATGGGAGTCAGAACCTGCACAAACAGGACATACAGCCAGGGTGGTGGCTTACATCAACAGACTGGCTACATACAGGATTTAAAAAAAAAAACAAAAAGAATGGGCGATAATAGGACTTAGCTTTCTGTAAGAAGAAAAGTACAAATATGAAAAATAAGAAAAGTAGATCAGACCCTGAGGCTTAATTTATATATATTCATATATATATATATATATATATTTCTAACTGTGTACTGTAAGATTTTGAAACCAACAACACTCCAGTAGCAATGAGCATGAATAGAACTCAGATCTTGTTCCCTAAAAATGACTCTCTATTAAAAGGAGCTACAAATCCTCATATTTGTAAGAGGCATTAATGAACCAAAATGATAATTAAAAAGAAGAAAGTCAGAAATTCACACTTCCAGACTTTAAAACTTAATCACAAACAATAATAAACTGTGTGATATTGGCATAAGGAGAGACATATAGACCAATGAAATAGAATGGGCAGTCCAGAAGTAAACCCAGATACCAATGGCTAACTGATTTTTAACAAAGGTGCAAAGACCATTCAATGGATAGAGAATAGTCTGAACCAAGTGATTTTGAAGCACCTGGATATCCACAGTCAACATAATTAAATTAAACCTCTATTTCACATCATATAGGAAAATTAACTCAAAATAGACCCCTACCTCACAGCATTTAAAATAATTAAAAAGGATCAATGGCCTAAATATAAGAGCTAGAGCCATAAAACAGTGAGAATAAAACATAGGTGTAAATCTTCTTGACCTTGGATTTGCCAATGGATTTTTAGATAAGTCATCAAAACATGAACAACAAGAAAAATAGATAAATTAAACTTCCTAAATGTAAACACTTTGTGCATGAAAATACATCAACAAAGTGAAAAAACGACCTGCAGAAGGGGGAAAAAATATTTGCAGACGCTATATCTGACAAAGGTATAGTCTTCAGAATAAATATATAAATAACTTTTCCAAGTCAACAAAAACAAAAAGACAAACAACCCATTTAAAAAAAGGCTAAGAAATTGAATGATATTTCTCCAGAGAAGATATAGAAATGGCTAACAAGTACATGAAAAACACTCAATGTTATTAATCGTTAGAGAAATGTAAAATAAAACCCCAGTGAGATACAACTGCCCACTTGCTAGGATGGCTGTAATCAAGTAAGAAAAATAATAACAAGTGTTGACAATTATGTGGAGAAATGAGAATCTTCACACATTGCTGAAGAAAATGTGTAGTTGCTGTGGAAAACAGTTTAGTCATTTCTCAAGAAGTAAAACATGGAGTTACAATATGCCCTAGAAATTTCATTCCTATGTATACACCCAAAAGAATTGAACACAGAGATTAAAACAGGTACTTTTCCATAGGTTTTTATAGCAGCATTATTCACAATATCCAAGAGAAAGAAACAGCCTAAATGTTCATAAACAGGTGGACAGATATACAAATTGTGAAATATATATGAGATAGAATATTATTTAGAAATAAAAAAGAAATGAAATGCCAACAAATACAACAATGTGGATAAACCTCCAAAACATTATGAGAAGTGAAAGACACCAGAAACAGAAGATCACATATTTTAATTTTACTTGTATGAAATAGCCACAGTAGGTGAATCCATAAACACAAAAAAACAGATCAGTGGTTGCCAAGGGCTGGCAGAAGAAGAGAAAGGGAGTTACTGCCTAGTGGGTATGTAGTTTTATGTTGGCTTGATGAAAATGTTTTGGAACAAAAACACTATCTACAACCTAAGGAACCAACAAACAAAGAAACCAAACAGTAAATCAGAAAGCAAGGAACAAAAGACACCTAAGACAACCAAACAACCAATAAAATGCTAAGAATAAATCAACACCTTTCAATAACAACTCTTAATGTTAAAGGCTTAAATTCCCCAATTAAAAGACACAGACTGGCTGACTGGATCAAAAAGCAGGACCCAACTATATGCTGCCTACAAGAGACCCACCTCACCCATAAAGATTCACACAGACTAAGAGTGAAAGGATGGAAAAAGATTTACCATGCAAACAGAAAAGAAAAACGAGCTGGAGTGGCTATTCTTATATCTGACAAAATAGACTTTAAACTAAAAACCATAAAAAGAGACAATGAGGGACACTACTTAATGATAAAAGGACTGATCCATCAAGAAGACATAACAATCATAAATATGTACGCACCCAATGTTGGAGCAGCCAGATTTATAAAACAAACTCTATTAGACCTAAAGAAGGAAATAGACACTAATACCATAATAGCAGGGGACCTGAACACTCCACTGTCAATATTAGACAGATCATCTAGGCAAAGAATCAGTAGAGAAACACAAGATCTAAACAAGACTCTAGACCAATTGGAATTGGCAGATATCTACAGAACATTCCACCCAACAACCTCAGAATATTCATTCTTCTCATCAGCACATGGATCATTCTCCAGGATAGATCACATATTAGGTCACAAATCAAGTCTCAATAAATTCAAAAAAATTGGAATTATCCCATGTATCTTCTCAGACCACAATGGATTAAAACTAGAAATTAATAACAAACAAAACTCTGGAAACTATACAAACACATGGAAATTAAACAGCATTCTACTTAATGACATATGGGTCCAAGAAGAAATCAAGCAGGAAATCAAAAAGTTTATTGAAACTAATGAAAACAATGATACATCATACCAAAACCTGTGGGATACTGCAAAAGCAGTATTGAGGGGAAAATTTATTGCATTAAATGCTCACTTCAGAAGAATGGAAAGATGGCAAGTGAACAACCTAACACTTCACCTTAAAGAACTAGAAAAACAAGAACAATCCAATCCTAAAGTTAGCAGACGGAAAGAAATCATTAAGATCAGAGCAGAACTGAATGAAATTGAAAACCAAAAAACAATTCAAAAGATCAACGAATCAAAAAGTTGGTTTTTTGAAAAGATAAATAAAATTGACAAACCATTAGCATGGCTAACAAAAAAAAGAAGAGAGAAGACTCAAATAACAAAAATTAGAAATGAAAAAGGCGATATTACAACTGATTCATCTGAAATACAAGGAATCATTTGAGACTACTATAAACAACTATACGCCAACAAATTTGAAAATCTGGAGGAAATGGATAAATTTCTGGACACACACAAGCTCCCAAAACTGAACCGTGAAGACGTAGAAAATTTGAACAGACCAATAACAATAAAGGAGATTGAAGCTGTTATCAGAAGGCTCCCAACAAAGAAAAGCCCAGGACCAGATGGATTCACAGCAGAATTTTACCAAACATTCAAAGAGGAATTGACACCGATTCTTTACAAACTATTCCAAAAGATTGAAACGGACGCAAATCTCCCAAACTCATTCTATGAAGCAAACATCATCCTGATACCAAAACCAGGTAAAGATATAACCAAAAAAGAAAACTACAGGCCGATATCCTTGATGAATATAGATGCAAAAACCCTCACTAAAATACTAGCAAACAAAATACAGCAACACATACGAAAAATTATTCATCACGATCAAGTGGGATTCATCCCAGGGATGCAAGGTTGGTTCAACATACGCAAATCAATAAATGTGATACACCATATTAATAAACTCAAACACAAGGACCATATGATCATCTCTATAGATGCTGAAAAAGCATTTGATAAAGTTCAGCACTCATTCATGACAAAGACCCTCTATAAGTTAGGTATAGAGGGAAAGTATCTCAACATAATTAAAGCCATATATGCCAAACCCACTGCCAATATCATCCTGAATGGGGAAAAGCTGAAAGCTTTTCCTTTAAGAACAGGCACTAGACAAGGATGCCCACTCTCACCACTCCTATTCAACATAGTGTTGGAAGTACTAGCCAGAGCAATCAGAGAAGAGAAGGAAATAAAGGGCATCCAGATTGGAAAAGATGAAGTCAAACTGTCCCTGTTTGCAGATGACATGATCCTATATATCGAACAGCCTAAAACCTCTACAAAAAAACTGTTGGAATTGATAAATGATTTCAGCACAGTAGCAGGATACAAAATCAACACACAAAAATCAGTAGCATTTCTTTTCTCCAATAGTGAACATGCAGAAGGAGAAATCAAGAAAGCCTGCCCATTTACAATAGCCACCAAAAAAATAAAATACTTAGGAATTGAGTTAACCAAGGATGTGAAAAATCTCTATAATGAGAACTACAAACCACTGCTGAGATAAATTAGAGAGGATACAAGAAGATGGAAAGATATCCCATGCTCTTGGATTGGAAGAATCAACATAGTGAAAATGTCCATACTACCCAAAGTGATATACAAATTCAATGCAATCCCCATCAAAATTCCAAAGACATTTTTCTCAGAAATGGAAAAAACTATTCAGACATTTATATGGAACAATAAAAGACCACGAATAGCCAAAGCAATGCTGAGCAAAAAAAATAAAGCTGGAGGCATAACACTACCTGACTTTAAGCTATACTACAAAGCTATAATAACCAAAACAGTATGGTACTGGCATAAAAACAGACACACTGACCAATGGAATAGAATAGAGAATCCAGAAATCAACCCACACACTTACTGCCATCTGATCTTTGACAAAGGCACCAAGCCTATTCACTGGGGAAGGGACTGCCTCTTCAGCAAGTGGTGCTGGGATAACTGGATATCGTTATGCAGGAGAATGAAACTAGATCCATACCTCTCACCATATACTAAAATCAACTCAAAATGGATTAAGGATTTAAATATACACCCTGAGACAATAAAACTTCTTAAAGAAAACATAGGGGAAACACTTCAGGAAATAGGACTGGGCACAGACTTCATGAATACGACACCAAAAGCACGGGCAACCAAAGGAAAAATAAACAAATGGGATTATATCAAACTAAAAAGCTTCTGCACAGCAAAAGAAACAATTAAAAGAGTTAAAAGACAACCAACAGAGTGGGAGAAAATATTTGCAAAATATACATCTGACAAAGGATTAATATCCAGAATATATAAGGAACTCAAACAACTTTACAAGAAGAAAACAAGCAACCCAATTAAAAAATGGGCAAAAGAGCTAAGTAGGCATTTCTCTAAGGAAGAAATCCAAATGGCCAACAGACATATGAAAAAATGCTCAACATCACTCAGCATCCGGGAAATGCAAATCAAAACCACATTGAGATACCATCTAACCCCAGTTAGGATGGCTAAAATCCAAAAGACTATGAACGATAAATGCTGGCGAGGCTGCGGAGAAAAAGGAACTCTCATACATTGTTGGTGGGACTGCAAAATGGTGCAGCCTCTATGGAAAATGGTATGGAGGTTCCTTAAACAATTGCAAATAGATCTACCATACGACCCAGCCATCCCACTGTTGGGAATATACCCAGAGGAATGGAAATCATCAAGTCGAAGGTATACCTGTTCCCCAATGTTCATCGCAGCACTCTTTACAATAGCCAAGAGTTGGAACCAGCCCAAATGCCCATCATCAGATGAGTGGATACGGAAAATGTGGTACATCTACACAATGGAATACTACTCAGCCATAAAAACGAATGAAATACTGCCATTTGCAACAACATGGATGGACCTCGAGAGAATTATATTAAGTGAAACAAGTCAGGCACAGAAAGAGAAATACCACATGTTCTCACTTATCGGTGGGAGCTAAAAATTAATATATAAATTCACACACACACATACACACATACACACACAAACCGGGGGGGGGGGGAAGAAGATATAACAACCACAATTATTTGAAGTTGATACAACAAACAAACAGAAAGGACATGGTTGGGGGGGAGGGGGGGAGGGAGAAGGGAGGGAGGTTTTGGTGATGGGGAGCATTAATCAGCTACAATGTATATCGACAAAATAAAATTTAAAAAAAAAAAAAAAAAAAAAAAAAAAAGCCTTCTAAAACCTCAAAAAAATAAATAAATAAATAAATAAATAAATAAAAAAATAAATAAATAAATAAATAAATAGAAGTGTTGGTTTTACCACAGTGTGACTGTCCTAACTGTCCTAAACGGCACTGAATTGTTCCTTTTAAAATTATTAATTTTATATTATGTGAATTTCACCTCATTGAAAAAAAAAATCCTCATCTGATGATCATTATAGAAACAACACAATGTTACATGATGCTAAATCTAGTGGGTGAATGTAGGATAAGGAACATGATTTTACATAGTCTCAAAGTAGAGAATCACAAAATATGTATTAATTTACAAGGGTACTTAAAAAGTAACTTTGCTCTGGAGAATTCTCAGACATCATGATGAAATGTCACTGTGACAAAGTCACAATTAATAGGACAATTCCACATTTGTGCCATTCAGTGGGGTGCAATATAGGTCTCAGCATCACTTCTGTGATATGTAGTGCTACAATGCGTGGCCTGTCTGTAAGCAAAAGGAAAAGAAATTCATGACAACTGGCTGGAACGTGTGATACTGGATTGGATCTTTTTGTTCTAAAGGGCTTTTGATACAGTAGGTGAAACAATGGGATTGCTTGGCAAATGCTATATAGGTGTTCTTTGTGCTATTTTTGTATCTGTCTGTAGGTTTTAATTGTTTCAAAATAAAAAGTAAAAGAAAAAGAAAATATACCACTGTACCAGTTAACAAAATCACTAGAAAATGTAGTGGCTGTGATCCAAAAGGAAAGTGGTTGCTTTGTAGTTTTGTTGGCAAACCTAAAAAAATGCTTTGATACTGAAATTCATCTGTAAACCATGGCTATTCTTACACCTATTTCAAAATGTATTGTATTAAATAAGAAAACAGACATTAAAAACTCCACAAACTCCCTGGGTTATATTAATTACTCAATAAGTCAGTAAATGTCAACTGTGATTGCACAGTAATAAAACAAATTCAGGACAGGATCTCAACTGAGTTCTTTCAACAACTCATTTTATAAACAACAACTTATTTTATAAATTGAAATTTAGATCATACAGCTGAGACAGCCATGGATTATTTCTAATTATCTTATTAAAACTATAACATACTTCACAGTGTTCTTAGCCAGTCTCTTTTGGCATTAAAATGCTGCATATTTTATTGAAGAAATAATGTAACCATACATTTGAAAAATTTCTTAAAGTAAACAAAGGAGTAAATAATAAAAATTTATTTAACACTAGTACTCAAGTAAAGAACTTCAGAAGTCATTGAAAGCATTATTTGTACTTCTTGAATTTTTCTTTACAAATACACATAACTACATACATATAAATGTACATTAGTATTATTATTAATTAAGACATATATATTTCTACATCTTATTTTGTCACCTAGAAATAAATCCTGTTATTTCCATTAAGCCCATATAAATCTGCTTCCTCCATGATATTTCATTTTGTTTCATTAAAAACGTTCAGTGTTTGTTTTTTTTTTTTTTTTAATAATTACTGATCAGTACAAGCAATGTCCAATCAGGATGGCTGCCTCACTATTCAGAGCTAACATTAGTGTAATATGCCAAAAAAACACAAAACATTTCAGTGGTTTATAATTTCAAGCATTTAGTTCTCATTCTCAAGTTTACAGATCCACTGGTTTCAAATTCAAATAGTTTCAGTGTTTCTTACTCTGGTATCTAGGCTGAAAGAGAGGATAATCCATGGGGAATGTTCTCACTGTGGATGTCGGGAAAGCACAAGAATTTGCCTAATCACACATAAGTGTTTACAGCTTTTTGTCTACTCACACATCATTGGTAAAGCAAAGCATTTGACCCAGGAACATCAGGACAGGAGAAGATGTGAAGAAACATTTGCACACAAATGTTGATGTTTATCAAACTGAGTGTCAGTCCTACGTCGATTTAGCAAAATTTCATTAAACAAAGGATGTTTATGTGTCACATTTTGACTTTCCTATGTTGAAACATCCTTGCATTCCTAGGATGAATCCAACTTGATCATGTTGTAAAATTTTTTTTAATGTGTTGCTGTATTCTGATTGCTAATATTTTGTTGAGGATTTTTGCATCTATGTTCATCAAGGATATTATCTTGTAATTTTTGTGTGTGTGTGTCTTTATCTGGTTTTCTACAATGAGAACTACAAACCACTAATGAAAAAAATTAAATAAGACACAAAAAGATGGAAAAATATTCCATGCTCTTGGATCAGAGGAATTAACATTGTGACAATGTCCATACTACCCAAAGTGATCTACAGAATCAATGCAATTGCCATCAAAATACCAATGACATTCTTTGCAGAAATGGAAGAAACAGTTTCAACATTCATATGGAACAACAAAAGACCCCGAATAGCCAAAGCAATCCTAAGAAAAAAAAAAAAGAAAAAGAAAAAGAAAAGCCAGAAGCATAAAACTACATGAGTTCAAATTATACTACAAAGCTATAGTAACCAAAACAGCATGGTACTGGCATAAAAATAGACACTCGAACCAGTGGAACAGAATGGGGAACCCAGAAATCACCCCTCAGGCTTACAGTCATCTGATATTTGGCAAAGGCACCAAAAACCTGCATTGGAGAAAAGACTGTTTCTTCAATAAGTGGTGATGGGAAAATTGGATATCCATATGCAGAAGAATGAAGCTAGACATGCATCACTCATCATACAATAAAATAAACTCAAAATGGATTCAAGACTTAAGTGTAAGACCTGAAACTGTAAAATTACTAAGGGAAAATATAGGTGAAACACTTCAGGAACTAGGTCTGGACATAGACTTTATGCACATGGGCCTGAAAGGAGAGGCAACTAAAGAAAAAATAAATGGGACTATATCAAACTAAAAAGCTTCTGTTCAGCAAAAGAAACAATGAACAGCGTGAAATGACAGCCTCCAGAGTAGGAGAAAAATTTTGCTAACTATGCATCTAACAAGGGATTAATATCCATAATATGCAAGGAACTCAAGCAATCACACAGTAAAAAAACAAATAATCCAATTAAAAAATGGGTAAAGTTGCTGAATAGACATTTTTCAAAGGAAGACATACAAATGACCAACGGTTATGTGAACAAATGCTCAACATCACTAGTCATCAGGGAAATGCAAATTAAAACCACATTGAGATATCACTTCACCCCTAGATTGGCTATAATAAAAATGATGGAGAATAACAAATGGTGAAAAGGGTGTGGAGGGAAGGGAATGCTCCTACACTGTTGGTGGGACTGTTAATTAGTACAACCACTATGGAAAACGGTATGGATAGATACTCAAAGAACTACAGTTAGATCTTCCATACGATCCAGCAATCCCACTTCTGGGTATAAACCCAAAGGAATGGAAATCATCATGTCGAAGGGATACCTGCACTCCCATGTTCATCGCAGCTCTCTTTACAATACCCAAGATATGGAACCAACCTAAATGTCCATTGATAGATGATTGGATAAGGAAAATTTGGTATATATGCACCATGGAATACTACTCAACCATAAAAAAGAATGAAATTCTCCTGTTTGCAACAACATGGATAAGCTTGGAGAAACTTATGTTAAGTGAAATAAGGAAAGCACAGAGGGATAAATACCACATATACTCACTCATAAGTGTGAGCTAAGAGAGAAAAAAGGAAGGAAAGAAAGACCACAGTGGTGTGGTGGAAATACAGAGGGAGAGAGCAGACCTAGGGATACAAATTTGAGTGGGGAAATGCAAATGGGAGGAAGGTCGGGGATAATTGGATGCGGGATATGGGGTATAATTGCAATTTGTAGTACTGGGCATGATGCTAGCATGGATCTGGCCATCACAGCTTGGGCACAAGTGGTGACAATCAGCTCTGTATCTCATGAATATTCATAACCAATAAAAAAAGTACAAAAAAAAAAATAGGAAAAGACCATAACAATAGGTTGAACTTTCCGAAGGAGAGAAGAAACCTAAGGATACTAGAGATAGGGGGAGGGAGGGAGGGGGTTTGCAATGTGATAGGTCGGGCAAAGAGCATAAAGAAATATCATGATGTGTAAGAATGAATACACTAATAACAAATAAAAAAATAATAATAAAAAAACTGTGGCATAGGCTTCTTTGCAATAGTCCCTTAAGAACATTCTAATATCTATCAGTCATTAATGACTCCTCTTTAACTTCTAATATTTGATTTTTGCGACTTCTTTTTTTCCCCTTTGGTTAGACTGAATATAGATTTATGTATTTTTGTGAATTTTTTCAAAGAACCAGCTTTTGGCTTTATTGATTTTTATATTTTTGCCTTTTGAGTTCCATTAATTTCTGTTCTAATTTTTGTTATTCCTTTACTTCTACTTTGTTTAGAGTTAAATTGCTATTATTTATTTTGTTTTCTAAAAAAGGAAGATTTAATTATTGACTTTATGTATTTTTATATATACGTACTTTATCCTATAAATTTCCCTCTAAACACTGCTTTCACTTTATTCCAACAATTTTAATAAGCTGTGTTTTTATTTTAAATTAAAATAGTTTTAAATTTCTCTTGAAATTTCTTTTTTGAACTATGTCTTATTTGGAAGTGAGCTGTTTAATTTTCTGTTATTCTCTGATTTTCCACCTGTAGTTCTGTTATTAATTCCTTGTTTGAATTCATTGTGGCCTAAGAACATACATTTTAAGATTTGTATTTTTTAACTTTTTTTCTTTCTCTTTTTCTTCTTTATATATGTGTGTGTGTATTATTGAAATATAATTCATTTTACATAACTGTGAGATACAGGGTTGAATATCAATACCTGTGTGCAATATGTAATGCTCAAATCAGGATAATTAGTATATTCAATGTTATATAATGAAATATTTTTTGTGGTCCTTTACCAATTCCTCCTTTATCCCCCCTGCCCACCTCTTAAACTTGTTAAAGTATGTTTTGTGACCCAGAATTTACTCCATTTTGGCAAATGTTCTACATCAGTTTGAAAGGAATATGTATTCTGCTGTTGTAAGATGGAGTAGTCTGTAAATGTCATTTAGATCAATGTGATTAATAGTTTTGTTCAGGTTAACTATATTCTTAATTACACAGGGGCCGTTTTTGTTCAGGTTAACTATACTCTTAATTACATAGGGGCCAGTTTTGTCTATCAGTCACTGAAAAAGGGATGTTAAAGTTTCTGAGTATATTAGTGAATTTTTCTACTCTCCTTTCAATTCTGTGAGTTTTGCCTCATCAAGATTGATGTTCTGTCACTAGGTACATACATGCATTCTTTTAGAGTTGTCATGCTTTCTTGAAGAAGTGACACCTTTAACATTCTGTAATGCCCCTGTTTTCCTTTGATAATTTTTCTTATTCTGAAATCTGCTTTTCTGAAATTAATATAGCTAGTCCAGCTTTCTGGTAATCAGTGTTAATATGGTATATCTTTCTCCAACCCTTTTCTTTGAACAAATCTGGATATTTAAAATGCTGAGAATTGTTTGATTTTATCCACTCTGACAATCTCTGTCTTTAAATTGATATATTTAAACCATTTTCTATTTAATATAGTTATTGGTAGTGTTGAATTAAGATCTACCATTTGTGTAACTATTTTCTATTTATTTCACTTGTTCTTTGTTTCCACCACCCTTTTCCTTTTTCTAAATCCCTGTTTTTCATAGAGCATTTGTAAGATTCAATTTTATCACCTCTTTTACATGTTAACTACACTTATTCTCAGTGGTTGCATTCGAGTTTCTAATATCCTCTTTAAATCATCTGCGTCCACCTTACACACATAGTGCATGTACCTTATGCAGAGTATTATCAATTTTTTCTTCCAAGCTTGATGAATTTTCTCACTTAATGTATAATTATATACAATTATGTAATTGCATGTAATTGTATATAATTGTATACAATACATTGTTACTATTATGTTATACAAACAGTTATGTTTTTGATCAATTAAGAACAAGGAAGATGAAAGTATTTATTTTATCTCTACATATCACTTCTCCTATGCTTTCTTTTCCTATGCAGATTCAAGTTTCAGACTTATTTTCCTTCTCCTTGAAAAACTTCTTTTAACATTACCTGAAGAGCAGGTCTGCTACTAATTAATTCTCTCTGATTTGGTTTACCTAAGAATGTCATTCATGTCCTAGTTGAGAAATGGGCAGAGAGAGCAAATTCTGCCTCACTCCCTTACCCAGCATTTTGTTCTATCCAGGTCTCCAATGGGTTGGATGAGACAGAAAAATGTGGTATAGTCTTCCTACAATAATTTATCATTATTTATTTATGCTTTATTTAGACGGTTCCATAAAATAAAATATAGAAAGTAATTCACTTACACACCCTGACAGAAAGTGTCTGTGTGCTCAGCTGAAAAAGTGTATAATTTCCCAGCTTCTGTTATATCTCAGTTTCACAGTTATAAGTCCAAGACCTGAGGTGTCAACTGTGCGAAATAGTCCCACAGTATAGTTGAGGGGTGAGAAGGGATGTCACTCTCTGGGTACAGATATTTCTGAGATAGAACTCAAATGTTATCTAGGGCAAGATCATCTTCCACACACATAACTTTTTTATTGAAACATAAAACTTTTTTATTGTACATATCTGTGGGGTACAGTGTTGAATATCAACACCTGCGTGCAATACATGATGCTCAAATCAAGATAATTACTGTATTTACCATTACACAATGTCACACGCATAATTTTGAAAATAGATATTTATTGTTGGATGGATGTTTGGCTTCAACTACATCAGAAATAAAATTCATAAATTGCTATGGAGTAAAGTGCATAGATAATCGTTTCTACACTCTCTATGTTCAAGGCAGCTAAAATCTCAGAGGATTTGAGTTGTCCATAGTTTGAGCTCCACATAGCTCTCATACACAGTCTAGAAGCATCCACATTTTAGTGGAAAAATCAGGAGTTTGGGTATTGTATCTTTTTTCAAATCACAGCTTTATCATTTCTGTGTGTGCCTTAGTTATGTTTATTAAAATCGTTAAATTTTAGTTTTATCTTTTGAATAATGGTGAAAATAATCACTTATCTTTCAATCTGTAAAGGTTACATAAAACAATGTGTATAATGTGCTTAATTTTCTTTCTGGCACATAGTAGGTGCCTCATATATCTACCTACCCATCTATTTATCATTGTCATTATTATTATTGTTGTTGTTGTTTTTTAGAATATGAACTGCTAGATCTAGATTGGAGATGTGCTACCTGAGACAAGCAAGCATAAATTACGGGGCTGAGACTAATTCAAAATGATTAGAAAATATTGAAGCCAAGCTTAGGGAACTGAGATTATTTGACAAGGGCATGAAAGAACAAATGCAAGAGCAAACTGAAAACAAAAAACAAAAAACTTATAGTCAGATGACATGTGAAACTGAGTGATATTAACAGTAAAAGAGGAGTAAAATGAAGAAAACTTGCATAACAGACACAACAGAAGTAAACTGCTCGGAACACAATTTTGCTGGTAGTGATACTATGTAGAGACTTCCAGTGGTGTGGTTCAGTGTTGAACCCCGATTTTGTGAATTTTCTGACACCCAGCAATGAACATTTAAAATTTATCAGGAATTATTTTTGGATATCTTTATGTAAGATATATGTACATATACACATACATACACACAAATGAATAAAATTACACAGATTGAAATGTTCAACATAAAATGAACATGTTTTTCTCAGTAAAATGAAAGCCTTATCTTATAATTTGCCTTTATATTCTAACATGAAATTCAAGTATAGTGAGTGGAATATAGTGAGGCAAACAAGAATAGTCTTTAATGAAATTTAATAAACATTAAAAATCTTAATGTAGCAGCATATGAATAAAAAACTCTTCCGCTTGTTTTTTTTTTTTTTTTTAGAGAATGAAATGTCCTACTTAATGCTCATAACATAACTGGTATGTAGTTATTATTTCTAATTCAGAGAAGTGAAAGTCAGGAGACTTATAAGTTTCCTGAGAGAAAGAAGCAGAATCAAGACAGGGAGGCTTATGCTCACAAATTCTGAATATAAAATTCAATGTTTCTTCTATAGATTGATATTTTTTCTGTTGGACATGTAGGTTAAATTAGCTACAGAAATGCTAATATGGCCAATACACATTGCGTATATTAATCATGATTTTCTTTTTCATAGCCACTCCAGATTCTGAGAGTCTAGTGGAATAGTATGAGTTCCTGGTTCCTATGAGTTCCTGGTTCCTATCTGTATCTCCTGTTGTGGACACTTTCCCAATTAAAATTATTTTGCCCATGTTTTATTAGGTGAAAATCTTCAAACTTTTTACCACTTGTTTATTAATTGACATCAAGCCAATATTGTTTAGTGAGAAAAAGATACCTTTAAGAAGTGGCATAGAACAATAAATAGAACTTGAATTTTTAAATCGAGACTACCTGGACTCAATTTCATCTGTGCGACTTTATTGGGTGTGTGAGTGATGTGAACATTTTTGTCTATATCCTCTTATCTATAAAATGGGAGAAATAACTCCTCTAAAGAGTTCTTTAGAACTTTAATTCAAAGAATATATTTTAAATGTCTAGGAGAATTTGTAGGACATAATAAGCAGTAAATTAGCTCTGTTCCACTTTATATATATGTATCCCTCAACTCCATATGGATATCAGTTAGCACTTTATTTGAATGAGAAAAATAAATCTACTTCCAAATTTTAATAAAATACCAACCCTTATACCTACTTTATTTTTCTAAGCCATTTATCAACAAGATTTATGTATTTGCCAAATTTGCTCAAAGACGAACAACCCAAAATTTTAGTGGCTTTCTTTAACAAAGATTTATTTATCTCATATTACAAATAGGTGGCTGGTTAGACGTGACTGTTCCAGACTCCAGCTTGCTTGAGGTTGGATCTCTGCTCCATGTGTCTTCTCATTCAGAGACTTGGGCTAATGGAGAAGCTGTCATAAGGGATATGCCTGTTTTCATGCTGTTGGGAGGGCTCAGTGACTCTTCCAGGAAATCTAACTTTCAGTTCTTAAGATTTGTCAAAATGTTTTAAATTTAAACTAAGGTAGTTTACCTTCACTAAACTGCATTTTAAAGTTATGCCCTTGGATTTTATTGAAACTCGGTACGAGAACGAGCAACATAAATGTACTATGTTAAGAGCAATAGCCGTATTATTTCAGATATTCCATCAGTTATATTCTCTCTGTAAAGTCACACATAAAATGTCTATTGGAATTCATTCATATAAAAGGTGTTATTTCTTTCACTAATGGAGATATTTACGCACTGATTCATTTACTATTTTGCTTTGGCTTTGAGGAAGCTCAAAAACAAATTTGAAGGTCACTCACTGAAATTATGTTGATCCTCGTGGTTAGCACCTGTTGACATTTATTTCTGTTCAGCCCTGATTTTCTACTTATGTATTTTGTGTGCATATACATTCATATAGATCTGTTATTACTAACTCTAACCCCTTTGAAGAAACATATATATGCAGTGTGGCAACAAATTTTTACATGTATAAAAATTTTATATATACATATTTTATGTATCTATTTAATTTTTATAATTTTATATATATACTTTTTATGATTTTTAATTATTTATAACATATAATATATATTTGTTTCCACACTATACACACACACACATACACACACATATCATAAAGTATTTGAAGTTTAGTGTCATAAACTTACTATGTCTTCTGAAAATTGGTAATTTGTGAAAGGCTGTCATGTATTCAAGTTGCTATTGCTTTCCCATGGAAATGAGAAAATTATATAGTAAGAATAAAAAGATCCCTGCCTTCTATATTTTTTTTGACAAAGTTATTATTCTCAATGTGATCAGTGTCATTAGGTATTTCCAGGTGAAAGGCTATCACGTAATCTTTGCAGAGAAAACTGTTAATAGCTGTTAAAATAGAAGCTATTAAGAACTATAAATCATATTCATCATGATTTCAATGGCTATGCCTTTCATTTGGGGCCTCAAATAATTAATTGAGTTGCTTTGTGGTATGAAAGGAGAAAAAGGAAAAAGAGAAGGTTGGTGGCCTTGTACAGTCTGGGTGAGAGGAAGAATGATTGGAAAGGAGCATGAATTTTGGAGACAGGCCAACCTAGTTTGGAAGCCAAGATCTGCCTACTACAGCAGTGTGAATTTAGACAGATTTCATAACCTCTGCAAATTTCAATTCCTCTTTTTTTTTAAAACTTTTGTACTAATATATAACATACATATTATACAGTGTGTAAGTCTTAAGTATAAAGACACATGAATGTTTGCATTTGTCTGTCTGCAATTTACCATTACCTAGGTCAAGAGTTAGAATATTTATAACACCTAGGTGCCCCTTCCCAGTCAATATGCTTTACCCACCTGTCCAGAGTAACCACTGTTCTAAATTCATTGTCAATGAATTTAGTTACATATATATATAGTACTATATATGTAGTAATATATATATGTATATATATGCACACACACAAGGGTGCATCAAAAAGTTCATGAAAGAATACAACTGAAGGATGATGTGAATCTTTGCATGAATTTTCTTAAGTAACCTTCTATATATATATTTAAAATAAAATAGATCTTTGTGTCTGGTTTTTTTCATTCAATATTTTATTTGTGAGCTTTAATCATTTTATTAAGTAAGCCAGTAGATTATTTGTGTTGATGTGTAATATTCTGTTGTATAACTATACCACACTTTTTTTTTTTTTTTTTTCTTTTTTGTGACCGGCACTCAGCCAGTGAGTGTACCGGCCATTCCTATATAGGATCCGAACCCGCGGCCGCTGGGAGCGTCACCGCGCTCCCAGCGCAGCACCCTCCCGAGTGCGCCACGGGCTCGGCCCTATACCACACTTTTTTAAGCCATTCTCCTGTTGAAGGACATTTGGATTGCTTATTTCCATCTGGGAGCTTTTATGAATACATTTGTTCTAAACATTTTTCTTTACATCGTTTTTTTTTGTAGACTGTGGATTTATAATCTCATTTCGCTTAGATATATCCCCAAGGATTCAAAATGTTGACTCACTGGGATAGGAGTTTGTTGAGCTTAAGTGGTTTCTGTGGAACAGTTTTCAAAAGTACAGTGGTTGTATCTCCGTACAGTTCCACGAAAAATGGATGTAGTTGCATTTGCTTCATATCTTTGCCCATGCTTCAGAGTGTGAGCCCTCATTAAAGCCATTATGAAAGTTGTGTATTAATATCTCCTTTTAATTTTAATTTGCATTTCTTGAAGGTTATTAATGTTTTACATCTTTTCCTATACAATAGCCCTTAGATATTCTCTATTAAGATCTTCTTTCATATATTTTGCCCTGTATTATTATTTGGTTGTCTTGTTTTAATTTGTTTACTAGTTCTTTGTTATCATTTTTAATACTTTCCCAGATATGGGCATTGATACTATCTTCTTCCACTGTTTGTCCTATCTTTTCACATACTAACTGATGCCATGTGGAAAGTAAATGTTCTTTATTTTAATAAAGGTGCTCTTATTAGTAATTTTTTATTTGTGTTTAGTAAATTTTATGTCCTGTTTCAGAAATTGATGTGTACTAAAATGTCAGAAAATATATTTTTTTTTCTAAAAGTTCCAGTATTTTTTCTGTCACATTTAGATGTATGAGCCATGTCAACTTCACTTATGTATAAATTATGATATAGAAGTCATGGTTTATTATTTTTTGCAACATATATTCAATTTTTTGTGAACATTTTTTACAAAAACTATTTGCTCCTCCACTAATAATGGGTGTGTTTCTGTATTCTCTATTCTGTTTAATTGGTCCATCTATCTTTGCTCCAATTCTCCATTGTCTTAATTATTGTAGTTTTATAGTACAACTTAAAATTTGGTGCATTAATTAAAACAAATTTATTATTTTTCAAGATAGAGGGTTTATACCATTGCAAGTCATTTACATTTTCATATAAACTTTAAATTCAGCTTGTTGATTTCCAAAATGCAAGCTAAAAATTTGACTGGAGTTGCATTGAATTTACAAATACATTTGGGGAGAGTTGACAACTTTGCAATAGAAGTAGGTACCTCATCAATTATTTTGCCTTCTTTACTTTATCCAAGCAATATTTTAGAAAATTTTCAGTGTAGAGATCTTAAAATTATTTTATTAAATTTGTCACCTTATATATGGTGTTTAGTGGTACTAGTGTAAAGATATTTTTTAAATTTCATTTTCTGTTTGTTCATTGCTAGTATATAAAAATACAGGTTGTGTTTCGTACACTGATCATATATTCAATGGTAACCTAAAATCATTTATTTATTCTAATAGCTTCATTGTATATCCTTTGTATTTTCTATATGCAAAATCAGCTCATCTATAAATAATGTCAGATTTACCTTTTCCTTTTCAGTGTTCATAAAATTATTTAAAATTATTTTTGTATTGTGCTGTCTTTGACCTTCAATTCAATATTCAGTCAAAGAAGTCTTAATGGGCATTCTTTGCCTTGTGCCTGAGCTGGAACAAAGTGTTTCAAATCACTGTTAAGTATGATATCCATTATATTTCAGGTACTGTTTTTAGATTTAAAAATATTTCTTTTATTTTCAGCTATGCTGATAGTTTTAATCATAACCACTTACTGACTTTATAAAATATTTTTTTCTGTATCTTTTGAGATGATCCCATGATTTTTATCCTCTATTATGTTAATGTGATAAATATTACTTAGGTTGAGCTTTGAATATTAAAATCACCTTGTATTTCTGTCATAATCCCCACTTGGTCATGATGTATTATCATTTTAATATACTGCTGGCTTGGGTTTGCTAATATTTTGTTTAAGATATTTGTGTCTATTCTCATGGGAGAGATTAGTCTATAATTTTGTATTCTTGCAATGTCCTTATGAAATTTTGAAACCAAAATTATTATGAATATTACTTCATAAAATGAGTTGAAAGGTATTTCTTTTTTACTGTTCTTTGAAACACTTTGTATACAATTCATTATATTAATTTGTTAAAAACATGGCAGAATTTGCTAGGGAGACCATATGGCCCAGATGTTGTCATTCCAGAAAGGTGTTTAATTATGGATTCAAATTATTTAATGGTGTTTCATAAGACTTTCTAGATTGTGTATATTCTCGTGTCAGTTTTGGTAAATCGTGTTTTTCACTAACTTTTTGCAATGTATTTAACGTAGCAAATGCATTGGAACAAAGTTGTTTATAAGATCTACTTACTGTCATTTAACAACTGTAAGATATTTAGTGTTTATCATACATTACCTTTGCTTCTAAATCAGAATAAGTAGATATTTATCAAGCATATTACTCACTTCAAATACCAACTTTCGTGTTTGTAGATTTTATCCATCATGTTTCTTTCTCTTTAGTTTCTGCTTTGTTTACTTTCTTTTATAATGTTTTAAATTTGACATCATGTTATTTTGTTTTCTACAGATGCCAAAATTAGTCTTTCGGTTTTTTACTGTATTTACTGTGTCATGAATATATTTCTAATCACTGCTTTTACAGCAATCAACAGGTAATAATATGTTATATTTTCATAATGGTTTAATTCAAAATATATTCTAATTTTCATTGTGAGTTTATTTTTAACCCTTAAGTAATTTAGAAGTATGTAGCTTAATTTCTAAATATTAGGAGGTTTTCTACTTACCTTTCTAAGATTTTAATTTAATCCCACTGTGTTCAGAGAATACTTTTATAAATTTAGTCATTAAAAAACTCTCAGACAAGCTTAATATTATATCATATGGTTTATTTTAATTAAGAGTTCATATCCACTTGAGAAAAATATGTAGTCTGCAATTATGGAGTATAATTCTCTTTACATACCGATCAGTTCAATTTTGTTAATTGTGTTCACATTTCTTATATGTTTTGAGATTTTGTTGCCTGTTTGTTCTATGCATTACTGAAAGAGGTATGCGAAAATTTCGTCTGTGATTCTTGATTTGTCTTTTACTTCTTTTAAATCTATTGATCTTGCTTAATATAATTTGAATCTATGCTGTTGGGTGCATACCAATTCATTATTGTTATGTGTAATATAATGTCTTTTTAGCTTCGGTAATACTGATTTTCCTTAAAACATACACTGCCTTATATTATAAAGTCAAACCAATGTTCTCTGGATGAGTATTTGCATGACATTTATATTTCTAAACTTTGTCCTTGTGTTTAGTCTATGACTTTTGTAAACAGCATATAGTTGTGGGGAGTGTGTGTATATTGTGTGTATGTATGTGTGTGTGTGTGTATATATATTTGTGTATTTTGACAATCGTTGTCTTTTTACTTTATTTTTCATTCAATTTACACTGAAGTTTATTACTGATACAGTTTTGTTTGAGCCTACTATTTTGCTGTGTTACTTCTTGTACATCTATTTTTTTTTACTGTATTCATTTCTTCTTTTGGCTTAAGTTTACATGTTTAATTTATGCTTCTAAGAGCTTACTATTGTATTATGATTTCAGTGTTTATGTTAGAGATTTCATTATGCTGCATAAAATGAATACAATTTACCTTGATTTATTTTTTGCACCACTTTTCAAACACTGTAAACACACTGCTAACGATTAACTTCATTTGTCCCTCCAATTCTTAGTGCTGTTGGTTTCACATATTTTATTGTTTAATGTTATAAATCCTTATGAAAACTGAAGATATCTTTAATATTTGCATATATGCTCTTTATACTGCTTGCCCTTTTTTTTTTTGCCAATTTCTGTTCAATCTTATATTTTTTGTAGTGTGAGTCTCCTGTCTATGAGTCTTTCATCTCAGCTTTTGTTTGTCTTATAATATACTATTTTGTCTCTATTCTGAAGGATGAACTCACTGTATATTGTTCTAGGTTGGTGGAATTTTTCTCTTCATCATTTTAAATAACCCATTCCATTGTCTTCAGATTGCCCTCAGGCTTACATTGTTTCTTTCTAAACTCAGTTCTCTCTCTCTCTCTTCCTCTCCCTATACTGTTATTTATTTTTTTCATTGAGCATAATGTGCATTTTTTCTTGGACTACTTTTAAGATTTTTTTTTCTGTCTCTGTTTTTCAGCAGTTTGACTATGGTGTACTTAGGTGTGATTTATTTATAATTTTCACCCTTGAAGATTTCTGAATTTCTTGAATCTGGAAGTAGATATTTTTCTTCCATTTTAGAAATTTTCAGCCATTCGTTGATTTAAAACATTGTATGTTTTATTTTCCCCTTCTGAATATAAAATTTTATTTATATTAGACTGTTGAATTGTGTACCATATCATTCTCATGTTGTTTTTTTGTTCTCCTATTCTTTTCTCACTTTATGCTTTATTATGCAAATTTTCTAATATTGGCCTTTGAATTGATTCCCTAATGGGATCTTGAAAAATTCCATCCAATGAATTCTTAGTTTCAGATATTTTATTTTTTCCAGTTCTAGGTTGCTTATTAGATTATTTTGATGTTCTCCTTTTTATATATTTTCTTCATATCATTCTCTATTTTTAAAAACTTCTACAGTACATATTTTACAGTCATTTCCTGAAATTTACATTACCTGGAAAATCTTTGGTAGGCTATTTTTGTTGTTTGTTTTTCTCTTTGGAATTGGTCACTTTCTCTTGCTCTTTAGCATGCAGCTTACTTTTAAAAAGGATTATTTGTATAATATACAGCTAACTTTCAGAATAAAACTCACTTTTAAAAGACCAATTATATTTTATGTAAATATTAATGTAATTGGAGGACATATTTTTTAATTCCACTTAAGATAGTTTCAAAATATATAAAATAAAGTAAGATAAACTTTAAATAGGATGCACAAAACCATGACACTGAAAAATATGAATTCTTTGTTAGTAAAAGGAGATATATAAGGTGTCCATAGATTGAGAAGCAAGATATTGATATTAAAATTATCCCTTAATTAATCTATAGATTTGATGTAATTTCAATAATAATCACTGCTGGGATTTTAATAAGAATTACCCAGCTAAATCTAAAACTAATAAGGCAACATAAATGACTTAGAATAGACAAAACACTTGTGGAATAGAATGATGATCTTTGAGGACACACACTACTTGACTTAAGTCTTACAAAGCTACAGTACATAATTTTTTAAAAAGCTACAGTAATCATATAAAGCTACAATATAATGCTATAAAGGAACAGTAATCAAGTTAATTTTGTATTTGCATAATAATTGATAAATAAGCAAAAATGAAACCAAATAGAGAATTTATAAATAGATATGCATTTATAATTTCCACATATTTTCAGCTGGTTTAAGCACAGATATATTTTTCTTCTTAAGATAGATTCTCACAAGTGGAACATGGGTCTGAACATAATGCATATTTTAAAGAAGTCTGTTATTTCAGACCAAGGAAATTTCCCCCATAAATACCCACAAGGTTTGGAACTTGGACATTTCCCTTTATGTATTTGCCTCATGAGTGCTTCATGACTGTGACATGAGGTATTTGAAGAAGAAAATATAATGAAGTTGATTCTTGGCCAGAGATATGGCAGGCATGACAACAATGAGTGGTGGAAGTGATTACAAATACCAAATTTATAATAAAAATATATTGATCAATTTATATGAAATAATGAAGCAGCTCAGAATGGAAAGGAGGTGTTTGTAGCATAAGAAAAAATAAAAGCTCAGCTAGTGAAATGTGGTATATTCTTCTTTGTAACATTAAATCAGTGTTGTTTTTTTAAAGAAAATGCACTACACACACACACACACACACACAAATAGATGCACATAAATAAATGAACACATTTATACAACACTGCAAGAAAGCATAAACATCATAAGTCAACAGTCAGAGAAATCACTGTAATTTTAAAATATTTTTTCTGCTCTCTCTCTCTCTCTCTCTCTCTCTCTCACTCTCTCCCACTCTCTCACACACACACACTTTCTTCTCACAAAATTGGAATTCTGCAGTTCATGCAGCTTTGTAGCCACCATTTGCACATAATTTATTGTGAATGATTTTCATGGCATTAAATATCAATGCCCATCATTTTTATTAGTAGTATTGTATTCCATTACATGGATATGTCAGAGCTTATTTAACCAATCTCCTTTTATATAGTTAGGTCATTACAATTTATTTCTTGAAATAAATAACTCTGCAGTGAAAATCCTTACATATAAATCATTACCTTCTTCCTATTACTTCTTTAACATGCATTTCTGAAACTGGAATTCCTAGGTCAAAGAACATAAACGTGTTTTGACTCTACTTAGGTGATGCCACTAAATTGTTTTCCACAGAGATTACAGCAATTTATGTTTTCAGGAGCAGCATTTGCCCCCACTTCTGATTCTCTTCCCACTATAATGCGGTTGTCTCTGGGAGGCCTACAGAAGGGCAGAAAGATCAGGCACATGGAAAAATGTTTAAGACACTCTATAGTGACAGTGTAGAATATAAATAAAAAAATAGGAACTTCCAGAAGAGATAGTAGCATATTTCATTCAGCATAAAATATTTGTATTTCCTGTGCAAGGGCAATAGACATATGACTCAAAGGAAATAATAAAGGAATAACAGAGGTCTTGCATGAAGAATGATATTTTTAATATTAGAACAAATTTTCTCTTTTACCTCACAGATATGTTGCAGTGAGAATACTTGCATTGTAACAAATGAATAACACTTATTTTTTTCTTACTTCCAATAAGATTTTCAAACTCTCCTATTGACCTTTTAAAATAAATGTTTAAGCTGGGATCCAATCGTAATATGTATTCAAAAATGTAGAAATGTATAAATTGCAGTTCATGCCAATTACACAATGTCTTCTCTATCCTGTGGAGATGTCTGCAGTAGATATTGTTAGTTCTACCTCAAAGTCATTTTTCCATCTTCCTCTCCTGCATGGTTCATATTTTGATGAGGTGAGTACCCATTACTCCACATGACTATCTCAGACCAGTAATAATGTTCTAATTCACTATTTCATGATCAGTTTAGAGCTTGGTAGGAGATACAGTGAGGTTTAATTACTATGAAAAAGAGAGGGTTTTTCATGTAAAGTAAGAACATTTTAGAGAAAAAAAATGTTATGATAAGCAAGTTTGTTTATTTGGAGTAGTAAATTGGTAGATGAATTTGTTGTAGTAAGAGACTCAGTACAGAAAGGTCTTGTCTGTAATGATAAAATAAGTTTGAATTTTCATTCTTTCAAAAATATTTATTCAGCATCTGTCATATGAAAGTCTTTTTTTCTAGTGTTTGGCGGGTGTAAGGGGGTTTGTAAAATAAAACTATAATAATGTTGAACATTATTTCGTTTGTCTTTTTGGCCATCTGTGTATTATCTTTGAGCATCTATTCATGTCCTTCTCTCCTTTTCTGATCATATTGTTGTTTACTGTTGAGTTCTGAGAGTTCTTTATATATTCAAGATTCTGGAGCTTTGCCGAATATGTGCTTTGTAAATATTTTCTCCCACTATGTAGCTGATCTTTTCTTCCCCTTAACAGGGTCTTTCACACAGTAAATATTTAAGTTAAAGGTTGATGAAATCTCATTTATCAATTTTTCTTCAATGGATTATTTATACTTTTGGTGTCAAGTTTAAGAACTCTTTATCTAGCCCTAGATCCAGAATATTTTTTCTTATTATTTTTCCTAAAAGTTTCACAGTTTTATTTTTCATATTTGGGTCTGTGTTCATTTTGAGTTATTGTTTATGCAAGTTTTGAGGTGTAGGTCCAAGTTTATTTTCTCCTCATCCACGTTAATTGTTTCAGTTCCATTTTTTAAAAAGGCAGTCTTTCCTCCACTGTTTTTTATTTTTTATTTTTTGTACTTTTGTCAAAAATCGCTTGGGGATGTGCAGAGATCAAAGCAGGATGGAGGATGCAAGAAATCAAAATATCTCATGGGCCCTTCACCATCCCTTTGCCACCCCCACTCTCACCCCTCCCCCTTGCCCAGATGGAGGTAGGAGCTCAAGGTCCACAACAAGAAACAGCTGCAAGATCTGGCTGGAGAAACACTTTCATGAGAGCAAGTATCTGACCTATAAGGATCAGGATGACTTAGCCGCCAGGATCAAATGGAATGAGTACCAAGAGTAGGTGTGATTCAAGAACCGCCAGGCCAAATATCCTACTCTAAAGTGCAACAACTTGGCAATTGCTGGGGCAGCATGCCTGGGAGCCCAGCTGCTTGTGCAATCTGGTGTTGGGGGTAAGGTAGCGAGAGGGAAAGGTTTGGCAACCCCTCTTCTTGCAGCCTCTTGGGAATCTTCCCAGTAGCCAAAACCACTATGCAGGGCACCCAGCCCCAACCTGGCCTCAGGATTCCTCAAGTCTCAGTCTTCTGGTCAGAACCTGCCTAATTTGCTCACTTCGCAGGGCTTCTCTCCCCAAAGATCTCTTCAGGGGGCCCTCCTTCTCCCCTATGTTGTCTGGGTACCAAGAGGGAGATGGAAGGACTGTGGCCCTGGGATGTTACTACATATACGGGACTCTGAGTTTGCAGCTGATCCATGCAGGAGCCAGAGGGGACAAGGGCTCAACAGCCTGCATTCTGCACCCCTGCAGGTGCCTGAAGTGGTGGGTCCTTGCTCTTCACCTTTGGTGAAGTGAGAATGCACTGCCATTCATTTATTCAACTAGCTGGTGATAAGCATTTGCAAACTTTCATTGTTCAGCCATCCCAAGTTGCTCTACTATGAATGTTGACACCTGGTCACTTGGGTAGCACCTGATCATTTCCATTGGTTCCTAGTACTAGGAGTGGAATTGCTGCTCTTGTTCCACTTACCTTTAGTAGATGTTGCCCAAAAGACTTTTAAATGACAATGGGCAACACTCTTACTAGCCAGCATCTTCACTGACATTTAGGATTGTGAGGCTTTTTAATATTTGTCCTTCTATTGACTTGTAGCTTTGTTGTGGTTTTAATATTAATTTCCCCAGTGACTGCAAGGTTGAGCAATTTTCATTATTTATTGGCTATCAAGGATCCTCCTAAAATATCTATTCACTTTTTTTTGCACATTTTTCTAATTGATTTGATTTTTTTTACCAAATATTTATGATTTCTTAATATAAAATTTACTTGACAATTAATATGTGGCAAACATCTCCCATTCTATGGCTTATCTTTTCAATCTAGGGTTGCCTTTTACTGAATAGATGATTTGTAAAAGTTTAATGTTATCTATTTTACTACTTCTCCCTGTATAACATCAAAAATAAAGCTTTAGTAAAATGCAGAAATGTATATAAAATAGAGAGCAAAAATATTTCTAATATGAACATAATTTAAAAAAATATATATATCAATAGGTATACAATTCAAATCCACAAGAGTTTCAAAATGTTTTCTACTGGTGACAAACTGTTGCTGACTGGGACATATACTAGACGCATGGTTTGTGCAATGGTCTAGTTATTTCTTTTTCTTCTCTTTTATTCCCTAGTAGTGGTGATTTTTGTGGTCTTATTTAAGAAATCCTTTAAGACATTCTGTCTTACTGTATTTTAAAAGCTTTTCACATTTAGACATTAGATGAATTGACCTGATTGGTGTCTATGGTGTGAGTTAGGGATTTGATTTTTTTTTCCATGTAAGTATCCAATTGTCCTCTCACTATCAACTGAATACATTGTCGTTTCCCCACTGCTTCCCAGTTCCACCTCTATCCTAAATCAAGGTTTACTCAGCATATGGTGTGTTTCTGAACTCTATTTGGTGGTGGTTTGTATATCTGTCCTTGAACCAATAACATACTTACATAATTACCATAGAACTAAAATAAACCTAGATGTTTGGTAATGTATATCTTTCTATCTTGTTATTTATCAATTGTCTCTGAGGTTTTATTGACCTGTTGCCTTGTATAACATTTTAAAATGAGCTTTTGAGTTTACACACACACACACACACACACACACACACACACACACACACACACACAAGTTGAGGATTTAATTGGAATTTAATATATTTGGAAGGAATTAACATCTATATATTAACAAGCTTTCTAATCTAATAATATTAGTTATTTCTTCATTCATTTGATCTTTCACAAAATATCTCCACAAAGAGTTATTATTTAATTATGAAAATTTAACATACATATTTCTCTAGATTTATCTCTAGTACTTCATCTTTATTATTGCCTGGCGCTTTAGATGCTACTTTTTGTTTCATGTTTGACCTGTTCTTCTTGTATATAGGATTCCATTAACATATTTAATTTATTTTGTATCAAATAACTTGGCTCAATTATTTTCAACTCTAATAACTTATGTAGATATTGTTTTGGGCTTTACAATTTGAAAATAAAGTTCATGGTCATCTTGTACAAAAAAATTTACTTGGGCATATTTGTGTGGGTTTATATCTGAGTTCCTTTTTCCATTGTATTGACTGATAGCTCTTTCCCTCCATGAGAACCTCACAGTATTGATTACTATAGCTGTATAATTTGTATTAAAATAGGGCACTGATTCCTCTCATGTTATTCTTTCTTAAAATAATGTTAGCTATTCTATTTCCTTTGCCTTTCCATATAAATATTAGAACAATCTTTATATAATTACAAAAAAAAAAAAAAAAAAGCTTTGCGGGATTTTGGTAGAAATTGTGTTAAACCTGTTATCAGTTTGGGAAGAACTGGCATCTTTACCAGCTTGAGGTTTCCAATCCATGGATATGGTATATCTCTCTCTTTATTTACATCTTTGATTTTGGCATATAAGTCCTGTATGTATCTTGTTAGGTACAAAATTAATATTTCATTTTTTGTTGTAAATGTTATTGTATTTTAAATTTTAGTTCCCAAATGTTCTTTGCTAATATATAGAAGTAGAATTCATTTTTGTATATTTATATTGTATACTGAACTCACATATTAGGTGTAGGGTTTTGTTGTTGTTGTTGTTGATTCGTTTCTGTTTTGTAGAGTCTTTTAAATTTTCTATCTAGGCAATTTTGTAGTTTAAAAATAGAGAAAAGTTTTGTTTATTTGTTTGTTTGTTTTTCTTTGCCTTTTGATCTGTATGCCTTTTATTTATTTTTGTTTCCTTATTGTATGGGCTAGAACTTCTAGCACTGTATTGGATAAGAGTGGTGAGAGCTGACATCCCACCCTTGTTACGGATATTAGGAGGGAATAATTTATTCTGTCACCTTTAAGTATAATGTCAATTGTAGGTTTCATGTAGGTGTTCTTTATCAAGTTGAAGATATTCCTATCTATCTCTATTTTTTCCTCAAAGTTTTATCAAACATGAGTAATGATTTTTTTCAAATAAATTTTGTATTCATTGATATGATTATATAATTATCCTTTACCTGTTAATACAGCATATTACATTTTTGATATTTGAATATCAAACCAGACTTGAAACATTGGGATAAACTCTTCTTGGTCATGATGTATAATTATTTTTATATATTGTTAAATTCTACTTGCTAATATTTTACTAACGATTTTTGGGTCTGTATGCATGAGGGATATCAGTCTGCAGTTTTCTTATTTTGTGCTGTCATTGTCTGGCTTGGTGTCAGGGTAATTATAATCTCATAAAATAAATTGGGAAGTGTTCCCTCCACTTCAATTTCCTGGGAGAAATTGTATAGACTTTGTGCTAATTCTTATTTAACGTCTGGAACATATGAATCCTTTCTGATAAAGGAGAGAAAAAACAGAGAGGTAGGGAGAGAGAAGGAGATGGCAGATAAAAGAGGGCTCTTGCTAGCAATAAAATATCTAGAGTGCTATGGATGGGAAGAGTGTTGGAGTAGAAAAATTATTATTTTACAATCATCATCAATGGATGTTAAAACATGAGGGGGGATTTTGATAAGATGTAAGATATTTACATAGCCTTAAAGGGTTTTTGCACATGTTGCTTTATAGTTGAAAGTGGGAGGGGGGAACAGTAATTATAGAATGCAGACATAGGAAATAATCATGATTAGGTGATCATAATTTCTAGACCCAGCAAGGAGTATATGAGCATCATATTCTCTCATATGTAATATTCCAGGAAGAACATAACACTAATTATGCAATATTCCATCTGAGAATGCGTAACTTTAAATCTAATCATTAAGAAACAAGAGGCGGGAAAGGGAGAAGGGCAGGGAAGGTTAGCAAGAAATTGGTAAAGGGACACAAAAAATTATTATATTGTGTAATGTCGAATATATTTATTATCATGATTTAAGCATCACATAATGCACGCACATATTGATATTTCGGTATACCTCAGATATGTACAATCAATCATGTTTCAATAAAAAGAAAATGAAAGGGAAAAAAAGGTGGAAAGAAAGCAAGAGCAAGACAAAAAAAATTCAAAGTTAGAAATGTTTTATTGAAAAAGGAGGAAAATTCACTCTTCAAAAATGTCATAGAAGTGAAAGAACAGCTTGTGGAATTTCCAGATTAAATGAGGACAAAAAGACATAACAACTTAATGCAATACTGGTCCTTAGATGGGATGCTCTCCTAGAAGGAAAGTGCGGTAAAGCACATTATTGGTTCAAGTGACAAATTGGAATATGGACAATAAATAAGATTAAACTTATATTAGTGCTAAATTTAATGACGTTGATAATAGTATTTGGTTATATTGAGAAATATCTCTACTCTTATGAAATGTATACTGAAATAATTAGTAAAAGAGTATAATATATACATATTAACCTCAAAGGGCTCAAATCTCTCTTTCTTTGTGTTTGTCTGCATATCAAATGATAAAGCAGTGGTGTAAATTTCAATAATAAATAAATCTGAGTAAAAGGCACACACATGTTTTTGTATTGTTCTTATCTTTACAACTTTTCTGTGTTTAAAGTCACTCTCAAGTAATTTGTTTTCAATTAAATAATTTCCTGTTTCCTGAGTTAAGGAAAGTGGTCCCTTGAAAGACTGTTAGCCATTGACATTCCTGCTCTATGCCTTGCTGTCTTAATCTGTAAAACAGTAATAAAAATATTTTCAACCTCATGATGTTGTTGTGAGTATTGGAAACACCAGTACATGCAGGATAACTGGAAGAGTGTCTGGGATAGTAGTAAGTATTCAAATGTTGACTTCCATTGTGTACTTGTGGTTGTTGTGGTGACGTGGCTATTACCATTAAAGACAATGCTCAGAGGTCAAGGGACTCCATAACAGATCTCAGACTCATGCTGAATATTTTGATTCCCATTTCAGCTCTTTCCCACTCCGTTATATGTCTCAATCTGAATTTGGTCTTACATTGCTAATGGCTGACCCTAATTTGATGGAAAAAATTTTCAGCCTTAGTTTTCCAGGCTTTTGCAGAGACAGGACATGATAAGTGGGTACATACTCAATAACAAATTCTCCTCTGGCTTTCAGATGGGTGGGCTCAAGATTTTGAAATGATAGGGATTAGCTGAGAGTTCAACCATGAAATTTTCCAATATCGCTTATGGTATAGACCCAGAGAAGACTCATTTGTGTCTCATTAAGCCTTACACATTATTTGTGGCAATTTTTTTTTAAAGCTATAATTTACGGTTAACCTTTTGTAGTTTGCAAAGCATTTTCAAGTGCACTTTAAATGACTCGCTCATCAGAAGAATCCCTGCCATTCTAGTGATGAAACAACTGAAGCTTAGCAGATTTAAATGACTTACTCAAGATCATACAACTAACAGCAGTAGCGCATCTTACAGAGAGATTCATATTATTATTAACACATTACTTACTTAGCACAAGGATTTTCTCATAATTTTTATTGGATTAATGTTTAAAGGAAACTGAGGTTGAATTTGAATTCCAATTCTGCCTCTGGTCCCAAACATTTCTACTACAACATGGAATTTCTGGTTTTGAAAGTAGTCTATTAGTTTAAATCATAATTTGATTGTTGTAAATTCAAGTCTTCTGATGGCTCTCTGTGGAATAAATGTTTTGAATTGGCTTCTAGGTAAGATCCTATCCTGCCTAAGGGAAACAAGCTGAAAAGTTTTAACTTAGGGCCTCATCAATTAACTTTGTGTCCAAGACAAAGGGGCTTAAAGGAAAAAAAAAAAATCAATTCTTGATATAAAATGTTGAAGAGATATATCTTTTTTTTTTTTCTTTGAACTTAGTGCTTATGGGGAAGCACTTGTCCTTATCTAAGGCTGATCCAATCTCCTTTATTTGATAGTTGAATCTATTGATGAGCGAGCCATGCAGCCAGAACCCAGCAGCAAGGTCAGCGGACTGTGATTCCTCAGCGAGGAGGCTGGGGTCTGTTTAGAGGCGCCTCCTCCCTGCATGCGCGTTTGGAGCATGCAGAACACATCGGCTCAGCCTGGAGCCGGCAGTTAGTGGGTGCACACACGTACACGCACACACACGTGCACACACACACAAGCACACACGCGCGCGCGCACACACACACACACACGCCAGCGCTGTCCCCTCCCGTGTGGCAGCGTTAGTACCTGCAGTCCCGTCTTCCTGGGCTGAGGCACCAGCGGCACTGCGTGAGTTGCTGGACGAGCGCGGAGTCCAGTTTCCGAGGCAGCCGGTAACACGCAGCTGTCACAGCCAGAGGCAGGCAGCGCTTCTTCCCAGCCGCTTCCCAGCCCTGGCAAGAGGGCACCCTCTTCCGAAAGCCGGTCTGCGGGGGAGGAGACTGCTCCGTGCTGAAGGCAAGGCTGCTTCCCAGTCGCTCTCTTCGCAAGCCACTTTCAGGTAGGCTCTACCAGTTTCCTGTTTCGGGTATCGGGAAACCTTGTCAATCATGGCATTGACTTGAACTGATTAAGTCTTTTTCACTAAAGGAAGCAGCAGGGTACGGGCGTGATAGTTCAGTAGTGGTTTTTCTGATTAAAGTTTTAGTGCAGATGGTAACTCTACTTCTCTCTCCCCATCCTTACAAGTATCTGCATATATGAGATTCAGCCTCAATTTGTGATTCATGGTTAACTTCACTTTTAGCATAAGTGTGTTTCTAACCTTTTGAGTTAGTTGACAGTTGTTATGCAACTATGCATGGGTAATTTAAATAAATATTCTCTTCTACTGGGAAAAATATACTTCAGTCTTCTAAAATAAAAGCCAAATGGTGGAAGCTATTGAATGCAAACTCTTCTTCAGCATTTAATATTCAGTGATATAGACAGGAGTGAAAGTTGCTGAATCACAGAAGTTTAATATTTATGCAAATTGCTCTATTTGTTAGAGAAAGCAGGAATCTAGTGTCTTTTCATCTTTTTGAGCTCTTAGACATATCTGGATGATGTAGATTTGAAGAGGGAAAGTTTTAGATTGATATAAGCCAGTCTGTTGGGGTAAAGTAGGTTAATTGATAACAAGAATTAGTGAAGAATTAACTTGAAAGGATTTCCTCTGTTAAAAATGAGCCAGATTCTAGGATTGCATTTAGGGGTTTCTTAATTAACAGATCAGTATTTATGAAACTCCAAACAAAACTATAGTTTGTTGAATTGAGTCTCCTTGCCTTAGTGGTATTAATCTGCATAAGTTATTACCCCTAACATTTCTCAACTGTACATGTTTTCTTAGCCAAACTACAAGTAAAGAAAATTAATAGAGAAAAAATTTCAACAACTTTTTAACATCCTCACTCCTTACTATTAATTTTAATTGTTTCATGGACATTATGTCACAAGATATTTTATGAGACTAATAACCATAATTTAGCCAATTGAGATGAAATAATCATAAAGAAAACATTGTTTAAATTTAAGTCCTATGTGAAAGTCAGGCTCATTGTACCTCTGAGTTAAGCATTGACTTCAGAAATGAGGTTTTAATGGAGTTTGTGGTAAGGAGAGAATTAATTGGAGGACACAGGTTTTTATGACTTTTTTTTTTTTTTTACAAGCATTACTTTGTACGTGTACTGCACTTATGAAAGTTAGTGTCTTTTTTCATTATTCTTCTGGGAAGTGCTCCCAAGCCATGGCGTGACATCTGTCTTGATATGGATGACCTTAGTTCTGATGTGGGGGCTTGGCACATGACTTTGAGCAGATCTAGGTTAATGCTTGAAAGTCAAGCATCACCAAGACTCAGAAATTCTGAAGCTCAGACAGTCAGCTATCTTCTCTGAAAACTCTGAGACACACTCCTGAAGCAAAAAGAGCATGTGTGCAAGGCTATCTGTCTGCTGCCTCTCTGGAAGGTAGAAGAAAGAAAGAAGATTTTCCTTCTTTACTTGTCATCAATGTTCAATGCAACTGATCCCTCTGCAGCTCTCAAGAGACTTTCAGTCCATTACAAATACTTAACACATTATTTTCTGGAATTGCCTTTGGCTCCCATAATATCTGTGGTTTTTACATCGGGTGCTTATGAAGTAATTTGACAAAATAGATTCCACAGTCTGCTATACAGTAACAGATACTCCAAGAGAGCACAGCTTTATTTTCTGTTACTTCACACTTTGGTGCATAGTCAAATTTGGAATAAACCTACTCATATTACTCTCTCCATGGTGCTGTGGTCCTGTATTGCTCAGTCCAAGGTATTGATATGTATCTTAATAAAACCAAGAGATCAGAAGCAGCAAAGGAGATGGAGGGCACACAACTTTTCTTTTTATGTTGGGTGGATGGTGTGTACATGGGATGGAATCTTGGAAAGAGACAGGATACTCTCTTTTTCGTTTTCATTTTGCCAAAAATGTCTAGCTCCACCAGCAATCTAAGAGATCCAGAGATATGATCTTAACGAGGTCTTCTGTGGAAGTGAAAGGTAATTTAATTCAGCTGTTGAGCTAGCTTTCTCCTTGATCTCCCTCACTTGCCCTTCTCTGTAATGCAGATTTGTGAGTGAGGTTAAAGTGGTGGCCAGTTGCTTGCACATAATAGACCACCACTCAGAGCTGTCTTTGCTGAGAGTGAATCAATTTCATTTCATATGGAGCCAGAAATGATGACTCCTCTGTTGCTATTCTGGCTCCTGGTCACCAGCCTTCATAGTTTTTTAAAACTTTTTGCCTCCTACATCTGATAGCCCTTCCTGGGTAGCTTGATGAATTGGTGTTTGGGAGATTTTTTAAAAATAAAGGCAATGAATGAATACTGTGGAATCAATCAAATAAGTGGGTTATCAACAATACTCAGTGCTGTTAAGTCACATACATTTCAATTCTAACCAATCACTGGGGTAGGGTTGGTGGTGCAGTCCACAGACACTTCTACATATGCACAATGACTTTACAGATCTATGCTGACCTAGGCAAAAGGAAGGGAAGACAAAAATACAAGAAAAACTTATAAACTTTCATGAAATGCAAACAGGTACTGAATACTGAAAAAAAACCCAAAACTATATAGTTATACTCAGAAGCTGATTTTCCCCAAATTGCCTTAGATGATACACTAGCTCTAACAAAGGCATATTGTATGTACCCTTCAGGGCTGCACTGAGTGATAGCTGTAAATTAGAATGTAGAGAAGAAAATGCTCTACAGTTTCAATATTGAAGAGAATTAGAATCCAGATGGTAAGGCTTTTTATAGCAATACACTGGATGGTGTTACAAGCTTTTCTGGCTACTACCCTATTATATTCTCTCTACTAAAAGGCAGTTGGGTGGAGGGGCTGATTGCTAAGAGCCGTCCTGTAAACCTAGGAGGGTGAACTTCCTCTCCATGTAAAATTTTCCATCTTTTCTGGCTCATTTTTACTTCCCTAGTTTTTAAATTTTCTTCTATTCTAATTCCAAATTTAATCAAAATTTGATAATGTGATTTTTGTTATTGTTGTTGCAATTTTAAGGATGCTTTCTTTTCTCTCTCTCACGCTTATTTTTTCCCTCTGGGTGTCTGCCTTACAGTATGAATTTTAAAAGTATGTGAAACTGTTTGAACTTGGACACAGAATGGTCACGAGACAGGTTTCCGTATGGCTTTCTAAATGTTTCTAGTCTTCTAATTATACTGTCTATGGAAAGACAGTTTTGATAACTGCTGAGGGATTCTTAACTGTAGCTCTGGTGTTTCCTCATTCAACACTTCAGGTTCATTACAAAAGAATCATTTTTCTCCTTTTTATACTTTCCAGTGGAAATTTTACGGCCTTCTACCTTGGCCTCAAAGTGGCAACTCTGCTCAAGCATAGGTATAGAAAGTGAGCCACCTAGTGTTGACAATAAGAAATTTTATACGGGTATTGATAACTGAGCTTTTCAAGTTGACTGCCAGGAAGGATATTGCTAATTTTCTGTTACATCACAAAGGGGTGTTTGGTTTTATGAAAGTGTCTTTAATGGTATTTTTTACTGTCAAGTCAATTGCTTAGTTACATGTACAAATTTCTTCACTCTATGCCTCATTTTCTAACTCGATATGACCTACCCCTTTCACCTCTAACTTTTTTCCCTTGTGTACATACACACATTATAAAAATATGTTTGTTATTTTTGTGTATTTATTGGTACATATTTTATACACATTTTACACATATTAAAATATTAAGGTACTTCAATGAAGAAATACTTCATTAAAAAATCAATAGAATTACACCTTTTCTGCAGGGTATTTATACTGCATTTTGAATAGCTTACATATATATAAATAAATAGTTTAATATATCTACATGTTTATACTTGAATAAATATTTATATATCTATGAATATAAACATATGTAGAGAATAAAATCACATATGTATGACTTTATTTTAAATGAAAATATTTAGTAGGTGTTATTTTCTATGCCTTTTTAAGAGTCTAATGTCACTAATCAATTACCAATGCTATGGTAGCCTTTATCTTAGTTTCTGTATTTTTTTTTTCAATATATCTACTCTGTACTGCAGATGAGTACTGGTATTAGTACATGAGGTATATTTATTATCTAGAAACAACTCCTTGGAAATGGTGGTGTTCAGGGCATGCCTTCAGAAACTGGAGTTCTCTAAATGTATACAGCAAGTGGGAGGTTTTGTGCAAACAAAGGACACATTATTCCAGGTGATTATTTCCAATTTAGAAGAGTTGGGAGAAGGCAGGGGTGATCTCCAATTAAGCCAGGATTGGTTTTAATGGCATTTTACTTAGATAAAAAAGAAAAACAAAATTGAGAAGTCAAATGTCAGGTACTTTGGTTGATACCTTAATTCACTATTTAATAATAGATCTATTTATAGAACATACTGGCTAGAATCATGGATGGAGATTTCCTCTCTAGGGCTTGAATTAGCTGTGCACAATCTATTTAAAAAATGATATAAAGTCGTTGTTTTGAAATTATTTTTTTTCCAGACAAGCTATCTATAGCTTGAATTATGAATACAAACAAAAATTAGTAATTCCCGATTTAATCTCAGGAAGTTATCATGTAATTTTCCAATTGCTTGAGACTTAAATGGTGAAAAGAAACTCAAATGTCTTGTTCTATTTGCTGTCCTTAGGGTTAAATCAGCTATAACTATTCTAGTCATCGAGGGCCAGCTCCATGTCATTGTGAGGAAATATAAAGAACATATTGAAATAGTTTTAATATACCAGGTAATAATATTGAATATTCAAACATTTAGTAATTACTCTACCACTAAATATTTGATGTTCCTCAAAATTATTAAAATGTCTATGAATTTTTAATTGAGATTTTCCCTGTATATGTCAGTGATGGGGAGTACAATACTGACTTGAAATGTAGTCTGATTTTCACAAGACGATGCCCATTCCCATGCAAGTCTCTAAGGTAGAATTTGGTGAGATGTGTTTACTAGATGCACACACATCTGTAATCATTTTAATATATTTTAAGTTGATGGCCAAGAAGCAACACAATTATTCACTCCAAAATAATAGGGAAAATGTGAAAAATAATGGGGGGGGGGGAATTACACATGAATTTAGGATATGAATATCGCAAAGAAAGCAACTTCCTCCTGTGTCTCTCTGTCTCTCTCCCTTTCTCTCCCTTATCTGTCTGTATCTTCCTCCTTCCTTTGTGTTTTTCTTTTTCTGTTTTTTCCTACCAATCCAATATACTTATTTAACCTCCTAGTTTTCCATTTAAGGCTCTGAAATCCCCAGTCGACACTGACTTTCTGAATTGTGATGCATTCAGTTAATTATTTTCTACAATGATGTCCTTTAAGTATATAAATTAGACTTTTGATGAACTGGAATATTTTACAGATTCTCTCCATAAAACACACCAGGTTTAAAAAAGTCAACCTTTTTAAGGAGCAGGATATTTTTGGATCTTCCTCATTTGCTTTGGAGACTGAGGGCATCTCATTGCTGCTGCTTTCAGGTATATGCCTCAGGGGCAGCCTGCACATATTTCTAAAAGACATATTCCTCAGTTTATTCCCAGCTTGAAGAATACTTATTATCTGCCTACTATGTGTCAACTGAAGCTGTGAAAAAGCGGGTGTGGACAATATAAACTGTCCTCTTTTCCGACTAGTTTTCTAAGGTAATATTTTTTTTATTTATGTATTTGCTCTTTTAATAATATTTATTATTATCATCATTGTTATTTAATTAGAAGCAATAATTTAGAAAATCATCTCTCCTTTCTATGCAGTAATATACAATAAAGCATTCTTAAAGTGATTATAAATTGTCTTATTGCATACTCAAGTTATCGGATAGTGCTTAATTATTCTAAATAAAATGTGCCATTTAGAAACAACTCAAATGATTTTCATTACTTGAAATGAAATCTTCCATCCTGCAGCAACAAAGATTAATTCAGGCCACTTTTTCATAGTATCTCTTTTTAAATACTCAACAACAATGACCATATCATGTACTCATGAATTTCTTTAATTTTAGGCTAATAGTTTTCAATCATTATTTGTTCCTCATCATGACTGAGTTGTGTGGTTTTCTTGTTTGTTTCTTTGTTTGTTTTTCAAAAAGGAAAACAATATCCCTGATGCTGCCTCACATTCTAGGTATTTTGCATTACATGGCAGATGTAAAATGTTTGCTTGGCAAATCCAAATAAGAATCTTGATTTGATGGGATTTTACATGAACAGCTTTTCTGGCAGGCTCAAGCATGCCTGATGAATGGTAAAGTGGGTATTCTCCTTGACTCAAGGGATCTGATGAAGGGTAACTGAAGAAGGATCAAGTCTTTAGCTCACAACTTGAGGAATGAAGAAAGTTGATCCTCTAAGGAGAACCAGGGAACACTGTACCAACTTACATACCCATCAATTTAAGTGTGTGTCCATCCCAAGCCTCCAGGGAAATGTCACCTTGAGCAGGGGAATGAGAATCCGGCATGTCATGCTTTCTGATTTCACTCACCACCATGGCCACATTGTCCAGGTTTTCCTACGCTCATCACAGATTTCACCTTTTTAGGCAAGTATGAATGACATGTCCAAGATCTCCTGGATTCCCCTCCCTTCTGGTTTCTGATCAGCAAATCGAGTATATCCCCCAACCATAGCTTTAGGTAGAAAATAAAAACAATTGAGAAGAGCATTAAAAGGACATAAATAATACTCCCACCTAAAGAGACACATCAAACACTCTCATTTATCTTTTAAAAAGATATGGAGGGTAAAAGGCAAGACAGACACTTAAGTAACAATGGCAAATTTGCCATTGTTATCATATCTGAAAAAAAAATAATCAACTTTCAATGTTTAAAATCCATTATCTATGCCTTGCCTTGTAACTTAGAGGTAAATAACAATGACACACATATAGCCATTTACTGTTTACCATAACTTTTACAGACATTTTGTGTGTTATGTCTTTTGTAAAGTTATTAAGGTTAAGGGCTCTTTCACATAGATCAGTGTTACCAAAACAGTCACAGTGATAAAAATTACTGACGTGATTTTGTTTTTCACTTTTTTGTTCTTTTTTTTTAATACCTTTCTGGTAACCTCTTATGAAGATTATTCTTATTTAGGGTTTTTGGGACGGTGCACAAGTAGTATTTTTAGCTAATTATTCTTACAGTCACAATCACAGAAGATTGGCAAACGTAGACATAGATCTTTGTGTTTTCCACTGTGTTTTGCGCATAGTAGGCATGTGATTTTTTAAATTAAATAATTTTAAGCTTATTATACCCTACCGACTGAGGCCTTTTAAACCTTAGATCTGTGATCTGACACAACTTAGACACTCAGCCTGTTGTCATCAGTGAATTTAATAAGTGAATCTTGCGTATCATCTGCATTTGTATGTATGACATTGAACAGAATGGAGTCCAACATCTTTCCAGACAGTCTCCATCTAGTTTGTCAATAATAAAATAATTCACATTAATTGTCATCATTGGTTAAACTACAAATCCATCTAACTGTGCATCATTTATTCTACATGCTTTCATCCTGTTGGTAAGGACCTACCTTGTTTTAGACTTGGTCAAATCTTTACTGAAATTACTGTCTATTAAAATAACTCTTTAGTAAAGAGATCCAATTTGAAGGAAAAATATGTTGTTTGCAAGACTTCTTTTTTTTAAAAATTTTATTTTATTTTATTTTGTCGATATACATTGTGGCTGATTATTGCTCCCCATCACCAAAACCTCCCTCCCTCCCTTCTCCCTTCCCCTCTCCCCCAACAATGTCCTTTCTGTTTGCTTGTCATATCAACTTCAAGTAGTTGTGGTTGTTATATCTTCTTCCCCCCACCCCCGGTTTGTTTGTGTGTGTGTGTGTGTGTGTGTGTGTGTGTGTGTGTGTGTGTGTGTGTGTGTGTGTGGAACCAGCCCAAATGTCCATCATCAGATGAGTGGATACAGAAAATGTGGTACATCTACACAATGGAATACTACTCAGCTATAAAAACGAATGAAATACTGCCATTTGCAACAACATGGATGGACCTTGAGAGAATTATATTAAGTGCAAGACTTCTTGTAAACCCAGACCGGTTTTAATAATCACTCCTTTTTAAAAAAATTTACAAACTTTACACATAATAATCCATTCTAGAATTTTGTTATAGAGTGAGTGATAAACTTACAAATTCACTTTTCTCATCATCAGTCTTCAGGAGACTCTCCTCCTGTCTGGGATTTTTTGAATAATTATTAAGACCAGTTTTACCATCATACCCAACCAGCAAACACAGGTAGCTCAGGTATGTGTTCTGTAACTACATTCTTACCTCTTATTGGTTTCAATCTGGCTGCCCTACATTTGTATTGTGATATACAGTATGAATTAATACTTTCTTTTATTGGAAGCAAAATGATTAATTTTTATTTTTCTCATTTTTATTAAAAATTATATTATTGTCCCAAGGCAGTGAGCCCATTTCTTCCATTTTCTTGTTTTTATTGTGGGAATTCCCAAGTTAGCTTCTATTATATTTTAGCGGTTTTAGGGATATCAACTCAATCTGGAATTAAGCCTTGATGAAAAAAATATATAGGTAATTTTATCTGAGTGTTTTTTTTTCTAAAATTTGCCTGAGCAATATAAAATTAGACTTATGCCATCCATCGTATGTCCAACAGACATTTGACCTGTCATTCATTCAGTCAAATCCACATTATATATAACTTTAGGAAGCCTTAATATGAATACTATGTTTGATTTTCTGCAAATCTGAGGACAATATACCCCTAATAGAGCAGTAATTTCTAAACTTGACTTTTCTTATTTGCCTCTGACACTTTGCATTTTGGAAAGCATTTAAGAAGACACCTTGAGACATAATCAGAATTGGTCAGAAAAAGAAAAACAAATGAAGAATTGAAAAGTGAAAACATTATCATCCTCAAAAGGATCAAAATCACAGCTGGTTTCCAATAAGTAAAAGTAATGTTTTGTGGGGTTTTTTTTTTTTTTTTATTTTTAATTGGCAATCACTTGAGTGAGAAGTAGCTGGTACATAGATTGATTTACCAAAAAAAAAAAAAAAAAAAAAAAAGCAAATTAAGAACAGTAACATTATGAATTGCAGTATTCTAGAAAGATGAAGATAACATATAACAAGTGAATATTGTAGTCAGTACACGTGTATTGGGTTGTTTCTAAAAATATATTATATTTCTGCATTTCTCCCTGTGGCTTTTCCCTAAGGACAATTGAGGAGATCTTTTTAGATTGATGAATATTTGATTTATTTTCAGTTTTACTTTCAGCTTGCTGTAGGGAGAGAAGACCCAGAATGTGGGCTGTGGAAGTATCAAGGGGGGTTTAGTAACTATTACATAAATTTAGAGATTAAATATTATATGAATGTGTAAAAACAATTTTTTTTTTCTAAATCTCTCAGCATCAGTGTTTTTCTCTTGAGCAATACAATTCAGAGCAACATAGTAAAACTGTCAACTCAAAGTTTTTTCATAAGCTATGGGAAGAGTATGTCAAATTTTGTTTACATTAAACATACTCTTTAGGGAATGTTGAAAGACCATCAGTATCCTGATTTTGGTGGCCTCAGACATATTTATTTCCTCTAATCCTGTAATAGTACCCCAATTAGGACCCTTAATTTAAGAAAGGAAAGAGAAAAAGCACTAAAGATTTTTTCTGGTTCCAAACATAAGGCTTATTTCACAGGAGCAGAGAATGAGCATGTCGAAGAAGTGCCTTTCACTTTCTTTCATTTTTATGTCTCTAGGTTGTGCATAATTTAAATCTCTTGCTTGGCTAAGCTTTTATAGAGTAAAATATTGAATAAAACAGGTGAGAGGTTTTTTTAAAAAAACTGGAAGCTTAGGGAATGAATCTACGGTTGTTATTCAAGAACTCAGGACTTGAATTGTCTCTCTGCAAGGGAAGAGGGAATTGAGACCAGGGTCAGAATTCAGATGCATTATGGATGGTCAGAATCAAGTGTTCACACACACTCTCAGTTACAAGATGTGAAGAGTGAGCTACTTAACCAGTGTGTATATCACTGTCCTGATTTATAAAAGAATAATATTGTCTTCCCCATTAAGTTGGAATGAGTATTAAATGTGTTTGTATATACAAGGGTACTTCAGAATGTTTGTAAAAAAATAGAACTGAAAGATAATATACATTTTTTCATGAACTTTTTGAAGTATCTTCATATATATACATACTCATGCATATGTGTGTGTGTGTGTGTGTGTGTGTGTGTGTGTGTGTGTGTGTGTGTGTGTGTATGTATATAATACACTACTTAAGAGAGTGACACAGTGAGTACTTTCTAAATGCTACATATAATTTTGTTTTGTTTCCATCTTAGTAATTGAAATGATATCTGAGCTCAGGAGCTTGGACAAGTAACAAAATACTTAGAAAAAGGACATGGCGGGTGTTGTAAAAAACAATGAATACAAGACATCACAGTAGTGAGTACCTGATTTATCCAAAGAAGGCTTCATAATTCTGGCAACTATTGACCCTGGTTTTGTAGAAGTACAATTTTTTTTTTTCTTTCTTTCTTTCTTTTTTTTTTTTTTTTGTGGTTTTTTCGTGACCGGCACTCAGCCAGTGAGTGCACCGGTCAGTCCTATATAGGATCCGAACCCGCGGCGGGAGCGTCGCCGCGCTCCCAGCGCAGCACTCTACCAAGTGCGCCACGGGCTCGGCCCTTGACCCTGGTTTTGAAGGAGAAATCCACAAAGTCAAAAGAATGTGTGAAAGGATTGGCCCTGGGTCCAATAAAACATTTGTAGAGACATAAGACCAAATGTCTTTCTTTCTTTCCTTTTCTATTCTTTATTTCCTTCTTTTAAAATTTTATTTATTTATTTATTTATTTATTTATTTATTTATTTATTTATTTATTTATTTATTTATTTTAGAATAGGTAGGCAATGAATGCAGGGCAAATATAAAGAAGAACAAGGATATGATATGGCAAGATGGGCAGTGCCAAAATGTGGAGAAACTTTTATCTCGTGCTAAGAAGTTTTTAAGCCAGGGAGGGACATGATGCCCAAAGGCATCTCACAGCAATTATAGACTGTGACATTTATTGTAAGTATTGCAAAGATGCTAATCTTCCAAAAAACATCATTTTCCTGCAATTAAAAGTAATTGGATTTCTTCTTATTGGAAAGAGGAAAATATTATTATTCCATCTACCTATGGATAAGGTTGTGACCTCTGTATATGCACCTAGGGACTCTCTATAGGAAAAGGGACATTAAGGGGAGAATAATTTTGAAACTGACAAGGAACAAGACTACTCCAAGGAAGTGTTACAAAATTCATTATTATGGTTACTCAGAACCAGTCTCTGAAAGTGCTAAATTACTCTACCTTTTCTCAACAGCTAGTTACACTAATAATATTCCAACTTTATTCAGATTCTAAAAATTGATTTTGTGGATAGTGGTACATACTACTTCCTACAGCTATTCTGTTCTCTAGAGTGATTTAAAAAAATAAAATAAAATTACAATCCAGTATCATAAAATACAAAATATAATATATTTAAAAAGAGCTAGAAAAAGTAATAAAAGAGAACAAAAAAATTCCAATTTAAACATCTCTAGATTGGCTAAAAATTTCTGTTCTTTAGAAATTTGGTGATGTTTAGGTTGATACATATTTGCTGGGTTGTCAAATTTACTAAACAACTTTCTTGTTATAAATACATGAAGGGATGTATATGAATGAATGTAAGTATATGAAGGCAATATATAAAGAATTTTTGTGCCTACAATTTTTCTTTCTCTCTGTCTTGTCCCTTCATCGTACTCTTCCTATTTCTCTTTCTGGTTTTTTATCTTTTTTTTCCTCCTAAAAAGGCAAAATGTTCTAATTGAGGAGAAAAAGTAGAGGTTGACCCAGTTATCAATGAGAATCCCTCACTGAAACTGAAACGTCAATAAAGGTTTCTGGTTTTCTATTTCCTTACCTTCAAAATACAGGTAATGTTTATTACATATGTTAGATCTAAAGAAGAAATTAAATGATATGTTAATATCATTAATTATTTACCTGATATATTAGAAATATTCAAACATTAATTGACTCTGGATTCTACCTGTGGTTTGCTTAAATAACCAAATAATGCTATAACTATTCATAATTTAGGTTTCCTTGGAAATTCTGAATTAATCATATTCTTGGTCATTAAAATGAATTGATGAATTCCATATGTGCTTAGGTTTAAAGAAAAGGTAACTTTGTGACAATGATGACGTTACGTTTTCCTGATTGCTTGGACTAAGAATCCGATGAGACACAGATATTGTCCTATCCATCGTTAGATTTCCAAGGTGTGGCACATTACCTAGACACATAGGAAGTGTAATAAGTGTGTTGAATAAATTAAAAGAAAATTGACATATACTAGAAGAAACTATTTGATTTCATTAAATTATGCAAAACCTTACATGTTTAATTCAATGATTGAACATCAAAAAGATGATTTAATTTTTAAGTATGTTTCATCAGCATACCAAAGTGATGCAGGTTAACTATAAAAAATAACATTTTTTATGAGTTCAATGGAGCTTTATATAGAAATGCTTTATCAATATTTGGAAAATAGTATTTTAGTACAGTTTTGTTTTGTTTTGTACTGTTCTCAGTTATGAGACCAGACCTGATCTCAGCTATAGCACAGGTTGCATAACAGTCAGCCCTGTATAGAGACCTGAGGCTGACTTTCTGATCCTTGATGTAATGAGAAATCTAGATATGATGGAATAGGTCTAAAATGACTCATTTGCAGATAATTTTAAGTTGAAAGTTAATCCTAGACGTTCCAAAAATGTCTCTAGACAGTGACATAGTAAATGGATTATTGCATGAATGTTTTAAAGCTGTGTCCAAATTGCTCAGTGAACTGCACAGAGTCATCCACATATAGAAACTAATTTGTCTTACCTCTGCTGAGCACATTCATGTGATACAGTTCAGCAAATATTTTTTAATCACCTGCTACATGATGATTCAGAATGTTTTTATTTTCTCACAAGTTGGCTCTTGAGATAATTTACTTTTCTTATCTTTGCTTCATTTAGTTGATAAGATTTCTTGTCAACAAAATGAGACAGTTGCAATAAATTGTTAAAATTCTTCCCAGCTCTTATGTCCCAATAGCCAAAAGTCTGTGATTATTCTCAGTACTTTGTTAATGTTTTTATTGTTTTAAATTTTTTAACCTTTGAATTTTTTGCAAGATTATGTGTTTCTCATTTTTATGCTTTCTAGTATAAGTATAAAGTGTAAAGTCTTAGGAACTCCATTAATACACCCAAGTTCTTTATATTCAGTTCCTAATCCTTTATCTTGAGCTACAGAGGTCACAGAAGAGTACTTTCAGTTAGCTGAACATGAAGTAAGCTATTTTGAAAAAACAACTTATAGAACCAGAGAATTTTGATTTTAGGAAAACCCTTTACAGATAATCCAGTTCAGTGGTTCTCAAACATAAGTGTACGTCTGATATACACAGTGATTATTCTTCAAATATGGATTGCTAAACCCCACTCCCAAATTTTTAGATTCAGAAGGTCTGGGTGGATCTCAATCATTGGCATTTTTAACAAGTTCTCAAGCAATGATGATGAGGATGTGGTCTGGCGGCCACATTTTAAGAACCATTTCTGTGTGTAACTCCCTTACTAGGGAGGGGTAATGGTGGCCATGTTTACACAGCTAGTTAGTACCAAATGGGGTCCAAAATATTGTTTTGACATAACACCCAGTCCAGTGTTCCCTTGCATTAAATCAATGTTTCTGAAAGTATACTTTGTGGAACATTATTTAAATGGAAATTACACACTCAAATAAATAACTATTAGCAAGCAGGTATCATAGACAAATGAGTTTGTTTGCAGTTCTATTTGATCAGAATACCCATTTCTTCATTTCTAGGTATTATAATTTTTAAAAGCCTCTGGGCTGGCCCGTGACTCACTTGAGAGAGTGTGGTGCTGATAACACCAAGGCCATGGATTCAGATTCCTATATAGGGATGGCCAGGTAGCTCACTTGGGAGAGCGTGGTGCTGACAACACCAAGTCAAGGGTTAAGATACCCTTACCAGTCATCTGTAAAAAAAAAATAAATAAATAAAAAATAAATAAAAAGCCTCTACCAAGGCTTTAATTGCTAATTTTTTACAAATGTCTCTTTGGGTAATTTTCTTTTCACTTTTTTTGCTTTATAATTTATTCTGCTGGTATGTTTCCAAATGATTTTAATTGCCCTTATTCCTTCCCAGAACTTCTAACCTAGAATACTCAGTTTTTAACATGATAGTATGTATTGGCTTCCAAGGATCCTTATGTCTGTTTAATGCATGAAATCATTGTCTACAGGTGGGATTCACTTGATTGGAGGAACATCAGAATGGGAATTAGGTTTTTTTTTTTTTTTTTTTTTTAAAGATTTTCTGTATCTGGGATCTGGGCCTTAGTACCTTTAGTCAAGAATGGTGCCACATGAATATAAACTGGAGGATAGAAACATTATTAGTATGTCATGACAAAAGGTAAGATGATTTGAAACAGAGTTGGAGCTATGTTAGGACAAATATTTTCCCATTTATATTTCAGTGAACTAGCCCTTCCTGTGGGCCAAAAAAAAAAAAAAAAAAAAAAAAAGCAAACTATAAATGACTCAGAAAAGGTGCAGCAATTCTGTTAGAATATGTAAAGTTGTATGATGAAGAGACAACTAGATCTAATTTTCCTAAATAGAAAGGAAAAAGAAAGCTTCCAGGATTTGGTTTAGTCCAGTAGAAAAAATTCCTGACACATTTGTAAAAGCTGAGCCAAATAATGGAAAACATGTAACTTTTTCAGGCAGACAGATCAGCACATGATATTTTCCTAATTTATTTGGCTATGACCTAGGCAAAATTATTTAATCCCTTGGAATCTCGGTTTTCTCATCTCTAAAGATGGGTGTAAAATAACTCTTTCTTTGCAGGGTTGGGGTAAGGACAGTTCTTCTGGACTCAGGAGGGCATCTGGCTATTATTATCTTGGGTACCACCAAAATGGTTAAAGCAAAGAATTCAGGAGACTAAGCCACTTTAATCTTCAACTTTATTCCACAGAGATAACCATATCACCTTAATGTAGATAAACATACACTAAAATGCTAATAAATGCTTTGCATTTTGCTTTAAAAGATATCACCATACTTTTTTTTATTTTATTTTATTTTTTTTCTTTATTTATTTTTTTAAATTGAGAGTCTAATAATTATCCAAAAGCTGAATATGTGACATATTTTAGGAAAATAATGTCCATTATGTCATAATCCCAGGTCACTTAAACATGCTTTTATTTTCCCTCTACAGAATTAATGTTGTCCCAGCTGTTAGGTCTAACTGTTATACTTAACATATATTAAATCTGTTAGGTAAAAGGAAAATGTAGAATACTCTCTTAGAATTTCATATTGTTAGTGGATTACATATCTTTTTGAAAACCCACCAGGTTTAGAGGAGATATTCCTTAATGTCTTTGTTTTCTCTCTGTTTCTCTCTTGCCTCTTCCTTTATTTTTCTCTGTTTAATTTTAATTATACTGATGGAAAACGAGAGAAAGTAGCATTGATTGATTGATTTAGTTCCACACAGGTTTATTACAAAATGTTCACTCTCCTTATAAAAGATGAGATCTTGACTCCAGGGCTCTAGGACATCTGTCTGATGTCTGAGGCCTGCCCACGTGGCTCCTTGACTCCACAATATGAATATCTTTGTTAGCAACTTGGCCTCATTACACACCCACATACTTCCTCTAAACAGTGATCCAGGATTAACTCAGAAAGGCTATATGCCTATTTATTTCTAAGATGATTCAAGTCTAAACATCATAGGAAGAAGATATAGGGATTATGTCACAATGTGAGAAAAACACGATTGCTATGAAACCTTCTGAGAACTTTTAGATTCTGGAACTAAGTTGTTCATGGGCTCAAAGCGAAATTTCTGTATTATAAATTGGATCATGTAGCCCTTTCACTCAAAATCCTTCAGTAACATCCCATTGCATTCAGGAGGAAACCTGAGCTCTTTAGGATTCACCAATTCCTCTATGATCTGGGCTCTGTTGTCCTTCAGATTTACATACAACTACTTTCCCACAAATACCTAGGCTCTAATTACTGGCAGTTGCCCACATTTTCTCTTAAGGTCTTGGTCTTGTGCTTCTGAACCTATGGTTCAGTCCTTTAAGACTTGCTGAAATATCATTACCTCTTAGAAGCATTCTTTGATCACATTTACCTGGATTCGTTACCCTTATTTCTCCTTATTTCTTTCATAGTGTGTAGCATTGCATTGTTATTGTCTCTTTCCCTGTCATCCTTTTCCAATAATATGTGATTTTCATGTCTCATCCATTTCCATGTCCTCAGAGATTATCACAGTATCTTCCACACAGGGAGTACTCAATAAATGTTCAAAAGGAGGAAATGTCTCTATTCATTCAGCATGAATGATATTTCTTATCTTAGAAAGCCAATGATAACCTTTCTAACATTTTATTTTTGAGAATGCTCCCTGTCTCCCCCTGACATCATTACTCCAAACTCCAATATTAAATAATGATATTTTGAAATAGCATGGCCAGTCTGAAGTCTAGCTTTGCTATTAGATGCTATGCTATTGAATAGGCATGCCAGAGTCATGCTTGGGCACCAGTGACATCATTCTTCTTTTAAAAAATGGTATCTGTTATTTCAGAGCAACATTATAAATTGGTTATAGGGGAATCAGAATATTGGTTAACTTTCTTACACATATAGTATGGTTTAATAATATTTTTGTTTTAATTATATACATAGGGGTGAAGAAACACCATACTTATTTTGACACTTAGGGCTTCTAGAAACCTAAGTACAGTCCTGATGCTTCTAGGTTATGAGGTTGAACTAATTATTAACTTTTTTATACCTCAATTTGATCTTACTTAGTAAATTAGTAAAATAAAACCTGACTTTCAGGGGTTTGTGAAAAGTAAATGAAATAATGTGTGTGAGCAAACACTGAAACATTACTGGAATATATTTGATACTTATAAGTGCCACGATTGATTTCTGTCCAATATACTTCAGCCTTTATTTCTGGGGATTACAGTTTTAGTTATAAAAATAATATGGCTTTCATGTGTTCTTTAATATTGATTCTAAGTTTATATGTAATGTTGACCAGATGAATAAATTTATTGAATATGTATTTCAAACACACTGATCATGACCATTAAGTATCATGTTTAAATATGAATGATTTTTATGTATGCACACATATGCAATACAGTATTCATAATATTGCACTGGGGTTTTCTTAAAGTAGAATTTAATATAAGATGATTGCTTGCTTATTAAGTTTGCTTTCCGAAATTAAATGGTATATATGGAAAAGGAAAACATATAGCCGAAAAATGCCATACCTCCTCCCCAAGGGAATCCAGTTTATTCATCTGCTTCTAAGGTTTTTCTGCTTTAAATTTTATGTATTTAAATACAGAGCTATATTTTACAAATAACCTTTAGATATATCAAGTTATATCTTGGTTTTAAATCTTTTTCTAAACATTTTTAGTTAACTTATACTGCCCCATAACTATAATTTAATATGGCCTTATTTAATTAATGTAAACATTATTTTAATTTCTTTAAATGCTCTCATTTTTTTGTGAGCCTCCTTTTAATGGTCTTTGACTCTTTTGTTTGCTTTCCTGCTTAGATAAGCTCCACCTAACCTTCTCCCACTTCACCCCTTGCTCTGTAAGACTAGGTAAACTCCCGATTATGTGCTTCAGAGAACTTACCCAGTTATGATAATAGATTACGTAACATTAAAGCTTTGATTATAATGTAACTTCATTTGCTTGTGTGATAATCTTTTTAATGTTTCTCTGTCTCACTCTAATTGAATATCAGGGGCTATTCCTGCCTTTTTAAATCATTGTATCTACATAGCATAGGACAGTAACTTGCTGCTGGTAGGTTCTATGTAAATGATTGTGAAAATATTTTATAAATCTAGGTATTCTTTACCCAAACTTCTATGAAGTTTAACAGGAATCCGTTCTAATATCTAAGGCTTATTTGGAAGACAGGGCAGTTCCCACCTGCACTTATTAACAGATGGAACTGAGAGGAAGGTAACCAAAAATACAGTGTAATATCTGCCACTCACATGGTTCTCCCAGCCCAGTCCCAAGGATTGACATTTGAAACCTGAAATAAAAGCAATAGTGAAAATTATAGAGCTGTGTCACTAGAATCCCTATAGGATATTTGGACAATACGCCCCTGGTAAGATTGGTGTCAATGACTTTGGCTAGGAAGGAGAAGAAGGGTAGCGGTCTTTAGGTGAGAGCCCTTCTTATAAATGCCAGCACTCTCAACTCAACTTTTAAGAGAGTAATTTCCACACTTGAAGTATTTAACCATTTAAGACTTTTATTATTATTTTTTTATTATTATTATTATTACTATTTCTTATTATGAACAATAAAAGAAGATAATTTTTGGTGGAGTATTAAACAGTTATAAAAAATTAGTTCTAGAGCACACAAGACTCTACCATACTGGCTATCATATATATCTAAAAGACATGTACCCAGGTAGGCAGAAAACCCCAGCACCAACTGCAGAAGACCAGCTCTACCCACGCAGAAGGGAGGAACCCCCACCGCAGATGCCAGTGAGACCCCTTGGAGTCCACTCCAGGGTAATAGAAGAAGCATCTGGTCTACCAAATGACCAGAACTAAATGTAGAAATACTAGAAACACACACACATACACACACACAAATAAATAAATATAAATAAAATAAAATATTGTACCACCAAAGAATTTAGTAACTCTCAAATACCAGACCCTACAGAACAAGAAAGTCTTGAAATGACTGAAAAGGAATTCTGAGTAACTATCTTAAGGAAACTCAATGAGATAAGAGAAGACTTAATAAGACAATAAATGAAACAAGAAAAAATATCCAGACTATGATAGATGAAATTTACAAAGAGATTAATACTTCAAGAAAACATATAGCAGAACTCCTGGAACTGAAAGACTCATTCAATGAAATAAAAATCGCAACTGAGAGCTTAAATGGCAAACAAGAGCAAGCAGAAGAAATAATTTCTGAACTCCAACATGGTCTTTATGAATAATCCAGGCAGAAAAATAAATAAATAAATGAATAAATAAGAAAATCTAAAAGAACTAGCAGACGACCTTAAGCATACAAACATCTAAATCTTGGATGTTACAAAAGGGTAGGAGAATGATAAAGGCATTGAAAATCTATTCAATGAAGTATTAATAGAAAACTTACCAGACAGAGTGAAATACACAGATCTTCAGATCCAAGAAGCTGAAAGATCTCCAAACAGATTCAATCCAAAAAAACTCTCCAAGACACATTATAGTAAAAATGGCAAAGCTCAGAGACAAAGAGAGAATCCTAAAAGCATCAAGAGAATAGCATCAAGTCATTTATAAGGGTGCCCTCATCAGACTTCTCAACTGAAACAGGACAGGTGAGAATAAAAAGGGATGACATATTCAAAATACTAAAAGAAAAAAAAAAAGCCTGCTAGCCAATAATACTATATACAGCAAGGCTATCCTTTAGAAAAGAAGGATAAATAGTGTATTTCCCAGAAAAACAAATACTATGAGAATTCATCACCACTCAACCAGACCTGCAAGTAATTTTCCAGGGATTTTTGCATCTGGAATCCAAAAAGCAATAATCACTACCACTAATACACAAAAAGAATAAAATCTACTAGTAAACTACAAAAGCAAATGAGAAAGGAAAAGGAAACTAAATCTTACCACCCCTAAAAAATCCAACAAGTTTCAAAGATGAAAAGTGAAAGGGGAAGAAAGGAACAAAATATATTTAAAACATGTAAACAAAAAGTGATAAAATACCAGGAGTAAGACAAGCCCTCTCAATAACAACATTAATATAAATGGATTAAACTTTCCTCTTGAAAGACACAGACAGATGGATCAAACTATATGCTGTGTTCAAAGACTCACATAACTTATAAAGATGCACACCATAGACTAGTAGTGAAGGGATGGAAAAAGATCCACCAGACAAATGGATACCAAAAAGAAGCAGGAGTAGCTATTCTTTTATCAGATAAAATAGACTTTAATCCAAAAATCATAAAAAGAGACAAAGCAGGCCACTATTTAATGATAAAGGGATCTATCTAGCAAGCCACAACAATCATAAATATATATGCACCCAACATCAGAGCACCCAGATATATAAAGCAAACACTATTAGTGCTAAAGAAAGAGATAGACTCAAATATGGTAACTGTTGGTGATCTGAATATCCCTCCCTCAACATGGGACAGATCATCTGGCAAAAAATCAGTAAGAAACACAGGATTTAAACCACACTTTAGGCCAATTGGACTTGGCAGATATCTATAGAACATTTCATCCAACAACCACAGAATATACATTCTTCTCATCAGCCCATGGAAATTCTCAAGGGTAAACCACGTGTTATGTCACAAATCAAGTCTCAACAAATTTTTAAAAATTTAAAATTATATCAAGTATCTTTTCAGGTCACAGTGTATTAAAACTAGAAATCAATAACAAGTGAAACTCTAAAAACTATACAAAACACTGTGCTTCTGAATGACCTATGAGTCCAAGAAGAAATTAAACAGGAAATCAAAAAATTTCTACAAACCAACAAAAATAAAGACATATCACATAAAAATGTGTGGGATATAGCAAAAGCAGTGCTAGGAGGAAAGTTTATAACAATAAATGCTTGCATCTAAAAAATAGAAAGATTTCAAGTAAACTAACAGTACAGGTCAAAGAACTAAAAAATCTAAACATTCCATTCCCAAAGTTAGTAGATGGAAAGAAATATTTAAGATCACAGGAGAATTAAATGATATAGAGACCCAAAAAGTGATATAAAGATCAATGAAACGAAAAGTTGCTTTTTTGAGAAAATAAACAGAATAGACAAACCATTAGCAGGTGAACAAAAAACAAATAAATAAGTAAAAGGAGAGAGAAGACCTAAATTACAAAAATCAGAAATGAAAAAGAAATTATAACTGTTACCACAGAAATACACACACACACACACACACACACACACACACACACACACACACACACATCATTAAAGACTATTACAAATATCTATATGCCAACAAATTTGAAAACCTGGAAGAAATGGATAAATTGCTGAACACATACAAACTACCGAGACTGAACAAAGAAGAAATAGAAAACCTGAACACACTCATAACAAGCAATGTGACTGAAGCAGTAACCAACAGTCTCCCAACAAAGGAAAGCCCAGGATGACTGGATGGCTTTACTGCTGGGTTATACCAAACTTTTTAAGAGGAAGTAATACCAATTCTCTTCAATCTATTCCAAAAAATTGAAATAGAGGCCACTCTGTCAAACTCATGCTATGAGGCCAGCATCACTTTGATACCAAAAACAGACAAAGACACAACAACAAAAAAGGAATAATACAGGCCAATATCTCTTATGAACACAGTCACAAAAATACTCAAAAAAACCCTAGCAATCAGAATACAGCAACAAATCAAAAATATTATATACCATAAAATCAAGTGGGATTCATCCCAGGGATTCAAGGATGGTTTAATGCATGCAAGTCAATAAATGTGATACTCCACATTAACAAAATCAAGGATAAAAACCATCTGATTATCTCAATAGATGCCAAAATAACATTTGACAAAACTCAACGTCCCTTCCTGATAAAGACTCTCGACAAATTAGGTATAAAAAAAGTATATCAACACAGTAAAAGCCATTTAAGACAAGCCAATCACCAATACCACTCTGAATGGGGAAAAAACTAAAGCCTTTTTCCCTAAGAACAGGAACAAGACAAGGATGCCTACTCTCACCACTCCTATTTAACATAGTATTGGAAGTACTAGCCAGTGCAGTCAGGCAAGAGAAAGAAATAATGGGCATCCAAAGTGCAAATGACTAAGTCAATCTGTGCCTGTTTACAGGTGACATGACCTTGTATATAGAAACATCTAAAGACTCTACCAAAAAAAAAAAACTGTTGCAGCTGATTAATAATTTCAGTAATATTGCAGGATATAAAATCAATGCCCCAAATCAGTTGAGTTTATGTTCTCTAATAATGAACTAACAGAAAGAGAAATCAATAAAGTAAGATGGTTTACAATAGTCATCCAAGAAATAAAATACCTAAGAATCAATTTAACCAAGGAAGCAAAGATCTCTACATTGAGAAATACAAATGACTGTTGTCAGAAATTAAAGAGGACACAAAAAGTTGGAAAGGTATTTCATGGCCTTGCATTTGGGGAATGAACATTGTAAAGATGTTTATACTTCCTAAAGCAATTTACAGATTCAATGCAATTCCCATCAAAATACCAATGACATTCTTCACAGAAATGGAAAAAAAAAAAAAAAGCCTAACATTCATATAGAACAACAAAGGACTCTGAATAACCAAAGCAATCCTGAGCAAAAAAAGTAAAGCCAGAGGCATTACACTTCCTGACTTCCAACTATATGACAAAGCCATAGTAACCAAAACAGCATGGTACTGGCATAAAAATAGACACTCATACCAATGGAACAGAATAGAGAACTCAGACATCAACCCACAGACTTACAGTCAACTGATCTTTGGCAAAGGCAGCAAAAACATACAATGGGAAAAAGATTGCCTGTTCAATAAATTGGTCTGGGAAAATTGTACGTCCATATGCAGAAGAATGAAACTAGACCTGCACCTCTCACCATATACTAAAATCAATTCAAAATGGATTAAAGCCTTAAATGTAAGACCTAAAACTATAAAACTACTAATGGAAAACTTAGGGGAAACACTTCAGAAAGTAGGACTGGGCAAAGACTTTATGAATATGACCCCAAAGCAATTTAACAAAAGGAAAAATAAATAAAAGGGACTATATCCAACTAAAAAGCTTTTGCACAGCAAAGGAAACAATCAGCAGAGTGAAATCAATATATAGAATGGGAGAAAATATTTGTAAATTATGTATCCAAAAATGAATTAATATCCAGAATATAGAAGGAACTCAAACAACTTCACAGCAATAAAATTCAAATAACCAAATTAAAAATGGACAAAGAAACTGAATAGACATTTTCCAAAGGAAGACATTCAAATGGCCAACAGGTGCTTAAAAAATGCTCAGCATCACTTATCATCAGGGAAATGCAAATTAAAACCACACTGAGATATCATTCACCCCAGTTAGATTGGCTATAATCAAAGTGACTGAGAATGGCAAATGCTGACAAGGATGTGGAGAGAGGGGAACACTCCTACACAGTTGGTGGGACTATAAATTAGTTACCACTATGGAAAACAGTATGGAGGTTTCTCTAAAAACTACTTATTGACATACCATACGATTCAGCATCCCAGTTCCAGGTATATACCCAACAGGAATGGAAATCATCATGTTGAAGGTATACCTGAGCTCCCATGTTCATCATAGCTTTATTTACAATAGCCAAAGTATGGATACAATCTCAATGTCCATTGACGGATGACTGGTTAAGAAAAATGTGGTATATATACATTATGGAATCCTGCTCAGTCATAAAAAAGCATGAAATTCTGCCATTTGCAGCAACATGGATGAGCCTGGAGAATATTAGTTAAGTAATTATTTAACATAAAGAAATAAGCCAGGCATAGAGGGAAAATACCACATGTCGTCACTCATAAGTGGGAGCTAAGAGAGAAAGAAGGAAGGAAAGACCACAGTGGTGCTTTGGACTTGCAGAGAGAGAGCATAGACCTAAGGGTGCTGGGGGTGGAGAGGGTGAGGGAAATTGGGGAGGGGTTGGGTGGGGGACATGCAGAATACTGGTAACCCGTGGTAATGGAAATACTGATAGTATTGATCTGATCATCATGTCTTAGACACAGGTGATTTTGGTCAGCTTTGTACTTCATGAATATGCATAATTAATAAAAAACATTAAAAAAATAAAAATGAAGAAATGTGAGTGCCTGAAAACCCTACGAAATGAGTGAGAATTCAGGAAATGTTATTTGTGCTCTTACCATTACTTTAGTTTTATTTCTTGCATAGTGTAACAAGTTATGCAAAATCCTCATAATTGTAAAGTTTTAAAATCTCTTCTTTGTCAGATCAGGTTAAATTAGCAGCATCAGACATTTAGAATCTAATACCATATCTGTCATCCAGTGAAAAGTTATACTTGATTTGAAGATATCAGAAATGGGCACCACCAGTTCTAACACTGATCAACCATGTAGATTTGGGTCTCTAAAGCCCAGTTTATTTATTTTTAAAATGTGCATAATCACCTTTGTATTAGAGTATGTTTTGAAGCACAAATTAGGTAACACTTCTTAGCTGTTCAACTGTATGTAAGGCTAACAGTTTGCTGTTACTTAGAAGTGAGCATTTATTTACACGCCAATTCTACCTTATCCACAGAAGAGCTGCAGTTAGTTTTTTACTCTTAGTAGTAGTATCACTTTGTATTTGTAAGTACTAACGTGACTTACAAGAGGAAAACTCATTTAGGATCAAAATTATAGCTTCTGACCTATAGAAATGATTGGGCCTGTGATCTCTGAAGAAGAAAAATCCACTACTCTTTTTATTTTTCTTTGTTGTTTGTTTTTTAACTTAGCTTGCTTTCAATGCTTGAGTTATTTTTTAAAAAATATTTATTCAGATTAAAGGAAAAGTATTCCTAAGATATTCATTGCAATGTAGATGCTGTGTCATTGAATACTCCTAGCGTAAATACAAACTTCACAAGTTTTCCCATTCAGATAAGTGGATTCTGGTGATATTTAAATTGAACTCAATGAGATTGCAGATGGGAGCATGCTCTTTATATATTTTCCCAAATATTTCTGAAAAGAGTGAGGGTTATAGAAGCTGAATGTGCCGTCATTTCTGATCAGTCATGGTTGCATAAGCTGATGACTCTGAGGCAATTCCTTCCACAGGCAATTTGGTGTATGTTGTTTTGTTGCCACACTCTTGTTTATGGGTCCTTACTTCTTTTCTAGAGCTCAAGAAAAGAAACAATTGCTTTGTAGCTGAGCTGGTCTATATCCTCACCCCTATTTTACACTTTTTGAGAGAGAAAATCCTAGTGACAGCAGAATAGTGGTTATAGTCCAGGGATTAGGGATCTGCTTATCCCTGCTGCCTGGCCTCAACTGGCATTATTCCAATCAATAGCTTTATTCTGTATTACCCGAATAACCTTCCTTCTTTTGGTTTGGATATAACACTAATGTTCTTGACTTTGAAATTCTTACATGTGACTGTCACAGGACCCTTTTCTCCTCTTCTACAGGCAGCCTCAGAGCATAGTGTCCAGCCTGAGTGCAAAAGGTCAAGGGTTCATTTTGCTCTACAATTAGCAGGTCAAAGGAGAAAGCGAATTTTCATTTTTAAGCTCCCAGTTAATGAAATCTTGTTTTGATCAGTTGAGGAAAAAAATGTCAAATCAGAGCAAGTGCTAGGTTTGCTTGTTTATCAGACATTTGTTCAGGACTTAGTGTGTGGCAGACTTGATACTGGTGCAGAAGGCAGTGCTTTATTTATAGCTGTCCTATACATTTGTTTCTTTGCTTGTTTTTTTAAGTTATAATAGTCAAAGGGATATTAGGATGGATGTTTGTCTTACATTACATATACCTTATGTTCCAATCATTTAGTGATGTTTCTTATCCTGAAAACACCATGCTCTGAATCCTCTTTTTCACCAAAGCCTTTGTTTCTTCCTCTCCTTTGGCTTGGGATTACAGATTCCTCCCCATCTTGGCTCCAACCCCCTACAAACACACACACAGACTCTCTTCTTTTCTGTAAGCTAAAGACTATTGTGCATTAAAGAAACAGTTCAATTGCCACTTTCTCCATTTAGCTTTTGATTCTTTCAAAGTTGTAAAGTGTAAGGATTAAAAGACATATTTGTAAGTAACTGACCCATAATATGTACTTTTTTATTCTTATTCATTTTTATAGCATATTTGAAAATTACAAGCACTTGATAAATATTTTCTGAAAAATCCTAGATAGAAGAAATAAAACAACACATAAAGACTTCACGAGTGATGAATAACTCTAATTTTCATTAAGTTTATTTATAATATGTATATAAGTGATACAATAATATTAATTTTTGGAAGGGGTGTAAATCTTTCCCAAAAGAGACCACGAGGTGGGAAGAAGATTGATGGTCCACTAAATAATGGGAGGTGGGATGGTAGAAAGAATTGGGAAAATATTTGACCTTATCAAACAAAACAACTATTTTATAAAAATAATAGTCATTATTTCACCAAGTTAGAAAAGTGAGGATAAAAACTGCTTTTCTTCACCCTCATCCCCTTGCAGTTGATTTATTAACATTAGAAGAATTTGTAAAGACCAAACCTCTCTCTTAAATCTAGAAACTATTACATTCTGAAGAACAATAAAAATCCAACATAAGGAACGACATATCACCTGCATTGGGTGAGAAGTGCTTTGTGCTTTAAGATCTAGCAAGTTGCTTGCAACTCATTTCACAGTAAAGATAATTAAAGTTATCTGGACCCTAAATTCCAACATAGTCATTCTCTGGATTCCATCCTCGCCTACAGTCACATTTTAACAGGAATCATTATAAAACCCATTATGCATCTTCATAATCTGCTATATTTTGTTATTTGTTATTTGCTTACATTCATCCCCAGGAAAACTCAATTCTGGTCTACTCATGCTCAAATTACTTGTTAGGTCTCAGCCAACGACTGAACCTCTTAGATTCAGTGACAGGATGGCTTGTTCTACTTGGAGTCAAGGTTCTCTTTTAGCTCTTAGATGTTATGATTTGATTCACTCTCATTCTCTCTTCTCTTTTCTCCCTTTTCCTCTTCTCCTAGTCCTGTGACTCTGGAACTCAACTTCTCTGGATTTCAGATTCTGCAGGTTAAAATCCGTGATCTCTGACCACCGTATAATCTGGAAACTAAGCTAATCAATTTTGTCTGGCTGGGAAGTCAATGGTAAAGGTATAGGAATGAGATAGTCAAGTGCATGAGTTTGAGGTCAAAGAGATTTGGCTTCAAATTCTGGCTCCTTTTTTTTTTTTTTTTTAATCTCTGGGACACTGCCACGTTTCCATGCATCTGCTTCATTCTTCTTCACCTGATCAAGTCTCTTCAGTAGTTCTGCATTTCTCTTCCTTTCCCTTTTCTAAAATGTCATCTTTTCCCATCACTCTCCCTTTTTTCAAACTGATCTAGCTTACCTGGGCATGTTTGATTCTTATAAACCCCCAAATCTCATCTGTGTCAGAATTTTTATCCTTATTGCTCCCTGGGCTTAGCTGGCCTTGCCATCAACTCTTGGACAGGGAGGCTCTTTCTCATGCTTCACGTTTCAAGTCAGAATCTGCCCTATCCTGATCACTCTTTCTAGACACTCACACAGTTTCCCAGTCAAGGTCCCACTTTGCCTCTATAGCATCAACCTGTGACTTTTATAGCACTTCTCAGATAAAAATAGTAAATCTATGTGTTTATCTTCTTGTCTGTCTTTAAATATCTTCCATGAGAAAAGTAGGTATCCTGTGTACTAGATCCAGCACTCCTAACCAGAACTGAGCACTGTTCCTGATATGCAGTGGGGATTAAATATCTGTCAAATGAATAAATGAATGAATGCATGTGGAGCTTCAACCTCTGCATCTGTATAATGGGGAGCATAATTCTTATTTAATAGTAATTTGAGAACTAAATGAGTTAATGCTCATAAAGCTCTTATTTGAAATTAGGACTTGGTGGACTCAAAAAATAGGGGTCGCTATTCACCTGCTAAGAACAAACTGATAAAATCACAATGTTTAACCCCACAAGTGCAGAAAAGTGGAAGCAGCAACAACCGCAAGCACCCCTAAGTTTTTCCTCCTGTTACATCTGCCACGCTGTTGTTTATACAATTTGAATCTCCTTAGCTCAAGCATCTGAGCTTAACTCCAAAGGCAGCAGCTCATAGGGTCTAAATGGGCGCCTGGTCAGCTTTTCTGAGACTCATCCCTACAAAGGGATGCAGCTATACCTGGCATGTAAACAGTTTTCTACAGTGCTTCCTTTGGCAGATAATTGCTCATGCCTTCTCTTTCTTATAATATTACACTCATTCCCTGTAACTTGTCTCTCTTTCTTAAAATAGAATACACCTTGCCAGTAGCCTGATTTTTAATATTCAGCAAGGAGTATCTCCTTCAGAGCCTAGGTTTTCTCATCTGTAAAATTGGAAACACAATAACATTCCCAGTTTTTTCATAAGATAGATGAGAGATGAAAACCTCTTCTGTCACATATTGTTTGTATGATTCTAGGAAGCATTTTAGCCATGCAAAGTTTCAATTTCCACATGTGGATGTTACAGTAGCAAAAATTAACTCTCATGTTTAGTGAAAAAAAAATAGTACAGACTGTAAAATCAAACTGGAAATTGTTAAATATTTTTCTTAGCATGTGTATAGTATGGAGTTGTTCCAACTCCATTGGGGCTGTTCTCTCTGTCCTCCTAAAGACCAGTCTGTGTATAACAAATGTGTACGTTTCACCATTAAATAGCATTTGCAGACTAATGTGAGTGATAGAGAGGAAAACATACTGCAGAAAAGGAGTAGCCATGTGAGTTGAAGCATAGGGGCAGCTTCAGAGATGGAGTAACGTGGATTTGAGTAAGGAAAAGGGGAGAACAAAGTAAAATCTGTACTTGGACTCTAAGAGGAAATGTCTTTTCTCTCATTAGAATCATCAACCAATTTGGTCTTTTTTCTTTCATTTATCTTTTCTAGTTCTTTGACACAGAATATGACCTTGATAGAGTGAGTTATTTAGCTAGAACTAAATAACTGAACTAGTGTAGAGTAGCCCACTTTTTATCCATATCTCTTTTGAGAATTGGTTAATTAATGTTTGTAAATTAGCTAATTAGCATTACAAAATTTTCTCCTCAAAGTCTCTGTACAATACTAAGTTTCTGAGGGAAAACATATTATCACACTGGTAAGAAAGACGGTACAAGAACCGCCCCCCCCTCCCCCAAGAACTCGAACTTGGACATGGCAGGATGCCCTTTTTCCAAGCAAGACATGTAAACAACGTCACTGGAGTGGTTAGGTGTTAGGTTAATGAAAATCATCTTTGTCCTTCTCTAAGACAAACACAGCCAGTTTTTTCCTAACTGAAAATGTGTTGTCAATGACTGTTTATGCCTGGATGTTAGAAAAGAGGCCCTCCAATTGGCAAACTGTAAATGAAACAGGAAGGGCTTCAATTACTACTTGCTGAGAGTAACTGAGACGTGCACGTTCAGCATCATCATTAATTTTAAAGATAACCATGTAGACGTGCTGAGAGCTGTCATCTGCTCCTCCTGCCAGGCATACAGAACATACATAGGAGTGGCAGTTGTGATAGGTCAACTAAAACATGGGGTCTTCCTATAAACACCCAATCCCCCTCCCCCCCCAAAAAAATCCAGTTGCTGTAATCATTTCTCATTAATATCATTATTGAATGAATTTACCACTTTCTAGCTATAAACTGACTTTTGACCTTACAAATTGAACCTTGATGCCCTTGTTAGGAAAACAAGGCCAGCATCTACCTTTTGATTTTCTGCGAAGAATACATGGCTGAAAGTATACAAATTGTCTGGTACGTAGAAGATTCACAGTAAGAATGAAAGTTCATGTCATTCTCCTTCTTGCAGCCAGTATGAGACAGACATGCAGTATCCATTCAGTGACTGCTTACGGAGTGAATGGCCTATCTGACAACTGTGCAGTTAAATGCAAAGGTGAGAGTAATGGTCAAACGTACACAGTGCTAAATTTGGGTTCATTTCTAGAAAAGCAATGACTATAGTTTGTTTAACTTGTTTTTGGAAATTTTGAATGTGTAAACTGGAGGAAAGGTGGAACTACGCAGCATTTCCTTAGTCAGGTTTCAGAATCCCAATACCCAACATTCATTTGATTATCTTTTATTTTCAGAACAAGGTATACACAGATTCAAAAAATTTTTAAAAAATAAATAAAGAAAAAAAGAAAGTGTGGCTGGTTTCTTTTAAGAAATCAAAATACAATATAGAAAATAACTTTTTAATATACAAAACAGATTTTTTGTACAGTTGAAAAAACAAATGTACTATAGGGCTACAGAAGGGTCAGATTTTCCCGCTGGACTTCATCAGGTGAAGGAGCAGGAGAAAGATACCAGACTGCCTAAGGTGTGCATACTGATTTACTTACTATTCAGAGAAACTCAATTTCTTTATACTAGTGTCAGGGCTAGTTACATTATTTACAATACCCAGTGCAAATTGAAAATATGGAATGGACCTGAAGTTCATTCAAAAATATAAAAATTTCTTCCAGGGTCTTTTTCTGGACCTTTCGTGGTGTTTTTTTTATTTGCTTTTCAACATTGTACTCCTTCAGGCATGGGACACTCGCAAGGGTCCCTTGCAGGAGACCCTTGCAGGCTCCCCTGCCCTGCCCTTCAAATCTGCATGTATGCATGACCCACCAGCTGGCAGATTCCCCTTCCCACCAGCCAGGGTGGGGAATAGAAGCCAGGAATTTCCATGGGTCTGCCTGCCCCAACCCATGGAGAATAGACCATACTTGTGATTATGACTTCTGCTCTGGGGCACGCACCGGGGTCAGAGGTGGGCAAGAGGCTCACCTGCTGAACAACATGGCCATCCCAAGCCAGGGAAGGCTGTTGTCATGCCCCAGCCTCACATGACTAGTTTTGACTGTATACCATGTCCAGGCCCTGTTAGGGGTGCAGAGTGGCATTGGTTACTGTATGGCATGGGAAGGGCATATCAAATGAGACCCAAAAGGCCAGGTTACAATGATGTAGGCAGTGGAAAACCCATCTCAAGGGAGGCGGGAGGGTAGTGAGGCTGCCAGAAAAGGGATGATGCTGTTGAGCTAAGTCTCCAAGCTCCCACAGCATGCTCTATTGCCCCATTGGAATTCACTTTTAAAACACACATTCAAAGATAATTTCTTAAGAAACTTAAGATGACAGCTGTAGAACACTGAGCCCCAAGCTTGCGACCCTTCTGGGTGTGGGGACCTATGTGACTGCTCTGGTTGTACGAGGCCTACCTGGCCAGTGTGCTGCTGAAGCAAAATATGAGAGAAAACAGATATTGCATTTGCTGAGAGTGGGGTTTATTCCCAGAAGGCAATGGCCTTCGTTATAGTGCTAAGCAAAGGGGTGGGGTGGAGTGAGACAGAGCTAATCACCTATTCTGATCTCAAACGTACAGACTTAAGGTAGAAGTGCTTTTTACTCAGGGGCTTTACAGGGAAGGTGGTGGGCCGATGCAGGTCCCAGATGACTGCTGATTTGGTGACTGCTCTGTAAACCACAGGTCTTTATATCAGTTGGGTTTGGCCTTAACATACATCCAAAATGAAAGGGAACACATCTGAGTCCATGTCATGTAAAGATTGAGAATGGCTTTTCAGATCAGGCACAACCAAGTCCTAACTCTATTTTTGTGACTGACCATGGGCAAATTGTTGCATCCCTCTGAATTTTAGTTCTTATTTGCAAAATGAGAAAAATGTGTACCTTGCACAGTTCTTGTAAAAGTTAGATGAACTAAAATCTATGAAAATATGCCTTAAAACTTTAAGAAGCTAATGTTCAGTTGCTAGTAGTTAGTTTCCTTCCTGCATGCATATTTTTTCTGCCTTCTTTCTTAGGACATATCTCAGCCCTAGAATGCAATTTGGATATTTAAGAAATCACTGTCAAGAAAATTTAGACAACTAAGAGATCAAAGCATGTAGCTTCTAAGTTAGAAAGACTCAAACAAAAACAACAACTTATAGCAACATATCTTGTTGAATCAATAATGTGTCAACAGTACCCTCTACATGAGAAAGCCATAGCACACAAGGACTGTTGCTTTGAACAAAGGACAACTCCATACATGCATTCTCTAAACTCGAAAATTCATTCTTCAGTACAAGCAAAGCAAATGTATACAGAGAAACGTTGTTTGCTCAGAGGCAGAAGTTCTGCAGGAGCTAACTTAGCTGGTTTCTTTAGATTTGGGTGATCATCAAAAATCTGGGGTAATGGAAAAGTGCTAGAAATGAGGTATCTATTTGGAGAGTTGCTACTTTCTTGCCTTTGACTTTGATTTTGACTTTGAGCAAGTTATGTCACACATCTGAACCTTAATGATTCATCTAAAAATAAGTACTAAGTAGGGCTGAGCATGGACCAAGGCAGCAATGTAGTATGTAAGTATAATAAAATCATACCTTTTGTTTTTAGAGCAGAGGTAGCTCCCAGGAAACTGCTACGTGCAGGAGTGGGGATAAATTTGATGATTTAAGACCTAGTGTGGAAAAATAACTGTGTCATTTCAATGAATACTCTCTACTTTTCACTGGGTTCTGGGCATCCAAGTTACTTTTTCAGGGAAAAATACATATACAAACAAAATAAAACAGATTCCTTCCAAGTTTCAAAATATCCCCCTTAAGCTTTGTGAGAGGAGGATGGGTTTTGATTTCTAAAAACTTTCTGAACTCAGTTTTCGTGTTCTGATTAATTCTGATGATGTGATTATTCATTTATTGTAGGCTCAAGGAGAATTTCTATATTTTGACTTCCGATATTTGTTGATGGATTACACAATTTGTCTTTAAGTATAACACAAATATACAGATTGTGAAACCAATATATCTTTAAACCTACAAGCAAAACTCTATGTGGACCATATATTTTTATAATCTTATCCAATTTGCATTATTCTGATGTGTGGCCCCTCCATCAGTGTAAGTAATTAAGTTAACTAATTTCTGTTTAATTCAGACTAAAATGCAGAAACTGTACTAGTTTGTGTTTTTCTGTTCGAGGTCCACTATTTGATATCAGAAAGTCTGATTTGACAAATATATTTTTCAGATAAGCAGTTATAATTTTCTAGAGGAATTAATTTTTAAGGTACTTTTAAGAAGAAAATGTCATTCAGAACTGAAATGCATAATTAATATTATTTTTATACCAAATATGGACATTAGCTGCCAATTGATCTTTAATCTCCCTACAACATGGTAAATGTGTGCACATGGCTAATTGAAAAAACATACAATGTTGTAAAAAGGCATCTGAGTGCCTTGAAAACAGTGTAAGAGGGAACACTAGACTAATCATTTTGGCATGAACACAGTGTTGAGTCATATAGGTGACTAGAAAAATAATGAGACAGAATGATTTAATGAAGATAATATATCACATAGGACATGCTATTGAAATAGGGCAAGAGAGTGCTATTTATTTGACTTTTAAACACATTGAAATTCATTATATTGGATTTAGATCAAGGACCAGGAAATGGAATTGCAGGTTCCTAAAGATGCCAAGCGAGGCGATGGCAGGGTACGGCAACGTGCAGTTATTTCCTTGATGGATGGATGTTTACATTTCCTACTTGGGCACAGCTTTTCCTTCTGATTGCTGAACCAAATACATGAAGATATGTTACTCAGAAAACATCTGCTGCAGGCCGGTACCTTGTACATTTCAGACCCAGAAGTGAACATTGTTTAACAAATGTATTTTCAGGTAATGAAGTAAGTCATAACAACAGACAGAATGGCAGCTTAGTGAAAATTTTCTTTTACTGAAATTTTACGTATATTATATTCTTGACATTATAAGCAAACAAATAAGGAAATAAATATCACAATTCAAAAATGGAAAATTGATTTGTACTTTTAAATTAAAATAATATTTTTCTAAATGAAAGAGAACACTTATACAACCATATTACTGTCATAGTAATGACATATTTCCCCATCTGTTTTTGAATCCCAACTTCTGCAAATTTTTCAATGAGTGCACCAAAATTAATTTTCTTGAATATTCATGAGCAATAGCCAATATCACTACATCTGTCAACTGTCGATTTGCCTCTGTGTGTAGACAATCAGAAAATGCTTTTTATTAATTTTATTTTTGAAAAGTTGTTTTTACATTGTGTATACGTATTCAGAGAGAGGGTAGGAGGGAGGGAGAGGCAGGAATTCACAACAAATAACATTTTAAAATAAATTCTGGAATTATCAATGCTGTCTGTATGTTTCTTCATAATAGATTACAGAAGCTTTTAAATATCTCTACAACTGAAATAATTTAAACAGAAATAAAAACTTCAAGTGATCACATAGAACTAAAACTCAAGTAATTTCTATGCCGTTATAATAATGCCTTTATAATCATTGTTTATTTTGAACCAACTGTTTAATGTAGAAATATACTAGTAATGATCTTGAATCTTTTTCTCTTTCTTTTTTCTCCAATTAGTAGTATATCCAGAATAATAATGAACATACCCACCTGGCAGAAATTCTGTGAAGATAGAATGAGAGATGAGATGCAAAGTTTCTTTCAGAAAATGAATATGCCAGCACATTTTGGTATATTATGATTGCTTTTAAAGATGTTTCATAATAACTTTTGAAGAGAAAAACAAATTGAATCCTTGGCTATTATGGGTAATATTAAAACAAACACAAATGCTACATTCCTGAGCTGATATATATTTTTTTCTGTTTTGGCTGATTACATGGGAAATGTAACTTAAAGAAAATTTGTATGGTGCTAAAAGAAATGCACTTACTGTTGACTAAAATATAGACAAGTACAGGATAATAAAAGGTAATAATGATAAAAAAAGGTCACTCACATTACTCCTCCTCCTTCCTTTCCCAGAGAACACTGTTGTTAAAATTTGATGGAGAAAAAGTTTCCTGAGAGATATTAAACACAAAGATCCAAACAAAGCACAGACATATGGTAATTCTTTTCTTAGAAAGGAGTGTACCTTGATTGTTCATATTCCCATCTGAAGTCCAGAGTACCATGTTGATTTTGCAGGATATGAGAAATGCCAGTGCAATGAAGTGAAATTTGCTCACCAAACGATAAGGATGAGGAAATAAAGCCTTTTGTATTCTCTGCAAATTGTGCTCAAATATCTTGCCATGAGAAACTATAGGAAGTACCTCTGCTGGAAGACAGTAGTGTTCAGAGGAAAGGGCAGCAAAAGAAAATTTCAGGTCATTAGTGTGCTTTCTGTGACATTAGCGATGACATTGGAGAACACTGAAGTTAAGGAAACTTAATTCGGCCAAACATATCTTCTCAATATATGCATGAGAAAACTAAGACTCAGAGAAGACTGAGGGCTTCTCTAAACTCTACGAAGTAAGAATGCAGAAGCTAAAAAACTAAGTGCCTGCTTTTCCTAGTTCTTTTTGTTAAAAGAGCTGGAAGTAAAAGCAGCTAGAAGAAAGTTGGACAGACGCCATGGTCTGCAGAGTGTGGGGTCCAAAAATGAACTGAGCTGCTCTCTGTATGTGCTGTAGTTTTACCTGGGCAAGAGAACAAGTAGGACACGTTAAGAATAAACATAATGTGAACAGTGACCTTATCTACAGGAACTCTAAGTAAACTTATAGAATTTTTGGTAAAGCTAGGATACTTATTAAAGTTATTATAAAACCTTAGTAGATAGTCACAATTTTTACATGGTGATGTCCAAATAAAAAGCTTTTTCCCTCCGTATCCTAGAATATTTGGGGAGTGTTTCCCATTTCTTATTTAAAATAGTATAACTTAACTCCTAGGTCCAGTAAAAAAGGATGCTGATAATGTATCTTCCCACAAACTGTAGAAAGTCTTCATAATTATCGATGGCTTAATATTCAACACTAAATGTAGATATTCAATAGCTCTTTTTATATGAAGTTTCCCTGTATGGAAAACTATTGAAAAATGCTGAAATGCTAAAATGTACAAATATGTAAATATGTATAAATATGTGTATGTATGTATGTATATATATATATATATATATATATATATATATATATATATATATATATATTTATATTTAGGAGTAACTGGGAGACAAAAAAATCACAGAAGAAAAATTTTCTTTTTGAATTAAGGTATTGTAAATATTTATAGACTTTAAACCTTATAGATACATTTATGGCAGTACTTTTAGTTTTAAATGTTCTTTAATTAATTTATTTTTAATTGACATGCATTGATTGTACATATTTATGGGATATGGAGTTATATTTCAATACACGTATACAGTGTGTGACGATCAAATCAGGTTAATTAGTGTATTCATCATTGCAAAAATTTAACATTTCTTTGTGATAGCAGCATTTGAATATCTCTCTTCCAGTAATGTGAGAACAATACAATAAGTTATTGTTAATTATAGTAGATGCCTAGCACTACTATACTCAACTAGAACTTATTTTTTCTATCTAGCTGTAGTTTTGTGTCTATTAACACATTTCTACCTGTTCTCCTCCCCACTTCCCAGCCCGTAATAGCAGTTCTACTCTCTACTTCTATAAGCTCATTTTTTTTTTTTTAGCTCCTATACTGAGTGAGAGCATGTAGTATTTATCTTTCTGTGCCTGACTTATTTAAGTTAACATAATGCTTTCCAGGCTTATCCTTGTTGTCACAAATTACAGAATTTCATTCTTTTTATGACTGAGTAGTGTGTATATATAGAAAAATTGATTGCAGTACTTTTATTTTAAAATATTTGTATCACGTTTTTTTTAAAAAAGAATGTGTGATAGATCTATCTGTAGTTGTTTGAGGAACCTCCATACCATTTTCCATAAAGGCTGCACCATTTTGCAGTCCCACCAACAGTGTAGGAGGGTTCCTTTTCCTGCACATCCTTGCCAGCATTTATCATTCTCAGTCTTTTGGATATTAGCCATCCTAACTGGAGTGAGATGGTGTCTACACAATGGAATACTACTGTGCTATTAAAAAAAAAATGAAATACTACTGTTCACAACAACATGGATGGACTTAGAGAGAATTATATTAAGTGAAATAAGCCAGGCACAAAAAGAGAAATATCACATGTTCTCATTTATTTGTGGGAGCTAATAAAAATGAATAAGTAAATAAATAAACTAATGGGGGGGGGAAGAAGACACAACAATCACAGCAATTCCTTGATTTTGTTAAGACGTGAACAGATATGGTATTGATGGGGGAGGAAGGGAAGAGAAGAGGGAATCGATAAAGGGACACAAAAATCAACTATATTATATAGTGATAAAATAAGAAAAGGGAAAATCAAGAAATTAATAAAAAGGTAATCTACAGGTGCTATGTACGAAATTTTTAAATACAGTAAGTCCTTCTAAATAGGACCTGTCTTTCTTAAAGGGATCAGAAATAAATAGGCAAATAAGAGTAAATAAATAAAAATTGTGGTTTAGAAACATGAATAGGTATAGTTAAAAATCTCAAAACAAAACTAATATCCTAAGAACCTAAGAGACCAAGAGATAACCACAGAACTAGAAAAATTATACCTTAAGCCTTGAGCCTTGACTATATTGAATACACATATGCATACATAATATCAAATGTGAGGATTAAGAGATGATATGATCATTGTGTATCTTTACAGACTATTCTAATAGAAGCCTTATATTGCAGTTTCAGTTTCACAACCAACTCACAAATGTAACTTTTTACTACTTGAGATTGATTAAATCAATTTGAGTTTTAATTCCACCATAACAAAGACCTCCTATTCCTTTTAAAGTTGACTATAAATATGCTGATCTTCATGATTAATTTAAAGGTACATTCAGTAATACTAATGATTCTACTTGTTGAATTCAGCCACAAAGATTTCCACTAAAACCAAAGCATGTCCGGTAAAATAGTCCTATATGTGTTCAGTGCTATTGGTTTTACAAGACATTCAATGGTTAAAACTACAAAATTAGATATTTAACCTACTCATTACAGACCTCTAAACATTGATTTTTAAGATGAAATTTCAAAATGTCAAGTAAGTTTTGAGCAAAAGGTCTGATTAAACTTTTAGCAATCAATATAATTTGTAACAAAATTTTGTTTGTAATCCCATATACCCTGCGTACATTTCATGACCTTATGGTAGCTTTAAGTATCTCTTCCCTTCTCCACTTATAGTTCAAATATCATATTATTAAGCTTTTCTGCTAAAAGTCATTATTTTCTAAATATTAATATCATTCCAGAGGTATTATTACTTTTGAAATTTCAATCTCTTTCAGGATTTTTTCTTCTTACCAATAGATTCTTAGTTAAGAATAGATATTAATATTGACCAGAAAAGTGCTTTATTGAACCTGGTGGTGATTGACATATCAATCTAATGTATTACATAATAAGCAATGATCCGTTGATGGTCCATATAAGCAAGAGCAAGGAGATACCAAAAACACATTTTCTATCATCAAGGAGGTTGCAATACATTTGAGGAGGCAGAGCAGACATAAAGGAAAGATAAAGTAATGTTTCAAGAGTAAAATATCAGTAATATCTAAAATAAAATGTTACTGAAGAAAGAACTTTTTAAGCTAGCCGTAGTAACGCCATTTTGCAAGGCACAAAACATTACCCTGGTTAAAAGTCCCTAGCATAGGAAAAGTACAGCCTGAGGTTGAGACCAGATAACGAACAGGATATCTGTGGTTATGCACCTGGGCCCCGGCCCGAGGCAAAGGGCGGATAGTTCCCAGAAATAGACAAGTCAGTTAAAGTTTCAAGAGTGCCCCTCAGCTGTTTCAAGGACTCCCAACAGTTTCCAGGGTGCCCCTCAGCTGTTTCAAGGACTCCCAACAGTTTCCAGGGTGCCCCTCAGCTGTTTCAAGGACTCCCACCAGTTTCCAGGGTGCCCCTCAGCTGTTTCAAGGACTCCCACTTGACCGAAGTTCACCCCTGGCTTGATTTAAACTAACCAATTAAACTTGCTTCTCGCTTCTGTACCCGCGCTTATTTGAACTGACCAATTAAACTCGCTTCTCGCTTCTGTACCCGCGCTTTTTGCTATAAAAAGGACCCAGGAGCTTCACTCGGCGCGCCAGTCTTCCAAAAGACTGTGTCGCCCGGGTACCCGTGTGTTCAAATAAACCTCTTGCTGTTTGCATCCGTCTTCGTGGTCTCGCTGTTCCTTGGGAGGGTCTCCCTGAACTGACTGACTACCCACTTTGGGAGTCTTTCATTTGGGGGCTCGTCCGGGATCGGAGACCCCCACCCAGGGACCACCGACCCACCAACGGGAGGTAAGCTGGCCAGCAGTCGTTCTGTGTCTCGTTTCTGTGTCTCGTTTCTGTGTCTCGTTTCTGTGTCTAATCCTGTGACTCTGACTGTCTTTCTGAGTGCGCGCATTTTGGTTTCAGTTTGTTCCGGGTTAGTCGCTCTGGGAGCGAAGTGCGGGTAGCGAACAGACGTGTTCGGGGGCTCGCCACCCGGCAATCCTGGGAGACGTCCCAGGATCAGGGGAGGACCAGGGACGCCTGGTGGACCCCTTGGCAGAGGATTATTGTGTTTTGGTCTCACCGCGTCTCGGGAGGCGCGCTCTGCCATCGGACTCTTTCTTCTATTTCTACGGCACTCGGTCTCGTCGCCGTTTCTGGTTTCTTTTTGTCTTAGTTGTGATAGGTCTTTGCGTCGTCGTTCCCCTATTGGAAATTTTCGAGATGGGGCAAGGTGCCCTTACGCCTCTCTCCCTTACTCTAAATCATTGGAAAGATGTCAAAACCAGGGCTCACAATCTGTCCATGGAGATCAAAAAAGGAAAATGGCAGACTTTCTGTTCGTCTGAGTGGCCCACATTCGGCGTAGGTTGGCCGCCAGAGGGAACCTTTGACCTTTCTGTCATTTTTGCAGTTAAAAAGATTGTTTTCCAGGAGATCGGAGGACACCCGGACCAGGTTGCATATGTCGTGGTATGGCAAGACCTCGCCCAGAATCCCCCTCCCTGGGTGCCACCCTCCAGCAAAGTCGCTGTTGTTTCGGGATCAGAAAATACTCAAAGGCCACCTACAAGGAAGCCTTCCGCCCCTCCCCAACCCCCCGTCCTCCCGACACCAGATGACCTATTTTCTCTCTCTGAACCCCCACCTTACCCGGCGGCTCCGCTGCCCCCTCTGGCCCCTCAGGGAAACAGATCGGCACCAGGCCGAGCGCCCGGTGATCCTAGCCCTGAGGGACCGGCTGCGGGGACTAGGAGCCGCCAACCTCGCAGTCCGAGAGACGGCTCCGGTCCTGACTCCACCGTAGCTTTGCCCCTCCGAGCCATAGGGCCCCCAGCTGAGCCAAATGGCTTGGTCCCTTTGCAGTATTGGCCTTTTTCCTCAGCAGATCTTTACAATTGGAAGTCTAACCATCCTTCTTTTTCTGAAAAACCAGCAGGTCTCACGGGACTTCTTGAGTCCCTTATGTTCTCTCACCAGCCCACTTGGGACGATTGCCAACAGCTACTCCAGATCCTCTTCACCACTGAAGAGCGAGAAAGGATTCTTCTGGAGGCCCGCAAGAACGTTCTCGGGGATAACGGGGCCCCTACACAACTCGAGAACCTCATTAATGAGGCTTTCCCCCTCAATCGACCTCAATGGGATTACAACACGGCCGAAGGTAGGGAGCGTCTTCTGGTCTACCGCCGGACTCTAGTGGCAGGTCTCAAAGGGGCAGCCCGGCGCCCCACCAATTTGGCCAAGGTAAGAGAGGTCTTGCAGGGACCGGCAGAACCCCCTTCGGTTTTCTTAGAACGCCTAATGGAGGCCTATAGAAGGTACACTCCGTTTGAACCCTCTTCTGAGGGGCAGCAGGCTGCGGTCACAATGGCCTTCATCGGCCAGTCAGCCCCAGACATTAAAAAAAGGTTACAAAGACTAGAGGGGCTCCAAGACCTTTCCTTACAAGACTTAGTAAAGGAGGCAGAAAAGGTGTACCACAAGAGAGAAACAGAAGAAGAAAGACAGGAAAGAGAAAAAAAAGAGACAGAAGAGAGAGAGAGGCGGCGTGATAAACGCCAAGAAAAAAATTTAACTAGGATTTTGGCCGCAGTGGTAGGTGAAAGAGGGTCTAGAGATAGGCAGACAGGGAACCTGAGCAACCGGGCAAAGAAAACACCTAGGGATGGAAGACCCCCTCTAGACAAAGACCAATGCGCGTACTGTAAAGAGAAGGGTCACTGGGCAAGAGAATGTCCCCGGAAAAAGAACATCAGAGAAGCCAAGGTTCTATCCCTAGATGACTAGGGGAGTCGGGGTTCGGACCCCCTCCCCGAACCTAGGGTAACATTGACAGTGGAGGGGACCCCCATCGAGTTTCTGGTCGATACCGGGGCTGAACATTCGGTGCTGACCCAACCCATGGGGAAGGTAGGGTCCAGGCGGACAGTCGTAGTAGGAGCGACCGGCAGCAAAGTCTACCCCTGGACCACTCAGAGACTTTTAAGGGTCGGACATAGGCAAGTGACCCATTCCTTTTTGGTCATACCTGAGTGCCCTGCTCCTCTGTTGGGCCGGGACATCCTGACCAAACTAAAGGCTCAAATCCAGTTTTCCACAGAGGGCCCACAAGTAACATGGGGAGATCACTCTACCATGTGCCTGGTCCTAAACCTAGAAGAAGAATACCGGCTGTATGAAAAGCCGGCCTCTCCCTCCATCGACCCATCCTGGCTCCAACTTTTTCCCACCGTATGGGCAGAAAAGACAGGTATGGGACTGGCCAATAACGTCCCACCAGTAGTAGTAGAGCTGAAATCAGGTGCCTCACCGGTGGCCGTCCGACAGTATCCAATGACTAAAGAAGCCCGGGAAGGCATCAGACCCCACATCCAAAGGTTCTTAGACCTAGGGGTCTTAGTGCCCTGCCAATCGCCCTGGAACACCCCTCTGCTACCAGTAAAAAAGCCAGGGACCAATGACTATCGGCCAGTCCAAGACTTGAGAGAAATTAACAAAAGGGTGCAAGACATTCATCCCACGGTCCCAAATCCATACAGCCTCCTGAGTTCCCTTCCGCCTAGTCACACTTGGTACTCAGTCCTGGATCTCAAGGATGCCTTTTTTTGCCTCAGACTACACCCCAACAGCCAGCCACTGTTCGCGTTCGAGTGGAGAGACCCAGAAAAAGGTAACACAGGTCAGCTGACCTGGACACGGCTGCCACAGGGGTTCAAAAATTCTCCCACTCTCTTCGACGAGGCCCTCCACCGAGATTTAGCTCCTTTTAGGGCTCTCAACCCCCAGGTCATATTACTCCAATATGTGGACGACCTCCTAGTGGCAGCTCCCACATATGAAGGCTGCAAAAGAGGGACACAAAAGCTCTTGCAGGAACTGAGTAAGTTGGGGTACCGGGTATCAGCTAAAAAGGCCCAGTTATGCCAGAAAGAGGTCACCTATTTGGGGTACCTGCTCAAAGGGGGAAAAAGATGGCTGACCCCGGCCCGGAAAGCTACAGTTATGAAGATCCCTACTCCCACAACCCCCAGGCAGGTCCGCGAATTTCTGGGTACTGCCGGATTCTGCAGGCTCTGGATTCCTGGGTTTGCTTCCCTGGCTGCACCCTTGTACCCCCTGACAAGGGAAAACATTCCTTTTACCTGGACCGAGGAGCATCAAAAGGCTTTTGACCACATAAAAAAAGCCTTGCTGTCTGCCCCCGCCTTGGCTCTCCCAGACCTCACCAAATCATTTACTCTGTACGTAGATGAAAGAGCCGGTGTAGCCCGAGGAGTGCTTACTCAGACCCTAGGACCATGGCGACGGCCAGTAGCTTATCTATCAAAAAAACTGGATCCAGTGGCCAGTGGGTGGCCAACCTGCCTAAAAGCGGTTGCTGCAGTGGCACTCCTCCTCAAAGACGCTGATAAGTTAACCTTGGGGCAAAATGTGACTGTGATTGCTTCCCACAGCCTCGAAAGTATCGTGCGGCAGCCCCCCAATCGGTGGATGACCAATGCCAGAATGACTCATTACCAGAGTTTGCTGCTAAACGAAAGAATATCTTTCGCGCCCCCTGCTGTCCTGAACCCAGCTACCCTACTACCAGTCGAGTCAGAATCCACCCCAGTACACCAATGCTCAGAAATCCTTGCTGAAGAAGCTGGGACTCGACGGGACCTGAAGGACCAGCCATTGCCCGGAGTGCCTGCCTGGTATACAGACGGTAGCAGCTTCATTGCGGAAGGTAAGAAGAAAGCAGGGGCCGCCATCGTAGATGGCAAACGGACGGTATGGGCAAGCAGCCTGCCAGAAGGGACATCAGCCCAGAAGGCCGAGCTAATAGCCTTGACGCAGGCATTACGCCTAGCCGAAGGAAAAAACATCAACATCTACACGGACAGCAGGTATGCTTTTGCCACTGCTCACATTCATGGGGCAATATATAAACAGAGGGGACTGCTCACTTCTGCTGGAAAAGACATTAAAAATAAACAAGAAATTCTGGCTCTGCTAGAGGCCATTTACCTCCCTAAGCAGGTCGCCATTATCCACTGCCCAGGCCACCAGAGAGGAAATAACCCTGTGGCGGCCGGGAACCGGAGGGCCGACGAGGCTGCAAAACAAGCCGCCCTGTCGGTCAAGGTGCTAACAAAAACTACAAAGCTTCAAGAGCCAATCGAGCCTGCTCAAGCTAGGACCAAGCCAAGAGAGCTCACTCCTGACCAGGGAAAAGAATTCATTCAGCGGTTACATCAGCTAACACACTTAGGACCAGAAAAGCTCCTTCAACTGGCAAGCCGCACCAGCCTCTCCATCCCGAACCTCCGGTCCACTGTTCAAGAAGTCGCCAATCGGTGTCCAGCTTGCGCCATGACTAATGCGGCTACCACCTACCGAGAGACCGGAAAAAGACAACGGGGAGATCGACCCGGCGTATACTGGGAAGTAGACTTTACAGAGGTAAAGCCTGGCCGGTATAGAAACAAGTATCTGCTAGTATTTGTAGATACTTTCTCTGGATGGGTAGAAGCTTTTCCTACCAAAACGGAAACGGCCCTGACTGTATGTAAAAAGATACTAGAAGAAATCCTGCCCCGTTTCGGGATCCCTAAGGTGATCGGGTCAGATAATGGCCCAGCCTTTGTTGCTCAGGTAAGCCAGGGACTAGCCACACAACTGGGGATAAATTGGAAATTACATTGTGCGTATAGGCCCCAGAGCTCAGGTCAAGTAGAGAGAATGAATAGAACCATCAAAGAGACCTTAACTAAATTGGCCTTAGAGACCGGTGGAAAAGACTGGGTGGCCCTCCTTCCCTTAGCGCTGTTCAGAGCCAGGAATACCCCTGGCCAGTTCGGTCTAACTCCCTATGAAATCCTCTACGGGGGACCCCCCCCCATACTTGAGTTGGGAGAAACACTGGGTCCCGATGATAATTTTCTCCCTGTCTTATTTACCCACTTAAAGGCTCTAGAAGTTGTGAAGACCCAGATTTGGGACCAGATCAAAGAGACATATCAGCCCGGTACCATAGCTGTCCCCCACCCGTTCCAGGTCGGAGACCGAGTGCTGGTCAGACGCCATCGACCCAGCAACCTTGAGCCTCGGTGGAAAGGCCCGTATCTGGTATTGCTGACCACCCCGACCGCAGTAAAAGTTGATGGCATCGCTGCCTGGGTCCATGCTTCCCATCTCAAGCCTGCACCACCCCCGGCACCAAACGAGACCTGGGAGCTGGAAAGGACTGATCATCCTCTTAAGCTGCGTATTCGGCGGCGGAAAAATGAGTCCACCGGGTAAGAACCCCCACCGGCCTGTGATCCTCACCTGGAAGGTACTGTCCCAAACTGGAGAAGTTGTCTGGACCAAACAGGCTACCCAGCCGCCTTGGACTTGGTGGCCCGATCTTAAACCTGATGTATGTGCCCTGGCGGCGGGTATTGAGACCTGGGATATCCCGGGATACATAGCATCGGGCTAGGCCCAGATCAGACCCCCTGATTCAGACTACACAAAAGCTTATAATCAGATCACCTGGGGGGTCCCAGGGTGCAGCTATCCCCGAGCTAGAAACAGGCTTGCCGCTTCCCCCTTCTACGTGTGCCCCCGGGATGGCCGGACCCTTTCAGAAGCTAGAAGGTGCGGAGGGCTGGAATCCCTATATTGCAAAGAATGGGGTTGTGAAACCACGGGGACAGTCTACTGGGGACCTAGTTCCTCATGGGACCTCATAACTGTAGAACGTAACGATAGCAGTAAAAACTGTGACAACACCGGCTGGTGTAACCCCCTTAAAATAAAATTCACAGAGAAAGGAAAAAATTCCAGAGATTGGGCACAAGGAAGAACCTGGGGACTAAGGTTCTATTTGACGGGAAACGATCCAGGTGTACTGTTCACCATTCGCCTAGATATCACCAATATGCCAACTGTGGCAGTGGGCCCCGACCCCGTCCTTGCAGAACAGGGACCTCCTAGCAACAAGCTGTTCCCAATGACTAGCAGGCAACCCCCCGCGGCACAAAGGAGCACTGCTACACAGAGCCTCCTATCACCAGGCACTCTACCCCCCACCACGGGTGACAGGCTCTTTGGTCTTGTACAGGGGGCCTTCCTAGCTCTAAATGCCACCAACCCGAACGCCACAGAGCATTGCTGGCTCTGTCTGGCCATAAGCCCCCCCTACTATGAAGGAATAGCCTTTTTGGGAGAGGCCAATTATACCAGCGCCGAGAGTTGCCGTTGGGGGACCCAGGGAAAGCTTACTCTCACAGAGGTCACAGGACAAGGGTTATGTATAGGAACAATACCTTCTACCCATCAACATCTTTGCAACCAGACCCTATCCATCAATTCCTCCGGGGACCATCAGTACCTTCTCCCCTCCAACCATAGCTGGTGGGCTTGCAGCACCGGTCTCACCCCTTGCGTTTCCCTCTCAGTTTTTAATCAGTCTAAGGATTTCTGTGTCCAGGTTCAGCTGATTCCTCGCATCTATTACCATCCTGAAGAAACTTTGTTGCAGGCCTATGACAACCCTCATCCCAGGTTTAAGAGAGAACCTCTCACACTTACCCTAGCTGTCCTACTGGGAATTGTGGCAGGTATAGGTACCGGCTCGGCTGCTCTGATTAAAGGACCTATAGACCTCCAGCGGGGCCTAACCGAGCTCCAGACTGCCATGGACACTGACCTCCGGGCCCTCCAGGATTCAGTCAGCAAGTTAGAGGACTCATTGACTTCTCTATCTGAGGTAGTACTCCAAAATAGGCGAGGCCTTGACTTACTGTTTTTAAGAGAGGGAGGCCTCTGCGCGGCCCTCAGAGAGGAGTGCTGTTTTTATGTAGACCATTCAGGTGTGATACGAGACACCATGGCCAAACTCAAACAAAGACTAGATAAAAGACAGTTAGAGCGCCAAAAAGATCAAAACTGGTTTGAAGGTTGGTTCAATAGCTCCCCTTGGTTCACTACCCTACTATCAACCATCGCCGGGCCCCTAGTACTCCTTCTTCTGTTGCTCATTCTGGGGCCCTGTGTCATCAACAGGTTAGTCCAATTCATCAATGATAAGATGAGTACAATTAAGGTCCTGGTTCTTAGACAAAAATATCAGACTATAGATAATGAAAATAACTTTTAACTCCGCTCTAAGATTAGAGCTATCCACAAAAGAAATGGGGGAATGAAGAAAGAACTTTTTAAGCTAGCCGTAGTAACGCCATTTTGCAAGGCACAAAACATTACCCTGGTTAAAAGTCCCTAGCATAGGAAAAGTACAGCCTGAGGTTGAGACCAGATAACGAACAGGATATCTGTGGTTATGCACCTGGGCCCCGGCCCGAGGCAAAGGGCGGATAGTTCCCAGAAATAGACAAGTCAGTTAAAGTTTCAAGAGTGCCCCTCAGCTGTTTCAAGGACTCCCAACAGTTTCCAGGGTGCCCCTCAGCTGTTTCAAGGACTCCCAACAGTTTCCAGGGTGCCCCTCAGCTGTTTCAAGGACTCCCACCAGTTTCCAGGGTGCCCCTCAGCTGTTTCAAGGACTCCCACTTGACCGAAGTTCACCCCTGGCTTGATTTAAACTAACCAATTAAACTTGCTTCTCGCTTCTGTACCCGCGCTTATTTGAACTGACCAATTAAACTCGCTTCTCGCTTCTGTACCCGCGCTTTTTGCTATAAAAAGGACCCAGGAGCTTCACTCGGCGCGCCAGTCTTCCAAAAGACTGTGTCGCCCGGGTACCCGTGTGTTCAAATAAACCTCTTGCTGTTTGCATCCGTCTTCGTGGTCTCGCTGTTCCTTGGGAGGGTCTCCCTGAACTGACTGACTACCCACTTTGGGAGTCTTTCATTACCACTCCATTTAGTTAACATAAGCAATTTGTTGGGCTAAGATGAAAGAAATGCAAAAATGAATCTGTCAAAGTCTGTGTTACAAAAAAAAAAAATCTTTCAATCTAACATAGTGATTTCAGCTCCTAGAGAGACATACTGTTCCCTCTGGAATCCAACCAAAGAAGAAATATTTTTACTGACTACTCTTTCTGAAAGGAACATTCAGTTTATTCATTCCCTGTATCAATTTGCTTCTCTCTTTTCTTTCCATTCTCAGAGCTCCAATAAGAAATGTGGATATCTTAATTTTTAAAAAAATTTGAATATTGAACTTACAGTCATCTCTATATTTTTATAGGTTTTCTGGTCATGTCTCAGTATCAATAAAAGTAATCAACCACTCTTGAAGCACAACCTTCATCCAAACACACCAGTCTTCTGTCTGACATAGTTAGCAGATGATGGGCTGATTTCAGTACATGCTTCTCACAGGATTTTGTTATTTCTGACTTATTCTTCATTACTGATCAGCTCTGCCATGACATAGTCCTCATCTATTGGTCTTTTTCAGTATCTGGAAGAATGTGAAAAAGGGAGGGTAGTCTGGGGTTAAGAGTACTATTATAGTTCATCTCTGTTTCTTAGCATAGTTCCTTAACCTTTCAAATACCTTTCAAATGCTGTAATCAGATTTCACTCCCTCTTAACACTGTTACACGGAGGATCAAGTTTCCAACACATGAACTTTAGGGGGACACATTCAACCCAAAGCACGTCTTAACTTCTTCTAAGAATGGAACCAAAGCTGTTCTTTCCACATTTGGCCTTGGTTTTCTGTTGCTGACCCTAAATGAGCAACTGCTTCTGCTTTTCCTCATGAAACACTGGTATTGGTCCCCACACTCAGTTTATTTAATCCCAGTTTCATGTACACAGTTATGTAAGGAATCCCATCCCCTGCTGGTGAGATAATACTGAGGGTAGCTACTCACTTTCCCCTAATTTGTTCCATTTTTTCCCTACCTTCGATACCCCCAGCAATTGTGACAGGGGTTTTGTTTTATCAACAAAATGTTTCCTCTGACATATATGCAGGAATGTGAACTTTTTTTTCAATGTATATTTCTAAGCTTTAAACTTTCACTTCTTATATCCTAGGCACTTAATGTCTCATTATTTGTCACCAATTTTATTAACTAAGAAAAGATCTGTCAATATTTACTTTACAGAGAATAATCTTCTATGTTCTTCAAATTATCTCCCTGTTATTGAGGTCAAACAGTTGGAGCCCTCAGGAAGTATATATCTCTGAAGCCAAAATAATAAATAAAAATTAATAAAGTAGTTATTCTGTCACCATCTTACCTGTCATCCTTTAATCTACTCAAAAACAATAATCATTTCTTATTTGTATTTCCATCTCTAAGAAAGTGCATCCTACATTTGTGGAAGCTCAATAATTATTAGTATGATCTCAATACTTATTTGCAGAACTAAACCAGGACACTTTCTATTTATTCCATTGTAAGGCAGGTGTTATTGTCATGAATTACACAGATGTGAAAACCTTGGGTCTTAAAAGTTCCAAGATTCACTGATAACATGCAGCTGAAACTTATGTATTTTTATCAACTCTGAAAAATATATTATTGCATAAAAATTTATCAAGTTCCCCTTAAAACTTTGTACCATTAACAATTAAAGTGATGTTTGTTGAAAATGTACTAAGGACAAGAAATTTGCTAAGCTCTTTTTGTACATATGTCTTTATTTGCAAATCTATACCTACTTTATAGATGGCAAAAGTGAACAAAGAAGTTAGATATTTTTTCTCAAAATTAATAAGACTATTCACTAAAAGTTGAAAGAAAATATGTTTTGAAAGTCATTTCCTAATATTATTTTACTTATTTTCTCTAAAAGAATTAATTCTGCCTTAGACTTAGGTTTAAATTAGAGTACTATTAATTTACACTAGACTAATATTTTCCTATGGAATTAAGAACAATCATGAGCTTGCTCCATAAATGAGCAAGAATTAAGTAAATAATGTTTATGTAAAGATTCTGCCAGCCTAGAATAAAATTAACTGCAAAATGTATTTTCTTCCAGAAAAACAAATGCATAACATAATAGAAAACTATAGTGGATTTTTGTAACTGTGTTGTAGTTTTTGTTGTGTGTGTATTTATCCACCATCCCTTTCTCTTTTTTCTAGTAATACTGCTCCTCTAGCTTTGCCTGAAGGAGCTTGTGGGTGGGACACTTGGATCAGACTGGCTAATTAGAGCTTCATCTCTCTAGTCAGTGATTACTGTAGTCATAACATGAAATTTAGGCTGGACCAGTCAGGTCTCCTCCCTATTAGCCTGCCCACATTCTCTCTGGAAATGTAAAGTGGAATGTTATTTGTAGAATCAGTCTGATACTAACAATCTTAAGGAGCCATAGAAGGAGCCTGTTTGAAAAGGCCAAGCAGAAGCACACAGAGCTGGGAGAGGGAGAAACAGAGAATTCTGTGGTGTCATTTGAACCCCTGGATCCATCTATGCCTAAAGCCAGGTCTACTTTTTGGACTTTCTAGTTATATGGGTCACAAATTTGCCTTTATCATGAGAGAGTGTGACTTTATGTCCTTTTAAAGTGAAGGAATTCTGTCTAACATTAGTTTGGTTGAGCAATCATCATATTCCAGCCTGTGGTACAAGCTTTATGCATATTAGCACAAACCCACCACAGTTTAGATCATATTATTATCACGAATTTATAAATGAGAAAATTTAGGTGAAATAAGCAAAATAATTTTCCCAAGTTCAGACCATTTGGTCCTTGGGAGCCAGTATTTTGAAACCTTTGGATCTAATTCAGAGTCTGCTTTCCTAACCATCTTGTCAGCAATGCAAACTGACTTACAGTCACTAACTTCCATGAATCAGCCAAGTCTCAACTACCTTTTAGCATCTTGGGCAATTCAGGGAGGGATGCTCTGATCCCTTGAAGATCAGCAGAGACTATCTTTAAAGATTCTTCATGAGTCAATTATTTTTGCCTAAAGTTGACTAATGTGCTAATATATAATATGCATTGATGATTTACAATCATAAGATTGTCTGATTGCATAGTTTAGTATTAGTGAATAATAGTAATTACAATAGCAATGATACTTTACTGAGATGGTGTTAATAAATAATAGGAAAAAAACTCTTGTTGGAGTTTGTGACACTAGATTTACAACAGATACATCCCTAAATACTTGTGTAGTTTTTCGAAATTATTTGAACTCTTTAAGACTACTTAATTTTCCCCCAATCATGTATGACTTTTTAAGTTAAAAACAAGATAAACATGGGGCATGGTGTAGATTCTAAACAAACATTACTTTCGATCCCCTGAGATCTCTATTCCCTTTATAAAGATGATTTCATTTCATTAACTATTTTATACATTTTTTGACAATTAAATATTTTCTTGATAATTGCTCATCCTATATTCATGAGGCAAGAAAAAATAAACACAATGGAAAGCTAAAACTAAGTAAACAACTAAGAAGTCCATGACTTAAACTCAATAGTATTGGTATGCGTTTGTATATTACTGACATACCCTTTGTAAGTTCATATCTGCCTCTCTCTAAACAGTTATTATCTCAGAGAAACAATTTAATAAGCTGTTTCCAATCTGAAAAAAATAGAATGAAACCTCCAGCGCTATTTCTAAAAATCTCTAAAGGTCAGTACAATAGCAAACACAGAACACCTAGATATCATGCACAAAATTGCCCTTTAGAAACAAAGACTATAGCCAATTAAATTACTGCTGGATGCCAACTAAACTTGCATATGGTGACATCAATTAGACTTTGGAGAAACTCTGAAAGAAGTACTACCATTTTCTCCTGAGTTGATTCCAATGACAGAATATATAAAGGCATATTTTAGGACATCAGTTTGTCTTTAATTGATTTGATATTTCTCAAGTCTAGAATATTTGATTTACTTATCCTGTGAATTTTAGTGCAAAGGCTTTAGTCTTTGTTTTCCAATTATGTTCCTTTGCTAGATGTTGCTTTATTAAGGTTGTATGAGAAGACTCATACATTTTTCTTCCTTCTATTCTCTAAATATTATGCCAAAAGTGGTAACATAGGCAATGAAAAATTATTTGATGTCTCTCCAAGTGACACATCAAACTATATTGATTGAAGCAATTTATTATTATAAGATAAAATCTAAGCTTACCTCAGTGGGAAGAGAACAGTGCCAATCAAGTTTTTACCAGCTCATGTTGTGATATGTGCTAAATAGGCAAATTTTGAAATAGGTATGTGTGTAGTGAATTCATATAATTTTATGGTTGCCTTGGCATCCATTTTGAATACAAGTTTAACTCTCTCGTACCAGAAGCAGGGTGTAGTCACCTTTGAGACAGTTTCCCTTCTAGATCACATCCAAGTGGGCCAAGCCAGCAGCCAGAGATAATAACTTAGAGGCATCGCTCCTGTACAGCAGAGAGGGCTCCCAGTTTTCCCACTTCTTTCTTTAAAGGGACCATTTAGACATTTGACCTGAAACTTAAAGTGACCCACACCCTATCGTCTTATATATCCTGCTAGTTGCTATGCTCTCTCTCTGCCCCTCACCTGACTCTTCATTCCTGCCTCGAGGGACCCAGGACAGAGGACTGCCCTCATTACACCCTCCCTGCTTAGGATCTGTAAGTAAAAATCTTTGAACTTGACTTGTTTCCTGTGTGGTGGTGCACTGAATTTCATTTGCTCCCTCCATCTAAAGAACTAGACGTTGCCGCAGGGCTTTCCTGGTAACAGGGAGTGAGGGGTACAATATCAGGCTTCTAGCACCAAAGCAATGGTCAGGCAGGCATAAACTGGATGTGGGTCAGACAAGAGCCACAAAGGCCTCTTCTGGTATAAACAAGTTTCCCTTGTGAGTGGCCTCCTGGTAATGGGTCCAACAACCAGGCATTAGGCTGTTTGCCAGGTAGAAGAACTATCCGGTGAAAGGCATACTGTAAACATTCACGTCCAACTCCTCTTCATTTCCCATCCGGGCAGGGTTGCTAGCCATTCTGGTACTGGAACCCCAATTTAGCCAGTGGCTCCCAACAAACAAACAAAACATTGTACCTAACTCAATAGGAACTCAAAAGTGTTCTAATAAATATTTGAGAATAAATAAACATTTGTTACATTAAATTAACCAACGTATTTCTTAACCAGTTTACTTGCCCCATAAAGAATTTTCTGAAACCCTTAGGTTTCTTATGAAACCCTCATTGTCTGACTATTTAAAGAAAATGCCATCATGGATTTTGAGAACATTTTGCAAATAATCTTAGGGGAGATGGAGATTCTCTATGGGTCCGTATAAACACATTTTTATTTTAAAAAAAAAGACTTAATAAAAGGTTTAAAGAACTCATACAAAGTCGATAAAATCCTCATAACAATGTGTGCTGTTGAATGAATTAAATGTTGGCTATAGATAATTTCTAGTCTCTAAATCTATGGTGTCAGAGAAACAGGATAAGTGCTTTCACAAAATCTGTAAAACGTTGACTCATTAACTGGACTGCTAGGAAATTGAACAATACAACAAAATAAATCTTATTCCTTCTTTTGTTTATTCTCCCTAAAATGTCTGCTTTTTCTTTCCTTGACTCTGTAAAATAGTGTAAATATAGTCTAGCAGACATTTATGTCCAATTCTTTCATTACTCAAATCAGGTACTACCATAGGGTTACTGTTTATAATATGTCGCACTTTGTGGTTCTGTAGTGAAAAAGAGGCAAAAAGAAAAGGAAAAAACTCTACAATTGAATGATATTGTTTGACTTTTTCAGTAAATATTTTATATCTATTTCTTAGACATTTACTAATTAAAAATGAGAACACTTTTAGGCACCAGTAAAGGTTTTGGGCAGAAACAGCATGGAACCCAATGGGAAGAACACACAAGGACAGCTCTTCATGGAAACATTCATTTAAGCCAGTTAAAATGAAACAATTTTAATTGCTTTATAGTTAGAGTTGGTATGATTATAAATTCTATACATAAAATAGTGATTATAGGCTTAAACACCACTCAAGTTTATTTTTTATTAACACTGGGAAGGGAACTAACAATACTTGAATACCTCTTAAACCAGGTATTGAAAAAAAGGTTCATAAAATTTACCTTAATCTTCACAAAACATCAGGTGGTAATATTATCCCAGATGAAGAAACTGAAGCTCAGAGAAGATGATTAATGTGACAAAACTAGAAAGGAGCAAAGCCAGAATTAGAACTCACGTGCACCATACCATATAGCCCATATTACTAATCACAGTAGTTTGTCAGAGCATGGCACTTCAAACACTTCTAAAATGTTTTGCTAAATCCCATAAGTCATGCATTGCTGTGTGTCACCAGTACCTTTTAAAAAATCAGATAAGAAATCCCAGGAGATTTTGACCTTCATCATATTGTTACATGTTCATTGTTCACGTGACTGAGAAAGAAAGGGGTACTGCAGAAGGTGGAGCAATTCCTGAGAGGTTAGGACCCACAACAGAGAGAGGGTTGAAAATGGGGATTGTGGGTGTCAGGCATTGAAAATGACTCACATCACAACCTAGATTTGCACAGTTTTGACCTCATTTTCCTATCCTAGACTGAAATGCTTCACTTTTTTTTTTCCTTAATTTTTTTAACTTCAATTCTTTACATAAGTGGAGATGATTTTATTGTCTGGTCACATTATTTTCCCCTGCATTTAATTTTGGAGCTATCACAGAAGAAATCAAATATGTCCTACAACCTATTCTGATAAAATGTGTTTTCATGGTCCCCACTGTCCAAAGGCCTACAGAGAACAAAACTCCCTTCCTGAGACACCTACAATTTGAACACATTAAGTTCTTAAACATGCAGTGAGCTGCATTCTCTTTTACAGACATAAAGTGGCATTTCCAATGGCTTTTTATGGAATAATTAAAGCCATTTTTATCTCTGGGCCCTCCCTGGGGCTTTTTTTATCTCCTGTTTTTTTTGGTGTTTTTGTCTCTTGGGCCTTTGCTTTCTTTCTTTCACCAGGCGAATCTGGTCCTTTTTTTTTTTTCTTGTAGGATAATGATTTTCTTCTTGGACTATCTGTTCTTGCTGCTTGCAGTGCAGGCGATTTTCAGAGCCCACTCTGGTTGATGAATGTTTGCCTGCCTGCTCTTCCCTTTCATCTCTTTTTAATGCTATCGGTTCTCACTGGAGGGCTAGAACACTGTCCAGTGTACATTCCCTGGTGCTGTCAAGCATCAACAAAATTCTGACTTATCCAAATTCTTATCTGACTGTATTCTTCAGGACACTCATACTGAACTTCCACGTTTGTCATTTCACCTTGCTTGCTTTCACTAGACCCTGGTTTTGTATGTACGCATGTAGCATGCTCACTTTATATGAAGTAGAGTAGGACACAGACTGAGATTTAAGATGAGACACCACATCATATTTCCTAGGCTTGAATCAGAACTCTAGTATGTGTGAACTATGTGAATTTGGGGATGTTGTTTAAACTCCTTGAGCTGCTGTTTCTCACATCTCTACATCCTGCATGTAGTAGTTTTTAATATATACTTCTTAATGTGCTGAAAGTCTGAAGGAAGAAGTGTTCCCACTATGTTTAAAAATGCATTTCCAGTTATATTTCAGATAATTACAACATTTTATTTCAATATTTTTTATTAACTGTCTTCTCAAACTGAGCATACTATGATATATGATGAATAAAAGAGGAAAACTGTCAGGTCCGCCGCTGGCCGACCCGAACAGCCCTAGCCTTGTTCCTTTCGGTGGGCGAGTGAATGGCCCAGATTACTCTTTCCCTCCAGTCCCCTTTGGAAGGAGATGGGGGAAGAGAGCCAGTGAAGAGAGGTGAGCACAGCCCCAGGCCCCAACCAGCCCAGTTTAAAGGACACTCAGACGCTGCGGGGGTTCTGTCAAGCAGTTCCGTTTATTATCACACAAGCACTTGCTTTTATAGGCAGATGGGGAGGGGAGGTTTTAACATAATCCTATCAGCTTAAAGGTCAAGAACATGCATCCTGTCTCAATGCCTAGCTATTGCAATCACGCAGTGTTCACGAGCGCCGTGGCCAATAAGGGCTAAGGCAAGGTTTCTGCAGACACTCCCACCCTACTTCCTCCTGGCGCAGTCTAGGCTGCCACGTTAATCCACTTGTAATGTCACTTAAGGAGGCGTTAGTTTTTAAGGCCCGACAGAAAACAACAGGTAAGTTTATTTTATTTTAGCATGGCCTCTAAATGCCCTCAGAAATGTGGGTATGTGCCTTTCTTTATATTTATCTCCTAAGATGTCTTACCTTATTCTTTACATTCTGAAATTTTAAATTATTTGTTTCTCGTTCCTTGTACACATAATGTGCTTTATGTCCATGCTGTCTTCTTTTCCATTAATGCTCATTTTGTGGAAGTCACCATGTGTATCAATCATAGGATACTTAGAGAAAGAGGCTATATTTTTTCCTTTTTGGACTTCAGTGCCCAGCCCAAGCTGTGGTACAGCAGGCACCCAATGATGACCATTCTACCACATGTTTTAGTCATTTATTCCCCTATGCCTATTTTACCACTGTAATGTGTCATATGTATGCCACATGTTCTTCCTGTATATTCTCCTTTAACATTTACACCAGCCATACCATGGATGGCAGTATTTTGCCCATTTTCCAGATGAGATGGTAAGCTCAGGGAGGTATTGTTTGCCCAAATTAACATAGATAGTTAAAAACAGAGCTAGAAAATAGGCTCACTGACCCATTTACTTTTATATCAAATTAGATAGAGATGACGTTTTAATATCATTCACTTTGCCTTGCATATCCAACTGCTGATATTTATTGATGTGTGATTATGTAGTATGTGTACATGTATGTGTCATGTTTGTGATACACACAACATAAGGGCAAATATGAAGATATGACCAACACCACCATAGTGGATCTATGCAATTGTCAGTTTCTTATATCTCACAGTTTTTCAAAAACCATATCTGAGAAATCCGAATATTGCATACCTTTCATTCCATGGAAAAAACTCTATGCTCCAAAATACTACTGTATCAATTCCAGTTCTCATAATGTTAGTATATAAAGGCAGAGTCCTTGTAGTCTAGAGATTCTGCTGAAGGGAAAGATTCAGCTTTGTCACTTTCATTCTAAAAGTTACTAAGGAAGCTCAGGATTTACAAGCAAAAAATAAAAATAATACATGAGCGACTATACTAACTTCTTAAAAGTTACAGAAAAACCGAAAGTCTTTTAAATCTGGGACTGCCTTTCAACTGGCCAACATGGGTAAGTTGGCTAATTTATGAAGATTCAACCATTAAAAAAACAAACAAACAAACAAAAAGGTCTTATCTATCATGGGAGAGAGGGAGAGATTGGGCTTGTTACTGGGAATTTGGGCAGCACGGCTTGAATGGAGAAGTTGAAGTGACAATAACAATATTATAATAATGCTTTTAGTTTTTGTACATTATTTATATGACACTCTATAAAGGTGAGGCCAGGTTGTAGTAAAAAGTAACAGTTTTAGGAAGTGAGTAGAACTAGGTTTTAAGTCTGGCAGTTTCACTTAAATACGTGACTTTGGTCAACTTTAATCATAAATTAAATAATTTAATCTTATCTCAGTTTACTCACCTATAATACTAGATTAAAAATACATACCATATAGAGTTATGTGACAGACACAATACTTATGGATAGCTAAGGTATAAGTAGTAAAGGTGCTCAATAAATATTTAAAACTGAATTTATTATTTTTAGTAATATTATAGTCTGGTTAAGAAGGAGTTTTGTATTTATGTGAAAGAATTAATTCTACTACCTGAATGGAAGGATTCTTTTAGTGTATGACAACAATTTGTGTATATGTTCCATACTCTTATGTGGGAATTGTTATTTATAAAGGCGTACTCCCTTAATTTGAAATTTTTATGAACACTGATATTCAAAAATTTTACTTATATGATTTTGCTAAATATGTTTTCTGGTTTTTATTCATCTCATATGAAGAACCTATTTTTAACAACAATATCACAAATGCATTAATTTCCTTGCAAATAAAACTCACTAGAGATGACATCAGATCAGTCTTTTCCTAACCAAAACTGTGCAAACATATTAAAAATTCTTTTGTCTATCTATTATTGTTAAACTCATAAAGAAGAAAAAGAGAAGATAATAAAATTCACTTTACAGGTTTAAGGTGATTAAAAAATAAAGGTTAAAAAGATTGTGCATCAAGAAAGGTGACCTTAGAAGGTACCTTAAGAAATACTTGAAATGAGTGACTTATTCTAAATCACTGAATACCTATTATCATTTATATCAAAACTCTCAGAAAGTGTACCTAAGGTCTGTTTTTGAGAATATAAATAAAATTGGATTTTCTTTAGAAAAATTAACTTACAATTGTCTGGCCAAGTTTGTTTTGACAGACTTAAGACTTAAGTGTCTTATTTTCTTTCTGCTACAGTATATAGAATCTTGGCTTAATTCTTTATTTTTTATGAGAATGGATGCTGACATTTATGAAAATAACAAAATCCAATTTGATTCAGCAATCTCTTATTAAAATAGGCTTCCAAGGTGCCAAATATATAATAAAAATAAATGAGTGAAGAACTACTGCCTTATTTTCTAATAAGTATTATTGACAGTGGGGGTGGTTGCCAGCAGTAATCAAATAGATTGGTGGTGGTGGTGCCAGTGTCAGTGTGGTCTTAAGACCAAAGCAAGAGCTCAAGGTATTAAGACCTTATTTTTAACTGATCTTCATCAGTCACCTTGACCAATTTGCCTAAATTTCTTTACATCATTTCCCTTGCCAACTGGACTTAATGGCGATTTATACTAATTAACAATGCTAACTGATTGCAGTCTAAGAATTCAGTGTACATATGTCAATTTAGGAATCTCAAACAAAGCTATTTCAAAGAATATACATTACAGAAAATATATTTTCAACTGAATGATATTTGCATGCCCGTAATGTGTCAGGGATTGGGTTAAACACAAAGAATGAAAACAAGAGTAAAACACCAATAATGCCCTTGAAAAAACCCTGACCTAATTGCAGCAAATATGCTTAATTCAAGTCCTTTGTTAAATGCAAATTTTCAATTTTATAAACAGGGCCACCATTTACATTTATACTCATATTGCTTAATACAAATGTTTTTAAAGTGATTAATGTTGTAAGCCATAGTAAATCAACCTAAAGGAAACAAGTTTTTAAGGTATTTGTAAGAACCCAGTTATAAACAAACAAAAAACTAAATCCATAGATCATATTACACAGACATAATTATTCAGAATCACAGTTTGTAAATGACTTTGTGTTAAAAAAGTTCAATACACTCCTTTTACAGAAACTAATCCCTGAAGAGGTTAGATGACGTCTGCAAGGCCTCGCGATATGTTAGTGGTAAAGCAGGAACTAGAACCCAGCCAGGCCTCGTACCTTCCAGTTCAGTGATCACGTTGTTTATCCTATATAATTAAAATATAACTGAAAAATTTTAACCCTTAAAGTACTCTGGAAAAATGTAATTAAACCAGACATACTTTGAGATGAACCAGAAGAAAGAAATTTAAAATACTTATAATTCAGACTACCAATAGATCATTTTAGGTTCCCTATATTTTTGTACCAGTTAGTTGTTGTTTTATTGTCTATTTTCCTTCACATTTGCTTCTGATGACCTGTTTCCAAATGATTGATCCCTAATGCAATCAGGAGAAAGTCTAATTTTCATAACTGGGAAAGATAAGGCCTATGCTTATCTGTCTTGCCTTGTATCTTGTTACTGTCACCTTCAAACTATTCACACCAAACCCCAGGGACTAATTGTAACTTGTCAGGATATACTGTCTTCAGACCCTTACTCAGACTGTTCATTGGCTTATAATGTCCTCTATGTCCTTTTGCCTGGGTAGTTCTTCAAAGGCGAGCTCAGACACTGATTCCCCTAGAAAAGCCATTCCTGGATACCTCTGTCCCAGTAAACAACTTTCTTATCTATGTGCTCCCATACTACCCTGTATATCTCTCTCACTGCATGTTCTATATAACAGCAAAGTTCCTTGTTTATTATCTCTCTTACCTCCTAGAGGGTACATTTTTGTGCCCTGTTATATCTTTAGCAATTGATTCAGCACATAGTAGGAACAAAAAAAGTAATATTTTATTTATATTATATGAAAGATTAAGATGTCAACATTGCATTTGAAAAGAATACTATATTTTGGGCAGCTATTCTCTTTTTTGTGTCATCTGTATGAAACATGAGTCAATGCTAATACATCATTGAAACATATTTTCAATATAAAATCAAGAAAAACATTTGAAAACATCAGGAGGAATGTAGAAAACATGAGAGTGATACAGATATATACCATCCATTTGAGGAGAGATAACGGGTATTGTTTCATGAGAGGATTTTGGGGAAATCCCTGGATGATCTGAAAAATTGCATTTATATTCATGATTAGAATGTACATTTTTATTCTGGATTCATCATTTTTCTGACAGTACCTATAAGGAAAAAGAGTGAGAAGGAAGAACAACTCTCACAGTAATTGTTTCTGCTTCTTCTATCATAAGGTTGTTCATTCTGTGAATTCACTAAGACATATAGGAGTTGAAGGGCATCTTAAGACCACTGTCCTCAATAAGTTAGTGAAAGAGGAGACTAAGATAAATTTGTCTCACAAGATCAGACAGCTGGTTTGAGGAACAGCAAGAACTAGAATCTGAATCTCTTATCTCTACATTTAGGGCACTGTGTACTATATCACATATAATAATATCAGTAATAAAAATGTTTTTAGTATCTTAGATCTTGCAAATCTGTTTACATGCATTATTCATAATAGTGGAAGGATCTTAATTTTTGTGGTTAATATATAAACTAAAGTAACTTTAGATTTTTGTGTTACAGATTGGAAAAAATCTTTGGCAAATTAATATATTTCTTGTTCAGGGTTCAAGGATAAGAAAAACAGTGTTAAGAAAGCTAGGCTTTCTGATTTTTACGTAATATTAGGGTTATTATAAGCAATCTTGATATTTATTTATTCGTTCACTTTTTTTACTGAGAAACTACTGCATACAGATCTTATTGTAGGTGCTATAGAGAAACTACTGATGGGGAGAAGACCTTTATTGTCATTAAAGCTTCTTCAGACTAGTATAGAGTTAATGAACATTTTTTGCACTTGTTAATCTAGAGTACATGTTACTCCTCACCTATAATTTTGATGTCTCATTTTGAATATGAATTAATTTCTATAAACATGGTATACATTTATCTATTAAAATAGTAGTCACAAATGCTACTGGCATGTAGTTGTATATATGCAAATTCCTTGAGTAAATTTTTAGATTTCTGGCAGTTCACATATTCATTACAGCACTATTTGCATAATTTTGCATTTATTTATTTATATATTAAACACACATGCAAGACTTATTAAAAGCCAGACTCAATTCTAAAAGATTTATACTTTCTTACAGATTTAACTATTAAGTGAATGTAAATGCATAGTTGTGAGGTAAAATGTAAACATAGAGAATAAATATTTGGGGAGTTAAGGATAATAGATTTCTATCAGGGAAGATCAGGAATGCTTTTTTTAGAGAAAGTGGGTTTCATCTGGGGCTTGAAATATGATGACAATATGTGTATTAAATCAATAAATATTTACTAAGCAGTGCCACGCAGCACAGTGACTCACATTGTAACACCAAATTCTGTGTTCTTAGAAAAGTTGGTATGTCTTTGCCTCTGTTGCTCCAAGTGTCAAATAGGGATGACAGTCATAGCTCAAGTTTGTCATGAAATTTAAAACCATATGAGGTGTAAGGAGCTCAGCTCTGTGCCTGATGCATAGAACTAACTCAATGAACATCGTGTTTTCTTTTTTTATTCACTTTTGTGTCTATATGGACAAGAAAAAACAATCCAGTTGAGGGATTAAACAGTGTCCTAATATAACAAGAAGAAGGGCAGGAGAAAAATAAAAGTATAGGAAATAGATATAAAACAGGGAGAGTAAATATGGGTAAGAGAAGAAACAAAATTTTCTTAAGAATGTACTGAGTGAAGTTCACATAATAGCTTGTAGTAATTAATAAGAGTATGGGTGTCTATCAATCGTCTGCCCCTGCTTATGGCCCTTCTGTTTATTGTTAATTTATCTAAGTAAGGACAGTATGACTGAAGTATGAACTGACCAATGCCCTAGGTATAAAGTGGGCTTTTCCAAATGCTGCTTCTGATAAGAGCTAAGTAGTTGCAATGGGGAAAAAAATATATATTGCCTAAAGAATAAAGCTGAAATTTCTTAACCTAGCATTTAAGTTTCTCCGCAATCTATTTATTGTAATGTCTGATGTGACAATTCTGTTCTCTGTCTTTCCCTTCTCTATCCTTTTTTCCTTTCCATTCCATCACATCATTGAAAATCTCTATGTGTCAGGCACTAGCAAAATAAGGAAGAGACATATCCCTTATCTATTCAAAGTTTGTTACAACAGGCAAACATGCATTGAGCATTGTATACACCAGGAATTTTACCTACTTTATTGCATTTAAAGCTGAAGATAATCATTATTACCTTTATTCAATATGGATAAAAAAGCCATTGCAGGAAGATTTTGTATCTTGTTCAGAGAGCTAGCCAGCAGCAGATGCAGGATTAAAACCTAGTAATGACTTCAGAGACATTGCTCTTAAATATACCTTCTTAATTCATCTCCTTATCTAGTGGGGGATATAGTTATGTACATTGGTGAGCTTATGACTAAGCACTTTCATCATAATGAATAGTGTTCCTCAAGGTCTTACAGTATCCTGGATATTTCACCATCTGAATAAAGTAAGTTATTCTAAGCAGAGAGAAGGGAACTGCCTTCAGTTATTCACATTTTACAACAAGAAAGGGCAATTAGCTTGGATCCATCTACCTTAAAAGCCCTAATAGGAAATTATGGAGCAGGAATTAGTGCTCATACTGGAAGTGTACAATATCAGAGAAACTTGACAGCAAAGTTCCCTTCAGGTAAATTCAGGCCTCTTGTGAGCAGCAGAAGAAAAAACAAACAAACATACATACATATATGTGTTTATTTGAGTCTTTTCTGTATTGGCAAGACTATTGGAAAATGGATTTGGAGAGAAGGAAAGGTTAGGAAGGTATTGATGAGCAACTAAATGCAAGTCCTTTCTTAGGTACTTTCATATACACTATCTCATTTCAGTCCTTACAATAACATTTTAAGGGAGGCCTTTTTAGCAAATCCATTTTAGAGATTAAAAATGTGGGTTCAGAACAGCTACACAGGATAAAGCAGAAATTAGAGTTTAATTATTTTAGCCATCAGTGCAGTGCTCACACAAATTATTCCCACAGTACTTGTGATCCAGATAAGTTGGTAACTTCCCCATTATCTAATACTAATTTGAGTTCAAATGGAGCAATGTGTGGATAATGGGTATTGTCAGCAGAAAAGGCTCAAGTCTGCTGCCAAGAAAAGAGATAATCATTAAAATCAGCAAACAGAGCTAAATTCAGCTGGTTTAAAAATCTCCAAATCTGAGTGGTGGCTAATATCATGAAAAGTTTGCTTTTTAATATTGTTTTGTTAGAACATGTTCATATTGAGTCCTTCTTAAGTCCTGGGTCAGCAGCAGTAGATTAACATATGTGAACAATGATAGAGAACAAACCAATAAAGTTGGCTGATGAATAAATGGCAGATTCAGGAGGTGGCTGACGAAACAGTCGAGTTGGAGGAAAAAATAGAAATCAGAGAAAAGAGAAATCAAGTGATAGAATGCTCTTACAAGAAAGAAAAAGAAACATGAATTATATGTACACTCCAGGAACTAAAGAAACTTGTTCACCTGGAAGAGAAGGATATGGTCTTGCTCACACGAAACACTACTCTGATTAGCTTCTTCTACACAAAATGGCGTTCTGAGAATCCCAGAAATAATGGGGATCTAAGTGGGTATCTAATTCCCCCAAGGCTACAAAAGAGTTTGCATTGAGATAGTAAGTCTGTGAACAGGGTGGAGAAATAAAAGGAGATTTTCAAATGTATCCCTCAGAGTTTAAATTCAACCCATACTATAACGGTTGTGAAAGGAAAGAAAAAGGACTTGAGAGTTCCATGTTCAATACAGAAAAGTGCACAGAAAAATGGAGGGTGGGGGAGTGAAGTGGGCAGAGGTAAAGAGAAATGGAAAAGAAAATGGAAATCATAATACGAGTGGTGTATTAGCCCGTTTCTATTGCTTATAACACAATACCTGGAACTGGCTGATTTGTAAGAAAATGAAATTTATTGCTGACAGTTTCAGAGACTGGGAAGTCCAAAGTCCAGGGAACACATCTGGTGAGGGTCTTCTTTGGTGGTGGCTTTACAGCAATGCAGGGGTGTCACATGGCAGAAAATGGTGCAGCAAAGAGTCATAGAACTTCTCATGTGCTCTTCTTTGAAAGCCCTCAGAACCACAGCCATGACCACCATTAACCATCAATGTAATCACCTCTTCAAGGCTCCACCTTTCAATTATCATAATAGGATTTCCCACCCTTAACCATTACAGTGGGGACTGAGTTTCTACTATCTGGAACTTTGGGGGACACAATTTAAGCATCAATGAGCTTGGAGGGGACATCCAATTTACAGCAAATAGTAACAGTTTATTTCTAACAGTGCTTTAGGTTTTCGTAGTACTTCTTATATCCATTCCCTGGAAGTAAGACAGTGTAGTGTAGAGACTTGGGCGATGCAGATTCTGAGTTTGGATTTATTAATTTCTGGTTACAAAATACTGTCCAGATTATTTCACTTATTTTTATTTCAGTTTCCTTATCTGAAAATTACTGTAATTATTTTAAACCTTTGTATTATTTTTATTGTTAAGAATTAAATAAGTACAGGCATATAAAATGTACAGAATCCAAAAGGTACTTGTCTGTTATCTTTTTAAAAAATTCCTTTACATGGGCAGACAACTTTATTGAAAAATAAAAACCGAAACTTACATATGAAAATTACTGAAATGATATACAAAAGTAATCTAGTAAACTCAATGGAGGGAAAGTTTACTTTGTTTTTTGTTTGTTTGTTTTTGCAGTTGACTGCTACAGGTATTGAACCCTGGACCTTGGTGTTATCAGCACCACACTCTTACCAATACCAGCTGTGCTAATTGGCCAGTCCTTACTTTTGAACAAAGAAATCAGTCAGGGGTTTATGGAGAAAGCATCAGCTGAGTGGGTTCAAAGTCAAGGGAAATGGAATTACTTGTGTGAGCAGAGGTGAAGAGGGGAGAAAGTCAAGGAAAGTTAGAGAGAGCTAATGATTCTGTTTCTCGGGTCACAGAATAGTAAAAAGACACACAGGGAAATTAGCTTGAAAAGTCGAGTTACACAGATGGAACAGGGTGGGTAGCTTAGACTTGACTGTGTAGTCAGAGAGGAAACTGCACACTTCTGAACAGATGAATTCGTCACCTTAGCAGAACTGTGATTTAGAAAAATTATAAACAGTCATATACATGATGATTTGGAGATGGCAGTGGGGATGGGGAAATTTGAAGAACAGCTATCTATTCAATTAGAATAGAAACTTGAATCTAGGAGAAAATTACTGTGTGTATGTTTAATGCTTTAAGGTATTTTGCACAACAAGTTGATTAAGAGTCTAAAAGAATAAATAAAACCAACTAATCCCTAATCATTGCTTTCACCTACTTTTGCCACTCTGTTTTCTGCTTAAACTTTAATGCCAAAAGTAACAAAACTATACACAAAACCAAAATACTTCCACAATAAAGGTATTTCCAAAATATGACTGCTCAGTTCATATTAAGAAGATATTGAGTCAGATTAACTCACAAATGTGGAATCAGAAATAAGCCAACAATGAAATCCAACTCTATCTTTTATTTATATCTGATTGGAAATTATAGTTTTCTTACATTGGCAGCTTGTGTTACAAAGATTCTTAAAAACCTCTGGTTCTGTTTCTTCTTATTTCTTCCTAGGATATTGAGGCTACTGTAGCTGGCCTCTGCTTCAATGTCTACCTCTCTTTCAATCATTCCTCCACTCTCGACTAAAGGGACCATTTTCATGAGATGCAACTTCCCTATTTCCCCCATCCTCCTTTCTAAACAAAATAATACCTTCTATTATTTGTAAATTGAGTATAAGGAAGCTGATATTTATCAGGGGCTTATTATACAATTTAGAAATATGGTGCCAAAGAGCATTTATCTAGGAGGAGACCAATACAGAATTACAACACAGTCAGAGTCATTTGAGGTGTGATCATTACCCCGTGAACTGGTGTTACCTACAGCAAGATGATGCACGTTAAAATGAAAACTTGGGCTTTAATATGTCTCCCAATCTTTTGTTTTGTGTTATGCTAGTTGCATCATTTTAAAGTGTTCTGAGGACATTTATATGCTCTTTGTTTATCTGAAATTGTTTAAGAAAGTACAGTTAAATCTAGAGGGAAAAAACTGTGATTACAGGTAATTAGTGTGCAATGACATCATCTAAAGAGACTTGTGTTAATGTAAACCTCATGTAACAACTCTGCCATAATTGAGATTGAAGTGTTGATTATCAAAGAACTAAAACTACACTGTAGTTTTCTAAAAGAGACGATATTACATCATAACATAAGAAAATAATAAAATGATATATGTATTAGTTGGGGTTCTCCAGAGAGACAGAGTCAATAGGAGATGGATGATAGATAGATAGATAGATAGATAGATGGATGAGAGGGGATTTATTAGGGGAATTGGTTCAAATGATTATGGAGACTGAGAAATTCCGTGTTAGGCATTCTGCAAGCTGGAGACTCAGGGAAGTCAGTGACTTGGCTCAGTCAAAGTCTGGATGGTGTCAGAACCAGAGAAGCCAATAGTGTAACTCTCAGTCGATGGCTGAAGGCCTGAGAACCCAGAGGACCATTGGTGCAAGTCCAGGAGTCCAAAGCCTGGAGCATCTGGAGTTCTGATATTCAAGGGCAGGAGAAGACGTGTGTCTCAGCTGCAGAAGAGAGAAATTCGCCTTTTCTCTACTTTTTTGTTCTATTGACTCCAGGTGATTGAATGGTGTCTGCTCCCATTGTGAGCAGTTCCTCTCCACTCAGTTCACTGACTGACAGGCCAGTCTTTTCTGGAAATATCCTCACAGATAATAATGCTTTACTAGCTATCTAGGTATCCCTTAATTCAGTCAAGTTGACACCTAAAATTAACCATCGCAGTATCCATATTGGAAGAGGTAAAATTATCATTTTCAGAGAGTATTACGCTAAAAAAACCTGAGAGAAACAACTAAAGTTATTAGACTTTTAAATGGTTTTAGTAATACTAGAAATAATCAGTTAGAAAATACATTAGTGTAAAATCTTCATGCCACTCTCAATACATCAGAAAAATGTCTAGAAGCTAACTCACAGGAAATGTATAAACTCTAGGAAGAGGACAGATTGTAAGTCTTTTCTAAAATTCATTAAGAAAAGGAACCCATCTAAGTGGGTTCATCAACAGATGACTGGATAAAGAAAATGTGGTATATATACACAGTGGAATACTACTTAGCCATAAAAAAGAATGAAATTCTGCCATTTGCAGCAACGTGAATGAGTCTGGAGGAAAATTTTGTTAAGTAAAATAAGCCAGACAAACAAACAAAAACACCACATGTTCTCATTCATAATTGGCTGCTAGGAAGGAAGGAAGGAAGGGAAGGTGGGTGGGGGAAGGGAAGGAGGGAAGAAGGGAGAAATGAAGGAAAGAAAGAAAAGACCACAACAATATGCTGAATTTTCAGAAAGAGAGAACAAACCTAAGGATACTAGAGATGTGGGGGAAGGAAGGAAGGGGTTGGGGAAGTGACAGGTCGGGCAAAGGGCATAAAGAAATACCACGATTTGTAAGAATGAATATGCTAATAATAAATAAAAATTTTAAAAAAACCAGAAATGAACAGAAAGATTTTTGATCCTCAAGATTAATATGTCTTTCCAATTTGCTCAATGTGTGATTATTTATATTTATATTTATTTATATACATTAAAGATATGCAATAAGTATGAACTATCATAGCATATATTTAAAAAGTTACATTAAGTCACCAGAGCCTCCTGCAGAAAAATACACATAACTGTATAAATTGCAATTTAGTATATGATAAAAATAGCATTTTGAACCCATGGAAAAATAGTACCTATGCAACAATTGGTGGTGAGACAGGAAGGCTAAATTATACAAATTTATTTTTAGGAAATAATCATGGATTTGAGCAAAGATTTAAAAATACTAATGTTAGCACGTTGTAGCACTATTTGGAAAAATGAGAGCCAACTTAAATATTCAAAGACATAAAACTGTTTACATAAATATATGCCCATAGAATAAAATTATATATCATCAAAACAATGCAATAAAATATATAAACTATATAATAATATGTAAATATATTCATGATACACTTAGTTGAAAAATATAAAATTATATCTACCATATAATTCCACTTACAATTTATACTATTTCTAACAAATGACCAGCATGTTTAAAAACAGTATCTTAGCTGTTATTTCTATATAGTGGCATAATCTAGATAATGTTTAATTTTTATGGTTATTTTTGTAGTTGTATTTTCTAAATTATATTATCATGATGAATGGATATTACTTTGCAAATACAAAAACAAAAAGACAATGGAAGTTATACAATAAAAAGGATTTACTCACATCATATGCCTGCACAAATCGTCATCTTAAAGCAAAAGTTCTGTTTTTTGAGTTATCTTGGCTTTATTTTGGAGAAGGCTGTGAATCGTACATGAAGACCCTTCTCTCACACACCAGGTTGACAGCTGCTGCTTTGCCATATGCTTTACTCCTTACAGATTCTCACTATCTGATACAGTCAATTACACACTGTAGAACATCCACAGGGTTGAAGGGCACAATTCCTCCAGAAACCAGACTTTTTAAGAAAGGATTTTCAAGGGCTGTTCTTTGATCTGTTGGGTTTTTTTTTCCCCCTTGGTTCTTTCTTTTATATTCTCCCTTCCCTACAGATAGGTGTTTCTTTAGAGCTTTGAGAAAATTCCATTTTTCTTCCCCCTATGTGTGTGAGCCCCTATCTAGTGTCAGCCCCTAACTGCCTATAGCAGTAGTGACCTGCTACCAGAGTCTCCTTGCATTTCAGGCCCCAAATCAATAAAATCCAAGCATGGCTGTATTGGAAAAATTTCTCTTCTATTTGAGATTGGTATGGGGATGAGAAAATCTTTTGCTGCTCAGGATGATTTGTATGTTAGGTATTAAACAGGGGGCCTACATATGAGAATGTTTAATTATGGCTGCTGTACATGAGAATCCAGCCAGCCTGTCCAACCTTCTATGCAGTTTCTTTCAGTCCAGTATCTTGAGTAACTAGGGTTCAAGTCTTGAAGCCTTTGCAAGGATGGTCCTAAACTTTATTAGCTTTTTGTAATTTTGACCCTCCTAGCATGAACTATGGCTGTGGTTGTATCTATTTTTATAGAAATAGTCTATGTCATCAACTATTCAAATTCCCTTGACTGAAAAATAGTCCTTCTGTATTAATATCTAATGTACACCTTTCTTGCTAAACTATAGACCCTAAATGGCTACAAGATAGCACTTTGTGCAAAACTTCTATATCCTGCATCTGAAATGGGCAGTTTCCATTCCTAAAAAATTATATAATCCATGAATTTCACTGTCATCTAGTCAGTTATTTCAGCTGAACTACTGGAAATTAATCCTATAAAATCTCCTTGTTTTGACCCTTATCATTCAATCAGCTTTTGAATCTGGCCAATACTGTCTACTTAATATATTTCAAATGTATGCACCTTAGTCTAACTGTATTTCCATGTTGATAATGAATTAATTATTTCTATTTTTATTATTGCAGTGGTCTTATAACTAGCCTTGTCGAATCAACTATTTCTGATGCCAATGCATACTCATTACCCTCAACATAATAGTTTCATACTGCATTATATCTTAATTTAAATAAGGTGGGATTTAATCTTAGGTATAAGTGCATTTTTAAAAAATTATGTTAATGATAAATCTAATTCAATTTCCATTATAATTGTGGATTTAAACGAAAATAATTTTCAAAAGAGAGAATTCTTCAGTGATGATCATCTTCTACTAATTATCCAAAGGAATATCTTTGAAAATGTTTTGACAGTCATGCTTGCATTTCTTCTCAGAGGTCAGATTCACACTATACAAAGTTACAACCAACTTCTCTACACATACACTTTGTTCCTAAGACTTAGTTCTTTAGAGAAGAAAAAGAACTAAAACAATAGATCAACCCTTTATTTTATAAATAGATAGGTAAAAGCTTAAAAACTGAGTTCTTGTTTCTAGTCTGTCATTCCACAGCATTTACAAACTCCCTCAGGTGAAAAACTGCATTTTGTTAAACATCGCATTCTCACTACCTAGTCAAGGAAGCATTCACATCTGCTGAATGAATGAAGAAACTTGTTCATTGTTACAGAGAGGTGGAGACCTGGATGATACCAGAATCTCAGTCTCTGAGACACATGCAAACTCCACTAAGAATAGGAAACATTTATTAGAGGCTTATCATGAGTCAGAGAAAATTACAAGTAGTTTATATTTTGAAATTTTATTTAAAAATAATTGATTACTTTTTAAAATCCATTGATAGGTACTATTAAACTATCTCCCTTTTATAGACTGAAAAAATGAGACACAGAAAGATTAAGTGCCTTCTGTGCCACAAAGATCACACATTCAGAAAGTGGTGAGTTAGACTTGAACCCTAGTAATCAGAGACCAGAGATGATATTCTGAACCTCCACATATTGCACTGCGTTCAGAACTGTGTAGGAAAGCCTTCCTCCGTGGAAGATAAAAGCACCCACAAAGAAATAAACCCATTTGTTTTCATAATGTTCTTGACATAAATAGAAAACATTAGTCTTTTCTAAGTTCATTTTTTTTCTATTTTGTAATATAGGAGACAATATTAATTTCATAAAAATCTAAACGGTTCCAGAAATCATGCCTAAAATTCGAATGGTATTGATTTTTCAACCAAAAGATTGTAGAGTAAATCACTTTTCAACTGAAAATCTATCATTTCTAAGTGAAAAAGCCAAAGAGTGGTGATTTTCCAGCTGAATTAATTTTTATTTCACACTTCTCACTTTGTGCTGTAGAATAAACTAAGAATAAACATGAACTTTGCCTGGAACAATTTATAGTTGCTTTTACTTTTAAATGGAAGGCTATGTTGGAGGGATGAAGAAAAAGGCAATTTTTTCTAACTTTGATATGTTTCCCAGGTAAAGTGTTAAACAATATCAGTTCAGATTTCTTTGACTTTAAAATTGTTTTTAGCACAAATTTATTTACTAAGTGCACAGTATATTTTGCAAGAATAATTTAAATGATTGAATGCAGGATTTAGATCACCTCCGAATACAACATATATTTTCAGAAGGATATCTTCTGGAAATCTGATACAGATCCATTTCTTCAAAGTAAATATTGAGAGTGCCCAATCAAAGAAGCAGACTTAAAAATAAGCAGTGCAATGTTGGAGACATTCCAATAATTGCGTAGCAATTTAGAGTGACGTGTAGTAATTCAGAAGGGTAGAGTGATTGGTAGATGAAGGGAACTGACAGCAGGAAGAAATGGGTTTGAGCATGCACACTTTCACTTGTTAGCTGTGTGACTTTCTGAACTTCAATATTTTCATCAATATATAAGATTTTTTTGATACAAATTAGACATGCAGTGCTTTCTAAAAGGTTGATCAGGTCAAAACATGAATTAGAAAAACTCTGTGTCTAGAATTTTCCATATCTATGAAACTTCCCCTTTGTTATTACCACTTGGGAGCCTCTGCCACATAAAATTCATCTAGGAATCTTGACAGAGGTTAGAACAGGCAGATAATGTGCATAAAACTTTTTCTATCTAGTTTTCAAATAAAATACTTTAATTTTTTTTGCATTAACAGTGATTTATTGAAACTGAGTAAGTGTTTTTACCAAAATTTCTGAACTATGTAACACCGTCTTTTCAATTTGCACTTGATATTGAGTTAGTCACTAAGTGGCTTGAAGTTGTTTCTTATTAAGGCTGAGAAATGTAAAAAAAAAAAAAAAAAAAAAAAGATGTTAGAAGAAATTTCCTTTTCATCAGTTATGACCTTTTGTTGTCTGAGTAGTCTGAGAGCTTTCCAACTGGAGTGCCTCCTCAACCCTCAAGAAGCGTGTGCATCTATGTAAAGTCATTTGTTTCTGAATTGCTCTTGCCTCCTTTCATGTCTGGAAGGGACCATCTTTCCTCTGGCCACAGTGAGTGTGATTTAATTTATTTTGGACAGCTCTTTGTTTAAACCTTGGCGGAATACTATAAGAAGCAATATTGAAGCTCTAATTCAATAGTTTTTTTTTTTTTTTTCCCCATGGGCTTCTTCAAAACATTGCCCCTTGGTAGAATATCATTAGCCTTTTACTCCACAAGGTTCTTAGATATACATAACATGTTATCAATATCAGTGTTCAACAAATATATGTACTGCCTAACTGATACCTGTGTATTTTTCCATGTCTATTCTGTTCAATGTTGCAATGCCTCGATAATAATGTACACATAGTGTTTACTTACCCTCTGTTGAGCCCAATGGGACCACATATATACAGTGACCACATGTATAGTGTGAAAGCACTAATTTAATTGAAAATAGCTTTATTCCATATATTCTCCCATTTAACACCATCTATTGAGTCCCAGCTATAAGCCAAATATTCTCTTAATCATTCAAGAGAAAACTAGAAACAATGGAATAAAATAAAATAGTTTCTCACCATGAAATTGCCATAGTCTAGATGAAGGAAGAACTAAATAAATCTAAACAATGATCGTGTAATATGCACTATATCCTTACATTATTTAACCTCAAAACAAGGACTAAATATCTTTTTTTTGGTACGGTGAGGGAAAAAGGTTGAAAGAGAAGATGGTGTTAAGGGTGAGTCTGGAAGGCTATGTATGCTGGGCTGAGGTGGGACTTCATCATCTGTGTGAACAACATCAGGCACCAAGGCATACAGTTGTAAAGGAAGTTTACATATTGGGGATCTTTTTGATAAAATTTTATTGGGCTGAACGTAGGGTCAAAGTGGATAGGGGAGTAGACTTGGATGAAGAAGATTATGGTATGGCTATGAACAGCCTTTAATTATAAATAAGGTGTGTGTGTGTGTGTGTGTGTGTGTGTGTGTGTGTGTGTGTGTGTGTGTGTGTCTTTGGGGAGGGAGCTACCAACAGATAGTGACTTTATTATTTATATGGAGGATGGCCCTAAATAAGGAGAGAATGAGAATAAGGAGAGAATTTAGGAGGAAGTGATCATTTTCTAAGTGTGATATCTTAAAAGTTTAACTGAATTTTTAAAATTAGTTGCAGTGCAAATTGATATAAAAAACACGATGAAAAACCAAAACCAAAACAAAACAAACACTTTTTCTCAAGTGACCTAGAGTAGCTGCTTTGTAAATGTGGTTCGGAGGCCAGCAGGGTCAGCATCAGATGTATGTTACTGAATCTGAAACTCTGAGAGTGCTGGAGGGTGTAGAGCAGGAAGCCATTTGTGGTAGAACAAGCCTTCCAGATGATTCTGATGAACACCAAAATTTGAGAACTACTGAATGAAAATTTCATATATTAACATATTTCATTGATGTTAAGATGCTAGTAGTTTGAAGTTGCACTACCACTTTATGTATCATTTAAAAATGCTGCTAATTAAACCAATTCGTGCCATCAATTTTAGGATGCATACCAATTTCAGAAGTGTTAAAAATACAAATGCACATCTTAGAATTTTTTTTTTTTTTTTTTTTTGTCATTTTTGTGACAGGCCGCACCGCACTCAGCCAGTGAGCGCACCGGCCATCCCTATATAGGATCCGGACCTGCGGCGGGAGCACTGCTGTGCTCCCAGCGCTGCACTCTCCCGAGTACGCCATGGGGTCGGCCCCATATCTTAGAATTTATAAAATATTTTTTATTCACTGCCATAAATCATACTGAATAAAATTGGTGATGTTTCACAGATACATCAACATATTTCTTTGCTTATTCTCATCAAAATATGAGCCACTAGATAAAACCTGCATTTATTTCTTTTTGTTTAGTTTCACTTTTAACTCAGACTTCGTATTTCCACTCTTTGATTTCACTAGTAGATTATCTGAACCTCAATTGTTGGAATCTGTCTCTATTCTGCCCATACACGTTAACAAAGTAGAGATTTCTAGAGCTTTAATACTTAGGTCTTGGTAATAGTTAATTCCCTTGTTTGAAAATGAAAAAGGACTTTTTTGCAGGGGGGGAGGAGCATGGGTTTCTCTTTCAACAAATCTCCTTCTTATCTGAGCACCATTATGACTTGCCAGCTACTCTAGATACGGTTGAGAATCAGACATTGAACACCCATATTTCCTTAAAGTCCATTAGTGATTGTCAGAGTGTTCAAGTAGAGAGTGTCTGAGTCGCATGAGATTTTAAAAGCATATTTGCCTCCTGTAGATTCTGCTCATTTTTTTCCCTAGGGGAGAACACAGCCAAACTATACCCACATTTTTCTCATGGTTTCTCCCATTATCTTTTAAATTTTGCTCTTTTTCCATCTTTCACTTCTTCTGTCTCTTTTATATTCTGTCCAGGTCATTCTCCTAGACCAGAAGCAGTTCAGACTTCTGAACTTGCTGCGGTATATTTTCCTAGGACCTGAACTGACTGAGAATGGAGTGGGAAGTGTCCTCAGACTGTAGTGAATGAACATGTGAAGAATAATCTGAGACAGTAATTTGGGGAGAAATTAAAAGCAATCCATGAAATTAGTACAACTAGGTAATCAATTGTAAAAGATGGCTAGAACAGGAAAATTTAAATATGAGGCACAGGATGTAAAGAAAGAAAACCAGATTAGTGGGGAAGGAGCCCAAAGTATTTTCTGAGCTACAGGAGCATAACTGGTGGTAATGGGGCTAAATTTCCTCCACACTTGTAAAGTAAGTTTTATTCCTGTTTTTAGCTGAGAAGTTGACACTGAGCATACATATGTGATTTGCTAAATCCACAAGATTAATAAGCAGCTCAAATGAGCCTGTAGGCCAGAGATTAAGCCCAGGACCCAGTAGCATTTATTTGCATACACCTCTAGGGGACCAGATTATATAATGTCCTCCCAATAATTGCTAACTCATCATAGAAATCTGGAAGTTGAAAGATGTTAAATACATTCTTAGCATTTGTCAATTTAAAAAAAAAAATGAGACCAAAAAAGAAAAGGTTACTTAGCCAAAAGCAAAACCACTGTTTGAGTGTGTGTATATATAAAAATCAGGTAGAATTATTCATATTCTCTTACGGTCATTTTTATCCCCTGAAAAATGGGGAGCACTGATTTCTGCAGTCCTGCTTCATGATGTTGTTCTGTACAAAAACAAAACAAAAACAAAAAATAACCTTATAATATAAACATGCTATTGAAATATGAGATGTAATAAATTTCATCATCACCATTCAACAGGAACTGTACTAAATTTTTGCTTGAGTTGAGTTTTTTTCTAAGATCTTTTCCTTCTGCTATACAGACCACCTGGTGGTAATTTATAAGAGAACATTCTGTCTACACTGATTTTGGTGTAAGTCTCATGCCTGTCATTTATTAACATTCTGATCCTGGTAAGTTGAATAACCTCTCTAAGCCCAGTCTCCTCATCTGCAAAACTGTAATAGTGTTATAGGCAGTGACTGAGGATTAAATAAGAACTTAATATGGTTAACTCTAATATAGCATTATTAAAGCCCTAACTTTTAGTCTATGGGCCTGATTTTTAGAGACCACATATTTTATGGCAAGAACAATATATAACATTTGGTGACCACCTGCCCTACCTGGACGGGAGTACTAGGTGTTTTTAAAAAGTTATTTTACTGGGTACTCATAAAAAGGTATAGATTACTAATATCTCCATTTTATAGATTGGCAAACCAAAGCACAAAGTGGTTAAGTGAAAGAGAAAGGAATGAAATCCAGGACATTCTGATTTCAAAGCCCCTGTTTTGTCCACAGTGTATCCCAAGCCCTCAGGGATGGCATGAAGGAGACTGAATTTGTCAATCAAATGACATGACACTACTCTTATTTCTCAAGGTTGTATTTTTGCATTTGACTGAGCTTCTTTCATACTTTCTTAGCTCAACTTTGAGGTATTTCTAAAGAAATAGAACTCAGTATTAATATTGCTCTTACTTACCGTGGAAGGAAGCCTTTTCCTATAAATCAATGGTAATTTTATTTCTGCCCTTAAAATGGGAAATAGGTCAACATACTTACTTACTGCATTGCTTAAATCATCTTATGAAATTTTGGTAGTTTAAGGCTTATAGGTCTTTTCTGGGTTTTCTTTAAATCTCTGAAGGACTTGCGGATATCCTATGCACATCCAATCAAATATTTATTAAAGAATGTATAATATGACTGTAAATTTATGTTAAGCATTTCTCTTCTAAGGAGTTCAGAACCTTTGGCATAAAATACCTCATTTATCTTCATATATATTCCCCAGGAAAGAGCAGTGGTAGCATTATCAGCCCAGATTAAAAATAAATGGTGCAGTTGTTCAGTCCAATCTATCATCAGGATTGACAGGGTTTCCACTATTTGCAGGTAACTGAGAAAGCAGTAGCTATGGATGTTCAGGGAGCAACAGGTTAGAGCAGCGCTGGTCTGGATGAAACCTGAAATGGTTCCCAGGAGCCTCAGTTCAAGTGCTTCTGGTGTCTGCTTATTTGTTTAGCTCCTAACTAAACAATAACATATGCCATTCTCTACATTTGAGTGTCTTCAGCCATTGCTCTGTCTGACCGCCTCATCCTCATGTTTCAGGGCTCATTTGAGTTATTATTGTATCTATAAAGCCTTTTTTGATCCCCAAATATTTAATCATGTCTGTGTCAAGTGTAGAGACAGACACGTGGGGATATATGTGACTAATGTACTCAATAAAAGTATTGAATAAATATATTTCAGTGCATCTTCCCTAAAAGGCCAAGAGCTTCTATGGGACAGGGACCATATTTTATATTTCTCAATGTATCCTTGGCACAAATCATAATGCCTGGCAGAAAATAGACAACTAAAATTTGTATACTGGATAATGTAGGAAACTAGAAAACAAATTTATTATTATATGAGGATCACACCACAAACCCATCTGCAGATTAGTTTTGCTTCTTGGTTCTATTTAATGACATTAATCAGTGGGTTGATTTTCCACTTCTAATGGTGTACTATCAAACATTAGACCTTAGCCTTTATTTTGACCTTCTATTAAAGGTGTCTGGGGGGAGGTAATACTTATTTGTTCTTCATAGGATACCATGTGAAGCAAATATAATGAAGTCTATTGTTACTTTGCTGAGGCTGTCATAACAAAATACCTCAGATTGGGTGACAAAGAACAGAAATTTATTTCCTCATAGCTCTGGAGGCTAAAAGTCCAACATCAAGGTGTCAGCATGGTTGATTTCTTCTAAAGGTCTCTCTCTGTGGCTTGTTGATGGTCACATTCTCTCTGTTTCCCATGTTCTTCCTTCTGTGTCTATCTGTGACCTAATCTTCTCTTCTTATGAGGACATAAATCATATTGAATTAGGGCCCACCCATTTGACCTCATTTTACCTAATTACCTCTTTAAAGGCCCCATCTCCAACTGCAGACATATTCTAAAGTTCTGGCGGTTAAGACTTTAACATATGGTTGTGGAAAGGGACACATTCAGCCTATAATATCCACAAGAGGCCCAACAAGGTGCTGGCATGCAGATCACACTTTACTCACAGAAATATTATTCCTATCCCCTTTAGTCAAAGGTTTCCGATAGATTAAAAAATGATTTTATTTCTTCCTGCTACATTGTTCTTTTGGCCTCTTACTCAGCTTGTTCTAAAAGAAAAATAGCATGTAGATAGGGCATAAGCAAACCCCATCATGAAGTGCGGGACAGGGGGAGAAAGATGCAGAATCCTGCTAATGGAAGGAATACTCATTTACATATTTAGCAAAAGCTTGTCAGAACCGGAAAAACAGATGACCCAGATGAAGACGGTATGCTATAAGTGGTGGGAAATATTTTATAAAGAAAAATGTAAAGCATGCAGAGGCGAATTTGCCATCTAAGAGAAATGACAGTGCATCAGGATGCCAAGCGTGAAAGGCATTAAAGAGCAACATTGCCATGAAAACTTCTGATGGCAGTAGAATTTTGAAGGGAGAAAAAGTTGTTAGCCATAGCCATACTCAACCTTGTATGATCTTTGAAGCCATCTTCATGCAGTCCTCCTTCCTTCAGTCTCTGTATCCTTTTTCTTTCTTCTCTCCATTCCTCTATTCCTCCTTTGCTTTCATCCACAAAAAATGAATTATCATTGTACAATAGAGGCTGTCAGAGTACGGTGGTGTATTCTATTCAGAGATAGATGACATCCCCATGGCGATTAATGTTTTGTGTGTGTGTGTGTGTGTGTGTGTGTGTGTGTTATATCTATGTATGTTATATATATCTGCCTATCTAGCTATCTGCATATCTTACATAGATTACACTCTTAAATTCTAAAAACAACTCATCCTGGGAGATCCTGTTATCTTTAATTTACAAAAAAGAAAATGAGATTTAGAAGTGGTAAGTAACTTGCCTAAGCTTGCCTCACTAACGTGCATAGAAAGTTGTGACCCAACCCCCATCCATTGACTCGGCAACTGGTTCTTCTTTTAGTACACTGCACTGCTTCCTACCATCTCCATCTTCTGGGGAGAGATAGAAATAGAAATAGAGATAGAGACAGACAGATACGTAGATGTGGAGAGAGTAGATGAATATATGTATATATATAAATACGTATATATGTTTTATATATATATATATGGTACAATTAAGTATACCTAAAGAAATCTGGTTTCATTGAAAATGAGTCTTGCACAGAAAAATGATCATCTATACCTCCATATAGAAGATTCCCCTCTTTTTAAATCCTACTATGGTACCTAGAACTGTTCTAGGATTTAATATGCATTAACCCTCATAATAATCTTATAAAGATGGCATTGTAATCTTCATTGTTATGCCAGGAAACTGTTACTCAGAAAAGTTAATGTGTTTAAGATTATGCAGCTAATAAACAGCAGAATTGAGATTTGAACCCAGGTCTCCCTGATTCCGCCAATCCAGAACTTCATGAACTTCCATACAGAAAGCAGACATAGAATAGCCACCTTCCCAGTTTAGGTCTCCCCTTTCTGCCACTGCCTCGAGCACGCTCACCCTGAAACAAGGAACAGAGGAATTTGAAGAGGACACAATTGATGTGTTGGGACACCAAAGACACAGAAGAAATGGTGGGAAGAAATCCAGGTGTGGCCACTATAGGCCTAAATTTCAAACTAGAGAGGGATAACAGAGAAGGCATTTCTGATAAAAGATTTAGGATGATTAGGTCAGTCAATGGTTGAGAAAAATGATGATGGCTAGCAAGTGGAATAATTAGGATTAGAAAGAAGGGAGTGAGAGGAGACTCTAGGAAGCTGCGCACTGGGGCACTGGAAGTGAGAAAGCTTGGTACAACTGGCTGTCACTTTAGCCTACAGGAATCTAGGGAGTGAGGTGACTCCTAGAGAAATGTGGTCGGTTTGGAGGAAAGAAATGAATAGATACAGGCCTTGAATTGTGTGATGCTAGGTTTGGATATTTTCTTTAGGCAATAAGTTGCAATGTTTCTTAAATCTTAAAATGAAACAAAACAAAACAAAACAAAAACAAACAAACAAACGAAGAACCCCTGATTTGACCAGCTTGTCAAAGAGTATAAATGACTTACCTGAGGAATTCTTATTAAGAAATGGGGGAGAGGTGCTGTGTTGATCCCATAATTTTGACTCTAGATCTCAGGTTCCACTATGGCATATACTGAGTTAGTATAATAATAACAAAGAAAATGTTTTTACTGTCTTTACTGAAGGAGAAAGAAGGATTGATATGCTACCTTGATATTTTTTTGTTGTTGGTTATACATATTCATAGGATACAAAAGTGACCGTCAGCACTTGTACCCAAGGTGTGATGGCCAGATCAATACTATCAGAATGTCCATTACCACAAATTGCAGTTATTCCTTATGTCCCCCACCCAATTAATCCCAGACTTCCCTCCACCTGCCCCCTCTCCCACACCACTCCCCAACCCTAGGTGTGCTCTCTCCCTCTGCAAGTCCAACGCACCTCTGTGGTCTTTCTTTCCTGTCTTCTTTCTCTCTTAGCTCACACTTATGAGTAAGGACATAAGGTATTTTTTGCTCTGTGCCTGGCTTATTTCACTCAACATAATTTTCTCCAACCTCATCCACATTGCTGCAAAAGGTAGAATTTCATTGTTTTTTTTTTTTATTATAAATAATGCATAATATCTGTCAGGATCTGTTGCCTGGAAATTATATCTACAGTTCTATTGTTATATATAATTTGTTTATAATTCCTTTAAACGGCAAGAAATTAGTATAAATAAATACATAAAATATACCGAGCAAACACTTAAGTGTTCATAAAATTGAGATGGTAACAATTTTACCTGAAAATGTAATGTTGATTGTTTTGGGACCATTTTGCATTGTTCTCATTGTGTTGTCTTGTTTTACTTTTAACAATTTTTCCATTTTCTGATTCAACGGTGAAATTCTTTCAACTATATTTATGAGGCACTAGTACTTGTGTAGTAGAGAAGCCATTCCTAGTCCTTAAAGAGCACACATGCAAAAGCAGGTATAGAGTATCTCACGTAATCTCCAGGGACACATGAACCGTGACACAGAGGATCACTCAGAGTAGGAAAATATTCAATCCATCAATATCACATACATCCATAGTTAGGAGAAGAAAGTCCTGCATGCTCTGCAAGAGTTGCAGCCTTACCTGGTTCATCTGTCGTGTATCACCCCATAACATTTAGAGCTCTGTGTTGTGTACTGAGGGTCATTAACTGGCTACTTACTCCTAGAATCATAGCTGCTGACTGTGAATGAATCAAGAATTAACAAAGAGAATTTGATCCAGAAGTGTATGCACTGCTTTATTGCTTTCATCATTGAAAGAATAACCTTTTGGCAGAATATTACTTAATGAGTAATTCAGAAAAACTGAGAACATACAGGATTCATTGGAACATAGTGGGTGCAAGCAATGCTGTCTGTCAAGTAACTGAGGAGTGAGGCTTGGGTTTCCTTATAAATGGTCAAGATATTCTCATAGTTTTTCTTATCCAATGTCTATACAGCTAACGTTTATGTTAAAAGAAACATGAAAGTTAAGAAAAATAATGAGGTTTGAATCTTGACTTACTGTTTGCTGGTTGTAGGACATTTGATCTCACTAGTCTGAGCCTGTCTCCTCAGTTGTAAAAGGGGGACAGTAGTGCCTAATTTAGCTGTAAAGATTATATGATAACATATTATTATCATGTTTTACTATATGTATATTATAATATATATACAGATATATGTATATATATATATACACATATGTGTATATGTGTGTGTGTTCGTGTGTGTGTGTGTCTGTGTGTGTGTGTGTGTGTTGTCCTGGCTCTAGTTGTACTTGTTTTTTAACCATCCTAGTCAAAATGAAAATGGGCCATGGTCACAAAGTACCATATTTTATATAGTCAATCATAAGATATCTATTTCTGGAGTTAGAAAAATGCGCTTGAGATGCACTACAAGCACACAGTTCCACATATTGACATTTTAGATCAGAAATAAGCATTTGTGCAATTGTGCCCGAGTGGGGTCACAATCAAAGTGGGCCTGAGTTTGCATGGAACTGTTCACATCATCTGCAGTTGAAGTCAACTGGTGCCAAGGGATGTGATACGGGCACAAGGGGTGTCTGTTACACTATGCATGACTATTTTATATTCATAGTAAAGCTGTATGTTTGAAAACCAATCAGGGAAAGTGGCTTCTATTCAGTGGATGACCTCCTTTTTTCTTCTATGGAAACTGACCTCAAGAAAGGTAAATTTACTTACCTAGAAGCCCAATAACAACAAGTGGCAAAAACAGAATTTGAACTCACGAGTGCTGACTATATGTCTACTCTATTTCCCATAACTCCAAGCTGCTTCTTAGACAGCCAATGAGGGTTTGATTCCCTATAGGTGTTGTATTTGTAGAAATAAGAATAATGAGAAGGAATAATCTCCTTTCCTGAAATATACTTTTCATACATTAACTCATCTAATAAACACTGATCCGGTTCATATGCCTGGTACTCTGCTTGGCACTGAGAAGACAAGAATTAAAAAGCAATAGTTAATTATCTATATAAGTTCAAAAAACCTTTTGGGTACACACACAGATAAACAGAGTACTACAAGGTACTGAAACATGGCATAGCTAGATACATGTCCAGGGTATTTTAAGAACACACAAGAGGGACAGCAGAGTAACATTCTTTCTGGAGGAAAGAATGTCCCATTTTCTTCACTTTTTGGCAACCAGGCTCATACTCTGTGGTTCTTCTTGAGTTTCAGTGATGTAGTTCTGAGGCCTTGATAGTCTTTGATGCTTTCTAAGTCTGTAGTATACAGAGCTTTTCTTATGATTTTCCCTCGACTTAAATCTCCTTCCTTTTCCTAAACCTGCATTGCCTATAGGTTTACTTGCCAGTTTTTGAATTGCTTTTATCTCTCTACCCAAATAAAATCTCTCTGAGGACAGGAATCATGTGTTATGTACACTTTGTCTTCAGTGCCGAGCACAAGGTTCTGTCTTTAGTAAGTGTTTTAAAGTAAATAGGGAACATACCTAGCATGTTATATTGAAATATATCACTGAATTTACAACTATGTTCAGACGTTAACTGAAGTGCATCAGTGAGGTAATATCCTATTTAATTCAACCAGAAAAAAATTTTAAATAAAGCAGAACCCTAATATTATTATAAAGGCAGTTTGGAAAACTTGTCCATTTAAGTTCCTCAGATGAAGAGGCAAGCAGAAGATGGTAGTTTTTTTTTTTTACAGAAGAGAAACAGCCTATACATGTGCATACGCTGTGTTCTAATAATATTTTCTGAAAAACATAATGCCTGCATTAGGTGAAAACTTGCTGCCCAGTGTTCCCATGGACTAATGGGAAAACTATCAACCTAGGTATGAGAGAACTGGGCTCTAACTCAAATATTGCCACCAGACAGCTGTGTGATCATAGACCAGTTGTCTAACCTCTGATGTGAGTGCTCCCCTCAATACTACTAGGGATTCAATGGTCTCTACAGTATAGGATCTCAAAGGAAAATAAATCAACATATCAAAGGGATACCTACACTTTCATGTTCATGGAAGCTCTATTCACAAAAGCCAAAAGTTGGAACCAATCTAAATGTCCTTCAATGGATGATGGATGACTGGATAAAGAAAATGTGAGATACGCATATGTGTGTATTTATATAAAGAATTATATAGGATCAGCTATTCCCCTGTTCAGAATCCTTCAATGGCTTCCCTTCCTCATAACAGTGTTACAAACTGTGCTGTACACTAAGCCTGGTGAGGTTTTCCTCCTTGTGGAAATAAACTTATTTGTCCATATTCAGATCAGTTTGGGAAATACTATACTTACTATTCCTCCTTGGAGAGTCACCATATATGCTAACTTAGAAGCTTTGAAAGCCCTCCAATTTAGATACCTGTATTATCTTCCGTTTATCTTTCTTTTTTCTTTCTTACTATCAGAACTCTGGCAATGTATCCATATAAAATACTTAAGTTCCTAACTTGTCACCTTTTAAAATAAACTATGATAGGACCTTGAATATGGACATAGAACTAGAAAAGTGAAAGGTTTTGACAGGACAGATATTACTGTGAATATTAGGAACATGGTCACTTTTTCCAGCCATCAAGTTAACAGGAAATCTTTTGCAAGATAAATTACATGTTCTCATGATTGAGGGCCAAAATTGCAGAGAGTTAAAATGCAATGGAACAGCCACCTATGAAAGATGTCCAGAGTTGTTCTTTTGAAATGTTGAGTGTGTGGTAATTTGTCCCTGTTCTAATGTGTCTATGATATATTTAGTATTAACCTTCATCTGTGAGAAGGTTACACCCTTTTCTCCCTTGAGCTTAAGAAAGATTCTTATAAATCTTTTGTTCTAATGAATGATACATTGACAGTGAATTATAGCCTACTTCCTAGTAAAGGTATAAAAATATATTTTGGAGATAAAAATTAACAAAATTTATGTGCTCCAGTTAATATAAATAATGTATCAGTTTAGCTTAAATTGAATATATTAACTCAAATGTTAGTAAATTAAAAAATTACAAAATACTTAGAGAAAATATCTTCCCAGAGATTTCTATTAAATATATTTATGTCAGATATTTTATCTATGTAAACACATGCATAAGTGAAAAGACAATAGTGAACACTCCTCTTGGATACAAACTTTTATTTAGAAAATAATGTCTTTGCTCTATGTAGTAAATTGTCTACTAAAAGACTTTGGGGTAGATGGAATCTGAGAATCTGAAACAAATTGCATGGATCAATCAGTTATTTATGCACAGGGAGACTATAAATAGAATGAAATTAAATAAGCTATATCTTTAATACATGATTGTGACAACAGAAATCATGAGTAGAATAATTACCTAGATTTAGCAGAAATCCTTTGCCCTCCTCCCAACTTTTACATAAATATTACTTGCAGTTGACAGGTGAGGTCATCATCTCACAGTTGCTTTAAGTTACAGTGGCATAAGAATAATCCTTAAAATCAGACACGTCTGGTTCAACCTCCAGCTTCACCATTTACTAATTGTATTAAATTTGTCCAACCACTTACCCTATCTTAGCTTATATTTACTTATCTATTAAAAGATAATATTTAACTTTCAAATTTGTAGATGTTACATAGGATAATCCATGTAATGGGGCTGGAACATTCCTAGACATAGAGCAAATGACTAAGAAATACTTACAATCTCCTGCTTTCTACCTGACTTTGCATGTACATCCTTCAATGAATTAAATGAGAAAATGCAGGTAAACAATACCATGCGTTAAGTTTGAAAACCAAAAGGTAGGCTAGTTTGTACACTAGATGTGAAAAAAGACCTAGCAACTATGTTTGTGGTGCATAAGACCCAGCTGAGTAGGAAAAGAAAATCAAAATCACATTTGAAGGCCATTCATATAGCTCTATGCTGATTCACCATGTACACAACCTCATCAGCTAAAAGCATTTGCTCTCTCTGCTCTCTCCCTTAGCTTTCAGCTGGTCAACATGTGGGACACCTACTATGAGCTAGCAACAGTGCCAGGTGTTGGCGGTTTCACAGTAATCAAGAGAATAATGATTCCCTATTATCCAGAATTTGTAGTCAGTAGGGAGATAAGTGATTTCAGTTTATAGGACATTTCAACCAAATATGATAAATGTGATGACAGAGAACTAGAATAGAATTCTCAGAATAAATGGAGTCAAAGATCAGAGATAATGGCTGATTCAGCCAGGTAAGGAATGAAAGGAGCTGGCAGTTGGCAGAGAGAAACATGGCCTTGTACTACAGTCCAGGAGAAGTGAGGTTTGGCTTATTTGAAGAATTTTATTAAAACATCAAATCTCCAAATTAATGTAGAATGTAGAATAAAGATGATGCCTAGCAAGAGACAAAATAAGCGAACAAACAATGAAAGAACAGAAGACCAGATCACAAGGAAATTGTAAACCTTGTTGAGAATTCAGACTTTGTACTCAGGCAATGGGGAAACTCTCTTAACATCTTTTCTGTGCTCCCCTACTAATTATATATGTGTCACATTCTATTTGGTATGGTAGTTACCTCCCCTATGCACTATATACTAACCTTCAAAGTAGGATTCATATCTGATTCATCGCTGCATTTATTCAGCTTAGGACAACACTTATTATATGTACATTTCTCAATCTACAGTTGACCTTCTCAGGTGTCACCTCATTAAATCTTCGCAATAACATTTTGAGAAAGGGGCTACTCATTATCCCCTATCAGCAAATAAGGTAACTGAGTTACAAAAGGATGAAATGACTAGCATACAAGAAATCCAGGACATGAACACAGGACTTCTGGATCCTTTGGTCCCCTCTCTGACAGAACATCTGGCAACAATAGAAATGTTCTATGTCTGTACTTCTAATAATGTCTCCACTAGCCATATGTGGCCACTGAGCACTTGAGATGTGACTAGTGCAACTGAAGAACAGAATTTTAAATTTTACTTTATGTGAATTAATTTAAATTCAAATAGACAACTGTAGTTAGTGGCTAGTTTATTGGACAGTGTACCTCTATATTACGATTTTTCGTCACTGCTGCTTAATAATGTGTGCCAAATAAGCAGATGAGTAATTTAGCAAATTAAAATTATAGAATCATCATGCTATTCATACATAATTTTGGATTCTATGTCTTTGAAATTTTTGGTCTATAGATCTGAGTGAAATCAAAAGCATACTTTTTTTTATTGATCTACCACATTTGACAAAGAATGTATGTTCTAGGATAATTGAAGTTCCTTCTGAGGACATATATTCTTTAAGCTTATGAAGGGTTGTTATACCATTAATTTAAAACTTTTGGCGTTGTTTTATATTACCTATAGGTAATATAACAAACATTTATAATTAATAGTTTAATTAAATTTAATTGTTAAATTTAAAATATCTTAATTTAATGAAATTTTAAAGTAATTGTTAAAAATCAATAATATTCGTACGAATGGTAATATGTTTTTCTCTAAGTTGCTATACTGCATTACAACATAGAGAAATAAGAATGCAATATTACATTCTCCAACCATTCTATGAAAAGTAATTAAATAGATACTTACAGAGTGTATTAGTTTTCTAGGGCTTTCATAACAAAATACCACATGTAGTGTGACCTAAGCAACAGAAAATAATTTTCTCACAGTTCTGAAGACTGAAAAATCCATGATCAAGGTGCAGGCAGGATTGGTTTCCTCTGAGGCCTCTCTCCTTGGCTTGCAAATGGCTGCCTCTTGCTGCCTCTTCACATGATCCTCCCTCTGTACAGGTTCCCCTGGTATCTCTCTGTGTGCATTAGTCTGTTCTGTTGCTTAAAGCAAAATACCTAGAACTGGGTAATTTGTAAGAAAACAAAATTTATTGCTTACAGTTTCTGAGACTGTGAAGTCCGAAGTCCAGGGAACACATCTGATGAATGTTTTTCTTGGTGGTGGCTTCAGCGACATGGGGTATCACATTGCGAGATGTCAGAAGGAGAAAGATGGAAAGAGTCTGTCACTCACTCTCTTTTTGAAGCCCTCAGAACCATGCCCATGACCACTATTACTCAACTATTCACTATGGCACGGTGCTACAATCTAATCACCTCTCCAATTACCATAATAGGATTTCCCATCCTCTTAACAGTCACAGTGGGGAATAAGCTTCTAATACATAAAACTTGACTGACACAATTCAATCCATACTAGTGTTCCAATCTCCCCTTTTTATAAGGCCACCAGTCATATTAGATTACAGCCCACTCTAATGGCCTTATTTTAACTTAATTACATCCTTTAAGTCCCTATTTCTAAATGTAGTCACATGCTGTGATACTGGAGGTTGGTGCTTCAACACACGAATTTTGGAAGACACAGTTCATTCCATAACCCCACCCTTCCAGATCCCCTGTTTCTGTGTCTGTTTTCCTGAGGAACTTCTGAAGAACCTTTTGATAAACAAAAGCGGGAAGCATTCTTTTTTTTAAATAATTACTATGTACTTTTTAAGTGTATAGTCTGATACAAAAGATGTTTGATTCAGACAAAACATTTCATTTTTTATAATACAGAAAATTAGTGGATAATGCCGAAGCCAATCATGAATTTCCAACAAGCATGTTAAAGTATAATGCCGTACGATTTTTCATTAAGATGTTAAAAAATGTTAATCATTTTATTATCTATAATCAAAATGTAATTAACATTAAAATTAATCCTGCAGGCTAAAAATTTTACAGTGCACTTATCCTTCAAATGTACTTCTGATTTTAATGTTTGCTTGCTTAGGGTAAGTTTCAACCAAAGAAATAATAGAAACTTATATATCAACAGCATTAATTTGTTGTTTTTTCCTCATGACAAATTAAAAGGCACATTCTGGTAAGTAAAAGTGAAATGCCATCAAAGTTTAGACATATAAAGCAGTTCCTTGTGTTAATTTTGTCACTATCCAAGATTAAATCACTAAATTCCTGATATGTTAATATGGGGAAGAATAATGATTACACAGTGATTACACAATAATGATTACACAAGATCTTAATGTCCCCCATCTTCAAATGGAGAGGCAGTGTGGAAATAAACCAGTTGCAATGAGAGAATCATGCTTTCCCCACTTCCTAGCTGAGTGACCCTGAGCAAGTTACTCAGTCTCTCTGAGCTCTAATTTTCACTCAGCCTTGAAACCCAGGCCAGCACTTCCCGATCTCTCATTTCTTCAATCCCACATTCGTGTCCATAGCCTCCTTTTGGCAATATAAAAAGGCCTGGAGAGAAATCAGCCTTGTTGATTATTCTGAGAGGGTCTTTTTCACAGTATTGCCACCCATAACAATGGTGTTTTTATTGGTGAATAAAAGGAGACAGTAACTTTCTTCTCTTTACCAAGTAAGCACAAATACTGGGAACCTAGAAGATGGTTTATTCAATAAGTAATGCCGAGTTCTCAGTGGTGGTGATCTCACAATATTATCATCTAAACTTTAGTTGGAGAATTGAAGTCTTTTGATATGCTGGGGTTGGAGGCCTTACTCTAGTCAGCCTCCTTTGCTAATTCCCCGGTTCCACTGTACTAAACCCAGAGATAAGGCCTCAGTGCAAACTTCTACTTTCCCTTTTTTCTAGTGCCTGGGGTCTTTTAAATCTAAATCTCCACTCCTTTCTTTACACAGTTTCTCTTCTAGGCTATATAGCCTTTCCCTACCTGTTTTGTCATAGAAACTTTCAGGCCTCCAGGCTCAGTTGTGAGTGACAGCTTATAATTCTGAGAAGATGAACACAGGGAAGACTTGGTTACTTATGGTACTCTGTTTTCATTTTTATTTTCTTCTTTCTAATTTTCTTTGGTCATCCTCAGAGAACGAGAAATAACACACACCTTACATTTTAGTGGTACGTTGAGGCACCCGTGCTTACCCAGCTGTGTCCCACCCGGCCGTGGGCGCTGCTGATCAGGGACTTTCCACACCCAGGGAAAGAAAAGCATTTCTCCCTACCCCTACTCGCTGAACACCTCACACTTGCCCTAATAAGGAGACAATCATTATCTCCCCAAACCAGGAAATGGAACTGTATAAAAACACAGCCCCGCTGTGTTTGGGGCTCAGCTTTTGTAACACGAGTCTGTTGAGCTGGTGCTGGCATCAATAAACTCTGTTTCCTGCCACAACTCTTGGTGTCCTGCCTTTCCTTTCGAGTTTGCTGTAACACACTGCAACAATATGAGTTCATCTCCTGATAATTGTCCTACCCTATGTAATAGTGAAGAATGGTATCCGCATTTTTAACATAACTGGGAAACAATTATGCAAAAAGCATGTCTATCTCCTTCTAAGACCTGAGCACCAATAGAAACAAAAGACAACAATAAAAATCTTTTATATTAACTTAGTATGGGATTGAGCCATGCTCAATCAAGTTCTTCCTGATTCTTGTTTTGCTTTTTTTTTTTTGCTTCTAAACCTTTCTATTAATCTTACTTTTCATAATTGAAAATATAATATAAAGATAGAATTTTTACTTTATCATTTTAAAGGTAGACAGCCTAAGTTGAAAGAAAGTATATAGTTAACATCAATATTAATCTCAAATGATGAAAATTGAATGCTATAGAACTTGTGGAAAAGATTAAAATGGGCAGTTCAGGACGATTTGCTTACAAATAGAATGATAGTTTTATATATATTCATGATTAATATTTCTATTACATTTACTTATTGATACCATGTATATGTGGATAAGTAGGAAGGTGAAAAATGTGTAGTTCAAGTCTAATATTAGTAAATGTATATCTGCAATAGCAATCCATGTTCACTTGTGTTTGACTATGTGATCATTACAAATGGCCCAATTATGATAACAAGAACTGCTATTTATTGAGTGCCTACTATGTGCTCAGAAATTGGTAAGGACAGCAGACAGTAGTTTTACTATGGGAAATATAATTCTTCACAAGAGGTTCAAATGAAGCAGTTTAATGAATGGACATCAATGAACTTACAGATGTGTTGTCAGAATTAACGGAACCAACAAGGCATGCTGAGGCCCCCAGAAACTAGGAATGATGGGAAGGCCTTACCCCCCTAACTTTGAAGTCCAAGGAGAAGGGAGAAGAGAGTATCAAATCTCAGTGAGAGCTGAAACCACACAGCTCTGGCTTCAAATCTCTTCTTCTCTCTGATATATGATGATGCTTATCTTATGGATTTATTACTTCTTAACTAAAATTATATTATCACAGGGACTCTTTACTGCTTATCTTTAAGTACCTCACAGCTCTCAGTCTGAATTTTGGCCCATAGAAGGGGCACAATATTTAAATGATGAATGAATGAATGAATGAATGAATTTACAGAGATTTTATGATGCAATGTAAAAGCTCCTGTTACAAGAAAAGTTGGTTAGTAAGTGCTGCTGACAATCTACTATAGAAAAAAAATTTTTTATGTAAAAATGAGGCAGTGTTTCTATTTTGCAAAGAGGAGAGCTTTAGAAATAGATAAAAGAAAATACATTTCTGGTGTCCATTAAACAATCTGAAGAAGTAGTCCCTCAGTAGCTGCAATCTTTTCATAAGCATTCAGAAGTGGTATTCAGGTAAGACTGTATTTTTCTTTAGATATGCAGTTTCAATCAATGGATAAATTTATTGATCTTTCCTAATTTTAAATGAATACTGAAAACAAGTTTCTCATTTGCAAAATGATGATTCTTTTGTCCGACTTTGAAGCTTATTTTGATTCCCACAATCTAAATTATCGGTACAGTTACAGGAAGTAGAGAGATGGACAAAGGACAAAATTCCTATTCCTGTGGAGCCCACACGTGAGTTGGGAAAATAGAACATAAACACATATAAAAGTAAACATAAAATATGTCAGGGATTTTTAAAATTTATTTATTTTTAATTGTACATTTTGATGCAAAACAGTTTGTTGTTTCAATACATGCATATATTGTATAATGATCCAATTAGAACAGTTAGCACATGTGTTATCTAAACATTTATCATTACTTTGTGGTTAGGGATTTTGACATCGTATGAAAATAATTAAGCAGAGTGAGAAGATAAGGAAAAATGTGAGGTGATTAGGGGAGACGTCTTTAAGGAGGAGACATTCTGACACCAAAAGTGGGACAAAGAGCTGAGCAGGTATCTGAGGAATAAATGTATTAAGTTAAGGAAACTACACAGTGTTTAAAATAAATAAAATAGATGTTAAAAAACGATTACTATGAGAATTTAATGCAATCGACAGAAAAAATGTTTCAGTCTATAATTGCTATACAAATTTATTATAATGTGTATTAGTTTTTTATAGCTGCTGAAACAAATGATCACAAAATGAGTAGCTTAAAATAACAGTAATCTATTCTATCATAGTCCAGGAGGCTAGAAGGCTGACGTCAAGGTGTCAGCCTCGGTATACTCCGACTGAAACCTGTAGGAGAATCCTTCTTTGCCTTTTCCTAGCTTCTGGTAGAAATGAAGCTAGGAAAATCTTCAGTGTTTTTTGGCTCGCAGCTGCATAATTCCAGTTTCTTCTTTAGTCAACACATGGCATTCTCCCTGTGTGTGTCCGTCTTCACATGGCTGCCTTCTTATAAGGACAACAATAAAATTGTATTAGGAATGTACCCTACTCCAGATGACCTCACCTAAACTGATTACAACTGCAATGACCCTTTTTCTGAATAAGGGCACATTCTGAGTTGAATTACCAATGTATCTTTTCTTTGGAGTGGCGGCACAATTCAATGGATAGCACCTGTTCCTGAGCCTAATATATTTTGTGTTGTCCATGAATGTTAATTATCTTTCCCTCTAGTGGTAGTTTACCATAATTATAACAAAATTGCCAAGGAGGAAATGACTTTTTTTCAAAACAATGCTGATGAAATAATATTAAAAAGTGATTGTAAGCTATCTTTGCATCCCCACAGTACCTAGCAAAATCCTCTCGATACTCAATAAATATATGTTATAAGAGTGATTGATTATAACAGAACCTGATACTGGCAAAACTATGTTCCTCCCTCCTCAGCAGCTCTCAAAAAGTCTTCCCAAAACCCCGCCAGAATCTCTCCATACTGCCCTGCAAGTAAACGTCACTTCTCCCACATTGTCATCTGCAGTGGTTCCAGCATAACTCTACACAGTAGCCAGGGTGACCTGATCAGTTTCCTCCTTACAAACCTCCAATGAATTTCTATTGCACTTATAGTGGAGTCCAACATTTTCTTCACAGTATATGGCACTCTACAGCCCCTGCCTTGCTTAGCACCCTGCCCTCCTTCCACATCACTCACTCTCATGTTCATTGGCCCTTGTTTCTATCCTCAAACGCAAGATTGGGGCTGCATTTGGTCCTTTAAGCTTGTGTTTCAACTTGGCTTTCTCTTCCCCTGAGTTCATCCATCCACCTATCTATTCATTCCTTTACCAATTTACTAAATTATTGAGCACCTCTTATGTGCTACGCATAGTTTCAGGATTTGGAGAAACAGCTGTAAACAAAACAGACAAAAACAGACAACAGATGCTGCCCTTGTATGGCTTTCAGTCTAATGGGACAATAAAATAAATAAATAAATACATATGCAGTATATAGGAGATATAAATACCCTGAGGGGGGAAAAAGGGGGGCAGGAAAGGAGCTAAAGGAATGCCAGGAAGGAAGATGAGGGCGCTTATTTTAAATAGTGTGTCAAGAAAGACTTCCTTGGTAAGGAAAGTAAAGATCTGAAAGAGGCGAAAGAAGGCAACATATTGTTATCTGCAAGAAGAGCTTTCCTGGAGATGGAGAGCCATTGGAGGATTTTGAAACTCTGAATGACTGGCATGACCAATGTTTTCAGATTGCAAGATGGTTCTTTCTCATCATGACAAATATTTATTGGATGAATGAATACTATTAATGAAGTTTGTTTTAACAAAAGCTCATCAAATTTCAAACTACCTTCTCTTCTCTTATTCAATATTCAAGCAGTAAAATAAACTGAATCCATGTGTTTGCTATTGAACCTAAATAAATTAACTTATCTTCAAAGGATGTGTTTGCTCAAAGTACCTAAGGGTTTGTATGCTGCCTGTCACCACTTTGTCTTTTCTAAGATCAACATGCCAAGTGCTAAGGAGCTGAACTTAGAAAGCTTTTATTTTCAATAGCTATGCTCTCTGTGTAAATAACACCAAATCTCTGAAGTAACAACTGATTGACATTACTCTTTATTTCACTATTTGGTGAAAGATTGAGAGGACCCAGACAGTATAGAAAATCCTTATTGTGTCTGATATTTCCTGTTTCTTCCACTGAGAATGGGAACTTTCAAGTGAAGAATAGATTTATTTCTTCCTGAATAGAAGCTGAGGGATATGTCATCACACCTCTGATGTTAGCATTTCACTTTTCAACAACTGTTTAATTTTCTTTACGATATTCAAAACAGTCTGAATTCATGCACATATTTAATTAAGGCATACAACAAAATCGGGACATAGAAAATTTGGTATTTTGTGCACTGGGGAGAGATGCATGGGTTTTGGGGAGAGATTTGAGTTTGAATGCTTGTTTCCTCATTGACTTTGTCCTCCTGGGCAAGTTACTCTCACTTCTAGAGTTTCTTTGTCTAGAAACAAAGATCAGTAGTATTTGTTGAATTAATGATGTAATGTGAGTAAAACATTTGATGTAGTCCCCATCATATGGATTTTTTTTTTTTTTTTTTTTTTTTTGGTGACCGGCAAGGGGACAGGAATCCTTGGCTTGGTGTCGCCTGCACTGCACTCAGCCAGTGAGCGCATCGGCCATCCCTATATAGGATCCGAACCCGCGGCCTCGGCCCTCCCAGAACCGCTGCGCTCCCAGCGCTGCACTCTCCCGAATGAGCCATGGGGTCGGGCCTCATATGGGTTTTTAATAATTGTCACTTTCTCTTTTAGTAGTCGGTGATGGTGTTAGCTCAGCTCTTCTCTTCCCAGAGACCTCATCTCCATGTGTTTACTTGTAGGTACCTGGAAACCTAGCCAGGAAGAGAGATTCTCTCACAATTATTTCTTCTGTCACATATAAGGCAGGCTATGCTAATATGAGGGTACTTCAAAAAGCTCATGGAAATATGGAATAAAAAACAATACAAATCGTTCCATGAACTTTATGAAGACCCCTCACAGTATAATAGAAACATACACAGAGTGATGTGCGAGTACAGAAAAGGTAAAAAATTCACCCCAAATGGAACTAACATGTAAATACCAACTAGCTGAGAGACTTTAAATAAGAACCTTGGTTTGTAAAATAAGGGTTGTGATACTAATACCAGCTTCTCAGTGTTTTTATGTCTGAAGTGAGGTAATGCACATAAAGTATTTTTTAAAAGTGATTGCTATAAAGTAAGGGCTGAATAGTTATCAGCTACTTTTATCTGAGAAGTTTCTCATAGGCTTGGTTATAACTAGCCTGCAGTGGATGCTGCTAAAGTTTGTCCCATGGAAGATTCTGCATGGGGCTTTTTCTTCCAAATAAGGGACTAAAAGAAAATTAGTCTTTATTTTTCTTTCCTGATAACTTTGAATAATCCTTTCTCTCACCCCACCTGGCATATGTTCATCATTTTACTTCAACAAAAGGTTAAGATTTCCCACCCAAGGACAATTATCTGCTAATCCTTCACACAACAGGACACTTTGTTAACATTAGATACAGAGATTCCAAAAGGGAATCTGCTGAGTGAAATAAAGAGAGCTCTACCTCTCAAAACCACACTGAGATACCACCTAACCCCAGTTAGGATGGCTAAAATCCAAAAGACTCAACGATAAATGCTGGCGAGGTTGCAGAGAAAAAGGAACTCTCATACATTGTTGGTGGGACTGCAAAATGGTGCAGCCACTATGGAAAATGGTATGGAGGTTCCTCAAACAATTGCAGATAGATCTACCATACGACCCAGCTATCCCACTGTTGGGAATATACCCAGAGGAATGGAAATCATCAAGTTGAAGGTATACCTGTTCCCCAATGTTTATCGCAGCACTCTTTACAATAGCCAAGAGTTGGAACCAGCCCAAATGTCCATCATCAGATGAGTGGATATGGAAAATGTGGTACATCTACACAATGGAATACTACTCAGCTATAAAAACGAATGAAATACTGCCATTTGCAACAACATGGATGGACCTCGAGAGAATTATATTAAGTGAAACAAGTCAGGCACAGAAAGAGAAATACCACATGTTCTCACTTATTGGTGGGAGCTAAAAATTAATATATAAATTCACACACACACACACACAAAACGGTGGGGGGGGGAGAAGATATAACAACCACAATTACTTGAAGTTGATACGACAAGCAAACAGAAAGGACATTGTTGGGGGGAGGGGGGGAGGGAGAAGGGAGGGAGGTTTTGGTGATGGGGAGCAATAATCAGCCACAATGTATATCGAGAAAATAAAATTAAAAAAAAAAAAGAAAAGAAATGTCATTTTAAGAATTACTAAAGCTGAATATAGGAGAGATTAAGAATATATGGCATCATTTGATTAATAACATAAATTTATTTACCTTGTCAAATTATTTAATTCTATATCCTATATTGCTGCTATTTCAAGCATATTTAAAAAAACTCATTCTGCATTGGTGTTGCTTTGCCATACCACCAAGAGCCTTAAATCAGAGTCACAGAATGGTAACTATGGATTATTTGCAGTTAATAGTTATCTACACTGTAGAAGAGTGTATGGAATGACAGTGGACTGTAAGTCAGAAGGTATGAACTTGAATACTGGCTCAAACTTTTACTCACTTTAAAGTTAGGTGAGTTAACATTTCTGGGGATTTATTTAGTTATGTAAAAACTAAGGATAATAATATATAACAGGTTGTGCTGTTCTGAGGATAAAGCAAGTAAAGATATCCATATATATATATACATGGAATAAATAAGGTATAAGGTATATATAAGGTATATATAAGGATTCCCAAAAGTTATTTTAATCTTAGCTAGATTGTTCCAGTGGTTATTATACTCATATATCCTTGTACCAAACAAGACTTGAGTTTTAACTATAAACTGTGGCTGCTGAATTATCTCTTATTTCTCAAACTTTTAGCACGCATAAAAAAAAAAAAAAAATCTTGGGTATATGTTTAAAATACACATTTTCAAGTATTCCTCGGAGTTTTGAGTCAGTATGCCTATCCTACCATGTGTTATCCGGGTCCACATTTAACAAACTCTTCATAGGAGGATTATCCTAAAAATGGACCATAGATCACACTTTGACAGGTCCTAGATTAAATTATCTCTGAGATCCCTCTGGTTATTAAATACATGAATGTGTAAATGTGTATTTTTAACATGTCAGTTCATGTTATTACATTTTTAAAGGAAAACAATCTAATTATAAAATATGAGCAACATTTTTCTAATTATGTCATTTTATTGTGGTATAACATGCATACAAAACAGGTACTAATATAAGTGTGAAGCTCAATAAATATTTACAGATATATAATCCATATAATTACCATTTTGGCCAAGATGCAGAAAATTTCTAGAACTTCATAAAGTTTCTTTATGCCCCTTCCCAGTCAATACCACTACCTCCTGACTCCAAGGTAACCACTGTTCTGATATCCATTTCCTTTTTCTCAAAGGCAATGTCAATGAGATTATACAGTGTATACTCTTTGGTCTGTGGTTTCTTTCACTCATTATAATGTTTATGAGATTCACCTGTGTTTTTTATGTGTGTAAGTAGTTTATTTTATTTATTTATTTTTTATTTTTTAAATGTAGTATTCTGTTTTATGAATTTATTCCACTGTTTATGAATATTGTATTTTTCTCCAAGGTTTTGGCTATTATGAATAAAGCTGCTATGAACATTCATACATATGTCTTTTGGTTGATATAGCCCTTCATTTACCATGGGTATATACTTATGTGTGAGATAAGTGGTCCATGGAGTAGGCATATGTTTAACTTTCCTAGATCCTGCCATGCAGTTGGTTATTCAAAGTGATTGTAACAATTTATGATAACGCTAGATAGAGATAGATAGATAGAAATATAGGCTTATAGATATATAGACTAGGTATAGATATATAATATGTAATACCCCACTGTAAGATTTTCAGTTTCTAAACATTCTCACAAACAGTATTTTTAATCATTTTACTTTTTAATGTTTTTATGGCTATATAGTAGTGCTCATTGTGGTTTTAATTTCCATTCCCCTGATGACTGATGATGTGGAACAACCTTTTACACATTAATATAGCATTTGAAAGTGCCCTATAAACTAGAAAAGGTTTCAAGGTGCTTCCTTAGTCTTTTTCCCATACTTTTATGTCCTTTCCTTACTGATTTATAGTTGCTCTTTATATATTCTGGAGTTTTCTTTTGGAGGTACATATAATGTATAGTATATGTAATATACTATATATATATGTATGTACATATATATGTATGTGTGTGTGTGTGTGTGTGTGTGTGTGTGTGTGTATATATATATATATATATATATGATCCTAGCATCTGGCTTGCATTTTTATATTCTTAATGCTGCACTTTGAAAAAAAATGTTCTGTTTTAATTTTAATGAATCCTATTGATCAGTCTTATATTATGGCTAGTAGCATTTATTTACTTAAAAATCATTTTTGCATACAAGGTCACTGAATTATTTTTTTGTTTTGTTTCATTCTAGAAGCTTTACTTTTTCAGCTTTTATCTTTAGCTCTATAGTCCATCTTGAATTAAATTTTATGAAAGTTTGAGATATCAGTCAAAATTGATTTCTTCCCAAACAAATACCCAATTTCTCCAGAACCATTTTGAAAGTGTGGATATGTTTTTTAACTGTATTTGGTTGTTGTTGTTGATCTAAATGTCCATCCTTTTTAGTTTGATATAATCCCATTTGTTTATTTTTCCTTTGGTTGCCCGTGCTTTTGGGGTCGTGTTCATGAAGTCTGTGTCCAGTCCTATTTCCTGAAGTGTTCCTCCTATGTTTTCTTTAAGAAGTTTTATTGTCTCAGGGTGTATATTTAAATCCTTAATCCATTTTGAGTTGATTTTAGTATACGGTGAGAGGTATGGATCTAGTTTCATTCTCCTGCATATGGATATCCAGTTATCCCAGCACCATTTGCTGAAGAGGCAGTCCCTTCCCCAGTGAATAGGCTTGGTGCCTTTGTCAAAGATCAGCTGGCAGTAAGTGTGTGGGTTGATTTCTGGATTCTCTATTCTATTCCATTGGTCAGTGTGTCTGTTTTTATGCCAGTACCATACTGTTTTGGTTATTATAGCTTTGTAGTATAGCTTAAAGTCAGGTAGTGTTATGCCTCCAGCTTTATTTTTTTTGCTCAGCATTGGTGGGAGCTAAAAATTAATATATAAATTCACATACACACACACACACACACACACACACACACACACACACACAAAACCGGGGGGGAAGAAGATATAACAACCACAATTACTTGAAGTTGATATGACAAGCAAACAGAAAGGACATTGTTGGGGGGGGAGGGAGAAGGGAGGGAGGTTTTGGTGATGGTGAGCAATAATCAGCCACAATGTATATCGACAAAATAAAATTTTTTAAAAAAATAAATAAATAAAATAAATAAATAAATAAATGTCCATCCTTTTTCCAATACCATACCATCTTAACTACAGTAAAACTGAAAAATGGTAGTATAATTTCTCCAATCTTTTTCTTCTTCCTCAAGATTGTCTTGTTTTTAGTACTTTGTCTTTGCATGTAATACTAGTGTAATTAGAAATAGTCTGTCAATTTACACACACACACACATACACACACACACACACTCATGTGCCCCTCTGCATTCTGTTTGAGATTCTGTTAAATCTCTACCTCAATTTGATGATAAAAATGTTTACAATTTTTGTGTCTTTCAGTTCATGAATATTATATACTTATCCAGTTATTTAACTCTTATTTAAGTTTTCTTTACAATGGTTTTTAGTCTTCAGGGCAGAGGTCTTGTAGATCTATCATTAGATTTCCCCCAGTATTTGACAGTTTGGGATGTGAATGTAAATAGAAATTTACATTGAAAGTGTCAATTCCAAATTTTTGTTTTCTAATTTTTTGCTAAACATAAGCAACTTTATCATTTTCATCTAGACTTTCTTACATCATGAACAGCTATCTTGAATCTAATCACCAAGCCAATTATACTGCCTTATATATTTATAAGCCTCTGAACTCTTAGCAGCATGCCTGATATATATTGCAGAAGGCACTCTTTTATTACATAGAACTCAAGAAGTCATAGTTGCTTCTTGTACATAGAACTTGTCTATAATATACAAGGTTCATGAGCACAGGATTCACAGTTTGCGATTCTCAAGAAATTTTGTGCCTGACCCAACATAATTCTAAGCATGTAATGATTGTTCCCTAATTTCTTAGATTGTCATTATATGGGGTACATGCCTTACTTCCTCTTTCTGCAACCATGGCAGACATTTTTTTCGATTAAATCTTTTCCTGGTGAGACTACATGGAATATCAGAATCTTTCCCAAAATTTCTTCTGACAGTTAATTGAGTTGATATATAACATAGAACTATTTTGTAATGTCTGACTTAACCCTTCAATAAAACTTCTATGGAAAACTTGAGGGAAATTTAGATATGGTATGCTTTCTACATTCTCTAGCTGGCACTTATTTCTAGAAGTTGGTGTATATGCTCTATGATAATTAGGGTTCTCTATAACATATAAAGTCCTCCATGATTATATAACACACAGACACAAATAATTTTTATTTTTATATAAACTAAAATAATTTACCTCATTGGTTATTTGACTACCCTGATAATAATTTTTAAAAAGACAAAATGAATTTCTTACCTAAGTTAGAAATGATAAATGCAGCAAATAATATCATGCTATATTATACAAATAAGTTTCAGGAGTTTGAATAGAGTAAAGCAGATAGAAATACAGGAGTCACATGACACACGATAATGTTTACAAGTGAAAAAAAAATAAAAATCTTGTAACATTGCTGTCAAAACCCATCACACTGTATGTTCAATATTAATTACATAGTAGAAGAATATAAGGCCAAGTTTCTCCAGTTGTCAAAAAGAGGCTGAATAGCCACATACCACTGGTTTTAGAGTCATGGTATTGCACTGATTACATCTGTCTCTTAGTCTTTGATTTTGTAATTCTATGGTAACATAGAGAGCATGTAGACAAAAGTCAAGGAAGCGTATGTATTTATGAATCTGTGTGTGTGCACGTGTGTGTGTACTTGATGATGTATGGTAGGGGAGTTCTTCTACCTTAATTGTTTTTATTATGTGTTGTATGAAAATCTTAAATCTTAAGCAGGTAGGGTTTATCCAGTCTTGTTATCTGCATAACTTTAACATTATCAAGAGAATAAGGTGAGGGTTTTTAACTCAGGTATTCATGAGGGTAACAAAACATTTTTTTAAAGAACCAAACCCAAAGTTTGAAATATATTCCTCAAAAATGTATACATATTTATACATATGTATATTACATATACATACATACATACATACACCCTCACCCTCACCCACCCCCACCCCCACCCACCCCCACATGTGTGTATATATATATATATATATATATATATAGAGAGAGAGAGAGAGAGAGAGAGAGAGAGAGAGAGAGATGCAGTTTTAACTATACTGATGGTGTTAAAGATTCTAATATCATTCTATCATTCTCTGGTTCCTAGCAATAAAGGAGCCGAGAATCACTTGGAGCCAGTTTGGCCAGTGGAATAAAATTTGGATTGTTTATATCTAACTCCTCCTGCTGATGTCATAGTGTTGTCACTTTGGAGATTTTTAGTAGGATGTTACGTTCTCATGGTGAAACATTTATTACTCAGTTTGCCTTTTCCTAGTCACTTGTTCAAATCACAGTAATGATACTCACATCTATAACATGAGATTTTTACAGAAGCTTTGTTTTGCTTTCTTTTAATATGATCTACAAACTTGGCTGCAACTCAATATATCAGAAATCTCTCTCTGAATGAAGTGCTGTTTGGGGTCCCCATGAGGATTGGAATCAGTTCTCCCTGGTGGACTCATCCTCACTACCTGCAGTGAGAAGATGTTAAAGGCCTTAACGGGGACGTTAAAACCCTCAGGCAGAAAAATTCACTTTTTGCTTACATTTAGAGTTGAAAATAAATTAATCTTTTCCTGCAATGACATGACACTTTTCCCTTGCTGTCACTGTCAGTCTTTCACTTCGTTTTTAGCTCAGAACATGAATTTTTGATAACCTCATAGGCAATAAGATGTTTATGAATGAACTATTTTAGTTTACCTAAAAGCCAACGCAAAAATAATATGCCTGATATCAATAGAATGACAATCTCTGGTAGGCTGACATGATGTCCATTTCACGTGTTATATGGCATATTATGAAAAACATACATTAAGTTGCACTGAAGTAAGGTCAGAACTCCTGAGCTCTAGTCCCTGCTTTTCCCTGAACTCGCCACAAGACATTATTAACCTCTCATGCTTCAGTTTCCTTGATTAAAATGAAGCATTTGGCTTAAATGCCTTTACAGTTGTTTATAGTTATCACAGTTGGGCTATAAAGATATTTCTACACTAAATATTTTTTTATTCTGAATTCATAAATGGAAGTTTATTAACATATAAGACTTCACATTAAGCGTCTAACTAGGATCATCTGGATTATTTCTATTCTATTTTAGGCACTATTTTTGAGTGAGAAGATATCCACCTTCCAATTACAGGAGTCTGAAGCCTGACTCTGAAACCTTTGAAGCTTTGTTATATTCCCAGTAAAGAGACACTTTTTGAAACCTGCAAGAAAATGTGACATTTCTAAGGTTCAAGATAGTAAGAACCGTGACACTGAGCATATTATGCTATTCAATTGTACTTGCTAAAGTTTTTACTTAATGTAGGCGTGGTGGTGCTATTGTAAAACATGCTTTTGAATCAGAGAAGAAAGAAGAAATATTTCGATAAATGTAATTTTAACATAAAGATGTCTATTGTTCCTAGTAGAACTTTTGAATGCACTGGAACAGTTCTTGACAGTAAAGAGGTTTTCATTATATATTTTCCATTACAGTCAAACAAGCAGGAAAGAAGAAGAAAAGGAACAATCCTTAAATGTCTGTGATTTTGGGCACTGAGTTAAGAAATAGAAAATAAAACATGAATTTCACAGTAAAGAAGGAGATTTTTTGTTGTTTTTATAGTCAGCAGACATGATTTTACTTCTTTACTGGAAATGTATTCATTAAAAAGAGTTAAATAATTTTTAATTAATACATTTTAATTGAGTAGGACAACTATACTTATCCATTTACTTAATTTTGTAGCTGCTCTTTTATAGTATTACGGGGCGGAAGTTCTCAAAGAATTTTGGAAATCACTTGATTCAATACATGTATTTTACAAAGGCAACATTGTTTCATGGTGTCACTGTTGAGTCCTTGATTTCATTTTCCATGGAATCTGTAGAATATAATTGTTATTGTGATTAGCTAGTTAGGGAGATTTGCCCAAAGTTACACAGGAACTATTGTTAGAGCTAGATCAGATATAGGGTCTTCTGAAATCTAGTCCTTACTTTTCTCACTACAAGAAATGGCCTCATGTAAAACATAAAATGTGCATGTATGTTTTCCTTCTTCTGTTTCCAGATGCAATAAAATTACCTGAGATACATATAATAATGTTACATGATATGTATGCATGTGTGTGTGTCACTGACTATGTGACAGATACTGTTTGAAACACTTACTTGTCATATGCTACTTAATCTTCAAAATAATCCTAACATGTAAATATTTTTATATTTTCTCCAATTTACAGATATTGAGGCTCAAGAACATCAAAGTACTTGTTGAAAGTCACAAACTTGTTAGGTTTTGATCCAAGATTTGAATTTTGGCATTCTGGCTTCACAGTGCATGCTCTTAGCTACTACTGTTTGTTACCTGTGGCTTACAATGAGTGTGTTCCTAAAATAACAGCTTCTGACAGCATTGAAACAACACAGTGCAAATCCTCGGGAAAATCTTCTTTCTTCTATATTCCCAGGAGGCATGGGGGCAGAGGCATGCTTATACTACTGCAAAGTAATAACAGTAAGGTAAACATGTACATATGTAATACAAATGCCATTATATAAAACTAAATATCACAAAAAAATAACCACAATTGGATTAAAGTGATGAGACGTTAGCCCTATTTATTTTATGACCCAGCATTTTCCAGGTGTGAAAGGTCATCCTCATGTCTGTGGGGGTAGATTAGGAGAAAATTGTCTGGTGACTGGTATACTGGTTGGAGGGTATTATAATTGTTAAAGTAACGAGCTAACAGGGCCTGAACTAGGGCAGAGCCTATGGATCTGAGCCACAAAATGAAGTTGTTTATAGCATTATTGATGCTGAGCTTTGAAGTCCAAAAAGGCAAAGAATGAAGAATGGACCAACTTTATTCCATCATATCTGCATGGCCACTTTCTCTGTCCCTGCCTCTCTAATTCTTCAATCTGGGAAAGAAGTTCAGGGCAAAAATGCAGACACTTTAGCAATATTTAAGCTATCTTAACTCAAGGTTTCTAACATGTTCCCTTGGCCTCTACTCCTTAATTCTGGTAATTTTTTTTCTACCTATCTCTTCTCCTGTTCTTCCCCAAAACAAATAAAGAAAATGATAAGAACTGAAACTATTCAATACCTTTATAAAGGTAGGAAGTCATTTTTGAACTTACGTAGAACAATTTCAGTACATGAATGAAGTCAAAGCCAAATAGTGGTAAACTAAGTAAGAATGAATATACAAGAAAGTGCATATGGACAAGGAAAAGTCTGAAGATGCAGGAGTGAGTGAGAGCAAGAGAGTCAGGTGAGTGACAAGAAGTCACAAGGTTCTGCAGGAGTAATGACATGGATTTATGATACAAACTGATAAGATGATGGTGGGACAAAAGTTGGTAAAATAGGATTGGAACTATTTAAAAATAGACATAAAAAAGTATAACCACAGTGGGTTACAGTGGTGAGAGTATTTGGGTTTCATATTCCATTTTCCAACTTTTCTATTATGCTGTTATATTACCTGCTATTATAAATTATATAATTTAAAATTAGCAATTAGTAAAATTAGTAATTAGTAAAATTAACCAATTCTTCTATAATCCAACACATATATGCATGTCCACACACACACACACACACACACACACACACACACACACACACACACACACACACACACACACTGACACGTGCAAATCTCCTCATTTGCAGACACAAACATACATTAATATATAGTAAAGAATAAAAAAAATCTGCACCAAGTGTGCAGGAAAGTTCCAATGATTGTATGATATTAGTGTCCTGTGTTACAGAGAAGTTGCTGATCTTTGGAACAAAGTCTGCCATTACAACCTCTGAACAAAAGGTTACTAAAGATAACTGCAAAAATAAGTTCTAAGACCTATGGACCAAGAGAAGGTCATTCTGTTTGATAATATCTTCACAGTTTAATGATGAGAGTTCACATATCTTCTCCAATTCCACTACTAGAGTCGAAAGGTTGGGGATAGAAAGTATAGGAAGAGAAAATAAGGGTCAAAATTTAAAATCATCCTTCTAGTCTCATGTGATTCTCCCTCAGCTGTTCCTTCTCTATCTTTATAAGAACTACTCAAAATAGAACCTGTAGAGCCCATCTCCTGACTGTGTAGTTATCTATACAAAGACAAGTTCAGAAAATTTTTCTAAATCTCTAAGTATGGTAAGCTAACTTAATGGAATTTCTAAGTATGTGGAAGAGAGATTAATATGAGGCTGATCTAATTAAGTAATTGTTGTCTTCTAAGTTATGAGCTTTCAATGACATGAAATCTTAAATTATTCTTTTGGCCTCTGCTAATTAATGGATCTTGCATCTTTTTAGTTAAGCATGAAGCCAATACTGGCACAGATATTTCACCTCTGGGACTGTATTTGCAAGTTTCCTAGTCTTCAGGAATTTAATGCAATTAAAATGAAATTGAATCCTTGGCTTAATCCCAATGAGCAAGTGGGCCTGACAGAAAGACCACAGCTTCCCAAGATAGAGACTTGAATGAAGCGGGTGTGCTACCGTCCTCGGTGTGCTTATATACTATCTCCTGTATGAAGTCGTCCTCATCCACCTTGCTGGCATCGCTCTCTGGAGTTTGTAAAGGTCCTTCTGGTATCTCCATTTTTGCACTCAATGGAATTAAAACTTAAGAGAATTTAAACTTAGAGACAAATATAATGTCTAATTACCGTTTATTTCTCTACAATGATGAGATCATTGTTGATAAGTGCAAGGTCTGATGCATGGAAGGTGGCAAATAGTTATTTGGTGCATTGTCTTACTGGACATACACAACACTTTTGCCTTGAGTAGCCACAGGCCACTTGTACAGTGTCTAGCATTATTCAGGTTAATCAACAGTTGATTTTCTTTGGTCCATTTATAACTACTACAAATAGCTAGGCTTCCAGGGACTACTGTCATTAGACATAGGTCTGTTAGACTTAGATCCCCAATTGATAATAATATCTGCTTCCCAGGGATCTAATATAGTATGATAAAATGAAAGAATGGGCAAAAGCTCTGGAGTTAGACTGCCTCAGGTCACAGTTTTACAACTTAACTTCTTTGAATTTGCTTAAGTTCTTTAACTACTTTGAGCCATGTTGTTTTTTTTTAATTTAAATAATTAAAACATCTACTTGTTAGCAGTTTTGAAATATGCAATGTATTATTACTAACTGTGGTCACTATACAGTGCAATAAATCATTCAAATATATTCCTCCAGTCTAAGTGAAACTTTGCATTCTTTCAACATCTTCCCTTTTCCCATCCTCCTAACTCCCGCCTCTGGTAACCACCCTTCTACTCTCTGTTTCTATGATATTGACTCTTTTAAGCTTCAAACATAAATAAAATCATGCAGTATTTGTCTTTCTGTGCCTGGCTTATTTCACTTAGCTTAATGTCCTCCAGTTTCACCTATGTTGTCATGAATAACAGAATTTCCTTCTCTTTAAGGCTCAATAGCATTCCATTGTGTATATATACCACATTATCTTCACCCATTCATCTATTAAGGGGCACTTAGGTTGCTTCCATATCTTGGTTATTGAGAATAATGCTGAAATGAACACAGGAAAGATATCTCTTTCACTTACCAATTTTAATTATTTCATGTATATATTCAGAAGTGGAATTGTTGGATCATACGGTAATTCTATTTTTAGTTATTTGAAGAAACTTCATACTATTTTCCAAAATAGCTGCACTAATTTACATTCTCACCAACAAAAAAATAAGTTGGTGAGTGATGGATATGTTAAATAGCTTGATTTCATCTTTCTATAATGCATACACAGATGAAAACATCATACTGTACCCCATAAATTTACACAATTATTATTTGTCAATTAAAAATAAATAACTTAAAAAGAATTAAAATGTCAGTGCTTCATTTTAATGTTTAACAGGATTTAAAACTAAGAAATTATTGTTGTAAGGATTATATGAGATGATATACATATATTTTTAGTAGAGGAAAAACAAATGTTCTTTGATATTTGATCTTAGGAAGATTCTCATTCTATTTTTTCAATTGTCTCTGTGTATTTACCTCAAAGAAAAAATGGTATGTCATATAGTCTTATGGAGGACAGGACATGTCCCACCAAACATATTTCTTTCTTTGCTATGAAGTTATAGTTTGATTAGAGAAAGGAAGTCAATATAAAGTTAATGAAATTAATATTGGTATTTGATTTGGTCTCTCACAGTATATTTGTGAAGAAGCTGGATTTATAGACAAGCTCTTAAATATATACTGCTTTATCCACGTTGATGATCTAATATTATTTTTACAGAGGAATTCACCATGTGGCTGGCTCCATGACTCTTTTCTGAGTTATCTTGTGTAGAATCAGTGACTTGTATGAGAGAATAAAGAGCATGTTTGTAAGATTTTTATGGTCAAATAAGCTTAGATGTGATAGTAAATGCATAAAATAAGCAAATTAGGACAATACAGTAGAAGAGCCTTTATCAGAATATGGTCCCTGGATCACCTGCATAAGATTTACTTTAAATGTTTATTAAGAAGTCTCTGAAGTGTTCATTAAGTGTTTATTGTGTTTATTAAGTGTTCAGTAAGAGGTCTATTAAAATTTCTTTGTCTTACCTCAGAAAAACTGAATTAGAATCAATAATGGTGGAACCAAAAATGTGAAGTTTCAGCATTTTTACTCAAATAATCTCTATGCATATTAAGTTTTAGTATCACAGACCTGGGATAAAGTGTTAAATCTAATAAGGTACAGTGTAACTGAGATACATACCAGGGCCTGCTCTATTTGCACTTGCGTAGACTGATGATAAAGAATTTAGGGATTTTCACACAAGATACATGTGAGATTAGGTTACCCACAAATATAATGTGATCTTTTCTAATATTCACCCATCAGTTCATCTATCCATTCATGATGTCCTTTCTGTCTGTTACTTATTTATACATTTATTCATTAAACTGACTCACTGTAAAATAAAATTCTATATAGTTATAATTAAGAATTTTTCACTGCTTTCAGGGATCTTTTAATCTGGTAGGGGAGAGAAACCACCTAATCTAAATTAAAGTGCTGAATAGTAATTGCCGTATTAGATGCAATATGGAGTACCTAACCCAGTTTTTAGCTGACAAAAGCTTGAAAAGTTGAGTAGGAGTTAGTTAAGCAAAGGGGAAGGACTAAAGCAAAGATAGAGCCAGGGAAGTAGAAGAGTTTGCTCAAAGATATGAAACCAGATATGGGTGTGCTTTTGGACTTGTAAATAGTATGTAATGGCTGGAGCCTAGGGTAGGAGGAGAAGAGTGAAAGATGAGGCTGGGCAGTGTAATTCTCAGAACAAGCAAGACTTTAGCACTAGACTCATTATTTTTATCTTATGTGCCATGGTTTCAATATAATAAGATTTCATTTGCCATATAGAGATAGTGGTGTAGAACAAGTATAGAATGTCTTGTTTTCCCCAGATAAAAATACATTGTCAAATGGTAAACTGCAGTATGGCAGTTATTGCTATAGAATTGAATTTCTGATTGAGACAATCTGAGATGTAAAATTGACTCTATATAAGGGAAATTATTGTCACAAGAATAGTATTATATTGTTATTAAGAGCTATGCATTTTTTAAATACTTTTTAAAAAAATTATTGAAACAACTGATTGTACATGTCTGTGGTGTACAGAGTTGAATATCAATACCTGTGTGCAATATGTGATGGTCAAATCAGGATAATTAGTATACTCAACATTACATAATGTAATCATTTTGTGTGGCCCCTTACTAAGAGATATGCATTTTTAAATTTTATTTTATTTAAACACTGACTCTCATCTATAAGCTTTAATGCTTAAAAACATCTCTAGTCTTACTATTGAATTAAGTTTATCTTTCTTTTTTGTTTTTCTTTGATAGACCTTTATTCTCCAGTGACATTATTCAAGAAATTGATTTTATAAATCATGTTCCAATTTCATGGTTTAGAACTTAGTTTTTTCTACAGCTTGATATACGGCCAAAGAAACTTAAACACTGAGTGAAATTCTTTGAGGTATTGAAGGGTGAGGAGGTTAAATCTCTCATGATAATATGGACTTTTCTTCTGTGAATTAATGATTTTCTACCAATTAATAATTATTAACAAGGCATGATTAACAAAACAGATGAAGAGTCTCCATGCATCAGTTCCAGTACACTGGTGGATTCATGACATAAATGCAATGTTTTATATCCTGTGTACAGTGCTGGTGTTTGAGCCACATTCAGAGGAGTAGGGAAAGAAGGAAAGACTTTTCTTCCCAAGAGGTAAAAAAGAAAATAAGACTCCCAAGGGATAAAAAGGAAAATAAATATCCTACCAATGTTTATTAATAACATGCTTTTCTGGAAGGCAGCAAATACATTATTAATTCTTTTTTAGAAATAACAAACTGTAATCTCATTGTTGGAAGTACAAATTATACAGATCTGTAAAATATCCAACCCCTGTATTTGCTTCCCTCTTCCTAATCCCTGAAATTAATACTTTCCCTCTCCACTTCACTCTGTTGACAGTTATCTCTCTAAGACAAACGTGATCATGCTAATCTTTAAAGCTGCTGATTACCACCCCCAAACACACACGCACACAACAGGTTTAAGCTGACCCCTCTTTAGACAGGCAAAAAATACCCTTCCAACCGGGCCCTACTTTGGTTTCAGCCAGATCTATACTCTCTCATGTTCCAATACAGAAAACTAGCTCTTTGCCTACAGAACAAGCACATTCCTGCTGCCAGGCTTTTTACAAACTTTTTTCTCTGAGTGGAATGCCTTTCTGCCATCCTACAGGTGGAGGAATAATGGGAACCTTTCTTACACTATTATGGGCAACTTGGATAAAGCTGCCTATAAAAGAAAATATTTTCTAAAAGACCTGAGACTCTCAGCATTTACTTTGTTTCCTAGCATGGAATACATAACACTTACAAAGCAAGCATGTGCCCCACAAAAGCAGGACCCATGAACTGTTTCTATTCAGAATAAGGGAAAACTCACCCCCAAATGTTTAAATTACAGAGGTGGTACTAAACCCCTTATGGTTTAATTATGAATCCAGGGCACTTTTATTTTCGTTTAACACAGGGCCTGGTTAAATAAATTTTTCGTAGTAACCCACCCCAAAACGGACGGAAAACAACTGGAAGATATGTGCTGTGGGGGTTCACTATGAAACTTCAGTTGACTGACTGATCCCAGTATGAATATCTCAGCTTTAGTGCTGAATTCTCTCCTCTAGTCACTGCCAGCTGCTAATTTGCTAATTTTGGGTAAAGTCTTCTAAAAGCCTTTTTATTTATTTATTTTTTATTGAAACATGATTGTACATGACTGTGGGATACAGAGTTGCTTATCAATATCTATGCGCAATACCTTCCAAAACCTTTGAATCTGTTTCTCACCTAAAAGTAGAAATTAGTGATACTTAAGAGTTGTCCACTGTAGTGCCCTTTACTTAGTAGGTTATTAATAAATTATAGCAATCCAGATACTACTGGCAACAGGAAGAGACTCCTAGAATACTTGACTAGTTGTTCAAAAATGTACTCATATGGCTACCCATATTACTGAGAATATCAAAGAGCCATTGGATGGCTTTTTCCTTAAGAGAGATTTTCTTACAGGATGGTCTTCAGTCCTTTCTCTTTGTGACATTTCCCACCCAAAGACAGAAGCATTATGAGCTGTACAAGAATTTCACCAAGGATTGTGCTAACTTGCTTACCTGTGGTATCGCAATTCGGATTTTGTATCTGAGAATTTCTGAGTAGGAGATTGAGTCATAAATGGGGACCCAACTATAAATAAATTATTAGATTTTAAATGAAATTTTGGTCTGAAGAAAGAAGGTTGTATTGAATTTTCCTATAGCAACACAATGTATACATAGTGGCTAGAAGGAGAGTGAAAATTTAGAGTTGTTTTCATTTAGCCTCAGTAAATCCAAATACCTGTTCTGTTTTTTGTCAAGTTAATTGATTCATTTAGGAAAGTAACTGTAGCAGGATACTCTTGCTGCGTGGCATGGGAAATGTAGGGTGAAAGAAGATATATGTAAGGAGAAAGATAATTTAAGAACATTTTTAAACATCTGAATAATAAAAATGCTTAAATGATATACGTGTTTAGGTTTCAGTAGATGTCTTATGAAGGCTCACTTAAAATAATTACAATTTCAACAACTAGTGTCTATACATCCTCTTGTACATGATTTTATTTTCATCTCTCCAGGGCTGAATGAACGACTTCTTGTGAACTCTTATGTGCTCAGGGTAGCACTCATTAAAGTTAGTTATTTTACCTAAATATTTTTTCCCATTTTTTTCAATCCCAAATATCCCTTTTTTGTCAACTCTTATTAAAAGATAAACATTCTATTTAGGTATTTATTATTATTATTTTTTTGTTTATACTCCCTGTGTTAACCATTGTGTGGTTACTATACACGATTAAGAAAATTTTGTGGAACAAATATATAAATGAGTTATACACATTTGTATATTTGTGTATATAGCACAGAGTTAAACACAATAGAAAAAAAACTTGCTATAAAGAGTTATGCTGTTTTTATATTGGGAAAGCAAGTTGGAATGTTTCTTCTAAATCTGTTTCAAAAGGAAGTCCTATAATGCTTTAATGTTGTAGTACTATTTTGTATGCACTTAGGAGTTATTTGCTTTAGTTGCTCTTGTGGAACCAAGAAAGATTTACTATAAACTGTGTGTGTGTGAATATGTGTATATGATATGTATATATATGTATATATGTATAGTGTGTTTGTATATATACAATTATGTATGTGTGTATTGACACATATGAATAGACATATGTATATTCTCATATGTGTCAACACAGACATATGTGTATATATACAAACACACTATATAAAACATAATTATAAAATATATATTGTATAATGCATATATACATACATAATACTCATGTGCGCATTCACATATGTTTATTTATGTATACATATGCATACATTTACATGTTTATAAATATAATTTATCTATTATATAGAGATTCTGTTTCTCTCAATGTCTTGAAATTTTTCATGACAGATTGCATGCACAGTCATTCACAATCGGCAGCTGGGACTTGAAATGGCTGGAGCAGTTTTTGTTTCTCTCATCATGGCTTCTCCCACCTTCATACACTCCATAGGTCTCTCCTCCTCTTCCCCTGAGCTCTAGCAGCCCCAGCTTGGCTGTCATTGCTTTTTTATTGTTGTAAATTCGTTGATTTGTGGGAGAGAGTGACACTGGGAACCATCTATTCCACCATCTTGACCGGAAGTCCTGAGGTGTTTTGATAAAAGTTTCTTCCTCTTTTTCATTTCCCTTTTCAATCTACTAGTGAATATTATTCTTTCTTGTGTGTCTATGGTAGTGATGATTGTTTTTTGGATTCCTGATGCAGTACTCCCTTGAGGATTTCTTGTACAGCTGGTCATGTGGTGGTAAAGTCCCACAGTTTGTGTGTCTGGAGAAACATACTATTTCTCCCTCATTTCTAAAGGATAGACTTGCTGGGTAAAGTATTCTTGGCTGGAAATTCTTTTCTTTTAGTATTTTGAATATATTGTCCCATTCTCTTCTAGCCTTTAGGGTTTCTGTTGAGAATTCTGCCGTTAGTCTGATGGAGGCTCCCTTTCAGGTAACTTGACATTTTTCTCTTTATGTTTTTAAGATTCTCTCTTTGTCTTTGAGCTTTGCCAATTTGACTATAATATATCTTAGAGATGACCTTTTAGGATTGAATCTGTTTGGGGATCTTTGAATCTCCTGGATATGAATGTATGTGTCTCTCTCTTCATCTGGGAATTTTTTCAGCATTATTTCATTGAAAATGTTTTCAATGCATTTTCCTTTCTCTTCCCCTACTGGATCACCCATGATTTGGATGTTTTTGTGCTTCAGGTTGTCTGATAGGTTTCTTGGATTTTCTTCATTTTTTTTTCCTCTTTTGATTTACCTGGATTATTTTGAAAAGACCACCTTCAAGATCAGAAATTCTTTCCTCTGCTTGCTCTACCCTGCTATTTAAACTCTTGATTGTGTTTTTTATTTAGTTGAATGAATCATTCAGCTCTAGGAGCTCTGCTACATATTTCTTGTAAGTAATTCATCTCTTCGCATATTTCCTTCTTCACATACTGGATACTTTTCTCATTTTTTTGTGTTGTCTCACTGAGTCTTCTTGGTTCTCATTAATTTTTTTTAAAAGATTTTTGCTCAGAATCCTTTTCAGTTATTTCAAGGACTTTCTGCTGTATAGGGTCTGGTACTTGAGAATCATTACATTCCTTTGGTGGTGTCATATTTTCTTGGGTTTTCTTTTTTTCATATTTCTAGTATCTATACATTGGTGTCTAGTTATCTGGTAGAGCAGTTGCTTTTACTAGTACTCTGGAGTGGGCTTTGAGGAGAGGGAGTTTCTCTTGTACATGTTTTTTTACAATGAACATTGAATGGAGTATTTTAGTATTAGTTCCAGGTAGACACAGTACTGTAGTCTCCCTGTGGGTACTTTGGCCAAATTCAGTGATGGAATTATGTGTGAGTGCCTCCATGGCCAAGTCCCTGGGGAACTTAATAATTCCTTACTCAGACTGGTGATACTATGATGGTTCTTCGAGGATGTGGGCAAGCTCTCAAACTCCTCTGGGAAGTGCCTCAGTGCCCTGTCACTCTTTGGCTATGGTGGGCAACCCTGTGTGGGACTTTTGGCAGCCTGGCTAGCTCCCCCTGACCCTGATAGGTGAAGTGGGGTACACTGGTGCTCCTCAGTTTGAATGGGTGACCCTGGGCAGATTTTCTCTTTCTTTTTTCCTATATGTAGAGGCTCCTTTAGGGACCTTGCTTTCCCTGTGATGGGTTGGGGTTGATTAGGAATTTTCTTCCTTATTCTACTGTGTATCCTGGGTTTATGTACTCACAAGAGGATCTGTGTATGTCTCTCCCTGGATGAAGGCAGCCCTGCAGGCTCTGCATGCTCCTCCCACCCCCAGTAGTACTATGGCATATGGTAATATAATTCTCCCTGTAGGTTGGGCCACTAATATGGGGATCTGTGCTCACTCACTTCTTTTCCTGGTCTCCACTGGTGACTCTCCTTCCATCTATGCTGACAAGTGTCCAGCAAGCTGCCTATAAGGCAGTGGTGGCTGCTGGTGTGGCAGCAAGCCACCCATGTGGTGGCAGTTGCTTTGGCGGTGGCTGTCATGGACCACTCATTCAGCACCAGTGTCTGTGGCAGTGGCAGGTAGTGCTGTTGCTAAAGACATGGCTGGCATGCTGGCGCCATCAGTAGGGGGCTGCCTGGTGAGGCAGGGCCACTTCCCAGGGACCCAGTGAAATCATTGTTTGGATTCAAACTGGTAAGCTTTTTCAGAAGATATCATTTGGACCTAACAATATCCAACTAGAGTGAAATAATTTTTTCTCTATTATATTTGCGATTTCTTACCTCTATGCCTATATACAATATATGTTCCCTCTGCCTGAAGTGCCCTCTTTTCTTATACATTGACTGCTTTTAATAAACTATATACTTCTGAGACATTTCATCTCAAAAACTACTTATTCCAGAATTCTTGCCTAATCTCCTCAAGTGTAAGCAACTTATATTTCTGAAGGTCTTGTTAATTATATATTTATTAAACTTGCCTTTACATTTTAGACTATAAACTTATTGAGAGTAGGTGAGATGTTTGGTTTATTTTTATATTCCATGAAGTGCTAATACAGAGTAATTACTCAATAAATGTTGTATGATTATCAAAAAGAGAAAGGAAAACTATAAATTTCAATGTAAGGTAGAATATAATTCCATTGTCCTACTAAACTTCAGTGAAGACATTGCTAATGTATTAATCAAAACAGATTATTTGAAAATAAACAACTAGTTATATATAGTCCCCTGTTAAAGAAATATTTAATAACATATCACTTAAAAATTTCCAGAGTCTGAACAAGAATACTTGCTTGGAAAAAACAAGAGTTGAGATGAGTAAATTAATTAAGGTAAATAATAAAGAAAATCAGTCTGCTTTCATATTACAAGCATTCTAAAAGTATCAGATTCTTTGACTAATCATAAGATGTCCTGATCTAGTAGTAAGAAATAACTGGAAAAATAGTATTTATTTTGAATGAAATTTTAAAAATAAAGCCTAAAATTTACAGACGGAGGCAAACAATTGTATTTTATATGTATTTTTCTCATTTTATCATAAAAAATATTATGAAGTAGATATATATCCTGTATTTTCCCATGATCTAATCCCACATGGAGTTCTTTAAAAATTTTCTTCCCAACATGTACCAGCAGATATAAATATTAGAACATTATATGACTAAAGAGATTACAATGATTGAATTGATTATGCCTTGATGTACAAGCGGTCTTCAAAAAATAAATGGAAAGTATTGTATTATCTCTTAATTACATTTATTTTTCCATAAACATTTGGAAGTACCCTTATATTTGGTGAGAAAATAGTTTTTGTAGAAGAGAATGTGTAACATTTACAACCATAACAGTTTTCTTTGGAAATGTAGCTGTTTGTCTAATCTTAGGAGGAATCAAGCCCTGGATGAACCTTTGATATCATCCTGAAGTTATTTGCAATAATTAAAGAACACTCTGCATCTTCTCTGTGCAAAAGACTGATATCAAATAATAGTCATTGGGATATGCCTTGATGTTATTAGTCTACTCACCAAAAATGCGGCAGAAAATCTTTCAAAAATTCTATTATTGTTTCTAGTTCCACTTTTTTTCTGTCCTAAGGTATGAAAGGGTTTTCATTTATCTTTTAAAATATTTCAATCATTTCTCTAGTTCATGTGTAACATTTATTCAGCAAACTCACTGTAGCCAGTTTAGAAAATCAGCTGTGTATTGGAAAATTAAATCCATTTAAATATGGAATTAGTTATCCAAGCTTGAAAAATTCCTATTATCAGTTACAGAAATATGGAATGCTATACACTGTAAAAACAGGAGCAAAGAAAGCAGAAAATACTCAGTTGGTTATTTTTCCAAAGATTTTCAAATTCTTACTTTTCTAAATATCTTCCATAACCACAGCAATTGTCATAATGTTTTTTTGGGTTTGAAAAACTAGCTGTAAGTGTTTCTAAATGATGAGCCGGAATCTTCCAAAGGAATGGCCTGAGAGAAAACAACATTTAATTGCTCTCCAACCATTGGAATCCCACGAATCAGTACTTGATGACAACCTGGTGTTTTAAAATATCCTGTGACAATTTACTACTGAGGTAAGTATCTATAGAATTTTTGAAAAATAGAAGAAATAGTTTATAAATTTTGTGGGAACTTACAGTTCTTAATGGACAAGGGTTCTTTATTAAGATTTTTACAGTAGGGAACATGGAGAACTTTTAGAATCAAAGTGGAATAAAAATGAAGTCTATGGGGCATGATTAACTAACTCAGCTCTGACAGATTTAATTAGTCAATTATCTAATAAACATTGGAATTCATAAACAGTGCACATCAGAGTGTGTTGAACAAAAGCTCCCAATTGCCTATATTCATAATGAATGATTGAAACATCATTAAAGATATGTAAATGCAAAATCATTTCATTAGAATTTTGAATAGAAAAAAGGTAATTAAAAAAGTATTGTGAATTTATATTTTGAGGAGAAAAAAGGTAATTAAGAAAAGATATGTAAAGTTACATTAGGTTTCTTCTTATTTGAAATGTGCTAATGATATTTGCAAGTAGATTATTGTAGTTAGAGTCCCTTTAGCAGCTTAAGCAGCCATATGACTGGCTCTACTCTCTACCCTTTCTGAATTTGGTAGAACCTTGTAAAAATGGTGTTGGAGAATTTGAGGAATTTATTGTTTGATTCATAGATTTGGAAGAAATGTATGGCAGAGAGTGCAATCTTTATGAATCTAGTGCTACTTAACTTTTCTGAGGCTGTTTTATTTCACTAATACAATGTGCACCATTGAATGCACCTGAAAATTGGCATGATTTTCAGAAGCAACAGCTTAGCTGCTATATTTTCATTATAGTTCCTTGTTTCAGTGTGGTTTTTGATATAAGGAACATACAGTCATTCTCAGTATCCACAGTACATATATAACTTACATTATATATGTATCTATATAAATATAAATATTTAACTGATATATGTACATATAGTACCATGATATATTATATATATGTAATTTCACTCATGCCATTAACAAAATAACCCATTACATTTGCATATTCTCAGTGAATTACTTATAGACTCTCACCAATAAAATGTGATGTGTGCAAAAGACTTTTCAGGATAGTAATGTATTCTGTTTGCAGAATGACTGCACCAAGGGAGGCAGAGACTATAAATGTTAGAGAAGGAAAGGATGTCACTTTTACTGCATTTTTGTACACAGCCTGGTTCTTCATGGTATGCATTTCTGAAGCTGTGTACCTCCTTACTTTTGGTGAACATTTTACTGCTATTCATATCAATTCTTGCATTTTCCATTTGTCCCCACAGGTGATTTACATTTTAATTTCCTTTGACCCTTCTAAGTTATATTCTATCTAAGGTAGTGTCTACATTAAAAATTTACCTGAAGTCAGGTAGTGTTATGTCTCTAGGATTTTTTTTTTTTTTTCTCAGAATTGCTTTGGCTATGTGTGGTCTTTTGTTATTCCATATAAATATTCGGATAGTTTTTTTTTTTTCCATTTCTGAGAAAAATGTCATTGGAATTTTGATGGGGATTGCATTGAATTTGTGTATCACTTTGTGTAGTATGGACATTTTCACAATGTTGATTCTTCCAATCCAAGAGCACGGGATATCTTTCCATTTTCCTGTGTCCTCTTAAATTTCTCTCAACAGTGGTTTGTAGTTCTCATTATAGAGATTTTTCACATCCTTGGTAAACTCTATTCCTAAGTATTTTATTTTTCTTGGTGGCTATTGTAAATGGGCAAGATTTCTTGATTTCTCTTTCTGCATGTTCACTACTGGAGAATAGAAATGCTATTGATTTTTGTGTGTTTATTTTGTATCCTGCAACTTTGCTGAAATCATTTATCAACTCCAAGAGTTTTTTTGTAGAGGCTTTAGGCTGTTTGATATATAGGATCATGTCATCTGCAAACAGGGGCAGTTTGACTTCATCTTTTCCAATCTAGATACCCTTTATTTCCTTCTCTTCTCTGATTGCCATGAATGATAAATGCTGGCGAGGTGGCAGGAAAAAAAAGGAACTCTCATACACTGTTGGTGGGACTGCAAAATGGTGCAGCCACTATGGAAAATGGTATGGAAGTTCTTCAAACAATTGCAGATAGATCTACCATATGACCCAGCTATCCCAATGCTGGGAATACACCCAGAGGAATGGAAATCATCAAGTCGAAGATATACCTGTTCCCCAATGTTCATTGAAGCACTGTTTACAACAGCTAAAAGATGGAACCAGCTCAAATGTCCATCATCAGATGAGTGGATACAGAAAATGTGGTACATCTACACAATGGAATACTACTCTGCTGTAAAAACAATGAAAACTGCCATTTGAAACAACATGGATGGACCTAGAGAAAATTATATTAAGTGAAACGAGTAAGGCACAAAAAGAGAAATACCACATTCTCACTTATTTGTGGGAGCTAAAAATAAATAAATACACAATTAAACTGTGGGGGGAGGGAAGAAGACACAACAATCACAATTCCTTGAAGTTTTCGTGACAAGCAAACAGATATGAGGTTGTTGGGAGGGACGGGGGAGAGGAAAAGGGGAGCGAGGTTTCAGTAATGGGCCACAATAATCAACCACATTGTATATTGATAAAATTAAATTAAATTTTTAAAAAATTACCTGAAGGTGTTTAAACTGTGCTTCTTTCATTGATTTTAATGATAAGGAATAGAGAACTCCCAGATAATGTCCACATAAAGAGATGAAGAGTAAAATAACAGCAACTTTGTTTTTCTTTTATTATAAATTTTCTATTTGCTGTATTTATCCCATAGTAAGATTTACCAATTCATACTAAATTATCTGGGATTTATTTGTGTAGATTTGGTCTAGAACTAAATTTTAAATGTTTTTTGTTTGTTTGTTTTTTCACCTTTGAATGTACCATTTCTCATAGAAGTCTACTGAACATACCTAAAAAAAAAAAAAAAAAAAAATTAGATTGATTCCATTTTTTAAAGTGATTTATTGTCCCTGTTCAATTTCAAATCATCAATCTGACAGAATTTTTGGCTTTTCTAACATTAGTATTTTTTCAGCGAGTTCTCCCCATGCACTTACAGCCCGTATCATCCTCTGGTTCCCATTAGATGCATCTTGTCTCGTGTAGTAGTTTTGTCTTTTGAAAGAATGCTGTCGTTTTATAGCTTTTCATTCTGAACTGGAGACTTCTTGTGCCCATCAATGTTCCAGGCATTAGAAGGACAAAGTCAGGTGTTAGCACCTTGTGTGTCTTCTGTTAATCCACCTGTTCTGCCTACCATCTCAAGTATAATATTAAATTACTTTGTGGATTGGATGAGAATCCTGAGGTCGATAATTACTAGATGATTACACTTCGTAAAATAAACCAATAATTTTAAAGTTATCATAATAAGCATTTGAGGTTTTCCTCAAAAAGCTCACTGTTTCCAGATTCAATTTTACTGAGTCCTGTAGATGAAATTTTGAGCCTTTTTTTTTTTTTTTTTAACAGTAGAGGAGATCATAAACGACACAGGACTGAAAGTTAAAGGTGTCAGATTTTATTTTATCTCTCAAAGCCCTAGCTCTACGATGCTGGACAAGTCTTGGGTTTTTTATTTAAGCAAGCACACTAATTTCTTTCCAGGGTTGTTATGAGAAACAAGTAAAGGCAACATTTTATGAAGACACTTTAAAAATTAAACAATATTATGTAAATATACATGATGTTTAATATCAAATCAAAGCAAAGTTGTGTATATATCTATTTTCTCTCCCTCCACCATAAATGCAAGGGCTATATTTTATTTGTCATTATATACTCTATAGTATCAATGTCACTGCATGGCACTAAGTATATTATCAAGCAATCAGTAGATATAGAATACATGGTGATTGATTTTACTTTATTTCTCCATTATGTATGGTAAAGAAAAATGGGTGATATCTAAGTACATAATACTGCATTTGGATATAACTGGGGAAAAAAGGAGGTTATAAAAAATAATATGTCCAGGGATATGCTGGTAAATATTTACAACCATATTTCCAGGGAAGGTGGTGGAAACGGAAGTCCTATTTTTGTATTTATCTAATTATTTCCATAGTTTCAGTAGTATAAATGTTCAAACAATTATTGATTTGAAGCTACTAATGTGACATTACTGAAGGTGGGGCTGGGAAGAGATTTTCAGCAGCACACTATTACACTGAATTTTCACAATACAGATAAAACAAATGCATATAAATTCAAAAACATAGATAGGAGTAAAATATTTAACAAGTAATGAATTTTGAGTACTTATTTACTTGCTTTTAACATAATTTTTAGGTTGTACATTTATAAAACTTAATTTTCAATAATAGCTGTGTTTATCAATCAGATCACAAAATGCCTGGAAATGTATCAATTAGTTCTTAGGAGATATGAGCTGGCTATAACATATAGATAAATATATTCCTTTCTTTGAGATGTTCTGACACCTCACTAAAACCTTATCCACTATTTGTCATAGTATGGAATTAAGCATAAAGTGAATTTTTCTGTAACTTATGCCACAAATTTTAGTTATCAAAACGTTAAAAAGTTTTTATTAAAAACATTTTAGAATCCCCCCTTCTTTTAAGGCTCCAGTCAAGAATTAAAATACCTTTATACATTGCACACTAATTAAGGTATCCAACACTTTATATATGCATATAAAATAAGTAAATCATATTTTAGATCACTACTACATTAACAGTTCTGGGCAATAAAAAATGGAAAATAGGATATATAAAAATAGCCATTACTATTTACTCGATGGCAACAGTTATCAGCACGCTTAAAACACACAGGGCTCATTTATTCTTTTTTAGAGGTGAAACGCAGTACACATAATGCTAATTTAGTCATAGAATAAATATCTAAAAAATAATAATACCCCACTTCCTGTTCCTCTAAGAACTATCTATTCAAAAGCAAAGAAAATTCCAACTAAATACTGCCGCTTTCCTCTGGGAATCTCTTTCAGCTTCTTATCTCCTCTTGCTTTCCTCTTACACAGTTGCCTGAATCAGAATAAAAGTTTTTCCACTTTAACTAAATCTGAACTAGATTTTGGCTCTAAAAACCTAAAACAGTGAAGATGAACTGCTGTTGGGCTTACTATTGACAAAAAACATTATTTTAAGTGGTATTGTGGAATTTTTAAAATCTAAAACCAATATGAGTTTAAGGTAGAAAAATATAACAAGAGATAAGAATATAATAAAAAATAAAAAGTTATTATGCTTGGCAAATTCCATGAATATTTTTAATATTTAGATGGGTAGATTGACAGGTAGGTAGATAGAAAGATATGGATAGATATACTGCATAAAATTTTCACCTTCTTACATAAAGCGTTTTACCTCCTCTTTCTTTTTGCTTAATATTATTCTATGATGACATTCTTACATGTTAACTGTATTTTTTTAATATTTGGAATATTATATTATCCAGATGTATAATAGGACAATTCACTTAATTTCTCATTACATAGGTCATTTTCTAATTTTTAAGCTATGGGTAAGACTTTATTTAAAAACATCTTGTAAGCTAAGCTTTTATTCATCTTTTATTAGTTTTTTTAGATTGATTTCAATGTGTGGACTTTCTGGGTCATAATGTATGGATATTCATAAGCTTTTGTTATATTGTGAAATAATATTTTTTTAAAAAACTTGTATACATTAAGTGAAAATGGCCAATGTTAGTATTTACTGCCAATAGTTCCTGTGTGCATGTCTGCAAAGGAAGACAATGACATTAGCATTACAGGCATGTGCATGAGTAATAAAGCAGAACTTTTTATGTGATGCAGCAAAAGATTATAGCTTATGAAGAAAAGAGAGCAGGTTTTAAACCATGCATTTAATACTTACTAACTACGAATATGGTTAAGTAGTTTAGTGTCTATGTGTTTATTTCCTTATCTGTAAGGAATGTCTTGTAATAATTATCTTGAGCATGTCATAAGGATTATAAATAATGCATGCTAAGTAAGTTATACAAACTTGGTTCTGGGTATATGGTAGCTATTTATAACATCCAGGAATAATTTCAGAAAATACTACCATGAACTAAATTGGATTTCAGCTAAAGAAATATAGCTGTCCTCAGCATGGAAAATCAGCTCTTTAATGCCTTTATGTGGCCAGAACCTACATTTCACCCCCTGAACCAACTCTAAACTTGCTTTTGTGAGTCAACAGAAATTGTTTTTTAATTATAGCATCATCCAATCCTCCATGAAAATCCATTAATATACCTACCTTGTTCTTTTGAGGAGTTAGTAGGGCTAAATGCCAACGAATGAAAAATCTGTAGGCAATCTTCAGTGTGAAAGACACACTATGAAATTAAAAGTAGTTGATTTTCCATAATTTATTTATTTTCTACTATTTTTATTTTTTTATTGATTATGCTTACTCATGGGGTATAAAGCTGACTGTTGCCACCTGTACACAATATATGATGGTCGGATCAATACTATCAACATGCCCATTACCACAAATTGTGATTATTCCCCACGTCCCCGACCCAATTAATCTCTGACTTCCCTCCCACACCACCCCCCAGCAACCCTATGCATTCTCTTTCCCTCTTCTAGCCCAATGCACCACTGTGATCTTTCTTTCCTTCCTACATTCTCTATTAGCTCTCACACATGAGTGAGGACATGTGGTATATGTCCCTCCATGCCTGGCTTATTTTACTCAACATAATTTTTGTACAAGCTCATCCGTGTTGCTGTGAATGGCAGAATTTCATTTTTCTTTTATGGCAGAGTTTTTCCATGGTTTATATATACCACATTTTCCTTCTCCAGTCATCCATCGGTGGACATTTAGGTTGCTTCCATAGCTAGGCTATTGTAAATAGAGCTGCGATGAACATGGGGGTGCAGGTATCCCTTTGACAAGATAATTTCCATTCCTTTGGGTATATACCTAGAAGTGGTATGTCTGGATTGTATGGTAGATCTTTCTGTAGTAGTTTGAGAATTCGCCACAATAAAAGACATATATGACCAACACAGTACCGATATCATTCTGAACGGAGAAAAGTTAAAAGCTTTTCCAGTAAGAACAGGAACAAGACAAGGAAGCTCTCACCACTGGAGGTATTAGCCAGAGCAATCAGGAAAGAGAAAGAAAAAAAGGGCATCCAGATTGGAAAAGATTTTCTATAATTTAAAACAAATATAATGTATGTTCATAGAAATATATACATTTATATTTAAAAATGTTTTTGAAACTGTATATACAGATTTATGGTTATTTATATGCCTCTAATACTTGAGAATCAAGATTTTTTTAAAAGATGCATTTTGGATCAATTCTTGTTATTTAAAGAGGTGTCTTTAATAGCTATGTCTTTATAAACATTTGCAATTAAATTATTTTATGGTATTTAAATTTTAAGGAAACTAATTTGTTTCAGTATATGTCCCTTTGTGCCTGTAGGGATTTATCTCTTTATCCTGACAGTGGCTGTTCTTTTTCAAACTTTGTAATATCTTCCTTGGAGTACTATAAGAGCCTAACCTCACTAACTGCCTTTAATTTATGTGATCTCCAATAGTTTACCTAGGGATGAGACACTTTCCACCACCAGGCCATATCTAATCCCTAAAAGGGATTTGTCAGGAATTTGTTTTAGTACTGATCACTGGAATTGTAACACATACAAGCAGGACATGCATTCTGTATGTCACCACTGCCCTTATAATTCCATGTCTGTATCCACTTAACGGTACCTGCTTACTCCATAAGGACTTTATTTTGCCATCTTTATCCTACATTGTCACTAGAGTAGTCTTTTTGTCTTCAAATTTGATTATTCTTTTAAGAAGTCTCACTGGGTCCCTATTAGACTACTATACAATTTCACATGTCAATCAGAATCTTTAGTCTACCTTTAAATTTTGTTTCCCCAGGAAGAAAAAGTGACCTAATATTTATCAAGGACCTAGTATTATTATGCAGACATTGTGCTAAACACTTTGCATTGATAAACTTTTTTGGTTCTCATATTAGTCCTATTTTTTTTTACACACACACATGCACTCACACACTTAAAAGATAAACAGGTTAACTCATTTTGTCAAAGGATGTAAGCTGGTAAGTGGTGAAGCTAGAACTTAAACATGTGCCTGCCTCACTTCAAATCTTTGGCCCTTTTCAATCTCCCGGTGGAAGAGTGATTGGAGCAGAGACCTTCAAAGCACCAAGCATGTCTGAGCATAAGGAGAATTGAGTGAGTCTAAGCAGTCAGTTGAATTAATCATGATGTATAGCTATTAACGTTGACTTTAATAAGTTAATGAAGACAATGGACATGAGTAGCATATTGGAAAAACACTGTTATAAATATACTTTAGAAATGTTGCTGAAGTATGTAGTTATGAGATCAGTAATAAGTGAGAAGGAAAACAAAAGTTACCAGAAAACGGAAACATATTTCAACATGAGCTTGAAGAAGTGCTACTGAGAAAGTATAGATAGGAAGACAGTTTCAGGTAACACAAATGGCTCTCTGAAGGCATCTAAGTCTGTAAAGAGGTTGAAGGCTAAAGATGCTGACAACACAAAATGTAGCTCAAGATATCGTGCTCCCTTAACTTGATATGCCTTTTAATTTAAGTACAAGTAACTAAGAATGAACCCTCTGAGAATATAAAACTATAAAATGTTAACACACACATTCTCGTGGTTATCTGACACTTAAAACCACCTATTTTTTCTATTTAAGATTTTTGTTCTTCAGATACATTTTTTATGCCAGAGAACTATTATTTATAATTAGGTTTTTGTTTGTGTGTGTGTGTGTGTGTGTGTGTGTGTGTGTGTGTGTGTGTGACTTTCTTGAATCATATAGCAAGTCATTTTTTTAATTTAAAAAATAGATGAATTAGGGCCGACCCCATGGCTCACTTGGGAGAGTGCGGCGCTGGGAGCACAGAGGCCGCGGGTTCGGATCCTATATAGGGATGGCTGGTGCACTCACTGGCTGAGTGCGGTGCGGGCGACACCAAACCAAGGGTTACGATCCCCTTACCACTCACAAAAAAAAAAAAAAAAAAAAGCATAGATGAATTAATGATAACTCACTGTTTCTTTTAACAACCACATCATAAGCACCACCAGTTTTATGCTGGGCTAACACTCTGTGGCCCATAAGAATGAATAATGAAGCAGCCCTTGATCACAAGGGGCTAGCAATCCAGCAAGGAAGACAATTTATACAAATGCATACAATATCTGCAGTTATTATAAAATGCATTTCATGAGTGGAATTAAAAATTGCAGGGGCTGAGGAAAGAAGAAAGTAATTTTATTTTGGAATATCAAGGAGGAATTCATGAGGTCAATGGATACAGCAGAGTCTGTAGACAACAGGCAGATGACCAGAATCCAAGCTCTTCTCTCACATCATATCTGATGCTTAAACCTCGATGCCACATTTAACCTTTCTCAGTTGTAACAGGAGACTTAAAATGTTTGTATTGTATATAGATTTCAGATGTAAATATAGAAAGAGAAAAAAATAAAGGATTTAGAAGAAATCATAGGAGAAAATCTTTATGATTTAGGCAAAGATTTTTTATATAGTCCGCAAAAAGATTAAGAACTTTTTAATTTTTTTGTCTTCCTCAAAAGACACCAGTAAGAGAGTGAAAGACAAAGATGACAGTCAAGAAGACGTGAATGTATTTGTAATAATCTACCTGAGAAATGACTCATGACCAGAATATACAAAATTTTCTTTTAGAATCGAGTAGGAAAAAACATTGAAAAACAGGTGAATGTTGTACCAGTCCCATCACAAAATAGGATGCCCTATAAACATGTGAAAAGTATTCTACTTCATTAATTATCAGATAAATGTAAAGTAAAATAACATTATGATGTTACCAGAAGTGATATAATGAAAAAAAAAAAAATGTCCAAATGTTGAGTAGGATGTAGAGGAACTAGAACTCTCACGCTATCTTAGTATAAGTATAAATTGGTAAAAAACACTTTGGAAACTAGTTGACATTCTCTAGTAAAAGTAAGAATAAGCTTTCCCTGTGACCCAGAAATTCCATCCCTAGGGATATACCTGTATTAGTCTTCCATTGATGCTATAACGAATTACCACAAACTTAATGTTTTAGAACAACAAAATGTATTATCTTACCGTTCTTTATGTCAAAAGTCTGAATGGGTTTCACTAGGTTAAAATTTAGGTGTCTTGGGTTACTTTTTGGGTTACTTTTTGGAGGATCTAAATTAGAATTCATTTATATGCCTTTCTAGCTTCTAGAAGCTCCCGTCACTCCTTGGCTCATGACCTCCTTCTTGCCTCCTTAAAGCCAGCAATGTAGGATTTCTCTGACCCAAGCACAGAGCAGGAAAGTTTTTTGCTTTTAAGGGCTCATGTTATTAAATCGGGCCCACCTGGATAATCCAGGATAATTTCTCAGACTCAGAGTCCCGAACTTAATCACATTTCTTTGCTGATGTAAAGTAACATATCCACAGGTTTTGGTAATTAGGAAGTAGTCATATTTGGAAGACCATTACTCAATTATCACAGTACCCAACGTAAATATGTAGCAATGTTCATCTCTGTGTTCATGACACCATACCCTAAAACCAAACCAAACCAAAACAAACAAACAAACAAACAAAAACTACTAATACTCATCAACATTAGAATGTGTAAGTAAATAAATGGCAGTATATTCACACAATGGAATACTATATAGCAAATGGATCTAGATTGTGAAGACAACATCTATATGATTCCATTGACATAAAGTTCAAAAATAGGTAAAATTAATCAACGTGTTAGAAATCGTGATAGGGGTTACCCTTGGGGAGAATGCAATTTGTGAAGAGAACAGGTGGCAGGACTTTCCCGGATGATAGAACTACTCTGTTTCTTAACCTGGGCACCAGTTACACTTGTTCAATTTGTGAAAACTAGGCACGATGTATGTATGCACTTAAATACTACATTAAAAATATCTGCCTTACTAACTTCACAGATCAGCAGGTGTAATAATCAAATAATATAAAAATATTGAGAATTCTATATTGGCAAGTACTGTGTACCAGATGTTTCAGTGATTTTTTTTCCTGTTTTCACAAAGCCCATAAAATAACCATTACTAGTCCCACTAAACAAAGGGGCTGAAATTCGGAAGTGTTAAGTGGCTAATAATAAAGCACTAATAAAGTTCAGTGCCTTGATTTAAACCAGTGTTCATACTTCAAAGCCTTTGAGTTTCTCTCTATTTTATCTGGACCAGTAAAATCTGTTAGATTTGTAGAATCCTTGGGAATGAGCCTGGAGTGTGCATATGCAAGATTAAGCACTATAGGATCTGGATATATTATATGGTAATAAAAATGTTAAGAAAGTCTAAATCATAAAACACATGAAATTCAGTTATTATTAAGAATTTTAAAAATGGACACATTGTATTCAGCTGAAATATGAACAGAGTCGTCTAGAGAAAGAAATAAGCCCCTGAGTTTATCTGCCTCTTTTACGAACCTCACCTCTATTTTCCAGATTTGATTGATCTATCCTCCTAACACTGTTAAAAACTCATGTAGACCATAGGTTCCTAAGACCGTCTTATTTTCACCTGGTCAGGAAATACATTAGCCATGCAAGCATTCCATTTTCTGGTAGTGGAATTCCTGCCAGATAGAAATCTTTGGGATTTTAAAATGAGAAATTAGAATTTCTCAAAATTCTTAATTCTCAAAATTGTAAGTTAGTTTTAAAATACTTCCAACGTTGTTCATATTTTATATTATATTATCTATTGCTATGTAATAAGTTATCCCAAATTTAGCATCATAAAACAAATTTTTTTTGTTATTTTATTTTTTTTCTAATCTCATATAGCTTCTGAGGGTCAGGAATTTGTGAGTGGTTCAGCTGCATGGTTCTTCCCCAGGATCTGTCAGGAGGATAGATACAAGCTATTTTTTTAGGCCTGTAGTCTCTGAAAATTTAACTGGATGTGGAGGATTTGTTCACAATCTCACTCACGCAGTTGTTAACAGGAGGCTTCAGTTTCTGGTCACATGGGTGGTCGCATAGGCCTTTCCTTAGAGTTGTTCACAATATGGCTTTCTCCCAGAGGTAGTGGTGATAGAGAGAGAGAGAGAGAGAGAGAGACATAGCAACTAACCTTGGAAGTAATATGCCACCACTCCTGCCATATTGTCTTGGCCACATAGAACAACTCTACTACATTGCAAAAGGGCACTACACAAAGGTGTGTATACCAAAAAAGCAGGGATCATTGGGGAGTATCTGGGAGACTTCTTAGTCATTGAATATGGGAAAGTTGTGTAGTTGTATAGACAAACCAACTTAACGACGGTTTTCTAGTTTACAATGGTGTGAAGCCATCACAATTTTGACAATGTACAGTATTCAATAAATTACATGAGATATTGTACACATTATTATAAAATAGGCCTTGTGTTAGATGATTTTTTCCAACTATAAGCTAATGTCAGTGTTCTGAGCATGTTTAAGGTAGGCTAGGCTAAGCTACAATGTATATAAATGCGTTTTTGACTTAGAAATTTTCAATTTGTGATGGGTTTATCAGGATGTAATCCCATCATAAGAAGAGGAGCATCTGTAATGATTTTTCTCATTTTTCCCAATTTCCTGACTTAATCTTTCTAGGGATTCATAAAAATGTATAAATTTCCTAAGAAACGCTGGGAAGGAATTTCTGTACGGAAACATTACTCTCCAGTGGGATTTTGAGTTAAGCCACAACATAGAATTGCCAGAAAATATACAAGATGCCCACTTAAATTTGAAAGCAAACAACAGCAACGACAACAAAACATTTTTGTTTTAAGTATACCCTATGCAATATTTGGGAAATAATTTCACTGGAAATTATTTGTTGCTTATATAAAAATCAAATTTAACTGGGCACGCTGTGTTTATTGCTATTTGCTTAATCTGGCAACCCCGCCAGACCAGAATCCTGAGACAATGTGATACACCTGCGCAGCTGGACTCTCTTCAGGTTGCAGAATCTACTATCTTCTGGTGTTACCCTATCTCCAGCACTTGGATTCGTCTTTACTCATGTGTTTGTCTGATTATTGTACCCACAAAACAGGCTTTTTCCTCTGAATTCCATCCCAACTTGAGTGGACCTCTGAATTCCAATTATTTCCAGTTCCTTTTCAACAGGAGCTGGATTCTCCTGTGCCCACAGTTGCTCACTGGAGAATAAGGTAGACAGGAGAGATCATCCAGAACTGCAGCCCAACTCTGACCCCGTAAAGTTTTCTACCATTTCAATTTTTTAATTACTGAAAACTTCCCATTAGATGGCCTTATGCTTGACTTTACTGCAAAATCTGATCACTTCTCTTTGACTTAGAATGATTCATCTAAACTTTCTGAGTTATTTTTCTCCTGGTTTCAAAAAAAAAAATTTAAAGTTTGCAAAGATCCACCTAGTCAGCAGGGACAACCTGGTATTAGCAGGCTTGTTCTTTCTCCCACCTTGCTTGGCTATGTTTGTTTTTGTTACATCAAAAGGACTCAAAAGAGATGTCTGTGTGGGTACAGCGGGAGGCCCATGAAGAAGTCAAAGTAAAGAGTTTGGATTTTTTTTCGGCTCATAATTCTAGACAGTCTCCTAATCAAAGGTCAAACTTTGATTATGCTGAAACCCCAAAACCAGCCTGAGTACTTTGAGATTAGGGAAGAAAGCCGAGAAGCTTCTTACCACAGCTGTCATAACACATACAGTCAGGAGAAATCAGCTTCCTTTCTCAAAGAAGGCCACAGTTCAAACTGTAAATGTGATTGATCCTAAACAATTTTTCAAAGGAAACATGCTTAGGCAAGAATGCTTGCAGAAGTACAGGTTCAAATTTGGGAGAGGAGAAAAGGAGAGGTAGAAAAGTTGAGAGCAAGAACTGCAAAAGCTGGAAGAGGAAAACTGAAGGCCATTTAGGTCATTTCGTACTTCAGCAGGTGAAAAACCTCAGCAGGACCTTTACATTTTGGTAGCATGGTATATGCATGGGAAGAGAAAGTTCATTTAAGGAGACTGTGTAGCTGGTTAACATACAAATCTCATATTATTTTTCCATTGCTGTGATTCTCACCTTTTGCAGTCCCTATACAAGGGATCTATCTGAATAAACATTTTGATAAGAAAATATATAAAAACTGTAGAGTCTGTACCCAGGTTGCATAGGTATAACCCAAGTTCTGTTATTTGTCATCTGTTTGGTCTTAGAAAATGTACTTAACTCCTCTGCCTAAGTTGCCTTATCTGAGTGATCTGAGGGTTGAATGAATTATATAGTAATGTATCCGGGATATGAGGACTGTATAAGTATTAGCTGCTAATATTGTTGTTGTTGTTGTTGTTGTATTCATTATTTGGTCAAGAGGAAACTCTCATGATGTGTCCCTGTGCACTGGGAAAATAGGACACACGGCAGAGGGGAACTAATTCTTCCTGAGTGTTCAACATGTGTGACGCACCTAAGAACTTTGCTTCCAATGTATTTAATCTCCATAACCATCAAGAAAGTTAGGTAGTATCATTTTAATTTGGCTGATCTGAAAACCGATGTTTAGGAAGAAGGAGTAACTCGATAAAGATTACACAGCTAGAAAGTGATGAGAAAATAATTTCAATACTACTCTGCCTTATTTGAAGGCTTCTGTTTAATTTCACACTGCTAGAAGAATTCTCAGAAAGTAGGCATTTTAGCTTTTTCTTGACCTTAAAAAGCAGATGGTCATCTTCTTGTGAGAAAAGTGGGCTCAATCATCCATCCATCCTGTCTTTCACTGTTGCCATGGCATCTCCTGATGCTGGTTCCTAAAGAAACGGGCTGGTTGAAGCTTATTCAAAAACACTGGCAGGAATGGGTTGCAGGCATTGAGAAGGAGTCCATTAAGCCGTGGTTGTTTCCCTCGTAGCTCTAAGGAAAGTAAAGGAGTCAAAATGAACAGGACCATACAACAAAGAACTCACAGCAGGCTTTGTCTAACAGCTTTAGCTAACAAAAGCATTCCATATGGACCCAAGCTTTGCTCTGAACATATATCACATAGATATTCAGGACATTATTAAATCAAATAGTTGCATAAAACATTGGAATTGGTACTAGAGAACTTTAGGACAGGGATAAAGAGATTCTTTTTGTCTCCCACTAAATGGAATCACATTAAATGCCTAAGGGCAGAAATAGATGTGAGGAATTGTTTAAATTTTCTTTCTTTTTATGCAGACAATTTTAATGTTTTGTTTTAAATGGATAATTACATAGCTTAATTCAGAAGTACTTACATCACTGCTCTTCATTTGATAACTTATAAATGAGACACGCTTAGGAAAGAAGACACTCTACAAGATTCTAATAAAGCATTTATGAACTTTCACCCACTGCTTCTGCTGCTGCTACTATTACTACTCCTGCCTCTAAATCTCAATACTGTATAGTTCCTTCTACATGCTGGCATTGTGCTCGGTACTTTACTTAGGTAAGATATCTCATTAGCCTTCATAAGAGCTATGCAGGTGAAGAAATTGAAGCTTGGATTGTTAGAAGAGTCTTCTAATAGAATAGTTTATCTCTTGGGTTCCCTGAGAGTTGAATTTTGGTTCCAACAAATTAACTAAAAATTGCTTTGGGTAATTTGACCCACTCTAAGCCTCAATTTCTTCATCTATTAAGTGGAAATAATAGTGTCTGCATCACTGGAAAAGTTGTTATGACATTGAGTTAAATATTAAAGAGAAAGTGCTCTGCAAACAGAACAAATATTACCTATTATTACTTAATGTGATCTGCCTAAGGCCACAGGACTTTGTCTGATGTAATTAAGCAGAAGCTATTATCCCACAAAAGTTGAGGAAATGAAGCCTGGTTATAGTTAGCTAGGTCTGACATTATTAGAGTCAGTTGTGTTAAAAGATAAGCAAAATACCTAATCAGAACAGAAATTGTATTGTATCTTGAGTAGAGAGGAGGAAGCAAGTCAATCCCAGAGAACTGAAGAGAAGGCTCTGTAAGGGCATTTACTCATTAGAGGTCAGCTTGAATCCCTGTGGCCTGGCTGAGGCCTTGCATGACATTCAGAGTCATCACTAATGAAGAGGTTCCAGACTTTCTCTACATGTTTGTATTTGATTCATTTTTGCATCTTTTACCAAGAGAATTTTGCTTATTGTCTTCATTTCTGCTCAAAGTAGAAAACCTTAGTAAATGTTTAAACTTATGAAAGTAAAAGAATATATGTAGGATCAGGTTATACTTTGCAAGAGTTACTTCTTTGGGAAGAGTTTCTCTTGACAATAACTACACACATGAAAATAAATATTTTGATGTGTTTATGGCTATGTATGCAGTATATGTATTTGCATGCTGCATGTATATGTGTATATCTATATGCATGTATATATGTATGTGCATGTGTACTTATACACATTTGTTAACAAATAGTCCTTTATATTACATGCATCACATTCCTACTCACTTTTTTATAACAAAATATTTATCATACATATTTTCAATTTCAAACACAATTTACTTAATAAATACATGTTCTTAACCATTTTACATTTTGATCTTCATAATAATCATTACCATTGGTTTATACACAAGGATTGAGGCTTAAGAATTTTAAGTGCCATCTCAGGTCATACCCCAATATGTTCATATGTATAGAATGGGAATTAAATTCTATTGCTTTTCAGTTTATGCTGCACCAAGCCTTCCTCGCTCATAACTATTTCCACTAAAGTTAAATAAAATTAAGTCTGTTCCTTTCTCTTTCTAAAGTCTCTGTGAAGTGATTAGGTTTTCCTACAACCTGATAGACATTCTTATCACATTCATGTCACATGCATAAATAGATATATGTAAATGTGTGGATATAAAACCATATGCAATTTATCATATTTTGATTTCAATCAAAGTTCAAATAAACAACTAATTTAGAATAAGATCAATTAAATAGGCATTTATCAATCACTTATAATCAGGCCATATAGTCTGATAGGATGTGCCCTTATCAATAAGAATCTTACTGCCTTACAGGTAACACAACTGTGATAGTAGAATTATAGTCAATGTGGTATAGAAATGTAGAGCAGGCAATGGCTCTTGGGTGACTTTTGTCATGATGGTTTTAGCGGTGGATTCACCTTATGGATATTATCACAGAAGAATGGCACATGCCTATTAGTAAGAGCTCCCTGCAAATGACAATGTAGATAAGATAGTATATAATCTATCATTTTGACCTTATGATAACAAAGAGTGGATGACTCCAGATGCTTATTAAATGGTTGTGAATGAGTGTTTATTATTTAACATTTTAAGTACCCAAAATTTGTGTTCCTGTATATTAAACTAAAAAGTCCATTTCAGAGTTTATCATTTAAGTTCTTTACTCTATAGATGTGGAAACTGTACATGTCATAATGGATTTGAATTGAATTTGCCAAGGTCGTAAGTTCAAAGAATAAACAAAGTATGTTAATATACAAAAATACATCCTTCTTGTCAATGAAGAACTAATGATTTAGTTTCAAAACCAAAATAAAATTTGATTCAACAAAGTTTAGCTTCTTAATTTTTAATTTTCATCATTCAATTAAATGTGTATATGATAATCATCGATTCTTAACACTACTTATCTGCTTTTGCAAATGTCTTCTGTGAGTACTTGCATTTCCTTTGGGTAAAATTTAGATCTATGGGTATTAACTTAGAAAAGTGAAATGATTTACTTGATATATTTGTGTTACCTATTACAGCACTACTCATACTGACTGGAGCTGCTATTTTAGGGAAAAGATGGCAAAGATACTGACAGACAAAAAAAAAAAATTGTTGCGAAACTAAACAATAGCAAAGTTATATATTCATTAGAATAATAGCTCTAGAAGTTTCCTTTAGTGAGTAGAGTCAAACGCCATGATACTCCTATGTTTAATTATCTGCCAGTGTCTCCATATATATTATCAAGTGCCTTAGATATTGGCAATCTTTATTTCTAATTTGGAGTAGCTTTTGGAGTCCAAAGAATTGTGCCACTCAATTCAAAACCTTCAAATGATAAAAACTAAAACTCTAATTAAGAGGCAGTATGTATAGAAGGTATAAGTAGCCATAATACAAAACACTTATAAGAGATCCCATGGAAGGTTTGCAAGGTAAGTAACCAATCACTGCTTGTAGAAGCACTTGTAAGCACTATTTGACATGGCACTTAACAGCTCTGAATGATTTCCTGCGATCAATCTAAAAAATCCCTACTACTTGTCTACGGCCATACCACCCTGAACGTGCCCGATCTTGTCTAAAAAATCCCTACTACTGTAAATTTATATATATCAAAATAACAAAATGATATTATAGTGGCCCACTGTGGTTTTATTCTTAACGCTCATTAATCAGTGAGTGAAAGTTTGTCCCCGTGTTTGCCACGGAGTACTGCAAAACAACTAAAAGCAACTTAAATGCAATACTGACTGTCCATCTAAAGTTAAGAAATTAAATATTTTTCAGGTGTCAAATGAGAAAATAGTCCAGAAAGGAGTTTTGGATCTTGAAAAGAGGAGATTAAATAGCAGAGTTTAGGTTCTTTCAAAATTTGGAAAAGGAGATGACTTCACGGAAAGAAATGGAAAGAGGCATAAGTTGAAAGAAGATATATCAGGCAATTTCTCAGAGTGGGTTCATTTTTAGTACAGTTTCTAACACAAAGGTGTTTATCCTTTAGCAATTTTTTTCATTCCCCTTTTCTGGGAATTTGAACATAGTAGGAACTCATTAATTTCTATTAAATAAATACACAGAACACACAGTATCATTAAAAGTGTTTAGACAGAAATGAGGGAATTGACATAAATTATATCAGGGCCTTCTTGGCAGTGACATCTCTGCTAATTGGATGCTGAGAAACAGTGACCTTGACATTTCCATCTGTCCTAAACAGAAGCTACTGGAGCTGTCTCAGTCATCTTTTCCGTCAAGATAAGATATCTCAAACACCGAGAATTCTTGGAAGTGTGAAAATTTATTATGCAGGTTCAGCTGAGGGCTCTGGTCTCTTAGGCACCTATAAACACACACACAAACAGACACACACTCCAATCACAATATGCAATGATAGGTACAGGACAGGGGACCCACAGTAAAAATTTTCACTTAGAGAAGAATGGGAAAACCACAGCAGTCACTGGTCTGAAACACTGATGGAATCCTACCTGGCAGGCATTGTGAAAAACTGCTGTTGAGAAAGTCGTTTAAGTAGAAACTGAATAGTCTGAAATAATTACCTGAAATAATTCCTTTGTTATTGTTCTACATGGCTCTCAGTTCTGAATTCTGGGAAGTTCTTCCTTGCTCAGTGCCCTCTATGGAGATATGGAGTGAGTTTTGCTCACAGGCTGCTACCTGTGAACGAATTTTAGAGATCTGAGGACTGGTTCTTAGTCATGGGCTATGGGGACAACATAAATTTCCTCAAAAACATTTGAGGATTTTAATTGACTTGCTATCAGTATCACGCTAACATAGAGTCAGTCAACACATCCAAAATTCCTTCCTACACATAGATCTCATATCTGCACATTTCTTTGCTCTTTCCTCAATTCCATGCTCCTCTCTTCTCTTCCCTCTTGCCTTCTCTTTCTTTCTTAATCTGATTTTTGCCAAAGTTTTTAATCTTTTTTGTTCAATTTAGAATTGTTACTGGGTCTCTTGTCCTCAAAGTATTTTAAATCCACAAGCAATACAATTTTTACACTACATAAGGCCCCACATTTTCTGGATTCAGTCTCTATTCCCTTCCATTTAAACTCCTAAAACAACTGATTCTAGACATAAATCATCCCTTTCATTTAATGTCTTGCTTAAAATGCAAGTAACAGCAAATACACACTAATATTTTGGCTTTATACTCTTCTCCTCCTTGATCTATACTCTTTGGGATTTGTTCTGCCTTCGAAGTTGTAACAAGCAAGAGCTTTAGCAAGTATTTTACCCCTGAATTAAATGAATCTCTATTTTTCCAGTCTATAATTCACACTTCCTTACCACCTGCCAATGCCACATAGTTTATAGTTTTGCTATGGCAGCACCTCATTTCAAGGTACTAATGTCTATATTATTTAGCATAAGATGCTCTTCAATAATAAATAGACCCAAAATGTATGACTCTAACAATGGTCTGAGGTAGATGTTCTTGGTGTGCAGGCAGTTTTCTTTGCTGAGACTCATCTTCTTCTGACTGTACCATCCTCTACGGCCTTGGCAACATCACACCCTTCTGACAGAGGAAGTAGTGTGGAAGGGTGCAGGGAACACATCCACCTCTTGAAAATCTTAGCCCGCAAAAGATGCATATTACTTCTGTTCAGCATTCCTTGATTGGAACTCAGGCACACGGCCACACCATACTGTAACAGAAGCTGTGAAATGCTGTCCAGCTGTGTATTTTCTTTACTCATCTACAGATAAATGTATAAATAAAATGTCGTATATACACAAAATGCAATATTATTCAGTCATAAAAAAAGGGAATCTAGGTGTCATGTATTCTGTTGGCTTGAACAAATGTGTCATGGCATGCATCTACCATTATAGCATTATACATATTTATTTTCACTGACCTAAAAATCCTCTGGTGTTGCACCTTTGAAGGGTCTTCAAAAAGTTCATGGAATAATTTGTATTATCTTTTAATTGAATATTTTTCACAAACTTTATGAAGTACCCTCAGATTTATCCCTCCCCTCCCCCTAATCCATGGCAAACACTGCTCTTTTTACTATATCTATAGTGGTTTTGCCATTTCCAGAATGTCATATAGTTGAAATCATATGGTATGTAGGCTTTTCAGATTGGCATCTTTTACTTAGTAATATGCATTTAAGTTGTTGCCATGTCTTTTCATGACTTGATAGATCATTTCATTTTACTGCTGAATATTATTATGTTATCTGGATGTACTAAGAGTAAACCCTAATGTAAACTATGGACTTTGGGTGATAATGATATGTCAAGGTAGGTTCATCATTTGTAATACACGTACCACTCTTGCAGGGGATGCTGATAATGGAGGGAGTTATTATATGGGGGGAGAAGGATATATGGAAAATTTCTGTAACCTTCCTCTCAATTTTGCTGTAACTTAAAACTGCTCTAAAGGAGTAAGTCTTAAAAAGAAAGAAAGACAGAAGGAAATCCAACCACTTGCAGCAACATGGATGAACTTTAGAGGACATTGTGCTAAGTGAAATAAATCACTCATAGAATGACAAAAGCTGCATGATTCCATTTATATGAAATAGTTAAAACAGCCAAACTCACAGAAACAGAGAATAAAATAGTGGTTGCCAGGGACTGGAGGAAGGAAGAAACTGGGAATGGGTATAAAGTTTCAGTTATGTAAGGTAAATGAATTTTAGAAATCTTCTATATAACATTGTACCTATAGTTAATATCATATTGTGCATTTTAAAATATAAGATGATAGCTCTCATGTAAAGTGTTCTTACCACAGAAACAAAACAAAACAAAACACGCACACACACAGATATACACACAAAAGAACACAGGGAAATTTTTGGAGATAATGAATATGTTTAATGCCTTGATTGTGGTGATGGTATCATGGGTGTATGCATATATCCAAACTCATCGTAATACATACATTAAATATGTGCACTCTTTTATATTAATTATGCCTCAATAACGTGTTTAAACATGTTTTTATGCTGGCCAGTTACCTCAGTTGGTTCGAGCGTGGTTCCGACAACACCAAGGTTCAGAGTTTGACCCTGTATCAACCAGTTTCCAAAAAAAAAAAAAAAATTCTGAACATTTGTTTCTGCCATAAGTCCCTTAGAAAGTTTCTCCATTGTTAATGTAGCTTGGTAACAAATAATAAAATTATTTTATGATTTAAGCTTTTTATTTCTGTAGGTAGATGGAGAGGGTAAATAATTGACACAGAATGGTCTGTGGTCATCTTATTGTATATCTTTTGTTTGTTTGTTTTGCCAGTTGAATAAATTGTAGACTCTTTCAAGAAAGGACACAGGTGTGTAAGTGCACAGCAGAGTGACTATACTTAACAATATTGTATTTTACATTTCAAAATAGCTAGAAATAGAGGATTTTGAATTATCTCTACAGAAAGAAATGACAAATGTTTGAGACAATGGATATCCTAAATACCCTAATTTGATCATTACACAAGCTATACATGTATTGAAATATCACACTGTACCCCATAAATGTGTATAATTACTGTGTTAATTAAAAATAAAATAAAAATTAAAACGGACAGAAGATCTTATATTTTGACATATATAGTGCCCTGTAAGTATAACCACATAACAATGCTGAATAAATATCTCTGTTTTATTGTTTATTGATTAATGGTCTAGAATGTGGTTCAGCACCTTTTTTTTTCCTATATGGCCAGATAGGAAACATTTTAGCTTTTTTCTGGCCATATAGTCTCCATTGCAGCTACTCAAATCATCTGTTTTAGTGCAAAAGCATCCAGTTAATAAATAAATAAATATGACTATGTTCCAAAAAACTTTATTTACAGAAAGTAATAACAGGCAGGACAGACACTGAAGATATTTTTCACTTTGTTCTCACCAGTTGCTTGATATAGGACAACTTTCTTTGAAGCTGTGGTTCTCTCTGAGTTCCAATGTCAAGTGAGAAAGCTATTACCTATACGAAGTTTCTAATATTACATATGATAATGTATTAGAAGTGGCAGTCACTGAGCCTAAAATAGAGGAGATACTCATTCAGAAGACACATATTATCATGACATCTATTCCTTGTCAAATGTTTATAGATATGAAAGTTAATTCTGAAAGCCTTTTTATATTTTAATAAAGAATATCAGAGAATTGAAATTGTACTATTTTTCTTGTTGTTTCCCACCATGAGTTTGATAGGGAATGAATGCTGGATAAATATTTAACTAAGGACTTGAAGACTTGTGCATCACTTTTGTCATGTACTGATCACAAGAGGCTCCATAACATTGCTGCAGAACAGTGATTCTTAACCTTTTCCATTTTATATGCCTCCTGTTACTATATCAAAGAATGTGGATCTCAGCATGATAGAAATAAAAAGTGCACTATGTTCTAAGAAAGATATGGAGATGTTTATAGACATTGTGTTGCTGCATTTATCATTGATCATAAATTTTAAAGACAGGATTACTGCTTTTTGTATCGATGAAAACCAATTTTATAGCTCTTGCTTTAAAACAAATACTTCTGTTCAGTTTGGTTGAAATGTAACGTTCTATAGATGAGTAAAAAGGTATTGCTATGGTAACTGTAAAGCCCAAAGATGATAATCTTTTTAAAATTGAAGTGGTATTATTGTCAGGTGAGGCTGGCAGGAGAAACCTGCAACTGGTTAAAGGGCATAACAAGTTGGGGGATGGTGAATTGTTAAGAATTTTTTTGAGAAAACTGCAGTCCATTGAAACATTTTCTTGTTCCTACAGGGTTATGCTTGTAGTTAGTTAAAAATTACTCTTTAGAAAACCTAGGGAAAATTTTTTCTGTCTATCCTCCCAGAAATTGAATTTTTTTTCTGGTGACCATGTGTCAATACTGTGTGAATGGAGTTTTTAATTGAAGTTAAAAAATGCTACCCTCTAAAGTACAAAAGCAAAGGAAAGGTTAGTACAGTTGATTTTTTTTTACACATGATGTAATCAGTATTTGAAGTACAACCATGTGCCAGGAACATTTCTTGATAATGAGAAAATCAAAATGAATGGCTGACAAACAATAGATTCTAAAACCTTTGTTGGTTGGATAAATGAATGAATGTTTTCTTATTCTATTTTGAATGGTAGTCTTTTATTCCCAACCATAATATCTGAGATAGTTTTCACATCATCTAAGGAACTTAACATATTGTTTACATAGATAAATACATATTAATCATAAGCATTAGATGGAGCATTTTTGGATTGATTATTTTCATTGCACAGAAGTACATGTCGATAACACTGTGAAATTATTATTCCTCTTCTTCCTTTACATTGTTTAAACCAGTTGACTGAAAAAAAGAAATGTTAAACAACATTATTAAAACAATATTTTTTTAGCATTGCTAAAATAGTAACACTAACTTGTTAACATTTTAGTGTTGAGATGACATTGTAGTTAGAGTCATTTCTTATGTGTAAGTAATTATAACCATATGACAACCAGAATAGCATTAAATTGCATTTCTCTTACACTTTTTTTTCTTTCTTCTATTCAAATATTAAATGTTTTGGAAGTAATTAAGTCCTCTCCAGTTAAGAAAGTCTTGGAGAGAAAAAGATATATGGAACTCATCCAGAAGACATTAGTATTAAAACTTACCGTCATCTACTTAGACCTCTCTTGTCTGAAAATTTCCACGTATCCCTTAGCCGATAGCACTTACAAAGCACTCTGCGGTTTACAGGATTCAAACAGATCATCTCATAGAACTGATCAACACTCTTGTGAGCTACATATGACAGTTATTATATTAATACCCTTATTTTATTTTATACATTATAAAATTGAGAGTCAGAGAAGTTAAGTGACTTGCCCAAGCCCATACAGCTAATAATTGGTGGAAACAGCTTTAGAATCAAGCTATTCCTGAATCCTGTTTTTCTCTCTGTCATTTTTACTACAGTGGCCCTCTAGAATAACAGTTCACAAGACTCAAAATAATCTCTTGGAATCTTGTTGAATGCTTAAAAATATCACCTGGAGAAAGGAAAATGCTATACTGAGATTAACAGTCGGTAAAAATTTGGAGGGTGGGAATTATGGCCCTAGCACACACTTTACTGATGCTTCTAACCAAATGGAAGTCACTTAATCTCAGTTATCACATCTACAACATTGTGGTGATAGTAACTTCCCTAACCACATTTCAAAACTGCTGTGACTATCAAAGAGCTTTATAAACTACAAATCATTATGTAATCACAGAATATTATCATAAAATCACACAATAATAGATGCAAAGAGGACATTACACCCTGCCCTTGTGGTTAGGTACCTAGTGTGGGTTTATACAATAGCTAAGAGACACAAGTTCTAGCCTTGGCTCTGCTACTACTTGGCTGCATGTCTTTGAAAAATCCTCATCGCTTCTGTCTGCTTCTTCATCTACAATTTGGGTGGAACTATATAATCTTTAAAGCCCGTGTTGAACACCCACCTTACTGTGTTGAAAGTCTGTGATTCTAAGTGAATCCAGTCACACCTTTTGGCTTAGACTCCCTAATCATCAGCAGAATAAGTTGCAGAGACAATTGACTGGGTTTAGGGGTACAGTCTCTGGCAACAGAATAGGATAAAACTAAGAGGGCCACACAGATTTCAAACAGATGATGGAGCTCTCATTAGCAACATGCTGAAGCCAGTGATGTCCAGGAACAATTGCGCTTGCATTTTCCCCACATTGAGATGGTGGTTCAATTAGTTTGTCTGTGATAACTCAGTTTGAAATCCTCTGAAAACTCAAGAACGCTGTTTTTGTTTAATAATCAGATTTTGGGAAATAATCATCAAGCTCATGCTTTACAGCATATCTACCATGTGGATAATAACATATTACACAATGGAAAAAATTTTTAAAAATGAGTGGTACTCACCCTTGTATGTTGGAAGGAATATGCACTTTGACATCAGTGAGTTTTGTGTTCAGGGCCCCATCAGTTGATTATTGGCTCTATGTCTTTTCTGCCATTGTGTTCTCTAATTAACACCATCCCTAGCAAAAAGCAGATGCTTATTATGTGCTAATAAAATAAATATCCCTGGGATTTTTGTGTATTTTCTTTGAGCCTAAGTTTCTTCATGTGAAACAGGAATAATGATACAAAATTTACAGATTGGTGGTGATAATCAACATGGGGAAAACATTGCAGGATGTGGGGCTGGGCAAAGACTTTACGAATAAGACTCCAAAAGCACAGACACAAAATAAGAAATAGATCTAATTGCAAATAGATCTACCATACGACCCAGCCATCCCACTGTTGGGAATATACCCAGAGGAATGGAAATCATCAAGTCGAAGGTATACCTGTTCCCCAATGTTCATCGCAGCACTCTTTACAATAGCCAAGAGTTGGAACCAGCCCAAATGCCCATCATCAGATGAGTGGATACGGAAAATGTGGTACATCTACACAATGGAATACTACTCAGCTATAAAAACGAATGAAATACTGCCATTTGCAACAACATGGATGGACCTCGAGAGAATTATATTAAGTGAAACAAGTCAGGCACAGAAAGAGAAATACCACATGTTCTCACTTATTGGTGGGAGCTAAAAATTAATATATAAATTCACACACACACATACACACATACACACACAAACCGGGGGGGGGGAAGAAGATATAACAACCACAATTATTTGAAGTTGATACAACAAACAAACAGAAAGGACATGGTTGGGGGGGAGGGGGGGAGGGAGATGGGAGGGAGGTTTTGGTGATGGGGAGCATTAATCAGCTACAATGTATATCGACAAAATAAAATTTAAAAAAAATAATAATAATAAAATAAAATAAAATAAAATAAAATAAAATAAAATAAAATAAAATAAAATAAAAATAAGAAATAGACAAATGGGACTATATCAAACTAAAAAGCTTCTGCACAGCTAGGGGAACAATCAACAAGGTGAAAAGCCAACCTCCAGAATGGGAGGGCATATTTGCCATCTATAAATCCAACAAAGGATTAATATCCAGAATATGCAAGGAACTCAATCAACTTAACAGTAATAAAAACAAATAATACAATTAAAAAATGGGCAAAGGAACTGAATAGACATCTCTCAAAGGAGGACATACAAATGTCCAACAGGTATATGAAAAAAATGCTCAATATCCTTAATCATCAGGGAAAAGCAAGTCAAAACTGCTCTGAAATATCATCTCACCACAGTTAGACTGGCTATTATCGTCTCATCACAGTTAGACTGGCTATTATCAAATGGACTGAGACTAACAAGTGCTGGCGAGGATTAGGAGAAAGGGGAATCCTTCTGTGCTGTTGGTGAGACTGTAAATTAGAACAGCCATTATGGAGAACAATATGAAATTCCTTAAATAACTACAGATGGAGCTACCATATGATACAGCAATTGGGTCTATACCCAAAGGAATGGAAATCATCATGTGGAAGGGATACCTGTACTCCCATGTTTATCGCAGCTCTATTTCCAATAGCCAGGCTATGGAACCAGCATGAATGTCCATTGATGGATGACTAGATAAATAAAATATGGTATATATACAAAATGGAATACTACTCAGCCATAAAAATGAATTAAATTCTGCCATTCACAGCAACGTAGATGAGCTTGGAGAAAATTATTTTAAATGAAAAAACCCAGGTGCAGAGAGGTAAACACCACATGTCTTCACTTATAAGTGGAAGATGAATAAATAAACAAACAATAAAAAAGAGAGAGAGAAAGGAATAAAGAAACCACAATCACAATAATACACTGAACTTTAAGAAGGAGAGAACAGAACTATAATTACTAGAAATGGAAAGGAGGAAGGGGAGGGGAGTTAATGAGAAATTAATGAAAAATTGGTTAATGGACACAAAGAATGATTACATAATGTAATGATAAATAAGCTAACCATCCTGATTTGACCATCATATATTGCACACAACTATTGATAGTCAACTTTGTACCCCACAAATGTGTATAACCATTTATGCTTCAATAAAAAGAAAATATATGCATATTAAATAAAAGGTAAAAAAAATAAATTTAAAAAACAAAAGGATAAGAACAGAAAGTCCTTCGCATACTTGGATTACTCAATAAATGCACATTCCTTTCTTTTGCACAAAATCTCCTTCATTTCCTTATATGCTAATGTAGGGGAAGTACTGAGGATATTTATCATTACATATTCAAAAGTAAACTATTCTATATAATAAATAAACAATTTCAGTAATAGGAGCCATTCATTCTGACTGAGAGATGAACACAATGAAAAACAAATGAAAAAATGTGCAAGAAAGCAAACCAATGAGGTAACCACTTCAGTCAGAGGGACACATGAATAAGCCAGACAAGGCAGGACCTGCACATCCCCCTGTCCTTGCTTCCTGCCACACTGATGTGCTACACCAAAACTGATAATCTTGAATACACCTTCATGGATTGTTCAAGACTGAAGAGAACCCTGGATTAGATCACAGAGAAGGCTTTGAGGAAATATCCAGAGTATTCAAACAGCAGGGGTTTTTGTTTGTTTCGAATTAATCAAAATAGCATTATCTAAAAAGGAAAGCTTAGAGCTCAGAGTCACAGAGACCCAAGTACAAGTTCTACCTCTTAACATTTATATGTTGTGAGAACTAAGACAAGTTATGTAAGGTTTCTAAGTATCAAATGATGTCAACTAAAAAATGTATATAAAAATACTGGTATGGCAGAGATGTGCTGAGGGTTAAATGAAACTATATACACAACACATTTCAGAGACAGACTACTTTCATCCATCCACAGTGTCTACCACAGTGCCTGATGTGTAGTAGGCACTCATCGTGTGGTTGCTGGACACGTCAGGAGCCTCTGAATTAATAATCAATTGGGATATCACTTCAAAGGGAACATACAATGGCTTAATGTGGACTTACCTATAACATTAGCTGCCATTTAGTATATACTCAATAAATATTTATTTCCTTTAATTTAGTAGACAGATCGTTAGATATGTATTACATTTTTTTTATTGGAGCATAGTTGATTGTATATATCTGTGGGGTACCTCTGTGCAATATGAGATGCTCAAATCAGGATAATTAGCATATTCAACATTGTACAATGTAATCAATTTTTGTGGCACTTTACCAATTCCTCCCTTGCCATCTTCCTCCTCCCCCTTTGCCATCTCTGGTAACCTCAGTTCTGTTCTCTTTTGAAAGTTCAATGTATTATTGTGATTCCTTCCTTCTTTCCTTCCTTCCTTCCTTCCTTCCTTCCTTCCTTCCTTCCTTCCTTCCTTCCTTCCTTCTTTTTCTTTTTTTTTGCTCCCACTTACAAGTGAGGACATACAGTGTTTCTCTTTCTGTGCCTGGCTTATTTCACTTAACATAATTTTATCTAGGTTCATACATGTTGCTGCAAATGGCATTATTTCATTCTTTTTTTATGGCACAGCAGTATTCCATTGGGTAAATATATTAGAACTTTTAATTACATTCCCTCTAATTAGCATCAACTGGACTTTTGGAAGTCAAGTTGATTAAACCAAATAGAAATGATTTGGAAACTACAGTATGTGAATGACACTCAACAGTCAGATAATTCTTGTGGCTCTTAAAAAGAAAACTTTATTACCAAGTTTGGCAGAACTGGCTCATGAGCATGAGAGCAGTGCAGTTGCACAGGGCCCAGCAATGAGGAGGCATTGCACTTGTGTTGTAAAGTCCTGAGATTGCCACATGGAAAATCTTAATGATTTGATCTTTGTGTTTTGTAAGTGAATTTTGATAGCACAACTGAACTTTCTTTAGAGATTTGTGGCCTTGTCTCATGTCTCATGCGTGGTACTGCCTCCCACCTCCTCCTTCCCACCACCGTGGAATGGGTTCTCTGTTGCTTGCTCGCTGCTCCCTGTCATCCTAGTTCCCAGCCCACCTGGCTTCCTCTTCCCTGCCCCTGCCTTGTAACTGCTGCCAGTCTCCAACCAGTGAGGCAATTTAATCATATGGGTGGGAGGGTCTGCATTCTTCCATTGCATTCCACTGACTGATGGGGTCTGGGCACATGTGGGAAGGTTTAGAGTTGGACACATACCTTTCAGCTTCTTGAATTGGAAAGATGGCTGCTGCACCTACCCTTGTCTGGCACTGCCACTGCACATTCAACAGGTATATCAGCATGGCCCTCTCACACACCCCCAGTCCAGGTGCTAAGCACATCCTGACACAGAGGTTTCAATCCCTTGGGGATCATCGGTCTATGATGCGTTAAAGAAGTGGGCCCATATGAAAGGATGATTGACTTCCCTGACCTTGAATAGAGCACTGCATTCATATTTTACACTGGGCCATAAAAATTATGTAGCTAATCCTGAATGTTAAGCAAATAAGATACTTGAAGCCATAACTAGCAGACATGTTTTAGTGTGACTAAGGCTGGTCCCTGTCATACACATACATCCGGACATCTGCATCTTCTCTGAGCAAAGAGCCCCTATATCTATCGACTCAACGTTTGCACTTGGAATACCAAAATAACTCATACTCAAAATGGCCTAAATAACACCCATGATTACTACCTCCCTATCCTGCCCCTGTCTCCACTCTGGTTATTCTCTGAGAATGCCACAATCATTTCATTCCATTTTACAGTCTAAAACTTTAGAGTTGTACTTGAAACTTCAATCTCTTTTACCCCCATTTCTGATCTACATCAATTACATCATCGATTTTGCTTTCAAAATATCTCTTGAACCCAGCCATTTATTTTTGTCATCACTAAGATCATCTTAATACAAGCTCCCATAACTTTCCTGATTTAACTATAGGCACTCCTCTCCTGTCCTTTACAACCAGGGTGATCTTTCTTGCGATGCAAATCTGATCGCATCCCTCCCCTTACATAAAACTCCTTATGGCTTCTGGTTACTCTTAGGAAAAAACAGCAAATTCTTAACTTGGTTTCCTAGACCATGCATGATCCACCCCCTGCCTACCTCTTCAGCCTGTCCACACCCTGGCCATGATGGCTTTTCTTAACAATCCCCTTTCTTAATTCTTTTGAATGTGATTGTTCTCTTGCTGACTTAGTTCCTCCTCATGCAACTTTCTGGCCTTCTAATCAACTCCAGCTTTTCTTCAGATTCAATTTATTTATTGCTTCCTTGGAGAGGGCTGCTCTGATCTTTCTACTACACAATACATAGCACAATATAGCATTTTTCAGTAATAAAATATTTTTAATTTCTATTTGTATTTGTAATTAATATCTGCCTATCCTCCGTAGACTGTGGCCAAGTATGTTGTATCTCCAGCATTCACACAGTGAATAGTATATAGTAAGTGCCCAATGAGTACTGATTGAATGACTGACTTTGCTTTTATCCTGTGTTTTTCTTCATCGAATCTACATGACAATCTATCCCATGTTTTTCTTCATTGAATATACACAGCTACTACAATCTAGTATGTGGTATGATTAAAAATCACAGATTAAGGTTGTGCGACTTTTGTAGAATCACTTAATCACTCTGGATCTTAGAGATTATTAATAACCTGAAAATATGTTGGATAACAGCTTGATGGAGCTATTTTCCATCTCATATGGGATTCTGTTCAAAAAATATCACTTTATTTTGGCTTCCTATTTTCACATCTTTTGTGTGTGTGTGTGTGTGTGTGTGTGTGTGTGTGTGTGTGTGTGTGTGTGTGTGTGTGTGTGTCTGTGAGTGTTTTGGAGAGATATACAAAACTCGGCTTATTTTTGATTTTGTAAATAAGTAGTTCATCTTTCAATTGTTATTTTTCTTTGCTTGGAAGATGCTTTACATGTTTATGCCTCCAGGTAGGTTTTAGGATGCAAACTCTTCACCAGGTATCGTAAGGACAGGTGAGGGTTAGCCATGTGTGTGTATGTATGCGTGTGTGTTTAATATTGTATTCTATTGATTTTGTTGGTCTGTTTCTTTTAAGAGCAAAGTCCTTTCTGGAAGACATGTCAGTGTCTGCACTGACCCAATACATCCATTTGGCAACCTGCCACCCCCAAAACAGTACTGGGCAGCCAGTCTTGTTTGCTATAACTAGATTGCCCCTCAGGCTTCACTCCAGTGTCTTTATTCCATAAACCCTAATCCATAGATTCTCAAATAGTCACTGGATGAATGACTGAATTAAACCTTGTAAATACCTAAGATATGATCATTTAGGACTGCCCCCCAACTTATATTAACATTGTCCTGGCTAAGCATACCTTAGACCCCCTCGAGGAGATGGTTCACCCTGCCGTGTGTCCGCTTTTATTCTTTACTATACATGTGCCAGGCCTTAGGACATTTGCAAAACAGAGCATTTCAAGAATTCAGAAGTGATGTGGACCCTTTCCTCTTTCCTGAAGTGGTATTCGTAAGTGGAATTTTGAGTTTTGGAGTTGGGAAACTCAGGTTGAAGCCTTAGCAATACCATCTATTATCTCTGTAGGTTTGGACTAATCAATTATCCTAGGTCTTTAATTCTTCTTCAGTCAAGTGGATTTAGCAATAATAATGATTTTGCATGATCATTGTTAGAATCAAGTGAAATATTATAAATTAAACCACTGTATAAAGTGTAAAATACATTGTTATGCTAATTATTTATTTTCACTTATGATTTATAACCTGTCTCATTTCTAAAGACTAGACTATAAATATATTTCTGGCAATATGATTAACAAATTTCTATTCTGAATGGTAATTACTTATTAGTAATATTATAGATGCAATATGTATAGGGAATCACCAAAGAAAATTCTGAATTTATTATTTTAAAATAGTTTGTCTAAAACATGGGTACACATGAACTATACGTTGACTCTAATGAGAGTTGATCCTGTGTGTTTCTCATGTTAAAGTTACAAACATAACATTGCCTTGTCATGCTAAAGATGACTTTAAAAGGGCACTGAAAATTACAGTTTTTCTTTTTTTTAATTTAAGAGCAGCAAACTAGCCAAATGCTTGTGATGATACTGATCATAGAATAAAATCCAGAGACAAAATAGCTGTTTCAAGATTTGTGGAAAGAAAGTTATTAAAATATTTATAATACTTTTTAAAAGATATTTTACTTATCATTAGATAATGATTCCCATTAATTGGGTTCCAGGAAGCATGTTAATTTTTTATCAGTGGAGGTAAAATGCATGTAACCTGTTATTACTACTTTATCTATTTCAAGAAACAAGTCATTGTCTTGATAAATCCAATGGAAACTTTTTAAAAAATTACTTTTCTGAATTTAAATAGAATGCTTTACACAAAGAAAATACTCCACTGACAAAAGCCTCCCTTCATTCTTCCTCAAAAGGGGAAGAAAAAAAAAAAAAAAACATCATCAGAGAATGTGGTTTCTTTAATGGTATTGAGAGAAGAGCCATGAAAATTTTGACAGTCTCTGTGAAATCAATGCATAATTAACAGCAACTGCAAGCTATTGATGTTCACAGGGTCTAATATATTAGAATAATAGACTTAACCAGGACACAGCTTCTTCTAAATATTTTTCAGCATATTGAGTAGCATAGATAACAAGCAAATCAACTGTGTGTAATCATAAGACCTAACTTAAATTCTTGTATGAGATCTAGACATAGAAATACTGGTGTTAAATAACTGTGATTACTTAATTCTCCTTCTTCCCAACCTCACTTATTAAAATAATTTTAGCCCACTGACTTAATCAAGAAAATTTTCTAAACTGTAATTACATTTTAGAAAATTTTGACATCATAGTGTACATTATCATCTTGTGATAGTTATTGGAAAAAGTAATTCAAATTAAGCTTTTAATGAATTCTGATGTTTTGTGTGGGACTAGATTTTATGAAACATTTTTGCAATCTCCTTATCATTTGGATCCTCAGCTCTTCTTGTAGGCTTCCAGATATGTTTTGAATAAAGCCCCAAACCCATACTCTGTATTTTGATATCTTTTAGATACAAAGAGGAAAGGAATAAGCATTTGGGTGAATTCCTTGTGCCTGTAATTCTAAGCATTGCACATATATGTATTCTCATTTTATTCCTCAATAACCGTATGAAGGAAAAAGGAACTAAGATAACAGTGAAAAATTATTTGCTAGGGTTCATAAAGCAATTATCCTATTTAATTACTTCAATAATCATAATGGGTATTAATATTTCAAATTTATACATTAAGAAACTGAGTCTGAGAAGTTTAATGACTTATGCCAGATCCCACAGTTGGAAAGTGAAAGATTTAGGATTACAGCTTAGGTTTTCTGATGCAAAGTCTCAGGTTTTCTTTATATCACAGTTGTCAGTCAGGGAAGAGCATACCTGGACTATATTTTGAAACTCCTTTAATGCATTCAGCTGATTTCCTTTGACATTGCCACAGACACAGACCATGACCAACAAAATTGTGTTTTGAGGTGTGAAGTACAAAGAAGAGACTTGAAAGGAAACTAATATTGTAGCTGGACACGAACACATCAAGCCCATTTGTTGAAAATTTCCCAGGCACCTTAGATGGGTAAATTCACAGCAGGAGGAAAACATGAAATAGTTGTCAGATTATCTTTCTATTATGAAATTAAGGCTCTGATGGATGAAGAGAACCACACGTTTCTAAACACGATGGCAAGACAAACAGTACCTCTGATGCATCTACCACGTGTCCGTAATGTAAAAAGAGAATGGTGTCGGCAGTAGTATAAGTCATTGTAGCCAAATGAACAGAAAACTTCTAAATTGTCAGTGGTTTATGTCACCCTGATGCACTGTTCCTAGCCAGGGAACACTCTGGAACCCAGTTGTCCTCACAGTCCCACTTTCCTGTAGATACAAGAAGCCCTTTCTATTCAGCCAGCAGATAAGGAAAGATATTAAAGCAAAAGCAAACTTGCTTCTTAACCACTTTGGCCAGAAGTGATGTGCCTCACTTCAAGTCACATATTGTTGGTTAGAACTAATCATATGATCTCATCTACATATAGGAAAGGACAGGAAATGTAACCCCTGGTTGGGCAGCCACTTCCCTGCAGGAAGTACACCATGGAAGGGGAGCAAGAATTGGGTGTTGGCATGCTGCCTTTACCACCGTGTCCGTTTATGATCTCATAGGGAGCATTAATGTGTAGGGGTCAACTAGAGAAAAATAAAATCAAATAATCCACTGCCAAAGCTTAAGTATATATCATGTGAAGTTGAAGAAGAGCAGGTTAAAGTGCAAACTCATGCGGTATGGACAATGACGGTCAATGGAATTTGGAATGTTATTTGAAGAGAGTGATGAGATTTGAACTTTGGCTTGGATGAAGAAAAAGATAAGTGAGTGGTACCGGCTGAGGAAGGAAACTGACATTTATGGAGCACTCATGATGGTTAACAAACCTGTCAAACACTTTGCACCTAGTATTTCATTTAGCCATCAAAACTATCATGCAAGTTTGATACTGTCAAGTTTTTTTTTTTTATATATATATATGAAAAAACTACAACAAGAGAGATTTAGATGTTTACCCAACATGCGGAGTGAATAAATGGGAAAACTATATCTCAAACCAAATTCCGTACAAATCCAAACGTTTTTTACCATGAACAAAAAGGGATAAATTGAAATCACTTGAAAGTTTCTGTTCCAGATGTAACTGCAATAACGAGCTTTTCACTCCAATTTCCTAGGAACCATAAAAATCTTCAGCTATGATGAGAGGGGATTAGGGAGGGTGACTCAGGGAAAGATCTACTTGGATAATATGCCACACCATGAGTACATTATATCTGATAATGGCTTAAAATATAGATGATTGTGAGGAATAACAGAGAAAAAACCTGGGAAGATGGACAAGTTCTATAAGATATATAATGCCAACTATGAACTAGAAACTCCTGCAGGCACTTACCATGCTATATCTCATTGGACCTTCACATAACCCTCTGTTAATGATATTAATGTCCTCTGTTGTATATACATGAAGAGACAGAGACTTACAGAGGTTATATTACTCCCAGTGTCACCCAGCCAGGGAGAGTCTGAGCCTGAATTTGAATTTATTCTTGTCTTACTTGAACTTTCAAGTGTAACATGACGTTATAGCGTAAAGAAAAGCCAGAGAAACACAATGGTGTCTGACCATTAAAGCTTCAGACAAACAGAGAGAACATGGGAAGAACAGGGAAATGAGAGGGAGAACAGATTATGTTTCTTCTGTTTTCCCCTTGGTTTTGGTTTATCTTCAGATCTGTGGAAGGACATAGAGAACAAAGATGCTATTTGCTAAGAAACAATAGAAAGAGTATGGCTAAAATGTTCAAACTCCAAAAATAATTTTATGGGCTAACATTTGAGACAAATTTCTAACAAAAGCGTATCCTGTAGGCATAAAAGCAAAGCGAAGTTAAGTACTTTTGTTAAAAAGAAAAAAATGAAATTAGTTGGGTGAGGAGTATGGAGTTCTGGATTAATAGAAATTAGCATGAAAAATAGTTATGGATTTGGTTGTCTTAGAATATTTAAGTAGACTTAAAACGCAACTGTACATTCTGAATGCATTAAAAGAATCATATTGTCCAAATCATGGGAGGCATCATCACTTTGAGGAAGGAGATTTGTCTCTCTTATTTGCCACTGTGTTTAGCATGACACAGAATAAGTCCTGGAGCATAGTTTAAGTGCTCAAAAAATATTTGTTAAATGAGTGAGCACATTAATTAATTTTATTTAAAACAGATAATGTGGCTCATGGAGTTCATGTAATTTTGTTTTCACTTTTAAAGTTTAAGCCAGCAGAGGCAGACTCTTATTCATTTAGGTTCTAAGTATTTATTGAGTCTCTATAATAGGTCAGGTATTCTGCAAGATATTAAAGATAAAATGATGCCAAGATAGGGTCTATTCTCCACAGAGCCAATAATCTTATGTTCCTCCAGATGGAAAAGTGTCTCTAACTTCTACAATGTTAGAAAAAAGTTGAAGAGAAATTTTGGGGCTAACAGAAAAGTATATTTTAAGGTGTGGGGGTACAGAAAATAAGTATATTAAGCTATTTGAAGTTATGTCATGTGGAGAGAAACACCTACTCACTCTTGGTAGCTCTAAAAATAATAACTGGGTATAATGTTTAGAAGTCACAGAATGGTGGTGCTGTGCCTAATATTAATAAGAAAACTTTTTAACAATTCTTCCTCTCCAAAATGAAAGTTTTTGCCTCCTAAAGTGATCAGTTTCTCTTTTACAAATGAATTTGGAAGAAGTCAAGTAACTTTAAAAATACTAAAAAACAATCACCAAATTGAAAAAAGTAATACAATCAATTTGAGTATGTTAAATATTATTTATATATAGGTAGTATAAAATTAATTTTAAAGTGTCTTCTTCATGTTCCTGAATATTTGTAAAAATTTCAATTGTTAACAGTGGTAATTTTAGTCTAGAAAACATGGAAGAAGAGAAGGAAATTTGATAGTGGAACAGAAGGAAGCCTGCAATTTAGTTCTGTGAAGAGGGACATCACAATTCACACCTTAATTCTTGTCTATTTGCACAAATGCGGAACAAGAGCACTGATGTCATGTTACATCAGCCATATTACAGATTTGTTCTAAATTCTACATAGTTCTTTTCAGGTGGTACACTGGCAATGATTGTCCTAAAACAATTAGATACCTAATGCAAAGGTATCTTTAGCATTTCCTTTCAATGCAGAGGGATTTAGGAAATTCTTTCTAGAATATGGAGACCTCTCTTTAAGTTGATTTAAATATTCACTAACAGTTATCTAAAAGTGTTTCTTCACTTGAATCATACAGATTTTCTCTGCCTCTAGAAAGAACTACAAAATGTAGCAAATAAAAACACAGAATGCCCAGATAAATTGTAATGCAGTATTTGTAACGTCCTTAGACTAAACAATTATCCTTTGTTTATCTGGCATTCAAATTTGACTGAGTATCATATTTATATTTTATCTGACAACTCTATTCTACAGCTATATTTCATAGTAGAACAGGCACCAATACTTATTACTTGTTCACTAGAAAATACAAAAATGTGAAATGCATGTGAAATGCATGCTTTCTTTTTTCAGAATTTTTCTAGGTGTTAAAAATAAAGAAATGAATTTTAAACTGCCTTTTTTCTTAGTATTTTTGGGTTTACTAGTAGGTAACTGAAGAGCTAGGGCTATGGTCTGGAGCTCACAGACCCCTCGAGCCCGTTCACAAACTCTTCACAGGCAGATCTATGAGCTAGGTAACCGGCAAAAAGGTCCTTGGTACCTTGGTTGAAGTAAGAATAGTCTTTATTCAGCACACACAACACTATGAGCTAGGCAGTACAAAGAGAAACTCAGAAACTCAACTGCTACCAGCAAAGTCCAAAGAAAAACTGAAACTGAGCAGCTTCCAGCAGAGTAAACATGCTCTATTGTTAGAGGCATAGAGGTCAGTGCTGCTTCACAAACTGCAGAACACACAAAAGCAATTAACTAGAAAGATACATGGGTGCACATGCACGCTAACTCCACCCACATACAACTTGTTTAAAAGAAATGTGCTGCCTGACCCCCCAGCCAGACCTGAGCTGAGGGAGCCCAACTAAATTATTCTATTTTCACCACAGTGACACACATGTAAACCAAAATATGTAAACAAAACCAACACGATAACATTATAGTTACTATCAGAGAGATCTATTCCGAATGGTATACAGTGGAGGTAAACAGGGAGTCAGAGAGTGGGCTTCTACGGCATTCTGGGAAAGTTAACAAAGACAAAGTTAAATTGAATCTTGAAAGATAACTTGGTCTTCACTGGGAAGACAAGCTCTCTTGTAATAATAACTGGATATGACTTTTTTATCAACACCTACATTATGCCCTGGGCCTACAAAGCATGGCAGTAAATAAAAAGCTTAATATTGCAATCAGTGCTCTTTCATTTTGAACCATATGAAATCTATGCTTTCAAACAGTATTGTATCTATAGCAGAAGTAAGTAATTAATTAAATTCTTAGGACGTTATAATGAGCTCAGATCGCGTCTTTAGCACAAAAAGCTAAACTCCTGCTAAGTGAGTCAATAACATAATAATTACAATTCTAAACCAGAATACTGTTATCTATTTATTGGTCTTCTCATAAACGTTTTATTTAAATTTATTGGGATTCTCCTTGTAACATGTAAAAAGCTGTTAAAAAGTAGTGCCAACGAATAAAATAATTACCCGAAAGCATGGCCACAAGTGGAGGCAGAGACCTCATTGGTTAACTGTCTGTAGAGCACTGGCTAAGACAAGATGCCTTGCTTATACTTCTCACAACCCTGTGCAGAAGCCCAAAGAAAATCCATTTGTGTATTATCTTCTTTTTATTGGAAAATAGAATGTGTGGTGAATTTAAAAGAAAGATGGGATAATAATAGCAGTAGCTGATCAAGAGATCTTACAAATAGACTTGAAGAAAGGTGGAAAAGAAGAAACTGACAATAATAATAAAAAAAAACCTGCTATCTGATGGGTTCTTTATATATATTATTGTATTTAACTCACGTACAGCACTGTAAGCTGTAATTATATATCTATCTATATTTAATAGTTGAGATAATAGGTTCTGAGATATTTAGCAACTATAAAAGGAATACATGGCTAAGAAGTACTAGCTCTGAGATGTAAACTACGTTTATCTAGCACCAAATTACAAACATTTGCACTCTACCAAGGTATAAGAAGGTACATTTAAGTAGAAAATATATATAGTGATTTATATAGTGATTATTGGAAAATGACACAGGCTGTTCCACAAAGTAGCAAGAAGGAGTGTGTTGTCTCTAAAGTCCCCAAAGCAAAGCTTGGTTGGCCATAGATGGAAAGCCTATTTCTATATCGAGAGTAAATTTGAACCCAAAATACATTCCCATCTCTTTTAATTCTATCCATCTCCAACCTATTGCATATGGCGTACTCTCTAGACACCAGATCTTACATCCTGATACTTAAAAATACCAAACACTTTCAAGAGTGTTTGTCTTTCCCCACATGGTTTCCTCTTCCAAGAATGCCTTCAGTTTCATGAACTTGTTTAACCTCAATACCCAATCAACAAATTTACTCTTATCAATTCCACACCCACATAGATTCAGTGGTTCCCTTTTCTTTATTCCAACTGTGTTTGAATGTATTTCTATTATAGTGCATATTGCAATTTATTAGAGATACTATATGTGTTTTCACATCTAGGTTATAAGCACCATGCCCCTTGAGAATCAATAAGAGGTATTAAAAATCATTAGAGAAAAAGATGAAAGAGTTCATGGCCTCATTTGAGGAGATAAAGGTTTTCCAGGATTGCTTGATAGAGTTAAAGGAGATAACACCCCAGTCCCCAGAGCCAATGTCACTGCTTATTTCTCTAGAATATATTCCCTACTCATGTCTAGCCATATCTCTTAAGCATGTCTTCTTTAGTCCTATCTCTGAAACTTTGTTTATGCCCTTCCGCTTCTCTAGAATAATCTACAGCAGAAATGGCAAATAGATTTTATATAAAATATTAAAATGGTTGGTTATAGTTGCCTGAGTATTACAATAAAAATAATTTTGACTGTGTATATGTCACAGAACATCATGTTCTATATATATAAATAAAAAATCTGTACAGGTAAAGAAAAGACAGTGTGGCAGCATGCTTTCTCCATATTGTTAATCTTAATGCTGCATCCTGTATTTTTCTTATCCAAAGTTCCCTCCATAAAATATTTTCCTTGATTAAAAAAAGACCCCATTTTTTTTTTTATTTTCTTAACTCCAGTATATTTAGTCTGTATTTCACAGGCTAGCAAAAATTCACAGATGATTTTCTGTCTGTCTGCTATATCTTTGTCTCCAATAGTCTGTGTGCCCCTGGAGGGCAAAGTACAAAACTGAGTTTGCATTTTATCCTCTATCTCCATGACACACTGTTGATTACAAAGGAAAAAATATAGCATTTTGTTTTGATTTATTCCAAGTTTTTGATTGTTTTTTAGGTGATGCTTCCCTGGCTACATTCTCCTAAAAATGTAGTTGCAAGTCAAATCCATTCTACCCGTAAACATATCTAGGTAAGGTGAATCACTAAAGATGCATGGTTAAAAATCAATTCTGAAGATAATTTAACTCAGGAAATAATTTTTGAGTATATGCTACGAGTTTGCTTACGAGTTAAAACAGTGATTTAAACAAAATAAAGCCATACTTTTCTCCTTCACGGTGTAAAATACTTTGCCTGTGGAGTCCAGAATTTTATAGTATCTCTGCTCTAGAAAGGAACCACAATTTTGTCCAGCTCACTACTCTGGGCTTGACTCGTGGACTAAAATGATAGCTAGGTCTCCAGCCAACACATTTATATTTCAGACAGCAGGATTAATGAAGGAGTGAATAATACCAGATAAAAAGCACAAAGACATATCTTTTAAGGAAATTCCTGGAAGCTACAACAAAACAACTTTGCTAACCAATCGGACAGAACTTAATCACATGGCCTTACTTCATGATGGAGGCTAAGAAATATAGATTTAGTCAGGCTAGTCAATAGCCCTGCCAAAAATTAGTTTTCTATTACTGTGAAAAAAAGGGAGAACAATTAGTAGATTCTGCCATAGTAACTGTTTTTTGAGGTGTATTGATGTGAACAACAACCAGACTTTGTCCTGGAGATTTTAGTTTCCTAGGAAAACTTCAGTCACTAAACACCTCTTGAGGGGCAAGTCTAAAGTGCTGGAATTAGTAAATTCTCTCCCATCTGAGTAATAAAATAGTGTGAAGTGGGGGGTAAGCAAGCAGCACACACTTAAAATATTGTGTAAACTGAATAATAACAGGACTTTGTACATAGTATAGTAGAAATTCAGTGGCAGTCCTTCTTGGAGAACTTGTAGAGGCTAAGGAGAAATTGACTTAGTACAAATAGGCACAGGAGTTTAGCAACACTACAACATAGAATACAAGATGGTCTTGGAGATCCAAAGGAGGAAAATATCACAATAAGACGGTGGAGAGAAAAACATATCTTGTAATAGATAGTCTTTTAGATTGACATTGAAAATGGGAAATATATTTAAAGCTAAATGTGAGATTGACATTGAAGTTAAGTGAAATTTATGAGCAGAGCAAAGCAGGTAGTAAAGCATGCAGTCACTATTCTGAAAAAAAATAAACAATAAAACTTGTCAGCATTATCTGATGTGAAGCAATATCACCATCAGTGAAGACTCTTTTGGTTGCCAGCAACAGAAATTCATACTGAGCTTGTTCAGGCATAAAAAGGCTCATTTAAATAATCTTGTTTATTAATTCATTCCAGAAACATTTATTGAGTGTTTACTCTATACAGAGTACGATGCCAGGACCTACAGTCATGGCAGTGTCTACCAAAAATATAACTCCTGGCCTCATACAGCTTAATTCTTATTTAATATTTACAATGATCCCATGAGGGGGGAATTAATTAGCCCAATTATAGAGAGGAAGAAACTGAGAGTTAGAAAGTTTGAACAACTTTCCAGATCATGAACAATTAGTACATGGCAGAGTCCAAACACGAATACAGGTCTCTATGCCTCTAAAACCTAAGCCATCACATGGCACTGGAGACAGATATTCCCTAAACCTTGGCCTAACCTTTGAACCAGGAGTTCTGTGTCTTTCCATGAGAGGGTTCTTTGGTTTCTTCAGAAATTTGTATGGAGTCAGTCCATGAATTAGACCTCTTTTTGATGTCTTAGACTACCTCATGAAAATTCAAGTGTGAAATATAGAACAAACACACAGTAAACATTATAAGCTGGACTAGGAATAAGGCAATCACAGAAATAAGCACATACTGTATTCTAGGAACTAAATGGTGATTTCAGTATATGTTCTTTCATGAAAGTCTCAAAATATCCTGTGAGTTTAATGTTTGCTATCCCCTAATGACTTAATAAAAAAGCATCATCTTCTCATCTTACATCTGTTTACCCTACCGCATTCCCTGGTTTGGTGAATAAAAGTTGGCATGCAAGTTCAAATTAGTCTGATTGAAAAGCACATTATCTTAATAATTATAATTTTAGTGTTTGAAATCCAACTACAAATGGACTTAGATAAGGGTGTGCAAAGGTGATTTATTTAAGTCATTATTACAATCCCTAAATATTGCTTGCCTGTTGCTTTGTCTGACAATTTGCCTTTGCTGCTTTATAAGCCACAACATGTCCAAGAAGGATAAGCACAGCAGTGCATTCATTCACCTAGCAAAACTGGTACCTGGTTATTTGCTAGGTTCTGGGAATACAGAAATAAAACAGAGTTTAGCACATGCCCTAAAAAATTAACATTCTGATGGAGGACAGAGAGTTTAATAGAACATGAATACTTCGTGGTTACTGCCATGATGAATATAAGTGAACATGTACAGGAAGGCATGTAAATCAGCCTGGGAGTGGGCCTCTGGCTGTGGGGTGGGGTCAGAGGCCACCTGGGTAGGTGGTCTTAAGGGGGGATCCTTCAGAAAGAGTTACCAGGAAAACTGTGTTCTTCTACATTTCATGCTGTTAACAGTTTATGACCTGAAACATAAGATTTTATTATGGTTATTTTTAAAAGCACACTTGTTTAAATGTGGTTTGGGGAAGAAAATTGCCCAGCCCTGGAACTGAACTCAGGATGTTGTGAGGCTGTGAATCACCCCCAATCACACACAGTGCAGAGCCACATTTCCATTTATTTGCTTGACATTTTACTTCCAAAGGGAGGAACAAGCTAGTTTTTCCTCATCTTCTTGAGAATATGAAATGCACCAGCCAATTATCTCCCTCAGCCCTTCATCTACACAAAAGACAAGACTAGCCCACAAATTCCCCTAGAGGAATGCCAGTATGTGCTCTGTATTTCATCTACTTTTTGTTTAATGTTCTCATCGAAGGGGAAAGAAATGTTCGATTGTCATAGAAACACATTAAATTCAAGTCCAATTTATTCCTACACAAACTATAAAGATACTGTTCACCATCTTTAGAATTGTTTCCTTTTTCCTTTTATTTTGCCTTTTGATTTTTATTTTGCTTTTCTTTTTTATTAATCATCAATCCAACAAGTTTTCTACAGTGTTTAGACAGTATAAATTGTGATCACAGAGCAAAAAAAGATCTTTCATAAAAATGGTTGTACATGTCCATTGTGCCAGAAACTAAACTTTTACTCTATTATTGGATCCTCACAAGTACTTTCCAAGGTTAATTTTAGTCCCATTTTGCAGATGGTAAAATTGAAACTCGTAAAGGTGAAGTAACTTACCAAAAGCACATGACTGCAAGAGACAGAACTGTGGGGCTCAGGCCTCTAAGACTGAAACACACCTTTGTCTTCACTTTCTTGCTTTTCATTCCCAACTTCAAAATACAGAATCACAAATATTAGAGGGAATTAAAACTGCATATCCATCTACCTTACTATGGTGGCTCACTGCGAAGCCAGATTAAGTGAAGCTGAGGAGTGAGCATTTGTTAAATAAGATTTTCAGTCATGATCGGAAATATTCGGAAAGCTTTGGTAGCAACAAGAAAAGGTAAGGCTTAAGTGGTCTCTCTTCCCTTCGTTGCCTCTCCCTCAAAAGCATGTGCATACACACACACACACACACACGTGCACATGCACAAGCACATGCACACAAACACATACATTTCTGAGTATTCTGAATATTTTCTGAGAAATTGATAACAAACCAGAGCGACCAAGGCAGCTCAGAGCACTGAGATTTTCAGTGTTAACAACTAACTGCAGGTTTTTAAAAATATTCATGTTTTAAAATATGAAGGTTCTTACAGATTTATTTTGCAAATTAAACAATATTTATAAAATCGAAAATGACTCCATAGTTTGTAAATAAAATTGTACTCATGTAATATGAATGATCATTCACTAATTCACGTATTTTAGAATTATAAAGTTTATAATAAGGATTGAAACTAATACAGTAATTTAATTAAATAGCAATTAGTTAATATTACCAATTTGGACTTTTTTTATCATCAGGATTTTGTAGATACATGGTAAGAAGAAATGCATTTATGAAGCAGGTGAAATAAAATCTACATTTGCAGTTATAATAAGTGAGGTTAATAATTTCTTCTGTTTAAATGAATGTCACCCACTTTTATGAGAAAAGATGGAAAACATTTAAATTTCACTTTTTGCTAACATTTATTAAGCACTAATATGTCAGTAAGGGTATATTCACTGTAATTACAAAAATAAATGCTTAATAATGTGCACAATATAACAGAATATAAAAAAGCTCATGAACAAATATATGGTATAACATTACATATACTTTACAAAGGTATGGATAACGTACACATTTTAGTATCTAAATTTAGCTTAGAAATGCTCTTATTCGTGAAATATGGAAGAAGAGTCCTGGAATAAAATGAGATTTCATAGTCGAATAGGACTGGGTTACTACAATACTTTAGTGACTGAGTTACCTTCCTCGGACACAGTTTTGTCTTTGTAAAGTGGAATACGGCCGAGCTTGAACGTTCATGGCATGGATTTGGAATGTTCTATGAAATCCGCTGTGATATCTAGTGGACCTTCACACTGTAGCCATCATCTTTAGTACCACTGCTAATTCGCTATTGCTGTTGATGCTATTGTTTTGTTGTTGCTTTTTTTTTTATCATTATGATTATAGTTAATATTCCTGACCAAAGATGCATTTGCAGAAAGTGCCCAAAACAATACTTGGCAGCCTCATGAAATTTAGGGTGTGATGCTGTATGTTGTCTTTCTCAATTAATTATTGAAACCAAGCCGTCACTTCAATGATGGAAAAAGAATAGCATTTTCATTTTTGTATATTCATTTATTAAATATTTATTGACTATGTGCTAGATGTTGTACATCCTGCAGTCAGTAAACGATATCAATTTGTTGCCTGTAAGTATTTAGAAGCTAGTTGAGAAGAATAGGATTAATCAAATAATCCCACAAGGACATGTGAAATTTCAAATGTGATTAATGCTACATTAATAAGATAAGCGCTTATAGGAGGCTTTTGTGGTCAGGAGTTAGGCAAAGAAGTAAGAGGCCAGCATTCCAGGCAGAAAAAACTGTACATGCAAAGCCCTGTGGTTGGAGGGAGCTTAACAAGTACGAGGGGTAGGAAGAAGCCTGCGAGATACAGCAGAAGGAGTGAAGGGGTGGAATAGAGTGAGCTGAGGCTGGAGTCAGGTACAGGCCTTACTACAGGGGCCTTAGAAATGTTACAAACTTTTGGCTTATTCCAAGAGAAATGGAATGTCACACCAGGTTTTTATACAAGGTGTAACATAGTTGATTTGTATTTTGAAAAGATCACTCTGGCATCATTCTAGAAAAATGAGTTGGAGTGGGGGTTGGGTGAGATGAATTGGGAACAGTAGTGAAGACATTCATACCCACAGAGCTGAATTATTCAGAATAGCAAAATTGTTATGTAAGGTCAGAAGGGAAAACTCAGGAAGATGGAGGTCAGAACTGCCAATTTAAAGAAGATGTAAGCTGGACCTCATGCTACCCAACACAAGCATAGCCAGCATATGCCTCAACTGCCTAGCTACTCTCTGAAAACACAGGTGTCCTAAAATTCCAGGCCAGCATTTTAGGCCTTTATCACATAAGCAATAGTCCTAGGCTTTTATTTTTCTTTATTTTTCAATAACCAGACATCAGTGAATCACCAGAGGCTATCCAGAGAGTGAAATTCATCATGGCACAAATGTCCCGGATCATCATCCAAGTCTCACCAGTAAAGCAACACTCTCCAACTGGCTTCTTCAAGCAAACAGGCGAATCTGTATTTATCTCTCAGTTAAAATTGTGTCTATTCCCTTAGGAAAATAATGTACTATAATTTGTAGAAATTTGAACAACCAACTTGATAATTAGACCAGGTGAACATGACTGCAAATGTGTGACTGTCTGACTACCACATTTCATAATCAGGTCATTGGCACATCAGCTTAGGAAGAAATGTGCTAAGATTGATGTTAGCTATTTATAAAACAATTATATAAAATATGATGGGATTGATCTATACAGTATTTCATTTCTCATTGTTTTCCTGTTTATGTTTTTCAAAAAGTCATCTTCTATATCCAACATCCTAGTGTGCAATTATTTATGCTCTTAACCAATAATTATTAAGCATCCACTGTAGGACAGAAATTATGAAAAACTCCAAAAAAAGTAGACACATAACAAAAGTAGAGGTGAAATAAACTTCAGGGAACTCCCTGTCAGGAAGAGACAGATCTGCAAGTAGATAACTACAAAACATAGTGGTAAGTATTCTAGCAGAAGTAAGTACAATGTGCAGGGAAAGCAAAATGAGAGCCATGATCAGATATCCCCGGGGGAAGGGTAAAGAGAGGGAACGATTAAAAAAAAAAGACAGAGAAAAAACATTTCTGGGTTGTGAAGGATTTTTATATATTTGCACAGTGTAGGCACATCCATTTTATTTTATTTTTATATGTAAATTTTTAAGTATTAAACACTTTAAATACACAGAAAATCCCAGCAACAAATATAACAGATACCCATTTATGAACAACCCAAATGTAAAGCATTAACTTTTAGTCATGGTTGTTTCAGAGTTGTAATTTTTGTTTTGTGTTTAAGAAAAAACAATTGCAGGTTCAGGGAGGGTCATCCCGCCCTCCTCTCCCCCCCATCCCTCCTCCCCTCTCTGGATTATCTTTTCTAGAGATAATCACTATCATTAACTTGGCGTGAAACTTTCTTTCAAAATGTTCCTGTATATATTTGTATTCATAAACAATATCTAACATTGTTTTATGCCGTTTTTTTTAATTTAAAAAGTTGTCCCATACTGTACATATCTTTTTTTAATAGTATTTTTTAATTTATTTTTTTCATCATACATGTTTATTTTGTGGGGTACAGTTGTTGTTTCAATGCATGCACATATTATATAATAATCTAATCAGAATAGCTAGCATATCTATCACCTAAACATTTACCATTTCTTTGTCGTTATAACATTCAAGATTGTCTTTTCTGACTATCCTAAAATACACAATACAATATTATTAGCTATTGTCACCCTAGAACACCAGAACATATTCTTCTCATCCATCTGTAACTTTGAACAAACCTTTCCCTGTCCCCGCTCCCCTCTTTTCCCCTGTCTCTGTTAACCACTATTCTACTATTTTTTCTCTTTTTAATTTATTTTTTTAATCGACCCATGATAATTGTACATGTTTATGGAGTACAATGCGATATTTGGGTACATTCATACTGCATGCAATGATCATATCAGGTAGGCGCATCCATTTTAGAAAGAAGAAATATTTTGCTCAAAGGCACTGAGGAGCAAAATATCATGGCTTATTTAGAAGAATATAAAAATTCATAATTGCTGTAGCAAAGTTTTAGGGTAGAAGTAAAAAGAATTAAGTTTAAGGAAAGGCAAGACAATGAGGCAATATGATATGAGAGTGGTAAAAGCAAGTCATAATATCTGCATACATATGTGAGGGCTCTTCAAAAAGTTGGTGGAAAAATAGAACTGAAAGATTATATAAATATTTCCATGAACTTTTTGAAGTATCCTTGCATATGTAAGGTACACATTTTATATAATATATTTGCACATTTTATGGTTGCATCTGCATCAAAGTATTTTGACATGTCTATATTTTCTAGACATTATCATAAATATTATTAATTAAGCTGAGAGCAAAGAAATAAGAATTTCTAAATTTAGTCTTTCCACTAGTCATTATTTCACTGTTTTTAGAAAACTTAATGAGCTAAGAGACCAGAGATCAGTTTTGGAAAGTATAATGTTCAATGTATATAGAATAACCTTATGCAGCCTCTGTGTTTCTTTAATTAGAAGTAACAATTTACAACTGAGGAATTCAGTTGTAAATAGTTTAAAAGTCTGCTTTTGGCCTGTCCTCTCCTTTGGTAAGAGGACTGAGAGAATCCTAAGTGGGAAATGTGCTAGAGTTTCTGGCAGTCAGAGGGGACCTCCTTCCTCCAGACAGCTTTGAGAAGATGCATGCTCTCTTGGAGGGAATGGGGGGTCCTTGCTGTTAGTGCTTAGAGAAGAAATCCAGAGCATGGTAGTTAAGAACACAGGATTTGGAATCAGACACACTTAGCTTTAGGGAGCAATCCCAGTGACAGGTTTTGGACTTTTTGTCTGGGCTTAGCATCCACTTCCTCAGCCCTGGTGAATTAATTTTAATGAGTTAAAATGGACTGAAGAAGTTTCATTTGAAAACTTTTAAATTCTCTAAAACAGAGAGAGCTCTGGAGTACATTGCTAACCACAGTAGTCTCTTGATCTTCAGGGCTTTTTGCAGTGTAGACAAGTGTAGACATCAGCTTTCACAGGAAGAGCATATCTGCATCCCTTTAATCATACTGCTTCTGTTGTACAAAGTTTTAGTCACTGGTGTCAAAGCTTTAAAAAGGAATAGTGCCATCTAGAAGTCTGGAGTCAATCCTCAGTGGAAATAAGCCCTGCACCCTGGGGTAATTACATGAGAAAATTGGAATCATAGGCGGCTGGAGCAAATGTGATCACATCGATCTCTAGTTATTTAACATATCATGTATGCTAGGAACTTAGCCTGTAGGATGGCTGGTTTGTCTGGCAACCTGGCACAGTTGGCATTAACTATTCCTTGAAGTGAAGAGAACAAAATAGAGAGTTCATGCTCATCACTGGATCCAAAGTTACTCAGCTAGCAAATAGCAGATCCCAGAAAAGAACTACAACACATTTTAATTTGAGTAATGACCATACCGATATTAACAATAGAAGAATAAGGAAAAGAAACTATTTATTGAACACTTTTAATTTAGATACTCTTCTAGCCCTGTACATTATCTCATTTATAAAAATATCTTTAACATACATACTATTATTATCATTGCCATTTTACAAATGAGAAACTGAAGCCCTAAGGGCTTAACTATCACTACCAAGATTTTACCGGTAGTGAGTACTTAGGGCATATTCGGATCTATACCATCTGAATTGAGGACTCACACCCTTAACCAAGAAACCATAATCTTTTCTCCAGGTTAATAGAAGGCAAACTCCTAAAATAAATGTACTCCCCAAAATATACTTTAAATAAATATTGTAAAAATTAAATTCTATTATTCTAATTTTGTATTTAAAGATTCAGTAAAGGGTGGTTGCAAGAGGTAAATAGATTTGCCCAAGTTCAAAATAATTGTTCACTGACAGGCTGACATCCAGTCTAGAATGATTTACCTGGTCCCGTATCGGTGGTATAGAAGAAAAGCAGAAAATATTCACTGCACGGAATTTATTTGATTTAATTTTTTTCAAGCTTATGGAACCATGGTTTCTCTTATTTGAATGTGGCTCAAAAAGACAAAAGAATACAAATCATTTCAAAATACTTTAGTACTATTCCGTGTATGAAACTCATCATTTTCTCACCCTCTATTCTGTATTTCATATGCACTTTGAAAATAATTGCAGCCTGAACTTAGACAATTTATCTTTTTACTCTCTTTGTGCTTACATCAAAAATGCCTATCCACCGTCCCTTCATCATTATTATTATTATTTTTTTAAATAAGAGTGACGATTTGTCATATCTGTTTGGGCCTGTAAGGCTAGGGTGAGGATTATTTAATCAGTTCTTTAGTGTGAAAGATGGCTTAGACAGCCTTCAATTTGTACCATGTAGGCTAATCACAGTCTGTTCAAACTGGACAGAGGTCTATGTGAGCTGAAAATTTGGTTGGAATCTTATGCAGACAATGGATAAGGGAAATAAATGTGCCATTTATTGAGCAGCTATCATATGCCAGGAGCTGGACATAGAATCAGAATTCACTGGTTTTAATGTTGCTTGCATTTCCAAGTGATGGCTGAAGCACATAGTTAAGTTTGCATGGGGGTTGGGGTGCATGGGGTGGCAAGAGACATGGCTGGGATAGAGTGGAAGGAATGGCAGCTTTGAGACCAGGAGACTCAGTTTTACTTTCAACACCTCTACTTACGAACTCTGTGACCATTGGCAAATCATGTAACCTCACTTATTCTTCGCTCTTTCTTTTAGTTTGGCTGTGGTGCCTCATGGGTTGCTATGGCTAGAGGGGGTGCACTACCCACCATGTAAAAGTACTCCTTCCCGTGAGATTAATGCTGGCAGCATTGCTTTATTTTCCACATCCATACTTAACAAACACTTTCCTATTTTTATATCAAACTGTTGTAGGTAAGTTATCTTTCACAATTTGCATAATCGAGTCCATATAAAATCATGTTTGCATTTCTCACATTTTAAACAGTGCTTTTTTTTCTCATCCTTGTGTTATGTTGTGTTGGAAAAACAGAAGCAAATGTAATGTTACGATAAGAGGGAACCCGTGCCATTGCCCCTCCTGTTAATCTCTCTTCAAAATCTCTTGCGAAGTTTTTAATAAATTAACTCACGTGAAAAGACAGTGCAGAGCACTTGGCACATAGCAAGTATTCAATAGTTTCCATCCAAATTAACAAATGGTGCACCCTCTCTTTTCCCCTGTAATTTATGGTTAAATGTCAGTGTGACTGTGGAATGGAAATCCTAATTAGGATCATTTTTATATTTACATCCTAGTCAGAGGTCAGTGCAAAGTAGCCACAGTAAATAAATGTTTATTTTTCTGTCAGCACAGCTTCCCCAGACACCACCAAATAATTATTAATCAAAGATCAACTATAACTATCAGATGTTAATAATGTAAGAAATAACTAAATTATCTTGGAATAATTTTAAACAAATACGATATATAAAAAATATTTGCTCAAGCACCAGAAAGGTCATTTAATTTGAAAATGCTACTCCATAACAAGATGGATCATTAAGCTGTATTTTTAGCCATAATGTCCAAATGCATTAAATGCAAAAAGAACCCATGCATAAGGCTTGTAATGGTGATTCACTTGACAAATATTTACTGAGCACCTACTGTATTCCAGACACTATTCTAGACACTGAGAATATAGCAGTAAAGAAAATAAAAGTCAGCTATTTTGTGGAATTCACATTCTTAAATTCTAAGGAGTAAATAGAATAAATAAGTATGATATATATTATGTTAGAAACCTATGAAGGCTAATAAAAACAATACACCAAGAAAAGTATAACATATCACAGAGGCACTGACATTTCAACATAATTTCTGAGATGTCACCGAGAAGAAGCATTTTAAAACACTAACTGAAGGAAGTAAGAGATCGTGCCTTGGGTGTATCTGGAGGACTAAAAGGCAAACAGAGGGACTCAAAGGTGCAAAGGGCCTAAAGAGGAAGGAAGATACGCTCTGTGTGCTGGAGGAAAAACAGCAAGCCTAGTGTGGCTGCAGCAGAATAAATAAGAGGGAAGTGTAAGTGATGATGTGGGCAGATGAAGGGAAGAAGGTCATTGAGGACCTTGTAGGGCATAGTAAGGACTTCAGTATTTTCTCTGAAAGTGTCAGGAACTTTCTGAAGAGATTTGAGCAGACGAGAGGCATGATCTGACTTTAAGGGGCCCAAGCCTGATTTAAGCTCAATATGAAAGCATTTGTTGACACTGTAAAGAGTCCTTTTATTGTGCTAGTATTCCCCATCCACCCTCTCACTTTCAACCTAAAAAGAGAAATCTAAAAAAAGAAGAAAAGGTATATTAAATTGATGGAGCATCTTCTGTGTAATACTGATGTGTCCTCACTAGCCTTACTCAGCCACTACCTGACACCTCTTAGTCTCTTCCTTCACATGCCCGCCAATCTCTTTCTATTTATTTTGAAGCCTATTATTTATATTATCATCATCATCATCACTAAATTATTTTAATTTGTCTAAAGGCTAGAGATCACCTGGGAAGGGGTAGAGTGTGCCAAACAACAAAGTTAAAATTCTGTAACTGGGAGACAAAACTTTAACTGGATTCCTCTCTCCCCAGAATGTTTAGCAACCTTAGAGATCTGGAAATGACAGAGAAAATATGATGGGTATTTTTATTTTAATATGTTTGGGGTGAATGTAATGCTCTGAAGTACTAGAGGTTTACGTGTGTGCATGTGTGTGTGTGTGTGTGTGTGTGTGTGTGTGTGTGTGTGTGTGTGTGTGTGTCATTTTCTTTTAATGAGGAAGAATGTTAGTGTTTATTGTCTCTTAAATATCAGGCACTAAACATATTTTATTACACTTAGTCTTTCCTACAAATATGTAAGATCTGAATTTATAGCCCCATGTTTCAGATGAGAAGAGAGAGGGCCATTGAAATTAAATAATTTAATCCAGGGATTTTATCCCATGTTCTACCAGACTCTAAATGCAGTGATATTCTTTTGCATTTTACTCTCATAGATACCTGGCAGGTATGTCGATCTTTCCCTCCTTGTTTCCACTATCGGTTTTGCTAAGTATCAGCATTATTTCCAGATATGCCATACAGAGCTCCAGAACTTTTCCCACCAGTGTCGTAGAGAGCCACGTCCGGGAAGAGGGAATCCGCCCATGAGATGGAAGGCATTTCCCATCGACCCTTGTATTATCACACATTGCTCCTCAGTCCCATCTTTCAAATGATGGGCAATTACTACCCCCCACACACAATTAATTGTAGAATATGATGTGAAAGTGGCTCAACATCACCCAGTGATTGCCTTAACACACATGAAAAATGAGGCCTTCTTTCTCAAGTAAACAACATCATCTACAATTTGCTGATGCTGGTAAAATGAAGGACCCCCTTTGACTTCCTCACTTTCCTCTTACCCCACATCCAATCCATCATAATATCTAGGCAGCTCTACCTCCAAAATATATCTTGAATTTGACCACTTCTCTTTTCTTCTACTGCTGTCAACCTATTTCAATTCATGATCATCTCTACCCTGAATTCCTGCAACAGCCTCACTAACCTCTATGCTTCCATGCTTGCCATTCCCTATGAAAATTTATCTACAACACAGCTAGAATAATATTTTTACAAATGTAAATCAAGTTATTGTTTTTCTCAGAATAAAATCTCACGTGTTTACCTGACCTATAACAACCTAAATTCCCTTGCACCTACTTGCTTCTGTGAATGCAATTCCTATCACTACTTTCTGCTTCCTGACACTGACCCTGCCCCCCACCCCCCTTGTGTCACTGCTACTTTGCTCTTAATGTTCCATCTGCCATCGGGCTTTTTCTCTTGGTCTACTTATTTCTGTTTTTTCAGGTGTTAGGACAAATATCTCCTTTCTGGAGAGAACTCCCTGAATCCTCTTTGGTGTAGCTCCCTATTTCCTTCTGTTCCTCCACGTGTTACTACTTGAAGTCCTCTTATTCATCTGTTGACTCATCCACTGTCCATCTCCATCTTTTGAATACAAGCTCCATTAGAGAAGGCTCTCTGTATCATCCATTCACCTCCAGCATGCCCCTGGTGCCTGCGGCAGGCCTGCAACAATCATTATTTCCTATATAAAAGAGTAACACATAAGAACATTGGTAGAGCCACTGGTCACAATACCTATTCTATCCTTCTACCCTTTCATGTATTTTAGCAGCTTCCAGTCCTCTCTGACCATTACTTCTGAGGTAATAGAGCAAATTTAGAACATGAAGCTAATGCCTAAAGCAGGTCTTATAGACGATAATGTTTCATTTTCTTAGAAGTTTTCTGTTTAACCCACAATTAAAGGAAACACCTCTATATTAAGACTGCTATTTGCACATATTAAATTTCTGCCCTGGGCACAAGCTTTATTGATGCTCTAATCACAGCCTGCCTGGTTCCATCTGGATTCAATAAGTCCTGATTTGTCAATATTTTCCCTTCCCATCTCTTACTTTAGATAATTGTGCATGATCCCTGGAGACTAATCTAAGTAGTCTCTTTGGTTCTTGTGGCTGAGTTTTGCATCTTAGTGTTCAGAATATCTGACTTGCAACTTTCATATAGATTTTATAACTTGATATGAAAAAACAAAAACATCCTGAGAGACAAGGTGATATTGGACTGTAGACATAAATGTGGTGGTAAAAGCAGGCTTTGCCAGCTTCCTTTCTCTAATTCAATCACCAATCAGACACTCTCTCCAATTCACTAATGCTCTACCAGACTAAAATATCTTCAGTTCCCCAAATGTAACCAGCAAGTTAAACCAGCTCTGTTTTTCCTCTGGACCTTGTCAAATGCTTTGGCCTCTGTATGAATCTTTCTATGTTGGGTAGCTCTCTTTTAACTTCTAGGTCTTAGTTTCGCTATCACTTCCTTTAGAAAACTTTCCCTTCCTTTAGGAAATTTTAGAAATCCCCAACCCCACCTTGGCAAAACTGGTTTGCTATTTGTTCGCATGAACCTCCATAACAAAAGAACTCTCACTGTCATATGATTTACAATTTTGTTACTTAGTTGAGCTCACTGAGGACAGGGACTGATTCTGTCTTCTTTGAGCCATGTTTTGAACAGAGTAAAGAATCAATAACATTAGATGAGTGAATGGATGAATGAGTCGTTTATAGCCGGTCCTACTCCTATTTGGCCTATAGTGTAGATTTCATCAAAGAGCAATCTCCACCAAGGCAAGAAGCAATTCCTTGATGATTTGTTTGTGTCCTTCACAGAAGCCCCAAAGTCCAAATCACAGAGTAGATGCTTAATCAACATCACAGTTAATTGCATTGAAAATCAAACAAAGAGTGATGATGTCACTTTGTAAAAATTCACAAACTGTGCACTTGCCTTATGCACACATTTCTGTGTATATTTTATACCTCAGTAAAAAAAAAAAAAAGAAAAAGAAAAAGCCTTGAAAAATGGTTTATATCAGAAAAAAAATTAGGGAAAGGAATTGGTTGATTAGATATCATAATTATCCTTTTCTGCTTCTTGGAAACTGATATTGAGATTGAGGGTCCATGAAAATAAAATAGGAGGTCACTGGATCAACTCTATAGAGGGAACAGTCCTTGCAAAGGCTCTGAGAGAAGAAAGAAGCAGTCTCAGGGAAGTAGGTATGGGGATGGGATGGGGGATGAGGGAACGGGGGGTCAGGGTAAGGCAGACCAGTCAGGTGCAGTGAGGCTGAAGAAGTGCAATGGCCAGAGGTGAGAGGGCTGAAGGTCACTGCTGAAAATCTGGGTTGTTATTTTATATCAATAGGAATCTACTTGAAGTGTTTTAGGCTGTGAAAGGAATGCTCTGGCTTCAAAGAAGAAAACCTACTTAATGTGTTGGTGGTTTGTACTAGGTTCTAATGATGGCAATGAAAGAAAGACAGAGAAAGAGAAGAAGGAAGGAAGGAAAGAAGGAAAAAGAAGAGATGGATTTTTATGAAATATAAGAAGTAGATCAATAAATGTGTACAAAGTTAGCAAGAATATTGATTCCCTTTTCTTGATCAAGAAGAAAGTAAATATTTTATTGTCTTTAGAGCTACTAATTTTAGCAAAAGATTTCAATGTTCCTGGCCTTGGTTTATTACCCAGAAGAGATTTGTACAATCTTTCTCTGATTCCGAGCCCTCTACCCTAATAGTCACGAGCATCCTACTGACTATTAAATCCATTAGTATGTACAGTTACTGTCAATATGACCACTATTGTATGGGCTCACTTTAGATGAAAAGCTAACTGAATTATTTAGTAGAGTAATAGTGATTGATATGAAGAGAGCTTGATATTAAAATCAATATGATTGAAGGAGTAGGTAATCAATAAATCTCTCTGCTTCTATTTGAGATTTTATTGTATTTTTTTTTTTACATTTTCTCTAATGAATGTGCCTTACCTTAAGACACTACTGTGTGATAAGTTTCATAGGAATGAAGGATTCTTTGATGGTAAAGATGGCACTCAACTCTGTTGTATCCAGTAAATATAAAAATGAATAAAATGAAATAACATACACACATTCCACTGTGCCACAGTCATATCCAAGTATTTTATGGTCCCTCAGTCATGTAATGTTTATTCGTTCTTTAGTGTCATAGGACCTGTTCTTCTCATTGGTTTGTATCATTCCTACCTTTTCAAAGTCACTGACACATTTTTAGTGCTCAATAAATGCCTATTATTATTGCTATTATTATATCTAAAAACCATAAAAAATTAAACAGAGTAGTATTTATATCCGGATGGCATTTTAGAAAGATTATTTAAGCTGAAATGTGGAAGATGATGGTGTATAGAGGAGTAACGATGATAGTCACAGCAAAGTTAGGAGTAGTGGAAATGGAGACAGAAACACAGACCGGGTTGACTACTAAACAGGTAAAAGCAGAAAAAATTAGCAACCCTCAGATGAGAAAGTTTAATATGATTCCCAGTTTTCTAGCTTGGATCACTGTGTTGGTAGTCGTAATTTTCATTGAGATAAAATGTGAGTTGGGAAATAATATGCTCAATTTTGTATGTATTGAATTTGAGGTTTCTGTAGGGCAGTCAACTAAATACCTAACAGGCAGTTAAACATAAACATAAGTTAATAACTCTAATGCAACTGGTAATTAAAATTGTAAGTGTGTATTAGAGAAATGACCACCTAATTCTGTCAATGTGGGGAATCATTGATATGTATAACACTAATAATAAATAAAACAATTGTGTTAGTCAGCTTAAACAGCTACAACAACATGCCATAGGCTGTGTGGTTGCAACACAGGAATTTATCTCTTACAGTTCTGGAAGCTGCAAAGTATAAGATCAAGCTGCCAGCCAATTTGGTTTTTGATTCCCTGGTGAGGGCTCTGTTCCTGGCTTGCTGATGGCTGCATTCAGAGGAGAGAGACAGAGAGAGGTAGGGAGGGAGGGAGGGAGGAAGAGAGAGAGAGAGAGAAGTTCTCTGGTGTCTCTTCTAAAGATGTTAATCCCATTATGAGTGCTCCAACTTCATGACCTCCTCTAAACCTAATTACCTCCTAAACATCCCATCTCCAAATACTATCCCATAGGGGTGGAGTTTAAGGCTTAAACATATTTTGTGGGTACACAATTCAGTCCATTGCAACAGTGTTCATTTTAGTGAAGTAAATTACTCAAGGTCACTCAGTAAGTGCAGACTTTCATTTGAATTTAGGTCCCTCTAATTCTCTCACTCTTTCTGTTGCATGTTACTGTCTCCTATATGAGGCAAAGGAGATGAAGCAGAAAAAAATTAGCACGAGCAAGATTAGCTACCATCCTCTTTAGCAGATAAATGAGCACCATACAACAAACACGTTCTGAACATCTTCTGTATACCGGAGAGTGTGCTCAGTGTTTGGGATATGACAAAAAACAAGGCATAGTCTATTTTTCAGTGTCCTCCAAGTTGTATAAGGCTCAAAAAAGATTGGGGCATGTGTAAGTAAGCTTCAATTTTATGTAATCTTTGGAGGAATCTTTCAGTGACTGGTAATAGCAATCAAAAAATGGAAATGATGTTCATAGGCTTTGGGGTTTTTTTCTCTTAAACATTGTCATACCCACCTCCTAAACTGCTCTCACCAATTTTTGCAACACTGCGAAAAGTTACCTAAAAGGAAAATCAGCATGTTTTCTTTCTCATATTCTGGAGAGGTTGGGGAAATATAATGGAGCAGACTAGGAAGCTGTATCAGTTCAATTTAGTCCAAATCCTCCCTCTTCCTTCCTCTCTTGCAAGAGTGAGCACACAGATCTACACTACGATTCTGTATTTGGGAGTATTTTGACAGTGAAATGTTTCAGCTGTTTCACATAAAGCTCTTTCATCCTTTTAATACCAGTTCAGAAATGCACCTTCATCAGCCCTGAAGCTGAGTGCAGAAAAAGAAAAATGCCAGAGCAAGGATTAGAAAGATAAAGTGTAAAGTCAGATCATTATTGAGTTTCTACAATAGCCTCAGCATAGTTCTAGGTAATGAAACAGAACAAAAGAGACATACAGGGGTACTTCTAAAAGTCTGTGGAAAAAACAAAGACAATATGAATCTTTTTATTAACTTTTTGAAGTATTCTCATACCTATTTAGTAACAGAACTATGCTAAGTATATTCATATGTGTTAGGAACTCAAGAGTACAAGAGGCGTGGAAGGTAGGCATTGCTATTTCTACCGTAAATATGAAGAAACAAGGAGTCTTCTGGGAACAGCTAAGTTACTTGTCCTAGATCATATAGCTATTGGGATTCGTACTCATGTCTTCTTAAATTCAGCATCTAGTGTATAGGAAGAGATGATATGAGAGTTTACAATATGTAGACTGGTATTTTAAAAACCAAAATATATTTGAGGAATTGAAATGGGACAAAGTGTTTCATGGCAAGTTCGTAAATTATGTAATGTAGACCCCAAGTTCTCTTACAATTAAGGAGGCAGGAGTGAGGACTAGGGACTAATAAGTGTTGGCATCAGCAAAGAGGTTCTCACTGAGGTCTTAAAAAGCAAGATGTTCCTAGGATGAAAACTATATTAGCAAGCAGAATATAGGGTATCCACAGTGGCTGGAACATCAAGAGAGAAGGAAGTGCATTGAGCACAAGGGTGGCATGTTAATGATGTAGACTTTTTTCCTTAGCCAAGGGATGTGCCTAAGCACACAGGATCAAGGTGGAATGAAATTCTCTGTCTTCTCCACAATGCAGTTCCACTTAACAATGATAATTGTGATGTTCTTGCTCATAAAGACATGTTCTGCCTTAGCTCTGTTCTGGGTCAGTATGTCTCTTCACCATTATCCGATCTGCGTCTTTAGGACTCCTGGTCATTATACTTGTGTCGTATCATTAAGCAACAGTTACTGTTCAGTAAGAAACAAATCATTCTTTAAAGCGGAGTCAATCAGCTTTGCTTGCTGATGCACTATTGTCATTGTTCTTCAATAATTACCCATATGTTCAGAAAGGTTTTAGAATAAGATTGCCATTCCCATGTTAATTGTTGGCTGTAGCAAAGCTCTTTTTGCATTATTAGGATCACATTATGTTTATAGGTTCTGATGAGTTGTTTGTTCAGGATTGATGCATTGCAATTTTGCAAGAAGTTGCAAATTCGAATTGCAAATCAATTTTAAGATAACTTTTTTTTTTTTTTTAACCAAAATGCAACCCAGGCAGCATAATGCTCATAGTGGATGATATTGACTTGAAAGAAAGTGTCACAGGAAAAAAAATATATATGTAGACATTTTACTATAAATGCTGATTGATTATTCACCATTGGTCATCTATCTTCTAATATTTATATACTATCTGTGTTGTCAAATTAAATTTCAGAAACTTGTTTTAAGCATTTTATTGAAGATCCATCCAATGCATTGTTGATACTAAGAACGAAACTTGTCTCACAGGTATGTAATATTGAAAATAAAATTTCCAATGATGTTCCAACAAGTACGAGGGTCCTTCAAAAAGTTCATGGAAAAATAGAATTAAAAGACAATACAAATCTTTCCCTGAAATTTTTGAAGTATTTTTTCATAATATCATGGTCTGAACAGCCCTAGATTTCATCTAGAAAACAAGTATGTATCTTCAGTTTTGCATGAAAGTTGTTTTTCAGAATTGACCTTTATTTGCCTGTTTTTCTGGCCAATGAAGACAAAGCAAAGCCATGTAGCAATCAAATCAGGACTGGTGTTTGTCTTCCTATGCCAGTGGGCAGATGTGCCACATGAAGTTTGATTCACTGACCTTGGTCAGTGCTTCCAGGAGGATACAAAGGACTCAAACCGTTCAAGAGTATACAAAAGCAGAACTTAAATTGCATACAGTACACAATCTTCCTTCTTCATGGAAGAAGTTGTCAGGATTTCATTATGGCAAATGTGATAACCCTAAGGCAAAGCAGGGTGACAATAATCATTTTACATTGTCTTAGTTCACCATGTTGTCTTAGGAGCTCCTTCCTAGTCAACATATATTTAGCAAGAGACTGAGATATAGCACACAACTTGTCAGAGCTAAAGTACAAAATCAAAATGTGAACTCTGTTGTCTGTAGCTTCTGCTCTTGCTGGCAGGTGGCTGGTGCTTACATTTGATCTGGTATTAAAAATAAGAGTAATTTTTAGTTGAATAAAGAAAGACGTTATGAGTGATACAATATTAGTAAGTAGCAAAAATAAGAGAAATTTTGGTTGAAAAGATAGCTTAAAATCATACTTTACAGTGTTTCAAATAACATTCTAATGAGATTGAACTTTAATTTTAAGCAATAGGGAGATATAGAAGGTTTTTAAAAAGGTGAGAGAATTTTTCATAATACATTTTTAAAACTCAGTATTTACCGATTATCAATAATGTGTCAGTCTTGAACTGGGCTCTGTCTGTATAAAATGAATTATAAAAGATCCTGGTCTTCACAGAGCTCATAATCTCAAGTGGGACAGGGGGTGATATACACAAGTATACACATGAGTATCAAAAGTTTCAATTTTTTTCCATCTATACTGCCCCTCTTTCCAAAACACAATCATGTCTTATCTAGACAGCTATTATACGTTCTTTCTACATCTTTCTTGTAGTCTTCCCCTTCATCGATCTAGTATCCACACAACAGTAAAAGTTATAAACCGTAATGTTGCTCATATTATTAAAAATACTGCTGTGGTTTTTATTACACATCGAATAAAATGTAAATCCCTTGCCCTGACCTGCAAGGCATCCAAATATCCAGATCCTGTGATTTTTGTCAGCCCCATTTCCAGCCACGTACAACACTCAATTCCCAAGTTAAGGTCTCACTGACCTGTCTCTAACTTCTCAAACACATTAAGTTATTTTCCACCTCAAGTTATTTGTATATGTTCTCCTCCTGCATTAAACTCCATCTCCTAGGTTCTTTGACCAGTGTCTATTCATCTGGCAAGCCTTGGGTTAAAAGTCATAGCTTCAGAAAACTCTTCCTTGGTTAACCCAATTAGATCTTCCTCCAACCCTGTTTTTCTGTTGTTGAACCTGGTCCACTTCTTGCATAGTAGTCATCCTATTTTTTTCTTATGTATGTGTTTGTCTTTGTGTTAAATGTTTGTTTACACCACTAGCTTAGAGGTTTCATAAGTAGTGAGCCTTTTCTCTTTCATTCCCCAGTGTTTTCCCAAGAAAAGAGTAGGAAATATCTATCAATTGATATTGTGACAAATTGAGCCTTTTTTGAGGATGTCTTTTTGCAAAACAGGACAACACAGGGTTCTATCTGCTACCTCATCTATGCTTATTATTTTATTTCCATTTTCAGCCTTAAGAAAAACCAGGCATAAAAGAAGTCTAATGTTTGATTCATTCCTTAAGTAGATTCACGATAAGGGCCTAGATAATGCACCATCTACAGTAGTCCTGCCTAATAAAAATAGAACATCAGTAATATATAAAATTTTAAGTAATTTTAGTAGCCACATTATCAAAGATGAAAAAACAGAATGAATTATTCCTAATGTATTTTAATTAATTATATACAAAATATTATTTTAATATTAAATCAGTACAAAATTATTAATGAAATATATGGGCATTACAAAAAGTTCGTGGAAAAATTGAGTTGAAAGATAATAAAAATTTTTCCACAAACTTTTTGAAGTACCTTCATATTTTATATTATTTTTTCCTATTAAACCTTTGAAATCCAGTGTGTATTACATACTTACATTTCAATTTGCGTGTAAATTTGCACTGCAAATACTTATTCTGTATATAAACTTCATAAAATTTATAGGTGAAAACGTAAATTCACATGTCCAAGTTGTTTCAAGTACATGTAAAAGTTTTTGAATAACTTAGTCAAGTACCAGTCTTTAAATTTAAATTTAAATTAATTAAAATTAAACTAAAAATTTATTTTCTCAGTCTCAATAATCGCTTTTCAATTGTTGAATTGCCACATGTGACTAACTGCTCCCATTGCGGGTAGCAAGATTGAGAATAGGAGACTGGGAACGCGTGCCTGTGCACTTTTATCTGCAGTGGAACATTCTGATAAAAGATGTTTATCTTTAATACATTTACAATAACAAGGACAATTTTCTTCTTTGGTAAGATGCCCAATGAAAGCAATCGTGATGATGAATCAGCGTTCAAAGAGTTATACTCATTATAAACTGAGAATGCCTTCCTTGAAAAGACAATTGCATACTGATTGGTTCAAATCAGCTGCCTAAGCTTCTACCATATCCGATGAGCATTGTTGGAAGCTCTGTTCCTTGAATACTCTGTTGTTGTCTGCTCAACCACCACTGAGTGTCACTGTGGGCTGAGAAGCCCATCCAAAATCGACATCCAAGGAGAGCTGCCTGAAATGAGAGGAGAGGGGGATGAAAATGAATGATGACCTATTGGATTCTCCAGGGGTTCTTTGCTTCTATCCTCACTTCTGATGCTAGTATACTTCTAAATCCATAACAAGCACATGAGGAAAATTAAATCAGAGCACAAAGCCGCTAAGGAACAGCCCAGTAGATAAATTTCGCCTATCTTTGAGGAACCTGAAGTTGCCATAATAGTCAATGCAGAGTTGATTAATATCATGAAAATAAGATTTATTCTTGTAAGGCTATATCATCAATATCAAGAAGAAAGCCTTCCCTTTGATGCCTTTTCTCCTGCTAAATGGCTAATATTTTTATGTGTTTAGCCTGTTTTTATTTGATTTTGAATGATGAAAGTTTTGTTTTTTTTATTGTCGTTATTTCTCTTTTCAATAATAATTTCTAGATGGTTTTGAGGCAATGTATTTTAAAGGGCATATATATTTTAATTACATAAAATAGAAGCTGAAAAAATTGTATCATAAGCACAGGGAGGAATGTATATATTTAATATAAGATAATTTGTAAGTTACCATTAAATATAATTCTGTACTTTTTGTTAGCTTTGGGGAATACAGGAAAACAAAGATTTTTTTATAGCCAGCTATTATTATTAAACATAAGCAGATATCTATACATTTTCCAAAAGTATAACACTAAACCAAAAGTATAACACTAAAGTGAAAGTTAACAAAGGTACTTCTGTAGGCACTGAAATTCATAGGACTCAGATGCAGGATTTTATTATGAGTAGTAGTATTTATTTATTTGTTTTATCAAAGTTTTGAATATATATTTCTAGACATTTGGAGGAGTTACATAATAAATATATTGCTTATTTATTGAATACATATTTTCCTCTAACCTTTTCTCGAACAATTGTTTCACTAAAGATTGATCAAATTACAAACGAAGCTAAATTATATTTCTTTTTCGTTCCCTGTATTAATTTAGATAGTTCCTTATGGGAAGGCATTGCAATAATAATATTACTATTGCCTTAAATAAGTATTTAATAAGTGAACTTACCTAAAACAATTGAAAATTTTTTTGATAGGCTATAGGAAAAAAATCTCCATTACTTATTCCGAATACTACCTTTAAGTTCATCTTATTTAGCCTTCTTAAGACTTATTATTTTCATGAATTATATGGAGTTAATAATAGCTACTTTATAAATTTATTGTGAAAACTAGGCTTACTATATATGAAACAACTACCAATCCCTACCACATAAAAAGTTCTCAATAAATTTTAGCTATATTATCTTCTTAAATCACTTTTTTTCTGATGCCCTCAGGAGAACCAAAACTGGCCTAACATTAAGTACAAATATTTTAATTCTGGCGTTACTGATTCCTATTCATAAATCAGTTTATTTTACATTTGGAATGTTATAATTACATTTTGCCAGAAACGTCTGCCTGTATATCTCTCTCCCTACCCATCCATCCATTCTCCTCACCCACCCAATTTCATTCTTCATCAGATGGTATAGGGTATTTTATTTGGAAATTTAACAGTTTACAAAAAAAAAAGACAAAGTTAGCTAATTTTATTGTATATATTTAAAGTATATGATGGGATATTTTCAAATAGAGACATATAGTGAAATGATTACTATGATCAAGCAAATTAACCTTTCCATCACCTCACATAGTTACCTTGTGTGCTTGTGTGTGTGTGTGCGTGTGTGTGTGTGAGTGTGTTAAGAACACCTAAAATCTCTCCTAGTAAATTTCTGTTACACAATATTATTGCCTTTAGTCTTCCTGCTGTACATCATATATGAAGTTATTTATCCTATATTACTGTAACTTTGTATTCTTTGAAGGATTAGCTATAATTGGTTGTTTGCTTGTTTGTTTTTTTTCTCAGTATTCTGGTGATTAATAGAACACTAGAGGTGACCACTTGCAAAAGTTGTGGGGATTGGAAGAAACTGGACAGTACTGAGGTGTCTATAAAGTCATGCTGTGCAGTACAGAGAAAGGTAGTTCCAGGAGGAAATGGAGCATTTGTTCCCACAGTGCTTTAACGTGAAAGTGGTGGGATAATAAGATAATGAATGGCAAGGGATTCACAACAAAGTCCTTTCCTTGGAACTGCAGAAGTTTTCTCAAAGTAAGTTGATAAGGGTGATATACTCTCATCTTCATTGTGCTTGACATTTAGGATACATAATAATTTAAACAAATCCCAACCTGGATCAACAGTGTGGTGTAGTTTTAGTGTACATGGGAGGAGTGGGCAGAGCAGGAAGGAATACAGCATTTGTTGAGGCGTTTTCTTCAGAGCCTGGTAATTAATATGGCCTCTATTAGTGTCCTTCCACTTAATTCTCTGAATCACTCTGTAAAACTAGTAGTAATATTTCCATTTTATGGAAGAAAATAATAAATACTAAAGGAATTAGAAGACCTTCACAGGGTCACATCATTAAAAGTAGTAGAGTTTCTATATAAAACCTTAGTCCATTTATTCTTTATCTTGTATTCTTTACATAATACTAATGGTTTTCAAATATATTTTTAGCTTGAGAATACTTTTTTTCAAGGAAAATCTTTCACAGAAGGCTGTGTATAAAACAGATAAAAGCTGTGCTTCTGTTTGGTGCAGGGTGAGGATCCTGGCAAGCTGCCTCCTCAAATCCCATCTCTCACTTCCACGTGACTTGTGATCCACAACTGTGGATATTCGGAGGGTTCTGTGGGCATCACACCATATGGACTCTCAAATAGACCACAAATACTTGAGTTCTATGCTTATATATCCATATGGCATTAAATAATCAAATAATGTCTTTTCTCTGGGACTGTACATTATAAAACAAAATAATATTTCAAGTGGAAAAGAAGCAGTACAAATAATGAAAAGCAACTTGTCTGATGGTACATTTCAGACACTATAAAAGATGAGCTATGACAGGTGCAAGAAATGTCTGGGTAGTTTTCTTTTAGGCTAGAGCATAATACAGTAACTAATGAGCCATTCTTTCTCTTTCTTTAATAGTTGTTCTCTTTTATTCTAAGAACTTAAACTAAACTTCCAAAATATCTTTTTTTTTCTAATAAAATAATGAGAAAATATTTTTTGGCCTATTTCCTGCCCCACAAATGTCAACTGAATCATGGTGATATCTAAATTTCCTAGGCACTTTGATGTACAAAATGATACATGGTTTCCTCAAGTGGATACCCAGCTATTCTGTGTGGAGAAGAACTGCATCTCACTAGTTGCATCCCACTGCTTATCTCTGATCTACACAGATTCCTTTGCAGATTGGAGAAAGTGAGAACCCCAGAGGCCCTTTGTGTCCTGAACAAAGGAGACGGCATGGACATCTTCAAACAAGTTCCTAGATTTCCAAGTATGAATTTATGGGCTGACCTTTCTCACCCCTGTCCTCTTCCTGTAGTGTTCAAGGCTGTTCCCAAAACAGAAGCTGTGTTTGCCTCAGTCTAGTTAGTACAGCATCTGTTTAATAACAAGATACCTGAGAATGCACTGGGATTTGACTATACATGTATCTTTGACATAACATATTTAAGCCTGAGGTTTAAAAAGTATTCACTTATTATTAGAAGAAACAAACACAGGTATAATCTAAAGGGAACCACATCTGGTATTTTCACAGAGCCATCTCCTGTCTTCCCAATGGGTTATCTGAGAATAAGCAATCAATGCTGGTCAATGGGATCAAAGTAAGAAGACCAATTTATTTATTAATTCTCATTTAAAAACCTATAAAAAAGAGATAGAGGAAAAATGGGAGGCGGAAAGGAACTAAACTATTCTGAATACCTATAATGCATTAGGCACCGTGCTAGGTATAATAGCTTATGAAAATGGAATATGAGTTATGCCAATACAAGTGCCACAAATGTTTGACTAAGTTTTTAGTCCTTGCACTACCATAGAATTCTATGCATACATGTATTGCAGCACATTATGCTATTATGTTGAACCTAAACTGACATTCTCTCTATATTTCTGAGACTATGCTGTGAATTCCTCAAGGGCTTTTCCACCTATATTAACTAAAAACTTGTCACTGTGCATTCCATTACCCTGAAGTGAGCTCAGAAGGGAACTAGACAGAAATGTTTGACTAATCTCCTTGTAGCACACCCTCTCCACCCCAACTAGGTACAATTTCATAACAATGACAGACACATCATTTATATTCCAAATTGAATCATCTGCACCTCTATGAAGTGAGCAATCACTGTAAATAGTGAGTAATCACTTCCTACATGTAATTGCTAAGGTCTTTCCTTAATCAGTCTACATTTTAACCTGTAAAGGTCAATTTCTTTACCCTTAAAACTTCTTATGTCTAAAAAGCTTTATGAAATCCTCTGTTGAAAATCATTTTCAAATATTTAATTATACAGAATCATATTTTCATATTCCAGTTAGTGATGAAATGCTTTACATTTCTAAAAATTCTTTGACTATTCACTGAACTAGAATTTACTGAGTACTTAATATTGTGATTCTGCTAAGCTTTGGCAATATGAGTAAGAAAAAACAAAAAACTAAAAGCCTGATGAGAGATATATTTCAGTAACAATAACAAAGTATTGTGATACAGATGTAAATCAGTTTTTTGAGTGACACAGAATGGAGACGTCTAAATTAGACTGAGTCAGAAAAAGTCTTGAGGAGGTAAAATTTGAGTTTAACATGAATTATAAGTAGAAATGGCATATGCATTTTTAAAGTATGCTATTTTAATCATAGAAGCATACTTTAACAAGTATCATCTTGGAATCAGACGTTATTATCTCTTCACTAATAGCATGTATTTTGAGTACTTCCCCTCCAAAAAGAGAAAGTTTTAACCTGACAAAGCCAAACTCTTTTGGATGATCATATAAGCATTTCTAAGATATTTAGTGAAAGATGTGTAATTTGAGGAAGGAGGGCAGATTTTTATTCTTTTATATATTTTAATGCAAGAATGTCATGTTGATATGTAGAAATTCTGCAGGGTATCTAAAAGCAATGTGTTGAGCAAGGAGATAATCTCTTTAAATAAATTATATGACTCTAATGAAAAATAACTGTAATAGCATCATGGCCCAAACTCTTAAAATTTAGAAATAGAGAAAGTATAAGCAATGTAGGAATTCAATAAAGAAGGTGACTTTGTGTTTTAGTTGCTTGTGGAATTGTAGAAATAGCATGAGATTGAGACCATGAAGACGAGGATGTGGGACCTGGTATAGCCCCTCAGTGTCTGTGAGATCTCGGACTTATCACTTAACCTCCCTCAGCCTGAATTTCCTCATCTATGAAGTGATGGTGATATGTTTATGTGAGCTAGATTTGTGAATATTAAACACATAGGTCAATATTTGCTGAATCATAGAGTGCAATACAAATACATACCAAGTCACTAATGACTGTGTTCAAATATTACAGTTAAAAAAAATTGTCTTACAGGTCTATTCCATATTTGATGTAGCTAAAAGAGCATTAATAAATTACATTTAAAATTTTAAAAGATGATATTGATGGTGATAATAATAAAAATGACAACATTACCACTGCCACCACAGCAGACACCAAACAACTTATATCACAAATTTAAAATAATGCTGAAAAACATGTTTTGGACTAGTTTCAAGTCTATTAATCTTAAAAATAAGTAAATAAAAAATATATATCTAGTGTGCTTTGAGTGGCAACGAAGTGTTGAAATCAGATTGGGTTGGGTTTGGACCCCAGCTCTATCACATTCTCATTTTTTTTTAAATTATGGACAATGTACTTAGCTATTTGAAGTCTCAATTAGCTCATCAATACAATAAAAATATAAGGGCACTTCGAAAGTTTGTGGAAATATAGAATTAAAAGGTAACTTTTTTTGGCAAGATGGCTGACTAGAGACAGGCAGTCCCCACTTCTAATGCAAAAAAAAAGTGCGAAGCAACAAGTAGAGAGTCACCTGTAGAGTACAGTATCTAGGAGAAAATTATAGAATCCATCAAAACAGTGAGGAAAACCCCCAAAGATTTGAAAAATCAAGACATAGAAAGGGAAAGCACCTAACCAGGACTGGCATGGAGAATTGAGAAACCCTTCACTTCTGTGACAAGGTCGGTAGTGGTGGGGGGGGGGAGCAGCACTAAGTGCCTCTACTGCAGACATCTGCAAATCAGGCTACAACATAACTGTGTGGCCTTTGTGGACACTAAGCCCAGAATGTGGAGCAGCTAAGATCCCATGTGACTGTATTTCTCCAGAGTGGAAGTCATGCTGAGTACCCACTCACACCTCAGTTCCAGGCTCCTGGTGGATATCACCATTTTGGGATAGGAGCCATAGAACTCAGAGTTCCAATGCCTGTCCACTGTAGCAGAGAGCATGGGAGGAGCATGCCATTTACCTGGATTCACACCCTCCTTCCCCTGAGAGCTCAGAACCCTGGCCATCTCAGCACCACTCTCTCTTGCTTCAGCAGACAGCAAGCAAAGATTACACCAGTAAATTGCATTGGTTGTCTGGATGTATGCCCTCCTTCTCCAGAAGCTCAGAGTCCCACCTGACATAGAAAACCCACCTGTAGCAGCAGAGAGTGAGTGGCATGTGCTGGCCACCTGGATACTCATCCTCCTTCCCCCAGAAGCTCAGAGCCCTGCCTAACTCAACCACCCCAACCTCAGTGGGCACTGAATAGGAACTGTGCTGGTCTCCAGTGCCAGTCACCCAGATCCACACACTCCTTGCCTGGGAGCTCAGAGTCCTGCCTGATATAGAAGATCTGCCTGAACCAGTGGAGAGTATGCAGGGGTATGCAAGCCACCTAGATCCAAACCCCCCTTCCCTGGGAGCTCAGAATACCCCCTGACACAGCAGGCCCACCCATAGAAGCAGAGAGGATGTGAGGTGCAAGCCAACATTTACTGCTGTGCTCACCCAAAACCAAACTGATGATGCCCAGCCCACTTATAATATAGAACACTTCTATAGGTAAGAATCTCTCCTCTTAAGAACTATCCAAAAATTAAAAGAAATGACTATACTACCAGATGCCCAGATATCAATGCAGAGATATGAAAAACAAGAAAAAACAGAAACATGACCCCCCCAAAAGAAGACAATAATTCTCCAATACCAGTCCCCAAACTACAGGAAAATGGGGAAATGCCTGAAGAGAAATCCCAAGCAGCAATCTTAATGAAACTCAACATGATGATGATGATGCAAGAAAATAATAATAATAATAATAGATAGAAATAGCAGTGAAGTAAAAAACAAAGAAAGAAAGAAAGAAAAAAAACCCAGGACATGTGTGAGAAATTCAACAGATTCAACAGATATAACAACTACAAAAAAGAAATAAGCAGAAATGAAGAATTCATTCAATGAAATTTAAAAAAATACAACTTATGAGAGCACAAGCAACAAGTTAGAGCAAGTGGAAAAAGGAATATCTGAACTAGAAGACAGGCCTCTTGAATTAACCCAGTTGTACAAAAAAAAAAAAAAGAAAGAAAGAAAGGAAGGAAGAAAAAGAAAAAAGAATTTAAACAAAGAAATTCTATAAGATCTGTCAGACAACCTTAAGTATACAAACATTCCTATTATGGGTGTACCAGAAGGGGAAGAAAAAGGAAGATATTGAAAGCCTAATTAATAACATAATAGCTGCAAACTTAACATGCATTGGTTGGGACAGATGCAGTTTTTCAGATCCAATAAGTTCAAAGATCCCTAAACAGATTCAATCCAAAAAGGACCTCCCCCAGCCACATTATAGTCAGATTTTCAAAAGACAAAGAATTCTAAAATCAGCAAAGGAAAAGTGCAAAATCCTCTCTAAGAGAATTCCTATCAGACTTCTCAACAGAAATCCTACATGCCAGTAGAGAGTGGGTTGATATATTCAAAGTGCTAAAAGAAAAAAATCCAAGAAAAAATACTATATCCAGCAAAACTGTCCTTCAGAAATAAAGGAGAAATATTATCTTTCCCTGACAAACAAAAACTGCTAGAATTTATCACCACAAGACAGGCCCTACAAGAAATCTTCAAGGGAGTCTTACATCTGGAATCAAAAGAATGATAACTATCATCAAGAATACATGAGAAAGAATAAAAACTCCTAGTAGAAGAGATATGCAAATAAAAAACACCAAACAGCAAAAGGGCAAGAAAGGAACAAAAAAATATAAACAACTGTGAAAAAATAAATAAAATGGCCAATATTTTTTATAACAACCTTGAATGCTTGAATGTAAATGGATTAAATTCTCCATTTAAAAGATATAGATTGGTTGAGTGATTAAAAATTTGACCCAACTACATGATGCCTGCAAGAAATTCACTTCATCAATAAAGACATACATACACTAACAGGGAAGGGATGAAAAAAGATATTCCATGCAAATGGAAACCAAAAATGAGCAGGAGTTACCGTTCTTATATTTGATAAAATAAACTTCAAACCCAGAACTATTAAAAGTGACAAAGAAGTACATTGTATAATGATAAAAGCATCAATTGAAGTCATAAACATAAGACCTGAAACTATAAAACTTCTAGAAAAAACACAGGGGAAATGTTCCAGGACATAGGACTAAGCAAAACTTTTGTGAATAAATCTTCACAAGTACAAGCAACAAAAGTAAAAAAAAAGTGTATGGGATTATATCAAACTAAAAATCTTCTACACAGCAAAGGAAACAATCAATAGAGTGAAAAGACAATCTACAGAATGGGAGAAAATATTTCCAAACTATATATTAAACAAAGTATTAATTTCCAGGATATACAAGGAGCTCAAACAACCCAGTATTTAAAAAAAAAAAAAAAAGCAAAAAAAAAATCCAAATAACTATAACTAAATTAAAAAATGGGCAAGGGATCTCAACAGCTATTTCTCAAAAGAAGACATAGAAGTGGTCAACAGGTACACATAAAAATGCTCAGCATCACTAATCATCAGGGAAATGCAAATCAAAACCATGTTGAGATACCATCTCACGGAGGTTAGACTGGCTATTATCAAAAAGACAGAAAATAACAAATGCTGGTGAGGATGTGGAGAAAGGTTGACCCCCTATGCATTGTTGGTGGGATTATAAATCAGTACAGCCATTATGGAAAACAGTAAGTTGGTTTCTCAAACAACTAGAGATAGAACTGCCATATAACCCAGCAATCCCACTACTGGATATATACTCAAATGAATGGAAAGCATCATGTAGAAGGGATAACTGCACTCCCATGTTCACCATAGCTATGTCCACAATAGTCAAGATGTATGACCAACCTAAATGTCAATTGACGGATGATTGGATAAAGAAAATGTGATACATATATACAATGGAATATTAGTCAACCATAAAAATGAATAAAATTCTGCCATTCATAGCAACATAGATGAGCTTAGAGAAAATTATGTTAAGTGAAATAAGCCTAGCACAGAAAGAGAAATACTGCATGTTACCACTCATGTGTAGGGGATATAAAAAGAGAACAAAACAAAACAAGCAAACAAAAAAAATAAACAAGCAAAAACAAATAAACAATAAGTCAAACTGTTAAAAGGGGAAAGAACTATGGTTACTAGAGGCACAGGAAAGAAGAAGGGGAAGGAAGATTAGTGAAGGGCTGATTAATGGACACAAAAGTACAGCTCAATAGGAATAATATGCTTCATTGCTGTACAGTGGACCCAGAAATCTATAATCAATAATGAGTTACTGCATGTAACCAAATGACTAAAAGAGAGAAGATCAAATGTGCACATCACAAAGAAATAATTAAGTTTTGCAGTTATGAATATTCAGGCTAATTACCCTGAATAGATCAACACACATTGTACACATGTATTGAAATACAACTCTGTACCCCATAAATATGTACCATCAATATGTTTCAATAAAAAAAATTTTAAAAGAGGTAATATGAATCTTCCCATAAACTTTTTGAAGTACTCTCATAATAATGTTATTGTATTTGTGTTAGAGAGAGAGAGAGACTAGATATTATACAGATGTGATTAATACAGCACTACGTGACTAGGCTACACCAAATACATGTAAATTTCTGTCCATCCTAAGAAAATAATCTCGTAGTGTTGGTCAAGTAACTATTCCTTTGTTAAGAACAAACCACACTTTAGCTGCCTGTGACATATCTCTATCCTAAATGCAGAGGGAGCCTTAAAATACTAAACAGTACTCTCTTTATACAAGCTCAGTCAACAGGGAAAACTTTTGCAGCATTTGTAAGGAAATAGGATATCTTTCCCCCAAGGGAAAGCTGAACATAGTCATTTATTTGAAAGGAGTAGAGAAGATGCTCTATCTTTGACAAAATTGACACTTCTTCAAGGAGCCTCCATGCAAGTCCAGGACCTCCCTCCCTATCCCTGGGCTCCCACATGTCTTACAACGCAAAGGCAGTCTTCCAGCCAGAATTCAACATCTGGGAGTTTTGGATGGGCTGAGTGGCTGATTTTCATTTCCAAAGATAAACATAGACCTTCATGGACTCCTAAGGAGGAGAGGTACTCCTCTACATGTTCTGATTAATGTATGGAATCCAAGATCTTGAAATTTAAAAACATAGTTTTTAGAGTCACACAGACATGTTTAAATTTGGCTCTACCATTTGCTAGCTGTGTAGCATCAGATAAGTAATTTAAATTATTTAAACCTTAGTTTTTCTAATTGTTAGATGGACACAATATCAATCTTGCATGGCTGTGCGGAGAAATGACTGAGTATATGTAAAATATCTAGATAAGTGCCTGACATCTGACACAAAATAAAAGCTCAATGAAAGTGTCTGCTGTTATTAGTAATAATAATAAAACCATCAAAACTAAAATTTAAGCATTTTATGTACCAGAGATAGTGTTCCTTAATTTCATGTATAACTTTATTACTCTCTCAGGCTTCTACCAGAGTGCAATGTAATGGTTATACACAAGCTTTGGACACTGAAAGCCTGCATACATACTTCTTTTGTACCACTTACTTTACCAAGAAAGTTAAACTTTTCAAACTTCTGTTTCTTCAGCCGAAAATGAAGATGATACCAGAACCAATTTCATATCATTATTATAGATGTTCAATATGATGAGAAATATAAAGTGCTTGGGAAAATGCCTGGTGTATGGCAAACATTTAAAAATGCGATTATTATATTATTACCTTTGTAATGATGATTGTCATCATTACATGCTAGGTGGTACACTAAGATGCTGGCAGGGAAAGTGATTTATATTACATAATTATTAATTCCACATAACTATTGTGTGGTAGAAAAATCAGTTTGGACTCAAAGACCGACTGTAAAACATATTTTTATTTTTTTTGTGTGTGTGTGCATTGCTGTTTGATCTTAGCAAATCATTTGTTGTGTGTTACAATCATCCTCATCCATAAAGTGAGAAAATATGTTAGTTTTCTCCAGCTGCTAGAAAAAAGTACCTCAAATTTATAGGTTTAAAACAACACCCTTTCATTATCTAACAATTACTGTAGATTAGAAGCCTGGCATGGTGTGGCTCAATCATCTTTTTAGAATCTCACATGTCTGAAGTCAAGGTGTGGGACTGATTGGGCTATTTTCCGGAGTCTCAGATGAAGAATCTTCTTCCAAACTCATTCAGGTTGTCAGCAGAATTTAGTTCCATGCATGTAGGACAGAGGCCACTTTTTCCTTGCTGGGCTGCCCTTAACTCCTAGAGGCCTCTCCCTGGTCCTTGTATGTGGCTCCTACATCTCAGAACCAGCAAAGGTACATGAAATCCTATACATGGAATCTCTGACTTTCCTTATCACTGCATCTCTTCTGCCTTCATCTGGACAAAGTTTTCTGCTTTTAAGGGCTCACATTTAGTTTAAACCCACCTGGATAATCCAGGATAATTTCTTACTTTTAAAATCTGTGCTCTTTATTAAATATGCAAAGCCCCTTTGCCACGTAGCATAAGATATTCATACTTTCTCGTGTTTCAGACACGGGCATCTTTGGGGGAACATTCTGCCTACCACAGAAAGTAATAAAGTGAAGTATTGTGAGTCAAGAGATAGTATGTGGAAAATTGTTTAATATATCAATACAAATAGTTTCTCAATAAGTATTAATTTTTATTTTCCTTCACATTTGCCTAAATTACATTGTATTTTTAAAAGATACTACTTCATACTTCATCATGGAAGATAAATGATATGAAAGCACTTTGAAATTTTAGAAGATCTATACAAATCAGAGTTGTTACAGTTATTGGATGCTACAAATATAGTGACTAGATATTGCAACATTCTGAGATAGACTTCTGGATGTAGATATTCCAAATGGAAAATTCCAGGGGCAAATTATTACATTGAGAACTCTGTGACCTGGGGTTAATTTCATTTCATTTCATTTCATTTCAGATTTGTCAATAAGATCAACTAGAGAGATGCATAAATGATCCAGGTTTTGAAAAATGCTCAATATGTAATTTGAAATAATAAAAAAAACACTAAAAAATACACTAGCATTAAATATCATCCCATTACATACAGCAGAGATAAACACATATAACAAATGTCCATTTCACAATTGAGATCTCTCATTCTCACTTAAATATATAATTTTATAACCCAATCTTTTTCTTTATGTTCTCTAAACTTTTGTAAATATTCATTTGATTGCCTAACCTCCTACCAAAAACATTGTATTTCAGTAAATTCAATTAATAATTATTTTCTTAACCTATGAAGTATCCAGAACTGTGCTGGGACTGGGGTTAGAAAAACCAGATAGAGAAGGAAATATACCACAGATTAAACTTTCAGTCATATCAATTAGGATAACAAGGTAAATATATTTCACTAATAAGCAGTCACATAATATTTGCATTCAGATTGACTTTAAACTCCAAATATTTTACAAGCAGGCAGACATTTTTTATTTTCCCTGAATTTTCAGCTTTATGGTCAATGTCAATAATTGTTACTAATTTAGCTGGGTTTATTGATGCATATTAAATTACCTTAGGACCTTTAAGCAATTCAAGATTCCTGAAGCCTCAATTTGTTCTACAATGTCAGGATAATAATGACCATAAATATTAGTCATCTTCTTTGTGGGCACTCTAATTTTAATTACATGTTTGCTCCATGCACTCATCTGATTGGAATTTTATGATCCAAATGTGATTTACAGCTATAAATTAAATAATTATCCAAGGCACTACTAAGGCTATTGGGACTGGTGACGTGACATCTGATCAATCTTGTGGAGCTTAATGTCTTCTATGAATGTAAACTAGCACAGGAATTCATAGGCTGTTTTATTGTCTCCTGTAGCCTGGTCATTTAGATCAGGAAAGTGAAAAAGAAAAAAAAAAAAAAAAAAAAAGGATTATCTGTCTCAAACCTGTAGCAGCCTAGTCAAAAGATTTAGAAAGTAATAAAAATTACTCGGAAGAAAAAAAAAGTACGGAAACAATTTGATCTGGGTGATTGGGAAGAAATGGACCAGAATAACTCTTGTCCAGGAGTTCATAGAAATATCTGCCAGGTATATACACAATTGCAGAAGACCATAAGTTACTACAAGTCTGCTAACAAACAAACATTTTAAAATTCAATAGCCACTCCTACCTCACACATTCTTGAATTATTACAGTCATGAAGAGGAAAAAAAAAAAAAAACATGTATTGTATACACGTAAGGCAAGGGCAAGTCAAGATGGCATTTACTACAGAGCTATACGCAAGGTGAAAAGGCAGCATAGATAAAAGAAAACTGCTATGTTATTTAAGAGGTTGGAGAGGTCTTAGAGACCACCTATCACTAAAATCCTTTCTTTTCAGAGTAAACCGAGGCTCAGAGTGGTTGTGGCTTGCCCCAGGTGACTGCTCGGGTGATGCTACCTGGTTATGCAGCTGAACTAACAAAGTAATTGCACATGGTGATAAGTGTTGTAAAAGAAACAAACAGGGCATTGAGCTAATTAGGACTGGGGTTGGAAGTATGGGGGAGAATGTTATCAGAGAAGGCCTCTGGCAGCAAGTGGCCTTGCAGGTGGTGGCATGCAAGCTGAAACTTAAAATATGGGAACAGGGCTGGCTATATAGTTATACTCTCATCTCCTCGAACTTGCCGAGCCATCTCTATCATTCTGCATGGATAGCATAATATGGAATTCCCCAGATAGAAGCTTTCTCTGTATCTTAACACAAAATCGGTAAACTTTCATACATCTGCAATCACCTTTTCCTCCTCCTGTCATATTACCATGAAATGGGGTACTATGTATACACTAACAGGACTAAGATCATTACTATATAAAATTTTTTGATATGTCATGTTCTGTCACTAAGTCTACTACAACAATATTCTTGACCCCAATTCCATTGCTCGATGCATGTCTACTTTTTGTAATGTCCTTTTATTTGTTCATCTATTCAAGAAACATACAGTAAGCATCTATGGTATGTCTGAGATGGTATGAAGTACTTGAGATCCAATGATGACAAAGAGAGACCAAATCCCTACTGTCTGGTCTTGCATCTACCATGGAAGTTCTTTAGGAACTCTAGTTTTGTTTACTAATGAGAGGTGAATCTCTTAATCTGGGCTTTGTGCATGCTGTTTTTAAAATATTCAACCTATTGACTGTAATCACTTCCTCTGGCTTGTTTTTCTCCTTCCTGAAAAGCCAGAAGTAAAGAACATTATCTCTCCTTCAGAGTTTTGGGGAGGATTAAATGAGACCCATAAATGTAAAAGTGCTGGTAAGCTACACACTATTACACAAGATAATATAACACTTCTCTGTAATGTAGCACAGTGGCAACGAGCACTGTTCTTTGCTCATACTCATTAGAAAGAATTGATCATTATCATCATCACCAAATATTTACTGAGTGTTCATCCCTATCGAGGCTCTGTGCTAGCTTCCTCACCTGGGGATCAGAGGGTGTGCTTTTATACACTGTGCCTCTCAGATCCTTCAGTGGAAATAGAATTATATGCTCTGTATTATCAAATCAGCCTAAGATTACTAGGGTGATCAGAGTCACTACGGAGATACAGCATTTTCTGTGTTTAAGTGTTTGTTTTATTGTATTCTAGATAGATGTCTATTTTATATTGTATTTTCACTTTATGAATTGTTTTCAACAAAAACAGATTAAGAAGAACTTCCAGGTTTTTTTTATTTTCTATTTTTTCCCTGGGTAAATAATATATCTTGCGGGATATTGTTCTTGCCAAGATGAAAAAAAAATTGGATTCTATCCAATAAAAGGAAAGAAGATCACACTGGAATGTATGTCAGTAAAGTTTAAGCTTTATTGATAAGGATGCTCTATCATTGTATAAAATTCTTGCTAACTGTCTCGTGAGATAGCCTAAAGAGAAACCAAATGCGAAGTGGCGTGGAGAAAGAGGCCCTACATCATCAGCACATTACATGTCTTGCTTTATATATATAAATCAGTGTATTTTTTTCATCATTTAAAAAATTTCACCGAGACTCAGAAAAACTTCTAATAAATGATGCCAGTTGTAGAACTAATGAACTAAAGGTGCAAAACCTAAACTAAAATCAATAAATCCCATTATCTGGAGCAAATTCTTCTTTTAGGCCTTCCCAGAGTTGTACATTCTTAAACTCACAGTTTGGCATTCTAGAAAAAACCAAAACCATCCATGATAAGCAAAATATTCCCAATTTCAAAGCAGCTTATTATTCAGCCTAAAAATTTCTGCTAGGGTAAGGCTAATTAAACTGAAAACAAAAGCTTTACACATTTGACTTGTGTGTGGGTTAGCATGAAAACATTATATTAATTCAATTGGCTTACCAGATTTTCCAAAATGATTTGTTTTATGGCTCTAATTTGTAATCATCATGATAAATGTTTATGGATACCCTTGCTTACACTCTCCTTGGTAATCAGCACACCACCCAAGAACAAACTAACAAGAGATGACAAATATCCTAACTGTAGGTTTTACCACCAGAGTATCTGTCACATCTCCTCTCTATTCAACTAGCCTAGTTCTGGTCTTTTTAAAACCCATCTACACTGTTGTTGCAACTCCTAACTGGTCTCTTCTGACAGGCTTTCTATCTTTTACTCCTTCCTATATAGGGCTACCACATTGATTTTAATAAATCACAGACACAGTGTCAACTCCTTAGCACAGTGGCAAGGTCCTTAATAATCTAGTCTGATCCAGCCTACTAAGCCTCTTCATTCACCCATTTCTGGACTAATAAGTTACTTATTCTACTTTGCAGAGATTCATATGTTCCTGTTTGTTTATGTGTGTTTGCTTGCATTATCCAGAATGCTTTTGCTATTATCTCCAACTCTGACTATAGGGATTTCAATAGGCAGAGTACACTATGAATATTGAAAAATCCTGTGAAGAGCCTTCAGAATAAAATCCATATGGCATGTAAATTACCCTACAAACTTATTCTGCCTTTGTCTCATTCCTCATTCCGCATCAATATCCAATATGCAAAACTATGTCCATGGTGCTGACTTGGATATCACATGCCTTTTATGTGTCAGTTCTTTGTATATAATAGAGTGAATGAAGAATCTTCAACCATACTAATGTACTTGTGTCTTTTCTTACCTACGTCTCGAATATCTATCCTCTTTTCATAATTTCTTGTCTTACAAAGATTTTACCACTTTAATTAATTTTCTCTCATTCAAGTTTAAGTTTAGGTGACATTTCTTCTGGGAATCACTTTCTAAGGATCCTTTGGCAGAGTCACATTTCTTATGATATCAATGCATACATTTGTCTCATTGTACTTACTTTTTATACTATTGTTTTCCTGTCTTCCTTTACATATCAAATTCCTTCAAGGCAGTTATACCAGAATTTTCAGTGCCAAATATAATATCTAGCATAAAATAAGACATCTAGTCAATATTTTTCAGAATATTGGGCTTATAAGTATCTACTTCCTAATTATAATTCATAATCTAGATCACATACTACACTTTCATAAAATCCTTCTGATTATAGCCCATCGGAAAAATGCTCTGCCTTTTCGGAATATTCACAACATTCCTTTCATGAAATTTATAACTTTATGCCCTGCATGACCTCAATGTATAGACATGTTTCTTTTCCTGGACTAGATTGTGAAACATTTTAGTAAGAAATACTGCTTTTACTTCTTCTCTATATTCTCCTGTCTTCTCAATTCTGGCACAGAATTTGGAAACTGGAAGGCATTCAAAAAATGTCGAATGAGTTGGTGGTTAGCTGATGCTCATCATTTTCTGCAAATATATTCAGCAGTATGTGTTAGTTATATTGGAGTATGGGCAGCAGTTTACCCAAACTTAACTTGGTGATGAAGTCTTAGCACAAGTCACAGAGAAGCGTCTTATAGAGTCCACAGTGTTGATAGTGGTGGGGGTAAAGTTGGTGTGATGCACTGGTGATGGAACTGCCATTAATGTTGGCAAATCATATTTTAATGATAAAAAACTGTCTGAGAGAAATCTTCTTAGTAACCCTGGGTTGCAAAGTAAGTGCATGGAGAGAATTCAGCATAAGCGTTTTCTATAAAAATTAGATGATGGATCCCTGCTTTCTATTACATTATAGTATTTTCCAAATTATTATTTCATTTATTCAGAAGCAAAAAATAAGTAAGCAAAGTCTTTATGGTAAATGTGAAGATTTCCCAGTGAAGATTAGGCCATACTAAGAAAGAAGAGAGATATTTATTGACATTCTGCTACTGCCGTAAGATCTAGACAATTTCAAGACTATATAATAATAGTATGAAATTTGATCATATTTGGTGTTTAAGGAATGAATCTTAGACTCATTAAGAGTCCTTCATGAAGTAACAAATTTTGAGTCTCAAAACTTAGATCATTAAGCAAAATAAATAGCTCTTACTGTGTAAATAATATTTTATATATACATTATTTATTTCTTACTAATTCTTGATATAATTTGTATCAATCCATATGTAATATGTATATTTTATATTATATAGCAAAGTTACATAACACATTATATAATATATGATGTATATTTTTCCCTTTTGTTGTTGCTATTGCTCTGTTTTAAAAAATAATTCGTTTTATGCATATTCCCTGACTATGAAGTAATAGCAGGGAAAAAAATGCTCACACTTGGGTAATAGTTGATATATAGAATCCACAAGTAGAATAAAGTATACGTGGATAATTGGGGGGAAGTTATATCAGACATGGTGAACATCTGTCTGGAGCACAGATGTTAACTGCTATTTGGAGAAAAGAGTGTATTAATTCATAGCAATTATTTCAAATAGTCGGAAGACTTCAGGTTGACAGGACACATTTGTTTTTCTTCTCACCTTTTTTTTTTTTTTTTTATGCCAGCAGGTATTCCATGGAAATATGCAAGCAATTTACTATGGAAAAATGGCAGGCCCATCGTTTAGAACTCTCTGTGACTCTGAAATGTCTGTGATATGATAGATGTGAGAGCAGTCAGTCTGTCCTAGCTTGAGTTATCTAGTCCTGAAGTACTGTATGTGCATGTGAAGAAGCCCAAAATATGAAGAAGCTGGCAATGATAATAATAGATAACATTTATATAGCACTTACTCTTGTTTTATAAAGATGAGCACATTTTATTCTCACAATATGTCTATGAGGTAGCTATTAGTATTATCCCTTCTATAAATGAGGAGCTGAAGCACAGATTGGTAAGTAGAACAGATGTAACTTGGTGAAACTGGGGATCAACTCAGGCTATTTGTTTTCAAGAGCCTGTGCTCTTAACCACTAAGCTGCAATGTGATATATGTAAATTCATAGATGTGTACACATATAGTCTATGCACATTTGGGTATAAGTTGTGTACAACTCTGTAGGTGTATATAAATCATAAACAATTATGATATATACTCCTTTACATGTCTTCTTATTAGTACTTTTCCTAAAATGTAGCATCACACTTAGATTAATATAAATTAATATAAATAATAATAATCTATTCATTAATTCAGTTATTCATGCATTGTTTGAATAATGTAAGACTTGTATTTTTGCATAAGTAAATGAATGAATGAATGAACCAATCAATCAATCAATAGATGCCAGAATATAAGAGTAGAAAATATAGTAATGAAAGAGTAAATAAATGAATTAATTCACATTTCAAGGAATTCTTATTAAGTATCAACTTTAAGTCAGGTACTAAGCAGAAAGGAAAATTAAAGAGGCCTCTGAACTCATGAAGATCATAGTATACAGTAGTAATTTTGAAAGACAAAGGACAGGAACTATGCAACTATGGTAGAGTGTTACAGGAAAAAGCTAGGGTACAAAGGAGAGAGCTATCAGTTCAAAGTGGTGCCCAATTCCAGTTGCGTTTTAGAGTCAACTAGGAACCTTTTAAAAACTATCTATTGCCAGTGTCCTACTCTAAATGAATTGAATCCAAATCCCAGAGGCTGAATCCCAGGTGTGTGAAATCATCCCAGGTAATTCTAATGTACAGCCGCATTTGAGAACCACTGGTCAGAGCTAGGGAGATCTCTGGAAAGCTTTTATAGAGGAGACAATTTTCCAGTTGAATTTTGACAGGTTGGGCCTTCGCCAGACTAGAACAATGTGAGAGTTGTGGATAAGTATGGGGACAGGAAAGAGGGGGGAAGGGTATGAAGGGCGAAGAAAGGGAAGGGAGAAAATTGCTGGATACAGAGAGATTTCTTGGCGGAAGAGTTTTAAGGCTTTTCTCTGCTTCTGAAGCCTTCTGATTCCCTGGGCTCTTTGTCTTGTGCTATCTGCCTTTGCTCCCTTGCCAGACAGGGATTAAAATACTCAGCCAGGCTCACAATGTTCTGGACTTATTTAAGATAATGGCCTTTATCGATTGTGGTTCTCTCCCTGCAGGCCTCACAGGACGTTTCAACTTCAACTTTGACTTCAGACTCATACTTCCCTAAATAGCTTCTAAATGGATTTTAAAATGCTCCATCTAAATTACTTAAAGGCTTACCTCAGCCACCCCATCAATTTCTAGAGAATGAGCTCTTGTCAACAATCAAGATTTTGTAGCAATTCGCAAGCCAAGTAAAAGCTATAGCCTTTGCCCTAAGGAGTTTACCTCCCTAAAGTAGGTGTGACAAGATACTTAAAAGTACATAAAATGCTATGATTTGAAATTGGATCTAAAAATGCTGACTTTCCCTGACATTAGAGCTGTTAACTACTTTACTGAGCATTGCATGCAATTTCAGTCTCACAACAGGGTGGCTATAACATTTTGTGTTGCTCACAATAACAGACTTAGTAGTACTTGAAAATCATCTGAAGGTCATTAACTGTTTTGACTATTATCTTTGTTAATGACAATAGCTAATGATTTTAATAGCTAGCACAGTTGAGCATTTACTATGTACTAGGCTATGTGCTTAGCACTTTTTATGTATTTTATTAAATGCACTCAATAATACTGTAAGAAAGGCAATTTATAGTTTTCCATTTATAGATGAGGAATTCATATCAAAGAAAAGTTACGTAACTTTTCCAAGGGCTCTAGGCTTTTAAGAGAAAGATCTGGGATATAAGTTCAAGCAGCCTAGTTCCAGAGCCTTTGTGCTTAAGATAAAACAGACATAATTTGTGTCTCAGTCCGCATGCGCTTAACTTTTTGACATTCTAAATAAATGAGCGTTTTGCTAAGTATTTATAAGGGTGCCTGACACACACTAAATATTTAATAAATATTAGGCATTATACTAATAAGAACAACATTGTCTAAACATATTACAAAGGGGTGATGAAATTAACATTTGAATAACTTACTATATTTTTGAATTCTACTGCCATTTGATTAATATTCACAGAAACCTTGAATTGTACCTAAACCCAGCTCATTTTACGGATATGGAACTGGGAACTCAGAGCAGTTATTAAAAGTCACACAACTGAAAAATGGTATAACTGGACTTGGAACCAAGGTTAACATGGGTTTTTTTTCCTAAGAAATGGAGTTCCTTCTGACAGCTAAATGGGAGTTGCCTCATTTAGACTGGCACAGATGAGAGGGTGAAACTTCACCCTGGAAGGAGTTTTTGCTACATAGCTCAAATCTATTATGTCTACAGCATACAACATAAAGGTTCATAGGACATTCAATTAATACACAGTGGAGTAGCATTGAAAAGAAAAGTCAAAATTAATTAAACTTCTAAATATTTACCCATAGTTACAAAAGTAGCTTCATGTGAATACAATTTTGAGCCTATGGAACTTAAAAATAAAATGCTACAAAACAAAAATAGGGCTGTCAATGACTCCCAACACAGACAGCTCAGTTACAAAGAATAAAAACAATACTGTGTAAGGAAAGATGTATGCCTCAAAGGGGGAAGCCTAGCTGTGCAGATGTGTGTGTGAGTGCCCAGATGCATCAGCCCCCATTGTCTGACCAGATGTCTGTTTTCTTGCTGGCACTGCTCTGGGATTGCTGCATGTGCTAGAAATTGTTGAGATGGAATATTTATATATTCTGCTGCAAAAATGCATAAGAATCTTTAAAAAAATAGGTAATTCCTTTCACTGAACTGGGTAAATAACACCAAATTATAGCTCCTATTTTTAATGCCTCCAATCAAACACCACCATTCTAGGTGACTTATTACATGGTCTCATTTAATCTCTATAGCAATCTTTTTTCCTCCATTTTGTAGCCAAGGAAACTGAGGCTATGAGGGATTAATTAACACACTAAAATTCAGACAGCTAATGCTAGATATGTCTATGTCTGTGCTTCTTCCACAGTTTTCCACAGCCTACAAAAAATAGGAGATTTCAAAGAAACCCTATTTGTAATAGATTCTCTCTCTCTCTCTCTCTCTCTCTCTCTCTCTCTCTCTGTCTCTCTCTCTCTCTCTCCCTCCCCTACTCTCCCCTCTCCCCCTGTCCCCCTTTCTCTCTTGCCTTCTCTCTTTCATCTTCCATCTTCTTTCTTTCCTCTTTCCCTCCTTCTGAATATTATTTCATGATGCTCAATAGTAACTATTCACTTTTTTATCCTCAACAACAACTAAGTCTCATGCTATATACATATTATAACACATTTTTTTCTGAGTTTCCAGACATAGGGAATGGCATACAGAGGCCAGGTGACAATATTTATACATTTACCATACTTCTTGCCAAGATTTCAGCCCTTTGTCTTCTGATAAAGACACATTCTCCAAATGCAAGTTAGTGAAAGGGAAATCATTATATAGTTCTAAATCTCCTTCAATTTATTTACTTATTTTTGTTTATTTATGATCATTGGTCCTTAGCAAAACATGCCTTGCAATCAGCCTCAGAATTTGCCACACCTGGGTGATGTGCTGTTTTGAGACCCAAACCTAATTAATTATCAGACTTGGCAAATTCGTTGTAACTGTTGACAAACCAATGTGCTTGGGTAGTTGCTCCCTTTTGATTTGTTTTGTTCTTCCTATAGATACTTTTCTTTTGATTTTAATATGTGTTGCAGTCCTGTTCCTGGAAGATTCTGGTTAGTAAGTCAGAGTGTGTCTCCAAAATTTATATTTGTAGAAATGTCATTTGGCCATTCTGATGCACAGCCAGGTTTGAGAACCAACTCCAAAGCTTAATATTCTTTACTACAGAACACCACAAATGATTCCTTTAAACCATGCCCTCCTGCGTATATAACAGTGTCTACTTTCATTACACAACAAAGGGTAAGAACAAGGAGTTTCCGATACTCAGAAACTCCATGACATACATGTTCCTATAAAAAATGAGAGCAGTTACACAAAAATGGCATTATCATTTTTTAAATGTTGGGTTTTTGCTCTCTCGGGACCCTTTACTATAGAAGAACATTTATATTGCTTCTAGTTCCCCTAATAACAATACTAAATAAATAAATAAATAAGACTTTTTATATCTTTAGTCTATTGCAAACTTTAATTCATAACAGACAGTATTAATTCAGTCCCAAGTCCCATAGGAAAGGTAACAGATGCCCAGACTTTTGTTTTTCTTCTTCTTCTACATTTCATTTTCGCATGTTCCATCAAGGTTTGCTAAATCTATTCAATCCATATTTCAGCCTCAGGCATCTCTAAATGTGTTAGTTTAATACTTTGTCATCTCTTCTTTGCATTCCTCATTGAGGACAAAGTTTTATATTAAGAAATCACAATAAAGTATTTTATGACAAGGAAAAGATTGATTCCGGGAACCTCCATTAAACATATAACATTGATTTTTCTCATTTTGTTCTGAAATAAAAGAATTCTTGGTGAAACATTATCTTCAGGATCTCCCCTTTGGGAATACTGGTGTAAAAGAAATGTTTACAATATTTTCGTTGCCATGTTTCAGCCTATGAGATAGAAAAAATTATACAAATCAGGAGGATGTCATGAATCTAGCATAGAAAAGGCTCGGAAGATGGTACCAAAACAAGCTAACTTCACTGAGCTGTCTGATCTTAGTTTCAGAGAAATCACTTGTACTTTTCAAACCTTAATTTCCTGCTCTATAAAATGGAGATAATAATAATAATATACCATAAGTTATTGAGGGGAGTTACTGAGGTAAAGAATAATGTCAAAATATAATTTTGAAATAGTTAAAAACAAGACTCTCCAGCAATCCCAATTCTGAGCATATATCTGAAGGATATGAAATCAGTATGTCGGAGAGATATCTGCCCTCCCATGCTTGTCATATCGTTATTCACAATAGCCATGATATGGAATTAATCTAATTGTTCATCAACGGATGAATGGATAAGGAAAATGTGATATATGCAATGGAATATACAATGGCATATCATTCAGCCTTAGAAAAGAAGGCAATCCTGCCATTAGCAACATGGATGAACCTGGTAGACATTACACTTAGTGAAATAAGTCAGACACAGAAAGACATATTTCATAATTTCACTGATATGTAGAATTTAAAAAGTAGAACACATAGAAGCAGAAAATAGAATGGTGTTTTCCGGGGACTTAGGGGTAGTGGGGAATTGGAGCTATTAGTCAAAGTTTACAAACTTTCAGTTACAAGATGAATATGTTCTGGAGACCCAATGTATAGCATAGTGACTATGGTTAATGAAGATGTATCATCTACTTGAAATTTGCTAAGAGAGTAGATCTTGAGTATTCTCATCACAAAAAGAAAAGGAAACTATGTGAGGAGATGAATGTGTTAATTAGCTTAATCGGGACAATAATTTCACAATGTATACTTATAATAAAACATCATATTGTATACCTTAAATATATGATTTTTATTTGTCAGTCGTACCTCAATTAAGCTGGGTGGGGGGAGGACAAGACCTTCCTACAAGACTGTCATGCAAGTATAGAATGACAGTGTGTCAAAAACTTATTAATTCATTAATAGGAAAACCAGAAATATGATAAAACTAGTACCAAAGTACCAAAAGTAGCTGATGAACTCTATTCACTTGAGTTTTCTTTTTTAGATCTACAAGATGGAAATGATTTTCTTAACAATATGAAGACATCATTTGCCTTTTCCACTGTCCTTCACTCAAAATGGTGTTTTTGTAATAAAGCAACAGATTGAATACAGAAATAGATATAAAAATCCAATTGTCTTTTTTTAAGTCAGACATTAAAGAGACTTGTAAAAATGTAAACCAATGCTACTCTTTCATTTTTTTTAATAGAAATATGAAATTTATGTTAGCATGCAATGGGTTTATTATAGTTATTTTTAAATTAATATTTTAAATATGTATCACTTTAGATTTCTAATACGGTAAAAATAGATGTAACATACCAAATGCAAACTTCTTTTAGATCCTCAACATTTTCTATGAGTGTAAAGGGGCTCTGACACTAGAAAGTTTGAGAACTCCTGTCCTAGAGAATTAAAAAAAATTGGTTAGGCCTATTAAAGTATGCACCAGCATAACATTATAGAGACATGTTTTATTCTATTTTGCCTGAATTCCACATTCTGTACAATATTTCTTAACAGAATTATGGGCATAACAAATTGCTCACCACGAGAGTGGAAGCTCAATATTGTTTCCTTTTTCATTCTTCTTCCAGCTCTCTCTAAGGGAAGAGTCTAGTGACAAACTATTATTTTGAGTCTAATATGGGATAATGTAGAAAAGAATCCCTCGTTGTTTTGAGCAATCCTAATCCAATTATTATGTGCTGATGGTTAAATCCCAAACTCCTAAAGAAAGAAAGAACTGTGGCCATTGCATCCCTCAGAATTCCCATGGAAGCTTGAGAACTAGCCATTTCTGTGGCCATTCTCTTCTGCTTCCACATACAACAAACATTTTTTAGATGTCAGTTACCCATTGGTCATTGAGCTAGACAGTATGAATGTGAAGAAACGTATGTGCAAGGCCTGGATTAAAGAGTTGACCAACTAATGAGAGCAATCTTCCCAAGAAAACCTTTGGATATGAATCTGTACCTACCGGTGTGAAATCTTCAGGGGCTTCCAATTGCCCAAAGCCCTACATAACCAGATCTTGTCTACTTCTTGGATTCTTAGCCTCAAAGTTGTTCCCTCTAGATAAGAGTTGATATTTCAGTTAAGGGTATAAAACGTGTAACCTTGAAATGGTAAAATAGCAATTGAAATGCAAAATATAAAGCAGGGCCTGGAATTTTATTACAGACTTCATATAAATCTGAAAAAAAACTGTATATGAGAAGCTAGCAGTATTTCTTCTTGACAAAGATGATGTTTTCTTAGATTTCATATGGCTGGTACCTAGCACAATACCTGGCATAAAGTCAGTGCTAGGGGAAGTGCTTCCATTTTCAAATTATGTAATGAACAAACAAAATTTGAAAGAGGGATGGGGATTAGATATAAGGAAAAATGTGTGATGTAGTTGTTACCATAATTATCATTGTCATCATCATCTTCATCACATTAGCTGTATTTAATGAATTTCATGTGCACTTGGTACCAAAAATTGCAATATGTAATTTGAATAAATTATCTCAAATTGTCTACGTAGTTTTTCAGAGTAGGACTACTTTCTCATTTTCAGATGAGGAAACTGGTTTTCAAGGAAGTTCAAATTACCTTTACAAGGATGAGAGCTAACAAGATTTAGAGTCTACAACAAAAGGGAGGACTGTCTTAGAGCGATGGCTGTCCTATTTCAATTAAATCATAGCAGGAGGATAAAGAATAAAATTCTGTACCTCAAGAATACAACATGATTTGTTTTGATAAAAATAGTTGTAAATGAATTAGAGCAAGGCAGAACTGTGCTAGGAAGAGTAAATGCAGATACACCTACGGTCCTCAGACATGCGAGACTTCATCCTTCTCAATTAATAGTCAGTTTTTAATATTGTCAGAATATAGTAATGTAATTTAAAATATTAATATTAAGCACTCATATACGAACATGTGGTGATTTTGGAGGGAAAACATGCTTTATTTTTTGAATGTCAGACACCATAGATCACAGTTCTGGGCATTTCTAGAGGCAACTCTATTTGCAATTCACTATTTTTTTTTCCCCCAATATGGCCAGCAAATAATCTATTTAAGAAAAAACATCAGCAACATGTATTTATTAGCCATTAAAATATCAAATGTGAATATTCTACTATGGTCCTTACATAACAAATATTAGCATTTGAGGTTATTCTTATCATGTATTTTTAATGAGACGAGTGAAACACTGATTTAACAAAGTGATCATTCTCTAACCTGTTGAGACATAAATACACTCTCTGTCATCACATTAATGTGATGATGATTTATATTTAATCTGTTAAATTACATAAAAATAGAGTTAAAATAAATTCCTTTATGCCCACTTACTAAATTATCCTATGCATGTCATTAAAATTAAGTATGGAAGGAAATATGCAACTATATCAGAAATTGAGGTCAATTAGGGACTCATTATAAAGGAACAGTGAAATTGATTTGCAACTGTATCTTTTTGGACTTCCATTTTCTAATGTTAATAATAAAACCTTAAATCTGACAAGGAGAGTCATTAATGTACTTCACAGAGAGTTATTCATTACTTCAAAAGTGTATTATCTGGAACTTTTCCCTTCTGCTACCAAGATTTGTTATGTCCAAGAGATTAATGACATTGAATATAAACTAGTTGGCTGACATCAGTTACCACGATCCACATTCTCAGTAGATTTATGTGTAATAGTGTTGTTCTTTTATCCCTTAAAAGTTCTCTCTTAAAAAGCAAGTGTTACCTTAGAAGATTGGTGCCATCAATTGTGCAGGGTGTTGGAAATTAGTCCAACTAATTGGACTTGATACCTTGAGGAAAATAGCGCTCAAAGTGAATGTATAAATTAGTGGTGCACATGCATGTACAACGTTGCATGAAATTTTGGTTAAATAATAAGCAAAGAGTCAAAATGGCCCTGGGGGAAGATCCAAAGAAGTCCCTGTAGGACATTTTCAGGCATTATGACATTTTCAGCCACCCTTCAAGATAAGGAATGCATATATTCAAAGACTATACTACCAGCAATAATGTGACTAGGGAATAGGCATGTCTTCCCTCTCACACAACACAAATGTGTTTGTTTTCTATTTCTACTACCAAAAACTTAGAAGCTTAAAATGGCACCTATTTATTATCTCATAGTTCAATAGGTCAGAAGTCCAGGAGAGCATGACTACATTCTCTGCTCAGGATCTCAAGACTGGAAAAAGGTGTCAGCTGAGCTGTAGTTATCACCTAGGGCTCGGGGTCCTCTACCAAGATAAATGCCAGCAGGCATAGCTCAGTTCTCATGACTCTCATGTGACTCTCCTCATATTCAAGTCAGCAATGTTGTCCTGAGTCTTTCTCATGCTTTGAATGTCTTTGATGTCCCCTTGTGCTTTCTAAGGACTTACGTGATTACATTGGGCCCATCGAGATAATCCAGCATTATCCCTCTATTTTAAAGTCAGTTTATTAGTAATTTAAACCACCTTTGCAGATTTCATAGAAGTAACACCAGGGGGCAGAGATTGCTTGGGGAGAAGAGGCTTTTGGGGTGTGGAGAACAAAATTTTGCCATCCATTTACTGTCCACAACTAGAAACTTGAGAGAATTAAGTTTAGAGAACATAAAAACATGAATTTCATATGGTGAGAACTAATTTCTGTAATTTGTTAAAGCCATAATGTTATCCTCATTGAAAATAGTTACAGATTGCCAAAGATTTTCATAATATTATGAAAGACAGATTTTTATTGGATGGATAAATAAGAGGGAGGATCACATTGGGAGAGTGTTCATGATATTTGGGGCTTATGTCTATTCACTGTCAATGACAGAATGTCTGGTTAAAAGCTGGAGGATTCCTCAGCATAAAAGATGTGATAAAGATTAAGCTCATTAGCAGTATATATTTTGTGTACCTCAAATATTGGAAAATGATGTTAGTTTTAATTCTTTAATTTATACAGCTCATATCTGTACTATTAAAAATTATTTAAAGTCTGAATCTTTTTATGCATGAAATTCTTTTGAAAAAATGTAGAAAAGGACTGCCAAGTTATAGGGTCACCTGCATTTTGTTCAATCTGACAACTAAAAAATGTGTAAAGGAATCTCTGAATTTTGATTAAACTGTAAATGCCTTTGAATTATTGTCATCAGTTGAGATTGTTGACAATGTACTTAGCACTAGATAAGACACAAGAGACATAACTTCTGCACAAGGGTATTTTAATTCACATTGTATTAAGTGCATGTTGTGTGAAATGTAATTCATATCAACTTCACCAAAAGTTTTCATTTTAAATCTATTCATGGTACTGGGCAAAGGGATACTTACATCTTAAAGTATTTTAGCGTGCTTTCTTAAAGCCTACTGCAAACAAAGCCAGTTTCCTTCCCATAGAGGAAAGTCCTATTTTATAGACTGCAATGTTAATTCCAGATAGTCATTTCTGAAAGTGTTTGCCTACAGGAATAGAAAATCAAAGTGCATTTGGATGGTTCCATTTAAATTATCCCAACTAGAAAAATTTATATAAAATTCTCATCATCATAATGAGAAAACCACATATTTAGTTGAGGAAATTGATGTTTCTTAGTGTGCATTTTGAACCAGGTACTAAGATATATGATCTCCATCTTAGTAAACCATCAAAATACCATAAAATTTCAATATTTTTATTCCTTTGTATAATAGAAGAAATTGGAATTCAGGGAGTTCAAGTCAGACACTGAAGTTTTATCACAGGTGACCCAAGTCTGAGTCCTATTTGTCCACTCATACTTCTTTTCTGTAAGAGTCATTCATGAGTAATTTCATGAGAAATCATAATACATTTCTCGTGTTACTTTGAAATACTGAATGAGATGTTCTATGTATGCCCATGGAGTTATTTAGATTTCCTATTTTATCGATTCCTTTACTGTTCACAATCAATATAGTTGAGTGTCAAGAAACTGATTAGAATTCTTCACCTTTGAATCAATTGAGATCATTATTTTATTAATTTTATAAGGCATCTTATTGGGTTGCCTATAGAAGTGTTTTTGGACCAAGTCTAAGCACAGCAGGCATTACTTCTGTTCCCCTCCCATTGATTAGAAACAGTCACATGACCATGTGAACTGCAAAGGTAGCTGGGAAATGTAGTCTAGATGAGGACCCAGCAGGTAGAGTAAACAGCTTTTTAGGTAGCTAGCAGATTGTCTTAGCATCTTCTGGTCTCCCTCACTCAAATCTATCCATTCTTTACACAACAGTCCTTCCTAGTCTGTTAAGGGCTATCTCAGTTGTGCTTTTCTCAACCTCTCTGGAATAGATGCTCCTTTTTTGAAAATTTACTACACTTTGTGCATATTGAAATCACAGAACTTCTTTTACTATATTTGAATCTCTCCCCAACAAATGAGTTTCATTTTTGTGTTTCCGAAATTTGGCATAATACCTAGAGTTCAAAGTGTTGATTGAATGATCTCATCAAAGATTCCAAAAGCATCAGTATTTTCCAGATTGTAGTACAATAACTAAATGACATGTTTCTTCGAATTCTTGTTTTCATTTATATTAAATCTATGCTTCTAACTAAATTTGGAGATAACCTGGGCCACCTGACTTCCATAAGTTGCAAAGTTCATCTTTGTAATTCTTCAAAGCATTTGAGCAGAGTAAAGTAGTTATTAACTAAACATTTTGCCATCAAAGATTTGTTTAACTTTGCTTAATATTAGTAAAGGTCTAACATTGTGCCTGATGCTATGGATAAATTCAGCAAAATTTTGTTGAATAAATGGATGGATGCATTAATAAATGATTGTCTTACCAGATTTTATGTATCCCATTAGATCAGATGCCTTAGATTTCCTTATAAAAATAATGGTTAAAAAGGAAAGAAAAGAGGTTTCTTTTAATAAACCAATTATAATGAGTACCGATCTTACTCCATTAAAACATTAAATAAAATATACTGATGGATTTAATAATGAGTCTAACTGCAAAATGGTGATAGGCATAAATAATATTTCAAGATGTCTTTAATAACTATAATGTGCTCTAAAATTACCTTCAATTTTTATTGGCAACAAAGTTAGAGATACCGGTAATACTATTGTTTTTGTGTTTACATTTATAATTGAAGAAAATGCTAAATTTCTGGAAACTAAAACAAACTACAAAATTTTTTCATCCAAATTTACAGATCACCTGAATTTTATGTGGACATTGAGCTCAGAACTCCTGTGTTAAATTCTAAATTCTTGAAGGCCAGGAATTTTACATCACTGAAATTTTTACTGTCCATGATCTTTAACTAAAGAAAGTTCTGTTGTTGTTGTTGTTGTTTTTTCAAAGAACATCATTTATTTATTCTTTATATGTCAGGAACATTCCCAAGACATTTGTTTGAATAACTTCACAGTTCTCAAAACAACCATCAGATAAGAAAGCAGGATTTGTAAAGTTAAGCAGTTAGCCTAACATCACAAGTTAGCAAGAGGAAAGATGAGAATGGAATCCCAAGTACATCTGAGCTAAAGTATATTATTTGAAGTGCTCTGGTAAATGATGATATGATGGTACATTCAAAAGCATCTGGATTCAAATATTTTCTTTGCTACAAACTTCAGCCAATCATTTTCTGCAATTCAGTTTTATTTTTACAATTACTTTTGTGAAATCATTTCACAATCTCTAAAACATCATATAAACAGTAGCAAAACTCTCATTGAGAGGCAACCTTACTCTATTTTCCCCCTGAATTTAAATTGTAATAGAAGCATTTTTAAAGTGAACTACGTAAAAGATCAAACTATTGAGATCTAGAGAAGTCATGATAATCACTTTTTTTTTCTTCCTACCGCATTACAAGTTCTCATGTTTATACTTGGATCTTAATTTTTTTTTCAGTTAAATCACATGAATCATTAATTATAACAACTTTGCTAGCAAAAAATGACATTTTGTTTCACAGAGTAACTCATTTCAATTTAATTCTTCCATGGATAAAAGCCAAATGTTATAGTCACTGGATCAGTTAGATTTTGCTAAGTAACAAACCACGCCAAAATGTAATGCCTTTGACAACAACCAGTTGATGCAATTTGCATATTTTCAGTCTGCACAGGGCTAAGGTGCAAGGTCCTTCTGGTCTCAGCTGGCTTATCTGAGCACCACACTCTCCCGAGTGAGCCACGGGCCGGCCCCATCAGCTGGCTTATCTGAACAACTGAGGGGAGTGGCTGAGTACTGACTCTTCTGGAATGGCCTCAGCTGGAACACCTCATTTCTGCTCCATGTGATTTCCCATCCTTCAGCAGGCTAAATATTTTGTTTTACGTGTTGGCCAGGCTGGCTGCCAAGAGACAGCATAGTAGTGAAGAAGACTTCTTGAGGTCTAGACTAAGGATTTACACAAGAGCACTTCTGCCATATTTATTGGTCAAAGCAAATCCAACCAGGATTCAAGAAGTAGATAAATAAACTTCACTTCCTGATAGGAAGAGCAATAAAGTCACATTGCCAAGGGTATAGATACTGAGAGTGGAAAAACTGAGTGGAAAGATATATAATTGTATGTATATTCCATTTGCCTCCTTAATTGAGTAAGGATTTACGGGGAGTGTGCTATGAAAACAATGTGAAACAATACTAAAATATTCCATTAAGTAACACATGACAACATATGTGATTTTATAATGACTTTTTTTTTTATAATGCTATGACAATAGACAGAGGAAGGAGAGACAGGGATGAGAAGTGACACAGAGTGCTCCACTGGATATCACAGACTGACAATAATAAAGAAGCGAATATGGTTTATGTTAGGAGAATTCCTTCCTCTGTGGGGCTTTAAGGGCCCTGTTGTTTTCACATAATTAATCTTCTGTACAAATTAATGAATATGACTTTTTCAAGACCACCAAAAAGCCAAGGGGTAAAATGAAAACTTTATCCAAGTCTTCTGCTCCAAAGAACCAAGTCAATTACTTTCTCAGGACCTATTTACCACTAAAGCCCTTTACACTGAGGCCTTCTAAAATGCAGTCCAAGATAGGCAAAACTTTACTGCACCTTAAAGCCAGATGATCTATACTTCAAAAAATATACATGCCAGTTATGTTCAGATACATTTAAAACTTAATATGTTTATTTGTAATGTAATTATAATTAAAATTATGTTACTTCTATTATCTTATAGTCTTCACACACATCTCCATGTAGTAGACACAGCCAGCATTATTTTGTCTAATTGATTTTGCCATATGAGGAAACTGAGACCAAGATAAAGTAAGTGACTTTCAAACAGTTTCCTAGTAGACTCATTTTAAGCACTTTTTAAGATGCAAATATTCTTCTCTTATTAGGAAAATAATAATTTATAACTATCTGACTGTAATTTAGTTAAAACCTATATGGTAAAAATATATACATTCTCTCTCTGTCTGTCTCTCTCTTTCTCTCATAAACTTAGAGAGTTTAGGATTAGCCACAAGAGAATGAGAGAAAATACTGCACGTGTGTACGTGTGGGGTGGTGTTGAGTGAAGTGAGGGAAGTTATCCGTTGGGGGAAGTGGGGACAGCATGGGTTTTGGCAGTAGACATGTCTGAGTTTTTCTCAGTGACAGAAAATAACCTCAGACTCAGGGGTAGCTAAATTGTCTTCTCTCATTTTCAGATTTCCTAGGCTCCCTACCTCTCTTTGACTTTTCTATCTGCCAGCTGTGTTCCAGTCATCTCTTTTTGAGCATGTGATGGGATCCTCAAAAGTATTTTAATCCTATCACATAAGCATTTTGATGTCAATTTATCTTTTTTACCTGACTTTCTTTCTGTTTGTTTTTTGTTTATTTTGCTGTTCATTTCTGGGATACTCCGTTGAAGCTTTTCAGTGTTAGTTTGTCATTTTTGCCATTAAAATTAGATCATTCCAAAAATGTGCATGTCAATTTTTACCTTGAAATCAACTTTTTTTTTAATTTCATAAAACAGTCCATAATTTATTATAGATATTTATGCATAGGCTGCAGAGGAGTTAAAATTAAACAATGTGTGGTTTAAAATTCTTAAAAATAGTTAGAACTGAAAGCAATATTCATTTTTATGAGGTATGGACAGGACAGTGATAGGGTTGGCAATATTTAAGACAGGAGCTAAGGAATGCCAATTAAAATTTATGGAACAGAGAAAAGGGTAAAGGTACATGAAAATCAACTACAATGTATATTGAGAAGTTAAAATAAAAAAAAATTATGGAAGAACATAGATGAGTCTGGAAACTTTTTGAGCAAAGTTTTAACTCTCTCATAATTGGTCACATAGCCTTTCCTTTGGAATGACCATGTATTTTCTATATGAATTCACAATAAGTCCTTGGCAGTAACTTGAGGAATATGATCTAGATTTCTAGGGGCAGAAAACAGAATTAGCCTGTTTGGGTAGTAGGGATTCACCTACATAATTTTAGGTATGAGGTGTTCAGTGTCAGGGAGAAACTGGAAGAAGGAAATAAACTAAAAAATTGTTGCAAGTATAAATCAGTAGCTACTTTTACAATATCACATTTGACCCTAAAACAGTAAAATCAAAATTTCCACTTCTAGCTATACCAGATATAGCTTGTATATACCAGAGTAGCTTGTACCAGATAAGCACTCTTGGTAAGAAAACTAGAAAAGCTCAATAAAATGCAATATACAGCAATCGGGACTAGACGGTTCAAGACCCTAGAGAAAAAGGATATATATTGATGTTAGTCTGCTATAGCCACCATACAGCCTTGACAAATTTGCTTATTTATAAGGTATACATAGATTAGAGAATGAGAAAAAAAGTGGTGATTCAGAAGCTTCAGAAGTCTCATGTGCAGAGGAGACAAACGGGAGTATGGAAGCACCAAAGCAGATCTCAAAAGAAAAGATTCAAGAGTAAAGAGAACAACTGGGAAGTGAGATTAACATTCTTTACTAATTTTCTCTTGAGGCCTTTTCTGACTCCCATTTTCTGACTCTGGCATGCAGCCAGAAGATGAAAAGTCAGGCAGGAATATTAGATAAGACGCTGGGAAAGTACTTAGTGATTTTAGTGATCTCATGGTCCTGGAAAGATAAAAATGGTATTTAAGGTTTGTCATGAAATAGACGTTTTGGCAAGTACATTGGTCTTTCAGTAGAATTAGCTCAACCCCTATTTTGTATCCCCTAGTTATGTTTAAAATATTGGAGAAGCAAAATAAAGTATATTCAGAGGAAAATGTTTTTAACTGATAGCCAGTTTTTAATTTTAAAAATTCAGAAATGCTTAGAGACAAAGACAAATGCACTAAAAACAATAGGAACAAATTATAGACATAAGATCACCAGTGATCCTAATACTGGAACTAACAGGCACAGTCTTTAAAAAATGTATGATTAGTATTATCAAAAATAGATGACAAGATGGAGAATCTCATTAGAGAAAAGAGATTTGTTTTTTAAATAATCAGGTGGAATCACTAGAGTTGGAAAAAACATAACAATTTTAAAACATAATAGATTAAATTAGCATTAGAATGGATATAGCACAAAAGAAAATTATTGAAATAGAAAATAAGTCTATAGAAAATACTTAAACTAGAGCATAGTAAAAATGTTAACAAAACTAATTTGTGTCCCAGGAGAGGTGACAAAGTTCAGAAATACTATGGGAAGAGATACTGGCCAATAATTTTCCCAAATTGATGAAAGATATTGAAAATATTCATACATGGTTTCAAGATTTATTTTATTATTTAATTTTTTGTTTATGTATTTTTAATAGACACATATTGATTGTACATACTTGTGGGTACAGGGTTATATTTCAATACATGTATACAATGTGTGATGATCAAATCAAGGTAATTAGCATGTCTACCATGGCAAAAATATATCATTTCTTTGTGATGAGAGTATTTGAATTCCTCTCTTTTAGCCATTTGAGAACATGCAATAAATTATTGTTAATTATAGATGCCTAGTGCTCTTGTACACCATTAGAACTTATTTTTCCTAACTAGCTGTGATTTTGTGTCCATTAACTGACCTCTCCCTATTTCCCCTCTCTCCTTTCCTTCCCAGCCTCTAGTAACAATTCTACTCTCTACTTCTAAAAAAATAACTAAAATATTCTTTTTTAAAAAAGTTAAGCTTATGGAAGGTTTCAAGATTTAAAAACAAAGCAAAACAAAATTTAAAACCTCTGCAAGTCCTAATTAGGACTTTTCTTGGTTTTTAACAAATAGATATTTTGAAAGCAGCCAGAAAACTAAAGACACATTGCCCACAAGGAGCAAGGAGCATAAACAAGCCTGAAAGTGAATTTCTCTGCATAGACAATTGAATCAGTAGAAAATATAATGTCATATTTGAAGCACAGGAAAACTAAACAACAACAACAACAACAAAAACCTCTGCTAACAGAAAATTCTATACCCATTGTCTTAGTCTGTTTTGTGCTGCTATAACAGAACACTTGAGACTCGGTAGTTTATAGTGAACACAAATTTATTGACTCATGGTTCTGGAGGCTGGGAAGTCCAAGATCAAGGGTCCAGTATCTTGTAAAAGCCTTCTGCTGTGTCATAACATGGCAGAAGGGCAAAGAGATGCTGAAAGAAACAAAAAGCATTCAACCTTGTCCTTTTATAAGAAACCCAATCTTGCAATAAAGAATTTAATCACATGCTAACAGCATTAATCTGTTCATGAAGATAGTGCTCCCGTGACCCAAATACCTCCCATTAAGCCCCACATCACAACATTACTGCATTGGGGATCAAGTTAAACACATCAACTTTGGGTGATACATTCAAACCACAGCACCCAAAGAAAGAAAAATTCTTCATAATTAAAGGTAAACTGCACTTTCAAACAGGAAAAATTGAGAAATTTATTACCAACAGAGCATCAAAAAAAAAAAATCTAAAGAATTATTCATACAGAAGTAAAATTTTTCTGAAAGTAAATTTGAAATACAAAACAAAATAAGAGGAAAAAAAAGGAGTATAAAAATATGACTAAATCTACATCTATAGTAATTTTAGTAATAATATAATTATGCCTTAATTTTAAAAATAATTAGGATTAATATGTATGCCAACAATGACAAAAAGGATTACAAAAATAAAGTGACCTAAAGTTCTTCTGCTGTCCATGAATAAAGGTACCTCATTACCTACTACTTGAATAGTAGTTTGTAATAAGAAAAGGATGTATGCTATATCTTCCAAATCACTCACTAAAATATTAAAAATTAATGTGTACATAGCAATACATTAAAAGAGATTTTCATAATAAAATAGATAATCTAAAAGAAAGCAGTAAAGTATTAATTTTGAAAAAAAGGTGAAAAACAGAAAATAAAACTATCAGATGTTTTATCTAAACTCTTTTATAACTGTAAGTACATTCAAAGTAAATGCAATAAAAAATATTTCACATAAGGTCAGAACTTTTAGATTGATTAAAAATAAAAAACCCAACTACATATTGCTTATAATATACCACCTTAAATATAAGGACAGATGAAGATAAAAATAAAGTGGTTAAGTTATGTATCATTAAAAATCTATTTAAAGAAAGCTTATTTTAGCTATAGTACTTTCAGACTAAGTACATTTTAAGGTAAGAAATATTATTAGAAATAAACAGGGACATTTCTAATTGATGAAAGTATCATTTTCCAATGAAAACATAGCAAATTATAAATGTGTATGTACCTAATACCATAGTATAAAAATATGTAAGTTAAAACTGATAAAAGTCAAAGTAGAAATAGAGTAATCAATTATGACAGCAGTATATTTTAATATATCTTCCTTAGTAACTGATAAAATGAATATACAAAAATATTATTATGAAAAATTTACAAAACATGATTAACATGCTAAACTTATTTACATATACTCAAAACTTCCAAAGTTCAAATGAAAAATTTAGCCAAAGTAAAGAATGAGCTTTGAGTCTCAACAAATTTGAAAGTAATGAAATCATACATAGTATGTGCTCTTATCACAGCAGAACTAATCTTAATATCCATAACAAGACATAATCAGAAAATCCCAAACACTGTGACTAAGTGATACTCTTCTTAATTATGGGACAAGAAATAAAAATAACAGTTAGGAAATATCTTTAAGTGAATTGTCATGAAAATACTACATATCAAAACTCCTAGAATGAAGATAATACAGTGATAAAAGAGGAAATCTACAACTTTTGAAATATATGTTAGGGAATAGAAAAGCTTGAAAAACAATGGCTTAAGTATTTGCTATGGGTTGAATATGTCCCCCAAAAGTTCATGTATTGGAAACTGGATCCCATTACAACAGTGTTAAGAGGGTGGCAAATGCAATTATGGTATTTGAAAACTGGGGCCTTTGAGAGGTATTTGGATCTTGAGGACTGTGCCCTCATGAATGAATTAGTCCATTCATGCTATCATAAGTGTGGTTCTGATGGCTTTATATGGAGAGCTAGTCAGAAGGTTAGCTCTCCTGCTCAAGCCATTCTCACTATGTGACACCGTGCATAACTGTAGAGTTCCCACCCTCAAGAAGGCCTTCACCAGATATGTCCCCTAGATTGTGGACTTCCCAGACTCCAAAACTGTAAGAAATACATTTTTCCATAAATTATCCAACTTCTCTTACAAGCAACAGAAAATGGACTAATACGTTATTCATCTCAGAAATGATATAAGTTGGAGAATAAAAAGTAGAGAGAAATAATAAAGAACAGAAACTAATAAGAACAAAAAAGTAATATTAACGGACACAATTTAATTATTTAACAAGATTAAGTAAAGTTGAATCTTTAGTAAGTCATAGAGAGGGAAGAATAATAAAAAGGAGGAGCAGGAGGTGGAAAAAAAGAAGGAGGAGAAGGAGAAGAAAACGATGGCATGACATAAATTATCAATGTTAGATAGGAGAAAAGGGTACATTACTATAGATATTAAACATATACTTTATAATACAGTAAGGAGATATTATGTATACTTTATGTAAATAAATCTAAAATTTTAGACAAAATGGAAGAATTCCTAGAAAAATGCACTTGCCAAAACTGACAAAAAATGAAATTGAATATCTAAATAGTCATATACCAATTAAGCAAATTTAATCCATAATTTAAAATCTTTCTACAGTGAAAACTCCAGTTTCTGATGACTTCATTGGTGAGTTACTCTAAAATTTAAAAACTAAATAGCAGCAATTCTTCAAATACTTGCAGGGAATAGAGAAAAGAAAAAACACTTCTCAGTTTATTTTGTGAAGTAAGAAAAAGTTTTATACCATACCCAGATCTCAAATTGAGGAAATTTATAGTCCAAGCTAATTCATGACCAACAATAAAGAATCTTAAATAAAATATTGGCAAATACAATGCAGAGATATGTAAAATAATAACACATCACAACCAAAACAAGTTTACTCTAGGAATTCAAGGTAAAGACCAATAATTTAAAATCAATCAATGCAGTTCACATCATATACAGACGAAAATATAACTATATACTTTTCAAAGAAGCATGAGAGACATTTGATAAAATTTTTTATAAAGCATTTAAGATAAAAACTCTCAGCAAAGTGGGAGTAAAAGTAAACTCCTGTACTCTCATAATATACTTCTAAAGCCAACATCCTACTTACTCAGCAGTGAAATAATTATTTACATTAAGAGAAAATATAAAACAAAGAGGTCCACTGTCATAATTACTTTTTCTTTCTAATATTGTACTGCATCTCCAGTGTAAAGGCAAAAAAAAAAAAAAAAGGTATTGACTTGAAAATAATAGGAATATTATTTTATACAGATGACAATATACATTCAAAATAAAAATCTGTCCACAAAGAAACACATATAATTAAAATGTAAGTCAGGCTAGTTATCAGCAACAATTAAAAAATAAAAATATTAAATACCACTTAAAATTATATCAGTAATATCACGTATCCCAGAACAAATACAATGAAGTAGTTTTCACCAAAATTAGGTTCATCAAAACACACTTTTACAAGAGTGAAAGAACAAGCCATAGACTAAGAGAATATACCTTTGTTGCACTTATTTAACAAGAAATTCATATCTAGAGTATATAAAGAATTACATACCATTAAGGAAAAGAGAGATGATCCAATTAAAAATGGTCTAACAACTTGAAGTCACTTTACAAAAGAGACTTTCCAAATGGCCAATAAACATAAGGAAAGGCATTTGGTGTTCAGAAGCATTGATCATAAGGGAACTATAAATTAAGCAAAAATGAGATTCTAATACCTATCAGAATATTTAAAGCTGTAAACACACACACACACTTACATACACACACACACAAAGGGTTTTCAAAAAGTTTATTAAAAGATTAGTATTACCTTTTAATTATATTTTTCCACAACCTTTTTGAAGTATCCTTGCAAACTTTTGGAAACATATATTTAACATTACCAAGATGTGGTAAAGATGTGGAGCAACTGTAATTCTCTCACTTGTCTCAAAGAGTGTAAAATGATGCAGTCAGCTTGGAAAATCATTTGGCACTATTTGTTAAAACTGAAGCTGTGCATAATCTCTGGCTCAATTTCATTTCTAGGTACATATCTCTATATCCAACTAAAATGCATACAATCACCAAAAGACTGTACAAGTATGATCATAATAGCACTATTCCTAATAGCTAAATGCTGTAGTCACCAAATGCCCATCAGTTCCATTAGTAATAGAGAGTTAAGTTATGTTAAATTTATATATTACTTGAACCCTAGAATTAAAAATGAATGAAGTATTTTTAAATGTAATAATAAGAATGAATGCACAAACATAATGCTGAGCAATGAAATGAGACAGAAAATAATGCATCCCATGTCATTTAATTTGTATAAAGTTCAAATGCAGGAAAATCCAATACATGGTTAAGCGAATTTCACAAGGGCAATGACCTTTGATATTGGATTTTGACTAGGAAACACAGAGATAATTCTGAAAAACTAGAAATATTCTTATTTTTTTAATATCTAAATGATATTATGTGGGACTTTCACTCAGTAAAATTCAATCAGTTGCATACTTAAGCATTAAGCATTTTACTCGTTCTGAATTTTATATTTTAAATAAAATAATTAGTTTTAAGTTTTAAAAGTTCAAAATTTTTAAAAAAGTAATAAGGTAGCTCATCTTACTTTATAACTAAGCAAACATGCAAACTAAGCAAACATACACATTGGGTAACTTTGTAAAATCCCATGGAAATTAAAGAAGCCTCATGAGTTGAACCTATGTCATGTTATTTTAAGATTATTTTGTTTTGTATTTATTTTTTCTAGTACATGATGCTACAACTGATCCATAGTTGAGGAAACAAAAGATGAATAGAAAGATGGAAAGAGGATGGATGGCTGGAAAGAGATGTTAAAATGTAAACATAGAAACTTACCGGGGTAGACTTAAAAGAGGATATGACTCAAAGCACAACACAACCTTAGTAATTCATGAAATAGCTCTGTTTATTTCACTTTTTTTCACTCATTCATTCATCCAATAAATGGATCTAACAATAAAATATTTTATTGTTTCTATTATGTGACAGGCATGGTAATGGGATAAGTGATAAACAAAACAGGGAAAAATCTGCTTTAATGAATCAGTCTGGTGGGGAAGACATACAATAACAATACAAAATAGTAAATAAATAAACAAGAAAATTACATTATTTATGATGTGAAAAATCAAAATAAAGCAATGAGATAAAACGTAATTGGGTAAGTCTACTTGATAGAAGATTACATTAAAGAAGTAATATCAGAACTAATACATGAAAGGGTGAGAATATACTATCATTCTCAGCGAAATAAACCATATGTGATTAGAGGTGAGAAAGTGTACTTTCTAAGAACAGATAGAAAGCAGGGTGGCTGATTTATCTGAGCAATGGAGAAGATGATATGAGATAAGTTTGGAGATGTTGGCAGCTTATGTTTAGCCTTGTATGCCTTAGTAAGAAGTCTGGCTTTTAATTTATGCTCCAAGTAAAGTAATATGGCAGCAAGGCTACTTTTAGGCTCTATCAGCTGGTAGGCTGTGACCTTTATTTTCTGCCCCAAATGTGCTTGACTTAGTCAGGGGACAGATGGGACTGAGGCTGTACTTAGCAGGCTTCATTGACTCTGGCTCTAAGCTAATAAAGTTAAAGCAATGTTTCTCGACCTTGACCACACGTTAGAATCTCCTGGGAAGCTTTTAAAAATCTAAATGCCCAGGCCAAACCTCAAACCAATCATATGGGGGGCATATGTTTGTACTTTAAATTTCCCCAAGTGGTCACCATGTATAGCCAAAGTAGGGAACCACTAAATTAGAGGTTGACAAACTTCACAAGGCTATTGAAAACATTCAATTACATAATCTGTGTGATATTTCTAAGCATTAGCTCTACTGTTGGCAGTACAACAATATGCCTCTTGAAGAAATTACTATTTTTGTGCTAGACCATAGTCATACGCATAAAACACAATTAAATAGCTTGCCCTGGGAGATACACTGTAGATCACGCTTCAAAGACCCATTCTCTTAAAAAGTGGTTTCCCAGATTTCCACTCTAAGGTGAACAAAGAAAATGGAGGTTCTTTTCCAAATGACAGAAAAGGAAATTTCCAACATCAACTTCATACTGAATTTTTAAGAATATGTGTATGGAAATAAAAAAGTGGCTGAAACTTCAGCTGAAAGGGACTGACCGAGTCAGGATCAGCAAGCATGGGATGATTGTCAAGAGAATTAAGGCAAAAGTCCTGAGAATTAGGTGTCACATGGGTATTTGTATTTTTACCTCCCATTCATTCTTTTTCAAGAACTAAGCAGTGTGGTTAAATATTATTTTAACTTTAATTGTAATTCTATAACCTAAAATCACTATATATTCATTTGTCAAATAACTAACCTACCCTAGTATTCCATTTAATAGCAAATTTGGTGATAACAAAAGAGAGAGAGAAGTATACCCATGGAAAATGTAAGGAGAGTCCTGAAATGACTTTCACTTTTTTTTTTCCTACAAGGTAAGAAAAAATTATCACTTACAAGGGGTAAAACATATATATCTGTAGAGACAGATCAATAATTTTTACATTCTGATTTTGCTGAAAATATAAGGATAATTTATAGAACTTTCTGTATAATTTAGATAAAGACAACTAAAATTATAGAATGAGTCAGAAACTAGCAAGAAATTGGACAATCATTCTTGTGAGGATAAATCATTACAGACATTTCATAAACATTTTGTCCAAATTCCTCTCCCTTTTTACAGAACAGAAAAGAGAATGACTGGACTTCTCTTTGGAGCTAGAGCAGAGAAGATGGCAGGCACTGAAAGTAAATGTACAGAGGTAGTCATGAGCCCTGTAGGAAGCCAAGGTACACAAAGATGATGAAAGAAGTCTTTTAATAACAACCAGTACTTAAGAAGCACCAATTATGTGGTAGGCACTGGGGAGCAAAAGGTGAATAAGACAGAGAAGGACTCTGTCTTCCCAGAATGAATAATCTAGTGGTAAACACTGCATTAAATGATGAATGTGATGAAATATGAAACAGTGCAGACTACTATAGTGAACAAACCTAAATGAGGAGGTTAGGGTAGCTTTGTAGGAAAGGGACACTGTTAAGACCTGAAAAGCAGAAGTAAGTATTTATCCAGAAGCAACTTGGGAATGAAATTAGAGAGGCATGTTCCAGATAAAGGGAAAGAATGAGAGAAAGCCAGCACAACTGAGGGACTGAATGAAATTTGAAATGCCTGGAACAGGATTGAAAGAAAAAGAAGTGGAGGTTGTTTCAAGACATGCTGAAGAAGTAAAATTGAGAGAAAATTCTACAATGTCTTGTTAACTAGTTTGCATTTGATCCTAAGGACAATAAGATCCAAAGAATATTTTTTTTTAAAATGAAGTAAGATGATCATATTTGTATTTTAGAAAAATTATCCTGGCTGTGGCATGCAGAAAGAATTAAAAAGAATGGAAATTGAAACATCTTTTGAAGAATCTGGGACAGAGCTTATGGTGGCTATAATCAGAATGGAGAAAGGTGGACAGATATGACGGATATTTCAGAGGTGGAATTGATGATCTAATGATTAATAGGGAGATGAATAAATCAAGAATGACTTCCAATATCTTACTAGATCAACTGGAGCACACTGGTTATCAGATCTAGGCAATAAGACTGACTCCATGACCCACAACTAATGCAAGAAGTATATAGAGAATTCTTCTCTGAGTTTGGAAATGATTGAACAACTAGGTGCTTCCTTTTGACACTCTGCTTTTATCACTCAGTTGTGTAAACTAAATGGAATAATGTATATGAAATAACTAAGAAGTCCATACCTCTCTCAGATGTAAGTTATTATTATTAATAGACAGTTGGTTGGCAGGGGAGGGGTGAGGGAGAGATCTGTTTCATTTGGATAATGCACCATCTAATAAGTAGAAATACAAAAGCTGAGTTTCAAACCCAAGAGGAGGGAACTAAAAATTGGCTCAGAATTTGACTCTAGCTCCAGGCAAGACTATGCCAGGAACTTGAGTTTTCTGTAGCCTGGTAGATTTGTAGGTGTGGGGATATCAGGAATGTTCACATTAGGCCTAACTGGTATTGAGTTATGAGCAACAAAATCAATTTCAGACACCAGTGGCTAGTGGGACAGGACATGCTCAGGAATAACTTACACACCACGTGAGGTTGATCCTGCAGGCTGAACGTCTTATATTTCTGCACAAGGTTAGAGCCAGAAAGAATTGGACACACAAGGTCACAAAAAGCAATTTATAGTCCCAGAAAAGGGAGGTTATATAGAACAAGCAGAAGATAAAATATTCTGAAAACTTGGTAATGATTGCTAATGTACCAGGGAAAGCTAATGGCTTTGCAATCTATGCTAGATGCTCGTTAGGGAAATTATAATATCAAATTCAAATTTTAAAAGTGTAAATCATCCTAACACCTTTACAGATGATGAGAGGATACAGAAATAAATAGGATTTTTGTCATAAAATTTTGGCGGTTGATGTTGAAATACATGAGAGTATTTTTACCATTCAAAGTATGTAACATTGTTTATAGAGAATGCAATTTTGTGTCTCTTAGGATGGCAAATGTGAAAAGAATCTAGAAGAATAAAAGACATGAGTACCAGGGAGGTGTCCATTTTTCAAATACAATCTACTTGTATATTCAAAAAATTTTAAAGCCTTCACACACACTAATTCAACAAATGCTTAGTGCTATCTCTATGTTGGCTACCAAGGCAAGCATGAGAAAAAAGAAACAGGGTCTGTCCTAAAAGGGCTCAGCACTCTGATAGAAATGCTTACAACACAATGAGAGAGTAGGTGACAGTAAAGTGAGCCAAGTACTGTGGCATGCAAGATGTGCCTAACTGCCACGGGGGCTAAGGAGGATCTCACTTAGCTGTCAAAGAGCAGGGTCATGAAGGATGAAGAGTAGTTCAACAGGGGAAGAAGGAAAGACAGGCATTCTGGGTGCACATAAGGCACTGAGTAGCAGAGGAGAACCACAGGTTTAGAAAAGAATTAGGAGTGTGTTGTTTAGGGAGAGAGAGCTCGGGGACACATTGCAAAGAGCCTTTTATGCCGTGTTAAAGAATTTAAAGTTTACAATATAGACAATGAATAATAATTAATGGGACATGAAATGGAATGACCGATGTTTTTTGTAAGATGCTGAGAAGGATCAGAGGGTAGAGACAAAGTGGTAGAGATGGGTTAGACATTGTTAGAAAAGTTCAACTGAGAGAGGGTAAGGCTCTAAATAAAGCCTGGTGGAAGCAGTAATACAGAGTAGAACTCAGGCTGGAGACTGTTACTATTACAGAACGGACAGGAGATCGATTTAAAAATACCTGCTTAGTCCACATGTAGAAGCAATGAACAGACAATAGTTACCCCCAGAACTTGCATTGTATTTGACTAAGGAAGACAGGCTTTTTGATGTCTGGTGCTCTGTTTAGGAATTTCACATATCAATTTGTTGTTCTCCCCACTCCCACCTTCAGTTTATTGTCTGTGATGATTTTAAAGAGGAAAATTCTACAAATTAAAAAAAAAAAAAAAATGGAAGGTGCTCTTTTATAAAATAGTTGAATAATTCAGAACAACTAAAAGCTGCTCACAGACATAGAGCAGCAGGAGTTTATAAATGAAAATTCATGGTAGACAAGCTGAGTTCCTTCCTTTGATAAATTCTCGAAATTAATGGATAGAAGGGAAAATGTGATGTATTTAGGCATTAGCAAAACATCTGATGCTATGTCTGATGATATTTCACTTGCAAATTTGTTTTAAATGAGCTTAGATGACAAGAAAATCAGTCAGATTAGAATTGAGGAAAGACTTATAAACAAAAAGTAATAAAAGCTAGGTCTGGTCTTATTTAACATTTTTATTAAAGATCTGGAATAGGGGAGTAAATGGCATATTAATAGAAATGCCAAATGACACTAAATTTACAGGATTACAAAGTGTGCAGATTGCAAACTGTGAAGAGGCAAAATTGACCCAAATAGAATAAGGATTTAAATATGAGCAGAAAGAAAACTTAGAGGCAACTTTTCTTTCAATAATCAGTCGTTAAAAACATTAAAACTCTTGAAAATGGCAAGAGGAGTGGATGGGGAATTAGAAGAGATGAGTTCTGGTCCTAATTCACATAGTGCCTGGGTAAATGACCTTACACAAGCAGCACAACTCTTCTGTTACTCCTGTTTTCCTAAGTTTAATGTTAAGAGATTGTACAAGTCTTTATAGTTCCTCCCATCCCCAGAATTCTTTCTTCAGTTTCTCTCACTTTTTGTCCTTTTATGTAAGTCAGTAAGGCTGTTTCTCTTATAGTGAGGACTTGCTTTATAAAATGCTTCTTTTAGGGCTTTTCGGTCCAACTAGGGGTCATTAAAAATATTAAGATGACACAGCATATTTCTGCAGAGCCATACACTGTCATACTTAATAATACAAGCTTTTATTACCCCCTAAGTTAGGAAGTAATCACTAAAAGGCCTCCAATAGTCCCACCGACTGATCTCACCATGACAGACACAATTAGGTGGAATCTGAAAAGAACACAGTGCATTATTCTAGAGGGGTAGACTGGATGTCATCTTATATAGCAAGGAAGTGACAATTGAAAGTTTGTTTATAATATTGCACTTCTTACAATTCAGGGAGCTGTTAATCATATACAGTAATAATGTAATTTATAACACATTGCTTTGAATGAATTTCTCTCTGTTTTGTTTAATTTACTTGTCAAAGACTTTTCATATATATTGACTCACTGAAATTTATATTAACACTGGGAAGAAAGCAAAGCAGATAATATTCTCATTTTGTATCAAAGAAAACTAGGGTACAGTGGTTAATGATTTGACAGGGGTTATAAAGATAGTTAACATTAAAATCTTGATTAGAATTTTTACTTGACAATGGTATTTTTATTTTACTGCATTACCTTACCCATTGATTTAGAATATTTACATACCTTTTATTAAGTTATGAATAAGGGTAACAAAATCATTTATTCTTAGCACTGAGATGATAAGCAGCTTGTAGATTAGTTACATGTAATATATTAGGGGTAGCAGTATTAAGAAGATTTACCATTTCTTATGTTATATAAATCTTAATGATGAACTCCAGTACAACTGCCCTGTAGATAAAGGGATTCTTCATGAAATGCAGAAATGATTCGGACATTCCATTAAAAACAAGTCTCTGATGGATTCCCATTGACTGCACTTTAACATGGTTTATAAAACCCCCTAATATATAGCTCTGTTCTTATCCTATATTCCTCTTTCTTCAAACTTATGTGCTCTATACCCTAGGCTAAGTGAATTACTTTTTTAAAAAATGCTATGGACATGGAAGAGCTTTTACAAGACACAGATCAGAGACATTGTCTCTCAAAGTCCTTGTTTTATCTTCAGAACTACGGACAGTGCCAGGCACACAGAGTCACTCAATGAATAGGTGTTGAATGAATAAATGTCTCTACTACCTGTTACATGAAGTCTCCATTTAATACTCTCATAGAAATTTTTCAGGACCTCAATTATAATTCATACCATTTTTTGTTTTTTGGTTTTTTTGGTGGCTGCCCAGTATAGGGATCAAACCCTGTCAGCCAGCCCCATACCGAATATTTCTTCACATTTTCCAATGTCTTTATCTCTATTTAAATTTTAAGGTTTTCAGTAATACTGATTTTTTTAAAAAAAATTAATAACTATTTTCCTCATAGGCTTGCTGTGTATTATGTACTTGTATAAATACCATAGTTACTGATACATAGTAGGCCTATAGTACATATTAGTTCTTTTCACTTAGCTTGTTTTTCTACCTACCTCAAGAAATAACAGAATAATCCAAATAGTATGCTTCTAAAACCACAAAAAATGTTCTTAACATTTACTATTCAATATTTAATTGTAAAAATCAGCATAAAACAGTTCTGAACTACTGTAGATTTTAAAGTTTATTGAAGATTATAAACATATTTTGAAGATGGTTTATCAGTGATTCCTCCATAAGTTACCTCTTCTTGATATACTCTGAGGGCTTAAGAAGAAAAGCATGTTTGATAAATTGTTTAATTTAGCTTTGAAGTCATCTCTTTCCCAATGTATTTGTTTTGATTCTCAGTGTTTGTCTTTCAACCACAAAAATCTAAGAGTTGTAATCTGCAAGTTATGTTTTTGACTGGACTAGTACATGGAGAGGGTCTAAGAATAAACTAGCATGGAATCCCTTTTTCTATAGTTCCTCCATGATTTTTCAGAATTTTTTTATTAAGAATGGGTTTTACCTTTATCAGGATGGTTACTGCTAACTTAGCATTAGTATTTACAAAGGTATCTCTTTAAAACCTTCAGATTTAAGATTTTCCCTTTGGTTTTCAAAGCCTGTGAACACTGCTAAGTTGACCTCTCACTCATGGACTACTCTGTTCCCCATCAGTTGCACCTGGAATTCTTAGATCAGGACAGCAAATTCAGGACACAGAGGGATATACCTGCAATGCAATTGAGACTCTGTTGGTCTTAGCTATTAAGGACTGTCTAGAATAATCTGATTAGGGCTAGAAACAAGCTAACCAGAGCAAGGACCAGGCAGCTAGGTCACAGCAGATAGCAGTAGTATGGATCTACTTTTGAAAAGCTCCTGAACAAAGGTGGTATATGTTTATAATATAAATCATCAGTACTCTTTTTGGTTAGTTTTTGTCTTTCTCGGTAACACCTGCCTCCGCTGTCCACCATATCCACCACTTGTTCTCCACTTTCATCAGAAATATCTAATGCTCCCTAGATCACCAGCAAGATGCCTACTCAGTTTCTGAGTTAATTTTGAGACATGACAGGGAGAGTAATAATTGCAAAAGGGTGGCTATGGTTGGGAGTTAATAATACCCACCGGTACCTACTCTGATATGGACAACTAATGTTTTCTCATTTTTAAATAAAGTACTATTTAAGTGCTTCAAATGCATCTTCACCAAAACCCCTTCCTGCAAGATTGCTACTCTTAAACTTCCAACATGCCTGAGCTGTTCTTCAAGTCTTGTTGTTTCTCTACCCACATTAATAATCCAAATTATTTGGTTTTACAATTTTTCTATTATTTTTGGCTTAGTATCTTACTTTTTACTGTCTACTTAGCCCTGTGGAATAACAAAAAGTTTCAGTTTTTGTCCACATTTGTATTTGATTCTCCTTCCAAAAATGATTTCTAATGTTTGTCCCTGGCCACATGTTCTGTTACTATAGGGAAGAGATTGCTTGAACTATAATCCCATCTCAGTCCCGTAGCCTACATGGCCAGGCATATCCGTAGAAGGGCTTAGAGAGGCCCCCACTACAATATGAAATCATCTTTATCTCACTGTATCTTTCATTATGATGATCATTTGTTTTCAGTTTATATTTCTAATGAGACATGAAAACAAATTAAGGATAATCTTTTAATAGCTAAAGGGGTATAGTATATTTCATTTTGTAGTTATTTGCATAATCCAGAATATTCTTGTTGGCAATATTTCAATTCGCTTATTATTTTTTTATTTATCCAGTTCTATTATTTACTTTCTTATATGATATTATTAGATTCAATAAATTGTGAAATATCTAGAACATAGCGAGAAAAGAAGGAAAAGGTACCCATTAATTGACCTTAGTTTCAGTATCTACCAGAGGTATCATGTGGATAAAGTGCCCTTCCATTGCCCCTCACCTTCAGAAAAGGTCTTTCATATCTATACTTAGATACAGTTCAGATTCTAATCAGCAGATTCTATTATAGGCCTTTAAGCTTAAAAAAAAAAAAGACAGAAAAGAAAAAAAAATGCTGATGAAGGTCATAAAAATAAATGAGGCTTCTTGCTTCTTGACATCTTTAGCACTTTCTGTGGCTTCCTGAGTGAGCAGCAGTGGCAGACAATAGCTAAAAGATTGTGTGTAAGATAATGAGAAAAATAAATGCATCCTCAGATGCAGCCAACAGGAACTGCTGTTAACATTCATTATCCAGGGTCTTGAATGCTCCCAAGATGATGTTATTAATTTGTAGAGTGAGCTAAGAGGTGTGAAAAAAAGCTGATGTTTGCTTATAACCTTCTTGACCATTGCTTTAAATATTAACCAAGGGGGTCAAATGTATTATTACTTTGATACTGTATTTCTTTTTATGGTAGTGATGCCTGCAGGCAATATTTTGTCAGCATATACCCATATAACCAAAAAATATGCACGGATGTAAACTTATGTGCAATGTTAGCCAGCAATTCTGGCCATTGTCCAATGTGCAATTTATTTGCAACTCTTACAGATTCTAGCACCCTCCTCAATTTTCCAGTTTCTTAAGTTAACTACGTAAAGACACAATAAATTCTTCAAAATCCTTAGAAAAATGTTTTCTGATTAACATGCAGAATAACACTTGCCATTCAAAAACTTAACAAGACAAAATCTAAAACAAAAAAACAAAAACTTTTTGTCATAGTTTTCCTTGGTCTTGACATGTCTTAAGTCTCAAAAATCTATCCTTTGCAGTTCCCATGATTCATCCCACAACCCATTTCAAATGAGACTATGTTTGCTTTATTAAAACTTCTTTTTGACATAACACAAAATAATTCAAATTTCAGAACCCCCCATTTCACATTTCCTGAATTGCTTATACTATATTTCAGATACCAGATGCAGAATACTGAAATCCTATCAAAGGACAGTTACACCTACTTATCTGGATGAAATATAATGATAAGGATAGCCTACTGAGTTAGAAAAAATTTCTCAAAGTATAGTCTGGGGACTCCTGGAGGTCCCCGAGACTTTTTCAGGGTATCCATGAGCTTTAAACTATTTTTATAGTATTAAGATACTATTTAAAGAGGCTGGCCAAGGGGTACTAAATTACAATTCAATAGGAGAAATAAGTTCTGATGTTATGTTGCACAATAAGGTGACTATGGCTAACAGTTAACTTTTGAATATCATGTAAAGCTTGAGGAGAGGCTTTTGAATGTTTTTGCTACAAAGTAATGATAAATGCATGAGGTGATTGATACATTAACTACTTTGACCTGATTATTAAGCTGATTATTGATTATTATTAAATACTTTGACCTGATATATATGTATCAAAATATCAGTTGTACCCCATAAGTATGTACAATTACAATGTGTAACGTAAAATTTAAAAAAATAAATTAAATTTAAAAATAACACAAAAAAATGCAATATTTGCCATTTTTACTCTTGTTCTCTCATAAGTATACAGTGGAAGTTTTCCAGTGGTTATATGATGTGTGATATTGCAGCAGATCACATACAGAAGCAGATAACGGAAGTGAGCTTTTTTTTAATTCACATATTAAAAGAAATTTGCAAAAGGAAAATGAGTAACACTTGTCACACTAACTTGATGTTTTTCAAATATAAAGCTATTTTGATAAAATATGTTGCTTATGCAAACACAGATTGAGTTTATTTCTATTATTTTAAGTAATTTAAAATAATTGTTTTACAAGTCTATTTGTTTAAAATTATAATATAATAAATATCAATAAATATAATCTATGTAAACAGAAGCTCTTTTATATCTTTAATAATTTTAAATTTGTAAGCAAGTACTGAGATTAAAATATTTGAGAACCATTGGTTTAGATCCAAACAACAAGGCAAAAAAGCCACTGTACAATTTTGGCAATTCAGCATTGGGAAAACATAACCTTTCAAGCAGATTCTGGTTTGAACGTAGAAAAAGGAAGAATGTTTTGTCATTCAAGCTAAATACCAGGACTCTTTATTCTATTTCTGATTAAATATTCCCCTTTTTAATTCTCAGGAACAACTCCTTAATAAGTTACTTTTTTTTCCAATCTTGGAATGAATAATTATTAAATGCCATAGATAATTTAGGGTTTCTTCTATTTGTGAGTAGCCCCCTAGTTTCATTGCAGGCAATAATTTGATTTCTTTTATAGCCTACACTGTGAGGAAGAATATAAAGGAACAGCACGTAGCTGATGAATCAACCTACCTGACTACCAAGCATCTACACCTTAATGTGCCTTTAACTATTTTCTTTCTCATGTCATCTATTTTGAAGCCATAAACATATTGGTTAAAAAATAATCAGATGAAAATAATTTTAGCTAATATTGATAAAACAATATCCTTTGGCATGACTAAGTTCTCTCTTTAAGACAATGATATAGCAGTCCTTGATTGTAGCCTGAGAATCTGCACACTTGTAAATTTTCACTTTATTCTAATGTACATACCAGTTAAGAAGTTTTGGCTGAGAAATATACACATATACATGTCTCTATTCTTTAACAGTATAACAATTACATTTTACCTCAGTAATTATGTTTTTAACACAATATTAGCAATAGGGATAAAAATATCAATTATTTTGTACCACTTCCATAAGATATTATAACAAACTTTGTGAAACCATGCAGAGGAGAAAATAACACATTTTCCACTACTTTTTTTTTTTTTTTTTTTTTTGTCACAGGAGAAAAGGAAAAACAAACGAGCTAATCCAGTTATATTAAATACCAGATAGACTATTGTGTTTGAATTAAAATAACAGACTGCTATCTATATTTCTGAGCTCAATTTTCATGTTGGGTTAATAGTAATAAAACATCCTGCCATTCTACTCTACCTACTCAAGTAACTTAAATGGTTCAAATGATGTAATTGAAGACTTTGCATATTAAAATGATGTGTTTAGTTATACGAGTAATAACATGGATATTCTAACAAATACAAACATATTCACCTTAGTCCTCATCTTAGAAAAGTATAAAGTGCAATGTAAGTTCCTAAACCATTATTTCATTTGTGGAATTGGTGCCTGGAAACCATATAAAGTGGACTGAGCTGAAATGACTTGTGCTTTCTGGGCTTCTATTTGCAAGTTAAATGCTACTCCTCATATGATTGAAGATGGCACCATTTTTCTCAATGAAACTCATCCTGTTCATCAAACAAAATTAAACAATATTCAGTGGAGTTGCTTACATCAGTTTTATTGACATCATTCAAGGAAAACGAATAACTGTGATCCCTAAGCAGAATATTCTCAAAATTAACCCTGTAAATTTATATGAATGTGGCCATGAAACAAAATTAATCTGAATACTCATTGAGTAGCAGAATGGAGAATTAGAAAAACAAATGTGGAAAAAAGGGTGTTTACAATTAGGAGGGAAGTCTGTATTGTCTAACTACTTTCATAGCTACTGCTATGATTTATTCAAACTTCAAGGGAGTGGGTTTGAAATTTAACTCTTGAATTTTAACTTTAACTGATTTCTTTGGTATCTATTTTAAAATTTTAATTTACCTGTATGGGTGGAAAATGCTTTTGGGTTATTAGAATTTTTTTTCAGTGAGTTGATAAATGATGAAAGTGTCAGTTACCTATTTAAGAAGGAAAAGCAGGTCCTTCCTTTTACAAATATTTTTGAATCCTAATATTATTCCAGGTACACTATTTTTCTCAATATACAGATGATTGTTGTTTTTTTTTTTTTTTAAATTCAGTAGAAGGAATAAGAATGGCTTAGTCAGGAAAGGACAGAAAAGAATGGCAGGACATCTCGATCACTCGGAACAGTGTGATCCAAATTTTGTGGTGTCAGAATGATTGCACATATTGAACGCACTGGGTGGTAATGATAGAAGACTGAGCCAGAAAAATAGTTTCGGAACAAATAAAAGAGAAAAGGAAAATAAAATTACGAACGGCATATTAAGGGACTTGAATTTAAATTTCTGAAGGAAAGCATTTACTACTCATTTTTCTACATTTCCAACATTATATAGAAAAGGCCATAGCTGAGCAAATATTTTACATAAGCTTCAAAATGTTGGTGATAATTAAGTTATAAAAATCATACAAGAAGCTGGGAGGACAAGGACGGGAACAAATGCAACTTGATTGAACATACTAAACACTATTCAGGGAAGTAGTTGTATTATTCCCATTTTAAAGTAGAAAAATTAGAACACAGAGATATAACATGTTTTCTATAAGTCAATTTAGCTAGAAAGGTGTGGAGCCTAGTTTTAATCTACTTTTATTTTTCAATAGACTTAACTAAAGTATGTGTAAAAGAAGAAAATGCAATGAAGTATCTACAACAAAATAAATATATAAAAATCAACAGATTCTCTATGACAGCAATACCGGCATAAACGAAACATTTTTTAATTCCTATGTGTCATTGTAAAAAAACTCTATAATATACTTGGGAATGAATGTAAAGAGATGAGAATTGTAATATAAATACAAAATAGTGTATACAGAAATTGTTAGTTTTCTATGCTAACAATACTAGTTACGAATTCAAAATTTTAAAAATACTATGTACCATATGAAAAACTCAAAAAAAAAATACTTGGAAATAACTGTAAAGAGAAAGTAATAGGAGCAGTATGCAGAAAACTATAAAATATGAAGAAACATAAAACAATGAAATTTGATTAAACAAATAAATAAGCTATGCTCCTCAATAGAAACATCAACATCACACAATATGCTAATTATTTTACAACACATTGTGGTTTAAGAGCCCCACGGGATTTTGGAAGGAACTGAACAAAATTATTTTAACTTTGTGTAGAAAACAATTGAGTACCACAAAGAATAATTTAAAATAAAATAAATTAATAGAATAGCGATTACAATCTAACTTCAAGAAAACAAATGTATTCCTCAGTTTTCAGTTTGTTTTAACTCTCAGGAGCAGTTACTTCATCTTACTGAAGCACTTCCTTCACTTATAACCTGGGAGACAGTTTTCTCTTGGTCTCTTTCTACTGTTGGCTGCTTCATTACAATCCCTTTTGATGGTTGCTCCTCATTTCCTCATCCTTAAAGTATTAGAACACCTGGAGCTCAGTCCCTGCAATTGCCTAGTTGACTTCTCCACCTGGCTCTTTAATGAGCATCTCATCTCTACTTTAACATGATCCAAATCAGATCCAGGTATTTCTTCAAAAATCTATTCCCACAGAATCAGCCAGTAGTACTCTATCCAACTAGTCAGGTCAAAAACCTTGAGGCCATCCTTGACTAGTAACTATAAAAAAAAAAAATCACACATCCATTTCTTTGGTAAATTCTGGCAATTCTATCTTTAAAATATATCCAAAATCTAATCTATTCTAATCACTTTCATAGCTACTACTACAGTTTAAGCCAACCATCATTTCTCTTCTGTTATTTTAATAGCATTCCAACTGATTTCTCTGCTTTTTGTTATTGACTGCCTACGGCCTGTTTTATACACAGCAACCTGAATAATCCTGTTACACTCCTGCATAAAACCTTCTCATGACTTCCCATCACCGACACAGGAGCCAAGCCAGCTTCCAAAAATGACTTACAAGCTATCTTTTATGCTATTTCTTACTATCTTTCCTTTAGCTCAATGTGCTCCTACCTCCTTCTGAAATGCCCTTGTCTTGGGACCTTTGTACTTATTACCTGTTCTGCCTAGAATGTGCTTCCCTCTGAAATAATCAAATGATTCATGCGTTCACACATTTCAAATCGTTAATACAAAATCAGGTGCTTCAAAGGCTTCTCTGAGATCCCTACTTAAAATTTCACATCTAACATATTTTATATATTCAATTCATTTATTTTTTGTTTAGCATCCTGTATCTCCCACTATAGTTCTATGATGGCAAGATTTTTTTTTTTTTGTCTTTTTTTCTTACTGTTGTATCTCCAGTACCTAAAATACAGTACAGAGTAAGGAGGATATAATTCTGTCTAGCAAAGGAGTCTGGAGCTTCATGATACCATGGTTATAAATAATGATTATGGTGTAGCAGATGCCATTTACCAAACACTTATTAAGAATTAGGGACTGTGCTAAGTTCATTACATGTGTTGTTTTATTTAACCCTCACAAGAGTCTTGTGAAGTAGACCCTAATATTATAAATTAAGAAACTGAAACTTAGAAGTGTTAAATAGCATCCTGGGTAGGAAGGAGTAGAAAATAATGTGGAAGGCAAACACTCTTGAGGTCAAAGCTTGAGTTCATTACAAGTCAGATTTAATAAATAAATTATCTTCTGGCCTAGAATCATTGTGACACAAGCACAAGCAGTTTTGGTTCTGGTATTTGCATGGTTTTGGTTTCTGAGCTCAGCTCTAACACTTGCCTTATGCTGGGGCTTATATATCTATGTGTGTGTAGATATATGTACACACATTATTGCTCTCCAAACAACTCTTTACATGAGGTATCATTTTCCATATTTCTCAGATGAACAAGGTGATACTTAGAAATATTAAGAAACATGTTCCAGGTTCCACACCTAGTAACTAGGTTGTTTAACTGCATCAAAAATCCAAATGAGATTGACTCATAAACCACGTTTGTTTCTAGACTACTTCTTATTACTACAGGAAAATGTTAGAATTATAGGACTCAAACCACTAGCCCAGAAAGGAAATTTGATCTAAAAATCCCAGGATCTTTATTCTTTAACTGTAGCTGTTTAGCGCCTAAAGACATTTGAATTTGGAACTATAGGATCAGATGGTCTTTAAGGAGCCTTCCAACGCTAGAGCATGCCAGTATTCTATGGCAAGATCACACATACCTCAGCTCACCGAGGAGGGAGTTCTATCCAATGGGAGTGTGAGGCAGGACCGAGCTCTAAGTCTAGTATTTGTGCTTAATTATTGGGGCCTGTTCTCAAAAATTGGATTGCAACAGCCTGAACTCTCCCATTTCCTTCATAATTCTTCATTCAGTTAAAAACTTCAAATATATGCCCGGTGCTTTTCTAAATCTCTCTCAAGTTGGTCTGATGATTAATTCACTGGAAGATAGCCCTAAATTCTCACACTAAACTGCTTGGTTCATTGCACACAGTAAAGAATATAAGTCATCCCTTTGGTTTTAATAGCAAACCGCAAATGCCCCGTTGAAGTCTGGTTTTCTAAAGGGTAGACTGAAGTGTTTACCGTACATTACACAGAACTGCTACTTTCTGCATTTTTGCCAGATGGGAAAACAGGCAAAAGATAATTTCCCCAGTCTGAGTTCCTACTCTATTTCACAGGTAGCTTCTTCTAATCAAAATAGAAAAAAAAAAAAAAAAAATGAAATCAACTCACACATACAATAGTGGAATAGCTGGGTGCAAATCATTTTGTAAGTGAACATGATTATTCACAGTATTCTCACATGGACAAATGCCAGGATCAGGTACACTTTTACTACTGAATTTTTCACTAGATTTAATTCCTATAAATGGCTGAATTCAGCTACTGTGAAATCCTGCAAAGAAAATAATTACAATTTAGGCAGTTTCTCTCTCTCTCTTTTTTCACTGTCTCCTTCGAAATAAAAAGAGAAAGTTACTTATTATTTAATTTTGAATCAAGTATTTATTGATCCCATTCAATGCTATGACCTGGGATTCTATAAGGAAGTTTCAAGGTGGCTGTTCATTTCCAGGGAATAAGTCTTAAACAACACTGGCATGAATAAAAACACAGAAAACAACAATTATTTATGCTACCTAACCTCTGAGAGAGAGCCCAGGCAAATTGATTTCCCATTGCCTGCAGCGATAACACCTGACTGACTGACTTTTCCTCATTTCCTCTTTCATTGTTTCAGTCCCTTACTCTTGTTTGGGGGCCACTTCTTAAAATAAACATCTTCATAAGAATCATAGTCTTAGCTAGCTCTACCTTTTAGGAATACCAAGTCTAAGATATACATTTAAATCTGTAAGTTTCTAACACCTTTTCTCTTGACCATAGCATCATGCAGAATGTACTGCCTAGGAAGAAACTAAATTAGTGCTAGAACTGTAATCTACTACTGTATAGTCCTAATTTAGCAACTGTTTGGAAGCAGAGTCCCAGATTTACCCTACCAATAATTCCTAGAGATCCTCAACTTTGGTACTCACCTTCTGCTTCTAAATTCCAGCTTTCCTATGCCTAGAGATTATTAAATGACAAACTTTCACAATGGTTGGTTCCTCCTGCCAGTACATCTCCTTAAACTGACCTATTTATTTAGTAAACTAGACCTCCTAATAGACTGAAGAAAATGTATTGTATTAGATTGCAAGTGTACTGACAGGGAAGCCAAAAGAAATTATAGCTGAGGTATTTGATGTTGTTGCTATGAGAATATATTCCTGTGATGACATGCAGCAAGAAGTAGACCATTGTGGTACTAAATACACTTTTAGAGTTCCTTGCATCTCTGGAGATTCCTTGGGTAACAAACTATATGTGCAAAGGAGGGAGGGAATGGGTCACCCCATGCCAGACTAGGTTCTCTTTCAAACATTTCATATATTGGGGATATATATAAGATTTATTGTGTGTGTATGGGGAGGGGGTCTACTATTTAAAAATGTTACAAAACTTTGACATAGTTGAAAACTCACAATCTTTAGAATCAAGCAGTGCTTCATTGAAATGTGATCTTGGGGAGATTACTTATCTTCAATAGGACAATATAATAGTAATTACATTTTTGGACTGTTATGAAAATAACATTCACTCATTAAAGAAATGTATATTAATTGGTGTCAAGCTCTATGCTAGGTGCTGGATGAAATACTACATGCATTAACTTGGCATATGTTGTTGGCTGAATAGAGAGTAGTTATAATGATTACAGTTGCTGTAATCTATTCATTCATTTACAAGATCCAAAACTTTTAATTTTAATAAAACATATAAATTAGAAAAGCTTACCCTTCTTGTTGTTTCTTTTGTTCATTCCTTATTCATTCAGTCACACATTCATTATTCTTTTCTGTATGCATTCAGCTTATTCATATGTGTTTAGTACCTACTTTTAGCCAGGCAATGTACTGAGTACAGGAAATATAAGTGAAGAAGATAAGATCTATGGCCCTTAGCCTCACAGAGTATACAGCTTTATTGGGGTGATATAACCATGTAAATATTTAATCATAATTCAATATGACAAACAAAAAGTACTGAGAGCACAGAGGAGAGGGCTGTTTAACATGGACAGTCAGAAACGCTTCCTGGAGGCCTATAGATGAGTGGAGTGAAGAAAGAAGTTTTAGGCAGAAGACCACAAGCAAAATCTCAGAAGTGAGGGATAAATAGTCAATATAGAACAGATGCTGGAGAGAACAACAGTGTATGAGCCTCGAGGGCTCATAAATCATGCTCAGGAGTCTTAAGGGAGTTGGGAAACTACTGAAGATTTTCAAAGCAGGGAAGTGACTTGGAAAGTGTGTGTGTTTACAAAGATTACTGGTTGTGGAATAGAGAAAGGAATAGAAGTAAGAAAAAATGGCGATAGGAGGCATATTTATGAATCCAGTTAGGATATTAGGAAACAGGTATGTAACAGAGAAAAATGAAAGAATTCAAAATATACTGTCTAAGATGGAGGAAATATTAAGACAAGGCAATAAAGAAGACACTAATTTATAAAAATAGGGATATAAAACTAAGAAAATATTTAATCCCATTGTTTCCCAGCTCAAATTTTTTAATGGCCATTCTTTAAAAGCAAACAACAACAAAACCTTAGTTCTTACCCATTATATTTCACCAGATTTAACATTCGGCCTGTATTCCACAGCACGTTCCCATAGCACTTTGTCAAAAATTCCCGATTTCAGTAATTTTTGGTCTTTATTCCGTGATTTAATTAATCTTTCTGCCATTATCTCCAAACTCCCCTCCGTCTATCAAAATTCCTTCAAGAAACATATCAGATATTACTTTTTAGATGAATTATTTTTTATCTCTTTTCATTCTTTTATAGCATAAAACCATATTTTGTTCTTTTATTTGAGCCTACTTTGTTCATATTTTGTTCTCATTTTTATATAGCACAGGATCATATTTTGTTCATTTTGTACCCTTCCTAAGCCCTTATACAAAATCTATCTGAACAGATGTTCAGCAAATTTTTGGAATCTGAGGTGAATAATACATAAGGCACCATATTTCTTTGGTGATAAATAACAAAGAAAACAAAAGTACTTATACAAGGTAAAGAACTTAAAAGGAAAAGCAGAACCATCAATCCAAAAAAAAAACATTTTAGAAGGAAGATGAGGCTTGATTTATGTCTCAATATCAGCAATAATCACTAGAAGTAAAAATTAACACTAAAACACTAAAAATACAATATATTATTTTCATGGGCAGTTATTAATTGTCCACTGTGTGCCATGCTATGAGTATTAAGATTAAGCCTGCTTTAATATCTTTACTTTTAGTCAAAGAGCATTTGTAGAAATACCATTTTTACCTCACCTTCAAAGCTTCTGTTTTCACAGCTTATCGTTATATACAAAGGCCTGATACAATTGAACATTGTTTTCAAGAAATGAAATATTTTGGTGTGAAAAAAGCACTGCTATGAACTGAACTTCTGATAAGACTTTTCTTTCCTTTTTAAGTACAAAATTGAAAATAAATGCTATACATCCTCTGACTTTCTACTGAGAATTTCTCAAGTATAAAGTTGAATAACTATAACCACAGTATACAGGATCATATCAATAAGAGATTGTGACTTTTTCCTCCAATAAATCCCTTTTTCCATCCCTGACACACACCTTTCTCCTGCTGATAACTTAGAGGAAGCATTATGTTTGTACATATGGCAAATTAAATAACTGACTGCAACATTTAGAAATCCTATCGTTAACCTTAACTTAGCATATAGTGGTATTAACTAATATATAGCAAGAACTAACACATAAAAAGTGTATATCCATTGCATTCATCTTAAGGGCGATTTTATTTCACTCCTTATATAAGTGATGAATTACTGATCTAACGCTACTCCCAGGTACACTGGTAGCTGGGAAGTGGGGAAAGTGTGGAATTAAGCACAGAACTTCTGTGCAGAGTGATGGACTCTCCTGCAGCAAAATCTATGCAAGTTGACCTGTTCATAGCCATCAATTGGTGGTTCTTGCTTTGCCTTATTCTTACATACCTAAAGGTATATAGCAGAAATATTATTGTAAATCTAAAAGTACTACTAAAATAAATGTTTAAATACTGATAATTTTAGATCAAGGGCATTGCTTAAACTTATAAGAAACAACATTTTAAACTATTCTAAATATATCTAAAAGTTGCTAACAGTTTGTTGTTTTAAGATTCATAATGACCATGATCACATTTATCTTCATGTACTTTTAAAAAAGACATTGAGTGTCTACCATGTGCCAATGCCGGGTGCAGTAATTGCAGCCCAAACTCATCCAAGAAGGTAAGTCCTTGCCTGCAAGATTCTTATTTTTCCTTTGGAAGAAAATGTTCAATAAACAAAGAAACAAATACACGAACAAGATTTCAGATAATGAGGAGTATTCCAAAAGATTAAAATTGTGTGCATGAGGGCCGAGCCTGTGGCGCACTTGGTAGAGTGCCGCGCTGGGAGCGCGGCGACGCTCCCGCCGCGGGTTCGGATCCTATATAGGACTGACCGGTGCACTCACTGGCTGAGTGCCGGTCACGAAAAAAAAAAAAAAAAAAAAAGAAAAAAAAATTGTGTGCATGATACAGAGCTACTGAATGTACAGGAGGGAGAGTAAAGATTAAAGGTCAGGAAATCTTCTGAAAAGGTAAAATTTGAGCTGGGACCTAAGTGACAAAAAAGAGGTAGTCATGCCAAGACCTGGGGACAATGTTTTCTAGCCAAGGAAACATCAAAAATATCCCAAGTTGGGAACTCATATAGCATTTGGGGGAAAAGGTAGAATTTACTGTTTATGGTAGTTCTTTTTGTTAGCATAAATTGTGTGTGCATGTTGAAAAATTTAGAAAGTTAACTAAATATTTTCTCTTTTAATTTGCTGATATTCATATAATATCTAATAAAACTAATTTATAAAAGTTTCCCACTTAAAAAAAATACTATTGCAGTTGTGAATGGGTATTAGCTGAACACAAATGTGAATGATCTGTTAACTCAATCATAATTTATCTCTGTTAAACTTTTAATGTAAGTTTACACCTTGATCACGTAAATCATCACCTGGCTGCTGAAAGATATTATCTTTATTTTACAGCGAAGAAACTGTAACTTCAAATTAATCACCTAGCTTAAATCACTTCTATGAAAGGATGTGTCTGGACAAATTGGGTTGTAATCCAACTATGTCATACGAAGTATGTGGCTTTAGACAATATGTTTTACCTTTCTTATCTTCATTTATTAAGGTTTCTTTAAGTGTTAAATGACACATATGGCATATCTTTTACTTATTTCTTGTAGTGAACATAATTTCCCTTTCTTATAATAGCTAATATTAACACTGCATGCCAGGCAAAATTTTATTCTACAAACTGTATATTCTCTCTCTATATTAACTCATTCCATCTTTATAATAACTCTACGAGGTAAACATTATTTTTGTTTAAATAAAATAATGAAAGAAATTGGATTCTGCTTAACCAATATATCTTGTAATAATTTTTGATCCCAATTCAATATAAGATGTGCAGGAATTTGCAAGACTTACTTCCTGCTACTATAACTCTAGGCCTGTGGATTGTATTTCCACCATCTCTGTGGTGGAGCTCTCAGCACAGCAGTTAGTAAAAGCTTCTTCCCTGCCCTGCAACTTTATCAATTCTCCTTCTCAGTCATTGCTCTGGTCTCCTGCCGCTGTGTAGATCAGATTTAAACTCTGTGCCCTTGACATCAAAGTCATAACATAATCTTCTTACATTTTTCTTTTGTCTTATATTTGTCTTCCCTTATTATCAAAACCTACTTAAAAGTCTGCCTGATCTCCAAGTGGCAAAAATTAGTCACTCTTTTCTGATATTTCACAGGATGTTTAAGGAAGCTCTTCTAAAATAATGTTCCAACCTTGTTATCAGGCTACATTTTAAAGTCTGCAGTGTAGTTTTTTATTTTTTATTTTTTTTTAACTTTCTTACTACTTTTATTTTATTCATCTTCCAAAATTGCCAGATAATTGCATAAAACAAAATAGTATTCTATTTCTATTGAGAATATCAAATTGAAATACAGAGGACTAAATTTTAAACATTGTTATGTACTTCCCACTTCTTTTTTTTTTTTTTCTTTTTTTCTTTCTTTTTTTTTTTTTAATTTTATTTTGTCGATATACATTGTGGCTGATTATTGCTCCCCATCACCAAAACCTCCCTCCCTTCTCCCTCCCCCCCTCCCCCCCAACAATGTCCTTTCTGTTTGCTTGTTGTATCAACTTCAAGTAATTGTGGTTGTTATATCTTCTTCCCCCCCCCCCCCGGTTTTGTGTGTGTGTGTGTGTGTGTGTGAATTTATATATTAATTTTTTTGAACTTAAATTGTGGTCTGGGGACAAGTAACATTGGCATCAATTTGGGGCTTGTTAGAATTGCAAAACTCAGGCCCTGCACTGGGCCTACTGAACCAGAATCTGCAGAGGCTTGTATGCACAATTAAGATTGGGAATCACCAATCTCTGAGTGGTGAAAGAGAGAGTCAGAGGACTGCAAAGATAAAATTCTGGACCTAATCACACAGATGGTGGGATATCAGGAAAAGACTTTGAAGAAGTGAAATCCACCAGCACTGCAGGAGATGACTATGATCCACATTTATTAAAGACATATGCTGCTGGGGTACTGATCTAATTTTTATGTGTATTGATACATGTTTATCCTGCCCATAATCCCACAAGACATTTGATATTATTACCACATTTTAATAATAAAAATATGAAACCTGACACCTTAGAGGTTAAGTGACTTTCCTGAGGTCATACAATAGATAGATGACAGTCCTGGATTTAAAACCAGGCAGGCTGGCTCCAAGTCCAAGTTCTATTTTTTTTTTTTTTTTTTTGACCGGTAAGGGGATCGCAACCCTTGGTGTGGTGTCACCCACACCGTGCTCAGCCCGTGAGCGCACCGGCCATCCCTATACAGGATCCGAACCCGCGGCGGGAGCACCGCTGCGCTCCCAGCACCGCACTCTTCCGAGTGAGCCACGGGGTCGGCCTCAAGTCCAAGTTCTTAATCATTATCCTGCACCACCTCTGTTTGTATGGCCTATTTCACCTTCACTTACCGGCACTGTTCCTGGCATTCAATAATTAATCCAAATTCAGGCAAATGCATGCGTAGTCTTCACTACCACAGTTCAAATCTATCACTCCTTCTCCCATATAGCCCATGAAGAAGTTGAGTGATAAGGAATCAGGGAACTCATCAGTGCCTATCATTTTGCAATTTCATTTTACCATCTCCGTTCCTCACATGCCTCCATTCACCCCACAGCTGGCAACCCACACTTTTCTTGAGTTGAAGTTGCTGCTCTTTCCTTCACAAACAATAACATGAATTGAATTCATACTGGGTGTTCAGCTGTAGAGGAGATATATTAGATATGTTATTCATTTAACACATTCTGAGGTAGACATTATTATCTTCATCTCACAGACAGTGAGGTCATTATCTGTAAGGTTAAATAAAATCAGGCAGAATTACATGAGTCATGTTTTAATCTCATTTTTTTTTTTTTTTAGTTCAGAAGAAGAGTCTTTTCAACCATCCAGTACCGAGTCCTAATGCCTTTTTTTGCTATTGATGTAATCAGTCTTGCAATCCATATTGCTGAGAGATGAGGGTATTTTTGTTGTTGTTGGTTTGTCTTGTTTTGAATTTTTCCTCACTTCAGTCCATTACACTGACGGTTCACAAAATTTAAGCATTCAGAATCACCTGAAACCCCTGTTAAAACACCCATTACTGGATTCCATCTCCAGAGTTTCTCAGTTAGCAGGTCTGTGTGGGGCCTAATGATTTAATTTCTTGCAAGTTTCAGGGGAGGCTGAGGCTGTTGACCTGGGGCCTACACATTGAGAACCACTGCAGGAAATAAACCGTCGTAGTTCTTTATAAGGTCTTAGGCTTTTCTGATTTTCACTCTGTCTGAAATCTATTCCAAGGCAGTATCCACAGTTGGAAAGGTTAGGTTGCAGTGCATATGAATTCATGTTTTTTATACGCATAAAATGATAAGACAGGGATATAGAAAATTGCATAAAATACAAAACACAGAGCACTGGGTTCTAAAGAGATGTCTTCGGTCATTTTTGTTAACTTTTTCTACTTACAGAAACAAAAACTTGTAGACTTAGAATTCACAAAATATAGAATTGCATTCATGTGATTTTTACAATTCTGTCAAGTTTCTCATTCTTGACATTTACCTCTTCTCTAATGTTTTAGGGTCATTTTGTGATCTGTAGTTAGTTTGGGGGAAAGTATTGAAATGCCAGATTTAGCTCAGAACTTGGATTACTAGTATGCCCACTTCTCCCTCTGAGTGTACGCAGGTGAAATAGACTTGGGATTTGTATTGATTGTATAGACATCTGGCTACTAAGACTAGGAACTCATCTGCCTGGGCTTAGGGAAACAAGACGCACCCTTTCTGCCGTCATCTACCCCACCTAACCCCATGATTTCATAGATGAAGAGTGTGATGTGCAGGGAGGGCATTGTGATCCGCCTTGCAAAATAACTTGTCCAATTCCAGGTCCCAAAAAAATGTTTAGTAAATTTTCCCAGAGTGTGTACTAGTTGTGGAAAAGTAAAGGCTGTTCCTGGGAGAAGTAATCTTCACCATTCTTTAAATTGTCAAAGCCATGTGTTCCATAAATAGATAATAACTTCTTCCTTCTGCTATGAAAGTCAGTCATTTCGGGGTCCAAACTCAATAAGCCACTCCCTCCCTTGTCAGATAATAATAGTAGCAGTTAACATTATTGAATAAAACATAGTCTCTGTGCTCATGCAACTCTTAATGGGTGATTTTATGTTTCTTTTTATGTAATCCTCACATACATTCCATAAAGTGGGTATTATTATCTTCACTTTAAAAGAAGACCATTGACAATTGAGGCTAAAAATGTTAACTAGCTTAATCCAGTTTTACAACTAATAAATGGTTTGGCCAAGTTTCAAGCTCAGACATTTTTCATTTCAAATAACTTTTTCTTAACCAAGCCATGTTACTTGAAGAACTAGCTCTGCTATTTTTGAGGAAATTGTTCACAAAAGATGGGTTCATAGGGTGGACATGTAGGGGAGCAGAGAATTGGGAAACAGAAGTATTCTATTTAGCTCTTGGAAATTTACAACTGTGTCAGGGTATAAAAACATATTTTTCCCTAACCTAAGAATTAATCTAATAAATATTGTGGCTGTATATCTATGTCTTTGTATATTTTTAAAAAATGATCCCTGAACTCATGAGCTTAAAACAATAACAGCCATTTATTATGTTTCATAACTGGGTTGCCCAGGCTCTCGTGGAAGTTCTGCTTTACATGGTGTTGGCTGGAGCCATAGTCATCTGAAAGGTTTAAATGCTGGCACCTCCAAGGTGGTACTCACATGGCCAGCAGCTGGTGCTTGCTGTCAGGTGGGACAGTTAACTAGAGCACCTCAGTTCTCTTCCAGGTGACCTCCCTACATAGTCTGAGCTTTTTATAGCATGAAACTGGATTCCAAGAGAGAGAGTTAAAAATGGAAGCTACAGGTTTCTTAAAAGTCCATTTAAAATCCACCCTCAGCAGTTACACCAAGTCGCTTTTGCCTCATACTATCAGTCATAGCAAATCATAGGCCAGCCCATGTTAAAGAGAAGATATGGCAACAAATTTGGGCCAACTTCAGCCCCTCACAGTCTGTCCTCTGGTGATAAGATATTCATATTTGTCTAGGAACATAAAATATACCAGTCCTTCTCAAGACCATCAGAAGTCTTACTCCACAACAGCACCAAAGTACAAGATAATCTCTAAATCATGTCCAGGGGTGGATGCGGCTCCTCCGGTTTGGCTCCATGCGTGTTTTTCTTCAAATGACAATGTTTGTGAAGTAAAAAGACATACTATCTGCCCCTAACAAATAAAAATCAATTGAGAGACAGTGAGAGAGTAAACCTTTTAGACACTGCCATCCAAAAGGGAGTACCAAAAAGCAAATGTCACAATCCTGCTGTTCTAGGATCAGGAAATACATATTTATTAGAAGCTTGGTTTGTTCCTGGAGTAGTTCTGTGGGGCTCCTAGCTCTGCCTTGTGACTTATCTTTCCTTTTCTAGAAGAAATGGTTCATATCTGCAGCTGAGAAGCTTTCTTAGCCTGTTTGCTGCTCATAGAAACATGTAGGCTGAGAGTCATCTTTTTATTTCGAATTTTTTCTCCCTTATGATCCAAGCTGGGTTTGCTTTTCATTAGTGCATTTCCCTAACAACTTTGTAGTTTTCTGGTGAATCTTACGGAGTTTCCTACATTAAATGAAAGTCATACCCATAAACCTTTTCAAAACAGTCTCCTGCCTAGTTTGGGCTGTACCTCAGGATACTGTGGGGCAATACCAGAAGTCATTTTGTCTATCTTAGACTATCTATGAAGTGTACCCTTTATATTCATATAATCTTTTTTGTTCTGATACCAATATCTGTAGTAGTCCGGATTTGATCAGAGAAGCAGAATTACTATGAGTATTATGGACTAAAATATCTGATAAAGGATATAAAGCTTAACAATTGTGGAGGACGGTCCAGAGAAGACAGTTGAAGGATCAGAGAAAAGTCCTTAATTAACCCTCTTCAATTACTGGCACAGGTGTGCAAGTCAGAGATTTTGGGGGGGGAAATCCTGGAAGTCAGTCAATTCCACCTGTTTGAGTGAGACCACAAAAGGGAGCTGGTGCAGAAGTCCATGTTGCCTCTGTGTATGGGGCTTTGGCAGTTGGATAGAAGAGAATTTGTGGAGCAATAGAAAACAACAACAAGCTGGAAACCACTAACACCTCTAAGTCTCTCTCTCACCACAGTAAAAACATAGGTCAAACCAGAAACTGTTAGCACCGATGCACCAGTCCTGCAAATCTGACCACAACTACCTCCATAGAACAATGGCAGCTGTTTTACTTCTGCCTTTGAAAAGTGGTGTATTTTTTTCTTATGACCAACTCTAAGCTGGAACCATAAAGGAAAGGGAATTATGGGAAATGTAGCTCTAGTTTTTGAACGCTGTCAATTTAACACAGAACAGAATCACACAGCAAATATCACTGGGTGCCTAATATGTACCTGGTATACTTTAAAGCTCCAAAGGTAGAAAAATGAACAAAACAGATTAAGTCCCTGCTCTTATGGAACTTATGGTAGAGTTTGCATGTTATAATGAGTTCATGCATTAGTACTTTAATTCCTTAGGGAAGTAAAAATGTATCCTACCTTTATAAACTTAATATTTTTCCGTCCAAATTTACAGCAAAAACTCGGAGGATGATGAGGAATAATTTTATTAATTAAACTTTAGGATTACTTACAAAGGGAAAAGTCCAAATAAAATATTGGAACCCACTGAATGCTAAGGATGATAAAGGCTTTGTCTGGTGACATGACTGAACAGAAACTTTTAATTTTATTTGGACTTATTGCATTAGCATAAGTGTGCATATTTGAAGATTTTCCACTTTAGGCATGTCTGGGCTAATCTGTATATGTTTTCAGAATTGTGCATGTACTGATAAAATTTCTCTTCTTGGATCTCTGTGAACTACATACCTATTTGGTTGGTTATTTTAGTTACCTAAATTTATTGTCTGGCTGCATTTTTTCCACTGCTTATATCCTCATTGAGTGTCAAACAACTGTATAATCTTCTTTTTCCTTCAGTATGATCTATGAGTGAATTATAAATCAATAATAAATAATTTACTCTTGCATATATTTTTGTAAAGGGAGTATACATTATTATTTATTTTGTAAATGCTGATCACTGCTTTAAACATTAACATGTATTTTACGTAAATCTGACAACAGTCATTAAGGTACACATCTACATTTTTAAGGATGGTAAAATTGAAACATAGAAAAGCTAATTGTTCATGTTCATTTACCATGTTAGTGGCATATACAAGAACCAAAACCATGTATGTTTACACCCAAAAACCAAGCTTGTTCTGCTATACTATATTGTCATTAATGTCAGAATTTTTTTACATATTGTTTTGCAAGCTCCAAAGCGGGGTTGCACTTCATAATTCTTTTCGGTTTGGCAATACCATGTCATATACAGCCAATTATATGAGGTATGGTATAAAAATACCATTAAAATATTAACAACAAAGGGCCGCCCCGTGGCGCACTCGGGAGAGTGCGGCGCTTGGGAGCGCAATGGCTCTCTGGCGGGTTCGGATCCTATATGGGAATGGCCAGTGCGCTCACTGGCTGAGCGCAGCGCTGACGACACCACGCCAAGGGTTGTGATCCCCTTACGGGTCACAAAAAGACAAAATATATTTATATATATATATATATATATATTAACAACAAATCCATTGTTAAAATGTTTTACTATCTGGATTTCTCTGGAGCTAAGGCAGAAATCAGGATTTCTTTTTTTTAACAGAAAAATGTGCATAGAGTTTGGAGATAAGTATACTTTCAGAAAACTATCACCACAATCAATACTATAACTAGCATATTCATCACCTCCACAAGTTTTCTCTCCCCTGTTTTATTTGTATTTTTATTTTGTGATAAGAACTCTTAATATAAGATCACCCTGTTAGCAAAATTTTAAGTATACTTATTCATCTTGCATGACTTAAAACCTACACACTTTGAATAATACCTACCCATTTTCCCCACACCCCAGGTCCTGGCAGTAATCACTCTACTCTCTGCTTTCATGAGTTTTTGACTATGCTAGATTCCTCACATAAGTGGGATCAAATAGTCTTTGTCCTTCTGTGTCTTACTTATTTCACTTGGCAAAATATTCTTCAGGTTCATCCATGTTGTCACAAATAGTAGGATTTCCTTCTTAAAAACTGAATAATATTCCATTATATGCATATACCACATTTTTTTTACCCACTAGACATTTAGACTGTTTTCATATCTTGGCTATTATAAATAATGCTTCAATGAACATGAGAGTACAGATATCTTTTCAAGATCCTAATTTAAGTTCCTTAGGATATATAGTCTTCCCTGTTGTCTGTGGAGGATTAGTTCCAGGATCTCCCACAGATAGAAAAATCCACAGAAGCTTAAGTTTCTGATATAAAAAGGCAGAGTATTTGCACATAATCTATGCATATCCTCCTGTACACTTTAAATTATATCTTGATTACTGATAATACCTAATACAATGTAAATGCTATCTAAATAGTTGTGATACTGTTTTGTTTAGAGAATAATGATAAGAAAAAATGTTATTACATATTCAGTAGAGATGCAATTTTTTTCCAAATATTTTTAATTCACGGTTGAATCAACAGATCTGAAACAAACAAATATGGAGGGCTGACTGTATACCCAAAAGTAGAATTTGTGATTTATATGTTAGTTCTATTTTAAAGGTTTTGAGGACCCTTCATGCTGTTTTCCACAATAGCTACATTGAACTACTTTCTCCCCTAACAGCGTGCAAGTGTTCCTTTTTCTTCACATTTTTATCAACACTTGTTATATTTTGGTATTTGATGATAATCATTATAATAAAGATAAGGAATTAATCTCTTTGTGGTTTTGATTTGCATTTTCATGATGATTATTGACCTTGAACGCTTTTTCATATACCTGTTTACCACTTGTATTGTCTTTTTTGGAGCTGTATCTACTCAGTACTCATGTTGGGTTATTAGTTTTGTTTGTTTTTTGCCATTGAGTTGTAGGGGTTCGTTATAAATTTTGCATATTTACTCTTTATTAGATATGTTTCTCAGATATTTTCTTCTATTTGGTAGGTTGCCTTTTCATTTTGTTGATTGTTTTATTTGTTGTGCAGGTGCCCTGAGATCTAGAATGAGGCAAGGATGTCCACTCTCACCACTTCTATTAAGTTCTAGATAGAGCAATTAGGCAAGAAAAATAATTAAAAGGCATAGAAATTGTAAAGAAACACGTAAAATTATCCCTATTTGCAGATAACATAATCTTATATGTAGAAAACCCTAAAGATTCCACAAAAAAACAAGCAAAAAAAAAAAAAAATCCTTTTAAGACTATTACACAAATTCAGTAAACTTGCAGGATAGAAAATCAACATGCAAAAATCAGTTGAAATTTTGTACAATAACAACAACAAACTATTCAAAAAGGAAATTAAGAAAATCCCATTTATAATAGCATTATAAGCAATAAAACACTCAGGAATAAAATTAAATGAGAAAGTGAAAGACTTGTACACTGAAAAATATAAAACCCCAAAGAAATAAATTAAGGAAGACACAAACAAATGGAAAGACATTCTGTGTTTGTGAACTCAAATAATTGATATTGTTAAAATGTCCATACTTCTCAAAGCAATCTACAGATTTAAGCAATTCATATCAAAGTCCCAATGTCCTTTTTTACAAAAATAGAAAAACATGTATTAAAATTTATATGGAACCATGAAAGATCCCCACTCCTAGAAGAAATCGCAAGAGAATAGCTTCTTGGGATTCACCTTGGTGATGATTTCTTGGATATGACCTCAAAATCACAATCAACAAAAGCAAAAATAAACAAGTGGGATCACATCAAACAAGAAAGCTGATTTTCTGTGTCACAGACATGACAATTTTAATTGAATGTAGGAAAGATTATATGAAGTACTAGTAGAAATTCTTCAGTATAAAGTTCAGCATCAGAATCACACAAAAAATGCATTTGTGTTAAGTTCCTCTTAGTTTTTTTGTTAGGGTAGTAGGTTTGAGAAAGAGCATGAAGAAAAAAGTTGAAAATATTAACAATAGTGTGGGTTTAGAAATTACACAATTGGAGGATTAAATTTTAACTTCACAATTTTTTAGCCATGTCATATGAGAAAATAGTTAACATCTCTGAGCTTCTAATTGCTCATTAGTAGTATAGAATAATGATACTTTCTAGGAGTACTGTAAGGTTTTAATGAAAATATGAAAACTCCCTAGTATAGTATGTATAAATTCGGATGATTATAGCAATATCTATCATTTATTAATTGCTTACAATGAACTGGTTATAGTATCACACACGTAATATGTATCATTTTTTATTATATTTAATCTTTATTGCAACCCTCTGAAGTAGCTCTTCTTTTATAAATTAACATTCAAATAAATTAAACCATAAAAATATAGTAACTCACCACACAATGAAGTAGTGGTAGAGTAGGAAGGCAGCCCAGGGATATCTGATTTTAGAGACAGTACTTCCACCGCTATTTTATATTCTTTACTGTGAACTCAAAAATTGTTAGTTCCTTCCTCTTTTGATATAAAGTAGTTGTATCAGTTAATCATGGCCACAAACTACTGCATAACAAATCATCCCCAAAATATAGTGGCTTAAAAACAATCATTTATCTTTAGAGATCTATAGAGTGCCTGGGATCAGCTGTGCTGGCCTGAGTTTTTCTGTGGTTGCTGTCCTAAATTCTCTTCTCCTTCTGGGACCAGCAGCTGGCATTGGCACGTCTGGTGATGGCAAAGGCACATGTGTAAACAAGTTTGATTTTACAAGTGCTTTACTGCACCACATAGGTGAGAAAAAACATTCCATTGGCTAACGCATGTCACATGGTCTCACCCAGGAGTGAGACATGACACCATACCCATAGTGGAGAGCATCACCAAATTACTTGCCAAATGGCATAGATATGAAGAAAGATAGAGAATCATAGGCTGGAACGCAATTTACCACAAAAGGGAAAAATATTTCGACATCATTTCTACATCAGTGTTTCTGAAACTAGAGTACGGATCAAGATCACCTGGGAGACTTGCTAAAATGCAAACTTTGGGTTACCTCCAGAGTTTAAATTCTTCTGATCTGTATTTAGGCATTGAAATATGTACTTTAGCAAGTACCCTAGGGATTCTGAAGCAGATGGTCCATATTCTGAAGAACATTCTTCTATGTAGCATTTTTTTTTTCTTTTTTAATATGAAGATACTTCAAAAGTTTGTGGAAAAATATAATTGAAAGAGTACAAATCTTTTCATGAACTTTTTGGAGTACTTTTGAAACACAGTATGGCTAGGCCTGTGAACCAAACAGACTCCATTTTCCCTGGAGAGGACACTTTTCCACTCCTCAGTCATGAGACCCCTCAGGGCAAATGATTACCCCATGGGCTGCCCTAACAAAATAGACTGAGATAAGAGAGGAAACAGATATTTACTGCATTTCAAAACCCCTCCCCAAGGCTTGTTTACCATAATTGTAAAAGTTACAGATTAGCCTTAAGACCCCTTTAGAAATTCCCACCTGTGCACAAAGCATCAAGGTGACTGCTACAATGACCCTCCTGGGGTGACAATGATGAACACCACTGCCTACTGAGCATGCATCCATGATGCAGCCAGGAAGAACAGAATGGGCCACCTCCAGTGAGTGATGCTGGCCTGCCACCCCTTAACTCCTTTCCCTATAAAAGACCCCGAACAGCTCCCCTCGGGGGCCTAGCTTTACTATTGCTACCCCCCTTATGCATAAGTCTATCTCCTCTTTTAATAACACGTTGCTTGCTTTACTGTTGGGTACATTGTTCATTTCTATGACTTTGGAATCCAAGAGCCTAATTTAATCACTGGCAAAAATTGGAAAGTTTTGGGCACCGGAGAGGACTCTAGCTGCAAGAGGCAAGTGGCCACTGGGACTATTTTGCTCCCATGTCTCCGCTTCTGGTAGATCTCTCCTGCAGTCCCTGGCCTAAATTCTGACAAGGCAATGCTTTGTCCTCTTTACCATATCTCTGATTTTCTGAGCCCTCTTCTGTTTGGTTGGATTGTATCCACTTCTGTACAGGTGCACCCTGGAGGGCTCCTGGCTATGCTTTGTTTTTCTGATTTAAATCTAGTTGATACTTTTCTTTTTTATGCTGAAAACAGTGGGGAGAACTTCTTTTATCAATTATTGTTAATGGAATAGGTTGGCCCTGCCAGTTAGGACTAGGCTAAACTGGACCCCACTGCTCCTCTTTTCTCTTTGTTTGTTTTCTTGGTTAGACATTTAGTTGAGTACTGGTAATCTGAATAAACCTTCCAATCCTTGCATCAACTTTTGGACTTTCAGGTCATTTGTTTGAGGCGACAGGGCAAGCCCAGCCTGACCTGTCAGTAACACCTTCATATATGGCCCTTTGACAGTTCTCACAGAAATATTTTATTCAGTGTACCAACCCATCTTGCACTGCTTCCACCTGATTCTCTTGTCCATAATGCAATCACTTCTTAATATTGAGAGAAATATATAGAATTGAACTTGCCTGGTCAATTTTTTTGATAATAACTTCCTAAATAAAGAATGGGAAATCGACTTGGAAAAGAATTTGAGATGCTTACAAATTTAATTTATTTTAGACAATGGAGTAAAGGTGGAAAGGTTAATTAACTTAAACACTGAATGTATAGCTGAGTACATAAAAATTTCTAAACTCTTTGTTTAACAAGCATTTACTAAGAGGTGCTTCCTATCTTCTATAAACTTGTAAAATGTATTCAGTAATCATTTCTATAATATCAAATTTAGGCTCCTAAGCACAGATGGCCATATGTCCCCATTTTGGTTAGAGAGTCTTAATGTTGTATAATTTATTATTTTCAAAAATAAGTAACTCTCTAAATATATAATTACATGATTTGTATTTTATTTTCAGTAGGATTTTTCATTTACATGACTTATAAATCATGGGGCATGTGGAACCTTTCCCACAACCTTCTCTGTTTTTCCCTTAGGAAAAGCTAATCACATAATAAGGATCCTTCAGTTTCAGAAAAATCAGACAGAAACTCTTGTATCAAGTATGTATTAGTTGCCTACAATGTTATAACTGCAGGATCAATGCAAGAGAGATACTGGAGAGTAATAGAAAGTAAGGACTTTGAAAGCAGCAGAACAGGGTTTCAATTCTGGTTTGGCCACTTGTGTAATTAGTGTCCTTAGTTTCTCTATAAAATTTGGATACTTACAATTATATCACAGAATTGATACAATTCTGTATATCAACAGAATTATATTACATTCTTAATTGTATAATTAAATAGATTCGAGATAATATGTATAAGGCTTAGAACTTATAATGTACCTATAAATTATTATTTTTGGGACAACTGGCTTCAAAGACAATTTTTAGTCATGAAGAGTCCACTATTCCAACTGCAGGAAAGTGCAACACAGAATGTATGAGACCAGCAGAAAATAAATTTGACAATAAAACATGGTTTACTACTGCATATATATATTCCTAATCAGTTGGATTGGTTCAATCCCAAATTACATTATATACAAGTTATAAAATTTGGGGCAGAACAATGAACTGTTTTCTGCCCTATTTTCCTTATCAGCAAAGTAGAGTTAGTGTTATTTATTCTTATTTCTATTGTGATCATGAAATTCCATAGCATGTGTAAATCACTTAGCACTGTCAAATACAGGAAGAATTTAATAGTAATGCTGTTATTGTTATCACTATTATTAGCATTAATAGTATATTTTTATCTGGTTTCAAATACTAGTTCTGTAACTTAATGGACCTAGCTAAGTCACTTAACTTTTCTGAACCCAAAAATGGGCTGTTATGGTGATGAAGACATAACACATGCCTGGGAGATGGTGGATGCTCCCTTCATTTTTGGTGACATTTTTTAGTTTTCTCCAATAAGGGTGTGTTGTAGGCAGTTTGGAATGGGAAGTATCAAAGTTAAGTGGGCAATCTGAGAAGACATATTAGAATAAGTGATACATGAGATAGGTCTCCAAGATTAGACAGATGTGGGACAAATGGAGATGGGCAAAGTACAGAGGCAGAACAAATGTCCAGTGAAGAACCTGAAAGGGGCAGGAAGAAAAAAAGAAAGAAAAACATGGATTGGGGATAAAAGCATGCAAGGTTGGATTGAAAGGAAGTGCATACAAGTCCAGGCTGTTGGCAGTGTTAGGCAAAAGGAGTAATATGATAAGCACTGAAGAAGCATATGTTCATAGAAAAACAAAGTAAAATGTGCATTGCTTGGTTTTATGGTGATGCAACAAATGGTTGGTTGACATTTTTAATTTTACTGCTGCTCTTGACATTTTGTAGATATTGCCTAGAAATTTAAGGTATTACAGGGGCAAGACAAGTAATAGACCATGATAGGTAATGTTAAAACATAACTTCCATAATGTATCTTTAATTTGTAATGTTTCTAAATGTCAAGGGTTAAGAGTGCTATTTGAGCATTTCAGTGCATGGAGGTAAAACATGTGTTAACTCCCTGTTCTGCCAGTTCCAAGGTGTGTGGCTTTCAAAAAATCACTGAAGTTTTCTAAGTTTTAGATTCCTCAAGTGTTATATTTAGGAGATTTCAGGAAAAAAAAAAAAAAAAAAAAAAAAAAAAAAAAAAAAAAAAAAACCTAAGGTGACCGATCTCCAAAGACTAAATGACATGATGGATATCTCAAATTTCCTAAGCATGTTACATTGGTTGAGCTGTTGCCCTCTCCAAAATCTCATTTTATTGACCTAAACAATGTGCCTGCTTTGATTAAAGAGTTATTGAATATGGAGCTGAACTGAGTTAGAAGATATGAAAGTGCTTTGAAAAATGGCAATTGCTACGTAAATATAAGACACAATTATTATAAATTATCATAGATTTACTGGCTATGGCTCAGCATAGTAAGTGAAAAAGGGTGAAGTTGTTAATTGAGAAGAAACAGGAGTGGCAACCTTTCTTGTAGAGGATAATACAGAATCTATGTTGTGTAATTCTGTGGTTAATTGATTGGGGTTGGATCTGGTGAGTAATTAAGTTTAGTAACAGTCTGCCAATACAATTTTCTATCTGCTGTCATATTAAATCACTTACAATGAATTCAGATTCAGGGAGAATATAAACTATTGTATGACCTACAGCTACATGAAGAACAAATACATTCAAGTTGTTGGGAATGAATGAGAGACACATATGTTGAAATCTGGCAAAAGAGGGAAAATTTGAAACACAATTCTTGAAGCCAAGTTGTCCAATCCAAAGGTAATGGTCATTCTTTACTCATTGTATACAAGGAGCCTATTAACAATTTGCCACATGCAAAATGCAAATGACAGCTATGAATCTCTCTCCCCTTCCTTCTTGGAGTTCCTATCAATCCCTATACAGTTATAATGAATTTTGAACTTTTTTTTTTTTTCTGACTTTCATCAGAACTGCAAGTTTGGTGAAAATGACTATGGTAGTATAAAAAGAATCTCAGGTATAAAAAGAGATACATTTATGTTTAAATTCTCCTTCTTTCATTAACTATTTCTGTGTATTTCTGTACATTTACTCCTCTGTAAAAGTGTACACTAACTTTCACCTTAAAAATGTCTAGGGGAGGAAATCACTTGGTACAGTGTCTAATTCTTTGAATAATAAAATAAGAATTATTTTCTCCCAATTTTTTCTTCTTCAAGGTATGGGCCATATCTTATTCACTAAATTGTATATGTATGATAAACATTCCCTATATATGCTTCTTTTATTATAACATGTTGTCACCCTAGTGACTTCTCTTCCTTTTCACTTATCCACAGGGATTCCTCTCCTATCCTCTTAGGAGCTTGCTTTATAATCTTTTAAATATAAAATTGCCTACAAATCAATTGGCCTAGGGTGCTTACTTTAGAAGGCTTATGGTAACATTGGATAAATAATTAGATAATTAGCATGATTCTTTTGTTAAGCAATTTATTTATTAGCATAGTTCTTGACAAAGAATGATAGATCGCTTAGAATGTAATGCAGATTTTTAATGAAAGGATTTTCAGCCATTTTATAATGAAATAAATGGCAGGTAGAATAATAATGAGACACATTTACTTCTCTTGGCACATTGGCAAACATTAACAAATTCATGAAAAGGCAATTGTGACAAGGTGGTAGGTAAAAGCACTTGGAATAAATTGGCAGGAGTGTAACTTGGTTCAGCACCTTTGGAGCAGGGACATAGGTGGGACAATCTGATAGGAAGGGGTCCGGGGCTTATGTGTAGAAGCCATGCCTGCCTAACAGATAGGATACTTTTATTTAGATTATATGTTCATTTGAGGACATGGGGGATACTGAGCAAGAACCTGTCTCGCTGCTGTTTGAATAACAGACATTTTTTATAAACTGTTATTCTGTGTTTATCTGTGGTAGCTCTGCGAGGGTGCTGATGGGAATTTTAGATTTTGAATGGACCAACGGCAAGGTAGTCATATTTCAAAACTGTCACTGACTTGGAGGAAGGGTTGCCAATTCCTACCAAAATTTAAAAATACACATACTTCTTGACCCAGCAACTTTATTTTGGGGATTTTGTCTTATAGATTTACACACAATAATGCCCCCCCCAATTAAATGCACATAAAAGATGCTTGTGGCAGCATTATAGAAACTATAAAAAATTAGAAACTACCTAAATGTCTAATAATTGGTTCTGATCAAACATCATAATTTTGGAATACTTGTAGGCTCTTGTACAGTAGAATTTGACCTACATATACTAGAAGTATCTCTAATATAAAGTGAACATAAATTCCCACACTCACACTACAAAAACAAAATGAGGCCAGAACAGATTATGCAATACCTGCTATTCTTTAATATTATAGATATAATATGCAGACATACATACTTTTACATTTATTCAAATATTAATTTTCTATCTGTGTGCTACAGATGAGAAAAGAACAGAAACAGAAAATACTTTGAAGGACACTAAAATCTCTTAATGGGAAATTAGGGCAGAGTGCCCAAAGAACTAATCTAGAAGCGAGATTTTCTTTTTACTGCACACCCTTTGGAATTTATTTTTGTATCATTTACATTTTTATTTTATTTATTTATTTATTTTTGGCCTCTGGCTGGTACTGGGATCCAAACCCTTGAATGTATCATGTACATTTTAAAAGATTATTTAAAAACATAGTTTTTTAAAAAAACATTCAGTTTAGAGATCAAATGACTTAAAAAAATCAAAGTAAGATTTAACAAGTAGAAATATTTTCATTTCATGCATCAACACTCACCCTGCTATTGACTAATATTATACAAGCACATATTGAAATTATAATATGCAGCAGTATCAGTATTAGATGTAATCCCATTTTTAAAAAATATAAAAGGATGTATGTGTTTATAGTTTATTAGTTTTCAAATAACAGGCCTACAGAGACAGATTTAAAGTCACTGAAACATACAAAGCGAATTTGGGATTGAATGAAGTTCAAATTAAAAATAATTATTTAGTGTTCTTTTTGATTTACCAAACTAGGCTATATATAAAATAGGTTCAGTCTGTCTTTTTTCCATATTAATATATCAGTGCTCTATATGTACATTGGAAGAATCACGGAAGCCTCGTGGTTTACAAGTAACAAAAATACAGATGGAGAACACAGCTATCTAATTAATTCTGAAATCTGGCCCTTGAAGGAGGAGCAACATGCTGATAGATGTTTATCCAATCCCATTTCAACATGCAGAGTTCCTTTCAGTCAGATATATTTACTACACCAGCAAATGCCCATAGTTGCTTAGCTATACCCTGGTTCTTTCCCAGCAATTATTTTTCTAGGGCAGCTGCTGTTTTCATGTAAACTGACTATAAATAGAAAACATGTTGCACAGAATTTAAATGTAGATAATTAGGAAAGATCAATCATTTTTTACTGTAAATTTATATTTATAAATGTGTATGTATATAGAAACAGCTTTTACATAATCATTTTTGAGGAGTTAAAATGAACTAAATTCAGAGGATAAAACATACAGAATTAAGGATATCTTTGCAGAAAAGACACATGATACATTTATTGATATAATTTCCTGCTCTGAGTGTGTGTATGTGTGCGTGTTGCATTTGAAATTTTAATTCCACATGGGGTTTAAAAAAAAAAAAACATGTTTCTTGTGCTGAGGAATTTAGAGTCACAAATTGTCTTCCATACTTGATAGGTGTGCCTCCTCTGATTTATTATAGCATTCTGAGTGACTGAGAAATTACATAACCTTTCCAAGATTACACTTAAGTGTGTATATGTGAGAGTTCGTTTGAGTGTCTATAAGTTTAAAAAAGTGAAAACTCTCTAAAATCAAGAATGTTAAAATATGCCATGGTCCGTATGTAAAAGTCAGCTCTGCAGCACTTAAATGTTTTTAAATGTGCAGCAATAGCATGTCAGAGATGGTGTAGATATTCTTCAGCAGTGGGGTGAGGATAAAAAGGATGCGCATGGCCTGGAGTACACCCAAATACTTTCCCAGTGGAATTAAACATGAGACTAAATCACACATGCAGGATTTCTTATTAGACAAGGTATATGGCAATGTTTTAATCATGTATTTAATGGTCAATTGCCAGGCTACAGGCCCGATTTCTGCTTAAGTAGGTCTGAGGTTAGGTTCAAGAACTGGCATTTTTAACGAGACCTCAGGTGGTGCTGATGCTGCAGGTCCAGACCACTACTCTCAGCGTGGCATGGGAAGTTGGGACTGAATATGTGCTGAATGATTTAAGTAAGGCAATTATTTTTTTCCCATTACATTTTAATCTTTCCATTGTTCTACATTAATGATTGCAAATAAAAACAAATGTTTACATACCTTCTGGTCAGGTGTGCTTCATTCCATTTCACCTCCTTATGCACACTAGCATCTTACTCCTATAGAAACACTCATTTTTTGTTACTTGCTTTTTCCAGAAGGCTTTTGACTTTGTTATTCTCACCATGATCCCTTCTGGTAATTTTATACACACTTATTGTCTGAATTATCATGCATAATTTAATAACTTCCAAATCATTTTCTGCAGAGAGGTCTTTTATTCAATATGCATATATTTCAGTGACTTCTTGTGCCAGACTTTGTGCTATGGGTTAGAGACCGTCTACGTACTGACCCTTAAGAAAAATAACGTGGTCATTTATAGTCATCACAGCTTATACCTCATTATCCTTGACCACTAACTAAAAGATGACTGCCTATGGTCATGTGTCCTCTGCTACAAGCTCACCCTTAAACTTCTCACTAATTGCCATTCCCTGATCTAACTTTCCTTTCTTCCCATAGTTAATAGACCCCTTTATCCCTCTATTGTGCTGTATGGGTACTCAGTTCCATAACTATCATACTCCCCTATATCCACAAACTTTTCACTGAATTCTTCCCATTCCTCATACCTCAGCAAAAACTTTTTTTCTTAACCTCCTGTAAATCTACCTTACCCTATAACTCTTTCAACTGGAACTTCTTTATTTTCTCATATCTTATATACTTCAATATTCAGAGATGAGTACAATGCCTCTATACCTCCTACTGCTACTTTAAATAACCACTCCTTCATTGGTCTATAAAGAGTCTGGCTTCACTAAGACTCTGGCTGTACCAACATGTATCTCATCCTTGCTAACTCATGGGCATGCCCATTATTAAAGAGGTTAAGACCTTGGATTCTCTTCTTAATTCTGACTATCATTTTGTGTCTTCATTCTTCTTGTGCATGGTCTTTTTAACATTCTGACCCTGATCATGACATTTGCCATCCTAAATTATAATTTCTGATCAATTTGTCTGTAAACTCATGAGGGTAAAGGCCCTCCTTTGAAACTATTTTCATCTCATAACTACCTAGCAGATAGTTTAGAGGTATTTTATAAATTTTGAATAAATGGATACCTGAAAAACTAAATAATACCTTGATGGTAAGGCAAGATTACAGAAAATATGTTTTGTGTGTTTGTTTATAATAGGGGAGAATCAAATGCAGAAAAAGAGAAAAAAGCCATTGGAGAGAGAGAAAATTGTAAAGGAAAAAAGATTTTACTGAATAAAGTAAAAAAAAAAAAAAAAAAAAAATAGCATAACAAAAAATCTCTTCCCGGAAAGGTAAATGGGAAGGAAGGCAGTCTAACATTTAGAAGTAATGTTTAAAAAAAAAAAAAAAAAAAAAAAAGAAGTAATGTTTACAAGTCATAAAAAAGAGAAATGGAACTAAGCAGAGCATTATCAACAAAGGAGCTTACAGATACATTGCTTATTGTTTCATAAAAATTATCCCAATTATTATTGTTTAGTAGCAATAAAATAAAATAAACATTGTTGTTTAGTGGCATAAACCAATATATATTTGTTTTTAATTACAGTTTTTGTGAGGCAGGGATTTAAGAACAACTTAACTGAGTGGTTCCAGCTTAGAGTCTCTTATGGGGTTAAAGTTAAGATGTAGTCCAAGGCTGCAGTCACTTAAAGACTTGACTGAGGCTGGAGGTTCCGCTCCCAAGTTGACTCACTCACATGATTGTCAAGTTGGAGCCAGTCCCTTCCATGTGGGCCTCTTCACAGGGACTACTGAGTGTCCTTGTGACATGACAGCTGGCTTCCTCCAGACCAAGTATCCCCGTATGTCAAAGCAGAAGCCATGCTCCTTCTACTTTTGCACTATCCTGTTGGTCACATGGGCCAGCAATGATTAGGGTGGAAAAGACCTATACAAGGGCATAAATACCAGAAGATAAGAATCACTGGGGATCATCTTAGAGGTTTGCTACCACTGTAGGATTAAACAACCTAATGCTTGCACCTCTGAAAACCTATATCTACAAGTTCTGTGCAGAAGGTTGGTCTTTTATATTACTTTTTATCCTTTTGTTTTAAATTTTACAAAAACTTGTTAAGGTCTGTTGATATGTATTTAACTATTTTCCTTTAAGATGGAATCTTAAAAATTCTACTCAACTTTGGCATCTGTGATAATCTCTAGAATAAAATCTGACTAAATCTCATATCAACATTAAATTATAAAAAAATATTATAATAAAGATATTTCCGTATTTGTATGTAGGTAATTCTTATTGACTAGGCATTAAGTTAATTACTTTATATATATTATCACATTGCACTTATATCATGATCATTTAAAATTGTTCTCTCCATTTTACAACAAAAGGATGGAGAATTAGAAAGTTTAAGTAACTTGTCAAAGTCATATAATAGATCTGGGTATGAACTATAATATTCAATTAAACTCCAGTTAGGATGGCTAATATTCAAAAGAGTGAGAATGATAAATGCTGGCGAGGTTGTGAAGAAAAAGGAACCCTCCTACACTGTTGGTGGGACTGCAAAATGGTGCAGCCTTTATGGAAAATGGTTTGGAGGTTCCTCAAACAATTACAGATAGATCTACTATATGACCCAGCTATCCCACTGCTGGAAATATACCCAGAGGAATGGAAATCATCATGCTGAAGGGATACATGTACTCCAGTTTATTGCAGCACTATTTACAATAGCCAAGAGTTGGAACCAGCCCAATGTCCATCATCAGATGAGTGGATACGGAAAATGTAGTATATCTACAAAATGTAATTCTACTCTGCTATAAAAAAGCCTGAAATACTACCATTTGCAGCAACATGGATAGACTTAGAAAAAATTATATTAAGTGAAATAAGTCAGGCACAGAAAGAGAAATACCACATGTTCTCACTTATTTGTGGGAACTAAAAATAAATAAATACACACACAAATGGGGGTGGGAGCGGGGAAAAGACACAACAATCACAACTTTTTGAACTTGTTAAGACAAATGAACAGATATGATGTTGATGGGTTGGAGAGGGGAGAGAGATGGGGGAGGGAGGAATCAGTAAAGGGAACAAAAATCAACTACATTGTATATTGATTAAATAAATAAATAAATACATTCTCATTTATTTCAGTCAGCATTTACTAAAATGTGTTACCTCAATTCAGCGCTATACCTGAAGAATGCTTTGAAACAAAAGCATCTAAAATTAATATTTGGTAATAACTTCCTGTTATATGTGGCTATTAGACAGTAACAATTCATGGTAGCATATTAAAGAATGTGATTAAATCCTATGGTAAAGAAACACTTTAAACAATCTTTAAACCGTCTTTAAAACTCAGATACAATTTAATACAGGAATACATTCTGTAAATACATTCACTTTATCTAGTAATCTATTTAAAATTTACAGTTATCTTGCCTCTGCCACTTTCTTAGCAAGGTATGTGTATATAGTAAGTATTTATATAGTATTTGCTTGGCACCTTCTAGATCTATTGCAAGATTGTTCAGAGAGGAGGAAGACATGAGCTTATGATTTACACTGCACTTAAAATAAATGTCAAGCTCCTCACCTAGTTGACAAAATCATGTATTGTCTGGCCCCTGCCTACTTCTCCAACTTCTTGTCATTCCCTTACCTATCCTTAAGAACCACAAGTCAATCAAATTATCCCAACTATGGTGGAAGTAACATATACTTTGACACTGATAATAGGAATGATAGACTTTGCATATCAAATGCCAGGCAGATGCCTGACATTTCACATGGGCTAGGTAAAAAAGTAATATTTGTTGCAGTTATTGTTGTTGTTATTGTACAGCACATGGAAGTGCAGAGGAGCTGGAGCAGGGGAGAGTTAGTTTGAAAATGCCTCTGTCCACATAAATATTATGTTGATGGAAGCTACTAATTTTAGATCCCACCAGTAGTGGGTCAGGGCCTCCCTGACTTCGTCTGGATTGTTACATGGGCACACTATGTAATTTCTTATATCAGGGCTAAGACTGCAAAGAGAAATCATCACTGATGAAGCCTTGTGGAAGCAGAGGTGCAGGAGCCTAAACTCGGCATATTGTTCGATGTGCAAAATAATTATAACAAGGGAAAAATGTCACTGTTCCATCAACTGAATATCTTTTCCATCCAATGCAGTGTTTCAAAGGTTAGTGAGTTGCTGATATTGTAGACTTTTGTAAAAACCAATGTCTTGATTTGTATTAAGAAAGATCACATGGTATCTTTCACAACTCCAAGGAGTTGCCTCAGTGCCCTTGTAAAATCCAATTTATTTAATCGCATTTTTTTTCAGTCTAAATATTCCTGTTGTGAGTATTGGTGCAAAAAGTACCTTGTCAGGGCCCTGGAGGCAGTCCAAATTACTTTTTACAATCACATAAATAATGGAATTGTCTTGACCCGATTCTAAGGGAAATGCACACTTTGGACTTCAGGTGTTTGGAAACAAAACTTATTGTGTGATTGAGACTTTGGATACTTTAGTAAGATAACCTCAAAGTGCCCTATCTGGGAACATCAGAAATGACAATTTCCTTTTTACCTTTTCACCATTTCAAGGTCTTTTCCTATTATTGTAAATATATGATAATCCCTTTCCTTTAAACAAAAGTGAGAACAGCATTAAGCAATTTCTTTTTTTCTTTTTTTTCTTTATGATAGCAAAAATTATCTCCATAAGAGTTGTTTACACTTTTGAGATAACAATTCACTAATTTCTTCAAAAGCAAATTTTCTTGTTTACTGCAGTTTCCAAAGGAGACTAATAACTTCATGGTAAATTAATTGCTTTCAATTATTAAAGCTTTCAACTTCTCCTTAGTGAATATTAAATGATCCATGTCTTGCTAAGAGGTGTTGATAATATGACTCTGGATATTTTCTATAGACAAAAATGTAATATTACTGTCAAGAAACTAATTAGTATGGTGAAAATATGTTTAAGGAAATTTTAAATATTCTATACTGCAGAAGCATTCAAAACATGATAGCTCTTCCATTTTAAATAAAGTCTATATTTTAAAATTATTTTTAAAAATTTCTCTCACAACTGTCTGTTACGTTGATGTGCCAGAATCCAATTGCTTCTAGAAAGGTGAATCTATTGTATAAAAATCAACACATACATTTGTTTTTTTTCCGATCCAGTTGGCTATATTTATGTGTTATCTTACTTAATTCTTACAAAAACCATGTCATATTCTTCTGTCATCTTTTCAATGACACTTTTCCTTAGGATTATATTTTCTATGTAGAAAAAGAGAGTATGAAGAGGGAGAATAACTATTCCAAGACCACACAACTTGATTGGCATCCATACAAATGTTCTGGCTACAAATCCTGTGGATTTCCCCATCCTCCATTGGAGCCTATATCTAGTTCAGAAATCATTTGCACTTTAATTAGAAATGAGGTAAAGTAGTTTTTGATTACCCGAACACTTTGCCTAATATGTTTGAAAATATCTTGAAAAAATCGGTTTTTATAGGTCTTTCCTCTGTAGTTTAATTATTTCTTTCTCCACTTTGTTTTGATTCCGCATGTAATCGTTTACTTTTAGAAAATTAGGAAACTTGTTTTAAACTATTTCCAAAAAGACCAGGAACTTGTCCATAAGTTAAAAAAACAAAGACTTTATATATATATATATATATATATATATAACAGCTAACTCACAGATAGTCTGAACTTTCTTTACATCAAAGCTATTCATCCGACAACAGTCAGTTGGATAATAGAGCAAACTAAATATAATTCAGTTGCTTTTATGTCTAACTGCTATATCCAAAGGTCATTTTCTTACCAAGAAAGGTTAATTCTGCATTTCACATTAACACTCAATATTAACTCATCAACAAATATAAAACCTATGGTAACAACCTCAGCACAAAGACTAAATATGTGAAAAACACTGTGCCTAGTTTTTCTCAGGAAGCAAAGAAGCAGGCTTAAGATCTAGTGTGATGTATGTTTGATATAATATGAGTAGATATAATTTGAGTAGGTAGAAAAGCATAATATTAGAAATAAGTAGATTGAGTAGTTCTAGAAGATGAAAATAAATGTTATTCTCCTATTCTGTCAAAAAAATAGAAGAAAAAATCAAGATAGCTATTAAAAGAGGGGTACAATTTAGACATGTAAACATAGCAGAAAGGAAGAGATAAAACATAACCCACAAGGAAAAGTCACCAAGACAGGGATACATGGGAAGAACAAGCAATCCCTGGCATTCACAGAGTGATAGGGTCTAATTCCACTACATGACAGAGAGAGCAAAATTTCTTCATGGGGACTCTTTATTCTTTCCTTAATTAAATAAATTTTAATCATGTGCAATGTGAGAATGAATGAGTATAAAGTCCAAGTACTTAACTAGTGAATGAGCCTAGACCAGATAACACAAAATGGTGGGATGCTACCAACAGAAGAGCTTGGTTTAGACTGACAGTCTTAGTCATTGTGTCAATCATTTCTGATATTAATAAATTACAACATTTTCTTCTGGAATCCAGACTTCTGTCCTTTATTGTGAATAAGGAGGAGAAAGATTAGAAAAAAGAAGAGGAGAAGTAGTTCTGTGAATACACTGGGCTGGTTTCCCCCCACAAGACATCCATTAGAGCTTAATGTAACTACTGCTCTGAGACAGGGCAGGAACTTTCCAATTAGCCTCAAACACCACCTCAAATTCCCTATGGTTATTCACACTCTTATCATTCTCTTCAATCTGATACCTGGAGGCATTTGAATTTATAATTTATAAAAAATATCCTCTTCCCAAGTTTATTCCAAATTATCTTTTTTATATCTTGTGTCTGTAGGGATTAGCAAACAAATCAAAAGCAAATACCTTTCTTTTAAACCTGAGAAACAGCCCAGAAAAGAAAGACAATTATCAAATTTGCAAATGAAAATTTAAAAATCTAGGAAATTATTTGGCTATGGCCAAAAAATGTTCTGTATACTTAAGAGTGGAATTGTGAACTCAACAGCTTCAGATCTGTGATGTGAAAGAATCTGCCATATGTTCTGTACAGAAATAAGAGCTGTTATTTGAGATACTGTTTCAATGAGTGACTATGGCCAAATTAAAAATTAATGAAAACAAAAACAAAACAAAAAGCGTTTTTTAATAGGTAAATGATAATATCGCCACATTGTAAAGTTCTTGGGACACATATCTTACAAATGTCAACAGATCCACTTTGGTTCATTTGGCTCATCTGCATTATTTATACAGTAGATCAGCACTTCAACCTAATAAATTTCAAATGTAACATTCCTTGTTTGGTAAAATTTGTTTTCTTTTTTATTTTATTAATGCTTAGCCACTTTTTCTAGTCCTTGCATTTATATATCCATCCATGTGTTTTTACAGACATGCACAAAATATCAATAATTCTTCAGGCACTGTGCTAGGAAGTAGTAAAGTATTATTCCTAATCTTGAGGAAGTCCCACTCACTCCAGTGTAGGAAGTGGATATGCAAAAACATAAATACAAAACAATTATGTCATAATTATATTGGTATAGAAGGAAGAATGAAACTTTGCTACAAGTTTATGAAAGGCCAGACAATATTACACTGAACAACTTACTACAGGAAGCGTATAAGTATGGTGACTGGAACAGGGAAGAGCATTGTAGAAAGAATGGGCAATGAGGAATGGCATGGCAGGTCAGGTGCATGGGTGGTTGGGAATGGCTGAACGTGGAGCAGTGATGGAGGATGAACTAGAAAGGTCCACATGTCATGGACATTCTAACGAGCTGAACGTTGAGATTTGGAATTTCCTCTGTAGATGACAGGAAGCCATTGAAGAGTTTTAGAACAGAAGTAACATGCTCAGATTTGCTTTTAGTGCATATTTTATACCTCTAACAATAAATCCAAGAACTCGATATTTTAAAAATAAATTTATCAAAAAATATATTTAAAAAAATAGTATATTATTGTAATGTCTCAACAGCCCCTAGAGAGATAAATGAAATCAATATTAAAATTCTGTATTATTACTTTATTATGAAGAAGCTATACTTTTAGCAGTAAAAGATATTTATCAGTTGAAAATTTTGTATGTGCTGGGGAAAAAATGTGAATACAATTAAAATGAATATAGTATATATGTATGTACATAAATTGTACATGGATTTAGCTGAAAAATAATCCAAATTGTATGAAACCCCTGTAAGGCACAAAGGTGGAGTTAACACATATAGACAGAAGGAGGAATACATTCATTGGGCTCTTGGGGACAAAATAATGCCTTAGAGATTCAGTGAATGACAAATTATGCCATAGATTCAGCTCACTAATAGCTTCTGGCATATATTTCCCAAAATCAGTTATAGAGCTCATTCTTATGTTCACCTGTGATAGTGCATCTAGAAACTTATTAAAATCTACTGTTGGAATGAATAGCTGTCGACCATGCTTGTGACTCAGAAAGCTACTGAGCAGTTCAGAAATAGATGCAAAATATTTCATGCTTTAGTCCATAAATATTCTTGTGAATATCAAGCAATGGTGTTCAGGAGACACTTTCCTTAAACTTCTAATTCTCTTTCATTATGAATTAGACTTTTACCATGTGTATTTTTGCATTTAAGTACATCTTGACCCTAGCAGAGAGTATTTTATGCATGCTTCAAATGCAAATTTTATTTAGTTTATCTTTGCATTTTGGAAAAACATCACATTTCTATCTATGTGGAAATAAGGTAATATCATTTTCTTTTCAAAGATAAAGAAATGTTTCTATTGCCTTGTTAAAAACATCAATTGTTGGGCCGAGCCCGTGGCGCACTTGGTAGAGTGCGGCCCTGGGAGCGCTGCGACGCTCCCGCCGCGGGTTCGGATCCTATATAGGACTGGCCGGTGCACTCACTGGCTGAGTGCCGGTCACGAAAAGGACAAAAAAAAAAAAAAAAAAAAAAAAAAAACATCAATTGTTTTAATATGTTCAGCTTTTTTTACAATATAGTGTATTAAAAGCAACAACAATAATAAATAAATTAGAAACTTTGAGATTAGAGTCAAGCATCTAAAACATATGTCCAAACTTTTACCAAGGAAGTAGGAGGATTTTAACAAATATAATTAGCTTCACACTCACACACACATATGTATGCATGCAATACACATCAGACTTTTTTTTTTTAAGGGGAATTTGGTGGATGAGTTTCTCTGCAAAACGCTTTTCAGCATCTCTTGGCTACAGTAACACAGAAAACAAGTACCAACATTAATAAGGTACAAAATTATTTGCCAGCCAAAATGCCTGTATAAAAGAATTTATTCAGTCTTGCTTCAGTTCCTGACAGGTAATGGGTTCTCAAAGCTATTACTTTTGAGTAAATTAATAAATGAATGAAAGCCCAATAATTAGATGGAATCCAAGGCATATGGTATTTTTAAAAAATTCTTCTTCTGAAGTAATATTTACCAAAAGAACTGACTTGTAATTTTTCTTTAAAAATTGTATGATGGCCCCTCTACAAGATGAAAAGACAGACAGTTTTGAGAAGAAAATCTTTTAAAATACCTCACTGAATTTTAGTAACAAAATACTCATAATAGATAACTTAGAAAAAAAGAAAAACAAAAACTGGAAATACAAATATTCATAATCTCATAACCTGTTTATAAGAATTGCCAATATTATGACATTTTGCTCCTTTATTCCCATGCATATGTTTATCTGCCTTGTACTTATACATACATTTATATTTATATTTAAAATGATATCAATTTTATATCTATTCTGCAGAATTATTAACATTCTGTATAGCTGTGTTACGGGGAAGTGCTTCAGCTAATTAAAATTTTATTTTAAGGTATTTTACCTATTTATAAAACTATTACAAAAAACATCACCATATTCCAATAAGTCAGAAAAGTTTTGGGAAAGCCTCGGAAATTTTTTTCTTTCTGCTCTCAAGATATGTTTGATATTCTTTTAAAAGTGTAATTAATTGGAAGTTTGAAGATATGTATAAGCATTTGTAAAAAATGGAGAATGCACGTTTCCCACATGGAGTTTTTTTTTAAAAGGTATTATAGCACCTGTACATTGCCCCATATGTCAGGTCAAATTTTGAACAAAGAGTTTAATCATTTTAGGATATAATCATTAATTTTACAGCAAGAAATTTGTAATATCTGATATAATTATATAATATTTTATACAGTTTCATTAAAATGTGTAAATTTTGGTTATTCTTTTTTTAACATTTATATTTATGATAAGCATATGTCATACCATATTCACTTACAATAGCAATTCAAGGTTTTGAATAAGTATAACTCACTTTTACATGGAGTATATGACGAGTTGTTTTACTAAAATTTTTTTATTTGAAAAATTCTGGATAAATAAAAGCTTTCTAATACAATGTAGTGAAAATAAAAATGATTTCTATGCAGAAGCTAACATATGATTGCAAATTCCATCTATCATTCCTGAGTTTATCAAAATATCTCCTTACCGTCGTTGTGTGGTTTTGTAATAAAATATTTATAAGTATTAACTCATTTAAATAAATGTATACCAATTTATATTACATACTATATTTTTATATAAATTTGCAGTGAAAAATGGTTTGTTCCCCAAAATTGAAATTCACTGCCATAAAGTTAAATTAATAAAAAAATTCCATGTCATATAAAACTCCTTAAAATATTTTAATGATTGTGTACTATTCCACTGCATAAAATTACCATGTATATAAACATTTTAATATTGTTACATATTTAATATCTCCTCTATTTTTGCTATTATAAAGAAGGTTTTGATCACATATATAATTATTTTTAATTTCACAAGGCATTTTATTCAACTGCTTTCCAGAGAGATTTACTAGTTTCATGACAACCTCTAACACATACAACCACTAACACAAATGACTTTATGTTACAAGGTTCTCTCAAGCATTATTTGAACTATTGATGTAATGAAAATTAAATATATATGTATATAAGTGTTGTTTCCATTTTCATTTCTTTGATTATTAGTGGTTTAACTTTTTCATATTTGCATTAATCACTTTTATTTCTCTTATATGACTTGCTTATTCATGTTCTTTTTCAATGTTGAAGAATTTCCTCATATTTTTCACATATCTATGTATAAAGGAAACTGTGTCCTTGGTACTATCTTTAGTTATCTGGGGATATAATGATAAATGAGGCATGGGTTATCTCTATGTACCACCACAATATTTTCTTTGTAATTTTTAAGCAAATATTTTTACTGAGATTATTTGAATATAATTTTACTTACAACATATGATATAACAATTGTTTTTTCAAAAGTGTTGAAGTATGTGTTTGATTTTCTTTCACTCTTTTTATCCTTAACTTTATATACATATGCAAAATAATTAAATTTGGTCCTTATTTTATGCCATATAGAAAGTTAATTCAAAATGACTTACTTATAAAGTCTTGGCCCGGTGCTGCATCCTGAAGTGCTTCCCCTACATTTTCTTCTAGGAGTTTTAAAGTTTCAGGTCTTATATTTAAGTCTCCAATCCATTTTGAGTTGATTTTGGCACACAAAAAGAGGTACAGGTCATTTCATTTTTCTACATATGGATATCCAGTTTTCCCAGTACCATTTGTTGAACAGGCTATCCTTTCCCCAATGTATGTTCTTGGTACCTTTGTCAAAGATCAGTAGGCTGTAAGCATATGGATAGATTTCTGAGTTCTGTTCTGTTCCATTGGTCCTTGTGTATGTTTTCTTGCCGTATTGTGCTGTTTTGGACTGGGCAAAGACTTTATGAATAAGACCCCCAAAGCACAGGCAATAAAAGAAAAAATAAACAAATGGGATTATATCAAACAAAAAAGCTTCTGCACAGCAAAGGAAACAATCAATAAAGTGAAAAAACAACATACAGAATGGGAGAAAATATTTGCAAACTATACATCCAGCTTGGGATTAATATACAGAATATACAAGGAACTCAAACAACAATTAAAAAAATAAATAATCCAATGTAAAAATGGGCAAAGGACATGAATAGATATTTCTCAAAGGAAGAAATACAAATAGCCAACAGGTACATGAGAGGTACATGACATCGGTCTTGGCAATGATTTCATGGTTATGACACCAATAAGCACAGGCAACAAAAGCAAAAATAAACAACTGGGACTATATCAAACTAAAAAGCATTTGCAAAGCAAAGGAAACAATCAATACAGTGAAAATGCAACCTATAGAATGGGAGAAAATATTTGGAAATTATATATCTGATAAAGTGTTAATGTCCAAAATATATAAGTAACTCATACAATTCAACGGCAAAAATAAATAATAACATGATTAAAAAATGGGCTAAGGACTTGAGTATACATTTTCCCCCAAAGGAGATATACAGAGTCAACATCACTAATCATCAGGGAAATATGGATCAAAACCCCAATGAGACAGCCCCTTTCACCAGCTAAGTTGGCTATTATCAAAAAGCAAAAGACAGCAGGTGCTGGTGAAGATGTAGAAAAATTGGAATCCTTTTACATTGTTGGTGAGAATGCAAAATAGTGCAGACACTATAAAAATCAATATAGAGGTTCCTCAAACAATTAAAAACAGAGCTATCACACGATCCAGCAATCTCCCTTCTGGGTATTTATGCAAAAGAATTGAAATTAGGATCTCAAAGAGATAGTATTTCCATTTTCACTGCAGCATCTTTCATAATTGCCAAGATGTGGAAGCAAATGTCCTTTGACAGAAGAATGAATTTAAAAATGTGGTACAGTATAAATATGCAATAGACTGTTATTAACATTAAGAAAGAAGGAAATCTCCAATATGGAACATTATGGATGAACCTTGAGGACATTATGCTGTGAAATAAGTCAGTCACAGAAGGAAAAATAGTACAAAGAATAGAACAGTAGTTTCCAGGGGCAGTAGATATAAAATTTCAGTTATGCAAGATGAATAGGCTCTAGAGATCTGCTAAAGACATTATACCTATAGGTAACAGCACTGTATTGTGCATTTAAAAATCTGTTAAGAGGGTAGATCTTATGTTAACTGTTCTTACAACAATAAAATAAAAATAAATAATTAAAAAATAAAATTGAAAAAGACAAACGAAGTATTATAATGACAAGAAAAGGTAAATTATTTTAGTCTATTTTTTAAAGGTTTCAATTTTTATATGTAACTTTTTTAAAAAATTCATTTTAATGTATTTGGCAAATGAAAAAAATATACTCAAATTTTAGAAGCTAGTTTTAAGTAGCACAATTATGACTGATGATTTCCTTCATGTTTATACTTTTCTATACATTACAACAATTTTATTTCAGAACACTAAAAATACATATATAAGTAAAAGTTAAACGCTTCCCCCAAATGTGGTATACATGATTTTAGAAATTGTCTACAAATGTTCACTATATCATTTCTAACATTCTCCAAATAACTTTTTTCTAAAAATACAAACAAGAAAAGCCCATCAAATTGTAAACATCTTTCTACGTCAACTAATAAATCTATCTCATTATTTCCAGGAAGAACATTGCACTCCAATACTAGGATAAAATAAAATTTATTTAATTAATATTTTTATATGACATTATTCTTTTTTTTTCTTTAAATCTGCATTGTCTAGTACAGTAGTCACTAGCCACATGTGACTTTTTAAATTTAAGTTTAAGGTAATTAAACTTATATTAAAAATACGGTTCGTCAATTACATTAGCTATATTTTAAGTACCCCGTTAGCTACATTTGGCTAATGGCTACTATATAGGGCAGTCCAAATTACAGAGCATTCAGTCTTCCACAGGAAGTTCTATTGGACTTTGTGGAAAATAGGGTGAGATCTACTGAGCTCAACATCACAAGTGCAGTTCTTTAGCTGATAAGTGGAAAATTAATTACATTGTATGATGTTGAATATATTAATAATCCTGATTTGAAAATCACATACTCCAGACAGGTATCAATATTCAATGCTGTACACCATAGATATGTGCAATCAACTATGTTTCAATAAAAAATAATAAATAAATAAATAAAATAAGCGTGATAAACCCGAATTTGGATTTCCCCCAAGCTTCCCCTGTGAAATATAACTTTTCCCTCTGATTTTTGTCCCGTGTTTTCCTCTGATATGTCTTTACTATAGATTTGACTTCATTTTCTAACATTTAGAATTTTCTCAAACTTTGTATTTCATTGATAAATCTCTCTTCTTTTCCAACATTCTTATGTAAAATAAAAAGCAAAGCTACTACATATGAAAAGTATTATGATTATGTTAATAAATTTTCTATCAAAATAATTTTAATAAATAAGTTAGCTTGAAGTTATTTTTTTTCTTTCAAAATGCTGAGGTGCCCAAAAATTGTGTTTTCAACTAGCCTCTGTCCTCCTCTTTCTAGTAATTAACATAACTGATTCTTTAAGAAAAAAACTAAAAGCATGATATAATAACACTTCCCTGGTTTTACGGAATCAAATCTATTCCCTCATGACATTTCTTTTGGGATAAAGGTATATTTCTAAGTTCTCCAAAGTTATGCCTTGATTGGGGATATATGGTTTATGTCTATTCCAAAGATGAGAGTGAGATGACCCTAGACTTTGTAAAGGTTCAAAGTACAAATTAGGGAAGGAAATGGAACCAGTCCTGGCCATCTATGAAATGGTAAGCTGGGTGGTGCAGCCAGCCAGCCTGTATCTTCTAACATATGCCTGTAAGAGAGAGAAATGCCCAAGTGTTTTACTTTTTAACCCACATTGAAAGCATGCTCAGTACCAGGGGCCTGGCCCCATGGATCAGTGTTCTGTTTTTTAGGTGCTATCAACAAAATAATGAGAAAAGGTGCATAGTGGAAATCTGTGCTTTGGATACAGGAGAGGTTGTCCAAGTACAATCTTAGAAGGTCCTTAAGAACCTTTCAAGGGGTTAATAATGCCCTACATTTTTCTATCTACATATCTGTGTGCAGCCATATTTTTTATATGCTTCTACTCCTCCCCCAAAAAATATAGTAACGAATTGAATGCAGAAGTAGATATTAGAACACAGATGCTTTCAATTAAGCCAGAAACTAGAGAGACTTGCAAAAATATGTCACTTTCCACACCAAATCTTTATTTTAGAAAATATCTGTCATAAAAATACTTATGTCAATGTCTAAAAGTTATTATATTGCAATTTTTAAGTGAAGGAATAAATTACAAAAAGAAGTTTTAGTTTCTAATGTAGTAAATATTGATAGATGTAACCCACATTTTAAAATGTAGCTTCTTGGGATCTCAAATAATTTATAGATGTGAAGGGGCCTTGAGAGAGAAATGTTTGAGAACCTCTGGAAGGAAAACGCCCCAGAAAAAAAGTGCCCATAATAAAAAAAATGTAATTGGCAATTCTTAACATTCGCTTGACTGAGAAGATAATTATGAAATCCACAATATATTAAATGTGATATATATGTCAGGCACTAAATTGCATGGTTTTCCATCTTCTCAGGCCCTCATGACATCCCCATGATTTAGGAGAACGGCATCATCCCACTGTACAGATAAAAGAAGGTTATAAGGTTAAAAAATGCCTGAGGCTATGTAGCATTTTTGGCTACAAGTTAGAATCAGTAATAAGTGATTCCACATCATACTAATTTCTTATTAGAAAAGTAAAGTAATTTAGAGTAATTAAAAGAACCACTAAGGTTAAAACAAAGGACAAAAGGAACAGTTCCAGCATCACTTCCAGTAAGCTCCACAGGCTAAAAAGTTGTTCCGGCAAGTCTGATGCGCTGATCACAATTAAATATGTATATTTAGTCATAATGGGGTTTTTTTGTTTGTTTCTCTCTTTCACTCTCTTCTCTTCCAGAAGACACTGGATTTGATGTCTTTTCATGGGAATACATGTCTATATTTCCTACAAGCTATTATCTTTGCCCCAAATATTCCCCAAGCTATCATTATTAGCAGAGGGATTGGATATGAAGACACAGTTGGTCCTTCTTTACTGTGGCCTTTCTCCCTGCAACTGGGAACCAAAGAATTCCATATCCACTGCTACTGCATTCATCTTTATGAATCATAAAGATTTAGAGTAACTAAATCCTTTAGCCCTGTCACACTTTGCTCTATTGTTTTAGAAAATACCTTTATACGATTTCAAATTTAGAAGGTGCTTTTCCAGCAGGGTAAAACCTTGACTTTTAAACTGTACAAAGCTATTCTCCTTGGGGTAAGTTTTTCTACCCAATTACAGTTAACTCACTTAAGAAAGGAAATGTGTGTTTACCTTTCTACTATCTAAGCCATAAGGAGAAAAGTTTGGAAATGGCATGAGAAACATCTTTTGTGCCTAATCTACCTTCTAGGCATTGCATCTGATTTCTTGGAGACAGCTGTCACTCATGTTGGTGACTGAGGAATTTCTAAACCAGCAGCTCCTCTGCAGGGCAAGCTTTTGAGTTTTACAGAGCACATGATGATTCCCAGACTCTGGACATGCACCTTCATTCAGGGAAAGACAAAGGAGATATATATGTGCTTCAAAGCTATAAAGCAAAACAACAATTTAAATTGTTGTTTCTATTAATAATTAAGGTAATAAAAACTTGTCATAGAATTGGCAGATAAATGTGAGAGCTTGGTTCTGCCAATCCCAGTATTACTGTTTAAAGCTGGAGCTGAAAATGACTCAGCATGCACAATCTGTGTTGCACAGTGTGTGGGAGATAGAGACAGACAGCCCAGGGCTGCCATGTAAGGTCTCTGTGCTTCCTTTCGTCTGTAAAATGTGGTTAATAATAATAATATTACCTACTTCATTTTTTGTGCATTTTAGTGAGATAAGCCATGAAAATGAACTTGAGTGACTCTGCTTTCTTCCCCCTAACCCTCACACTTCAGTGAAAACAGTAACTCTGGAGATTTGAAATGATGTACACTCAAAAGCGGTCATGGCGACTTACACTCACGATGCCAGGCATGTTTAAGTTTGTGGTAACTTAGGACAGACCAGGATATGCAAAAAGGTCCTAGATAAATAAGAAAAGAGGTACAGAAACTGACTTATCTTCAGAGGCAGCTGGGTAGGGATCAAAACTTTGGAAAGGGTCACCATCTTAGGAACAAGACTGATTAGTATTAGTATTAGCATTTTAATCTAAAATGCAGTTCTGAGCAGCTTTTCTGCTACTGCCTCTCAGTAGTTCCTGTCCCTCAGAAGTGGAAGTATAAAGTGCTTACCATGACATATACAGGTGCTTACCAAGTCCAAAGTGCTTACCCTCCATGACCAGGCTGCACTTTGTGTCCTTGCAACATGGAAACACTCGAAGTTCCCTTTTTTTAACCTGCTTACTGATTGTTCATTCATTACCCTGTGCCACGAACTCCCCTCCAGCATGCGGCTTAGCATATCTCCTATCTACCTCACATGGAATTTCAAGACCCCCTTTGACACCTCTTTGCCAGGATTCAACCCTGTAGTCTAGCCCTGCATTGGATTAAGTTCCTCTTCTCTCTCTTCCTGTAGTACTTCCCTTGTTCACTTCCTGCACTGTTTAATAACCATCTGCTTGCTACCTTCTTCCCTCAGTAGTCCATGAATGCCTTAAGGGGAAAGATCAGGTTTCATTCTTCTTTCCCAGTTAGATAGCACTTTTGTGAATCCTCAGATTCCACACAGGTGGGTTCTCACTGGCATTTTCTTATACAGAAATCAGTTTCTAATACAGCCTTGAGAGTTGTACCAGCATTTTCTAGATACCATTCCAAATGCCTGGCAAGTGCTAGGGTTGCCAAAGACATCCCACTCTTTGAGACAGTCAGGCTAAGAGACAGAGATGCTTATTGGGAAGATACTTTGCCAAGTATTAGCTTAATAAGAATGAAATAAGACAAGGTAATTGTACTCTATAAATACCTAGAGCTAGAGGATGCACTGCTGTGGTGTGTTTGCAATAAATGAAAATATGGGTTTTGTAGTTAAACCTGTATTCCAATCCTAATCTTTCCACTGAGCTGCATAATGTCTCAATGGCTTTATCTTTGTGTTCTCCAAATTCATCACCTTGAAAGGGACAATGCAGTACTTGCCTTGCAGAGTTTTTGTGAGTTTAAGTTAAAGGTATTAGTAAAGGTCATAATAAATATTCAATGATTCATATTTTAAGATCATCATTAATAACTGATCAGGGAAAGAAAAAAATGTGTCTTAAGAGGATAGCCCCTGCCTCCTTTTCACCAGCTACCTGTTTCCAATATCAAATACCACTGCAGGTTCTTTTCCTGAAGGAACTTATACTTGAAGACATATGCAACTCTACTTCTACAATCAATACCATTTAAGGGCTTCTCTTTTCTTTTCTTTTCTTTTTTTTAACCAAAAAAAAAAAAAAAAAAGAACTTGGATTCAGTGTATGTTCATTTGCCAAGTATTCATATTAAATTCATTTATTTCTCACAAGTATAAAAGCTTAATATTTATACTCTACGTGCATTTTTTTCATAAGTGGTTTCAGTAATATTGAAACATGAGTTTGAAAATGTCCAGATGGTTTGAGTTTTATTGAAACATGACTTTGAAATGGCCCAGATGCTTAAGGCAAAATTTTAGATAAGCATTTGAACCCCTTTCAGAAAGTGTTAGTATGCTGCCCACACAGAACCTTCCCTGGAGTTCCATAACTCTTCATCACAGGTATGTCTACACCCAAGCCTTGTGCTCATCTTCTCTAATAGTGCATTGAATAGATAAGTCAGCCTTGAGGCATGTACTCCATAAAAACGCCTGTATCTGGACCCCAAAGTCCTAATGGCCCACACATTATCCTTACAATGTCAGTTAGTGACACTACTCTATACAAGGCACTAGGCTAAGACTGAAGAAGATCTAAAGCCTTCCTCCTTCTGGTTCCTTCCTCCTTAGACTGTGTTCTAGTCAATAGCTCATGGTTCTAACCATCATAAACTCCATCACAATCACCACTACCACCAGCACCTCCACCAGCACCTCTGGCATGTCCACTGGCACCTCCAGCACCTCTAGCAGTAGCACAAGTGCTATCATCACTGTTGTGCCTACTGCACACTTTTAATATTTTAACTACCCCTAGGCAAGATATCATCATTTTGTATTTTAGTTGCTTGATCTCCCTAAGCTTTGGTTTCCTTATCTGAAAAATATACATAATAAAATTATCTACTTCTTAGGTTGGTTCTGACAATCAATCAAGTTATATCAAATGAGGTAACGTAAGTCAGATTGTTAGTATGTACCTGGCACACAAAAATCATGATGAATAAAGCATATGCATTATTTTAAAGATGAACAAATCAAGGCTCAAAGAAATGAAATAATTTTCCTAAAGTGGCCTGCAGAGTAGCTGAGATGAAGACTAAAGTTCATTTTGTTTGACATGAAAACACGTTCTCTACCTTGGCCTCTGTTTTAGGTTCAGCTCTGAGATTAAGAAGCTGCCTTCACCAGAGTCAACCCAGTCTTATGCACTGCCCTTTTCTGAAATGGATTAAATTACAAATGTGATTTTTGATATGTATCTATAAAATCCTACAGGGGGAGCTTAGTCATGAGCTAAAAAGAGGACTAAAGCCATGAACACTCCTGCAGAGTCCTGGGCTGATGAAAGAACCACACTGGAAATGTGTTCATTCCTGATGCTGCAGTTTCATCTCACTCCTGGCCAGGTCTCATTCTCTTGCCCAATTATATAAACCTTTAAACCCTCTGCCACCCTTGATCTCAATTATCAGAGAATTATTTTACCCACTCTGGAAGCCTACAAGACTACTAGCCCAGACACTACACATTTTCTCCCTAAAACAACAGTAGGATTTTCAGGTATTTGGCAAGAAATCCCCAGGGGCTGATTCTAAAATTTCCATGAATGAATGAATGAATGAATAAACAAACAAACAAAAAATAACCTTTGTTTAGCAAGCACACAAGATGTACCAGTTTTATTCATCAAATAGAAAACTCAGAGCCTACCCTGAAAACAGAAAATTTGGCTTTGAAAATGTGAGTTCCTCCGTAAAACCTGCTTTAATTAGAACAGGAGAGAAAGGAAAGAAAGAAAAGGAGAGAAACCTATTAAAAGGAAAACTCACTTCTGAAAAGGGTTAGTGGCTTTTGGGCAAAACTCCTTTGTGTCACTGCTGTCTCCCTGGTGTGAGAATAAAACTAAAAATAGGAGCTCAAGCTTTTATTAACTGGACAGATACCACTTGTCCTGCTGGGATAGGATTTGTTTTGATTATCGATTCTGAGAGTAGACAATGTGCCTCTGTCCACCCCGGGGATGTGAGATGTTCTCAATTACCTGCCTAATCTCAGAAATACATTGTTAGTTTTTCCTCTTTTCATAGCATCCAAGACTTATCTAAAATATCTTTCTCTCTCACACACAAATCTTCTTCCTAAAAAATGAAAGCCAGCCTATTGTACTTTAAAACATACCTGTCTTATTCTCCTGGGTTCATTGTAAAGTCACTAGGCAAGGGAGAATTCATCCTTTAACGTGACCTGTGTAGTGTCCAAAATAGACTCTGGCAATGCAGCCCGCCCATATGGTACCTGTTTCCGGGGGATTCTCTTCTCCCTTGCAGCCTATGTGAGGCTAGGAAGGGATACAGACTAAAATTAAATATTTGGAATCACATGTCCTTATAGAAATTCACACCAAAGGCCAACATTGCACATCAGCAGCTGCAAGTCTGTTCACTCCCTTTTCTTCTTTCCTGTTGAGTGCAAAGACCATGACATGCTCAAATCTGTGTTTCTGCCCTGCCTAGTACATATTTTGTGTACAATAAATGATTTGTGGATTGAATTAGTTCTATTGAAAATGCAAAAACTTGCTCTGGAGAAAAACAAAAAGCAGAAACCTTAATTAACTACAATTCAGCCTATTATATGGACAATGTACGCAAGGCCTCAGTAGTGACTGCATAAGGAATGAGGGGCCACAACTTAAATCTATTCTAGCATTTAAAAAGAGAATTTCTAGCATTTTTTTCTTCTTTTTTTTATTTTAGAAAAGAGTGACATTAATAAGAATTTCAAATCATCTGCTGGACTGTACAATGTAAGGGAGCGGGAACTCATCCCCAGGTGATGAGGAGTAATCTAGCACATGGATACAGAGTTACACCTTCACCAAAGCCTGCTCAATTACAGTCTCATCTCTTTCTTCATGGGCTCTTAGATAGTAATAAGCATCTATCATTTGCCAGACTTTGCCAGATTCAGATGATTCAGAGAGGAGCGAAGTAAAACCATTGTTATTAATGAAAGAAATACTGACCTATACATCAAAAAATAAAATGCGATTTAAGTGTGATAAAAGACATATATAAAGGAGGGCCACCTCACTCAATTCGGAGGCCTAGGAGGAGGATCGCAGGGGGAGATGATGTTTATGTCTTGAAGAATAAATGCACAGGCACAAGGAAGATGGCAGGCAGTGAGGTCTGAGTATGTATGTAGAAAAATGTATACAATGTTACATTGGGATGCACCTGACATGGAACAAAAAGTCCTAGAGAAAAAAAGTCAATGCAGTATTCTTTGCATAACAAGAAGAACTGAGGTATGAAAGGGTCTCTGCAGACCAGCCTAAGCCTGTCAGGTCATTGCCCCATCAACTTTCCCTGGGATCTAGAATGCCATTCACTGAATATTCCATTTGATATTGGCTGAAGTCATTCTGCAAAGTCACATTTCATTAATTCAAATTTAAAATGCTAGGAGAAAATTGAAAAATAATCATTTTCCTAGGACTCTTGATAATGGGTTTCATCATGCTCTCACTTCCCTGCTATCAACGTGACATCTCCTTTCACACTGGCAACATGTGGAGCATCAGCTTATCTGTGGATCTGAAAGTCATTTCTTAGGAAATGCACTTGCATCAAAAATCTACAAGGTTTACTGAATGCCAGACTGTTGACAATTACAAGTAGATGAGCATTATATTACATTATTACAATAATGTACTCTCTGAGCTTGTTAACATCCTCAAATATACATGTCTCAGCAAGGACAATCTTTTTAGTTGAAGTATGATTAATATTTAATTTATAAAAAAAATTACAAGGTAGTCTTATGCTCATTGGGATTCTTGGACAAAATTGTAAGATTAATAAATGAACAACTGAGATTTTAATTCTCTTTGTGTCCCTCAAAAATCCATGCTCTTTTCTCCAGGAAAACTTTGTTAAAATGTTAAAAATGTATTTGCATTTGCATTTGCATTTGGGAAAGATAGCCTATCAACTGATTTCCAATAATTTAAGCCTAAATGTGAGCAACTGAAATTATTTTCAAAGTGATTAAAAGAGAAGTATATCTACACAAAACTTCCATATGTCTATACAAAAGTCTTGGTAATAGTCATGCATACTTTCGTGTATTGCATAGTACTTCTTCAAGACTTGTACGTGCCAAGATGGATATTTGTAGTCCCAGAAGAAAGGAGGACCCAGTCTTTGAGAGGTCTCCAGCTTACTGGTGGAAATAATAATGTGAACATATGAGACTTCATTTAAGACTGTAATAAAATAGACGAGGCGCCATCTTTTTAAATGCGTATGGACTTAGGTTGGGCAGAGGAAGAAATTCTTCCTGAAAGCTTAAGGGAAAAGTTTATAGCAGAAAGAGAAAAGAAGCAGGCCTTGAGGTTGTGTAGAACTTTGCCAAAACAGAAGTTGGATGGACTTTCTGGCCAGATAAAACAGGAAAGACAAGAAGGTATGAGAATTATTTACACTGGGCAAAGGTTTGAAAAGGATTTCATACTTAAGTCTTGGTAGAACCTATTTCTATATTTTTTCACATAAACAACTAAGCCTGTTTGATGAATCTCCATAGAACTTACTGCTTATCACAGAGGAATACACTGATTGATACACCTATGTATCTTTCTCATTAGACTATGAGCTCCTTTAATGCAGGAGCTTGACTGCATCTCACTGTCACTAGCATCTGGGACAGTTTTTAAGTATGTTAAATGTTCAATAAATATTTGTTGAATAAATTAATCCATCAATAAAAGAATTACTTGTTTTACAGTCCTTTGCTTACATGGCTCTCTCCCCCACTGCACTGAAAACATCATGAGAGGATGAATCATTTTGGTATTGCTTAGGAGATTTTTTAGTAAAGTAATATGCATATGTTGAACTACACATGAATTTTGAAGGAATTCAAACAAGTCCTGAATAAAATAAAAATAAAACTGAAGTTTTATCAATTGTTTATAAGTTCTTTGCTTTTCTTCTGAGAAGCTGCCAATTTGTGGAGCTGCTACTTCAAACTGTTCTCTTAGCCAGAGGAAAACATATTGCAGGGTTTTTTGGGAGGAAACTGTGATTTACACACTGAAATCTTCGACCAAAGTATGTCAAACAGAAATGTTACTCGATTAGAAGGTGTAACTATACTAATTGTGCCCAAAACAAAATCACATAAAATGGAGGAGCTACAGTTGAAACAAACAACATCACCAATGTAAACACTTACTGATTCCAAAAATGCATTGTTACCTAGTTCTCATTGTTTGCCATCCTGCAGGAGAATCCAGATACCAAAGCCAAGGTGAGCAAGCAGAAACTTGTGGCTGAGAGAGGACGAATGCTTTGTCTCAGATCACACATCCCCTGAGTGGCAAAGGTGGTTGTGATTCAAACCAGATCTACTTATTCACTTAAAAGTTTATACTCTTTCCACAGTTTTGATCATAAGAATAAGAGGAAGGAGGAGGCTGCCTGTGGGGGAAAGTTTCACAGATACCACAGTGTCCTCCATCATAAAGAATCACTGCTCTGGGTGTTTTGGGATGAAAAGACCTACCCATATAGGGTCTGTGAGACTACTGTCTCTGCAAAACAAAACATCTTTCAGTGCTCTCTTGTGGGCCAATCCAACTAGACACTACCTGGCAAGATTTCCATTTCCGTTTGCCCCTTTCTGCTGGGGCACCGGCACTGCCTGAATATCCACGTAAGGCAGCCCTTGGGGAGATCTTTGTTAGAAATATCAATCCTACATCTTCCCACCATAGTTTACAATCATGGAAATTTTACCATTACTTGCTGGCAGACACACTAAACATTATGTAATCTCCTATCTGGCTTCCAATCATGGAAGTTTCAGATAATAATGTTCTATAGGAGAATATTCAACTTTGTTTGGTAGATAAAATACAATAAAAGTATCTAAAATTCTAAACCAGGTAGTGTTTTTATTGCCCCAGGGATGGAACTCCACAAGTTTTCTTGGCAAACAATTACATTTGTACCCAGCATCATTATGATGTGAACCAGCTATACAGATGATAATGGTCAAGTTCCTCCACCTTGATCACAGTGGTTGATGGTATGGGAAAGCTTTTTTTCTGGTGGGGGGGCGACATTCAGCCTCAGCAATGTGTTTTTCTTGTCACTCCAGACACAATAGAATGTAATGAAATGCTCAAAATTCTGTAGTCTCTAATACAGCCACAGTTTCCATTCTAAGTCATGCAAAATACTGAAAGAGTCCATTGACTATTAAGAAAAGACAGAAAAGAAACCTCAGGACCTCTTCTCTTGCCTTTACATTTTTCTTACAGGCTTATCATTGACTTCCCTTTTCTCTAAGGGCTTTTGGCAATGGTGACATCTTATTCCGGCTTCTGGGGTTGGCTATACAGGAGATTTATTTTCCATCAATCCACATAACTTATTTTCTATGCTACTTCAGAGTCATATCTAGTCCTCTGCTTAGCTGTCAGCTCTCTAGGCCATGCCTAATTACCGTGATGCTGTAGGTATTTTGTGGCAAAACACAATTGCTAGTTTAGTTGGATAATCTAATTGTGTCAAACCCAAGTGTTTAAACAGCCAATTACTTAGAAATGAAATAACACTGATTTGCCTTTACTCAGAGACTCCCTAGGTATCTAAAGTCTTTCATTTTCTGCCTGTCATCTCACTTACATTGTTTGCTGTTTTGGTGTAATCAGAGTAACATACTCAGGAGCAGAACTACCGTATGCACTCCCATCTGTGTTGACTCAGAAATAATGTCATGCAACCCATCCATGAAGAGTTAACTTTAGGAGCCTTTGCTCCTTGGTTGAGTGGAGATTTATTTGGTCCATGCAGATGGGAAATTAGTCTTTTCTTTTAATGTCAAATCCTTCTCTGAAAAATTGTGGCTTATTTGTGAAAGGCTGCAAAAAACAATCTTGAGATTTTATGTTTTCTGTAATATTTCTCAGCAACGCAGATAAAATGCACTTCACAGAGTCCTCCCAAAGCAATTAGAGCAATTAATGCCTTCAGCAAGCATATGGTCACAGCGGAGAGGAAATTAGCCCCATGCCACATTTCCACTGCTGTTTGTATACTTTTGGACACAGTTCATTAGTGTGCCTTTCCTTCAAATCTATCTCCCTTAAAGAGGTTGTGTTGTGTGTTATCTTAATAGTCAATATTTAGTATCCCCCAGTGGCCACCTTTCAAAGGATGATTGCCCTCCTGTTTACTTCTTCCTCCAACACCTCCAATTTACAATGATTATGTACTGGGTATTCCTCCCTAGATGTGCTGCTGGCCTCTCATCCTCAACCAATTTAACGCCAGACTCTTATTTTACAGAAAAATATCATAAACTGTGTTTTTATTATATTCTCAGAGACAACTTTATCATATAGCTAATGAAATGCATGTTTCTGGGCCCCTCACTCTCATGGGTCCCTTTTAAATTTTTTTTTTGGTAAAATTCACAAGATAAAGTAGTTTAACTACAATCTCTTGGGTTAGCTTTCTCTTACCATTTCAAGTTTCTTTCTGTCATACTTCTTGTCTTGGCAGATAGTACTGGAATCACCAAGGACAATTTTGGAATCTGGCTAAGGTAATGTTAGAGATACATTTTGTTTGTGTATAGTGAGATATACTTATGTACTCATATTTCTGGGATTTATCACAGTGTCAAAAAAACTTCCAGGAATACTTCTACTGTCCACTGGGCTCAGTGAGAGGCAAAGAGATTAAAATCATGTGCTCAAAGTACCCAGGAGCAGAAATAAGTGGGAAGTGGAGAAAACAGAAGGTTTAAAATTACAAAGGTAGAAGCCAAGCTTTGAAAATTTCTATCAGATCTTACAAATCATATATGAAAAGAAAATTGATATTTTCACAAATTTGACAGAAATCATGAATATTTATCAGACAGTTCCAGTAAAAAAATGTAAGACAAAACTTAAAACTAAATTGCATTACACATTGTGTATTCTTTATCCAAAATACTTGGGACCAGAATTATTTCAGATTTTGGATATTTTTGAATTTTGGAATATTTGCATATACACAATGAGGTATCTTAAGGATGAGAACACAAGTCTGCACACAGAATTTATATTTCACATATATCTTATACACATAGCATGAAGGTAATTTTATGTAATATATTAAATAATTATGTGCATGAAGCAAAGTTTGTGTATCTTGAACTATCAGAAAGCAAGAAGCTTTTCTTTGTAAATGGAAGTGAAATCAAGAAAAAAGAATGTTCAAATAAGTAAAATATAAAATAAAAATGGAAAATGAGTTAGAAATAGAAATTTAAATATAATGCAATAATGGGAACATATATATGACAGTGAATTTGAAATACCACGAAAAAATGGATAACATCTCAAAAATATATAAAGTACTAAAATTAGTATATATAGAAATATAGAACTTGAAAGACCAATAATTATTTTTTAAAAAAACAATTTATCAAATATTTCAACAACTTTCACTTAAAAGGTGTTAAAAGAAAACTTTAGACAAGTTACATTTAACAGAGTTTAACTGAGCAAAGATCAACTGATGAATTGGGCCTCCTCCAGAACCACAATAGGTTCAGATTGTCTCCAGGGCTGCCACATGGTCAGATAATATTTATGGGCAGAAAAAGGAAAGTGAGGTACAGAAACAGCTCAATTGGTTGCAGCTAGGTGCTTGCCTTACCTGAACCTGGTTTGAACAGGTGGTGCCTATGATTGGCTGAGCCTCAGCTACCTGTTACAAGAATAGGTTCCAGTCTGTTTATACATCAAGTCAGGTTATGGTTCACTATGTCTGAAGAAACATTTAGGCCAAAATTAAATTAAAAAAAGGAAAATAAAATCCTTATTTTTAGTAACAGTATATGAGACTTCTAACAAAATTTTAAAAAGATATAATTTTACATAATATGTTTCAGAATATAAATATTAAGGAAGGCTGTTACCTTTTTTCATGAGACCAGTATAACCTTGATCCCATAATATAATGGAGTCTGAAAAACAGAAGTATAGTCTAATTTCATTTAAATATTATACTACTAGATCTGTGTATTAAAAATAATAGGTTTCCCCCCAGAAGTGCAAGAATTTTTTAATGTCACAAAATCCATCTACATAATAACCATTTTAACTGAGAGAAAAATCACATGAATATGCCAATAGATATAGCAAAAGTATTTGATCAAATTTATTACCTATTTATATAGAGAGTGGTTTTACTGCTAGGTATAGTATGTCATTTCCTTAACTCAATCAAGACTATATACCAAAAACATACACTAAATGTCAAATTCAGTTGACTAACTTTGACTCGTTTCCTTGAAGATTATGAAGGAGAGGCTGAGCCCGTGGCGCACTCGGTAGAGTGCTGCGCTGGGAGAGCGGTGACGCTCCCGCCGCGGGTTCGGATCCTATATAGGAATGACCGGTGCACTCACTGGCTGAGTGCCGGTCACGAAAAAACGACAAAAAAAAAAAAAAAAAAAAAAAAGATTATGAAGGAGAGAAGCCTGCTATCACTGCTACCACAAGTTCTCACCACTATATTAAACTAAGAAAAAGCATAAAATGCATAAGGTTAGGAAGTAAATAGATAAAAACTCTATTGCAGATAATATTACTATATGTTACACAATCAAACATAACCTACTTATAAACCATTAAAACTAAGAGGATTAAGCAAGATATTCAAATACAGGAGAACAAAAAATCAGTACATTTTTGTTTACCAGATATTAACAATTTGAAAAAATATGGAGGGAGAAAAAGAATATCACTCATGATACCAACAAAATTGTAAATTACTTAAGAATTGCCCAGTATAGATTGTGTATTTGAGGTAATAATTGGATATTAAGTAATCTAGGTGCCCTGCCCTAGGGGAATGGATAAGCACGAAGGAAGTTTACTGTGCAATGCTATGTGGAGAGTGAAACAATGAACTAGAGAGACAAATAGTAACATTATGTTGAGACAAATATAAAAAATAGAATATGCTGTATCAAAAAAAGCTCTTTATGCAATGAATAAAATTATATACCTAACAAAATTATCCAAGGACTTATAGTAAGTCTATGTAGCAGGTCTCTATGATGGAATAATAGGAATGGATGTGAGGGTCAGGGATGACAGAAAAAGAGTTACATTAAGAAAATATAAACATAATAATTAAATGGACTTCTGTAGATGAGTGACTATAGACTGCTATAGAGTTTCACGATTAACTTAATTCACTGCATCTGAGTTTCAAATGTAGGAGAAGAAAAAAATTCTTTAAAAATGTCTCTCAATGTTTAATGATTAGAACTCAACAAAGAACGTCGCAGACCATCAAACACACCATCTTTTTATTTAACAGATGAGAGGATTTTACTTCAGAAGAACTCAATCGTCAGTGTCATGCATCATTAACTATTGGTCTCCCAGTTACCAGTTCAGTGCTCTTTTTTCTGCATTGTGTGACATTTCTGATTGAGAAAGTCATGTTTTCTATGGCCTTCCCATGAAAGTTCCATCCCACGGTGCCCTCAATGAACTTACACATTTACATTTTCACCCTCATTAAATGAAATACCATCCATAAGAGATGCATAACTGAGTTGATTCTTTCATTGCGATGGAGAAGATTCAATTAAGAAAGTATGATTTCAAAAAATGTCTGGTACAAAAGGAATGCATAAGAGCAAGCATCTGAAGCATATAGTACCTAACGAAAATAACTGTTTTAATTATTATTATTTTTTAAAAAAATTATTGAATCAAAATTGATTATACATATTTCTTGGGTTCGACATTGAGATATGTTGATCAAATCAATACTACTAGCATATATATTGTTACAAATCGTAATTATTCTTTATGCTCTTTGTCCAATCTCTCCCAATCCCCCTCGCCCTCCGTCCTCCCCCCTCTAATCACCCTAGATTTCTTCTCTCCTTCTGAAAGAGTAATGGTTACTCTGTTGATTTGTTGCCTAGATGATCTGTCCAATGCTGAGAGGTGTGGTCAGGTCCCCCACTATTATCATAGAGCAGGTACTTCTGTCACTCTGAAATGGGCTTGTGGAGAGAAACGTCCCCTTCTTTTCTTTATCTCTGCTGGTGACTCTCCTTGTGTCAGTGCACTCCAGTGGCTGGTGGACCATCTGTGTGGTGGTTGTGGTGTCTAGCCACTTTCGCAACAGCCATGGTTATGGTGGTAGCTGTGGTGGTGTACATATATGTACTCACCAACACACACACACACACACACACACACACACACACACACACATCCTGTTGGTTATATTTTTTCTGGAGAACGCTGACTGATATAGCTTCTAAGGAATTATCTTCTACCTTCCTTACAAGAGAAATTATGAATTACCAATTCAATAGATGTCATTAATTTTAATGACAGCTACTATTTATTCATCATGTAGACCGTGTTAAGCATTTTTATATATACATGAGATTTTATCACAATAACAATTGAAAAGATGAGAAAAATAAACCTCAGGGCAGTTTAGTAACTTGCCCATCATCAGATGAACAGCGAGTGATGATGTCAGAACTTTAGCTCAAACCCAAAGCTTTGTTCTATAGCACAATATAATACATGTTCTAATACTATTTGGACACTTATTGCAGATGGATAAAAAACACATGTGTAGCCTTTTCTGATGCGGTACTGAAGAAGTAGTCTCTATATCAGAAGGATCAGTTGAAAGTACAACTGAATTCATCTATGAGGAAAATAAGTGCAAGATCATTCTGCCACAACTGCAAGGTAACCTAAACTGGTGTACACAGAGTTGCTGATCTTTGTAAAATGATGCGCCCATAGGATAATGCAAGATATTCAGAAGACAATACTAATGATTAAAAACATACCAAGCAACACCTTATGTGTCCCAAGGGATGACATTTATTTAAGAGAATATGAAGGGATGTAAACTTAAGGTCAAAGGTGAAGTATTCAAGCCAGAGGGATATGCTGCCAAAAAAAAATTGAGCTGATCCCATTGCAAACAGAGATCCATCAAGCAGAAAAATAAATGGACCTTTTATGAAGAGGGACCACTGGGTGGTGACTGGCATTCACCATGGTACTTAACCCATGTCTTTCAACTTCCTATCATTGATGTTGGTGAAGGCCATTGAAAAAAGTTGCTGTGATAAGGAGCCATGTGTAGTGTTTCAAGGGCACAAACTATAGATGCAGGAGGCTTAGGCTTTTTATTCTGGTTCAGTTGCTTTTTAATGGTTAGACCCTAGGAAAATTTCTTAAATTCTCAGTTTTCTTCAGTAGTAAAATAGGAATAATGAATAATACTTTTTAATTTCATACAGTTGTGCATCTCAAATGAAGCAATACATGTAAATTTTTACAATTGTGTTTTAAAGTTGCCCTCAATTATAGTTAATAACGTCAATAATGTCTACAAAATGATGTGATGAAGAAGGACTGGAAGGACCAAAACTAATTCTGAGAAAATATTTAGATAAAACAAAATTTTTTAAAGTCCTGTGTAAGACTGACAGCACCAAATCTTTTCTAAAATACAGCAGAGGCTTATTATTTTTATTAATTTGATTGTGTGGTACAGGTAATGATGATGTACCAGGCTATCTTGGCTGGGCTATAGGTAAAATCCCTTTAAGTTGTTACATGTGGACTTAGACACTAATTCCCCCAAGGGGTGCTTTGTGAGCTCTTGGCTGAGCCTTTCTAATAGTCAAATGATATTCTAGAAACTTAATTCTTATTATATTTTAGGGGTACTTGAATAGGTTCCAGGTGGCTAATCGGAAAGCACTTGAACCATGTCTAAAAGTGCAGTTCAGATATGTACTGCTATGTTTGACAGACTGTGCAGTTAATGGAAGGAGGGAGGTACATGGCTACAGGGCCACTAAAGGAAATCATCTCAAGAAGTTTGTGCTGAATTGCATCGTTTAAGTTCTAGAATCTGGTTGTTAGAGGTAAAAGGCAAGACTGGACAATTTCTCTACCTTGGCACTGCCCTGCCTTTCTCTTCATCAAGGAATAACTGTATGCTCCAGGAATGAAAGGCTGCACATTCAAAGAAAAACCACCAAGGGCCCTTGATGCATTACTGTGGGTTGGAAGTAGATGTGGACTAGATGAGATACTGCCTGCCTGTAGAGGACAGTTAAAAGTAGTGTGACACTGCCTGCCTCTAGGGGATCCCCAGTGGTAGAGTAACCATATGCACCATCTTGCTCAGGACAGTCTCCCTTTTTACGTGTGTTACTAGAATCTCATCTGATAAAAGCCCTTTTCATTTTCAAAAGTGTTCAAGTTTGGAAAATATATTATAGAGTAACTATACCAAAAGGAAAGTGTTCTTACCAAGGATGCATAAACTGATAGAGATAAGAGGACACTTGGGATATAAAGATTTTTTAATATTTGGGAATCTCAGAAATAGTTCAGTGAAGGGAACTATTGAAAATACAGGGCTTCTTGATGTTTAGAAGTAGGGGTTTGGTGCATGAGATTAGGACAATTACTGGAAGCCAGGTGAAACCCGGGACTTCTTAGTTACAAATGCTGTAGATATTCAAATAGAAAGAAAAATTTAGTGCAGGACCTCATATTCAAAGAAGGCTTTATACAAGATGGAAAAAGCCTTAATTGCTTAGGCAGACTCAAGATAGGAACAGTGGGAGGGAGTGGGCAAGAAAAGGAACTCTGGATGTAGGAGGTGATCCTCAGTCCTGAATCTCTAGGGACCTACCTCTTGCTCTGACCCAGTCTCAGGATCCCTGAAAACGTGGAAAGCCAAGAGTTGATAGGCCAAAGTTAAACATGCCTCCTTCATCTCCGCTTGATCCCACTAAGTACTGAGTGAGAGTCTTTCACTGTAGTTATCTCTTGGTACACCAGACTCAACATACAATCCTGAAGTTATTGGTTCCCGAATACTATATTTCTGAGGTTCCGAAAAGACAAAAACTCTCATTTTTAAGATTTTGTCATTTTTACATCTTTACAGAAATTTAATTCTGATATAAAGCTGAATAAATAAATTTAGACTTTCAGATTATTTTTAATTATCATTATGCCAGATCAGTGCAGAAGAGGTGGTTAACATAGGTTTATCAGAAGTCCAGACTGGCATTTTATTTTGATTTATGAATAAATGGAAAAGTAAATTATTAATTAATAAATACAGTTTCTCTGGATGGCAAAATTGTACTCTGTAGTGCATGTAGGGCATAAGGTATAAAGGAGATTAAGAAAAGGTATCATGAGTTGAGTGGAGTGAGATAGATCTAGGTTTTCATTCTAGATCTGCTCTCTCTTCTCTGTATGGTCTTTGACACTCATCCAATATCTCTGCAACTTGATTACTTCTCTGTCTGTACTTTCTAAGCGAATTTTTTGTGAGAAATAGATCATATATTTATAACAACCAGCAGTATATTGGCATATAGTAATCACTCAATAAATGGATTAGAATGCATTCCTACTGCACTGATTAATATGAACTCAGATGAATAAATTTCAGTCCTGAATCTTGTTCTCCTATACCCATTCAACAAAAAGAAGACAATGTTCTGTCTCTTTATGATTCAGCAGAAGTGGTCAAAACATGAAATATCACCAAGTCCCCTGGGCCAGACTAACCAGTCATTGGTATATAATGCTCAAACTAATATATTTGGAGACTTTTGTAACAGGTGAAATGTATGTCACTAATTTTGGGGAAATATTAAGGTGGGTGCCAATGGTTTTTGTATTTATAAGAACTATAAAATGTTAAACAATAGCTCAAAGCAGGACTGGTCATTAATTTTTTTTAATATTATCAACATGGGCTCAGGGAATAAAAAAAAAAAATGTAGCCTATTGAAAATCGGAAAGAAATGTTTCAATGCCAACTATTTATCCTTGAAAAAAGTAGTCAGATTGAGAACTTAGATGAAAGTAACTTTGTGCTTTCAGATATGATTATAATACCCTTACTTCACAATTTAAGGAAGGTACCTTTTCCATCAGAATCAAACAACATTTTCTTTAAATAAATCTCACCTTCAATTGTACAGCAATTTACAATTTACAAAGCTGATTACTCTCTTTGATCCTTTGCACAATATTCTTTGGTAGGAAAACTCACAATAAATAGGCCTCTTTTCAATGATAAGGAAACTGACTCAATCATCATAAATTAAATTATATTTACTCTATGTACAATTTATATAACCCTGAAATCCTGTGTGACAAATACAAAAAATAATACCATTTGTATTATTTAAAGTCTATCTTTGAATTGGGAAACATGACAAAACATGTATAATGAATACATACTTTCTCTTACTTTTCAGAGTAATGAAATGATGAATTTCAAGCATCAAAGACAGGCTTGAAGGAAAGGCAATTTGAATGAGTTACTATACCTAGAATTCTTCAAATACACATTTCAGTGCCTTCTTTTATCCCCGTATTAGGATAGCGTGTGTGTTATAACAGAATCATCAGTGCATGTCTGTGTGAATGAGATCTTTCTATGAAGAAAGTCTGCCAAGCATCCTTTACATGGGTGGCCACAATGTCATTTCAGAAATGTCTTTTCATTGAGCTGAAATGGCTCAAGGATATAGATAAGATGGTACTGAATTTAGAAAGAGAGCTCCAGTCTCTAACACTAACTACATCAACAACTTAATTTGTGCTTTAGGTAGCAAGCTCCAAGTCTGCAGCATTAAGCTTTTGCCTCCAGGTTCTCACCTTTGTATCAAGAAAACCTACTTAGAGTACTTTGTCCAATTTAGTGAGGAGTGTGGGGAAATAGCCAGAAAGACTGAAAGGCTTTAACCAGGAGCTCTGAAGGAAAAATTACATAAGACAGGATAAAATAGCCAATGAGACTGGAGTAGCATGCAAACACCTGCAATTTTTGCAAATTATACATTTATCTATTTAGTTTTGCTACTATTTTAGGCAAGAATAGAATTTTCTTTGACCTATTTGAGAGTCAGACAATATGACTGCTGTTCATTGCCTGATCTTCAATAATTCTGTGTGGTTGGGTATTTCAATTTACTAATCATCAGCTCAAATTGTCAATCTGGAAAAAAGAATAATCATACTCAAAACCAAGAACCATTTCATATCTGCATCTAAAAGCTCTTAGAGCTATGCCTGTCACATTGAAAGTCCCCAGTAAATTTCTGTATGAATAAATAAATGAGTCAATGTATGAATAATTTAATTAACTAATGGATAAAGAGACAAATATATGCATACTCCATCACTGTTATTTTTTCAGGGTTCTGAAGACTATATAAAACAGCATTTAGTAAAAGTGTACTCTAAATTGGAAAGTGTTAGATCCATGCAAAACATTTTAAAACTTGAATGGTTCTAAATCCTCAAGGAGGATACATGCTAACTCACTATGGTATGGTAGGACTTAGCATTATGCCTGACCCATGGGCTCAATATGGCCTGTTTATCTTTCTAAATTACAGTCAATATTGGAGGTCTCCCAAATCATTCCAGTTCACCTGGCTCTATCTTTGAGCTCTTATTGTACCATTTCTGGCTAACACCATGTAGTGCTGAATTGTTCTCTGTTTCATGACTGTGAGTTTCCTTGGGAAACTACATAAATGGATAATTCAAATAGCTTCTAAAAACATGCTCAATGTATAGTTTTAGATGATTTGACTGATTACGTTTGGGACATATATTATTATTCCTCTGCTGCCCTAATATGGGATAGAAAGGCTGAGAATAAAGACGGTGAGACACTCAAGGTGCGAGATTTGTCTTAGAGTAAATGATTCTAAAGTTGAACCTTTGCTCAGCGACTTTCTACCCATGTGACCTTCCACAAGGTACATCTTTCTCTTATTGTTTCCATTCCCCTTTCTAAACAATCAGGGAGATAATATTTACCCATGGAGTTCTTAATGTTAACCAAAAATGTGTATGTCACACTTAGTATACGCCAGACAACTAAAACATGTTTTTTTCCTTATCTATTTGTATAACTACTTCTGTTTCTATAAAACTCACTTATTTGTCTATCATGCCATCATTTGTAAAATACATAGTGAATAGTTGGCAGTATTCTAGGTACTGTTTAAGATTCAGTGATGAACTACAAGAATCTCTTGATGGACCTTAGAACTAAGGGGGAAGTGATAAACAGGTAAATCACTTAGTATAATGTAAGCTATTAAAATAAATGGTAAGCACAGGTAAAAAATCATTGCTGTGCAAAGGTAGAAAAAGGAAGGCATCAATTCTGCCTAGGGTAATAGGAAGTTTTAGTGGAAGAGGTCACATTTAAATCAGACCTTAGAGAGGATGAGTATTATTTTCATAGCATAAGTGGAAAAAGAAACATCTGAGACAGAAGAAATGTCAAGAAAAAACATGCCAATGTTGGAAATATTTTCATAAAATGGTAGACAGTTTAGGGTGCCTGGGATATAGAGCCCTGTAAAAATACTATAGGAGGTGAGGACAATTTATAGTATGGGAAAAATATGGAAATATTGAAACATTTAAAATTTCTAATTGAATCCTTGATATTCTTCTATGGGTTTTTAAAAATATATATTACATTATATTCAGACAATTAATTATTTGGGAGTGAATAGATTTCTACCTTACAGCATATGCCAAAATAATTCTATAAGTTAGCATATCAAGCATATACTAAACAAAATATAGTTGAGAATGTATTGTGAAGGTCAAGAATGTTACAAACAAAACTGAAAGGCAAACAACAAATAAGTTCCACATAGATGGCAAAGTGTTTTAATCAGTAATATATAAAAAGATTTTATAAATAAATAAAGGCATTAATCCCCAAAGAAATATAGAAACAATAATAGTAAGTTGAACATTCAAGAAGTAGAAAGCAGAACTGTGGTTACTAGAGATGGGATAGGGACAGGGGGAGGGATAGTGAGAAGGTGGTTAAGACACAAAACAGCTAGACAGGAAAAATAAGCTCTATGGGTATGCAGTTAAGCTAGGCATCTATAAGTAACAATAATTTACCGCATGTTATCAAATGGCTAGAAGACAGGATATCGAATGTCCTCACCACAAAGAAATGATTAAGTTTTAGAGTGATGAATATGCTAACTACCCTGATTTGATAATCACATATTGTATACACGTATTGATATTCAACTCTGTATCCCCCAAATATGTATAATCAATATGTTTCAATAAAAAATATAGGCAAGGGTACTGAAAAGGCATTAAAAGATAAGACATTAAAATGGATAATAAACATATGAAAATCTATATCACTGATGATGAAATGAATTTTAAGAAAAACTGTAAGACAGCAGCATTTCCTCATCAAATCAGAGATTATTTTTAGATGATGACGTCTAAAGTTGTTTATGATTTAGAGAACAGAAATATTCATCCATTACTAGAACTAGTATAAATTATCCAATTAGCAGGCATATAAATATTACTACTAGTAGGAATATAAATTATATGACCATTTAGAGGACATTTTTCCAATACGTATCTGAGCCCTTTACATTATTCATAGCCTTTTGACTAGCAATTTATAACTAATTTATAACACATGTAGAATGCAACAACTCATACTCATCATAGCATAGGAAAATTTGACAAAAATATTAATCTTCATGCATTTGATACCTGTTTAACTATCCTCTGATACATTTTTAGTAAGAAATGCTATGCAGTTCTTATAAAGTATGTCATAACTGACTATATCATGATATATAGAATATTAAATCTATTTTACAGCATTATACTTCTATCACATCAAAACACACAAATGTGTATATATGCATACACACACAAATATGTTCATAAATACAAACACACAGTTACAAAATTTTCAGTAACACTATGTTTACTTGCTGTTCAACATGGAAATCTCTTTTCCTCTTGCTTTCATTGGGAGGAAGACTAAAAGAACACATCAGTCCAGTGATACAGATTTTGCTTAGGAAATCACCTAGAAAAACACGTACATTTTAGATATGTCTTTTATATTTAGTCAGGTTATGCATCAGTGGGAAAATGATGGGTTATTTAATGAATTATTTTCAGGCAACTGGCTACTTCTGCTTGCATCTGGAACCCAGGACAGGCTCACACTCCAATACTCAATGTTTCTGGGTAGCATGTGCCACAATTATGTTGCCTGTGGGCCATGGGAGCTTTGCTTTTGAGTCCCTCATGGGACAGAGTTGTATAATCATATAAATTCTGAGTGTTTTTATACGGTCATAGAGTCACACTCTCAAGCTGGATGAAATGATTAGGGGTTGGGACTAATTGTTATGAAAATGATCCAGAAGGCTTTTCTCTTCTACCATAAAATAAGTACATTTACAATAATGTAGAAAGTAGGAAATAACTGCATACTATTAAAAGGTCAATGTCTTTGATCTGATATGGGCAATGGGAGTCTCTATTTATATAACGTTTGGTCTGATTATTATTCTGAGTGATAATATTATATAAAAAGTCTGGAAAGGTCATGAGCTTCCTTTTGGTAGTGGTATATAATTTTAAAAATTTATTGTGTAACGATAACTTCTCTCCTAGTGAATAGCCTTTATCAGGGTAAATATTTCCCACATGGACAATTTAAGTTTGCATCTACAAAGAACTCACATACTTGTCTGAATCCATTCAAAGGGGAGCCTGACATGCTAGGCATCTCCTTGTACAGAGTGACACTGACAGCCATGCAGACAACTCAAGGAAAGTTTATAGCTTTAAAGCATTTGAAGTAGAATTGAGGTTAGAAAATGAAAAGGATGCACTTGGGCACGGTATAAGAGGAAGAAGATCAGAATAAGAATGACAGGGTCTGAAGGGTGAGACCATTGTTATTTACTTCATATGGGATGTATTTAACTTCAGCTAAGACATGGAGATAAACATGAAGGATACCAAGATATCCCAATCTTACAATATGTAACTGATGGGATAGAGGGAAATCAACATTGGTTATACGAAGAGATTCCATTTTAAATACTTCATTTAGGCTCTCTGCTCTGCTGTTTACTGCCATGTGAGACCCCTGCATTGCTGTAAAGAAGACTCTCACCAGATGTGTTCCCTGGACTTTGGACTATCTAGCTTCCAAAACTAGATAAATACACACAGGATTCTTCAAGATGGCGGTGGCTGTGGCGGTTGGTGCGGAGTACCTGAGGTGGAAAAGGTGGCCACTGGGACTTAGGCAGCCGGGAAACTTGTGGACCTTCCTCTTGCCGTCTCTTAAGGGAGGACTGCTGCTGGTGGCTGGTCGTGGGGGCTGACCGCCACTTTGCCCTTGGCTGCCTCGTTTACAGGCAACAACTTTGAAGTATGGAGCAGGAAAAGAACTGTTTCTTAGCTGCAAAAGCAAGTCTCGAAACAGGAAACACGGTGCTGGGGCTGCTGTTGATGCAGCCAGGATCCCGGAGGCCGGGGCCGTGCTGAAGGCAGCCAGCTGCCCTATTCAGGATTCGAGGTTTCAGGCCAGCATAAACGAAGATACCTGGGAGTGCCCGAGCCGTGCTGCAGGACCAACTGAGCAGCCTGAGGCGGCGGCAGCCGAGAACGGGGATGGCGACAAAGCAGAGGCAGAGAGGGAGCTGCCCGACCCGGCACAGCCCTGTGAGTGACCCCCTACCAGGCCCTGCTCAGGGGGCAGATTCCCGCCCGGCTTCCGCCTGCATCACCGGGCCACTCACCGCCCCTGGGGCTGCCTCCATTTTCTCAGGTGGTGGCAGCTCCGGCCCGGCTCAGCCAAGCCTGTCCTCCTTGCCTGGCTTGGCTCCTCACTGAGCCTTCCCACTTGCTTGCCCCGGCACAGAGCTTCCCGGGGCCTGCGGGATGGCCTGCCCTCCCACTCCCTCTGCGGTTCTCTGGCGGGGCTGGTGGTGTGGGGCATCCCCGGCCTGTGTCGGGAGGGCAAGGAAGTATGGGCTGGGCTGACTGTCACTTGACCGCACCCTGGGCTCTGGCCCCCGGTAAACTTCCTGTTACTGGGAGGCAGATACAATCTCTGAGGCCACCAGTTCGGAAAAACGCCTAACCGATTTCGGGTTAGGAATAGCGTGGTTGGAGAGTTCTCAAGTCCACTTGAACCTGCCGGAGAGCTGACTGCAGGTGGGCACTGGACTTGGTCAGCGCCGGGGGGATACAAAGGTGAACCATGAGCTGTGGGCTCCTCCCCCGAGGAGCTCACACTCTGGTGTGGGAGATAAGACAAGTACAAAAATAACCGTGATACCAGGAGGAAGGTGATAAGGCCCAAGAAAGATCTACACAGTGCTACAAAGGCACCCAGAGCAACCAGTCGTCTGCGCCTAGCAGAAACCTGGTAGTCTTCCTGGGCGAGGTGGTGCCGAGCAGGGTCTTGAAGGCCCAGCTGATAGATGAGGGTTGCAGAAGACACGTCACAGCCCAGCCCAGTGACACAGAGTGGAGAGACGTCCAATGAGGGAGGTGGAGACTCGACAGAAACCACACACCCTGTGGGGTTGCCACTGCATGATCCAACAGCCCGGGCCAGAGTGCACAGAACAGGGAGAAGTCCTGCACAGGAAGTGAAAGCTCAGCAGAGACCACACACCCTGCGGTACTGCCCCATGATCCAGCAGCCCAGCAGAGTCCAAGCTGACCAGAGAGGTGGCTCCCCGGAGAGGCCCAAGACCCGAGGCAACCACACACACAAGGCACTAGAGGCCAACTGAGCATTCATGGAGGTAGCCATACCAAATTGGCAACCACAGCAACATCTTAGTTAGTCAATAGTCTCAAACCGGTGGACTGTGAAACCCCTGCCATAATGAATAAACATCAAAAAAAAAGATACCAGAAATACAAAAAATCAAGAAAGTACACCACCAAAAGTTAATAAATCTCAAACTCTAGATCCTATAGAACAAGAAGCCCTTGAAATGACTGACAAGGAATTTCGAGTGATAATTCTAAGGAAACTGAATGAGATACAAGAAAACACAGCTAGACATCATGATGAAATGAGGAAAAGTATACAGGATCTGAAAGAGGAAATGTATAAGGAAATTAATATCCTGAAAAAAAATGTAGCAGAACTTGCTGAACTGAAGAAGTTATTCAACGAAATAAAAAACACAACGGAGAGTTTAACCAGCAGGCTTGTCGAAGTTGAAGAGAGAACCTCTGAACTTGAAGATGGGCTGTTTGAAATAACACAAGCAGACAAAAAATAAGAAAAAAGAATCAAAGACATTAAGAAAATCTGAGAGAGATATCAGACAACCTTAAGCGCTCAAATATCCGAGTCATGGGTATTCCAGAAGGGGAGGAAAATGGAGATTGCATTGAAAACATATTCAACAAAATAGTGGCAGAAAACTTCCCAGGTATAGGAAAAATCACAGATCTTCAGATCCAGGAAGCTCAGCGATCTCCAAACGTATTCAACCCAAAAAGGCCTTCTCCAAGACATGTTATAGTCAAATTGGCAAAACTCAGAGACAAAGAGAGAATCTTAAAAGCTGCAAGAGAGAAGTGTCAAATCACCTATAAGGGAGCCCCAATCAGGCTAACATCAGACTTTCCATCACAAACCCTAAAAGCTAGAAAGGAATGGGATGATATATTCAAAATACTAAAAGACAAAGATTGCCAGCCAAGAACACTCTACCCTGCAAGGCTATCCTTCCGAAATGAAGGGCAAATAGTATATTTCTCAGACAAACTAAAACTGCGGGAGTTCACTACCACACGACCACCCTTACAAGAAATCCTCAAGGGAGTACTGGGTTTGGTTCCTGAAAAATAGCTACCACTGCACTAAAAACCCAAGAAAAATCAAAACCCACTAGTATAATAAAAATGGCATTCATGAAGAGAAAACAAGCAAACAAAAACGCTATCTACAACCTAAGGAACCAACAAACACAGAAACCAAACAGTAAATCAGAAAGCAAGGAACAAAAGACACCTAAGACAACCAAACAACCAACAAAATGCTAGGAATAAATCAACACCTTTCAATAACAACTCTTAATGTAAAAGGCTTAAATTCCCCAATCAAAAGACATAGACTGGCTGACTGGATCAAAAAGGAGGACCCAACTATATGCTGCCTACAAGAGACCCACCTCACCCATAAAGATTCACACAGACTAAGAGTGAAAGGATGGAAAAAGATTTACCATGCAAACAGAAAAGAAAAACGAGCTGGAGTAGCTATTCTTATATCTGACAAAATAGACTTTAAACTAAAAACCATAAAAAGAGACAATGAGGGCCACTACTTAATGATAAAAGGACTGATCCATCAAGAAGACATAACAATCATAAATATGTACGCACCCAATGTTGGAGCAGCCAGATTTATAAAACAAACTCTATTAGACCTAAAGAAGGAAATAGACACTAATACCATAATAGCAGGGGACCTGAACACCCCACTGTCAACATTATACAGATCATCTTGGCAAAGAATCAGTAGACAAACACAAGATCTAAATAATACTCTAGACCAATTGGAATTGGCAGATATCTACAGAACATTCCATCCAACAACCTCAGAACATTCATTCTTCTCATCAGCACATGGATCTTTCTCCAGCATAGATCACATATCAGGTCACAAATCAAGCCTCAATAAATTCAAAAACATTGGAATTATCCCATGTATTTTCTTAGACCATAATGGATTAAAACTAGAAATTAATAACAGACTAAACTCTGGAAACTATACAAACACATGGAAATTAAACAGCATTCTACTTAATGACATATGGGTCCAAGAAGAAATCAAGCAGGAAATCAAAAAATTTATTGAAACTAATGAAAATAATGATACATCATAACAAAATGTGTGGGATACTGCAAAAGCAGTATTAAGGGGGAAATGTATTGCATTAAATGCTCACCTCAGAAGAATGGAAAGATGGCAAGTGAACAACCTAACACTTCACCTTAAAGAACTGGAAAAAGAAGAACAATCTAAACCTAAAGTTACCAGACAGAAAGAAATCATTAAGATCAGAGCAGAGCAGAATGAAATTGAAACCCAAAAAACAATACAAAAGATCAATGAATCAAACAGTTGGTTTTTTGAAAAGATAAATAAAATCGACAAACCATTAGCATGGCTAACAAAAAAAAGAAGAGAGAAGACTCAAATAACAAAAATTAGAAATGAGAAAGGCGATATTACAACTGATTCATCTGAAATACAAGGAATCATTCAAGACTACTATAAACAACTATACGCCAACAAATTTGAAAATCTGGAGGAAACGGATGTTTCTGGACACACACAAGCTCCCAAAACTGAACCATGAAGACGTAGAAAATTTGAACAGACCAATAACAATAAAGGAGATTGAAGCTGTTATCAGAAGGCTCCCAACAAAGAAAAGCCCAGGACCAGATGGATTCACAGCAGAATTTTACCAAACATTCAAAGAGGAATTGACACCGATACTTTACAAATTATTCCAAAAGATTGAAACAGACGCAAATCTCCCAAACTCATTCTATGAAGCAAACATCATCCTAATACCAAAATCAGGTAAAGATATAACCAAAAAAGAAAACTACAGGCCGATATCCTTGATGAATATAGATGCAAAAATCCTCACTAAAATACTAGCAAACAGAATACAGCAACACATACGTAAAATTATTCACCACGATCAAGTGGGATTCATCCCAGGGATGCAAGGTTGCTTCAACATACGCAAATCGATAAATGTGATACACCATATTAATAAAGTCAAACACAAGGACCATATGATCATCTCTATAGATGCTGAATAAAATACTAGCAAACAGAATACAGCAACACATATGTAAAATTATTCACCATGATCAAGTGGGATTCATCCCAGGGATGCAAGGTTGCTTCAACATACACAAATCGAGAAATGTGATACACCAAGTTAATAAAGTCAAACACAAGGACCATATGATCATCTCTATAGATGCTGAAAAAGCATTTGATAAAGTTCAGCACTCATTCATGACAAAGACCCTCTATAAGTTAGGTATAGAGGGAAAGTATCTCAACATAATTAAAGCCATATATGACAAACACACTGCCAATATCATCCTGAATGGGGAAAAGCTGAAAGCTTTGCCTTTAAGAACAGGAACTAGACAAGGATGCCCACTCTCACCACTCCTATTCAACATAGTTTTGGAAGTACTAGCCAGAGCAATCAGAGAAGAGAAGGAAATAAAGGGCATCCAGATTGGAAAAGAGGAAGTCAAACTGTCCCTGTTTGCACATGACATGATCCTATATATGGAACAGCCTAAAACCTCTACAAAAAAACTGTTGGAATTGATAAATGATTTCAGCACAGTAGCAGGATACAAAATCAACACGCAAAAATCAGTAGCATTTCTTTTCTCCAGTAGTGAACATGCAGAATGAGAAATCAAGAAAGCCTGCCCAATTACAATAGCCACTAAAAAAATAAAATAGTTAGGAATTGAGTTAACCGAGGAGGTGAAAAATCTCTATAATGAGAACTACAAACCACTGCTGGAGAAATTAGAGAGGATACAAGAAGATGGAAAGATATCCCATGCTCTTGGATTGGAAGAATCAACATAGTGAAAATGTCCATACTACCCAAAGTGATATACAAATTCAATGCAATCCCCATCAAAATTCCAAAGACATTTTTCTCAGAAATAGAAAGAACTATCCAGACATTTACATGGAATAATAAAAGACCACGCATAGCCAAAGCAATGCTGAGCAAAAAAAATAAAGCTGGAGGCAAAACACTACCTGACTTCAAGCTATAATACAAAGCTATAATAACCAAAACAGTATGGTACTGGCATAAAAACAGACACACCGATCAATGGAATAGAATAGAGAATCCAGAACTCAACCCACACACTTACTGCCATCTGATCTTTGACAAAGGCACCAAGCCTATTCACTGGGGAAGGGACTGCCTCTTCAGCAAATGGTGCTGGGATAACTGGATATCCATATGCAGGAGAATGAAACTAGACCCATACCTCTCACCATATACCAAAATCAACTCAAAATGGATTAAGGATTTAAATATACACCCTGAAACAATAAAACTTTTTAAAGAAAACATAGGAGAAACACTTCAGGAAATAGGACTGGACACAGACTTCATGAATACGACCCTAAAAGCATGGGCAACCAAAAGAAAAATAAACAAATGGGATTATATCAAACGAAAAAGCTTCTGCACAGCAAAAGAAACAATTAACAGAGTTAAAAGACAACCAACAGAGTGGGAGAAAATATTTGCAAAATATACATCTGACAAAGGATTAATATCCAGAATATATAAGGAACTCAAACAACTTTACAAAAAGAAAACAAGCAACCCAATTAAAAAGTGGGCAAAAGAGCTATGGAGGCATTTCTCTAAGGAAGATATACAAATGGCCAACAGACATATGAAAAAATGCTCAACATCACTCAACATGCGGGAAATGCAAATCAAAACCACACTGAGATACCATCTCACCCCAGTTAGGATGGCTAAAATCCAAAAGACCCTGAACGATAAATGCTGGCGACGTTGCGGAGAAAACGACCTCTCATACATTGCTGGTGGGACTGCAAAATGGTGCAGCCTCTGTGGAAAATGGTATGGAGATTCCTCAAACAATTGCAGATAGATCTACCATACGACCCAGCTATCCCACTGTTGGGAATATACCCAGAGGAATGGAAATCATCAAGTCGATGGTATACCTGTTTTCCAATGTTCATTGCGGCACTCTTTACAATAGCCAAGAGTTGGAACCACCCCAAAGGTCCATCATCAGATGAGTGGATACGGAAAATGTGGTACATCTACACAATGGAATACTACTCAGCTATAAAAATGAATGAAATACTGCCATTTGCAACAACATGGATGGACCTTGAGAGAATTATATTAAGTGAAACGAGTCAGGCACAGAAAGAGAAATACCACATGTTCTCACTTATTGGTGGGAGCTAAAAATTAATATATAAATTCACACACACACACACACACAAAAAAAAAATGTGAGGGGGCGGGGAAAAAGATATAACAACCACAATTACTTGAAGTTGATACGACAAGCAAACAGAGGGGACATTGGTGGGGGGAAGGGGGGAGGAAGGAGGGAGGGAAGTTTTGGTGAGGGGCAACAATAATCAGCCTCAATGTATATCGAGAAAATAAAATTGTAAAAAAATTGTAAAACAAAAACAAAAAAAACTTCATTTAGGAAATATAAATATATAGGAAGTATAAAAAAAATATATATATATATATAGAGAGAGAGAGGATCTATTTATAAAGTATAAATATACATATAGGACCTATTTATGTATATATACACTTATATAAACATATATATTTATAGGTCCTATAATGTATAGAATTATATAACATATAGCATATAAAATATATGTATATATTATGAGTCCTATATATATATAGGACCTATTTATGTATATTTATACTTATATAAATATATAAATAAATAAATAAATAAATAAATAAATAATATGTATATAGGACCTATTTATGTATCAGGAACTGAACTAGGGAATATCAGGGTAAAAGCTTCCAAATGATAATTTAGGATTTGCATCAACAAGGGGGTGGACAGGGAATTATGACACTTTGTCTGAAAACTTTCATATATTTTTGAGTACCTACTTTTACCAGACAATCAGTCAGGCCTCCAGCAATCTGGCCAGTTAAGGGAAATAGGTTCAAACATGAAAGAGCAAGATGGGAATGGGCAAGTAGGTGTAAAAGGCTGATTTTTACAGGGCATTGTATAATATATATTTCCTGGATACTACACAGGCTGATGCATTAGGTCATGGAGCAGCACTGGGTATCTTTGAATCATAATCAGTAACAGTGAATGTTGAAACAAAGCACAAGGATCCTAGTGATGGTATTTTGAGTGTGATAATAAATTTGAGAATGAGCCAATAGTACTTTCTAAAACAAAATCAAGAAGTGTTCTGTTGAACCGTTCCAGCAATGCAGAGTCTAAGATCAGAACTCGCAGGTTGAAGAGACAAGCCCACATTTTGCCCTCCATCGTGTATAATGCAGACTAACATAATATGGTATGAATAGATTTATTAGTTATTTATTAAAACACTGTTTTCTGTGCTGGGAATAAAGCAGTGTGACAAAAATTTAAAACAAAAAATTCCTGCCATCATGTATTTAAAAAATTTTAAAAAGATGTTATTTCATGATATGTGCTGAAGAGAAATACAAAGCAGTCAAGGTACATATGGTCAGTGAAGGTGAAGGTGGGTCCCTTGTCCTCAGTGTTTTGGATGAGATAGTTTTTGAAGTCATCCTGAAAATGTGGCATTTGAGCAAAGATCTGAAGGAGGTGAGAGAGCCACCCAGATATTTAGGGGAAAGCACAATTCAGTTAGAAGGAACATTAAGAGAAGATTGTTCAAGTTGTAGTAGGCATGTTGTATTTGAGCAACAGCAAGGAAGAAAGGTCTGAGAGTTAGTACAGGACAGACAGCAAAGTTTTGAGCTCATCGTGATTTGACAGAAGAGCTCTGAGCAGATGGTCAGGGACAGGGACAAAGACAGAGGCAGGTGATCTGGTAAACAGCATTGCAACAATCCAAGTACCAGGATGGTTTGGAGCACGATGGTGACAACAGAGGTGGAAAGAAGTGATAAGATTCATGATACTGCATATGTGCCAGTAAGACCTGAGACGACTACATTATTTGGCTGTGGAATACGAGGGTACTTCAAAAAGTTCATGAGAGTATTCATATTATTTTTTTATTCTACTTTTCCATAAACTTTTTGAAGTATCCATGTATAACAGAAATAAAGAAATTGAGGATGATTTCATGATTTGGAGCCTGAATAACTGGAAAAGTAGAGTAGATCTTTGCCCAGATGGGAAATTGAGATGCAGGGGAAAATAGGAAGGTGTGAAACAAAATTTTGTTTTAGGTAAGTTAAATGTAAGATATCTATAAGGTATCTAAGAGTAGATATTGCATAGATAGTGGGCTATGAAAAAATAGACTTACCAGAAAAACCTGTTCATCAAGTGAAACTGAGTTATTTTATATCTACTACAGCAGAAGAGAATGCCATTTAGACAGGGTCTTAGTACAGTCTGAAAAGGGGGACTTAGGGAAGGATATTTTTAGGGTTTTTGAGTCTGGCCCTGAATTGTTTAAAATGACTCTTTTCAAAGGGCTATTGTTAGGAAATAGGAAAAATTAATAAAATAATAATTAGAATTGACTGACACAGAGATGTGTACTTAATGGAGTTTTAAGGAATCCTAAGAATCCTTAGTTTGAGATTACCAGTAAAAAAATGTCTTTTGGTGACTGAAGGACGAATTGTATTTATTTAATCAAGACACAGATTCTAGAATAAGTACACTGCAATTCCAACACTAAGATGATAACGGGACCTGATAAGGTCCTTTCCACTGAAGCTTTTGTATAATTATATTTTTATGAGATTTCTTCCAAAAGATGAAGTCTCTGGGTTTAAAATAGTGAAGGAATTTTGGGGAGAAGATGTTGAGAAAAAGCTGTTTGTACCAGTGAGTAATAAGACTGAGTGTATCACATGACTTCTTTATAATACTTACTTATAGCACCATGTAATAAGGCAGTGTCTGCAAATACTGAAAGTACATCCAAATAGCTTGGACTTTCAAAAGAGATGAGCTTTCAAAAGAGATGGCCTCATTGTCATCAAAGCCTAAGGCAACACTTTAGGCCAAGAAAGTTCAAGGGTTTTTACAAATTTTGCTAATTTTAGTTGATAGATATATTTTTATTTGATTGGTTTTTGTTTGTTTTTTTGGAGGTGGAGTTCAAATAATGTAAAATTAACTATTTCAAAGTTTACAATCTAATGGCATTTAATACATTCATAATTTTGTAAAATGATCACCTCTATCTAGTTCCAAAATATGTTATCACCTCCAAAATAGACCTTGCACTCATAAAGCAGTCATTTCTCATTCCCCCCTTCCCTAGTCTCTGGGCAAATACTAATCTGCATTCTGTCCTTATGATTTTACCCATTCTTGATATTTCATATGAATGGGATCATCCAATATATAACTTCATGACTAGATTCTTTCAATTTTGCATAATGTTTTTGAGGTTCATCCATGTTGTATCAGGTGTCAGTACTTCATTTATTTTTAAAGCCAAATAATATTCCATTGTGAGGATATATCATATTTCACTTATCCAGTCATTCATTGATGGACATTTAGGTTGTTTCCACCTTTTTGCTATAGGGAATAGCGCTGTTATAAACATTCATGTACAAGTATGAATACCTATTTTCAACTTTGGGTGAATACCAGCTAATTTAAGCTTAAAAATAATTTTGGGACCCTCTGCCTCTGCTCCGGATCAAGAGGCCCCACCATGACAACCAGCAACCACAACTGATGGCACCATCATGACTTGATGCCTTGCCAGCACCCCTGATGAGTGGCCCCGCCCCAACTCCCAGTGACCATGACTGAAGGCACCAGAGTTACCCACCACCCCGGTGTTAGCAGCACTCCCTACTCCTGCCACAGACACCAATGCTGAACAAGTGGTCTGTGACATCCACTGCCACAGCAACTGCTGCCAAGGGGTGGCTTGCTGCAATGCCATCAGCCATATCTGCCTCATAAGTGGCCCCCAGACCACTCATCAGGAAAGACAGAGGGAGAGTCATCAGTGGTGCCCAGGGAAGGAGGTGAGTGAGCTCAGACCCACAGCACAGTGCCCCAACCCACAGGAAGAATTATGCTGCCTAATGCAGTAGGACAATTGGGGATGGGAGGTAAGTGCTCAGCCCATGGTACTGCCTTCTTCTGGGAAGAGGCTAATGTGGAATCCCACAAAAGTATAGAAACCCAGGACACTCAAATAAAACAAGGAAGAAAATCCCCTATCACCACCAACCCATCCCCCAACCAGGGGAAGCAAGATCCCATGAAGAACCTCTGCTTTAGAAAAGGAGAAAGAAAAACGCTTCCCAGGGTCAACCATTCAAATCTAGGAGCATCAGTATGTCCCAGTGCATCCATAAGGGTCAGGAGAGCTAGCCAGGCTGCCAACAGGCCCACCCAGGGTCACCCACCATAGCCAAAGAGTGACAGCGCTCCAAAGCACTTTCCCCAAGAATTTGAAAACTTGCCCACATCCTGGTGAACCAACCTCAGAAAGAAACTACTAAATCCCCAGGAACTAGGCCATGGAGGCACTCACACATAATTCCAACACTGAATTTGGCCAATGTACCTACACAGAGACTACAGTATTGCATCCTCCTGGAACAAAACCTAAAACACCTCATTCAATGATTGTTATAAAACACATCTACAATAGATGACTAGACACCAATTTACAGAAACCAGAAACATGTAAAAAAATATATATGGCACCACCAAAGGAATATAATAATTATCGAGTACCAAACCCTATACAGCATAAAGTCCTTGATATGACTGAAAGGATATCTAAGAAACAATCTTAAGGAAACTCAATAGGATACAAGAAGACCCAATTAGACAACTTGATGAAATGAGAAAAAGAATACTGGATCTGAAAGGAAATGAACAAAGACATCAATACTGTGAAAATAATGTAACAGAGCTCATGCAGCTGAAGGATTCATTTAATGAAATAAAAAACACAGTTGAGTGCTTAAATAGCAGTCTATAACAAGCAAAAGAAAGAAATACTGATCTCGAAGATGGTCTTTTCGAAATAACCCAGGCAGACAAAAATAAAAATAAAAGAAGAAGAAGAAAAAAGACTAAAAAAGTGAAGAAACTCTAAGAAGATAGCAAACAACCTGAAACATGCAAGCATCCCAATCATGGTGTTCCAGAAGGGGAGGAAAAAGGAAAAAGCATTGAAAACATATTCAATGAAATAATAGAAGAAAACTTCCCAGGTATAGGGAAAGATATGGACCTTCAGATCCAGGAGCCTCAAAAATCCCCAAGCAGATGTAATCCGAAAGGATCCTCTCAAGACACATTACAGTCAAAATGTCATAGCTAAAAGACAAAGATAGAGTTCTAAAAGCAGCAAAAGAAAAGTGTCAAGTTACCTGCAAGTGAGCCCCCATCAGACTGACAACAGACTTCTGAGCTGAAAGTTTACAGGCCAGAAGAAAATGGGATGATATATTCAAAATTCTAAAAGAAATTAATTGCCAGCCAAGAATTCTATACCCAGCAAAGCTATCCTTCAGAAATAAGGAAGATATAGTGTATTTCCCAGACAAAAAAAAACTGTGGGAGTTCACTACCACAAGAGACAAGCCCTGCAAGATATTGTCAAGGGAGTCCTACATCTGGAATCTGAAAAATGATAATCACTATTACAAAACACAAGAAAGAACAAAATACACTTATAAAACAAAAATGCAAATGAGAAAGAGAAAGAAACTAAAGCATATCACCTCAAAAAACCAACAAACATTGAAGGCAAATACCAAAGGGGAAGAAAGGAAGAAAAGGTATTTAAAACATCTAATCAAAAAGCAGTGAAATGAAAGGAGTAAAAAAAAGTACCTGTCAATAACATCCCTAAATATAAATGGATTAAACTCCCCATTCAAAAGACACAGACTGACAGATAGGATTAAAAACTAGATTCAACTATATGCTGTCTTCAAGAGACTCACCTCACATGTAAAGACACACACAGACTAAAAGTGAAAAGATGGAAAAAGGCATACAATGCAAATGGAAACCAAAAATGTGAAGGAGTAGCTATTCTTATATTGGGTAAAATAGACTTTAAACTAAAAGCCATAAAAAGAGACAAAGAAGGCCACTATGTAATGATAAAGAGACCTACCTAGCAAGAAGATATAACAACCATAAGTATGTATGGACCCAACAACGTAGCACCTAGATATAAAAAGCAAACACTATTAGACTAAAAGAAAGAGATAGATCCCACTATGATACCAGTGGGGCACCTGAATACCCTTCTCTCAGCACTGAACAGATCATATAGGCAAAAAATTAATGGAGAAATGCAGGATTTAAACTTATACCTTAGACCAATTGGACCTGGAAGATATCTCCATGATGTTTCATCAAACTCTGTAGTTGTTCTCATCAGATCATGTAACTTTCTCCAGGATAGACAACATGTTAGGTCACAAATAAAATCTCAGAAAATTTTAAAAACCACAATCATTTCAAATACCTTTTCAGACCACAACAGATTAAACCTATAAATCAATAACAAGTGAAACTCAGGAAACTACACAAATACATGGAAACTAAACAACAGGCTCCAGGATTACTTATGGGTCCATGAAAAAATTAAACAGGAAATCAAAAAATTCCTTGAAACTAATGAAAATAAAAACACATCATACAAAACTTGTGGGATACTATAAAAGTAATACTAAGAGGAAAGTTTTTTTGCAATAAATGCTTACTTCAGAAGAATAGAAAGACTCTAAATAAACAATATAATGCTACAGTTCAAAGAACTAGAAAACCAAGAACAATCCAATCCTAAAAGTAGTAGATGGAAAGAAATTCTTAAGAAAGAGCTGAACTACATGAAATAGAGACCCAAAAAACTATACAAAAGATCAATGAAACTAAAACTTGTTTTTTTGAGAAGATAAATATAATAGACAAACCAGTAGCTAGGTTAACCAAAAAAAAAAAAAAAAAAAGAGAGAAGACACAAATAACAAAAGTAGAAAAGAAAGAGGAGATATTACAACTGATACCACAGAAATACAAAGAATCATTAGAGACTATTATAAGCAATTATATGCCAACAAATATAAAAATCTGCAGGAAATGGATACATTTCTGGACAAATACAAACTACCAGGATTGAACCAAGAAAAAACAGAAAACCTGAGCAGACCAATAACAAGCAATGAGATTGAAGCAGTAACAAGCAATCTCCCAACAAAGAAAAGCCCAGGACTGGTTGGCTTTACTGCTGAATTCTACCAAACCCTTAGAGAGGAATTAATACCAATTCTCTTCAAAGTATTCCAAAAATGTGAAACAGAGGCCACTCTCTCAAACTCGTTCTTATGAGGCTTGTATCACCCCGATACCAAAACCAGACAAAGATACAAAAACAAAACAAAACCAAACAACAACAACAAAAAACTACAGGACAATATCCTTAATGAACATAGATGCTAAAATCCTCAAATAAACATTCATAATCAGAACACAGCAACACATCAAAAAAATTATACACCATGATTGAGTGGGATTCATCGCAGGTATGCAAGGATGGTTTGACATATACAAATCAATAAATGTGATAAATCACATCAAAAATATCAAGTACAAAAACCATATATTTATCTCAACAGATGTAGAAAAAGTATTTAACAAAATTCAACACAACTTCTTGATAAAGGCCCTCAGCAAATTAGGTATAGAAGGAAAGAATCTCAACACAATAAAAGCCATATATGACAGAAACACTGCCAATCTCATCCTGAAAATGAAAAAGCTAAAAGATTTCCCTTAAGAATAGAAACAGGACAAGTATGCCCACTCTCACCATTCCTATTTAACACAGTACTGAAAGTAGTAGCCAGAACAATCAGTCAAGGGAAAGAAATAAAGGTCATCCAGACTAGAAGAGACAAAGTCAAAATGTCCCTGTTTTTAGATGACATGATCCTATATATAGAAAAATCTAAAGACTCTACTTAAGAACACTTAGAGCTGATTAATAATTTCAGAAAAGTTGCAGAATACAAAATAAGCACCCCAATTTAGTAGCATTGTTATATTCCAGTAATGAATTAGTAGCAAAAGAAATCAAGAAAAAGCCCATTTACAATATTAGACCAAAAAAAAAAAAAAATGAAATAACTACTAATCAGATTAACTAAGGAGGTGAAAGATATCCACAGTAAGAACTACAAAAACCTATTGAAAGAAATTAAAGAGGAAACAAAAAGGTGGAAAGACATTCCATGCTCTTGGATTGAAAGAATTAACATTGTGAAAATGTACATACTAACCCAAACAGTCTATAGATTCAACACAATCCCCATGAAATTATCAAGGATATTCTTCACAGAAATAGAAAAAAAAATCCCAACATTCAGATGGAACAAAAGACCACAAATAGCCAATGCATTCCTGAGCATAAAAAATAAAGCTGGAGGCCTAACATCACTTGGCTTGAAATTATACTACAAAGCTATTGTAACCAAAACAGCATGGAATTGGCATGAAAACAGACACTAAGACCAGTGGAAAGAATAGAGAACCCAGAAATCACCCCACAGACTTACAGCCAACTGATGTTTGACGAAGGCAACAAAAACATACATGGGAGAAAAGACTACCTCTTCAATAAATGGTGCTGCGAAAATTGGACATCTATATGCAGAAGAATGAAATTAGACCTGTGTCTCTCACAATATACCAAAATCAACTCAAAATGAATTAAAGACTTAAGTATAAGACCTGAAACCATAAAGTTACTAAAAGAAAATATAAGAGGAACCACTTTAGGATGTAGGCCTATGCAAAGACTTTATGAAAAAGACCCCAAAAGCACAAGCAACAAAAGAAAAAAAAAATAAACAAATGGGATTATATTAAACTAAAAGTTTCTGTACAGCAAAGGAAACAATCAACAGATTGGAAACACAACCTATGGAATGGGAGAAGATATTCACAAACTATACAACCGACATGGGATTAATGCACAGAATATACAAGGAATTGAGACAACTTCACAGTAAAAAAATAAAATTAAAAGATAGATAAAGGAGATAAATAGATATTTTTCAAAGGAAGACATACAAATGGCCAATATGTACATGAAAGAATGTTCAACATCACTGTTCATCAGTGATATGCACATTAAAACCACACTGAGATATCATGTCACCCCAGCTAGACTGGCCAGTATTTTTTAAAAAATGAGAGTAACAAATGCTGGTAAAGATGTGGAGTAAAGGGAACTCTCCTATACCATTGGTAGGACTGTAAAGTAGTTTATCTATTATGGAAAACAATATGGAGGTTTCTGAAACAACTACAGATAGAACTAGCATATAACCAAGTAATCCCACTCTGGGTATATTTCCAAAGGAGTGAAAATCATCATGTTGAAGAGATGCCTGCACTCCCATGTTTATTGCAGCTCTATTTACAATAGCCAAAATATTGAACCAACCTAAATGTCCATTGATGGATGACTGGATAAGAAAATTTTGGTATATATACATAATGGAATGCTACTGAGCCATAAAAAAGAATGAAATTCTGTCACTTGCAGCAAAATGGATGTGTGTGAAGAAGACTATGTTAAGTGAAAGAAGCCAGACACAGAAAAAAAAAATACTGCATGTCTGCACTCATAAGCAGGTGTTGAAAAAGAAGGAAAGGAAGGAAGAAAGGGAGGGAGGGAGGAAGGAAGGAAGGACCACAGCAATATGTTGATCTTTTTCAAAAGAAGAGAACAAATCTCTGGTCACCAGTGTTATGAGAGGAGGAAGGAAAAGGGGTGAGGAGAGCTTGGGTAAGGGGCATAACGAATAATTACAAATTGTAATAATGAGCACAATAATAATATGGATTTGATCAACACATATTTTACGCATTGAAGGTAGTCAACACTGTACCTCCAAAATTTGTATAATTAATCATGCTTCAATAAAATAAATAAATAATAATAGTAATTTTGCTATTTTTTACCTTAACAGAATATTGACTATGATATGGGCAATAGAGTTTTAAATAAGAGGATGTATCTTAACCGCTTTAGTAAAATGAGTGCTTCCATCATTAAAGAGATACTTTGAGTCCAGGTAGAAAAAAAAAAAAAAAGTCAGGCAATCCTTTTTCTGTTAATGTTGTAGCTTTCCAACAGGGAAAGCTTTGTTCTAGACTGATGATAGACATACAATAGCCTATACAAATCCATAGCCTGTTTCTAAGGAGATTGCATAAAATCCATCTAGAGAAAATTGAAAGGGTATGAAGATTTTGGCTCCATCCCTGTTTCACCTTTAAAGTTTTGCCAGTATTGTATTACAGGTAAGTATAACATACACTGAACACCTTCTTGGTTACATAAAGTTTCCCTACCAATTGTTTTAAGATCATGTCTGGGTAACAATGTGAAATGATGGATATGTTAGTTTGTTTCAATACCATAATATTTTACTACAGATGTATATCTTACAAAAGCATGTTGTATACCTTAAATAAACACGATAAAAATATATATAAAAAAATCACGTCTAATTGATCTCTGCTATGGTGGTAAGACAAACAGCTCTGGCTCATCTACAGTGTTAATTGGAATTATCAGAATGGGATTAAGTGCTGTCCCCCCTTTGGTTTAACATAGAATTAATTAATAAGGATGCAGTTAATGATTACTGGGAATAAAGCATAATACAAACAGTAACAACATTGCAAACCTCCACAGCCTTTTGATTTATACCATTAATTATACTCTGTCCCGATTGACAAGCATTGCACAACATAGAAAAAAGATCAATTTGGATACAATTCTTGTGCCACATTTTATATTTGAATATGATTATGTTTCTTTTAATATAATATGTAAATAATTATTGAACCATATTGATACAAATGCATCATATATATAATTAACCTAGAAGATTAAATTCTTCTTTTGATTTGTTAGATATTTCTTTGTTCTACGTTGGTAAATAAAAAGAGCTCTCGCAATAGTTTTTAGTTAATTAAAATGTAGAGAATGTCAAATAAACCTAATTATTCCTACTGTCATTTATTTTACAAGGTAAAAAATAAACGTTTGTGTTAGCCAAGTTTAGATATTAAAGACATCTTAAATGTTTTATTATTCTGAATTTACAGTTTGAATCAGTAGTTTGTCAAAGGAGAAAAGTATGAACTTGTCATTAATATCTAAATGCAAGATACAGTTATGGACAATAGTTTGAAAATACGCAACACTGAGGACTTTCAACTTTTCTCAGAAATACAGATTTTTGGTTTTTGTTAGAATGATTCAGGGATCTAACTGGTTAGCTCAGCTGGTTAGAGCATGGTGGTGTAATACCAAAGTCAAGGGTTTGGATCCCTGTACTGGCCAGCTGCCCCCCCCCAAAAAAAAGAATGATTCAGGATTACATCAAAAGTGAAGAACTGTATCATAGTATTAAACAGTTTTATTAGAAAATCTAATTTTACTTCATTTTAATATTATTCATATAATTTATAACAAAACATTCATTAATACGTCTTTTTATGTATGTGTTCAGATTGCTATGCACTTAATTGTGCCCCACCCCCCAAATTCATACATTGAAATCCAAACCCCAATGTACCTGTACTTGTAGTAAGGAAGTAATTAAGGGTAAATGAAGTCATAAGGGTGGGCCATAATCCAGTAGGATTTATATCTTAATAAGAGATAAATAAAAAGAAACAACAGAGAGGTCTAACTTGTGCTCACTCTCTCTTTCTGTTTCTCCTATTTTCCTTTATCTCTAATACAAGAATTACTATGGACTGAATTGTGTTTCCAAAATTTGTGTTTAAATCCTAACTCACAACGTAGTAATATTTGGAAATAGGGCCTTTAAGAGATAATTAGGTTTAGAGATGGTCATGAAGATGGGGCCCTCACAATGAGATTAGTGCCCTTTTAAGAAGAAACACCAGAAAATGTGGTATTTCTTTCTCTCTCTCTGCCATGGGAGGATGTGAGGACACAGCTGGAAGGTGGCTGTCAACAGCCAGAAAAAGAGCTCTCACCAGAAACCAAACCATGCCAGAAACTTAATATTAGATTTTCCAATTTCCAGAATTGTAAGAAAATAAAGTTATTTTGCTTAAGACACCTAGTCTTTAGTGTTTTGTTAGGGTGCTCTGAGCAAATTAATACATGGTGATGGATGGATGGATGGGTGGATAGATAAAGATAGAGACAGATATGCAAAAGCACATACACACACATACGTACATATAAATACACATACATACAAATAGATGACATATTTAAAACTTTTAACTTTACAATTAGAACATTATTAACTTCATTGGCATAACAGATAAAATAATACATATGTTACATTTAATTTATCATTTTAATCAACCATAACAAGTCCCTTGATAAACAAATGGACAGGTCATATTCATAGTTTTGTATTTATGATAACTATTCTATAGTTTTAGTTTAACTATTTATACCAGTTACCACCTTTAAATCAGAAATATTAAACTCAAGTTGCATACTAACTAAAGTACTATGCTAACCAATTATTGTGTGTTTGTTTCTACACTAAATTAAATTATTCCAATTGGTTCATAAATAATCATCAGAAAATTAACATGAGCTATTTTTTAATATAAATTATAAATTTTGGTATTCATAAACCAAATTTTAAAACATTCTGGAATTAATATCCAAAATTCTAAGTGTCTAGCCTTTCTTCTTATCTAGTTCCTAGGAACAAAGGTCATTACTCAAACTCAGAGATAAACATTTTCTTCTGAGTTACCATTTTTTGGTAGAAAACTACACTCTAAATGGTTGATTATTATTTCCTCAGGAAAAGGTGAAAATTCAAATGTTGTAATAAATGTAAGAAAAAACATCTTATCCCCAAGAGAGAAAGAGAGTTTCTAGTGCTGCTTTAAATAATAACTCAGGCTTTTGACTATTCCATCAAATCACACAATAATAAAGGCAGTACTTGCATGAAAATGAAAGAGGGTGGTCTCAAAAATTAAAAAATGATCTTTCTTCTTGGCAAACAGAACCTTCTTAGAAGGTTTTTTTTTTTTTTTTTTTTTTTTTTTTAATTTTCTCTTTTTGTGCTACAATGTTTCTCAAATGAATAATTTTCCCAGAGTGTGGAAAGCAATTCTAAATTGTCCTTGGCTACTTTATACCAGTAGGAAAAATAGGCACAGATTAAAATTTGGAATAAGCAGGATTAAACAGAATGTAGATGATAGAGCCTGTATCTCGAGAGCCAGACCACTGTCACTAACCGCTGGGCAGATGAACTATGAACCAGAGATTTAGGCACATGAGAGTATAAAAAGAAGTTTTCAGAGGCCCCCAAACTGAGCAGAGTCTTTGTATCATTTTGAAAAGATAACCCAAGACAGTTTGTTCAGTGAGGACAGCAGCCTGAAAACGCTTTCTGAAACCACTGGCTCTCAATGCCAGCTTTTGAGATGGATTTACTGGACCTTCCTCTGTCTGTGAACTTCTCTTATAGTATCCAGTGGGAAAGAAAGAGGAGAGACAGAGGAAAACAGGTTGTTAGTAAGAGGAAGGTTTCCACCAAGAATAGAAATTTTCAAGTTTAGTAAAATAATTAAAATATGCTTAAAGAAGTTTCTTCATTCCTAGGAGACAAAATAAGCATAAATCTTTATTTTCATTTTTTTCTTCATTCTCTTTTCTATAAAGGGATGTACAGTTTATATCTATCAATAGTCCATGAAGCAGGGGAATGGAATGGCAAACCAACCAACAAACAAATAAACAAAAATCAAATTTTAGAGGCAGGTTGGAGATTCATGGACTAACTCTTAAATTTTGTATCTGTTTTTCTTGTCCTCTTGTAAAATATACAAGGATTGCATTTTAAATAAAGTAGCAATTTTATGGCAGAGTACCCTCCCCCAAGGAAAATTGTGGGTCTTTAGTATTAAAGACCTGCCTCCAAAATATCTGTTAAAGCACATCTGCCAAATTGTTGTTACATTAACGATAAAGTCTGAGGCATTTATTTACTAGATATATAGTCATTAGATTTATATATAAAATATCTAAAAACTGTTGAAAACAACAAGAAGATGTTTCACTTGAATAAGCTTTAGGAATAAATAAAAATGTGTGATTAGGTTGTCCTATGTTGTGTTTCATAAATAACTTAAATGATCCTAATGTTCCTGAATAAGGAACTATTTGTGTATTAGTGTATTATAGCTACCTTTTATTGACTACATACTATGTGCTTGGCACCAAGACCTTTACAAACATGAGCCTTTTCATTGCCACTGTGACATAGATATTAATGTAATCATTTTGTACCCCCAAAAAATAGAGACAGAAAAATAAAGTTACTTTGCAAGGGCCAGAAAACTGTAAGTGACAGATTGTAGACTCAAACCCAGGTCTGTTTGATTCCAAACCCTGCACTCTGTTTTACTCTAAAATTTGTACTAGATTGATGATTTGTGGTGTTTTTTTTACCTCCTGTTTCCCTTCTTCACTATAGTGGAAAATTTACATCTTATACAACAGGATTTTCTCCGTCCTACTTATTTTATATTTCAGTAAAATTAAGGTCTTATCTTTTATGTCTAATCTGTTAACATTCTCAGTTAACATTCTCAGCCTTACATTCCAGTAAATGTTTTCTCATGATAACCTAACACAGCTTGTTCCACTGGTGACACTTTACTTTTCTGCTTCAACCTTTATATCTCTCTTCCGAAATGTTCAGTACTTTCTGTTTCTCCTAATCTTAGAGCTGGTGTTTCCAGAATGCCTGAAAAATCTGACCAAAAGATGTTTTAAAAAATTATTAAACAAGTATTGAACAAAAATTAAGAAAAAAAAAAAAACATTAACTAAGTTTTCATAGAGACACACTGAGCACATCCAAGATGTACAGTTCCAAGTACATCTGCTGAAGTTCACTGTCGTTTGTTGATATCGTAGGATCTTGTACAAATTTCTGTCATATACGTACTATTGTGACTTTTGCTCTACTGTTCTTCCTCCTCTTCTAGACTATGGGATTTAAGAATTAGGTCTTATTCAGAATAACTCCATATCTTCAACATCTGCCCTCTTTGCCATATAACTTTCAATTTATAAAAAGGAGAAAAATAAAAGGCGTGCACACATACACATATTTCTTAATTACGTTGGACCAGAATTGGCACACATCACTTCTGCTTCTAGTCCATTACTGAGAAGTAGCTCATGTCCCTGCCTTGATGCAAAAAATCTCAAATGCCCTCCAGCTCTTCTCCTTATCTCAAAGACTAAACTTCTAGGTGATCACAGTCTTCTCCATCAGAAACATAACTCTTTATCATTTGCCAAACTATGAATTTAAATACAAGTTGCCTGTTCATTTATTACCCAATGTACAATATAGAAAAGAGGAACAGAATAATTAATTGAAAACTTCCATTTGGAAAACAAAAGAAAAAGAGACACAGCAGTCACTAATCTAAACAAATAATAAGATTCTCCACAACTGGCATCATAAGGAATCCCTATCGTGTTCTGGGAAATTTTTCTTAATTAGATAGTCCTTAATTAGACTGTCCTTAATTGTTCCTGGATTCGCTGTCTCAAAATTTCTTTTTCTTCGATTATCTTATAACGTATCTAAAATTTTCCCAGACTATTCTATGCCCATGTGAATTTAGTGGTGCAGGAATTATTCTGAGAATTGAATGTCAGTCACAATTTAAATCTGGGCTATAATTTCTTTAGCAATACAATTTACTCAGAAATTTAACACATTTAACTATGTGCTTGTAGTCAACTCCATGGACCAGTTGCCACATCAAAAATAGTTTCCTGGACACAATTCTCAAATCTGCTTTATTTCTTGACTTTCTCATCCGTCCATATGTCTCTTTCTTTAAACTTAATAGTGCCTATCTTGAAACAATGAACTTAAATAAAATGTACCATTCAGTATAGTTTTTGCAACCGATATAATGGACTTTAGTTTGAGGAGACTTAGTGGGTCTTTACTGGTCCGTCTTTTACAACATTATATCTTGCTATTTGAGGGCCCATGCCTGGCTATGACAAGCGCTACTGTGAGGCTAATGTCGGGAATCCTGCTCACAGCACCAATTGTGGAGCCAATAATCCTGTTTGTGATGCCAGTTGTAAAGCTAGGCGACCATGGTAGTTGTCACAGCTCTTTTACCTGCCGGTAATCCTGTACCAACTGGGCTGATGGTGGTAGGGCTGGATCTGGAGCTCCCAGACCCCTCAAGCCCATTCACAGACGGTCAGAAGCCCTCCACATGCCAGGCTGGCTCACTAGACCCCTCCATGCTAGGCTGGGTCACCAGACCCCTTCACGCTGCTCTATGAGCTAGGCAACTGGCCACACGGTCCTTGGAAGCTGCAGGTCTGGAAAAACATGACCATGCAGGGCGGGCACCCAAGGCAGTAAAACACCAGCCAAGGCAGTGCTGCCGTGCAGATGTACTTACTCCACCCACACACACAATGTTTATGGAACCACCTCTATCCAGCCTTGAAGCCAGGGGAGCTTGACCAAATGGTTCCATTTTCCCAACAGGCCAGAAGCAGTAAATTTTTCCAACCTAAAATGCTTTTGATCTCTAGACTTTCTCTATATTCTTTGACCTCTGCTTAAATACTTGCTTGAGTTTATGTACTTTTTGTAATACTCTGGAGACCCAATAGTAGCAGCACTCTATAACATTCTGGCTTAATCTAACCATTTCGCCTAGAGCTAAAGATCAAATACTTTGCTACAGTAAAATAGAACTCTACAACTTTCCAAACTGCTCTAACTGCTTCTTTGATGCCTACCACATAGTTGCTAAGTTAATATCATATATTTTAGGCTGTTGTTAAGGTAGCATTCTATCTCAAATTATAGTTAGGCTAGTAGGTATAATGAAAACTGATATAATAATCTCTTAATGTCAGGGTTATGGGGGGGGGTTGTTTGTTTGTTTGTTTTGTGGGGGGTTTTTTTGGCTTATCATGTTGAGTTCTCCTGCAAAGTTATAGGGCTTTGTTCCATATAATCATTCAGTGATCCATAATGATAACAGCTGTACTGTCTTCCTTTGTAGATAGCAACTATGAAGGTTGACAATGACAATGAAATTAGGCTGACAGAGATAGAGCTATGAAATGCAGAGAAAATCACATCTGCTTCTTACACACCTAAGCCCAAAAGTAACACAAGTCACTTCCACTCATATCCTGCTGGCAAGAAATTGTAATGTTCATTTGATCCCACCTTCATGCAAGGGGACTGAGGCCTGCTGATCTTGTTTGAGTAGAACATATCTACACTACAGAAAAGGAGGATGAATCTTTGCGGTCTATTCGCTTTCTCTGCTCCAAATATCATTTTAACAATTAGGTTTATCATTAGCTTACGTTGTTAATTTAGATCACTTAGTTCTTATAATAAACTTTCATATAGAAACAATAAATTTTACTTTCCCTGTTTAATCAAATGGAGGCTAAAAAGTTTTAAGTTATTAGGTATAGTAACATGGAAAATACTGGGATCAGAAGTCTTTAACAATGGCTTTCTAATTTGTATTTTTTTTCCTTTTGTTTTTGACATTCTATAGAGAATGACAGTTTCGATTACTTAAAATGGTGGTTTTTAGACATTTTTATTAGTTTCTGAATGATGAAAAAAATTCTCCAGAATTTTATAACTACAGTTATCACACACATATATTTATGAGTGCCTAAATTGTGCCAGGTATTCTGTCAGTGATGACCCTGAATGCATTTGTTAGTAGATGCAACTTCTCTTAAGATATAAAACCCAGACATGTGGCTCTGAAATGAGATGCCTCCATTAAAGTCAACTAGACCAAGAATGTCTAATTCTGTTCTCATGAAGTTGATCCAACTTTTGGGATCTTCTCATTTATCACAGGAGCTAAGCCTTTCCAATTTGGAGGTGTATAGGTCGGAGTTCCATTTTAGATCCCCTTGTACAGCTAACATAGTCTGTACTTTTCAAAAATTCATTGCTAAACACTTAGGAATACAAATAGGAACATGAAAACAGACACGTGCACCAATTGAATAGAATAGAGAACCCAGAAATTAACCCATGTATTTACAACCAACTGATCTTTGACAAGTGCACCAAGAACATACATTGGGGAAAAGACTGCCTCTTCAATAAATGGTACTGGGAAGACTGGACATCCATATGTAGAGTGAAACTTGACCTGTACCCCTCACTATGTACCAAAATCAACTCAAAATGGATTAAAGACTTAAATATAAGACCTGAAACTTTAAAACTCCTAGAAGAAAACATGGGGAAACACTCCAGGATTTAGGACTGGACAAAGACTTTATGAACAATACCCCAAAAACACATGCAACAAAAGAAAAAATAAATAAATGGGATTATATCAAACTAAAGAACTTCTGTATAGCGAAGGAAACAATCAAGAGCATGAAAGGACAACCAACAGAACATGAGAAAATATTTGCAAGCTATGCATCTGACAGGGGATTAATATCCAGAATATACAAAGAACTCGAACAACTTTAGAGCAAGAAAAACAAATAATCCAATTTAAAAATGTGCAAAGGAATTGAATAGACATTTCTCAAAGGAAGACATACAAAGGGCCAACAGGTATATGAAAAAATGCTCAACATCACTAATCATCAGGGAAATGCAAATCAAAACCACTTTGAGATATCACGTCACCCCAATCAGACTGGTTACTATAAAAAGACAGAGAATAAGAAATGTTGGCAAGGATGTGGAGAAAGAGCAACCCTCCTGCACCGTTGGTGGGACTGTAAATTAGTACAACTATTAGGGAGAACATTATGGAGGTTCCTCAAACAATTACAGAGAGAACTACCACATGATCCAGAAATCCCACTACTGGGGATATATCCAGAGGATTGGAAATCACCAGGTCGGAGGAATACCTGCACTCCCATGTTTATTGCAGCTCTGTTTACAATAGTCAGGTGATGGAGCTAACTTAAATGTCCATCAATGGATGACTGGATAAGGAAATTGTGCTTTGTATACACAACAGAATACTACTCAGTCATAAAAAAAAAAATGAAATTCTACCATTTGCAGCAACATGGGTGAGTCTGGAGAAAATTATCCTAAGTGAATCAACAATCACAGTAATATGCTGAACTTTTAGAAAGAGAGAAAACAACCATGGTTACTAGAGGTGGAAAAGGGGAAGGGAGGAGTAGAGGAAGGAGAGCTAGTGAGGAATTGGTTAATCGACACAAAGAAGGGTTGTGTATTGTAACAATGAATAAGCTAACTATCGTGATCTAACCATCACACATCGTACACAATTATTGAATTCAACATTGTACCCCACATGTATGTATAACAAATTATCTTAAAATAAGTAAATGAATAAATAAATAACATATAAACAAACAAACAAAAAAACCAAATAGGAACATAAGCAAAATATATGCAATAATAGTCTATGATACAAGTACATATTTGCATTTCCTCAGATTGCTTCCAATGCCCGTGAGATCGTCACATGCTCCATGAACTCCACAGAAGGAAGAGAGAGTCTATTTCCAGGTACCTCACTTCCTATCATGAGATTGCTTCCCAAGACTAGTGATGTGCTGACACTAACCAGCAGAGACCAAAACAGCACAGATCAAGATTTCTGATAGTCAATTTGGCTCTTTCGTAGTCCTTCATAGGAGAAAGAGGGAGAGAGAAAGATATACTCAAGTTTTATTCTACTTGAACCCTTGCCACAGTTCTTTCTAGTTAGAAAGATTACACCTTGATCAAAGAATTGGTTCTAGACACAACCTTGCCCTACAGTTTAGACAAAACTTTCTGTACATGTAGAATTGGCTGTATTCTGACAACCCATCAATACAAACAGTTTAATTTAAGAAACAAAACCACAGATATTTATTTTAGGGAAATTGTCCATTTACAATTTATCTATTCTTCTTCTAAGTATTACTCTTCCATTCACTAATTAACTAACTTATTCATTCACTTACCCATATAGTGAAAAGTCACCCTGTGTAAGTTATTATGTGGGCTAGCTAGCATACAGATATGTCCAAAACAAAGTCCTTGTCCATGAGAAGCTTGCAGTTTACTGGAGAAATAGACTTATAAAAAGTAATTATAATACTAGAATAGAAATATACAGAATATGAACGAGAGTGAATGAGCATATCAACTAACAGCATAATTAGCACAGGTTTTCTAGAACAGATAGCTTGTGAACTGAGGAGCTCTAGCACACATGTAGAGGGGGGATATTCCAGGGAAATAAAGCAGCAACTATGAAGGGACAGGAATGTGAAACAGAATGTCATATTCACTAAACTGAACAAGTTTTCAATATCTAGAGTATTACCTAGTGCAGAGGCCAGAAGACATGGGGTTGGTGGACTAGGTAAATGGTAGACATCAGGCCACTTTAAGAAATTTTTTCTTTATCTGGAAGTCAACTGGGAGCATGAAAATAGGTTGTCAGTCTTTCCTGCCTGTTATCTGTTAAAGCATAGTGGGGACATTTAGAAGGTTTTCCTGCATTCAGGTTCAATTCATGCCTTAAAAATACCCATACTTGTGTATAAAACATCAGTCTATTAGGGGTAAACGGTTTAATGAAATCTCATACATTCATGACCAAGACTCATGACTGTAGCATTTTCTAATAGAAAATCATTAATTCCACTGGCATGAGACCATTAATCATAATACATTCTTTTGTTAAATTCTGGTATTCTTGAACATGTAATTTATAGGTCAAGTTTCACAAATGCTTGGTTCAGAATAGCTGAGGCATTGCTAAAAGATGTATTTCTCATATGTGTAGTTCACTAATAAGCTTAAATATGATGACTAGACATGTGTCATAATTCAAATGGATTACAACCCTGGCCAACTTTCACATGAATGAATAGCCACACAGTGGCAGGCTCAGCTTTTCTTTTTATGTAAAGAAAAGTATCTGGCCTTGGCAATGTATAAATGGCCAAATCTTGTATAGCATGAAATAGTTTAGGATCAAGGTAAAATAAAGCAGAGAGAGAAAGAAATTCATTGTATAAATACCAAGGTCCCCAAGTACCTAGGGCTTTAAAATAGGCCAATGCTCTCAAATAATATGCATTAATATTTTATAAGAGGAAGAGCTGGATACTAGCAATATTTTCTAAGTTTCCTAGATCTTTTCACCGCAGTCTTGACTTTGAAATATGGTATATAAAAATGAGTAGTCTAAACAGTCTTACCTGACATATATTTGGAAGAAAAAATACATATATTTTTCTGCAGATAGAAAAAGAGAATAGTATTTGAGAAAGAGGTAAAACTAGGTAGAAAGAAAATAATACAATATTGTATTAGTTCACTAGGGCTGCCATAGCAAAATACAACAAAGTGACTTAAGACAACAGTGATTTATTGTCTCACAGTTCTGAAGGCTGATAGGCTGAGATCAAGGTGTCAACAGGGTTGGTTCCTTTGGAGGGCTGTGGGGAAGAATCTGTTCTATGTTTCTCCCATAGCTTCTGATGGTTTGCTGGCAATCTTTGACATTCGTTAGCTTGTAAAAGCATCACCTCCATCTTTGCTCTTATCCTCACATGACATTCTCCCTATAAGCATGTCTGTATCCAAACATATACCAGTCATATGGGATTAGAGGATCACCCTAATGATCTCATATTAACTTAATTAACTGTAAAGATGCTATGTACAGATAAAGTCACTTTCTGAAATACTGGGCATTAGAACTTCAACATGTAAATATTGGGAGACACAATTCAACATATAACATATATGTTTAGAGAATACCATATAATACCTCAATAAGACTAGAGTATAGAATGGTTTGGGGGCTGAAGCCAAACGATGGAGAACCTTCATATACAATGGAAAGAGTAAATGTTAATGACTGGTGTCAAACCAGAGTATGGTTTCCAGTGATGTGTGATGCTAGAAATCCTTAAACTAATTCTGATTCCAACATTTAATTAGTAAAGGGCCACAAAAAATGATTACATTGTGTAAAGATAAATATAGTAATTATCCTGGTTTGAAGATCAACTACTGCACAAAGATATTGATATTCAATGCTGTACCCCACAGATATGTACAATCAACTGTTTCAATTAAAAATAATTAATTTAAAAAGTAACAAAAAAAGTGCTTGTTATGGTTCAGTAACAGTGCTAAATCTTTTACAAGCTAAATACCCATGATAGTTCTATGAAGTAGACAATTTATCCCCAGCTTACAGATAAAGTAGTAGAGACAACTGGAGGTTTAGCAACTACCAAGGCAATTAAATTAGTAAGAGATAGAGTCAGGATTTAAACTTAGCTTTATTCCAAGAACACATGCCCTCACCCTCTGTTTTACATTGTTCTAAATATGCTCTACGACCTCCACCTTCTTCTCGTCCATTTGTTTTAATGTCCTGCTCCAAAACTTAGAGCTTTAATGTTAAGATGAGTTTAAGGGAGACTAAGTTGTTAGTCTCATCTTAATACATTGTTTATACTATTGTTACAATAAAGACAAGAAAGGAAGAGAAGAAGAAAATGAAAGGCCAGTATATTTGAGACCCAGAGTGACAGACCTTGGTAAAATAGGCAGGTGTTTCATGGAAAGAGAACTGGATAGAAGGAACACACAGAGGACACAGGCGATGCAAGATGACTCTTCACAGATGAGTGTAACCTGGAAAACCAGTCAGTGCAGAGGATATGCAGGAGACTCTCACCTAATTAGAATAAATAACAAAAATAAATTCTTTCAAGTTTCTTCGTTTACCTTGTAAAAGTGTATTCCCAGAACAGATAACATAATCATAGGGTTAAACAATTGCTAAATGAATTATAAGGAATACTTTTGCACTAAAATATTGTGTGAAAAACAGTGGCCGAGATGATAAAATTTTCATTTTACCACCAGCCTATCTTGATAATGGGTGCTATCTAAGTGCTAACAATAACAGAAGTATTAACAAAATCAGTAATATTAATTATAACCACAGTAGTTCATGATTCTAGAGGTCCCCCAAGTATTCCCTTCCTAATAATCTCCTCTCAGCTCCCCTAACACTATTTGGAGTAGAAAACAGGCTCATATATGCCAAAAGATAACCCAATAATATAAATCTAATTGCAAACATTCAGTGACTGGCACATGAAGAGCTGAAAAATCCCCACACACCCATTATCCCCATATCTTAATTAAGAGAAAAAAAAAATCCTCCTTCTCCTCTACCATGCAAAGGAAAGAGTTGGTCTCTCCCTCTCAGATTCTGAATCTAAGCTGATGTGTCTAGTATATATTCCTGAACAGCACTCCCAATTCCCTCACCTGCTCCACACATCAGGGGTGAGCAGCAAGCAGCTTCAATCTCTTCGGGACCCAGAAGCACATCTCATTTGTGTGTTGAGTAGCCTGAGTGATAGTTACTAAACTTACTCCAGCCTTACTGAAGTGCAGAAAAAAAGAGAAACAAAACAACAACAACAAAAAGAAATGTGCTAAAAATGCATCCTCTCATTTTACATTTCCCTTTTCTATTGCTTTTGTGTGGGGAGAAATGCAGGATATTTTTGTTGTTTTCTCCATAGTCTCCATGCTTTAAAGGAAGCTCCTTCCTTTGATACTTCCTGTATCCTATGGGCTGCCTTCCTTTCCAGGTACAAGCCTTGACCCATATATCTCAGATTAACACCACCTCTTATTTACATGGTGCTAATTATAATACTATTCCAAGAGACATAGTATAGTAATTAAGCAATAAGCAGAAAATTACCTCCAATCCCTCAATCTTCCATATGTCCAAAAAACCTTAAGAGACACTTCCCCAAACACAGCACAATCTGACTTTCAGAAGCAGCATATTAGCAAAAGCTTAGCTCTAATTTCATGGTGAAAATGCTCCTCTCTTTCCTAACCCTGTCAACCTTCACTCTGACTAGCATCCAGATTAATAGTTATTTAACTGCTGAACAATTATGACAGGTGATTAATTAATCTCAAGGAGCAGCCACTAGCACTGCTATTAATCAGCACATCACCAGATGAAGGAAAAGGAAAGCAATCTGTATTTGTTACAAAATGGGCTAGGCAGGCATTACTCAGGCAATAAGAAAAGGTCATTGTAGAGTGGAAAGCACAATGAGCAGGTTGTGTGAGATTGATGAGAGAGAATTATTTTCTGTATATATTATGAGAAAAAAAAGTCTGTTCAACACAGTGTGTTGAAAGAAACTTAATTCATAGAGAATGGATTCTTCTAGATACACAAAGTACTTAAATCTTATACCATGGGTAGAAACCTACTTTTCTGAGGTGCAGTGTAAGGTGAGATGTTAACTGTTGCCTGGTCAATTCCAAAAATATAATGACTGCAATCATAGCATTTGGTAATTAAACAAAGAATACATTTATGCTTAGTGCTCTATGGCAGATATTCACAAGCCACCTTCCATTTCTCTTTTACCCCCTCCTTCTTTATCACCTACCCTCAACTAACTCCTTCAACAACACTCAGACATATCCTGTTCTCTTGTTACTACGGCTACTATAATTATAGATTATGTCAGCTCTCATTTGGACTATTGAAATAACCTCTTCTTGACTGGTTTTTCATGTGCTATACTTCGGTCTTGGTATTTTATGTTTTCTCCTAAAATTAAAATTACATAGTGGCATCATTAAATCCGTAAATGAGACTTGTCAAAGTCTCCTTGGCATGGCTTTCATGCCTCTTGCTCAACACATGGCCTCCTGATTAAGAAAATGACTCTGAAATCAAACTACTTGCCTTGAATCTTAGTTCTATTTCTTTCCAGCTGAATGGCCTTGGACAAGTCCCAACCTTCAGCTTACTCATCTGTAAAAATGGGGATAATATGAGGTGGTATCTACCTCATAAGGATCATGTGAATTTTAAATGGATTCATACATATAAAGTGCTTAGAACACTGTCTGGAATACAGTATATTTTTGGTAAATGTTAGCTATTATTGTTTCTAGCCATATACCTAAGCCCATTTTTTCTAACATACCAGGTCAGTTCTCACCACACCTCTGATCCCAGGATAGAACTCTCATATGCACTTGCACTGCTCTCACTTATTGTGCCATGAGCAGACTATCATCTTCAGTTTTCAGCTTACAAATTTGGTCACCTTCTCTAACATGCCTTTCTTGACTCTCTTATTGCCCCTCTGCTAATGAACCAACCCAACACTGTGTTCTTCTTGTGTCCTACTCTTAAGTTTCCCTCAATCACCTGCAATGCATGATTACATTTAACAACTCTGCTACTCATGATTAAATATCTAGTGAGGAGCAATTTTTTTTGTTGTTATTTTTTAATCTATATTTCCCAGTGCAGCAGAAATTTAATCAATATTTAAAATGAATGAATGAATGATTATTTCAGAAAAAATTGGCCTGGCAAGTGGAGATAATGGACTCATCAGGTAAAATAATCCAGTGAAATAATCATACCTCCACAAATTGAAGATAAAGCAAGCAGTTGATACACTGACTGCTCTACAAGCTTAAATGGATACTAACTCTCTGGGGTATTGCTGTAATTGGACCTTGGGGAGAGTAGTCTGGCTTGGAATAATTAGCAACTTGAGGCAAACCATTTGAATCACACTGTCTATTAAAATTAACATCATGTGGGAAAAGTGATAAAAAAAAAAACTAAATAAATGAGGTTTCCTCCTGGCAAATTGTTAGAAGATGTTGCTGATTGCCAGATTGACTTTTTATGAGGCTCTTCTGGGGCATCAGGGAATTACCAATGATCTACAATAGGACTGTCTTAAGGTTTCCATTTTACCTAAGTACAGAGCCTGCTCTGTGGAAATACGCTGTTAAAAAAGTCTGAGTCCCCTCCTTACATCTTCTCCTTTTTAGAAGTCCCTTTCCAATTGATAGTGACACCTGTGTGGGGGAAAAAAGGTGCTTGCACTATTTTCCATATTAATCATAATTTACCCAGCAAGCACTTGGGGTGTCGCAAGCATAATCTTATGGCTTCAGGTGGGTAATAAACAGCAGGAGCAGATGAACTTTATATATAAAAAAAAAAAGGATGCTATTTTCACGTGGTTTAATTTACCCCTCCCTGGGTGGATGGGTTTAACTACACCAGAACAGGCTTTTGCAAAGCACCTGAGGAGGTACTTAAACTTAATTGTGCTCTGTGCTCATTACTGGAGTAGTCAATCAGGTGCAAACTAGGGCAAAGGCCTTTGGGTTTGTTCCCACTAGGACCACTCTGTCCTAGGGTTCCATAACCAAGTTGAACCCTATTTTTGACTATACAAAACATTAGAAGTTAATGGTGAAAATATGCCTTTCTTTCTAATAGTAATAGTCCCACAGAAATAGCCAAAACATTTATTATATAAACGATTTCTCCTACGTACAGAGGACATCATGTGAGCCACTGAACCAAAATGTAAGAAAAAGAAGAGAGAATGAAAAGGAAGAAATTGAGACAGAAATATGTGAAATAAATGTAAGAAATTGCTTAATAGCATACTAGGAGGTCACAACATATCCTTTCTGCCCAGGTGCTGCTGCAAATAAGATTAGTTTTGGTATTTGCAGGTACAATTTGAATTTAGTCTTACTAGTTTTGTAACCTTGGGTTAATAACTTAGTCTATCTGAGCCTCAGTTATCCTTTTATAAAATGAGGATAATAAAGCTCACCCCTCACCGGTTGTCCCAAGCCCCAAATGAGATCTTGTGAAACTTGTACTGTAAACCTCCCAAGTAGTAGTCTCATCTCCTGTTAAGATTTGGCACAGTTGCTTTGGACTTGGCTGCACTAGTCTAAGAATGGGATCCAGCTTTCTCATGGTTTGATAGGGACACAGAATTTAGGTGAATAATTGCCATTGTTACACTTCAAACACACTTAAACCCCATGGTTTGGGGGAATTTTTCTTCTTTCCTAGTTTCATATTATGAGAAAGTAGCAAATACTCCCCTTGACTCCAATCGACAGTGATAATGGGACCACCTGTGATTACCTGACATTCTCTGCCCCCCCACCTCCTCCCACACCACAATGGGCCCCTGATGAATGTTGCTCTAAACCAGAAAAATTAGCTTTTTAAAATCACTGTGTGTCAGGACCTTCACGTATGCAAACATGTGTGTTAGGCATTATTAAAACTATTTTACTTATAAGGAAACAGATTCAAAGAAGGTAAATGAGTGTTCAAAGACACAAAAACCAGTACAATGGTTCTAGAATTTAAGTAGAGGATTTACTAACTCTAAAAATGCATCTGCTTTCTCAACATTGTTTGAAGGAAAAGCCTAATTAACCCATGAGGTGATCAGAAAGTAAGAATTATAGAAAAGAAAACAAACCAAAAGAAAAAAAATGAATTACCAAGAAACAAAATAATTGGGTTTTGAAGTAAGCCATTGGCTATACTTGAGATAGTGCCCAGTCTGAAGGGAACTAACAATCATTAAATGTCTATTTGGTCTTTAACATAACCCTGTGAAATGGCCAGGGACAGGATTAAGTAATATTCTTATTTCACTGATGGGTAAAGTGAGACTCAGAGGTTTAGGCAACTTCCCAAGGCACTAATACCATAAATAGTGGAGCAGAGATTTCTACTCACAGTGTCTGATGTTGGAGTCCATGTACTATTCACAACGACATGCTACATCTTGTTAGAATAATAGGCAACTCAAATGGCTTCCAATTTGCCTCATTGAAGTTAAGTTGCTTCATAATACATTGAATAGGAAATAAAACAAATATAAGCTGACATAATGATCTGTGACTCCATTCTAAATCATGGGACACATGGTAAGGTTCATGGAAAGAGCCATGCAGTTGAATCAGAACTCATATAGTTAGCAGCTGAATTCAGTTGAGGATTCAATGCCTTAATATGGGGAAAACCTGTCTGATGACTGGCAGGTTTGTCTGATTCTTGGCACTGAGATAATATGAACAGGTGTGAAGTAAAAAACCTAACGTCATCTTAAATTTCTAACATAAACATTCAAAGCTCCCTTAGTGCTATAAAATATCCCTGCTTCTCTTCTACTTTCATTCCCAGCCAGGTCCCCATGGTTTGTAACAATCAACCACAAAGAACTAAGATTTCAAAGTACTTAGACTATGAAAAGGCAACAAGAGTTCTTAACCGTTTTTTATGCTGTAGATCCCTTTGTCAATCTTGGGAAATTCATGAGCCCTTTCTCAGAAGAATGTTTGTAAATTTCTTCAAATGTATAAAATAAAATGTAACAATCAATCGTATTCTAATATACTTGTCCAATATTTTTAGAAAGTCATTAATGGAGTAATATATGTTCTTCCTTTTAAATGTATTAAACAGCAAGATATGGCATCAAACTCATGATGATTGTAAATATTTCAATATATCTGCCAAACATGTGATTGGTAGGAAAATATGTATAATGATTTTTGTTAGTAACTGATAGAGTTTGGAATATTGTCCTCCCAGAACTCATGTGGAAATCTAATCCCCAATGAGGCAGTGTTGGGAGCTGTTTGCGCCATGGGGTGGATCCCTCATGAATGGATTAATGCTCTCCCTGGGTGAGTGAGGTTAGTGACTAAGTTCTCATTCTGTAAGGTCCTGGGAGAGGTGGTTGTTTAAAAGACACTGGAACCTCCCCTCTCTCTCTTGCTTCCTCTCACCATATGATTTGCTTGTATCCGCCGGCTGCTTTCTTCCACGAGTAGGAGCAGCCTGAGGCCGGTGCCAGATGCAGCTGTCTCAGAATCGTAAGACAAATAAACCTCTTTTCTTTATAAATTACCCAGTTTCAGGTATTCTGTTATAGCAACACAAAAATGAACTAATACAGTAACAAAATCACAGGTACCTGTGAAGACTATTACTGTTTGTTACCTATATCGTCTATATTTATAATTAAAGGAAATGCTAGATTTTAGTTGGTACCAGTGAAAACAAAGATGCAATTTTTTTTTTCATGCAAGTTTACAAACACTGAATTCTATCCACATACACCCCCCCAACCCCCCAAGGTCTAAAAACCTTTTAAGTCTTTGCTGTTTGCTTTGGAAGGCATTTCACACACATTGTCTCTAATCACTGTTATGTCACATGAGATAGGATTAAAAAGTTAATGTTGAATTTCAGAGAAGTAAAGTGACTTGCTTCTGATTAGTTACATGAGTGATGAGGCTGGCATTCCAGCCAAACATATACTCATCCCAGTCTACTTTCCACTCTACCAAAAAGCTCAAACCTGCTCTAATAATGGTTACCCACTGATACTGGACAGGTTCCAGGTTCTTGGTCAAACCATGAAGAAAAATCTTTCACAAGACCAAAAAGAGCTCGCATCACAGTGAGTACCTGTGCAATGAAAGGAAAGGAAGAGGGACAGACAGTTGAAATATTCAAACAACAGGACTTTATTGAAAAGTAAAAGTACACACAGTTGGGGTGGGGGTGGTGAGGGCATACTTGCAAGTGAGGAATGCACCGTGGATTCTTAAGGGGAAGGTTTATATGCTGTTCTGGGATGGGGGTTTTCTCTATCCTAAGAGGAGGAATATTCAGCCATGGAGGAGGATCTAAGATAATTAAGGTCTAAGAGGCTGAGGAAAGGATGCACCAGCTTCCTGTCATGCATCCCTGAGTTTCTCAAGTTTTTGGTCATGTGCGGTGGGGTCATTTTTCCCTTAACTTTGTCCTTTCTGGTATAGCATCATTGGTGGAAGGTCATATAGCACTCATCTGCACTTTTGTTCCTCCTAGTGTGCAGGTGCTGCAGTTTTTGTAAATCTCAAAGTTCCAGATGCAGCATGCTGATTGATAGGATGGTTAAGCTGTCATCAGCTCATTATTGGTTCATTAACTGCAAAACAAGGAGGTGGCTAATGCCCAACCAGTCTGAAGATTCATGAGCATTCTCTCTGTGGCTATTCTTTCCTGCCTCACCACCTCACACAATTCCATTTTATGCGAACCTTTTTATACTTAAAATTCTTATGTAGTAACAACATAAGGAATGCCCAATATTCCACTTATAAGGTAGTCTGATAAGCCCTGTGAGGACCTGATTATATTTGGATTCAATTCAAAGATTGAGTGAAGAAGGCTTCATGAAGAGAACAGGTGTACTCTCTAGAGAAGGTTGGGGTGGGAGTGTAACAGCCACTTAATACCCACAGAACTGATACAGTGAGTTTGCAACAAAACAAAAGAACCCAGCCCCGCAGCTTTACAATATATTCTAAGGAGGTCTTGCTGAGAAAGGAAAGCTCTATCAAAAAATCACATGAATATCGAAAGAACTTTAATAAGCATTTCTTTTTTCATCATTATTTGAAAATAGGTTTTAAAAATTGTGACAGTCCCAGAAGATAGTATATGCAAATACTGTCAAGCTCCTGGGGCAATACAGAATGTTTGGCTGGGGGTGGAGGTGTGGCTGGCTCTGGGGACAGGCTATCCTGTAATCCTAGTTTCATTACTGACTAGTTGTGTTACCCTGGGAAGGTTATTTACTCCTCCCTATGCCACAACTTTCTCATCAGAAAAATGAGGATGACAAGAGGACTCATGGTATCAGTGGTATGTGTGTACGTGTGTGTGTATCAGGAGGTGACTTAAATAAATTAAATGCATTAGTACATGTGAATTTGTATGCCTCAGTTTCTTCATCTTTAGATGGGGATCATTAATAGGTACATAGCAAAATTGTTATAAGGGTTATACAGGGGCACTTCAATAAGTTTGTGAAAAACAGAATTAAAAAATAATTTTTTTAATGAACTTTTTGAAGCACCCTAGTATAGTTGAAAAGCTTCCTTCAGGTCACTTCTTCGCATGAAACTGAATTAATACTTTAGACTGCCATCATGCCTACCTAAAAAGCAAAGAAACAGAAAAACAAACTAAAAACTGCTTCTGTAATTGCTTTTAATTCAAAGTCCTTGACATGGCATTAAAAAACGTTTCAAATTAGTCCAAAGCTTCCTTTCTAGCCTCATCTTTCACTCCACTGCACTTGAATATCCCTACCCAGCTATTCTTTTATGTCATCTTTCCTAACTACGTGGTCTTATCCCTTATCGCACTTCAACTAACGAATATTCACACAAGACTTTTGCGGCTACACTTTTTTCCTCTGAAAGTCTTCCTTCCCTCATTATGGTTTATCTTCTTCCTGTGTCATTAGAGACTTTGTTTAGTATTTGAATTTTCCTTTTATTTCTGTGAGTTTCTTCAGGATCAAGACTGCCTAATAAGGAATTAAGGAATGATTGAATGAATAAATGAATGAGTGCATAAACATATTAATACTCTTTTTCATAAGGCCAAGTTGGAATATAATCTGTGAAGCCTTTCTCAGTTTCCCCAAGTAGAGTTATTACTCTCTCTAGACTTGCCTAAGTCGAGGTGATACGCAAAAAGTCAGATTGCAATTGGCTTTTTCATGTCTGTTAAGCTCACTATGCTGTGAATTCCTCTCACATGCCTTACTCATCTAATCAATCCCAAATCTGCATAATGCTAGTCCATGGTAGCTAAATCACTATGTGCTTTAATAAATCAGTGAGTGAGTTGTGTCCTATTAATTTTTTTTTATGTCCATGTGAGTGGTTTATAAGATCTTGAAATTGCCCCAGAGAAGGAAATAATTGATCTTTTCAGATTGGATGCTATCAAGTGAGTCACAGTCCAGTTCAGCTGTTAGTTTACTCTTCTTCCCAGAGCTGTGTTCTCCTACAAACACACACAAAAAATCCTCTCCAATAGTACAAACAAGAAGTGGAGCAGTTATTAAATTGCATACGGGAGAGAAATATCAACAGGTGACCAATTAGCGCCACAACAAAAATGTGTTTATCCTTGAAGCTTCCAGTAGGGAATGATTCTCGTTGCATCTCAGCATGATATAGATTTGTGCTTGAGAGCAGCTTCAGTGTGATTTGGAGAGACCTAGAGTACTGTTTATTCACACTAAGTTCAACATTCTTAAAAGACTCAAAGTGAGAAAATGAGAATCTTTTGGACATGTTTTTCAGAGATAGGGGGAGATAGACTGGATGATCTTCAAGGTCTGCCCAGCTGTGCTTGGATCCCCTGAGTGTCCTCTTGCTTTGATTGTTCAGTTTCTGGATCATTCCCTCCAGGGCTAGAGAACTACTGCCTAGTCCCAGCTGTTTCATTTACAGATAGCTTTGACCATGAAAAGCCCTTTCTCCTAGTGAATTTAAATTTGTCTCAATTGTTTTTATAATCATTCTGCACTTTCATAATGTAATACCATTTCATATATATGTGAACTGATCCTCATCCAGGCTAAATCTATCAGCTTTTTATCTTATAGCATGGGTGGAATACCTCAAATATTTATCTAAATTATTTTCTCTTCACCCTTCTAGTTGTTAATAAAGGCTTAAAAATTTCCCCTTAAATGTCTGTTTCACCAACCCCTTCTAACACATCCCCACTACTACTTGTTGCTTACCAAACTCACATGATGTATATGGTACAGAACTCAGTCCTTACCAGTGAATAAAGGGGGAGTTATTAATAATAATAATTGTTTTAATATTAATGATAATTATCATTTGCATACTAATCCCATGGTCAAAAGGAAAACACAAATATCTGCTTTATCTATATTCTTACCCCTATGAAAAAGTAATGTATTTTCCTTCTGTGTAAGATATAACATTTTATAGCTATAGATTTCTAGTAGTTTGTAAGCTCAATAGGTTATTGTTTATGGGAATGGAGAGATCAAAACAAGTTTGAGCTAATCACAAGAAATAATTACTAAGACATGGTAATTAACTGGATGTGGGCTGTGTAAAAGCAGAGGATATCAAGAATCACGTTCAGGTTATTTGCTTAGGCATTTGGGTGGTTTGTAGGGTCATTTATAAACTTGTGGAGAACAAGGTGGTTTGAGAGACCAGAGAAAATGAGTTAAGTTTTGTATAATTGACCTAGAAGTGGAGTATGTGCATAGAAATAGGCAATTGAAAATATGGGTCTGGAACATCAGAAAGAAGTCTATTTTTGTGTTATGAATTTGGGAATAATAAGAATAAACACGGCAGTTAAAGATGTTGGAGTGGATAAGACCTTGTGAGAAGTATTGAGTAGGAAATAAAATGGTCCTTGCAATAAATTCTGATAAATGAAGCTTTATGATACAGGCAAATGAGGAGCAAACTGTAAAAGAGTGTACAAATAGTTAATAACTAGGAGACTTCTCTTCTACTAAAGTCATCTTCCTTAATGAGTAGTCCCACACATGCCTCCACAAAATAAGGTACTCTTATTAATATTAATTCGTCCTATTCCCTCTATGCCTGTAATTATCTTTCCACTTCCCTCTACCTATTCAAATTATCCCCACTCTTCAGGATTTGGCTCAGGCTCCCTGAAGGGTGTTACTTCCTGTAGCTCTTATGGATCACTTGCTTTCCTGAATAGCTTCTTCAGACATTTGAAGTCTGGATTGTGAAATTTGGTAGCTATGGCTCCTTTTCTTTAACTGTTTTTATCATGTTTCCCAACTAAGTTGGGAATCTCATGTCTTTGATTTCTTTCTCTGTCCTACTATGATTCAGACACACCCTAGTTGCTGGATATACAAGTACAAAGGACTGAGAGGAGCAGGATGAAGGAAGAAATGGGGAAAAATATTGACAAATATGTATTGATTGATTCTCTACACTAAAACAAAATTAGGATAGAATCTGAATTAGCAAAGAGAGTCACATAGTACCTGTGTTCAATATTTCATAACGACTAAACTGAGCAATCATAAATTCAATTTATTTTCTGTGCATCTCTGTGATGCAGTATGACAGGGTAATAATTTATTGATTTCTGGATTAAAGGTGCTCAAAATACTTGTGTGATGATATCAGCCTTTTCAGCCACTGAAACATTATGCCTGAGACATTGCAAGCCTCATTCAGTTATTTTGGCCCTAGAGGTTGTTGCATGGCTGGTAATGAAATGCTCATTTTCTAATGAAATTCCCTGCCTGTAATCATTTACTAGGACAAGACCATGACTTAACTCTGTCACTGTATCTCTTGGTATAATCAAAATGCATTTCAGGGATCCAACTAAGGAGAGCAAGTAAATAGCATTTTCTAGGTTCCAAGTTAGAAATATTTTCCTTAACATTTGAAACACAGCATAGGGAAACTTTTCATTCATCTAAATTCAAGAGTCACGTTTTCCATACCATCCTATCTGCCTTACTATTCCAGCAAAATGCCAGACGAGGGGTTTATGGCAACATTGCAGCAGCTGCCTTTATACTAGGGTACTTCAAAAATGTCATGGAAAGACTGATATTACTTTTCAATTCTATTTTTTCCGCATACATTTTGAAGTACTGTTGTTGAGTTTTATTCACCAGCTCATTCACTACTAGTGGTAGAAGTACCAGATCCTCAAATTGCTGGCCACATTAGTTTGAGTTCAAATCTTCAAGGAGAAATCCAGTCCTTTACCTTTTTATTTTTAAAATAAATAAAAGTATTTTTCAACAAATAGCCAAGAAAACTTATTTCCCCCTTTTGTGAATAGATAACAAGTCTTCCTCATTCTTCCCTGTAGTTCTATTTACTGAATGTACCTTTGCAAATAGGGCACTAGCTCCAACTGGTCTCATGTTTCAGACCAATTTATTTACTGGGCGTTTTCTTCAGGGTGTGCTATAGACACATCAAACTGAAATTTCCCTCCATGTCTGGTCCTAACCTTTGCTGTCCTTCACCTGTCCTCCTGTGTCTGCCTTCTCAGTTGATGATCCACGGAGCTACTCTAGTCAAAAGCCTTGGAAACCCTCTTGATCGTTTTCTCTTTCTCATTCACTGTCCTTCTGCATTTACCTATTCATACGGTCCTACGTGGTGTTTTATCTCGTAAATGTCACTTGAATTTCTTCTGTAAACTCCATGCTAATATCCAGTGCCCTAACTCATCTTCATCATCTTTTAATTAGAATAATGTAATAGCTGCTGAACTCATCACTTGTTATAACCATATGTAGATAGTGATTTTTCTTGTTCTCTCAGGCCCAGAGCTGAGGTCAAAAGATATTCCATATACCAAAGTCAAGAAATCCCCTGTAATTGGAGCCATGTACTAATTCCAGCTTTTTAAGAGATGAAGGGCAGAACCAGTTCTATTAAAAGAAAAGTCATTTCCTTTTAAATACAAGAAGACTGTGAAGGAAAATGGGATAGGAAAAAGGGGTGCTGATCTTTTACAAAATGCAGTGTTTTTCCTAAGAAACTTTATCCTCCCTAAATCCAAGTGAGGTGGCCTCAAAAGAATTAACTATAAGATTGAGGGTGTCCATAATGAGTGTAGTGATATCACAGTTCTAGGATGGTGCCTGCTTAGTGTGTAATTTTGCTCATCTAAGATTGGTGCATATGTGCAGGGGGTGGAAAATGGACATATGAAATTGGATAGATGCAGCTGGGAAGAGAGAAAAGTCACCCATGGTCCATGATAAACTCCCAGCATTTGATCTGACAAAGATAACGGAGAGGCAAGTTTCTCTTGGTTCTAGTGGAAACTGAACAAGGGTCTGTTCACCTGGCTGAGGCAACCCCAGGTGCGAGGGATTGTAAAGTGGACAGTCGGTGGGGACACTAGGATGTGAGAAATGGATTTCTCATGCCACATGATTATGCTTTGGGTAGGTCCTGCAGGCTCTTTCAAAAATCTTACAGATGCATTCCTCAAGAGAGCCAAACTTGTTCACTTATCACACAGAAGCACATATCTGGTACTGCATGTATTGCTTTGCAATATTCTGCTTATGTTTGTTTCCTTATAGAGATTAAAAGCACCTGACAGCACCAGTGAGTCAGATACGTTTTTGAATTTTAAGAATCAAGTCCAATACATAGCACTAAGTATGTGATAAATTTCCTGGCACAAATTATTAACAGGAGGATGCTCTTACCCCAATAAAGAAGCTCTTTAATCACAAAAGATTGATGTGCTATATTGTTTTGAACACCAGAGCAATATTATAGCTTTTTACTTATGTTCAAATAGTGAAAGAAATAATTCTGAACATCCACTATGGTTTCAGGCATTCTACTGGGACCTTTTTTTTTTGTTATCATTTTTCAAAAATTAGCATTCTCCTGGAGAACTGTAAAATTGTTACTGAACTGGCCTTATGTTGTCATGAGACAAATAATGACTTTAGAAATTATAAAAAGTGGGCTTCAAAGACCTGATCTGCAATTTTCCATCTGTGTAACAAAGGGCTAACTTATACTTCCTGAGTCTCAATTTTCTTTCATATGCAAAATGTTAATAAAACATGACTCTGACAGCTGAGTTATAGGAATAAAAAAGTTTCGTAAATTACCTGGCATCCAGTGAGTGCTCAATAAATGATAGTTTATTGGTGTTAGTATTAGAGATAATTATTTAGTTCATCTGATATAGGCTAACGTACTGTAGAAATGTTGAGATTTACAAAGTTATTCTTTCAGAAGGGGTAAAGGATAAAAAACTCACACAAAAAAATCTGTTTGAAAAACAACCCTATTTGTTTTCAAATTAATGCAAAGTGAATGAGTTCTCAGTTCTCATATGTCAATGTAGACACTGTTTTACAATTTTATAACTCTTAGTGTTGATGAGTTTATGATAGAAAAGGACTTCATGCTCCTAGGAGATTGCAATGATATAATCTTCATAGATGATTAATTGGTAAAAAAAAAAAATTATGCTTTGACATAGATATTCTGCATTTCACTTTTAAAATTATTACCATAAGTATATAAATGGTGACATGCAGGTTTAAGAATGTGGATGTTCACAATGGCATCATGAGAGAGAAAAAAGTTGAATGTATTTAAATGTTCAAAACTAAGAATTTATTTAATATAAGACATCTATATGGAATAGTATGCAAGAATTAAAATTATATTTGAGAGGAATATGTACTATTAGGGAAATGACTGTGTATTCCCATGTGAAAAGAGTAGGTCATAATTTCAACTGTGTAAAAAATAAAAAAGTGTCTCTAGAAAGACAGTGGAGGAGAATTTTCAGCATGTGTTTTCCCAGAGTGGACTTGCTTGTGGACATTTAAGGATCTCACCAGGAGTGGAGTGTATGCTGGCTCTGCTTGGATTGTGAAAGTGATCGGTGTTCTCCATTCAGAAGCACCAGTTGTTAGCTACTGACTCTCAAATCTGCTGTGCAACCAAATCCCATTTGGGGAGATTTTTTGAAAAACTACTCTTAAACTTAGGTTCTAGATCTCCTAATCTAATCTCCAGAACTGGGAGCTGACATTATATATTTTTAAGTGTGTACATTGTTTTCACTGGGGAAATTTTCAAAAAGAAATAGGTAAATGGAAAAACAAAACTCACCTACCCCTTCCACTCTCCTCACCCCTCCTGTTCATCTTCCCCCATAGCTTTTGTCCTCAGTTCAACTGTACTGTAGGCATATTAAATTATATTTTATTTTGAACATAGTTTGAATCTTATATACCATATTATTACTTGCTTTTATTATTTAGTAATGTGTGTGGACATCTCCCTATAGATAGATGTATATCATTTTTCAAGTTATAGCATATGACTTTTATGTATTTACCAAAGGTTATCTAGCTAGCTCAGGTTTTCATTTAGAGGGGTAAAATGTGCATATGGAATAAAACCTATAAATCAATTCAAAGGGATATAATGTGAAATACTTTTCCTGTTTAGTTTTTTAATGATTAACATAACAATATAGTCTAATTTTTGATTACTCAGTTTTTAAAAGTTAACATTTACCCTCTTTTCTATTCATTTACTTTCAGTTCACTTAAAATTTTATGACAATATAATGTTTATATTGCATTCAATAATTTTTATTTGGTTTTATTTGCATATTGTGTTACTTTGTTTTCTATTAATTATAACAGAATACCTGAAACTGGGTAATTTATGAGGAAATGAAATTAATTTCTTACATTTTTGGATGTTGGGAGGTCCAAGGTCCAGAACACATATCTGGTGAGGGCCTTCTTCCTGGGGGTTGACTCTCTACAGCAACTCAGAGTATCACATGGTGAGAACAGGCTGAGTAAGTGAGCTAACTTTCTCTCTTGCTCTCCTTATAGAGCCATCAGAACAATGCCCATTACTCCATGAATGGATCAATCCATTCATGAGGGCAATCCTCAATCTAATTATCTCTTAAAGGTCCAACTTTTCAAATATCAGTTGGATTTCCCACCCTCTTAACACTGTTACAGTGGGGATTGAGTTTCTAATACAAGAAATTTGGGGAACATATTTGATCCATAACATATATTTACAAATCAATTCAAAATTATTTTAGTCTAGTCAGTAAAGATTTGGGGATTTGGTTTTGTTTTCTTTTTCTTTTCTTTTCTTTTTTTTTTTTTGCACTGTTAGAATTATATTCTTTATTATTTTGGTTGTAATAATATTTTCTGGTCATTAGTATTATAGATGGAAGGACAAAGCGTGTGCTTAGTTGTGATTTCAAACCAAAAGTCCTATAAATACCTTTAACAATCCAGCAGAGCAGAAAGATCGTCTCTGACTAAATTAATGATATCAATAATAAGTTTAAAAGCCAATCCCATTTTCCAAATGAAGTAGTTGGTTATTTTAAGTAAAAAAAAAATAGAGAGCACTAAAAATAGATTTAAAAAAGTTAATGTTTTGAAATTTTTTCACAACAAATTTTAAACTGCATCTGGAAAGATTGTTTCAAAAATGCTTTACAATGAGTATTACTTTTTATTTATCTACAATCCTTGTTCTCCTGTCCCCTTGAAATGGCCTGAAACATACTCCTTTTGGAAAAATAGAGAATATGGCTTTTTTGTTACAGAAACCTCTTAGTGTGCCTGCACTTTGCAAAGAATAATGACATTTAGCTAACGTGCTGTAAATGGACTGTGGCCTGCAAACCTCCCCTGCTAATATTCATCATTTAGCTGGTGTGCGTGAATATTCAAGGCATGGCCAGGAAAGGTACAAACCTCTGGGATGTTGGCATGTTCTTCTCATAATTTAGAATGATATGGAGACAGGCAAACCCATTTCTCTGAGACCTTTATAGCATAAGAGTGAATTATGTCTGTTTATAAAACAGGGAACCTGCTGTGTGATATTTGTATACAGCAATTTTGTTTGTAAAAACAACATAAACCTTTTATGCGCCTGATGCCCATTTCCTAACTGCTTTTTGTCGAATGTGTCTCACATACAAATGGATGCTAGGACAGAAAAGATATGGTCTTGCAAACCGTGCTTCCCACTAGTTGTTATGATTAATCAAATAGGGCTATCTATCTAATAAAATTACATCTCATGCAAATTCATGGGGCCTGTACCGCAGCTGTCTTTGGCTGCTGCTCTTGCTGTGTCTGCGGCTGCACAGCGTGATTAGCCTCTTGTGTATGTAATTCCTGTGTGCTTTGTATAATAGATATGGTAAATATAGGGACTTGCTAATATTCCTTTTGTGTTTTAGCATCTTCTAAGTCAATAGTATCTGCAGGGGTCCATACAGAGAGGAAGTATCTGTATGTATTTCTTTCTACTCTGGAGTTTCAATTGTAGCTCTGTTGCATGTGGTGGAATTAAAGGAGGAAAGAGAGATCTCTGAGCCTCAGATCTTATCACCATTAAATTGCAGTCACTGTAATGAGAATTACCGAACCAGCGAGGTACGGACTAACTGTGTGCATCTGGTCTGCTCATCTGTTTCTGGAGGTTGGGCCTTGGATGGGGCCTCAACACAGAGCTCTATGTTGGTCTTAGCAGCTGGCATCTGCTTTCTCTTATATTTTGTTTGGTTGATCCATTCCTGTTTTCATTAGACTAAGGAATTCTTCTAACAGTGTGCATTAGTGGAATAGGATAGACTTTCGATGGCAACTCTGCCATTTTCTAGATGTGCAAGTTGCTCGATCATTCTCAGCCTATACTCCTCACCATTTGCTGACACATCCAACTTTCTCATGGTCCTTTAAATCTCTGCTTTGCTGTTCTTTTTTTTTTTTTTTTCCAAGAAGACTTCCCTTATCCTGACAGATCAAATTAGTAGTCCCTCATTTACGGTCCTTAAAATTGGTTCCTTATGCCTACTGTAGTCTTGATTACTCTGTATTATGCTATGTTTGACAGGTAGCTTTTTATTTTACCAGAACTGTGGATCCTATAAAATCAGGAGCTATATCTTGAGCATTATTTCACCCCTTGTTCCTTGCAAAGCATCTATAATGTTTTGGTGATCAATGTAGGTTTGTTAAGTGGGTGGTCAACATGAATATGTACCAAGACACTCAAGTTATAGGAAATTCTAATTTCTTTATTTTTCCCCTATCCCTATATCCAGTGACATAGGGAATAATTTCTACATTCTGGGGTTGCCTGGAAATATGACCTCAGTTATTGAAGGATAAGAAAGGATCAAGAAATCCTTCCCTGTGATCACACAGAAAATCCTGTGCTCTCAAAGTCCAGACAAACTCAAGAAGTGCCCATTGGTTTAAATCCATCATGGATGCCACCATTTGGGCTCCCTTTCTCACACAGGCCATTGAAAGATGTGCTGTTTTATCTTCCCCATGCTGAAGACAGGGATGCCTTTTGAACCCCTGTTTCCAAAACTCCCTTGGAACCAATTTGCCTCAAGTTTCTACTTCCTCTGGGGTGTTATAAACCAGTGATACCCAGACAACCCCTCTAGAAACCTGTAACACTCATCGTTCCCAGGTTATGGGGAGCCAATCCTCTACTCAATAGTTGGGAGGCAACCCTGTCTTTCTCAAATTACCTTCACCATATGCATCAAGACAAAGACCTGAAGCAGTGGGTCCCAGAGATAATGGCCTTGGAGTAGTCTATGACATACAATGATATTAATTTATATTGTATCCTCACCCTGATGACAGAACCCAGCAAGTCATTGGGGCAAAAGGAGAAAATGAGCAAAAATAACTTTGTTTTTTCTATTCGTACAGCAATGAAAACAAGACAGAATTTAAATTTAATTTTTTTTGCATGAATGAGCTAATTTTTTAATCAATGAAATTAAAATCATTGCTCCACATTATAAAGTTATCATGATGATTAAATATGATAGACATTCTCTTTTCTTGTCTTCATGCATACAGCGCAACACACATCATTCTGATTGTGCATAATACATGTTTGACCATGCTGTAACCCTTGCCACATTGTGTTTCTGGGTATCATACCAGATGTTTGGCATGTTAACCAAAATCCAATTAATAATTAGCTCAAGTCCTCTGATGCTTGAAGATCTCTTTAGGAAACAGTTTTGATCATTTGCTACTAAGCTCCTAGGATATCCCTTTCAGAGCACTAATATTGTTGCTATTTTGATGACAATCTGGCAGGTTATTATCCACAAGAGCAATGGTCACAGTATAGCAGATATTTGACAGCTAGGGCTCTTGTTTCATATAGACCTAACTTCTCATTCCCACTTCATTACCACTAGAATGATAACATTTGACAGCCCGAAACCTCTCTAAGATTCTATTTCCTTACCTTTAAGATGAAAATAATGACTACCTCATAGAGTTGTAATAATGGTTGCATAAGACACAGCATGTATGTCTCTTAACACACTTTCTTGCATATAATATAAAATAAATATTAATAATGCAATAGAAAGCTATCTTTTCTATAAAGATAACCAAGTTCATTTATGCACCACCTGTGTGGCCCTGTCCTTTTCATTTATATAGCAGTGCCATTGGATGTAAGAGGAACTTACATAGCTATCTATATAGTTGTCTACCTATTTTGTTCAGTACACAGGTACAGACTGACCAGCAAGTGACAGGGTTAGTGCTAGGCTAGAAAGTCCTCTTCTGTTCTTAAGAAGCTTCTGATGGATTAAGATAAAGTGAAGTCATACATTGGGATAACTATCATTCACTAATTTGAGAAACATTTATTGAATGATGGCTCTCTGACAGGTATGATTCTAGGCTGGAGTGAGGCCTGACTTTGAGAATACAGAGCAAGGAAGGCCTTAGGGCCTGAGCCAGTAACGAAAGACTTCCCAGACATGGACATCTTCCATGCGACCCTTGAGAAATGAGTAGGCTGTAAAAATGGCAGGAAGGTGTTCCAGACAAGTAAGAAACAGATACAAATGCAAAGACTGGAAGACTGTAGTAGAGAGAATTGATCAGAAGTGCTTTAGGGTATTGCCTAAAGATGAGAAGGAAGAGGTTGGCAGGAAACAGGTGATTAAATGGCTTTTTAAAGGTGCCAGGGCCCAGCCCAGGCAAGTGCATGCCAACCAGAGAGGCGCACCCCCCCACCCCCCCAAGAGGCCTGAGACCTGTGGCGACCACACGACCCAAGGCCCAAGTGCAACCGACCAGGTAGACGTCACTGCTACTGGACTACCCCCCGCCCCGCCCAGCCTGAGAGAGTAGGCACCAACCAGAGAGGCCAAACCTTTCGCCCACAGGCACTGAGGCAGCCATGAAAAATTGGCAGCCCCTGTAGCATCCTAGCCAGACGATAGGGTCAAAACAGTGGACTGTGAAATCCTTTGCCTCAATGACTAAACCCCAAAGGAAAGATACCAGAAATATGAAAAGTCAAGAAAGTACACCACAAAAGGGTGATAATTCTGAAGCTCTAGATCCTATAAAACAAGAAGCTCTTGAAATGTCTGACAAGGAATTTCGAATGACAATTCTAAGGAAACCAAATAAGATACAAGAAAACTCAACTAGACAACATGATGAAATCAGGAAAAGTATACAGGACCTGAAAGAAGAAATGTACAAGGAAATCAATGCCCTGAAAAAGAATGTAGCAGAGCTTGCCCAGCTGAAGAATTCATTCAACCACATAAAAAACACAACAGAGAGTTTAACCAGTAGGCTTGCAGAAGCAGAAGAGAGAACTTCTGACCTTGAATATGAGCTGTTTGAAATAACACAGGCAGACAAAAAAAAAAAGAAAGAAAGAAAAATAGAATTAAAAACATTGAAGAAAATCTAAGAGAGATATCAGACAACCTTAAGTGCTGAAATATCTGAGTCATGGGATTCCAGAAGGGGAGGAAAAAGGAGATTGCATTGAAAACATATTCAACAAAATAGTGGCAGAAAACTTCCCAGGTATAGGAGAAGACACAGATCTTCAGATTCAGGATGCTGAAAGATCCCCAAATGTATTCAACCCAGAAAGGTCTTCTCCAAGACGTGTTATAGCCATATTGGCAAAACTCAAAGACAAAGAGAGAATCTTAAAAGCTGCAAGAGAGAAGCACCAAGTCACCTATAAGGGAGCTGCAATCAGACTAACATCAGACTTTTCATCACAAACCCTAAAAGCCAGAAAGGAATGGGATGATATATTCAAAATGATAAAAGACAGAGATTGCCAGCCAAGAATACTTTACCCCCAAGGCTATCCTTCCAAAATGAAGGGCAAATAGTATATTTCTTAGACAAACAAAAACTGCAGGAGTTCACTACCACACAACCACCCTTACGAGAAATTCTCAAGGGAGTGCTGGGTTTGGTATCTGAAAAATAACAACCACTGCCATAAAAACTCAAGAAAAATAAAAACCCACTCTTAAAATAAAAATGCTAACAATAAAGAGAAAAAAAAAAAGTTTATCCACAACCCAAGAAACCAACAAATACAGGAGACAAACAGTAAATCAGAAAGAAAGGAACAAAAGACACTTAAGACATCAAAACAAAAATCAATAAAATGCTAGGAGTAAATCAACACTTTTAAATAACAACTCTTAATGTAAAAGGATTAAATTCCCCAATCAAAAAACACAGACTGACTGACTGGATTAAAAAGGAGAACCCAACTATATGCTGCCTTCAAGAGACTCACCTCACATATAAAGACTCACATAGACTAAGAGTGAAAGGATAGAAAAAGATATACCATGCAAATAGAAATGAAAAATGACCTAGAGTAGCTATTCTTATATCTGCTAAAATAGACTTTAAACTAAAAACCACAAAAAGAGATAAAGAAGTCCACTACAAAATGATAAAAGGATTCATCCATCAAGAAGAAATAACAATCATAAATATACACACACACACACACACACATACGCGCGCGCACACACACACACACACACACACACACACAATTTCAGAACAGCCAAACTTATAAAGCAAACTCTACTAGACCTAAAGAAGGAGATAGACACTAATACCATAACAGCAGGGACCTGAATACCCCACTATCAATATTGAACAGATCATCTAGGTAAAGAATTAGCAGAGAAACACAAGATCTAATCAACACTCTCGACCAATTGGACTTGGCAGATATCTACAGAATATTCCATCCAACAACCTCAGAATATTCATTCTTCTCATCAGCTCCAGGATTGATCACATATTACGTCACAAATCAAGTCTCAACAAATTCAAAAAGAATTGGATTATCCCATGTATTTTTTCAGATCACAATGGATTAAAATTAAAAATCAATAACAAACGAAATTCTGGAAACTATACAAACACATGGAAATAAAACAGCATTCTACTTAATGACATATGGATCCTTGAAGAAATCAAACTTAAAATCAAAAAAATTATTGAAACTGATGAAAGCAATGATACATCATACCAAAACCTGTGGGATACCGCAAAAGCAGTACTGAGGGGGAAATTTATCCCATAAAATGCTTACATCAGAAGATTGGAAAGATGGCAAGTAAACAACCTAATACTTCACCTTAAAGAACCAGAAAAACAAGAACAATCCAAACCCAAAGTTAGCACATGGAAAAAATCATTAAGATCAGAGCAGAAATTAATCAAATTGAAACTCAAAAAATGACACAAAAGATCAATGAATCAAAATGTTGGTTTTTAGAAAAGATAAATAAAATTGACAAACCATTAGCACAGCTAACTAAAAAACGAAGAGAGAAGACCCAAATAACAAAAATTAGAAATGAAATAGTTGATATTACAACTGATACCTCAGAAATACAAGAAATCATTAGTGACTACCATAAACAACTATATGCCAATAAATTTGAAAATCTGGAGGAAATGGATGAATTTCTGGACACACCCAAGCTCCCAAAATTGAGCCAAGAAGACGTAGAAAATCTGAATAAAACAATAACAATAAATGAGATTGAAGCTGTTATCAGAAGGCTCCCAACAAAGAAAAGCCCAGGACCAGATGGATTCACAGCAGAATTTTACCAAACATTCAAAGAGGAATTGATACCAATTCTTTACAAAGTATTCCAAAAGACTGAAACAGATGCAAATCTCCCAAACTCATTCTATGAAGCAAACATCATCTTGATACCAAAACCAGGTAAAGATACAACTACAAAAGAAAACTACAAGCCGATATCCTTGATGAATATAGATGCAAAAATCCTCAATAAAATACTAGCTAGCAGAATACAGCAACACATAACGTAAAATTATTCACCACGATCAAGTGGGATTCATCCCAGGGATGCAAGGTTCGTTCAACATATACAAATCAATAAATGTGATACATCATATTAATAAAATCAAACACAAGGACTATATGGTCATCTCTATAGATGCTGAAAAAGCATTTGATAAAATTCAACATTCATTCATGACAAAGACCCTCAATAAGTTAGGTATAGATGGAAAGTATCCCAACGTAATTAAAGCCATATATGATGAACCCACTGCCAATATCATCCTGAATGGGGTAAGGCTGAAAGCTTTTCCTTTAAGAACAGGAACTAGACAAGGATGCCCACTCTCACCACTCCTATTCAACATAGTTTTGGAAGTACTAGCCAGAGCAATCAGAGAAAAGAAGGAAATAAAGGGCATCCAGATTGGAAAATATGAAGTCAAACTGTCCCTTTTTGCAGATGACATGATCCTATATATCGAACAGCCTAAAGCCTCTATGAAAAAACTCCTGGAGTTGATAAATGATTTCAGCAAAGTTGCAGGATACAAAATCAACACACAAAAATCAGTAGCATTTCTTTTCTCCAATACTGAACATGCAGAAAGAGAAATCAAGAAAGCTTGCCCATTTACAATAGCCACCAAAAAAAATAAAATACTTAGGAATTGAGTTAACCAAGGAGGTGAAAAATCTCTATAATGAGAACAGCAAACCACTGCTGAGAGAAATTAGAGAGGATACAAGAAGATGGAAAGATATCCCATGCTCTTGGATTGGAAGAATCAACATAGTGAAAATGTCCATACTACCCACAGTGATATACAAATTCAATGCAATAACCATCAAAATTCCAAAGACATTTTTCTCAGAAATGGAAAGAACTATTCAGACATTTATATGGAATAACAAAAGACCACACATAGCCACTGCAAATTCTGAGCAAAAAAAAATAAAGCTGGAGGCATAACACTACCTGACTTTAAGCTATACTACAAAGCTATAATAACCAAAACAGCATGGTACTGGCTTAAAAACAGACACACTGATCAATGGAATAGGATAGAGAATCCAGAAATCAACCCACACACCTACAGCCATCTGATCTTTGACAAAGGCACCAAGCCTACACACTGGGGAAGAGACCTCCTCTTCAACTGATGGTTCTGTGATAACCAGTATCCATCTGCAGGAGAATGAAACTAGACCCATACCTGTCACCATATACCAAAATCAACTCAAAGTGGATTGAAGAATTAAATGTACACCCTGAAATAATAAAACTTCTTAAAGAAAACATAGGACAAACACTACAGGAAGTGGGACTGGGTACAGACTTCATGAATAGGACCCCCAAAACATGGACAACCAAAGGAAAAATAAACAAATTGGATTATATCAAACTAAAAAAGCTTTTGCACAGCAAAAGAAACAATTAACAGAGTTAAATTTTTTTTAAAATTTTTTTTTTTTTTTTGTCCTTTTCGTGACCGGCACTCAGCCAGTGAGTGCACTGGCCAGTCCTATATGGGATCCGAACCCGCGGCGGGAGCGTCGCAGCGCTCCCAGCGCCGCACTCTACCAAGTGCACCACGGGCTCGGCCCACAATTAACAGAGTTAAAAGACAACCAACAGAGTGGGAGAAAATATTTGCAAAATATACATTTGACAAAGGACTAATATCCAGAATATACAAGGAACTGAAACAACTTTACACCAAAAATCAAGCAACCCAATTTAAAAATGGGTAAAGGAGCTGAATAGGCATTTATCAAAGGCATATGTATGAATGGCCAACAGACACATGAAAAAATGCTCAACATCACTCAGCATTCAGGAAATACAAATCAAAACCATACTGAGATACCATCTCACCTCAGTTAGGATGTCTAATCTCTAAAAGACTGTGAAAGATAAATGCTGGCGAGGTTGTGGAGAAAAAGGAACTTTCATACATTGTTGGTGGGACTGGAAAATGGTGCAGCCTCTATGGAAAATGGTATGGTGGTTCCTCAAATAATTGCAGATAGATCCACCATATGACCCAGCTATCCACTGCTGGGAATATACCCAGAGGAATGGAAATCATCAAGTCTAAGGTATATGTGTTCTCCAATGTTCATTGCAGCACTATTTACAATAGCTAAGAGTTGGAACCAGCCCAAATGTCCATCATCAGATGAGTGGATACAGAAAATGTGGTATTTCTACACAATGGAATACTACTCTGCTATAAAAAAAGAATGAAATACTGCCATTTACAACAACATAGATGGACCTACAGAAAATTATATTAAGTGAAATGAGTCAGGCAGAGAAAGAGAAATGTCACATGTTCTCACTTATTGGTGGGAGCTAAAAATAAATAAATAAATACACAAATAAAGTGGGGGTGGACGGAAGAAGACACAACAATCACAATTCCTCAATGTTGTTACAACAAGTGAACAGATATGAGGTTGTTGAGAGGGAGTGGGGAGAGGGAGGGGGGTGGGAGGTTTTGGTAATGGGCCTCAATAATCAACCATATTGTGTATTGATAAAATGAAGTAAAATTTTTTTAAAAATAGTAATAATAAAAAATAAAGGTGCCAGGGAAGGTGAGCTTTATTCTAAGCACAAAGGAGAGCTCCCCAAAGGTGCACAATGACTAAGGAATTTGTCTGATTTCAAAGAAATGTGCTCTAACATTCTAAGGACCTACAACCGTGCCTTTTTTCCCCCCAGCAAAATGAAAAGATATCATTATGGCAGTAGATAATGCAGTCTTTGACAGAGCACCTGGGATAAGTTGGTTGAAGCTGTCACGGAGAGATGAACAAAAATGAGGAATTTGTTCCCTATCCTTTAGGAGATTATAGTTGTCTAAAACTGCAAGACATCTGAATATTATTTCCATATCACCCAATTAAATACAATTGGAAACAAATGAAGGGAAGTCATGTTAAGTGCCTACTTCATACCAGGTAGGCATTATAGGTATTTTGTATTTATTATTTAATCCACAGCCATCCCAATGTGTTACATAGTATAGTCTTAAAACAAAAATCCAGAGGACAGTAAGGAGAATGAAAAATTGGTACTTGCCCAGGATCACAAAGACAAGAATAAGGAAGACCAGAGGTAAATCCAGGAGTGTCTGCAGTTAATATCCATCTTCTTTCCCTCCACCACAAAGCCACTCAGTAGCAAAGGGCATGAACTCTCAGGAGAATACCCTGTTATCTTGCCACTGGGAATCCCTCTGACTTTAAGGAAGAAATTTGGAAAACAACTGAAGAAAAGAGTGTGGCAAAGAGATACTGATGAAGGGATTTGACCCTGAAGAGGTAGAAAATATCCCTGCAGAACCTCCTCAGTTCAGGTACATTGCCACCATTGCAGAGATTGCTTGGCAAGCACCATTGCAGACTCACCAAGGAAAGATACATGTAACAGTTGGTTTTGAGGGAAGCCTTAGTGTTACAGAACAAGTAGTTTGCTATATCTGAGTCCAAATGTTGGTTCTGAGGAGCATACAACTGAATCAGCAGTTCTCATTAACCAGAAAAAGAAAACAGAGAGTATCTAAACAATGACTCAAAATTTCTTAGACTTAATCAAGAGTCAGAAAATACATATTAATTGTCTCAACTCACTGCTTTGTGACATCAGGGTATAAATAGGTCAAAATTAAATAATCTCCTTTCAAGTTTGATTTAATTACAGAGCTGTACAGAGGACTAAGAACAGAAAATTATTATATGACAGGAAGTTACATGTGTTTTGCATTTTAAAAACTGTTTTCCTAATTCCTGCCAAGTACATTTTTGTGGTTTCCCCAAGCTTTCTCAGTGTCCCTTTTCTATTGAGGCATCATTTTTCACGTGAGAAATTCTGTCATTTTTAATTTTCATCTGATATCATTTTGGGATCCTACTTGATGTGTGCACTCTGTCCCATTTCTGCCAGGCAGCCTAAGCTGAGCCCAACCTGCTGTCCTCACAGGGTCATTTCTCTTAATCACTGGCAGACTGGATTAAAATGAAAACAAAAGGTACTTTAGTTAGCCTTAATTAGGGCTTGCAGTACATATGTTCTGTTCCAGATGAGACAACTTGATGGAAAAAGCAGCAGGAAGTCATTAGAAAACAAGTCAACAATGCATTGTTAAAGATGGGGGCTGGGAGGTGGTGAAACAGTAGGAAAACAAATTACCTTCGTTTTCAAGTTGGAAGGAAAGCAAACAATTATTATAGCGAATTTGTGAACCTTCTCTGCAGTTTCTAACAGCTACTTGTCAGTTTGCTATTTTCACTTACAGGTAAAAAAAAAAAAAGTTGATATATAATTAGTGTGTTTTCTTCTCAAAATATAACAAATCATGGCAGTACTTAATTTGTAAATCTGAATGTCTTATGCAATAATTATAGCTACCTTTTACTGAATTTGTACTTACTCTAGGCACTGGTAAGCACTGGTTTAGAGTGGGGATTTTATATTTTCTCATGCAGTTCTCATGGTGATATTGCAAGAGATTGATATCATGCCATTTTATAGATCAGGAAACTAAGATTTAGAGAAGTTGTATGCCTGCTCAAAGTCAGTGGTCTAACAGGTGGAAGAAGTCAGGCTTCAGCCTAGGTCTTGTGTATGTTTTGATCTCAAACTGCAGAAACTTCAGGGAAGCAAGTTGTGGGTGCTCAGACTGTGGGTACCTCTTCAGCCTCTGAGAATGCACTCACAGAGTGCATTCTTAAGATTTCTCACTTTTATATTAGTTATCTACAGGAATTTGTAATAGGCATTGATTGACAATGGGTATATAGGAAATATGTTGCATTTGACAGTTATTAAATATTAATAGCTGAACAAGTGAAGCAAAGTGTCCAGAGATTTTAAAATTGTACACTTACAATATCAGTGCCAATCAGCTTCCCCCGCTGATCTAGGCTTCTCACAAACCAATATAGTTTGGGATGAGGGAAAAAGTCTGGGCTGGAGATTAGAGTTGGAATCCTTGCTGTCACAGTGCCATATTCTGTGGCTTTTACCCTTCTCTTGCCTATATTTTATAATGATCTCAGGTCTCATTACAGGAGAAGGGAATTGTGATCGTACCATGGGTTTACTCACCAGTAAATAAAATAACGAACACACTACAGATTACATACAGGGCTGATGTGCTACACTTGTATAGTCTCTTTTCTTTTACTTCTTTTTATGGACTGATGAGGAATCTTATGTCCCATGTGGCTGTTTTAACTTAAGTTCCTGTGAACCATTTAGTCTATGTAATATAATAATTATTGACACTGTATTACATTTTTGTTCCAGTTGTGTTTGTAATAACTTTGCATGACATTGAGAAATAGTGAACTTTTCTTTAGGTGATACATTTGAGAGTCTAATATTATTAAATATTCAGTTGGATATAATCCTATTTATTTATTTTTCCTTTTGCTGCGTCTGCTTTTGTGCTCTTATTCATAATGTCTTGGTCCAGTCCTACTTCCTGAAATGTTTCCGCAATATTTCCTTTAGTAGTTTTACAGTTTCAGGCCTTATATTTAAGTCTTTAATCCATTTTGAGTTGACTTTGGTACATGGTGAGAAGTGCAGTTCTAGTTTTATTCTTCTGCATATGGATATCTAATTTTCCCAGCATCATTTATTGAAGAAGCAGTCTTTTCCCCAATGTATGTTCTTGGTGCCTTTGTCAAAGATCAGTTGGCTGTAAATATGTGGGTTGATTTCTGGTTTCTCTATTATGTTCCATTGATCCAAGTATCTATGTTTTATGCCAGTGCCATGTTATTTTGGTTACTATAGCTTTGTTGTATAATTTGAAGTCAGGTAGTGTTATGCCTCTGGCTTTATTTATTTATTTTGCACATGATTGCTTTTGCTATTCAGAGTATTTTCTTGTTCCATATGAATGTTAGAATTTTTTCTTTCTATTTCTGTGAAGAATGTCATTGATATTTTCATTGGGATTGCATTGAATCTGTAGTTCACTTTAGGTAGTATAGACATTTCACAATGTTAATTCTTCCAATCTAAGAGCATGAAATGTCTTTCCATCTTTTTTTATGTCTTCTTTAATTTCTATCACTAGTGATTTGTAGTTCTCATTGTAGAGATCTTTCTCCTCCTTGGTTAAATTGATTCCTATGTATTTTATTGTTTTGGTGATTATTGTAAATGGGCTTACTTTCTCGATTTCTCTTTCTGTAAGTTCATTATTGGAGAATATAAACACAACTGATTTGGGGGTGTTGATTTTGTATCCTGAAACATTAACAAAATTATTAATCAGCTTGAGAGTTTTTTGATAGAGTCCCTAGGTTTTTCTATATATAGATCATGCCATCTGCAAATAGAGACAGTTTGACTTTGTCTTTTCCAGTCTGGATGCCCTTTATTTCTTTCTCTTGTCCAACTGCTCTGACCAGTGCTTCCACTACTTTGTTAAATAGGAGTGATGAGAACATACTTCTCTTGTTCCTGAACTTAAGGAAAAAAACCTTCAGTTTTCCCCATTCAAGATATTGGCAGTGGGCTTACTGTAGATAGCGTTCATTGTGTTGAGATACTTTCCTTGCATACCTAATTTGTTGAAAGTAAAAGTCTTTCTCATGAAGGGATGTTGAATTTTGCCAAATGCTTTCTTTACATATCTTGAGATAATCATATAGATTTGTCCTTGATTTTGTTGATGTGGTGGATCACATTTATTGATTTCTGTACATCTGTCAAGTCCATTTGGTCTAAAGTGCTGTTTAAATCCAGTATTTCTCTTCCAATTCTGTCTAGATGATCTGTACAATGCTGAGAGTGATGTGTTAAAGTTCCCAACTATTACGCTGTTGTGGTCTTTCTCCTTAGATCTAATAATAGTTGCTGTATATATCTGGGTACCCTGATGTTGGGTACATAAATATTTATGATTGTTACATCTTTTTCCTTTTATCAATATATAATGTTCTTTTGTGTTTATTTTTATAATTCTTGGTTTGAAGTCTATTTTGTCTGACATGTTGTATGGCAACTCCTGCACATTTTTGGCTTCCATTTGCATGGAATGCGTTTTTTCATCACTTCACTATTAGTCTGTGTATGCCAGGTGAAGTGATGTTGAATGATTTTTCTGCATCTATTGAGATAGTCATATGGTTTTTGTCCTTGATTTTGTTGATATGGTGTATCACATTTATTGACTTGCATATGTTGATCCATCCTTGTATCCCTTGGATGAATCCTACTTGATCATGGTGTCTAATTTCTTGATGTGTTGCTGTATTTGGATTGCTAGTGTTTTGTTTAGGATTTTTGCATCTATGTTCATCAGGAATATTGGTCTGTAGTTTTCTTTTTTGTTATGTCTTTGGCCTGGTTTTTGTATCAAAGTGATGTTGGCCTCATAAATAAAAAAGGATTATATCAAACTAAAAAGTTTTTGCATAGAAAAGGAAACAATCAACAGAGTGAAACAACAACCTAAAGAATGGGAGAAAAATATGGGCATATCATACATCCAACAGTATTCAGAATATACAGGGAACTCAAGCAAATACATAATAAAACAAACAAACAACCAAATTTAAAAATGGGCAAAGGAGCTGAATAGACATTTTTCAATGGAAGACACACAAATGGCCAATAGGTACTTAAAAAATGCTCAACATCACAATCATCAGGGGCATGCAAATTAAAACCAAATTGAGATATCATCTCACCACAGTTAGACTGGCTATAATAAAAAAGACACAAAATAACAAGTGCTTGTGAGGCTGTGGAAAGAGGGAGATGCTCCTACACTGTTTGTGTGACTATAAATTAGTACAACTACTATGGAAACAGTATGGACATTTCTCAAACAACTATGGATAGATCTAGCATACAATCCTGCAATCCCACTTCTAGGTATATACCCAAAGGAATGGAAATCATCACGTCAAAGGGATGCCTGCACTCCCAAGTTCATCACAGCTCTATTTATAATACTCAATATGTGGAACCAACCTAAATGTCCATCAATGGATGACTAGATAAGGAAAATGTGGTAAATATACACTATGAAGTACTACTCAGCCATAAAAAAGAATGAAATTCTGCCACTCACAACTACATGGATGAGCTTGGAGAAAATTATGTTAAGAGAAATAAGTCAGGCACAGAGGGAAAAATGCCACATGTCTTCACTCATAAGTGGGCACTAAGAGAGATAAATAAAGGAAAGAAACATGACAGTGGTGCGTTGCACTTACAGAGGGAGAGAGCATACCTAAGGTTGTCAGAGTTGGAGTGGGGGAGAGGAAGGAGGTTGGGGAGTAATTGGGTGGGGGACATGGGAATAATTACAATTTGGGTAAGATGCATGCCAATAGTACTGATCAGATTGTCACATCTTGGGCACAGGTGTTAATACTTGGCTTTGTACCTCATTAATATGCATAATCAATTTTTTAAAATTAAAAAATCTTCAGTTTAAAATTAAAATGATTAATTATTCAAAGTAAATGCTGCAATTCTATTTTTTTATTTAAAAATTACATATTAAAGTAATTTTCTTTCAAGGAGAATACCTTGCTTCAAGTGTAATTAAACATGAAAATTATTCAGTACAGAAATCTTTGTTATATTTCAGTGATAGAAAATATTCACTCCATATGCATGAAAATCCAGATTACCCACCTCAGCAGAATCCCATCTGACTTGATAGTTTGAAATTCAGAACATACTTCACTAGTCCCTTCGTAACATAAATTTGTATATGTATTCCTGGTGTGTCTAGGATTACAAACTCTAGCTGAATTTACATTAATATTTTCCACAGATTACGAATTCTCAGGCACTGATTTAGAGCATATACCATGTCCTAGAGAACATCACCCTGGGCCTATAAGGTGTTACCTCCCAGATCTGTAATGAATCTTCAAAGCCCATTCCACCATTCTATCAGGCCAACTGGTTCAGGTGATGGTGAGACAAGTGAGTCTCATAAGAATGAGGTTACTGTCACATTTTTTTCACTGTGTAATGAATTTTATAGTCAACAACGATGCAGAATAGAAATCTTGATAATAGGCATTCTGTAAGTTACGAGATGGTGATTTTAACAAAACCAGGTGGGCAGGGAAAGTATGCAACATAAGTGCCTCCCAATGAAAATAAAGCACTTCCTCTTCCTTTATGGAAGGTCTTATCTAATCAACATGTTATTAGGTAGCTGATAACACCGGGAAATGTTTGGATGTCATATGAGAGTAGGGTCATTCAATGTTGGTCTCTTCTGTTGGCTGTTTGGGCAATCAGCAGTAGCTACAACTAGGTCATAAATGGTTAGTGGAAGTCCATTTTACTGAGAACACATAAAATCCATATTCTTGCTGCCATGACCACTTTTTATTATGAGCCTACTCGGAAAATATAACAGAGTAGTTGAGTAAAGAGAATGACTAATGATTTCAGGCTTACTGTCCACCTGATTATTAAGACCCTTCTACCTGAAGACTGCTCTTGGTAAACATTCACACTGGGGACACATCTTCATATCTGTGTCCATTCAGAGAAATCTGTTCATCTCTCTCTTCTTTTTTATCACCAATTTTCCAATAATGTCTCTTCCAAGCCCCTGAAAACCCAGCCAAACATTAGCCATTACCCACGATTCAATGCATACAAATGCTGCTTTCAAAACTAACAATCAGGAAACTGAATTTCTGCCCATTGGCAGAGTTTTTGTTCACCACTGTCTTTTAGGACTTCCTTAGAATGGCTCTATACAGGGGCTGTAGAGCTATAATGCTATAGCCCTACACTTTCTGGTATAACTATCATATTTTGCAGAACCATTTATAAAGTCTGGCCTGATTGGTTTTATTTGCTTGTTTTTTGCCCTCTGCCAACTCTCCATAATGAACTCCCTATAAAGTTGTAGGTATAGGTCAGGAGGGAAGAGATAATATAACAATACAGGCCATGAGCATCATTGTCATTTGCTCATGTAATCTACATGTTTTCTTCAGAATATGCCTAAGCCTAATCTTTTGCATATATTTACATTTGAGGGTGGAATGCTATACATAACCAACTTATGGATTGGTGGATCAGTTCAATACTCAGTTCATTGGTGGATCAGTTCAGTACCCATACAACTCAGATTACATAGTAACTTAGTGGCTCATTGTAAAGCATTAAGGCTGTATAAAGTACCAAAACAAGCACTTTCACCCAAGGATATAATAATTATCTGCAGAGGATGGCATAGCTTTGCTCCAAATCCTATAAGGATATGTGCTATGATGGGGGCCTGCCAAATACTCTATTTGGCATTTCTATCTTCCATGAAAACTACAAGCACCATTGGATCTTCTAGGTCATATATCCCAAGTAGCAGAGCAGCTTGCACAGAAATACATATGCATATGTGAATGTACACAAATATACATACATACAAATACATATAAAGATTATAGAGATTTTACATTATGCACCTGTGGAAGCCGGTTACACAATCTATATAAAGTTACTCTCTTTAATTTGGTGTTGGAACCTGAAGTCAATAGGTCAGACAATTGAAAATAGATTATGCATATGCAGAGTTCAAGGTGAGAACAACTGGAAACTTCAAGACTGAACTGGAAGTTCTGGGTCTCTCACTACCTTCAAAGTTTCATTTTATTGCCACAAGCTTTTTTTTTTTTAAATTTATTTTATTATGAATATTCAAGAGATACGAAGCTGACTGTCACCCCTCGTGGCATGATGTGAGTCCTGATACATTTAAAAAGACTAACATCCTAGAAAATATTTTCTCTGACCACAATAACAGAAGGAAATTTAGAAAATTCACAAATGTGTGGAAATTAAACAACACTCTGCTAAATAAACAATGGTATATAGAAAAACCACACGGAAATTAGAGAGTACTTTGAGATAAATCAAAGGGCAACATATTACAATTTATAGGATGCAGGGCTCATGCAGTGCTTAGAGGAAAATTTATACTTGTAAATACCTATAATCAAAATAAGAAAAATCTTAAATCAATAATGTAAACTTCTACCTTAATAAAATAGAAAAAGAATAGCAAACTGAACCAGCAAATATAAGTAGGAAATAACAAAGATTACAGCAGTGATATATGAAATAGTAAATTTAAAACCTACAGAGAAAATCAACAAAACAAACAGTTTAATATTTTTAAGAAAATCAAAAAAATTTGCCAACCTTTATCTGGATTAACCAAGAAGAAGAGAGGGAAGATTGAAATTTAAAAAATCATCAATAAAGCAGAAGCATCATTACATTGTCATTATGTTTGTGTGTGTGTGTGTGTGTGTGTGTGTGTGTGTGTGTGTGTGTGTGTGTGTGTGTGTGTGTGTGTGGTGGTAAAATTCAGTTTCTTTCTCTTTGTCATTTCCATTTTTGTTCTACCAGTGGGTTTTGTTCTGTCTTGTGTATTCATGTAGTGATTATCATTTTCCAGATTCGAGATGCAGGACTCCCTTGAGGATTTCTTGTAGGCCTGGTCATGGGGTGGTAAACCTCTGCAGTTTTTGTTTGTCTGGAAAACACCATTTTTTCCCTTATTTCTGAGTGATAGCCTGGCTGGGTATAGTATTCTTGACTAACAGTTTTATCTTTCAGCATTCTGAATATATCATCCCATTTTCTTCTGGCCTGTAGTTTTTGCTGAGAAGTCTGCTGTTAGCTGATAGGTGACTTAATGCTGGTTTTTTTTTTTTGTTTTTTTTTTTGCTTCTTTTAAGATTATCTCTTTGTCTTTGATCTTTTCCAGCTTCACTATAATGTGTCTTAGAGAGGATATTTTGGGGTTGAATCTGTTCAAGGATCTTTGAGCCTCCTAGATCTGAATGTCCATGTCTCTCACCAGACCTGGGAATTTTTCTGTTATTATTTCATTGAATAGGTTTTCCATGCCTTTTCCTTTCTCCTCTCCATCTGGAACACGCATGATTTGAAAGTTTGTGCACATGAGGTTGTCTGCTAGCTCTCTTAGATTTTCTTTATTTTTAAAAATTCTTTTTCCCTTTTTTGTTCAAGTTATTTTGAAAAGGCTATCTTCAGGATCAGAAATCCTTTCTTCTGCTTGTTCTAGCCTGCTGCTTAAGCTATCAGTTGTGTTTTTTATTTCTTTGTGTGAGTCTTTCAGTTCCATGAGTTCTGCTACATTCTTTTTTAAGGTATTAATCTCTTTGTAAATTTCCTTCCTCCTTTATACTGTGGAATTTTTTCTCATTTCATTATGTTGTTTAACTGACTCTTCTTGTCTTAGTGAGTTTCCTTAAGATTGTTGCTCAGAATTCCTTTTCAGTCATTTCAAGGATTTCCTGCTTTATAGGGTCTGGTATTTGAAAATTACTATATTCTTTTGTTGGTGTTATTTTTTCTTCAGTTTTCACATTTCTAGCATCTCTCTGATGTCTGGTCATCTGGTAGAGCCGTTGCTTGCTTCTTCTGTTAATCTGGAGTGTGTTTGAGGAAAAAGACATCCTCTCCTTTTCCTGGTCTCTGCTGGTGATTCTCCTTGTGTCAATGCAGTTGAGTCTCTGGTGAGCTGCCTGCACAATGGCTGTGGCTACTGTTGTGGCATTGAACTGCTTTTGCAGCAACCATGGCTGTGGTGGTGGCTGTAGTGGCTACCCACATGGTAGTGGTGGTTTTGGCATGCTCTTTTGCCTGTTTCCAGGTAGAGTGGGCTGCCTTCAGCTCTTGCTTAGGTCCCCAGGTGTGCTCTCTTGCCTCCAAAGTTTCAATTTTAATGTAGGGAGTATTCTGCAAGATGATGATTGGTTAATCTTCATCACAGAGTAAAATATGCATCTGGCCCAGGAGTCAGAGAGTTGAAGGAGGAAAATTCAGCAGAAAATTGAGTACTGTAGGCCCAGCTGTTGCTTCATAATACCAAAGTGAACCTACTAGCATATAAGTCATGGGTGTGTGAGATGCAACAGGACCTTGTACCCTTTATTGAACTTCTGAAGGTAAACATAAGGTGCTTACTGCTCCACTCCTTCCTTCCAACTCTCATGCAAAATGCATTGCCAAGATAAACAGAAATCATATTGTGTCCAAACTAAGTAGAAACCACACATGGAAGGGAATTCTGGGAAATATAATTCCAGCTTAGCTAAGATGACACACCACAAATCCTCCACATCACTGTTAATGCCAAAATTCATTTTATAGACATTATTAAATATAGCTATTTTATATTCCAAGGATTCTAAGTTAATGATAGGACCTGAAAAGCTGTATTTTTATAAACATCCCTAATGGTCCTGATGCCAAGCAAGGTTTGGGATCTAGTGCCACAGTGAGTAACTTCCTTGAGAATTCATACCATAATAAAGCTAGCCATTGCTATTTTCTCAGAACTTAGCATTTTTCCTGGAAACAGGAACTCTAAGTAATGAGTAAGAAAATACATAAATATATTATAAGTGTTAACCATTTCCTATGCTCAGGATTTTTACAAGTCAGTTAGTGTCCTTGACAACTTCTCTATGCAAAGCATTTGGCTGTGTTAGGCAGCCAATGGCTTTACTTAAAAAAAAACAACCCATAAAACTTTACTGAAAAAAAACCCATAAAACTTCCCTTGATGTGCATGTGCAAAGCCCTAGAACTGGCAATAGAAGGTCCAGTGGTTAACTGTGCAGCATCATAATTCTAATGTGCATTTACCCACAGGGAAGATTTTTCATTACTCTTAGAGAGCAATAGGTTTGAAGTCGCTGAGACCTGGACCTTCATGCAGCCTGTCTCAATTACTGGCTGTTGACCTGAGGGAGTTATTAACTTCTGAGCAATCCTTTGCTTATTTGAGATTCAGATGGGGATTATTACATGTATTTACCTCTAAGGGTTATTGTGATGCCTATAAAAAACAATGTATAAGAAACTCTTGCAGCAATTATGGCGACTGCTTAAAACAGAAAATGTTGGTAACCTGTTTGCTATCACAGTAATTTGATTCTTAATAACTATACCTGATTATTTAATGACTAATTGTGTTGTGTGAACACATGATTGGAAGAATAAACAATGGTATAAAAATATCCATGGTGTACTCAGCTTTGCTCTTGGAATTTGCATGTATCTCAGAAAGTATGAAGTAAATAAAGCATGGACTCTGCAGTCTGAGAAAATAAGTATAAATTGCAGCTCTACCAATTGCTCACTATATGGACTTGATTAAATTACTTACTTTCTTTTAAGCCTCACCCCACAGTTAACATTATTTAATAATATAGCACATATAGGATTATTTTAGGGATTAAGTGAATTAGGATACAAAGCATCTAATAGGTATATGGTACATGAAACATTACTATTTTCCTTTTTTAAACAATTTTACACATCTGTAACATTATCATGATGGCAATTTAATTATTGATCTCAAATTGATAAGCCATGTATTAAGATATTGAGTATTCATTCAAAGAGAAATAGTGGAAATATGTGGACAATTAATGAGAACAGACAGGTTCAAATATATCATCTGAATACTAATGCCTTCAAAGTTTTAGATTGATTAAAGATCATTGTCATCTGTATATAAAACTCTTTATTGGAGAATGAACTGATAAGCCAAGTGGTACTGTAAGAGACTTGGAGACTGAGTATGGCACCAAAGTATACACCAAGTTGGTAAATAGAAAGAAAAGCTACATTTATTCTAGTTAATGGGTACAGTTGGGACTAGGGCAGGTAGGCACATTGTACATGGAATGTGCATTTAATCAGCACTAACTATGTTCCTGACCTGGGACAGTTTGGAAGCTTCAAAGAAATACAAGACAAGGTCCTTGCAATTTGAGTTCTAGAATTAACTATGCAATTTATAAACAGACAATTTCAAAGCTATGTGAAAAGTGATAAGATCAGATATGCATAGTTTAAACTTGGTGTCATTGATTTATATATGTTTATTAAAAATAAGAAATTGAAAAATGACAAACATCTGTTTTTTTTCCCCTCAAGGAGATTATAATATTGTTGGGATAATTAAATATGCCCCTCAAATATTCTTAATTTAAAGTCAAGAGAAAAATGCTCTGTGTTTAGATGGAGAACTGTAAGAACAAACAGAAAGCCTTTCTTACGTAGGATCATAGAGATTGTTTTCCTACTAAAGAGGCTGAAGTGACCTAAGTCTGAAAAGATTTGGAGAATATTTGGTGAGTAAAGAGTAGAGTAAGAGACTGAAGAGTTGCTAGATGGTAGAAGTAGGAAGGACACATTTAAGTTGACGCATCGAAGCTGAATTGTTTGGTGTTTGTATTAAGTTGAACTATATGAAATCGTCACTTTGGTTAAAATGGTTTAATTTTGGCAATCTCATAAGGTTTAACCTAACAGAAAAAAATAATGTCCCTCTGGTTTGCCATGAAGGTATATGACAAAAAGTGTGGAATCTTTATGCATTCAAAGGTCTCCTTTGACTCTTGTATGTGCATGCTCTGAAGGGACCATGGAGTGATACAAAGAATGAGGGCTTCGGCATCAGACAGACACAGGTTCGATCCTGGTCCTATCACTTATCTTGGTCGAATCACTTAAACCTCCTAAACTCAGTTTATTTCACTATAAGAATTGAATCATAATACTCACTTCACAGTTTGTAGAGATTAAATGAAATAATCACATATGAAATTGCGTGTCTAACACGACACAGGTCTTCAGAAGTGTTAGCATTGTAGTAGAAGTTCTGATATTAACTGCAATAGTTCTTGACCGAAATATCAAATCTCCAGGAAAACATCTGTAAAGCCTTCTCTTGCCCATTCCTTTTCTTCTTATCCTCTCCTCATTCTCATCCTCAACACTAGGCTCTCTCTCCAACTGTATAGGGATTTCAAGTGCCAGGGAGCCTGGTTCCTCACATATATTTGAATCGCTTCCATTCTATTTAACCCTCTTGTTAGAAAATTAACAAGTTCAACTTCCTCCTTTAAGTTGCCAAGCATTTTGCACTTGGAATTGACTGTTGTAAAATGTGCATGGAATGACTGTTTCTTTAGCACAGTCATTACGCAATTATTTGTAGTACACACATTAACAATTCATGTTCTGTAGCAATTGTAGAAATAACTCATGAAGGTGATAGGAACTGCCTGGAATTTTCATAACATTTTTCTTTCCAAGTTGTACAATTATGTACTACAAACAGGATTAGTGTTTGGGGAAGAAACAGATGCCTGCACCTTCAGTGCAACCTTATCTAGAAAGTTTAACTTCATTGTTTATCATATTACCTTACAGTTAGTGAGCTCTTACATATGCACACTGTGTTTTGGTAGACAAAAGGCTTTCTTTTGCATTACCTTACTGAGGTATCAAATTGAAAGAACAAATTCAAGGTTTTAGAAGAGCTGGTAATAATTCCATTTTGCAGATAGGTAAACTGTAACTTAGCAACATTAATTATATGATCTGCTTAAGACAGCACTATTCTTTCACATGAAATACTCTCTCCTCATGTCTCCTCCCAACTTTAGGCATATATATATATTTAGATTATCTGTTATATACTATAATATGTATTATATTAGATACTACATGTTTATGTATATAAATAGATAATACATAAAAATATGTATGACTTTAGACCTCAGCTTAACAAAACCAGATAAATGACATTATAACTCACCACCTATTTTAAATATTTTGGATGCAACTTAGTACATTACATTTAGATAAATAAATGTCTTAGCTATTGTCTCAATTTCTTTTACATAGTAGGGCTTCTTTTAGAGGGAGGCATTCTAGTTTCATTTGTGTCCTTTGTAAAGAAGGGTGTTATGTTATTTAATTTCATGCTCTTTCTTGGTAAGTCTTAGACAACCTGGAACCAGGAGTTGAGTTCATAGTTGTACAACTTTCTCCAGTCTTTATGTTCCTCATATGTAATAAGGATACCTTCCCAACTCCAAGTTATATGCTGAAAATGACATAGAACACAAGAATGTATACCATACAGTCTCAGTATTTTAGTTCTGCCTCAATTTAGGTCTACAAGAAATAGGCAGCTGGTATATTTGTTTATTGCCAATGTTCATAAACTGTGTTAATCCATTTTAATTTGGCTACTTTGGGTACTAGAGCAAGGCAAACAGAAGATTAGTTATTATAATGATTTTATGGAAATTTATATGAGGGTGGGGCAAGTATTTCTTATAGGTAAAATGTCAAGTAAACTGCATTTTTCTAGGTGCCTTTCCTTGACTCTTGCCATAATTTCTTTCTCAGGCTCTCTCCCACTACCAGGAGACACAGAGCCCGAATTCTTTCCCTCATCACAACTTGACAATGAAATGTGAGACATGGTTAGGCAACCTTTGAGCTGTTATCATTGACAGTAGCAATCTTTAGTTGCTGATAAAATCTACCGATAGTTCTTCCAAATATTTATTTAGAAATTCTACAACAATCACTATGGTCAAGACTTACTAGGGTTTTTGGTGTCTCAATATTCTACCATCCGCCTATCCTTAGGTTCCAATTGTTCAATTGTTAGGCATTTGTTAAATATCAGAAAAAAATACACACATAAATGAGAGGTTCCTACCTTTGGGAGGTTACTGCATTGTAAAAGTTAGAGACACAGTTGCAATAAACAGTCCTAAACTAGATTCAAAGGCTATTGAAGAAAGGCTATTGAAGTTATTCTTTGAAATGATCTACTGGTCTTATGCCCCCGAAATCTTTCAGTGTAGATATTTAGCTAAGACCCACCTAGTGGGTTAGTTATACCTTTTTGTAACATCATGGACCTGGTAGAGAGAGGGCTCAGAAAAACACCCAAGCCAACTAATAGTCAAATATGTCAGAATTGCTTTCCCGGACGAGCCCGAGCTTTTACTCTCCATCCCCCAAATTAAAAAAAAAGAATTGCTAATATTTTCAGAAAAAAGTATTCTTTTGGAAGCACCCTACTTGTTAGTTGTGCCATTTCTTTTCAAGTTGATCCTATTCTTCCCTATTAGCTTCATAACCAAGTTCACTTAAGATTCACTTCATACTGCTCAGCAAATCAGGAGTGTATAGTAAAAATAGAAAATAAGTGAAACTGTAATTAAGTGTAGCATTTAGGGAATAGTCTTGGCTTTTTCAATTCATTAATTAAGGAAAGCTCACCATTGAATTATAGTACTAGTCAGTTTGCCAAGACGGTTCATTAAAGTCCAAATTTTATTATATATTACATGCTTTATGCTTTTCACACAAACTTATTATACTGCTCAGAAAAGGTGATCTCTGAAAGCACATTAGACTAATGTTCCTGAAACATTGGCTAATGTAAGTTTTATTGGATTGCATATCCATAAAAGGTCACCTAATGATTTGTTCTGATAATGATTTACTAAAAGGAAAATATAATTAATGAGTTATTGTTATTGTTTATCCTTGAAATACCTTATCAGTTGTTGAGATTTATGAATATCATGTTACCACAATAGAGAACAGAGAATCAACCAATCTTTCAATAGATTTTTCACGTCTTACCTTCAGTGGATATAGTAAGAAAAGCTAATATTTATTCAGTGCGCACTATGATGGCTTCAAAAAGTTTAAGAAAATATTGAATTAAAATATGAATTTTTCCATGAGCTTTTTGAAGACCCCTCATATGCCAAATTCTGTGCTAAGGACTTTAATTCATCACCACATTTTATCCCCACAAAAATTGTAGGAAGTTATTATTATTGTCCTGATTTTCAGATAAAGAAGGTGGGACCTGGGAGGTCAAGTCATTTAGCCAAAGTCATTCAACTTAGTTTTCAAAGCTCATGTTTGGACCCAGGCATCTGTATACAGAGCTCCCAAGCTATACAGTATAATAAGTATTCATTTGTGGGTAGAACTACTACTGTTGTGATTTTGATTCTTCTTTCCAGATTTAAGTAATCTCTAAATCATATTTTGAGCAGTGGCATCATGAAAGAGTTCAAATAATTAAGATTTTGAAGTCAACAGTTCAAATCCCAACTCTACCACTTGCTGTCAGGTGGCTCTGAACCAGTTGTATAACCTCTTCAAGCCTCATTCTCCCCTTGTGTAAATATGGATACCTGAGTGTTGTTTGAAGATGAGAAATCATCTAAACATGTTTATGGGAAAGCTTTATATAACTCTACTCATTTGCTGGTAGGAAGGGGTTTCTTTTAGAACAGCAGTTTCTATGTGCATTGTTATGAAATAGGAGTGATAGTTTGTACTTTAACACATTAAAAACTCCCATTCATTTTTTTTTCTTGCTTAATATTTGTATTTCTATCAGGAATCATTTCCTAAGTCAATTAGGTTTATCTTTATTAAAAGTCTATCAAGGAAGGTAAAACTCTACTCTGTTGATCTTTAAAAATAGTATAGATACTATCTGATTATCTGTATTTAGATAGGATTTTATTTTCAAACAAGAATTTGAATATCCTGCATCATCTATAATTGTGACAGTTTCATCAGTAGCATATGTAGCATGCTTCCTTCCTGCCTTTGATTGAGTTTCCTCAGAAGACAGATTTTAAGATATAGATTTGATGGCAGCAGAATGTGTTTTTGTGGGGTGAGGGGGTAGGTAGAAAAGGTGTTTTGCAGGAATACCTCCTGTAAGGAAGTAAGAGAAGCAGCACTGTGTGGAGGGAGAATTTGCAAGAGATGCCTCAGCAAATCCCAGGTGGAACTCTGAAGCTCGTCTGGCCCTTAAGAGTAGACCAAAATTGAGTCATAGAGACCTTGACTTTGTAACTCTCCATCAACCAGTCATTAGATTCAAGCTGCCCCATTTCATTCAAACCCCACACACATCAAGAGGAAACATAACCTTGATCAAGGTGCCTTTCCTTGGCCAAGAGCAATTCCCAAGAAGGGGCATGGCTTTGAGTCATCAGCAGCCATCATGACAATAAGAGCCCTTTTCCCATAGGGGAGATCTAGACAATGCACAACACCATCAACTGTGCTTGGATGCTCATGAATCTCAGGCATTTAAGTATCCAAAGTTTTTGCCAATCCTAACCTTTTGCCCCCACCCTGGTTGTTTGTTTTGTTCTTTGTTCTTAATATTGAGTCTTCTCTGGGGCATTTAATTAATTGCCATGTGTAATATTTTTTATTTTTATTACTTTGAGTGAAAAAAAAGTCATCTGAACTTTGCATTTTGTCCTTCCCTTTTTACTAGCACATGCTGTACTCTTACAATTTGGGGTACAATAGAGTTAATAATGTCAATAAAATACCTCAATTGTCATAAGCTGCCCATAGTTTAAGACAACAAACACATTAACATTTAATGGTAGAGATTTAAATGACCTCAAAAAATCTAAGTATCTGAGTTGCATAATTTTGTTTTGAAATATATATTTGCTTTCATATAATCATTAAAAAACATCCATTCAGTGAGCAAAATCTTTACCAATCATCAAATGAAAATCACTGTTAGTTTTCATCTAATTAAAAATAAAAATAAAAAAGAAAGCTATAGTTATCTTTAAAAAAGATATGTCACATGTCACATTTTATGAATTCTATACATTGTTAGATATTGTTTTAATGCTTGGATTTTTAAAAATATTTACTAATAAATTTCAGGGTTTTTTTCCTTTAAAATGCATACTGATATGGAACATTTCTCTTTACCAGAAATGTTTCATGACATACTCGTTCATATTTTTGCTTCCTAAGAAATTTCTTTAATTTTGTCACTATTATTTTATATAATTTATTTATCCTGAAATCCTAGTTGATGTTTTGTGCCATTTTTCTGTCTTCTATTATCTTTTTCATTACTTTCATATTTGTGATACTTACTTTTCTTCTATATTCTCGCAAGACTTCTCAACCTGTTCTCTGTATTGTTGACTAGACTTCTCATAGTTTCACTTTGGCTTTCTTGAAACTGGTAATATAATTTACTTCATACACTCTTTTTAAAATGAGTTTGATGCTCTTGACTATTGTCCTAAGATACTTTAAAGAAGAGAAAAGTTTTTTGTTTGTTTGTTTGTTTGTTTTTGATTTTTTTAAATCTTTGGTTTTCGGATCCTATCTGAAAGTGGCAATGCAATTTTGCCTTCTATTAACAATGACTTTTTTTGTAAAAATAAATAAATAAATAAATAAAATACATAAATTGTCATTTTTTAAAAGAATACATGTCCTTTTAATATTTGGAATTTATTACAAAGGTTTATTATTTTTCTCTCCCAAATAAAGCCAATGATAGGGATATATGGACTTGAAATTTTCCAACTGAGAAGTTCTCAGAATTGCTCTTAAATCTTCTACCCAAACTTTTAAGTCCTTAACGTATTCTTTCTCAGTTTAGCATCTGGAAGGTGAGTGTGTATGTGCAGCTACCATAGAAATACATTCAGTGTCGCTTTGCTAGACTAAGGTAGAATCATCTCTCATTCCCTACTGTCTTCTTTTCTGTCACTCAAAACTACCACTACCGCAACACCATCAAAGTTTTTTAATTTTAATAGATTCTGAGTCTCTAAGTTTATGGGGTACTGCTATGAAGTACCTTTCTTCCTTCTTTTCTGCAAGAAGGGTCAGTCTGTTTCATAAAGTAAAGCACAAGTTGACCACCACACCCTATTAAATTAATACCACCTGATTCCTCATTTTGGCAATAGTTGTCAAACTTTTCTCCATTTGTCTTTATGTGTCATCATAAAAAAATAAAAGTAGGAAGCTGAAATTAAAGGATGTGTACAATTTTGCTAGGCAGATTCCATTTTAAATTGGATATAAAAGAATTGCTTTTATACCAATTATCCTAAATCCTATAACCAGAGGTATCTCCCAAGTTTGGGAAGAAAATTACTCCCAAGATATATGAGGTGAGCTAAAAAGATTTAGTGAGCAGAAGACTGAACTTGGAGGTAAGAGAAGTATATGGTCATTGTGGCACTCACAAGTTAACTTTTCATGAGTCATCTTTCATCTTTATGGCTCAGTTTCCTTATTGCTTTACAAGTATGTTAATCTCAATTGTTAAGTTACATTCATGTTCTAGTTGTCTGAGTCTAGGAGCTTGTTTCTTTCATTTTTTTCTTTCCTATTTGCACTTAAGAAAGTTCAGAAGAAAAAATAATATAATCCTTTAAAATTTTAGATCTTTTGCGATGCAGTTTGTAAAGAGAACTCACACAATGTTAACAGCTGATATCTGTTGAAGGAGAGCATTGAAAGTGTTCTGTAATTCTGATGGAGTCTCCTAGATACAATCATGTTACTAAGCTATGATTATAACAAGCATAAATTATACTGAGAGCAACTATTAAAATCTATATTTATGTCTTTAAAGCTTTGTTCTATAAGACGTTCTAATTTTCTTATTAAAAATAAACTGTTTTTAAAAGGAAAACATGTTTATACGAATCTTTTTCTTGTAACCATGCCTGTAGCTTAAAGCAGAGTCACTGGCAGCTGATACACACTAGCACGGCATCCATATATTCCTACTGTAGATTTGAATTTGAATGGCACACAAATTTGATTCATTTAATCATTCAAATATTTATTAGGTTTATTGTATGTCCCTATAAAGTATCAGCCACCAAAGACACAGAGATGAAAAGACACAGCCCCTGCTCTTGAGAAACTCAAAGGCCAAAGGGAAAAAAAAGGTCAAATAAGACGTTCTATGATGTGGTGAATTCAATGTAAGTAAATGGGAGAGGGGAGCAAATTGAGCAGCAGTTTAAGGAAGGTTTTTTATATTTGATGACATTACCTGCATCTTTAAGTATGAGGAGGAATTGTAAAGGGAGAGGGAGTTGGTATTATGGGTAAAGATCCACTCAAGGTAAAGGGGGTAGCCACAGGTATGATAGTATGGACATTCTGAGATGCACAAATATGAAGGTATTTCAAAAAGTTCATGGACAGATTCACATCCATCTCTATAGTTCATATTATCTTTTACGTCTATTTTTCTATGAACTTTTTGAAGTACATTTGTAATTGAGTGTAGGACACAAGGGAATGGAGAGATAAGCCAAGACATTGTGTACCATTTTCAGGAATTAGAACTTCCTTTAAATGGAAATGGAGAAATTGAGTACTTTTAGTTGGATAAGCAGTTCAGATTTGCATGAAAACTAAGTCTGGTCATTCAAAACACTTCACACTAATGTATGACATCCAATTCTTATACATAGTGAATTTTTTTGCCTGGTTTCTTAGCCATAGATTTCATTCCTACTTTAACAGCAATTTAACCAGAAAATATGTGGTCAGATGAATGTGTGTGGATACATTAATATAGTGCCTGGTTCCACCTAAGAAGATCATATTCTAGCTTCATGCACATTGTTTACAAAAAGGAGTTATACGCACTACATAATCATCTTCCTATGTCATGGGCTCCTTGAAAGAAGAAATTGGGTTTGACTCAAATTTTTCACTCCCCAAATTACTACATTTCCTTGAACATGTTGATTAATAAATATTTGAACGTATGAATGATTAAAAAAAATAAAATACAATAGCAATCCTAGAAAGCTAGTTTCTGCAATTTGTTTTTATCCCTAAATTCTATTTTGTATGCATTGGAAAGCTCTGTCCCTTCTGTTAGCACAGCATTTGTTTTTGTCACATGGTTTATCAATGTTGCTAATGAGCTGCTAATTAGCTGCCAATTCTTGTGCAATTTAGAAGGAAAAGGAGAAGGGCTGTTCAAAGGAATATGCCTCAGTGATCTTGTCTATTTGTTTTACATGTCCATGGTCCTGTAATACAGAAATGTTATACATAAAGTTATCACAGTCCCACTGGGTACTGCTGTGAGTGGGCTATGACTTCATTAACAATTACTAAAGTAGTTTCAAAGCAGAGGTATAATTTCTTTTTTACAGATGCAGAGTTTTAGTGAAGGAGGACCAAGCTTGGTATAGCATCACTTCCTACGAGTCTAATGGGAAAAATATACACATTCCTCGTACAAAAACTTTGGACCCCAAATCACGTATTTTAATCTTAGTTTTGCTATTTACTGATTGTGTGAGCTTAGTCTAGTTGCTTCACAATTCTGACCTCATCTTTAATATGGGAATAATATTTGCTTCTAAGTGTTCTCAAACACATTGGTTTCTTTTTGTTCCTTTCTTGTAAGAATGAGGCATATTATTTTTCTAAATCATGCACTCAATTCCATATTTATTTCAATTTCACAGGACTGACTTACCTCATTCTCATTGTGATTCCCTCAAGTAAAATTACTTGCATGTTTCCAGAGTTTTTCTAAATCTTATGGTCCTAATTTATTTGACTTCTTTCAAGAAGTTCTGCCTTACTAAATATGTCCACTTTTTCAGTCAAAGCACGTATCACACAATTTAGCTCTTTAATGCATACACTTTGGAATTTAATGAGTTATTCACTACAGTCTTAAGTAAATTTTAAATTCTTAGGGTGAGAGACCAATTCAATTAGGGCCTTACTTTTTCTCAGATTGCTTGGTAGCTTTAAATTGTTTAAAGATATAGGTGATTACTCAGGGCACTCTTTGAGTTTAAAGTAGACTGAATCAGAGATAGTAAGGCTTGCAAAATACTTTGTTTATTCCACTCTGAACTTCCAAGCCCCCTTTCATTTAGACTGGGCCATTTGACTTTTTGATAATGAACTGTCGAGCTCTATTATCTGCCTGTAATCCTGCTGACTGGGCCAATTGTTGAGCTATGTCTGGGTCTGGAGCTCACAGACCTCTCAAGCCCATTGTCCAGGCTGGGTCACAAACCCTTCACACACAGGTCTCGGAGCTAGGTAACTGGCAAAAAGGTCCTTGGAGCATAGGTTTGAGAGCATGGCCATGCAGATCAGACGCCCATGCCAGTCAATGCCAGCCAAGTTGGTGGTGCCACCCATGGCACTAACTTCACCCACACACAAATTGCTTACAAAGGGGCCGGCCCATGGCTCACTTGGGAGAGTGTGGTGCTGGTAACACCAAGGCCCCGGGTTCGGATCCCATATAGGGATGGCCGGTTTGCTCACTGGCTGAGCATGGTGCTGACAAATTGCTTACAAAGAATGCACTGCACCACCCCCAAGTGGACCCAAGGCAAGGGGGCCTGATTAAATTATTCTATTTTCCCAACATGAACTATGGACTGGGTACTGTGTGTCACTTTTAGCTTGAAGTGGTGAAACACCCAAGTATTGTTTCTTAGTCTCTCCCTTCCCTTGCCTTGGAGAGGTTGCATGTTTCAGATGGTGTATCTACAAGGTAGTAGAAACTGAGTCTGGTTTCCTTAGTAACTACATGGAGTAGATCTTCCACTCTAATTTTCCCAATCCCTTCTAATCCTTAATGGACATATACAATGAATGAGCCAGGGATATTTATTGTATTAAGCCACTGGGATTCAAGGTCTAATTTATTAGTGCATTATGATCTAGTCTACCCAAATTAATACCTTCCTAAAACATATCTTCCCTTTAGGAACCAATTGCTTCTCTACCATTTCTGACAAATGTATTGGGATAAAGAACAAATAATATAGTACTTATTGAACAGTAAAAATTTTGATAAACAAATGAATGAACAAGTGAGCAGACCTATGTCCAAAAATATTTTTACGCTACTATTAGGTAAAAAGTGTGAGGATTGTTTTTATTTTGTTTGGGTTTTTTTTAATATATTTATTTTTGTGGGGTTCAGTGTGTTGTTTCAATACTTGCATATACTACGAATGATTGATTTAGGGTAGATAGAATAGTTTTGTACATGTTACTGAAAGAAAGTGAGCCAAAACACTGGGTACTGATCAAACTTTATTAAAGGAAAATAATTTGCTGGGCTGCACTCAAAATGGAGAGCAGCAACCGTTGTTGGGGTGGGAGAGATTATATGAGCTGTACGTCTCCAAAGGCTGGCTGAAGCAGTCAAGGAAGGGCATCATAAGGGAGGGGCATTGCACCCATGCAGAAGCAAAAAGGTTTCTATTTTGCAGGAGTCACGAGGCTTCTCGTAAAGGGAAGTGGGGAAGGGTTGGTGGCCATTTTGTGTTTGGCCTTGCCTAAAATGTTACTGTTCATGTTCAAGATCTATCACTCCCACCTTTTAAGTATAGGGAGAAGGGAAAAGGGGCAAAGGTCTCATTCTTCTGAAGCTACTTCCTGCTGGAGATGGGCAAAGAAATGAAAAAAATAAAACAATTAGGTTGCGGGGCATTGGTTTCTTTTGGGGAGGGTATATTCTTCTGCGGAAGGGTTGATGGTTCTCAGGGGCTGATATCCTCTTCCCAGGAAGAATTCAACAACCTTTTGGTTGGTGAAAGCCTGCATCTGCTCCTGTAAGAAATTAGAAAGACACCGAAAGAGGCAAGGACCAAAGAGAAGGATCAGTCCTTGAGGCGTTTGGAAAGTGGGGCAAAAGGAGTTAATTTAAAAGGTATATTGCCACAATGAAATTGCTAAGAAGCATCCTACTGATAGGAGGTAAAGGAATGCCAGGAGAAATCTCTCTATATTGTGACAATCCTTTGGGGAAGCTGCAGCCAATCCTGTAGCAAGTACTAGAACAAGTAGTATAATAAAAGTTAGGGACATGGTGTGGCATATACTTATCATGTCCCACGATAGCAGGTCAGGACCAGTCTTGGAGTAGCTCTTGTGTGAATGATGCAAAGCAGGCCTGTAAAAGTGAGAAGATGATCACCAGGGGAAAGATTGTTTCTCTTCTGGAATTGGGAAAAGAGTGGAGATCTTGATGGAGGTTTTGGAGATTTTTAGTTTTGTAGGTCCTAAAATGGACAAAATATAAGGAGATATTGGGTTGGGCGTTGTGAAGAGGGACCCCTCTGGCTTGGTGTTAACAGATTCTTTGGGTAAAGTCTCAGGTGCCAGTTATGCCAAGGATAAGTGATACCAAGGGGCCTTTCCTAGTACATTTACTGCCACGTGGGTAGTAAGAGGGATAGGAAGAGTGGGGGCCTGGTGACTGAGCAGACTGTTTTGCAGTTAGATCTGCCAGTTTGTTTCCCTGGGCTATGAGGCCATTGGAGGTTTGGTGTCCTCTACAATGTATAACCCCAACCTCCTTTGGAAGTTGTGCAGCCTCAAGAATATCTTGATAAGATGTCCATTTTTTATGGGCCCTCCCTGAGTGGTCATGTATCCTCTCTCCTTCCATATGGCCGCACAGGAGTGTAGGATGTGGTAGGCATACTTAGAGTCAGTGTATATATTGATTCATTGCCAGAGTGAGAGCATGGGTGAGGGCAATGAGTTCTGTCTGTTGGGAAGTGGTGTTGGGGGGAGGGCGGCAGCCTCAATAGTTTGTGTCAGATTTACCATGGCTCAACCTGCCCGGGGGATGAGCATGGAGGTGGTGCTCCCATCTATGAACCATGTATGTTGGGGCTGCATAATGGGATGCAGGGAGATGTGTCAAAAGGGACTGAGAAAGAGGTCTAAAGCCTCCATGCAATTATGTTCTAAGGGTTGTGAGTGTTTTGGGATGAGAGTGGCTGTATTTAAGAGAGGGCAAGGTTTAAAGGAGAACTGGGAATTTTTGATGATAGTAAGGTGGATAAGTTGTAGGTGAAAAGGGGAGAAAATTGACATGGCCTTATGGCTGAGAAGGTCTTGAAGATGATGGGGGGAACAAATGACTGTTTGTTGTCCAAAAGTTAGTTTAGAGCTTTCTTGTGCTAAAGGGGCAGCTGCTGCCAAGGCCTGTAAACAGGAAGCCCATCCTCGAGCTGTGGTGTCCAGTTGTTTGGAAAGGTATGCAACAGGGGAGAAGATCTCTCCCACCTCTAGTCCCAGAACCCTGACTGCCAATCCTCAGTTTTTGGTGACATTTAGGATAAAGGATGAGATAGGTTTGGGAGGGATAGAGCTGGGGCTGCGAGGAGAGCGACTGTTAACTGCTGGAAGGGAGAATGAATGGGCTTTGTGGGATCTAAGGGAATGGCAGGATCCCCTTTGGCTGCCTCATAAAGTGGTTTTGCTAGCAGCCAAATTTAGGAATCTACACGAGGAGATACCCTGCAAGCCCCAGGAAAGAAAGGATTTCACCCTCTGTGGTAGGAGTAGGGAGTTCAGAAATTAAACTCTTGTGATCCACTGTTAATTCTCTGGTGTTGGGGGTAAGGTGAATTCCCAAATAGATCATTGAAGGAGAAGAAATTGGGCCTTGCTGGGGACACTCGTTATCCCCTAGAGGCCAGGAAATTAAGGAGAGCAACAGTGTGGGCCTGTGAATCCTCACAGGAGGGGCTACAAAAGAGGAGGTCATGTTGTATTAAAGTGCTAGAGGTTGGAAGAAGTTCAGATAAGTCTTGAGCTAAGGCCTTACTGAAGAAGTGGGGGCTATCCCGAAACTCCTGAGGTAGTTTTATCCAGGTGAGTTGTTGGGAATGACATGTGTCAGCATTAGTCCAAGTGAAGGCAAACAGGGTTTGACATGAAGCGTGTAAGGGGGTAGGAAAAAAGGCATCTCTGAGGTCAAGTTACGGACAAGAAATGGGTCATTGTTGGGATTGTGGATAGAAGAGTATAGGGGTCAGAAACGATTGAGGTTATGGGTAAAACAGCCCCATTAATGGCCCTGAGGTCTTGAACTAAATGGTATGAGCCATTAGGCTTTATAACCAGAAGGATGGGTGTATTAAAAGGCAAGTGGGTAGGCCATAAGAGATGAGAAGGAAGGAGTTCATGTATGGCAAGTTTTAAGCCTATTAGGTGTTTGTTAGCAATGGGGTACTGTGGGACATCAGGGAACAAAGAGAGGTTCCACAATTTAACAAGGATAGGAGAATGGTGCGTAGAAATGGAGGGAGAAGAGGTGTCCCATACTACAGGATTAACCTTGTCCAAGGGGAAAGGGAAGGCGGAAGCCTCAGGGGCCAGGTCTCGAGTAGCCTGTAATAGGAGTATTGTAGCTAGAGTTCAGGTGTTTAGGGTAAGGGTAGCTTTGAATTTGGAAAGGACATTCCATCCCAGTAAGGGGGCTGGGCATTGAGGCATTATTAAAAATTCGTGTGTGAATTGGATGTGATGTAGGGTGCAGGAAAGGGGTTGAATGATCCGTGGATGGTATTCTGATCCCGTGACCCCTACTATTGTAATAGAGGATGGGGTTGTTGGTCCTGCATATTCAGGAAGGGTAGAGTGAGTGGCCCCAGTATCAATGACAAAAGAGATCAGCTTACCTGCTATGAGGAGAGTTACCCTGGGCTCACGTGTGGCGATCTGCATATGAGCCTCAGGCCCTGAGTGTCATCAGTCCTCTTCTTGGGTGAGTCCAAGAAGTTCCAGTAAGGATGGCCATGAAGCCAAAGGCTGTGGGTTGGGGACTGGGCCACTCCCTTTCTGGTGAGTGGAACAGTCAGCCCCCCAGTGACCTGGCTGTTTGCATTGCAGACAGGGCATGGAAGGGGAACCAGGGTTAGGACAGGCCCATACCCAATGGCCCAGTTGACCACATCTGAAGCAGTTCCCAGGTGGCTTGCCTCTAGAGGCAGCTGGCTTTGGAATGTGTGATCCCCAGATAGCATTAGCCAGGAGCTGATATTTGGCCTGATCTCTTTCGTATCGGTCCTTCTCCTCCTCCTCCTCCTTATTGTTAGAAACCTTGAAAGCTGAATTGAAGAGATCTCATTGGGTTGTATTTGGACCATCCTCAAGTTTTTTTTCAAATGTCAGGGGCTGATTGGGTAATGAAATGAGAGTGTAAGAGGACCATTCCTGCAGGGGAGTTTGGGTCTATATGTGTGTATTCATGTAAAGCCTCAGAGAGATGGGTTAGGAACTCACTGGGATTTTCAGTGGATTTCTGTGTGATTTCTCTAAGCTTGTCATAAATGACCAACTTGTGAGTAGGCTTTTGGAGGCCATAAATCAATTGTGTGATCATATTATCCCAGAGATCCCGGCCTCCATGGCCAGCCTGATAGTCCCAATTTGGGTCTGTGCGAGGGACAACAATGGCTTCCACGGGCCTCCTATTATTTTGGGCATGTACCTCGTGTGCCTGTTGTTGGGCCATTATCCAGACCTGCTCCCTATCCTCTGGGGACAAGGTAGAAGTGAGAATCATGAAAACATCATGCCAGATGAGATCATAAGACTGGGTGAGATATCTGAATTCCTTAAGATATGTGTCTGGGTTGGACTGGAAAGATCTCAGTCATTTTATGGAACTGGACAATTCCATTCATCCCTGCCACTTCACAGAGGGGGTATAAAGGAGCTGGAGGTGGGGTTGTCATCTGATGAAGGGGAAGAAGGAGAGGGGTTGGGTGCCTGAGGACAAAAAGAGGGAAAAAGTGAAGAGGCTAGTGGAGGATCTGGAGTGTAAGGAGATGGTCAGGGAACAGAGTGGTCTGACAGATCAAAAGATTGATCAGAGTCTGGAAAGGGAGGTCGGGCATGAGCTAGGAGAATTTGAGACATAGGACAGTTTTGACAGAAAGGATGCTATTGGAGATAGAAGATGGTTCGAACATAAGGAATATCTCCAGCTTTGCCACTTCAGTGACAAAAATTGTCTTGGCCTCTGAGAGTATCCAAATTGAAAGTGCCATTTTCTGGCCACTGGGATCCATTGTCTAGTTTGTACTTAGGCCAAACCTGATTGCAGTAGAAAATGAGGCATTCAGGTTTTAATGTCTCCCTGGAGGCTGAGAGATTGTCCAGGAGACAGCCCAGATGCATAGAGTGCAGATGCTTGGAGACAGCCCAGAGGCAAAGAGCATAGAGGTTTGGATTGTGTGGATCCCATTTAGAGGGTGAGAAAGGAGGTGATCAGTCCCAGTAGAAGGAGCATCCTCATTGGTGTACACCTTCTTTCTGAGAGAGGAGACACCGACTGGCTAAAGGAGCATCATCCTCCAATAGCTGGGGGGCACAAGAGGGGTCCCCTTGCCCAGGCACCTGGTCTTCAGAAGGAAAAGGGTAGTCATAGAAAGTAGTCAGGGAACCCGTAGAACTGTAGAGGAACCCTGTGTCCTACACAGATCCATTGACTCACACTGAATTGAGGCTAATGGTGGATGTATTAGTCTGAAATGGCAAAAGGAGAGAGTCCCGGAGGTACCTGGTTTGGCAAGTCCAGGAAGGGCAGCCAGGGGCCAAACAACCCAGGAGAGGGTATCATCTGAAGGTCCTGGCTAGGACCCTTCCTGGGTTTTGGCACCAAAATGAAGAAAATGAGCCTAAATGCCGGGTACTGATCAAGCTTTATTAAAGGAAAAGAATCTGCTCGGCTGCACTCAAAAGGGAGAGCAGCAACTGTTGTTGGGGTAGGAGAGCCTTATATGGGCTATAGGGCACCAAGGGCTGGCTGAACCAATCAAGGAGGGGCATTGCAAGGGAGGGGCATTGCACCCATGCAGAAGCAAAAGGGTTTCTATTTCGCCAAAGTAACGAGGCTTCTCGTAAAGGGAAGTGGGGAAGGGATGGTGGCCATTTTGTGCTTGGTCTTGCCTAAAATGGCGCTGGTTATGTTCAAGATCTATCAGTTACTCCACCCTTTCTCCTCCCCCTCCTACAGCCCTTCTCTCCTAGCCTCTGATAATCATTATTCTACTGTTTATTTCTATGAGAAACCACTGTCTTTTTAAGATTCCACATGTGAGTGAGACCATGCAGTATTTGTCTTTTTGTGCCTGATTTATTTCACTTAACATGATGGTTTCCAGTTCTGTTCATGTTGCTGCAAATAATGGGATATCATTTCCTTTTTATAGATGAAGAATATTTCACTGTGTACATATACCACAGTTTTTAGTGCATTCATCTGTTGATGGGCATTTAGGTTTATTCCATCTCTTGGCTATCATGAATAGCATTTCCATGAACATGGGAATGCAGGTGTCTTTTTGATATGTTGAGTTCATTTTCTTTCAGTATATACCCAGTAGTAGGGTAGCTGGGTCATAAAATAGTTCTATTTTTAGTTCTCTGAGGAATCTTCATACTGTTTTACACAGTGGCTGTACCAATTTATATTCCCACCAACAATGTAGGAGGGTTCCCTTTTCTCCACATTCTCTCCAGCATTTATTTTTTTTTCAGTCTTATTGATAATAGCCCTTCTAATTGGGATGAAGTGATATCTGATTGTAGTTTTAATTTGTATTTCCCTGATTAGTATTTTGAGCATTTTCTAATGTACCTGCTGTCTACTTGTATGTTTTCTTTTAAGAAATATCTATTCAACTCATTTTCCTACTTTTTATTGTGTTATTTGTTTTGTTGTTCTTTTGTTTTGTTTTGCTTTTATTTTTTGCTGTTGAGTTGGTTGAGTTCCTTGTATATTCAGGTAATAGCCCCTTTTCTGTAGGGGCTATGTTTTTCTTTACTTTGTAGATAGTGTCCTTTGCTGTGCAGAGACTTCTTAGTTTAATGTAGTCCCATTTGTGTATTTTTGCTTTAGTTGCCTGTGCCTTTGTGGTCTTATTCCAAAAAGTGCTAACTTCTCCCACTTCATGTAGTGTTTCCCCTATGTTTTCTTCTAGTAGTTTCATAGTTTTAGGTCTTAAATTTAGGCCTTTAATCCATTTTGAGTTGATTTCTGTATGATGAGACATAAGAGTCTAGTTTCAGTCTTCTGCATGTGGATATCAGTTTTCCCAGCACCTTTTATTAAAGAGGCTGTTCTTGCCCTGCTGTATATTCTTGGCAAGTTTGTCAAAAATCATTTTTTGACAAACGTGTATTTTTGTTTATTTCTAAATATCCATAAGAATTTTAGAATTTACTGTAATATTTTCCACACTCAACTCATCATAACAATTACTTGGATATTTCTTAAAATATGTAGTATCCTGGGTTTCATCCCAAACCTAACTGAATAATTAAAATTTCTTGTAGAGAACACCACAGAATATAGCTTTCTAAAAGTCACCTCAGGATAATCTTATGGTCAGGAAGGTTTAAAGAACATCGTTTTACTGTGGGGTGAAGGGTGAGTGTTGGGTTTGATAAATTTCTAATGCAAAAGCACTATGCAAGCAGTTCGTAAAGATAGTGCTAATTATGGTATAAAAGATCAACTAAAATAGACACTCACCAATCAATAAGTACCTGAAATCCTCCGTATGAAATATTTGTATACTGTGATACCACATTAGAAGCATATAATTAATGTCTTAAAGATTAAAATACATCTTCACACATACTATATTCCCTCATTGCATACTATTTTGGTATGGTTAAATAATATTGTTGTTATATCTAGTTTATAGATGAGAAAACCTAGGCTGTGATACAATATATATGGTTTCATGTCCACACAGTTGAAATGCTTTTCTTATAAATTGACATTTTAATAGAAAACTAAGGATAAACAGGCTTTGAAATGATTTTAAAAAGTGATTTACATGTCAAAATATCTTTACTTATGATCTCGGAAATATTTTGAGCTAGTGAATTTTACACTTTTCCTAAGTTTAGGCATTGCCTGTCTTGATTAAGCCTAAGAATTCTTCAGGTAGTGTTTGAGAGTTAGTAACATTTCCTGAGAGCCATGTGAGGAGTAGTAAAACATGGGCTCTAGGAAGACTGAGTTCAATTCCTGGTTCTGTCACTTTGCAGCTGTGTGGCTTTGGAGTTGTTGCTTAACTTCACTGTGTCTCAGTTTCACTATTTAAAATGGTGATAATATTAAAAGTCATATGTAGGGAAAGTGAAGGAAAATGGTCAGGGCCCCTCAGATGTTCAGAATCTTGCCGAGCACTTGATGTAAATATGTACATGCACCCAGGTGTTCCTTGGTTATTGCCTAATGTAATCGCACATGTGCATCCAGGTGTCCTGGGTTATGACCTAAGTATAAAGGATGAGTGGCTCTGGTCTATGGTGCCCCTAGTGGGAGATACCCCTTGTGGGGGAAGGTCACAGGGAAACTGCTACTGCTGCTGGAGTCTGTTGCTGCCAGTGCCCCCAGGACCCTCCAAGAGGCTGCTGCTGCTGCCGGACTTGTAAGCTGCTGCTGCAGTTGCTGAGGACTGAGCTCATGTCATCTGCCAGTGGCTCCTGGGATCTTTCCTGGCGTGGACCTGCATGTGAGGTGTCTGGTGACTCATTCTATACCATGGGTTTGCAGGGTCTGTGGGCTCTAACCCCTAGCCCTGACAATACAAATGTAAAACTTAGTATGACTGCAATAATGAAACGTTTTGACTTTAGTTATGAGTTGCTGTAACCCGGCAACTGGCACATAGTTGTGTAGCTTGACACCATATCATTATGTTGTGTGAGGATTAATTAGATAATAAATATAAAGCTCTTGAAAGAGCTCTGACATGTAGTAAATATTCAATTTGTTGGTGCCTGTATGGTTGGAGACACTAGCAGGAAATCTCTTTTCTATCTGACAGGGAAACAAGACTCATGAATGTTTTCTACCTAAAAGTCTCATCCTCATGCCTTGTTTATAGCAGTTTACTTGTTATCAGCACTGCACTCTCCCGAGTGAGCCACAGGCCGGCCCTCGCAGTTTACTTGTTAAAATCTGTTGAAGGAAGAAGGATGCACAGTGGTCTTCAAACTGTAGGGTCCATTGGTATCACCAGGAGGAATTGCTAAAACAGATTGCTGGGTTCCACTTGCAGAGTTTCTGATTCTGTATGTCTGGGAGATTCGGATGCTGATGGTTTGGGACCACACTTTGTAGTGAAATGAACAATCAAATCAGATTATGGAGGGCCTTGAAGAGAAGTTTAAGAAATCTCGGCCTTCTCTTTAAGAGTTAGGTAATAACAGAAGGCAAAGCAATTAAACGAATGCTGCCACTATATCAGTAATAAATGGCATCTATAGTTTTGATCTCATTATTCAGATTCTTAATGATATGTTCCAAGATTCTATTATATTTTATCTTCTTTAGCCTTGTTTGTCATCTTTTCAGGACTCTGTGTCACTATCAGTTTGATTTGGTGTTTCTGCATTTTTAAAATAATGATTAAGTTTTAGTAAAAATAAAAATCACCTGGGTAGTTAAAATGCAGATTCCTAGGCCTTCCCAGGAAAATTGACTCAGTAGGCTTGGCAGACAGCCCAGAACACTCCCTTTCCTAGTCCAGCCATGTGAATTTGATGCAGGTGATTTGTGGACCACGCGTGGGAAATGCCTTAGATTTTTTTTGCACAAGATCCACCTGCAACTGAAGCAAAACTGATTATTGAATGTATTTTTAACATATAATTTTTATATTTAGGTGACCTTTCAGTCTAATTTTTTGCATTTCATTAAAATATGCTTGGTCTACTTTTTCCAATTTCTGCATTTGGTATAAGGCATTTATAGAAAAGTGACACGAAAGCAATTTAACCACAAGTACAGTCAAATTAATTTAGGGAGAGTTTAGTAAACAGCCTTTGCTTTCTGTACTTAAGTGATCAACTTCAACACCTGCTTTTCCTTCCAGATGGAGTTAATTAACATTAAAATTATTGCCTATAGGAGAGACTTTTTTGATACCTCACAGCCCTCCAGCTGCATCCGGATTCTTACACTTCTGAAAATTAATGATAACCCCTATGAGAAGCAAATTTATAGTTTTAACTATTTCAAAATATGCACATAAATACCATTTAGGAGGAAAGAAAACTGACATTAAGTGGATGCTATCTGCCAGGCATCTTCATGTGTGAGATCTAGTACAATCCTTATAACTATCTTGACAGGTTTTATTCTACTGCACGTTTAATATATAAAGGAACTGAAGACTAGAGAAGTTTTGTAACTTTCTGAATGTTTTGCAATTAGTAAGTGGTAGAGCCAAAATGTAAATCCTTATTTAACCAAAGATCAGACTTTTTCCACTACACTGTGCTCAGTTTAGACTGAAGTGAATATTTAAAAATTTAAAAGGGAATTCCTAGGGAATGTGATGTAAAATATTTCATTTGGGGTAGTTTATATAATTTCAATATTACAAATTACAGACATACATGAAATGAATATGAAGACCCCGTGTGGTGTGGTGACACTTAAATATTTTGTAACTATAGTTCACTAAATGCATTGAGAATTTATTATGTATCAGACACTAGGCTAGGGATTAAGACAAGATCAAAGGAAAGAGAAAAGTAAAGTGATTATTACAATGGAGTCTGAGTACAATAATGAGGTACTGAGACAATACTCTAAGTTCAAAAAAGGAAAGGGGATTCAGTGAGGAAATGGTATTTTAGGTATAAACAATGCCTCCTCATAATCATTATTTTTTTTCATAATCTTCATTTTAATAAGATAATTTTACTGACTTAGAATTGTTCTTTTCTAAAGACTACTTTATAAGTAAGTTTGGAGCAAATATTCAGATTTTTTCTAACACTGAATTTCATGGTAAAAGTTTAATTCATTTAAACGTTACAACCAAGAAGCATTAAAAAATGAAGACCTAAAATGCCCATTGTTCACCAGTGTTTGTGAATGACTAATAGTTAAGGACATTGTTCATTATTCTTTTCCCATGGAATATCCTAGTCTTTCCTTCGGGAAAGTAATGGCTTCTTTCTGCAAAGAATTGCTTAGTAATTGAGACTATTAAGGAATATAGTTAAAATGCTATTCCAAGTGACATATTTTATACACATACACACACACACACACACATATAACTTGTATAAATATAAGTGAGATGTTATATATATACAACTTATTTTATATATACATTTGAGTATATATATGTATATATGTATATACACACACACAAATACACATACACATCCACAGTCAATTCTCACTATTTGCAGTAGTTATATTCTGTAAAGTCACCAAGAACACTGAATTAGCAAATACTAAACCCTTGCTCCTTGGGGAAATAAGTTTCCTGAAAGCCCTGAATTACAATATTGTTGTGAACTGATCAGTACCTGAATTACAATATTGTTGTGAACTGATCAGTATGTAATCTTGTGTGTGTGAAGACACCTTATTTAATGTGTAGTTGACTCTGACATTGAGCTCACAGTAAACAGCACTATGATGCCCGAACAAAGCTTATCTAACATGTGTATTTTCTCCATAAGGCACATCACAGACTTCTTTTGCTTAGGAACACTACAGAGTACTTCAGCACTATGCTTGGGGAACATTTTAAACATCAAAATTACCAACAAAAAACAAAAATGAGAAAAGCGTGACATTAAATAGACTATGAAAAAGGCACATGTTTCCAGTATGTGGTCTGAAACAAAAAGTCACAGCATTGTCTTGTTTGACCTTAGCAGGAACGTATGTTAGGCAACTAAAAATTTTTGCTGCTGCATATATCCACAAATGATCTAGAAAGAGCCACAAATATTGATTCTGGAGTTAAAAATAAATTTTGGCTAGTATGCAAATTCAAAAATTTGGAATTCACAAATAATGGGGATAGAATATACATGTATATACACCTCACTTAAAAATTACTTCAAATACAACAATAGCCTCAGTTACAGCAATGTGATGCCCCAACTATAGAATATCTTATTTCCTTTAGGGGTATTTCATTTGGAAGGAATTGCCATAAAGCAACTCATTTTCCTATTGTGTTCACAATGACTTAGACAGAATTCTCTGACATAGTGAAAGATATCACTCAAACTCACTGATTCTGGCTTGCAATTCCATTTGAAGCTTTCTAGCACTTACCAAACTATCACAGGCACCCTGTAACTTAAAAAAGAAATTAAATGTTTCTTGGTATGGCTCAAGGAAAAGTTTGGTATTGTGTTAAAGAATTTGGTGTGTGCCTTAACTTCCAATTTACTTTCATCATTAAAACCCATAGAGCAAATGGAGGTTACTCAATCTGCAGAACTTATTCTTTTTGGAGGGGGGAGTTGTTTTCTTTTAGTGAAAGTCATAAGGAAATACACTAGGACTTATATACTGTCTGATTTATCATTGCCTGAACTTTATTATTTTATTATTGCCTGAATAACAAATCATTCCCACCTTAGTGGTGAAAAAAACAACTTTTTGTTTTTACTCTCACGTCTTCAGGTTGGTTGAGTTTCCTCTGAGGTTGGTGGGGCAGCTCTGCTTTCCAGTGAGGTAGCCAGGGCTGCTCTCCTTTCTGTAGGTCAGCTGAGGTAGCTCTGCTCCACATGACTCTCATCTTCCTCAGACCACTGGGCAAACATGGGATAGGGCAGAGGCACAAAAGGAAAATACCCAAGACCTCTTAAGGACTAGGTTCAGAATTGCACTGTCACTTGTACCTTGTGCTATGGGCCAAAGTCAGTCACAGAACTCAGCCAAAGTCAAGGAATGAGGAAATGTACTCTTCTTAGGGTGTGGCTACAGGAAGTATGGAAGAGTTGCCACCATTAACTCAACTATTACACCTGCTATATATTTGGCACTGAGCTAATACTGTGTAATATGTGCTTAATATATCTTAACAGAGGTAATACAATTCTCTTTCCCTCACTCATCTCTTTCCCTATCCCTCTCTGGTTTAGGTTTATTATCCCAATTATGCAAATGAGGATATTGAAGATTAGAGAGTCAATAAATTGCTTAATGTTATTCAGTAAGTAAGGGAAAGCACCATTGTTCACATGAAGAATCACAAGACTTCAGGCCACAGCTCTTAATCACAGCACTATTTTGTCTAGGGACGGGATGCCTATTATAAGGGTACTTTAAAAAGTGTGTGGAAAAATCAAATTAAAAGATAATTAAAATTTTCCATAAACTTTTAGAAGACCCCTCATATGCTGTAGGGCCGGAAATCAAATGCAGATTGCCCTTTCCTCCTCTTCCTTATGTGGTTCCTACCACCCTCCCCTTCATTCATTCTGTTCCAGCCATACTAGCTGCCTTTCTGTTCCTCAAAAGTGCAGGCAGGCCCACACTCTAAGGTTATGGCCCGGTCTTTGTACTAGAGTTCTCTCTATGGATCATTCTTTATAGAAATAGTCACCTAGTTACTTCTCTCATCTCTTTCAATTGGTTGCTCTTTCAATTGTTAATGAGCCTACCTTGAACACCCAATTTAAAATTGTTCACCAGGGTCAAAGGTTTGGATCCCCATACCAGCCAGTCCCCCTGAAAATAATTTTTTTTAAAAAATTGTAAACTACCTCCCCATTGCTTTATGTTATCTCCCACATCTCTCAAACTCTTTGCCCTACCTTTTGTCTTTCCTACCTAAAACTTGTGAACTTACAAGAAATTATGTAATCAGACATCTGTTATGATTATTGTTCATCAACCATTGTTAGAATATAAACTCAAGAAGGCAGATTCCTTACTGTGTTATATCCTAAATAACAAGAAGAGTATCTGAAATATAATCACCCAAACGTTAGTTTAACCAATGAATGAATTGTCCACTGAAGTAGGATTTCAGCAGTGGAAAAAATATACACCTTGGTCAAAGACCAATGTGATTTTGTGATGATTCCAGGATCTGCAAATCACTATCTTTGTGACTTCATCAAATAATGATTAAGAGCCTCAGTTTTCTCCAAAATGATGAGCAGACTGTCACAGTCTCACACAGCAACCTCCATTTTTGACAGTTGCATAGTTAATAGAAGTTCCCACATCTGGCCTCTGGAATGCAGCCAAGAGCTAGGAATGTACCAGAAGAGAGACAGTGTATAGTTTCTGACCACATGGACTCTGACTGCATTTTCGGAATCCGTTTATAGCTTCTCTTAAATTGAAAAATTGTCATTGAAAATGGGCTTTCCTACTTTCACCCTCTACCTGCAGCCAGTTACTCTTTCTTCATTCCAAGCATGTGAGACAATTACTTCTCTAATTCCCGACAGTTCATGTGGCTGGGCGAGGAAGGGGTCTAAATTAGCTGTTAGCTAGACATCAGGTGGCAGAAAAGTCTGCTTTTAACTGCTGCCATTTTTTAATTGGAATTATCAGTGGGCATAAGAGAGAACAGGGAGTTGTACAAATGAAGAGAACAAGGAATCCACCTTTTTATGTTTGTTTAAGATGCTTCCTTAATATCTTCTTGCTCTGAGTAGAGCAATTCTCTGACTATAAAATTAAAGTAGTTACTCGGGAAAGTCAGTCATTTAAAATGGGAAGTACCGAGCTTGGAGTCTAAGTGGTTATGTGGGTTTTGGAGGGTGTGGGCAGCTGTTCACTAAATGTTGAGAGGTACCTTGTAGTCTACTACATTGAGTCACTTTAAGAAATTCAAAATGACTTAGTAACAGCTATGGCTATGAAATAATGGCAAGAATTCTTGTTACTGACCTCTTCTATCATATACAAATTTAATTGTTTCTCTTCTGCATCATACTTATTTCCCAGTTTTGTCTCGATCCCATGTTGTCAAGTTGAGTAAAATTAATGCTTCTCTGAATAGCTGAGCTTGTTGTCCAGTCAGTCTGTCCCCTTGTTTCAAGCAACATTACATATTGCTTAACTAACAGTCAAATCATGAAAGTGTTGGAGGGAGCTCCTGCTGCCTTTTAGACTGACCTCAGGTGCCTGCTCTGAACAATACTTTTTAAAATTATCTTTGTTTTTCAAACAGAAGGTTGTTTTTTTTTTAATACACATGTGTTTAGATGCTTTAAAACTTATTGGAATTCACTGTGCATTAATATATTGATGGCCAAGTTGTCTAAAGCCCCAGACTCAAACTTTCACTTTGAAACTCATCTTTTCAACTAATTTCCTAAAGATTGTAAGGCTGGTGGGATGAGTGTTTCTGGAGAATTTTAATCTGTTCTTCTTTTTCATTCAGAATTTGAACTCCCTAATCTATAAGCAAAAGTTAGATTCCACAAATCCTGCTATCACTTAGCATAAAGGTTTTCTTTAAAGAAAAAGCACAAATAGAAATCAACAAATAACTGCCTTCATTCTTTTAAAAATATGAAATTTGCCTTTTACCCTTGCATTTTGGGCTATGTAACTCACATGTAATCTGTTAATATTTACAATATTAATAAATATTTACTCTCTCCTATATCATCACTCTGGAGATGATAACTCCACAGATTTTTATGGGGTTAATTTAAATTGTATAGATTAGTCTGCAGCTGAGAGCTCTAATTATTCAGTTCCCATGGTATTTTATATTTTATTGTGTACCAAGTGTTAGGACTGATCTTTTTGAGATGGAACTCTTAACATGTTTTGCCAGGAGTCAGTAAACTGTGGCCTTAGTCCAAATCCTTACCTGCTATCTTTTTTGTCAAAAAAGTTTAATTGGAACATAGGCATACCCATTTGTTTATCTACAACAGCAGAGGCAAGTAGTTGGGAAAGAGACTGTCGGATTATGCAGTCTAAAATATTTACTATCTGCCCCTTTAGAGAAGTTCACCAGCCCCCATGTGATGAAAAAGGACTACAATAAATTCTCATGAAATCTGGTTAGACAACTAAGTAGGTATAGACTCTAACTGGAACTATTTTTATCTTAATTCATTTTAACATTAGTTTATGCCTTTAAGCAATTTGCTCCCTTGCCATACACTTCTAGGAGCTATTTGTGTTGATTTGTCTGTCTATAGAGAATCTTGGTCATTAAAATTCATTTGAAACATTTAAAAATTTTTAGTTAAAATGCATGTTGTCTAAATACCATGTATTTATAACAGCTGTGTTAATGTAGCTCTCAGTATAATTTCTAAGGTTATTATGAAATATTCAGTTATGGTTTTAGTTTCATATTTTAATTATTATTTTTTATTCTTTCAGTTTTACTTTTGTTTGGAGATGGGTGCTAAGATGTAAACTGACTGGTAAGTAACATTGCACTTCTTAATATGATGAATTTTTTAAAAGTAGTTATTCTGGCACTCTGGATCTGAAAGCTAAAATCCAAGAATTATGACTTACGAGGATTGGAATAGTCTGTCTTCTTCCTGCAGATAAAGCACCTAGAGAAATATTTAAGTTTTTATTTATCCTCATTGAACATTATGAAAGGTTATACAGTTCAATCTGCAAAGTGACAAAATATAATTGAATTGAATTATTTGGATAACATCCAATATTTGTGTCAGTCATAAATTATATTTCAAAGGAGTATAAGAGTCTACATGCATAAAGGGAAAGAGGAAAGAAGAGGAAATATGAGGAAACTAACTTGAGAAGAACTATAGACTACTAATTTCTGTAAATAATGTCATTTGCTTAGATCTTATATTCTTTAAATTTAGTGCTTCACAGAAAAAAATGGAACATCTCTGAAATTCATTCTTCTTATATATGGCTTTGAAATATGGAAGTGACTGATTCATTCTTGTTCTGTAATTTGAATAAGTGAAGTCTCTCATTTTCTTTATGCACCAAAGAAATAAGCTCTTGTCAGAAAACATTAAGTTTCACCAAAATTATATATAGAATGCACATTTAAAAATGACTCACACATCAATTATCAATTATGTTTTCTGATGCATTTTTTACTTAATTAATTGTCAAGTTTACTAGAAACTTTTAGTTTTATCAGGGATTTAATTTTAAAATACATGTTTTTGAGAGGTAATTTAATCATTTTAATAGCAGATGGTATTTTCTGTGGTACTCATCTAGTATTCAAGTTAAAATAACCATAATTGGAAAGTCACAGGTTTTAACCCAAATCTAGGAAAATCTAGTTTCTTTCCTAATAAATAATTTAGACATTCTGTAGAAGCTCCTATGGATCTATGCAACTTAGCTGAGAATTGTTGTAACAGGAAAGATTGTATTCTTCACTTAAGTGAATATTTTCAGGTAGGTTGTTCAAGAGGTACTGTTGGTGTTTGTAATTCTTCCTTTAATAATAAAGTACTTCATTGAATAATGCAATATCTTGGAGTGTCATTGGAATTACAATTACATATAATTTTTAAATGATAATTCAGAGAATGTGATTTATATTAATGTCTATGTATAATATTTCTCTTTTAGACAGGCATCAATATACTTTTAACTATCTCCTTTGAGAATGCCAGAAGAAATATTATCTTAGGAGTCAAAATAGAATAATGCTTATTATATACCACCTTATCTGTTACCATTTTATACTAAAGCTGATTTGTACCCATAGCATTTCTCTTTCAAGTATTCATTTGTGAGTGAGACAATGTTATCTGATATCTCCACAGAAAAATGTGATAATGTTGACCAGTTATAACCTACATTATAAATATCAGTTGAAAAAAGCCTGAAATAAAAGGGTTATAAGCATTCAAAATGGCCCATGAAAACCTAGAAAGGTTAGGATGAATACAAGGAGAAGGAAAAGAAATGAAATCACTGAATAGAAAATACAGGAGTTGCAAAGTGAGTGACCAAGTCACTGTGTACAAACAGGAGTATTTTTATGTGAGTATATCTTCTGCAGAGTGAAAGTTTAAGGCATCTGCATGTACATTTCTTTAGTCTATTTTAGTATTAATCTTATTTAAAAATATGTAAGATATGTTAAAGCACCCTTTTTGAAAATATTGGACATGTGTATTTGTTACCTTAACTGTACACTATCTGGCAGTCATTAGACAGAACTATAATATAGGAGACTGCGGAGAAGTGCTCTAAAGGACCCCTTGAAATTTAGCTTGGAAAGAGCTAGTCATTATCTAGTGAAATTGAACAGTTCTTGAATATTTGACATTTAATGGGTCCAAGGTAGAAACTTGTGTTTTGATTCCTTCACCTCCCACACATCTCAGAAGGACAACCATTTTTAGTACCAGTATTTCTGCATGTCATTTAACACTGTATTAAGGAATGCATTTAAAAAATAAAAATCCAAATGTTAAATCAAGAGAAAAATAATGGTTTATTTGTGGCACTGCACTAGAAACATGAGAAACAGATTGACATATATAAGTCAAATAATTCATGTCAGTGGATAAGAGAGTGCATATAACTTTTATTAGGTAAGCAGCATAGGTATTTCCCAAACAGTTATGAGATGATGAATGCAAATGTTAAGAGCTGTTGCATCAAAGGCTTGCCCTAAGCCTAAAAGTATTCTCTCCTGTAATGTAAGAATTTCAAAGTGGTTTGTATTCTGAAATATATATCCTGATAAACAAGGAAATCATTTGTCTAAAATACTGTTAAAATTTCCCAACCACCCACTCTTATTAAGATTCTTTTCTTGATAATGATACTTGTCAATAAAAAATCCAGGGGGCTGAGCCCGTGGCGCACTCGGGAGAGTGCAGCGCTGGGAGCGCAGCGACGCTCCCGCCGCAGGTTCGGATCCTATATAGGAATGGCCGGTGCGCTCACTGGCTGAGTGCCGGTCATGAAAAGAAATAAATAAATAAAAAATCCAAAAGGATGTATGATTTCACTAAAATAATAGTCACTGTTTCTGGTTTATATTTGTCATTAAAAATTATGGCTGAAGATATAATTTGGATATTGATACCTCTTGTAAATAAGTAAAAGTTTACTGTATGGGACATTTGCAGCCATGTAATCTCTCATGCCTATAAGATCTATGATGGCTGATATTCTGGTTTGCTGCTGAACCCTGAGCAAATAGAAAGTACTCAGAATATAAAATACTTTGATAATTTTTGTTCTGATTTAATAAATGAATGGATTATATTTTGAGGTTATGTGTCTGGGTAAAAAGGGAGTGATTTGTTATTATTATTAAAATATGACATGTACAAAGCACCATCCTTGGTTTTGGTAAAGAAATGGTATCACATATGCTTAAGAGCAAGAAAACTGGATGCAGAATTTTAAACCAAAAATTCTGATTCATGCAAGGCATATTACCTTTCCCGTCTCTATATTACATCTTCATCACAAAGTATTGAATGAGTGAATCCTTGTAATGTATTTACAGAAGTTCCTATCACATATTAAGCATTGTATAGTTATTCACAATTATTGTCATTGCCATTGCTGTTGTTATGTTAGACATGTCTTCCATGCTCATGGAGTTTATATTCTAGTTAGAGAGACAGACATAAACAAAATAAACTTGAATATAAAGTATGATAATTTTCGGAAACTTGAAATAGAAACAGTACTGGGGGGGGCTTGAGTGAGGATTTGGAATTGCGTTATCAATTAGTTAGCTCTTTAATTGGGCTCTGAATAATTGCACGTTATTGTGAAGTTTCTCATGTACTTTTTAGTGTGAGAGGACAGCAATGACCGTGTTCTGGTGAAGATGAAGTACCTAGACCTATAGAAGCATGAAGAATCAACAAAACAGCACTAAGCCCTTACCACTTTATTTTTTTAATTAAATAATTTATTAAATTTTTATCCTTTAAAAAAATCACTTTATGCTATTCCCTGCTAATATTTACTCTCCAACCTGGTATTCAAGGCCATTCAATGTCGAAGGCTAAACTTCCTCTCCATCCTTATCTTCCAACATTTCCTATCTAACAGTCCCCATTTAATTTTATGCTCCAGTGTTTTTCTCCCCCTTTCTTTCCTGAACATCACTGTGGTTTTGTACATTTTCCTTCTACCTCAAAGGCCCTTACGCCTAGTCCTACATTGAAAAAAAAAAAAAAAATCTAGGCTTCCATAAAATTTCTTGCTCAAATGTTATTTTCTTTGTAAAATTTTCCTTGACTTTCTGTATCATTTCAAGTTTGGCAGATAGACACCAAACATACACATGCACACACACACACACCACAACACAAGATAGTTATATTAAATTCTCATTTTATTTAATCAAGGATAAAGAATCTTATTAGAAGTGAGTTTAGCCACCCAGAACTGGAACAGATGCAGCTTATCTCAGTGTGGACTCTCTTGGCTCCCCAAATCCCTAAGGAGTGAGGGCTGGCATGCATCTGCCAGTGATACTTTCCACAAACAGTAGTCTTGTTGATTTGGGAAGCTTAATTCCTTGAGGGGCCATGATCCTTACTTAATTGATGTATTCATTACTATCCATGAAGTATACAAACACTATATGCTTCCGTTTAAGGGAAACATTGATTCTCCCATTCCGAACTAATCTCAGTAATAGTGAGGGGGCTTCTTCAACTGAGAAGAGCAGGGATACAGTTCTGAGTATTACTTGCATTAAAAGTTCCACCATGCAGAAAACTCATTTTTCAAATGTCTCTACACAGTATCAGACCTTTTATCTCCTAGCTTCCATAGCACTTTCTTTCTAGTATGAGTCAGTATCCAGTCTGGGGACAGGCGGCCAGTAGAGAAGATACAGCCTTGTCATTACAGAGATCATGGTACAGTGAACATCACCAATCAATAGCCAGAGAAGGTGAATGCTAACTTGTGTCACTATGGAGGCATGTACCAAGTGCTATAGAAGCAAGTAATGGGACATCTAACTCATTGCATGGAAATGAGAGGTGTCTTGTTTCTGGCCCAAGACTATGAGTTCTTCAATGTAAGAGAACATTTTTGTGCATTACAGTCCAACTCACAGTAGGTACTAGTTCAGCTAATGTTTATTGATAAATTACTGTGGTCATATCACTCTGCTGGGTATTACATATAAAAAATGAATGTCTTGATTCACTGAAAATATTTTACACACACGTGTGTGTTTACGTGTGTGCATGTGTATTAGGAAGATAGATGATAGGTAGAAACATAGATAAAGAGACATAAAGTCAGTGAGGCTTCTTAGCCTCCAGATCCATAAGGGTAATTTGGCCACGTAAGTCACATTGTTTTTGTACTTTCAGGATCTGCATGCTTCTGAAAACTTTTATTTCAGAGATGACACTTTTATTGGTGACATTTGAATGATTATCTTACTGACTTATGGCACATTGATTTATGTGAAATGCTTTTTTAGGCACTCGATAAATGCTTGTTGACTGACTTTCACACAAACATTTCAGATAAGAATGATGTATATAGTGAAGACATTTTGCCAAACAAAACTAACTGGGTGCCAAGACTTGTATACAATGTAAATCATAAGGATATGAATGTCTTGCTTCCACTGGGAGGAGGCACACAGATGCAGTTTTCCAAGCAACAGATTCACATTTCTGTAGCTTATGGCTGAGGAAAAGGCTTCAGGCAGAAGCACACAAACTGTTCTTATGACTGACAATAGAATAAATCCACATTAAGTTTTCTATATTTTTATAGCATTATAGAGTGTGCCATTAAAGAATGTCTACATATCACAGACGTAATAGATGAGAGGGTATGTTTTGAAATCAGGCAGTCCCCAGTGGATTTGAAACCTAGCCCTCATAGTAATCATCTGTATGGCTTTGGGTATGCCTTTTAATTTCTTTAATGATTGTGGATTACATAGTAGGTCAGATAATTCCCCCTAACCAAGATGCCTAATCCCTGGAGCCTGTAAATATGTTGCCTTACATGCTAAAAGTGACATTTCAGATGTGACTAACTTAAGTATCTCAAGATGGGACGATTATCCTGGATTATCTGGGTGGGCCCCATGTTATTAGAACAGTTCTTATAAGTGGGAGGCAGGAAGGTCAGAGTCAGAAATGTCAGAGGTAGTGGTGAGAGTGATGCAGGACTATGAGTCCAAGGAAGGCAGGCGGCCTCCAGAAGCTGGACAAGGCAATACTATATAGTTACATCCTGTAAAACTAGGCATAATGAAAACCCTCCCTCAAAGTATTCTGGTGATGATTTAATAGGATAGTAAATACTCCATTCAGAAATGTAGACTGTCAGGATTAGAAGACTGTAGAGTCTAAGCACACCTCTGGTACATGAAATCTTTCCTTGTTCACGTAAATAAACTTTTCAGTCTACACTTTAACAGTGCATTTTGCCCTGTAAATTTACTTATTTAATGATGTAGGCAGTAATTTGACTTACCATGGGAAGGATAGTAGAGTACCAAAATCACATATATTTAGATAAGAAAGGAAAGAGGGTAGCATTTATTGAAAGCCTAGTACAGGTCAACATATTATGCTATTACCAGACATTATTTTAATGACCTTAAAAGAGGTAGCATTTTTCCCATTGTTATATGAGAACCTCGTACAGATGTTAAGAGATTCATCTAAAAACCTAAATGTAATACAAAAGGGCTATTTAAGTGAAAGTGAGCTAACCCATAGTAACTGAAAGTCACAAGGTAGCACCAGTACTTAGTGATTCAAACAGCATCAGACATAGGTCTTATCCTTATTTTGTCTCTTTGTACCATTTTCCTTTACAGCTTGGCTCTTACCACATGCATAGACCTACACTTTTAAGCTTATTTCTTACCATTCTGGCATCACCATTGGGAAGAAAACATCTCTTTTCTTATCATTCTGGCCAAAATCCTGAGCTGATGCTCATTGACATAGCCTGGGTCCTGGACCAATCTGATGAGGAGAAAGTGAATTACCTGATTAATTAGATACAGGTCCATGCTTGAGCTGGAACATCAAAGAGATATAGGAACATTGTAGGAATTTAGAAACCATCAGTGATATTAGCTTTCATTCTAGAAATAAAAGTTTTGGTGGTATAGAGGATGCATCAGATGGGAAAATTAACCTTTACAAAGATTTTGCAATAGTAGATAATGAAGGATTACCTAGCCTTATTAAACAGAAATCAGTCATCAGGGAACCTGTAGAAAAATCCAACTTTCTCCCTCATTTTGTGGTTAAAACAGGATAAAAAGAGGAGAATTGACTGTTCAAGGTCATATACCCAACTTGGATATGCAATCTTTGTCTCTAGCCTTGCAGATCTGTCTTTTCTTCCTTCTTATAAAGAAAGCCAACACATACTTGCTCAGCTTTTCTGGAGGGGGAAGCAGGTTTTTACTCTAAAGTGACTAAGACTTATTAAACCAGATTCAGTTCCCGAAGGTCTGATTCACCATGAGTGTCCCTTTTTCTCTGGGTAAAATCCCTGTGTTCCAGTTCAAAATTGCCTTTGACTTACAAGTCTTTCTCACTTAGAATTCATAAAACCAGCTTGAGATTTACTTTTTCTAAGATCCTACATTGCTGTTAAGATTTTGTCTGAATCCAAGGTCTGAACAACAGTTTGCATTCATCCATTCAGTAACTATTTACTTAATACCTACTATAAGCCAGGGATTGTGCCAGGTTCTAGAGACATTATGATAGATAAGATAGTTCAAGAGCAACAAGATTCTGAAGTTTAGTGGAATATGAAGACAGGTAAATAGGAAGTCAAAATGAACCCTGGTGAGTGCTATAACAGGGACAAGAATGGGGTATGATAGGAGCCAGAGGAAGGACAGCAACCTAGTATTTATTGCAGGAGGGGAGGGTGTGAAGTTGGTCAGGAAAGGTGTGTTGGGCTAGTTGACATTTGAGCCAATCTCTAACCCTAAAGAACACCAAGTAATTGAAAGGAATGATAGGGACGTGTTTACAAACAGAGGTATAGTATTAGCAACATTCAGAAAGTTAAGATAAAAAGGAATCTAAAATGTGTTATATGCCTGAAGCATAGAATGACATTTGAGGGGTGTGAGGTAGATACAGTTGAGAGTGGAGAGAGATGAGACTGAAGAAATCAGTAGAGGTGGGGAAGGAAGGATCTGAGGAGCCAGAAATGAGTTTGAACTTTACTGGGGATGTGCACAGTCATTACAGGGATTTAAACAAGAGAGGAACATAATCAAACTTGGATTTTGTAATAACTCTCTGGCTATGAAGTAGAGACTGCATGGGAGAAGAAAAGGCAAGAAGACCAAATAGGAGATTGTTTACAATAATTAAGTATGGAAATGAATCGAGTTGTTAAGGTATTAATATTAATAAATATTAATATATTTGCTTTTTAAATTAATAAGAATTGAAAATTGTGTGATATTTGAAAGCGCATAGTTTTCATACTTTATCAGTTTGAATTTAAATGACATGGGTAAAGTTAGTACTTCTGTACTAAATATTTACATGACAATTATGCACCAGAATATGCTAGGGCCTGGTGATACTTCAGATTCAAGTTTTTGCTATTAGATCATCTTGATAGGATTATATCTACTTTTATTAGCCCTTCCTGAGTACTATAGAAGCATATCTGTGTGGAAGAAAAGGGAGAAGATTCCACAGAAGTAGCAATTGAGCTGGGTCCTGAAATATTGTGTATGGTAGATAAAGAACAAAAAAATGATATTAATGCCAAACATGAAATCACAAAGAATAATTTTATATCTCATGAGCAGCAAATGAACAGGTATAGTAAATTTGGAGAGGGAGCAATAATGAGAGCCTGGTGTAAAAGATCCCCCAAAACTTAATACAACAAGTTACGGAGTTATGATGTTTTCCATCAAACAAGAGGAAGACATCTATGTTTTAGCACAGTAGTGACACGATCAGATCTTTATTCTTGGGAGAGAACAGTGTTGGGAGTGAAGAAAATGTATAAGATATGAAAAAAAATGTCCAAACAAGAGCCAAGGGCCATTGGTCAAGAGATCTAAGTTAGTGGTTCCTAACTTTTCAAGTTAGAAGTCCTTTCATAATAGTTTTTCTTATTCCCACTTGACTGTTGTTGTGCTTGTATTTATGGAAACTACACAAAGTACTGTGTGCATATTTATCAGCAGAAACCTGGTACAATAACTCTTGAGCTACACAATGACCAGCAGTCCGTGACTTGGCACTGACAGAGTCAAAGACATGAACCTGAATCTGGACAATCACAATGGAAATGTAGAGTGAGTATTAGTCAGAAGGTAGAATAAGCAGCACTTAGTGTTCCATTAGATCCACGTGGAGAGAGATGTTAGACAAGAAGAGCAGGGGAAAGCAGGAAGAGCATTGAAGTTAAAGAAATAATCCAGGTAAGAGATGGTGGTGGTCTGGTTTAGGATTGTGTGATAGAGGCACTGAGAAAGAGTCAGATTGGAAATATATCTTGAAGGTAGAGCTGACAAAATTTTTGTTGGATTTGAGTCACCAATGATTTTAACCCTGGGGACTGAACAACTAGCTTGGGGAGTGCTAGGGGTGTCTGTTGTGTTGGGGATCACTGGGGTGCAGAAAGAGGTGTCGGCAATAGGAATCCAAAGTTGATTATCACAATTATTATGAACTTGCTTTTTCTTTGTCTGTTTATTGCTAGTTTCATCGTCTGTTTTCCCACTCCAGTGCAAGACTCAGCAACAAGGACATATTCATTACTCTACATCCAGTGATTAACACACAGCATGACTCCTAGTAGGTACTAAATAACTATTTGTTGAATAAATAAATAGACCAGAGCCTCTCTGCTTTCACCTTTTTTTATATATTGGGTCATCTTAGGTGTGAAGTTTCTAGAAACAAACTCTCTGGCTTCAAGCCTTAGCTTCTATAATCACTAGCTATTTAACTCTAGGTTACTCCCTCTCTCACAGCCTCAATTTCTTCATCTATAATTAAAATTTAAAAAAGGCAATCAATAGTCTACTCATAAAAATTCTGATGCTGAGATAAATTAGTAAATGGCAAGCAAAGCAATTAAAATAACACCTGCTTAGTGGCTAAGTGTTCAGGGACTGTTGTGTATTAAAATTATTCCTATATTTTAATAGGAAATTAAAGAAAAGAAATCCATAGGTAAAATACATTTAAATACCATTGCTGCACCTTTATGGAAGAATGTTTTCTTTGTTGTATAATAATTAAAAAGTACTTTGCATTCTAGGCATTTTATATGCATTAATTATCCTTCTAAGATATTTGGGTACTGAGCAGATTTAATAGCAAAAATAAATAAGTAAACGCTGGCAGCAGTGGCAGCACGCTGACATGTTTCCAGGTTTTCTGAGTGTATGGATGTGCACTTATTAGTGGTGAGCGGAGGCACAGAGGAGGGGAAAGATGCAACGTCCAGATGGAGGCAATCATTGGTGGGTTTTCGATAGTGTGATTTAAAGATAAGGTAGATTGAGTTTATGTCACTTTTAATACTGTCTCCTATAGGATTTATCTCTTTTGTTTTGTTCACAACAATTGGACTGTTTTTGAGACTTAGTTTTGTAAGAAATGTACCACCTGGCCCCAATTTCTCTAAATGGAACATTTATCTTCAGCCATCCATCCCACACTACATAATCCATGCCATCCATCTCCGTGAGTGCTAGGAGAGGCTTTAGAGAAGTGTTTGTCCCTCTGCGAAATCCTATGACACACCTGCTATTCCTTAGAAAATGAAACTCTTGAGATAAATGTTTGATGTGCTTTAATCTTCTTTACAGTTCTCAATTCTCTAAATATGCATTGGCAAAGAAATCTCTCAAGCAGAAAGGTGAGTCACCTTACAAAGCCAGTGACTGCAAGGATGATTCTGCTTTCTTGCCCTGCAGGCCATTTATTATGGGTGGGAGGTACATCAGCCTCACCCCATTACCAGACTCTATGCTATTAACGCAAAGTGCTTTGAAGTTGGTTTTTGTGTGGCCGCCAACCATTCCTGTGACCAATATGAAATTTTGTGGTTCTGGGCAACTTTAATTTCCCATGCAAACATTTAAGTAATTCTGGTAATCTAGGATGAGTTCTCAGAACATTGGATCTTAGAAACATAATGATATTTCAAAATAATTTTTAATTGACTGAAAAAATAATAATGGGATTTAATATCTGCCATGCACTATCTCTCCCATGTAAACATTTTAATCTCAATTTTAAAGGCGAAATAACTGGAACTCCAGACTGGATAAATAAGTTGCTTAAACTCATAAAGCCAACTTTAGATCTCAGTCTCAAACCCAGGAATATGTTCATGCAACTCAGGCTGTTTCTCCTAGATTTAGCCTCCTCTCAAATCACTTTAAATGAGGCACGAGAGAGACGGTTGTCATTCGCAGAAGTTGAAAATCCTACACTGTCTGTTGGAATGCTCGATTAAAATGCCAGTGTAGGGCTGGCCGGTTGATTCAGTTGGTTAAAGCATGGTGTTGTAACACCAAAATCAAGGGTTTGGATCTCCATACCAACCAACCACCAAAAAACAAAAAACAAAAACAAAAACAAAATGCCAATGTAGGTCTCTTCCAAATTCAGGCTCTCTCCCTGGCTTTTATATGCTGCATATTCCACACTGCATGCTTAATAAATAATAATTATAATAATGCTTCTCAGAGTTTATTAAGGTTAATATATTGCTAGCAAGTGCTAAGACTTCATAAGAAGATGCTTTACCAATTCAATATGAGATTTTACATTATTATGATGTAATAAAAACTGAGAAAAAGAAAAGATATAAACATTCTTAATTGTTTTGATTATGATGGAGAGCAGAACAATGTCTCTGTAGATGGTCCAACCAATGTATGCAATAGGTACTGAATGCTTTCTACATGTCAAGTGCCCATCTAAGCATCTTACGTATGCTAATAGCCCTATGAGATAGGATGATTATCCTCTTTATCTTCTAGATAAAGAAACCAAGGCATTGAGGTGTTAAATAAATGGCAAACTGACATTAGCCTCCAGGCATTTTTAATGCAAAGTACAACATCTAGACTATATATGCAATATATGTGCATATGCTATATTTTATATGCTATATTTTCTTTAGTAGAAATTTGAAATTAAGAAAATATCTCATGTATTTACTCATTTTTTTTCCCCAAATAACATTAATTGAATACTTTGTGTCCCAAAGACTATGCAAGGGGCCTTGTGGGATATAGACCCAAGTAATCTCTCTACCTGAAAAGAGGATACAGTCAAATGGCAAACACACCAGTAAGTATTGTAAGGCAGAGTGAAATAGTTGTAGTGAAATCAGAAGAAAAGAGCCATAGGAACCAGCAAGGAAGGTGGGGATGCATTTTGATTGATAAATACAGAATAGCTTTACAGGGAAGAATGTTTTAAAGTCCTGGTCAAAAGAAAAAAGAATAGCTACTGAGACTAAGGGAACATGAAGAATAAAATTTGTAGAAATAAAAAATTCATACTGTGTTTGGAAAGTTTGGACACACCAGAAAAATATCCTGAAATGGAGGGTAAAAAGAAATACATAGAGTGAAGCATAAATATATTTATCACAAATATTTGGGGCTCTTATACTCTTACATTCTTACACTTTTAAAAGATATAGCTTAGGTCCCTTTTATAACTTTACTTTGTATTTCTAAATAGTCCAATTTTGCATATGTTTAAGCTATTTTTTTAATCACACATTGAAGAAGATAAGGGAAAAAAATCTCAAAAGAAACATCTAAATCAAAATAATGCATAATGCGGTATTTTTGTCTAAATACGGGTATATCTGTGCACACATAAGAAAGCATTAAAAATAGTTTGGGATTCCCCTGGTCTAGGTTCCTAACCTTATGTTTCAAACTTAAGTGTGGCTTGCTCACATATTTCCCACCTCTGGTTTGGAAACCTCTCATCAGTTCCTCAGTGGGCCTCTCCAGGGTGGTAGTCTCATCGTGGTTTTCAGCAATCTGAAACTTGCAGCCTTGCAAGGGAAGCATCTGTTCTTCTGTGGCAAATCCTCTTTCCAGAGGTGATGTTTCTTAAAGCCTTCAGGGTTAATTAAAGGTGAGTACACGTGTGGGTGGAAAATAATAATTCATTTGTTTATTGCACCTCCCTCTTCTTACACTCTACTCCTCAGGTAGCGTTTCTGACCTTCACTCTTTTTTCCATCTTTCTTTTCTATCATCTTTCCCATATCCTGAGATAAAATTGCTGTGTTATGTGGAGTTTTTCAGGTAAGTTCAGCTGGGGCTCTGCATACAATCTCCTAGAAGATCACAAAGGCAATTGAGCGTGTCACATACCCTTCTATAACTTGAGGCATTTTCTGTTAGATAAGGACAATTAATAACACTACTGCTACTGCCTATAATAATAATCATAAGAACTACCACATATTATGTGCCTAGTATTGCTAATTCATTATTTAGTTTTATCCTCACCATAGCCCTTTGAGATAAGTATTTTTGAAGCCATTTGCAGATGAGAAGATGGAGGTTTTTAGAAGTAATGTGTCAAAGTTCGTAGAACTATAAAGCAGCAGGGCCAGGATTTGAAACCAAGTGGGTTGGACACCAATGCCCATCCTATGAATTATGTATATATGTATGTGTATATGTGTCTACATATATGCATGTGTGTATATGTGTACATAGACACATTTACGTGTGGGTGTATATATGCATTCATTCTTTTAGCCTGTCTTTAAATGAGCAACTGTGGTGGGTATGTCAGATCCTGGTCTAGGTGCTAAGGATACAATGATGAGCAAAATAGACATATTTCTGTTGCCTATTGAACTTATAGTCTAGTAGAGGAGGCAGGTATTTATCAAATTATATTAAAAAATGAGATTGCAACTCTGATGTGAAAAGAAAGGCTAATGCTGTTATGTTAGGGGGATTTAATACGTACAGGGAGGTCAGGTTTAGGTTTTTATGAAGAAGTAAACATTTAAATTTTAATTTTAAATTTAAACTTTAAAATTATGTATGAAAAATCAGTAGGGTTTCCTAGGTAAAGAGTGTGAAAAAAAGTACCTCAAGAAGAGGAAACAGCATGTTCAAATGTTGTGGGGCTTGGAAAGGCATGGCATAGTTAAAGAGTTCAAAGACGATCCCTGTGTAGGGGGAGTCTGAAAGTGTAAAATTCAATAAGAGAGTGTATGATTTCATGTTTTCCTAAGAGCAATGGGAAGACAACGGAGGATTTTAAAGAGGGAGGTGACTAACAAGAGTTTATTTAGAAAAGATGCCTCTAGCTGCGATGTGGAAGAAACTGGAGGAAGGATGCAAGTAAAGGTGAGGGAATTAGTTAGCCTATCGGTAGTCCTGTTGAGATAGGATGGGAACTGGCACTAGAGATATGATGAACAAAGAGATTTCAACAGGTTTGAAATCTATTCAGGAAGTAAAATTAACAGGAATTGGTGATGAACTGGATTTAAAACTGTAGGAAGGAGAAAATATAGGATATCTCCTAGGTTGTCAACTTGTGTAACTGGACAGAAATGATACCAATTTATCGAGAATGGGAATAGTGGAAGAATGTATTGCCTTATACTATTAATGATCAACTAATTCATGTGATATATGCAATATATCAGTAATCAGTAGGCATTTAATTGGCAAGTATATTGTGGATATTTGCTAAATACTCAGAAATATATCTGATATGCCGAGAGCTACAAAAAAGACAAAAATGTGCTTAAAAATCTTAAAATATTTACTGGATCACTAGGAAATCTAGAAGTCACTATTGATACCACACATATATTTCTCCACTAATAAAATCAGGTTGATGAAACCTATTTACAGGTACATTTTTGTGATAATGTGATATAGGTGCTTAATAAAATATTTGTTAAATGAATTAATGATAATTCAAAGAGGTAAAGTATCCATAGTATTTGATTACTAATAGGTATTCAATATATATTTTAATAATATAATGTACTTAACATGTAAAAACAAATCATTTTGAAAATGGAAAAGAATCATAAACAAAGTTAGATTTCACTTTGATCCCGGAATAAGGCATTATTATAGTCTTCATACATTAGTTTTGCTATACCTGCTTTCTCTCCCATATCAAACATGCACACTTAGCATTAGAATCCAAGAACAAATTCATTCATTCTTAATGGCGACCAAATAAGGACATATATACAGTAAGGCATTTTAGAAGATGTGTGTAATGAAGATGTGAGTTTAGTCCAAATACTGGAGTAATCCAGGCCACCAGATGTCACTATAGATTAAGCAATGGTAAAAGACTTCCCACAGTGTAAATTCAACAGAGACTTCTGACATGCCAATACAAGAGGATATTAAATAATAAATAGTAATTGTTATTATTATTATTATTGTATGGTTGCTTTGATTTCTTTCCTTCCTTCCTTTCTACCTTTCTTTAGTCTTCCACCCAACACATCAGGAAGAATAAAAAAATAAAGAATGCCTATATTGCATTGACTATGAAATTTTATATAACTTTTGCTGTTTATCCTAATTTAAAAAAAAAGATGTTGCAGTCCAGCAGAACACGGTTTTTGTTAGAATGTGAACAATATTTTTTAAGCTCCATTTTTTCTCTGACTTCGTAAAAGAAGACTGTCTCAACTTACTTGTATTAATGAACCTCTACACAACCACCTTGCTTGTAAGGGGTGCAGCACAGGCTGAATGTGTTTCCATTATAATGGCCATGTATAACGGGTAGTTAATCATGAAGAAAATTCATTAGCTGAATGTCACTAGAAACCTATGTTGTGTGGCAAATGAACAGGGGACAACCAGTTTGAGTTTTAATTTCTGCAATGAGCTCTTGTTGTAAAACTCCTTTCTTCCATACAAAATTGGGCAGAGAATTAACGACATGATGAATGGCTTGTGGAACCTGGTGAGAGGCCTTGATTACAAGAGAGTTTGTTGTTTCTGTAAAAGTTTCCATAAGTTCCTCATTGGAAGAGGAAGTTATATTCTTCCATTTCCTGAATTTTACTGCTTAAGCTATAGACAAGTAAGAAAACTGAGGGAGATTTAGTGTTTGATAAAAGCTGTATTTTAGGTCTGTATCAGTCAGAATCACAATTACTTTGGTAATTAACTACAGCTCAAATTTATTAAAAGGATACTGGATATCTCACATATTCACTCACTATTTATTTAACAAATGGTTCTTGAGTATGTTCTACACCAGTTACTTCTCCAGGCACTAAGGCGGAAGCGGTGAACAAAGCTAAAACAAGCTGCATAACTTGCATCTGTTACAGAGCTTAGCTCAAGCTTAACTTGTATCTGTTAGAGTGGAGGAGAGACACAGAGATGAGGAAAGAAAAATAAACTATTTAGCAATGAATAATTTTCATTCACCTATGTTCTATAAAGAAAATGAAATACCCTAGTAAGAGAGAGGATAACTAGAAAGTGATGGGGGGACACACTTAGATAGGGTACATAGGGAAACCCTCTCTGAGGAAGTGGCATTTCAGTTGAGGTTGAATAATGGGAAGGAGGCAACCATGTTAAGTTTCAAGCATCTGGGGCACAAAGTCTTCAATTTTACAGTCTTTTCTTCCTAGCATAAGAAAGAGATTAACTCCTTATCTCATCTGAAAATTTTCTCATTTGAAAATTCTCAGTGAGAAGTATTGGCCCATTTGCTTATGCTTAGAGCAATTAGCTCTGCCTAAGAAGATAGGGTTGAAATAAGCAAATGACTTCCAATTAGAGTCACATGGTTGGAGTGGGGATGGGAAGAGTTCCCATAGGAATGCGGAGATCAGAGGGCAGGGAAAACAGTAGGTGTCTACGGCAAGATTAAATGTGGATTTCACCAGATTTTGGTACAATTGACAAACACACTTTTCACTGGTGATGGAGTTAACCTGTATAAATCTTTCTGAAAGCAATTTGGAAGATCATTTCAAGAGTCAAAAGAATGTCCACACCTTCTCTAACCCATCAGCACAGCCTGATAATGCATATTATGAATAATAGTTGAAAGAAAAAAAGAATGTATGCATGAAGATGCTCATTAAAGTGTCATTTTAATAGTGAACAATAAGAAACAGTCTGAACACTCAACAGTGTTTGAGAAGTTGTAAAAGCATAGAACATCAGCCTGATGAAATAATAAGCACTCATCACAGCAATAATTAACAGGATTATGAAACAAAAAGGACAGTTCAATATTAAGTTAAAATAAAAGCATGGCTTAATGTTATATTTGTGGTTTTATTATTTTATGTTACAAATATGCATTCATATGGGGAAAAAGCAGAAGAAATCAAAGAGAAAAGGCTAATTTATTTGATATATTTAATAAACATCCTTGGAGACCTATAGTATTGTGCCAGGCTTAAGGTACAAAGATGAATATTTCTTCCTTAATTTTATAATAAGGACCTCCTTGGTCCTCCTATCAAGCTCCAGAGATCAGTATGTGCATATGAAAATAGAATGACTGACTTTGGTGGTGTAAAAAGCTCATAGATTGGGGGACAGTGAAGGGAAGAAAGGAGTGAAGGAAGCAAGCCAATATTTCTTGACCAACTATTGTGCCTTAGTTCCTTTATGTAGAATTTTATCTGTAAGTCTTCACAAAAAAAACCTATCCAGATGGTCCTTAACTTATGACGTTTCAACTTAGTATTTTTTGACTTTACTATGGGTTTATCAGCATCATTTTGATCATGGTATGACACTCAATCAGCCATTTCACATACGTATATAAATATATATGAATGTTTGTATATATGAATTATGAATAAGTGTGAATATACACACATGTATAATACATGTATATGTACACAAATATATATGCACACATATAAATATTAGACTTTATATATACATTATACACTAAAAGTGTAAATATATACACCTATGTAAATCATGATATGGACAAGAAATCTGCACCTGTACTTCTGCTTTTTGTTTTGCATCTGTATTTTTACTTTTTGTTCTTTCTTTTGTAACACTGACTGTCTTTAGTATCAGCTTAGCCCCCACCGTGTGGATTCCGAGAAAACGACACCTAAAACCTCGGAAGAATGTAATCTATATAACCCTTTGCAAGCCTGGAGTCGGGCTCAGACTTTGGAGTATGAACTCCTCTGGGCCTGCCAGTGTAATAAATCTTTGAGTTCTCCAACTTTCTAGTGACGCTTGGTTTCTCGGCAGTCTATCCTGTAAAAATTAGACTTTATATACACACACATTATATAGTAAAAATTGATATACTTATTCATAGATAAGTACATTTTTAAAAGAAAATATAGACTGTACTTAAAGATATATTTAAAATTCCATATTTATATAATTACATGACACCAGAGTCTAGAGATAAGAAGCTTAACTCTAAATCCAATAGTGATCAAAATTAAGGTGTAGCCCAAAATAGATTATCAATCTCTATGTCATTTCTACTTGCAATTTTTTTTCTTTTGTTGGAAGAAGTATTCTGAATTCTGTATCTATCACTGCTTGACTTCTAGTGAAGGATTAGCTGCATTCTCAACACGGCATAGATATCGTGCAAAGATCCCTGGTTATAAAAAAAGAATCTAAGAGAAACAAATAAATGAAAAAACATTTGCAACATGAATAGAACTGTGCTTTGAAGCAATATTTTTATAGGTTGTCCATGAGCTCTCACTTTTCCTGAAAAGCTCATCTAGAGATTTATCACAATAACAAATAACCTGCTTCCAGCTTCACCACAGCACCACAATTGCAAGTTGAAATGACATAGAATAAAGACCGTTGTCTGAAAAATAAAAAAAAAATGATTTTGAGACTGATAATGACTGAATTATTTTGATGAGAAACTTATAACTAAGTAAGAGTCATGATATATTAATGCCTCTCCTCATTTAAAAAAAAATAACCTTAAGACACTAAATGCTTCAACAGAGAGATAGAAGATCAGGGGAAATATCAATGATAAATAGATACATCATTTAACACCAACATTTGTTAAAAGGAGTTTCCTATACATGTAAATTAGGGAAAATTGAACTCAATTTAAACAATATTTTCATTCTTCTGTTATAAAATATATGTACCTACATGAATAGAGCAAGAAGGTAAGTATATAAAATAGTTTTTATACTGAAGTAAATAATTTAGTACATGTTTTTAAGGTCATGCTTATTTCAATTAAGAAAATAAAGTAGCTGTAACTTGGTATTCTTTTATACCCAAGAATTTCTCTTGTGTCAATATCTCAGCAGGGGAAAACAAACTGATTTTTTTTTTTTTTTAGAGTTAAAAGTATGAACTATGGAAATTGGGGTAAATAGGTAGCTTAGCTAGGCATTTTTATAGAAAAGATTGAATTTGTTGACTTACCATTGTGAATCTTTATGAAGTATATCCACTAGACTGCTGCGTCTTGAAGCATTCAGACAGACCTGAGTTCAAATTAAATATCTTCCATTTATGAGTTATGTAACCTTGGGCATGTTGTTTAACATCTCTGAACCTCAAAATGCTCATAAGCACTAGTAGCATTATGTGTATTGAGTGACTCCTTGGATTTCTCTACCACCTTCAATTTCTTTTATTAAACCCTAAAATTTCAAATTTTATGGTTTTGAAAGTTTGGCAGATCCAATCTGGTATTTAACAGCTTAACTATGCTGGTAATAAAAGTTAGTCTGTCTGAGCTACTGGAAGCTAGGAAGGGAAGTTTATCTTACTCATTTCAGTTTCTCTAACCTCTGAAAAATGTCAAAAACATGAAATAGTAACAAAGATAAATGCTTGTAAAATTAACTCATTTTCCTTAGTTTGTACATATTATTCAGGATAAGATAGGCTCTGCTGCAGTAACACACTCTTAGATCTCAACAGCTTAAATGTCTAAAAATGTATTTCTTGCTCATGCAAAATTTAGTGCAGATTGGGTGGCTCTCAGTTGAGGCTCTCATCCAAAAAGGTGCTCAGAGTTTCTTGCCCCTTCAACATTGTCACAAAAAAAACACAAATAGTTTTTTAAGAGAAGGGGGATGGAGAAAAGTGTGTGATATTTCTAAGAACCAGGACTGAAAGTGGATTTTAACACTTCTGCTTATATTTCATTGGTTAGAACTTGGTCAGATAAATCTAAGAAAGCTTGAGAAATATAGCATTTCTGTTTATGTGGGAAGAAGAAATGATATAATGAACACATAAAAATCTCTGCTATAGTGTACATAAAATCATCAACTTTCCTGTAAGGTTATTCCCTACCAGCTGATTGAATTTAGCATTTGAGTCTCTCTGCTAAGAATAACACAATACTTTTTAGATTAAAGTAAATATTAATTTCATATTGATTATGGGTACCATTTTTTATTCATCTGTGCAATGACATACCTGGTACAGGTCTCCAAAGTAAATACTTACTTGGCCCCTTCTCGATACATGTAAATCACTCAACGAATTTGACACAATATGTGACTTCAGATTTTGATAGATGTTAATATGGAAAAAATAGGTTATTCCTTGTTATATCAGAAGGAAGGAATATAGGCTATGGATAGATGTTAGAGGAAGGTAGATTTCTCTTCAATTTACAAAAACACCTCCCAAGAGAATAGGTTACTTTGGTCAGCTGTTGACTAAGAATAGAAAGGGCTGAGTCTAGCGGGTGGGAGGGAGGGATTTCAAATTGGAATGAGGAAACTTTGAATGTGAATTTCATTATCTTGACTGTGGTGTTTTCATGGGTGTATATATGTGTCAAAATGTATCAAATTATACACTTTAAAAATGTGCATTTTATATATCAATTGCACCTCAATAAAGCTGTTAAAAATTTGAAAAACAAAAAAATACAGTAAAAAAAGCTCTCTAATCACAAGGAAGTAGATTAGTGGCTATAGAGGTTCAAAAAAAAAAAAAAAAAAAAAGGTTTGCTTGGTTCAGCAAGAGGCCCAGAGAATTAGCACTTAGTTCAGCGAGATGCTTAAAGGATGGACAAAGAAGATTAAGGAACTCTTTCCTGAACTGAACCTTAAAGGACAAAATGCAGGTGAATTCATGAGGGAAGTGTTTCAAAAAGAGAGTCTTCACATGCAAAGATGTGAGAGAGAACACAGGGTGGTATGTTTATATAACTACAAGTTAGGTCTGTTGTCAGTCACTAAATGTTGACTGTAGTTCCCAGCCCAGTTTTCCTGTTTTCTGCTAACACTGCTTTGGTTTTAAAACTGCACATTTTGAAGCCCTAGATTTCCTCCAGGCCAGGTTTCTGGAACTGTGGAGTAGGGAGTCCTCTCATGCCTGTGGTAACCATAGCAAGTCCCCTTCACTGTTTTACGTATTTGGTGTCTGAAAAAGAGTTGTTGAAGAGAGTTCCCCAACTAAAAATGAACCAAAAACAAAACTCATTGAGTTTTATTGTTTGTCTAAAGTGGAATATTGTCTATTTTCATTTAAAAAAATCTTTCTTTAAGAAGTTTTATTGTTTCAGGGTGTATATTTAAATCCTTAATCCATTTTGAGTTGATTTTAGTATACGGTGAGAGGTATGGATCTAGTTTCATTCTCCTGCATATGGATATCCAGTTATCCCAGCACCATTTGCTGAAGAGGCAGTCCCTTCCCCAGTGAGTAGGCTTGGTGCCTTTGTCAAAGATCAGATGGCAGTAAGTGTGTGGGTTGATTTCTGGATTCTCTATTCTATTCCATTGGTCAGTGTGTCTGTTTTTATGCCAGTACCATACTGTTTTGGTTATTATAGCTTTGTAGTATAGCTTAAAGTCAGGTAGTGTTATGCCTCCAGCTTTATTTTTTTTGCTCAGCATTGCTTTGGCTATGCGTGGTCTTGTTCCATATAAATGTCTGGATAGTTTTTTCCATTTCTGAGAAAAATGTCTTTGGAATTTTGATGGGGATTGCATTGAATTTGTATATCACTTTGGGTAGTATGGACATTTTGACTATGTTGATTCTTCCAATCCAAGAGCATGGGATATCTTTCCATCTTCTTGTATCCTCTCTAATTTCTCTCAGCAGTGGTTTGTAGTTCTCATTATAGAGATTTTTTCACCTCCTTGGTTAACTCAATTCCTAAGTATTTTATTTTTTTGGTGGCTATTGTAAATGGGCAGGCTTTCTTGATTTCTCTTTCTGCATGAGAAACACTTCAGGAAATAGGACTGGGCACAGACTTCATGAATACGACCCCAAAAGCACGGGCAACCAAAGGAAAAATAAACAAATGGGATTATATCAAACTAAAAAGCTTCTGCACAGCAAAATAAACAATTAACAGAGTTAAAAGACAACCAATAGAGTGGGAGAAAATATTTGCAAAATATACATCTGACAAAGGATTAATATCCAGAATATATAAGGAACTCAAACAACTTTACAAGAAGAAAACAAGCAACCCAATTAAAAAATGGGCAAAAGAGCTAAGTAGGCATTTCTCTAAGGAAGATATACAAATGGCCAACAGACGTATGAAAAAATGCTCAACATCAGTCAGCATCCGGGAAATGCAAATCAAAACCACACTGAGATACCATCTAACCCCAGTTAGGATGGCTAAAATCCAAAAGACTCTGAACGATAAATGCTGGCGAGGCTGTGGAGAAAAAGGAACTCTCATACATTGTTGGTGGGACTGCAAAATGGTGCAGCCTCTATGGAAAATGGTATGGAGGTTCCTCAAACAATTGCAGATAGATCTACCATACGACCCAGCTATCCCACTGTTGGGAATATACCCAGAGGAATGGAAATCATCAAGTCGAAGGTATACCTGTTCCCCAATGTTCATCGCAGCCCTCTTTACAATAGCCAAGAGTTGGAACCACCCCAAATGTCCATCATCAGATGAGTGGATACGGAAAATGTGGTACATCTACACAATGGAATACTACTCAGCTATAAAAACAAATGAAATACTGCCATTTGCAACAACATGGATGGACCTTGAGAGAATTATATTAAGTGAAACAAGTCAGGCACAGAAAGAGAAATACCACATGTTCTCACTTATTGGTGGGAGCTAAAAATTAATATATAAATTCACACACACACACACACACACACAAATAAAATAAAATAAAAAACGGGGGGGGGGAGAAGATATAACAACCACAATTAATTGAAGTTGATACGACAAGCAAACAGAAAGGACATTGTTGGGGGGTAGAGGGGGAGGGAGAAGGGAGGGAGGTTTTGGTGATGGGGAGCAATAATCAGCCACAATGTATATCGACAAAATAAAATTTAAAAAATAAAAAATAAAAAAAATAAAAAATAAAAAATAAAATAAAAAAATTTAAAAAATCTTTCTTTTTGTCATTATTTTACTTCTTCTCTCTAATACCAGAGAGATCTTTCCATTCCATGTTGCTTTCCAATTCTGTCAAATTTAAAACCATCCCAGTGAGGACTTCCTTCTTTTCTGTAGCTTCTTATATCTCTCCCTCTTATGAAAACCCCCAACACTTTATTTAGAAATGCTGTGATGCCAGTCATGTGTCAGAGAGTGCTACTGGCATTTTCACACATGCTATTCATTTGATCCCCACAACGTTGCTATGAGGCAGGCGGCATCATCTCTATTACATGGATGAAAAGTTGGAGGCTCAGAGAGCTTATTATGACTTTCCAAAATTCAGACAGCTGGTAAAAGGTGGAACTAGGAATACAATTCAGTACTTTTGACTCCGAGTCATAATTCCATTTCTGACACTATTGCTATACCCCCCAAATTATGCCCGTTTGGTTCTAACCAATACTGGGTATTTTTTTGTTGTTGTTGTTTGTTTATTTACATTTTTTTCATACTCATGTTTGTTGTACCTTTCCAACAAGATCATAAATCTCATTAGGGAAAGCAATGTCTTTTATCAGTTTATATGGGAGTTGTGCATATGAGGTGATCAATAAATGTTTGAGAAAGAAAATAATGTTGGAAGAGAAAAGAGAAAGAGAATAAAGGGAAGATGGAATGGAGGACAGAAAGAGCAGACGTAGGAGAGGAGGGAAGGAGTAAATGAATGGTTAGTGTTATAGTAAGAAATGCTTGGTATTAATAGTTTGATTTTTTTTCTGGGAGTTCAGATTAGTATTTCTGAGTATTCAACAAAATAAGTTTGTTCCATTGTGGATCTGAACCCTCCTAATTTCCACATGTCTTTGTCATCTGCGTTAGATTGCTTTGAGCCCTTTGAGTAGAAATTCATTGTTTGCCACTGAAGTATGTGTTTACCCTGCTCCTGAGAGTAGCACCCCAGCTTGGCAGAGGTGAGGAAGCATGGTATGTTTAAGTGCCACTCGGTACATGAAGCTTTAATTGAACCATGTAGGCTGAGAGGGGCCAATTAGAATATTATATGCTACATACAGGGACTGGTTCAGGAGTGGGTATGTGACTCTACCCCCAGCCAATCTGAAACCAACAAAATCTGAATGCTGAGTTTTTGGAGAAAGAGTGCAAGGCATGCCATTTTCCCTCTTGATGCTAGATTTTGAGCCTCTTAATCAAGTTATATTTAAAGCTAGAGCTGCCGCTGAAATTTTAATTATGTGGATTAATAATAATTTATTAATTTTTGGCTTTAAATTTGTTTAGCTTGCATCTTTATTTTTTTTCCCTTGTGGTTATTTTCAATTAATGTGTTCCTAATATAAACAATTTTAGTGTCTTGGAAATATATATCTTCCCAAATAAACATGCTGGTGTGATGACCTGGCTTCTCTTAATAACTTGAGGATAAATTGAAGCACAGTGAATGATCTGTCTCACCTCATGAAGAAACTCCATCACCCATTGTTAGTACAGGACTACCAGTTATGGAGTGCTTATCAAGTGCCAGGTAGTCTGCTAGGCACTTTAGGTATATTTTTCATAAAATCCTCACAATTAGCTCATGAGGGAAGTGGTAATATTTTTCATTTTAGGAATGGGGTAACTAGAGCCTGGAAAGATAAATAACTTGCTTTGGTTACCAAGCCAGAATTTGAATGTCTGTCCAACTTCAAGATTCACTCTGTACATTGAAAAAAATGGTATAAACAATTGCTGAAAACAGCTTTCCCTCAATTTCTAAAAATACTTTTACAGAAAATAGGAGTTATTGACACCGGGAGAGATTTTGTTTGTTCATAATTTTAGAGAGACTAAAGTAGATCTCTAAGAGCTCATATATTACCTTTTCCCCTGAGTTTTTGTGGGCAGAAATTGTATTGGCATCTTTTCATTTCACCCTGAACACAAAAATACATTTTAGTTAAAAGAGCATGACACTTTCAACCTTGAGATAGACATTTAAAAGCCTTTTCATTTTACAAAGCTTTCAGTGTGGTATGTGGATTTATGTTTATACTTTTCCACAGCAATTAAAATCCATATAAATAACATTCTCTATATTTAGCATTTTAGACTTCTTTTGTTGGTAGAATGATGCATTCAGCATATTTTCCCAAATGCAGCATTGAAAAAAACTGTAAATTCAATAAGATATAATATTATTTATACCTAATATAAGAGCAGACTTCAAAATTGTTTTGTGAATATATCCACTACATGAAGAGAAATAAGCTGAGAAATTTAACTTGTGTGTATATTATACGGATCTAAGTCATAATTTCATGTAAATTTGTGTGAACAAAAAAGAACAGAAATAAAGTCCATGCAAAACTTGTATTTATTTTGAATGGTGGGAATATGGATTTTCCTCTTTCTGTTTCTCCATGGATTGTATTATTTTTAATGAGAGTTTTAGAAATAATACCTTATATTTCACTTTAAAATTTTATGCAAATTTTACTGTGTAAAAATTCTAAATACAAATCCAAATGTTACCCTGAAATTATAAGAAATAACTATTGGGTTGTTCAAAACTATCTATTTATTTATTCTTTCAATTATTATTTTAATTTCATGCACATTTATGAATATCTAACATTTATTTGGCATTGTCACAATGAATGAGGATATAATAGTGAAAAGACAGTCATTGCCCTCAAAAGCAAGCATTACAGTCCAGGGAAGAGAGTTGATACATCTGCACACACACATAGATGTGTGCATGTGCACACACACTAGGAAAACAATTTGATATGGGATAAATATTATAAAGTAAAACAAGAGAATGTAGTTTATTAAAAAAAAATTGGGGTGGATATGGTCTTTCAAAAGGATATCTAAATGTTTCCAGAAATAGAAACACATAGGCAGAAAAATAATCATTGAATTGGTCTTCACTGTCATACAAATAAATAGGAAAAAAAATTTCTAGTAAATGAACTATGAATATCAACTATATTCATTGAAAAGATAATTAAATAACATTAGATACATAATTAGTACTAATATTGTAATTAAATTCTTACGATGTGAAATAAGAAGTCACAAAAATTAACGTGAACAGTTTGACTATAGAATTTTAAGTTTGTGTGTACAAAATATATGTATTAAATATAATAACACAAAAAGAAAACATTTGGATAGCTATATTATAATTAGGATATAGCATTAGAAGTGATGCTTTATATTATTTACATTTGTGCCATACTAATAAGTTAATTTTAATTTTTTAAAAAAATTAAAAACTTAAAAGAATTATTTATCTAAATCCAAATGTTTCATCATAATTTCAAAACATAACAGTAGGATTATAGGAATCAGACTGAAATAAAGACAATATTGCAATAAAATTCTACTTTTATTAAAGAGAAGTAAAAAATACTTTCTCATGTAGAATTATGCAATGAATTTGCTTATTTTCAGTTTCTACAAGGTGAGTTTTGATTTATTTCCCTTTTGAATGCTATGGCTCTCCTTCACAGGGACATTTGTTTACCCTGTGCCAGGGAGTGCTCTGATCTAATAGCTCAGCAAGCCTCTCAATAGTTTAGGACATACCCCCCCCACCCACCCCCGCAAGGATACTTACTACTGAAGAGTGCATGTCAAGACAAGGGAAATTCCAAATTTAGCTTCTATGACTTTTAGTCCATCCATCAGAGAAAAGGAGATAATAATGGAAGTCGCAGCATTTCAGAGCACTTTTTCTGCTACTACTTTAAAATTGGGGTTGAGCTGTAGCTGTGATGTGGCTATTTAGCCATTCATTCATTCACTTTACAAGCACACTGAATACCTTCTATGTACCAGGCTTGACCTAGAAATGTCCACTTAGAGATTAAAGGCAAGATCTGCACCCTCAGTGCAGGTAAGTCAAAATGGTTATTACTCTTAGAGGTTTATATGAAGTGGTCCCTTTGGAGGAAGGGCCCCTAAGTTCTCCTGGAAGAGTCACACAAGGCTCCACTTGGGAGATGCCCTGTTAGTTAAGACCAAGATTCTGAGTAGGTGTTTGTCAGAACAGAAAGACAGGAAAGGATTTGCAATTCTGCATTGCTGAGGAGTCAAGGATTGGGAGAGAAAAACCAAAGTGAGTCTTGCTTTGTATATCTAATCTGTAAATCCACTTTTTCTCATTTAGTCTTCTGGGCACAGATGTGTTATTTAAGCACTGGTCTACAAATGCATCCTGGAAGTCTGCAAAGTCCCCTTAATAAGACAGATATCTGTGTGGACATATTATAGTAAAAAGGATTTATTCTGGGATTTGTGTTAGAGATAGTTTTTGAGGGGTTTTAGATCAATCTTAGCTTTTTTTTTTTTTTCTCTTTTTTAAATTTTATTTTGTCGATATACATTGTGGCTGATTATTGCTCCCCATCACCAAAACCTCCCTCCCTTCTCCCTCCCCCTCCCCCCCCAGCAATGTCCTTTCTGTTTGCTTGTCGTATCAACTTGAAGTAATTGTGGTTGTTATATCTTCTTCCCCCTCCCCGTTTTGTGTGTGTGTGTGTGTGTGTGTGTGTGAATTTATATATTAATTTTTAGCTCCCACCAATAAGTGAGAACATTAGATCAATCTTAGTTTTGATAGAATAAAACAATACAAGAACACAATTTATATGTACATATTTATACATATATAAATTTATTCATAGAACCACCAGTAATTTCAGTCACAAGCAACTCCTTGGGTGACAATGATTTAAGGGATAATAGAAAATCAATTCCGGCCTGTACATGTGTATATGAAATTCCACTCTACCACTGGTACTCTTTAGTTGTAGGTAAAAAATTCTACAAAGATAGAAAGTATCCAACTTCATTTTCATACTTTGCCATTCACATAATCCTAGAAACAATTCTATGAAATAGATATTGTAAATTATTCCTACTTAAAGGTGAAGGAACTAAGATACAATGAAGGTAAGAAATGTATCCAAGTTAACAGGGCTAATAATTGGTATATCCAGAATTTGAATCTAGATCTATAGTTTCACATGGCTGTGGACTTCCAGAACTTACAGTTCTACAGAGTAGAAGACCAGGCAATTCAAGGTTGACATGCTCTGCTAGAGTTATAAAAAAAACTGGCTTGGAAACATGGAAGACAGTGATGCTAAGGTTCATTGAGGGCATCAGGAGACCCCCTCAGTTAAATCAAAGGAAGTAACATTTCAATTTATTCTTGAATAAATAGCATATTGTGGAGAATTTTATGTGGTATTTTTGTGCAAATGAGTCTTATAGTTAAAAACACTTTGCTACGGCATCTGGGGACATACCAGAGCCATTTTGCTACAAAAGCATTTGCAAAAAGCTTCCCTTTGCCCAGGACCACAGAATTGCACAACTCCCAGGCACCATTCAAGTGGTATTGCTCAAGTGGGTACTCTTCACTTGGAGTGTCTTATGAGAGATGCCTCCTGGAGGTGTGCTGCATGGAGATACTTTTGCCTGTGATCTCTTCTCTGGCCCTGTCTTGCTTCTCTCTTCACTCTGCTTCTCTTCTTAACCAGGAAGCATTACCCGTCAAGTGGGAGGAAGTCCTCTGCTGGGCCCTTTTAACTACTTTGCATGTTCTCTCACCTAGTGTCATCACAGAAACATAGAAGAAAGTTACATATCCATATATGACCAGCATGATTCTTATTTTTAATTAGGAAAGTAATATAACAACAAAATTAAAGGCACTTATAAAATTACTCATAATCCCACCACTATTTAATTTTTACATATTACCATAAGCAATGATAATTGATTAATCTTCATAGTCTTACTTTTTCACAGGTAAGTTTAAAAGTTACAATAAATAAATAAATACACACACACACACACACATATAACTTTTTTCATTAAACATATCTAAAGGTTTTCCATAATTTAATATAGTCTTCACAATTTTATTTTTTGTATGAGAATAATATTGAACCAGCTGATGTACAATTATTTAGAGAACTTTTCTTTATTGTAGGTCACCCAAACTGGCTTGTTCTCCAACACCACACCATATAGCTTTGTGGCTGGGGAAGGCATACAGTACATATTTGTTAGGTAGGGATTACAGAGAGAGCAATGCTGTAGCAAGCTACACTTATTTAAAATATATTAAGCTTATTAAATAACCATCTTAACATTAGAGATATACTTTGAAACTTGGCTCTGTATGACCATCAACAGGCTACTCTAAATCTCTCTGAGCCATTGTTTTCATGTCTTTAAAATGAGCATGATCATAATATAACTTATGGGTTGTTTGGATTATTAGATATACATCTAATATGCTTAGCACAATAATAGACACTCAATACACAATAAAATTACTTTTTGTTATAATAAACAATAATAATAACACAGAACTATCATAATGTCTGCCTACTTCCTGCTCAGAGTCATTACCTTCTCAGATAGTTTTTGTTTTAGGGTATTCTCGTCTCAGTTTTTGCCTCCCCCTCCTGCTATGGTTTGCTCATCTGTAATAACTGTTCCACAGGCAGAGGGTTTAATAGCTTATAGGTCCTTCCCAGTGCCAGACTTCCCCTTTTTGGATGTGGTACTATGCCCACTCACCTGTTAATCACCTCCATCACACCTTCTAACTGCTGAACTTCCCCCCAGCTGTCTCCTTGTGACCATGCTGCAAATGCATTTTCTGGTAAATAGAGACAAGAAGGCAACTGCCCTGAATAGAGACCTCCATAACTGCTTGCTACTGCTGTTGATTTATTCTGACTTTCTCATTTTGAAATGTGAGTTATCCCTGGAAAATTGAGATAAGCCACTATGAACTTTATTTGATCCTTTAGAAAACCATAGTGTTTGGACAAGAAAGCCACCACAGAGATTCAAATTTCATCTGGCAGGCAAAGAGAAAATGAAAGTGATTTGTAAATGCTAAAACATCTATTTGGGGGAATGGTATCAAGGGATTCAACAAAGGTCATTTTGGGGACCATCTCTGTTTGTCTTCATGAACATTTCAGAGGACGACATAAATTGGGTATTAATCATGTATCCTGTAGAAACTAAATTGAAATGGACAAGAAATAGGAGATGGGGTGGGAAGGGGGAACTATGAATAATGTGATCTGGGAGAAGAAAAGACATATTAAGCTCAATTTAACTGAAAGCTCAGGGATGTTGAGTATCATTACTCATAAAGCAAAGGTATGAAACCATTTTCCCCACTGTTTTCTGATCCTTAGTTACTTTGTCTTCATTTCCTTTTAGTTATGTCCATGAAGGAATTATCCAGGTTAGGTCAAAGGCTCCTAGTGATGAATCATTTCCCTTGGCATAACTGTTTTATGATCATACCCTCTTAGCTTCCAACTTCCCTGGGCTGGGTCTGTATATAAACGGGGGTGGTAATAGGCAGGCAAGTATGCTTCCTTTGCTAATATCTTTTATTAAGCTGTATTCTGCTCTTTCCCTGGCATTGATCCAGTTTAACTAGATCCATCAAAAATAAATAAAAGACCTTTTCTCAAGGACCTCACAGTCTAGTGTTGGAGATGAAAATGAATACATATTTTTCAGAGGGTTAGTAATTAAAATATGTCCACGCTAATCATGAGTTGATGGAGAAAGGGGGTACAGGAGGAGTTCATGATTAAAGGATTTGCATGTACCTCTGAGCTCAGCTCCTATGTCTATTGTGTAGAGCCTCTCTTGAGATCATTTATGTTCACATTGCAGTCTTTTTCTGAACAATTTCTTCTTCTTAAATTATCTCCCTCCATTTGATAAATTTTCCTTTCCATCTCTTGACAGATAATTAACTCCTTAGAATTGACTAAAACATCTCATTATATAAATATCAACTTTATTTATATAAATATAGTTCTCAGGTGGTTAGAGTTCTAAATCGTCAGATTTGGTGCTCTCCAACTCTCTGACAGTTAGGTAGGGAAAAAATGGTAATAATTCCTATTTACACAACAGGAAACTGTTTTTCTAAGAGGCGTGGCTACCATATATAGCCCAGACAGAAACACAGCTCTCCAATGGTCTCCACCACCCTGCCCAGCCCTCCCGCTGAGCCACGCCACCTATGTCGTATGAGCCTTAATCCTGATGGAAACACATAATAAGGGTTAAAATGTCATTCATGCTGACTGGGCTTTCTCAGAGTTTTTTATTGGCCTGTGTCTGTTATTCTTAGTCTTAACATAGGTGTAAGGACAATGCAAGTGATGTTTACTCAAAGATACTTTGTCAGCTCCTAACCCATGGCTTTTTTCCACAGAGTTCTTAACCCTTCAAGAGCATAATAATTGTGTACAGAGCTTACAGATAAAGTTTCCTGAGTCCCATGCCCAGCTGGGCTTCTGATTCAGTGGACTGGAACAGAACTCCTGAAATTGCATTTCTAACACGCTCCCAGGTGAGGCCAATGATGTTGGTCTGAGGACCACATACTGAGTCCCACAAGCTCTTTTGTTTTTTATTTGCTTGTTTTTCTTTTTTACTCTTGATAAATTAAAATTTAAAAAAAAATATACAATGTAGTTGATTTTCATGTCCCTTTACTCGTTCCCCCCTCCCTTTCCCCCTTCCCATCCACCACTGTTACTTTTGATAAGCTGTTTTGATTGTCTCTACGCAAAGTCATGCACTGGAAAGGGGCAATCATGAGAGAAACAAAACCCACACTAGAACCGTGCTGCTCCAAGTGTGATAGTGGACCACTGGTAGCACCAGAAACATGTTAGAAATAAAGAGTCTCAGGCCCCACCCCAGAACTGAATGCAAATCTATATTCAACAAAATCCCTAGGTGACTCATACATGCATTAGAGTTTGAGATATACTGCTTTAGCATAGAATAGCCTAATTATTTGGTGAGATGCTGTTACTTCCCCTCTCAGGGAGACTACTTCCACATCTTTCAACCTCATCACTGTGCAGGGCCTGAAATTCTTCCCTTAGTTCCAGGTCAAAAAATCCTAGAGTAGGAATTCCATTGGCCTGACTCTAGTCGTATTTCCACTCTTGAACCAATCAACCCTGGGACAGGGCACCTTGGTCACTAGTCTCCTTAAAACTGTATAGATGGAACTTCAGAGAGATGGAAGAGGGGGAGACTGTTGGAAAAGACATCAATATGTGTCAGCATATGCTCTCACAACATCTCAGTGGCTTAACAGAAGCTTGCTTCTCTTTAACCTCACAGTCCTATTTAGGGTGTTTTGTGGATAGCCTTCTGCACAATGGAACCTGGGAACTAAACACTGAATTATCTGAGTGAGAGAAAACATGGAAGATCTCTTGGGATTTTCTAGGGGCTGAGCCTGGAAAACTTTTCCATCCACATTCTGCTCTCTAGAGTGCAGGACTATACCCAAATGTAGCCTGTGGGCCCAGACAGAAAAGGAAACCAGACTGATGGACTGATAGCATTTTCTCTGTCATTTATACAAATGAGAATACAAATCTATATGAATACTGTACTTTGCAATTACAAATTCAAATTGACCTTGTTTTTCACTTGATTTTACCGGAGACTCCTCACATGTGTATACCGTATTCAATCAGCTATCAAAGAAGCTGTTTAACTTATTTTCTCATTAGTTTTCCTTGGTTATCCCCTTCAAGGATTACCATTCTCTACTCTGAAGATGCTTTTGAACTCTATTGCTTTTGTTCCTTTCTTTCTCACCCAGGTCGTTGACCTTGAGAGGCCAATAAGTTCTGTTCTCTCTGACTTTTTAATTCTGCTATTCCCACCTGAGAATTCTGAAACACACTCTACGTAGTATTTGGATGTTAGGTATTTTAAAATTAATTTATTATTATTAAATACTACCATGTTTGGCAGTAATCTATTTTTTATATCAATTTATCTTTCAATAAGTATTTACTAAAGCACATACTATGAGCCAGGCAGGGCTTTAGATACCTACAGAAAAGAGCAATGAACAGTGACTTTACTTCATGGAACCTGCCTGTGGTGGTAGAGTAGACAGGCACTGAATAAACACTTAGCTAAATAAGGAATACATGAATAAAAACAATAATCAAACCATAATTAATACCATGCAGAGAATTAAAATAAGGTGATATGATAAAGTAATGATAAAGTGATTACTTTAGATTGGGTACTTAAGAGACAAACTGAGGTCTAAATGACAAAATATGTCCACAAATGTCAAGATTAGTAGGAGAACATTTCGAACAGTGAATGTCTAGTACAAAGTTCCTAAGGTGAACCTCTCTTCAATTTCTTTCTCTTCATAGATGCCCTTTTCATCTATTACAGACTTACAGACTTAGCCTACAAAACTGATTAACCCCACTCCTTCTGTTTACTCAACTGAAAACTCAGGGTTCACATGAGCAGCAGTGTGACTGAAACTTTTCAACAGCAAATTTATCGATCCTTTAATAATAACAACCAATTGATAAGAATTTACCCCATACCAAGGATCATGCTTAGTGCTGAAAAATAAAAGATAAATAAGACAAAGTTCCCTGTCTTCAGAGTTTACAGTCTATTGGGGGTGAAAATATGCCACAAATATTCCTGTATGATAAGTGCACAAAGTGGAATTATGTACGAAATACAGGGGTAGCACATATAGAGAAGTGATGATCTCCAAGGATGGTGGCTGTGTTCCAGGGCTTTGATTCAGGAGAACGAGGGGATAAAAGTCAGATCAGGGAAACAGGACTTTCGCCTCTTAGAAACAGTGCCTCAGTCTGCTACTTAATGATTAATTAGGTTTAATCCTCCAGATTAAAAGTCAGAGTGCATTTTTATCCACAGTATAGAGATATAAGCTATGGCAAACCTTTCCTTAGTCGTCAGACTCAGGAGGTGCCGCTCACATTCTCTGGAACATCTGAAGACTATCAAGGCAGTTGGAGATTTCTTCCATCAAACTGCAGACTGCATCCTCAGAGCAGTGCAGAATTCTCAGTGCCTCCTAGCAGCCAGTATTAAAGACCCTTTTCACATTGGCAGAGACTTACCAAAATGAAAATGCTTAAGCAATTATGTTCTTCTTCTTCTTAATAAAACCATACTTGTTTTCAGTTTATTTATACCTCAACTGTGCTATTGTAAGGTGCAGTTCCTGAAGGAAAAAAAAGGAGGGGACAGCAATTTATCTGTCTCTTCCCTTCTATAGACTCATTTAGTCAGTATATATGGCTGCATTTTGCTTCTTCAAAAAAAAAAATGTTTTAAACCAACTAATAAAGAGCCAGTCCTAAAAATTCTGTGAAAGTTTAAGGCATTCACCTGAAATGTCAGAAATGCCGAACACTCTCCCGCATGCTTAAGAGCTCAGAAGGTTCTTATTTACTCAAAGTAATTACCTGGAAACACAGTAAAGTTCAACATTTTGGTGGAAAGCTCCCAACACTCAGAACCTCATTATGTGACAAATTATGCAATGATTGATATTTGGTCAAAAAGACTGTGTTTAAGAATATTCACTGCTACTCTTTATGGCACTGTTTATCATATTTATATATGTAAAAATTATGTTTAGATGGATATATAGGCTACTTTTATGACAAAAGTAATATTTTTGCCTTCATCATTTGGCAACTGAGAATTAAATTTTTTAAGTAATTTTGGTATGTATTGCTTTGTCTCTGAATTTAGTGCATTTTCACAACCTTCAGGACATTCACAAAGACCTTAGAACATGGTGTCTATTCTCAATGTGCTATCTAGCTGTGAAAAAAAAGCAATATGTAGGAGGCATAACACTACCTGACTTTAAGCTATACTACAAAGCTATAATAACCAAAACAGTATGGTACTGGCATAAAAACAGACACACTGACCAATGGAATAGAATAGAGAATCCAGAAATCAACCCACACACTTACTGCCATCTGATCTTTGACAAAGGCACCAAGCCTATTCACTGGCGAAGGGACTGCCTCTTCAGCAAGTGGTGCTGGGATAACTGGATATCGATATGCAGGAGAATGAAACTAGATCCATACCTCTCACCGTATACTAAAATCAACTCAAAATGGATTAAGGATTTAAATATACACCCTGAGACAATAAAACTTCTTAAAGAAAACATAGGAGAAACACTTCAGGAAACAGGACTGGGCACAGACTTCATGAATACGACCCCAAAAGCACGGGCAACCAAAGGAAAAATAAACAAATGGGATTATATCAAACTAAAAAGCTTCTGCACAGCAAAAGAAACAATTAAAAGAGTTAAAAGACAACCAACAGAGTGGGAGAAAATATTTGCAAAATATACATCTGACAAAGGATTAATATCCAGAATATATAAGGAACTCAAACAACTTTACAAGAAGAAAACAAGCAACCCAATTAAAAAATGGGCAAAAGAGCTAAGTAGGCATTTCTCTAAGGAAGATATCCAAATGGCCAACAGACATATGAAAAAATGCTCAACATCACTCAGCATCCGGGAAATGCAAATCAAAACCACATTGAGATACCATCTAACCCCAGTTAGGATGGCTAAAATCCAAAAGACTGTGAACGATAAATGCTGGCGAGGCTGCGGAGAGAAAGGAACTCTCATACATTGTTGGTGGGACTGCAAAATGGTGCAGCCTCTATGGAAAATGGTATGGAGGTTCCTTAAACAATTGCAAATAGATCTACCATACGACCCAGCCATCCCACTGTTGGGAATATACCCAGAGGAATGGAAATCATCAAGTCGAAGGTATACCTGTTCCCCAATGTTCATCGCAGCACTCTTTACAATAGCCAAGAGTTGGAACCAGCCCAAATGCCCATCATCAGATGAGTGGATACGGAAAATGTGGTACATCTACACAATGGAATACTACTCAGCTATAAAAACGAATGAAATACTGCCATTTGCAACAACATGGATGGACCTTGAGAGAATTATATTAAGTGAAACAAGTCAGGCACAGAAAGAGAAATACCACATGTTCTCACTTATTGGAGGGAGCTAAAAATTAATATATAAATTCACACACACACATACACACACACACACAAACCGGGGGGGGGGAAGAAGATATAACAACCACAATTATTTGAAGTTGATACAACAAGCAAACAGAAAGGACATTGTCGGGGGGAGGGGGGGAGGGAGAAGGGAGGGTGGTTTTGGTGATGGGAAGCAATAATCAGCTACAATGTATATCGACAAAATAAAATTAAAAAAAAAAAAAAAAAAAAAAAAAAGCAATATGTAAAAGCAAATAACATAGTTTCTGTTTATAGAAAGAACATATGACCCTTATGTGATTTAAAACAAACAATCATTCAATTAGTTACTGTATGTACAATGTTGTCCTTGGGACCACTGGTATTTAAATGTACGTCTGGGTTGTTCACGTGTCTTGGAATATGGTAAATACAGAAATTTTTCCAGCAAAAACAAAGTCAGTTCATGTGGAGATAGATAATTGGGGCCAAAGAGTCCACGAGCTGTTAACAGTTTCTATTGTTTAACAACATCTCTGCATTAAGGAGAATTAACAGAAAATGGATGCTGGTAATTAAAATGACAGATGTTACATAATCAGCATTTTTTTTTATATCTGTTTAACTTGTTTAAACTAGTGTGTAATACCTTTTTTTTGTTCTTTGACCTTGTGCCTCTGAAGAAATCTAATGGATTTTAATAAAACATAGTGTGATAAAATTACTGAATTTATGGGTTCAACTGCTGAGCATTTCTTCCCTTGGTAGGGCATATTAACCTGTAAGTGTATATTCTGCACATTTGTTATGAGAGATACTAAATGAGTCAATATTGCATCAATAATTCAAGGGGTAATTTAGCTGCATAATTGTATTTTATTGCAATAATGCTTTCAGCTACTTCGGTCTAAAGCATAGCTATTGCAGTGTAACAATGTGATATGGCTGTCCTTTATACAAAGCTTTGCAATTATTATTAAGTATTTTGAAATCACCAAAAATAGGACAAATATTGAGAAAAAGAATACCACAGAATGAGTTTCCAGACCACACAGTAGATTAAAATAAAAATATAAGTGCTTGTTTCCCCCTTTCTATATAACACAGATACCTTTCTGCTCAAAAATACTTGGATTTCCCTTTGTCAGGCTCTATTTAATGCTTAGCTTCCGCCACTAATGTTGTGACCTCATCGGTGGAGAGCAAATTTGCAACCACTATCATAACGATAATTATAAATAGAGGCAGAAGATTTGCCGTTTTAATAGCACCTTTGCATCCATTGTTTCCTTGGCTATTTGAGATGATGGTGTGCCTCAGGTGACATGGTTCATCCCATGTTGGACATGAGGAATGTGAGGAGACAGACAGGGAGGCTGCTCTTGCCCCAAATTACAAACCAGCAAATAGAGGAGCCAGAGTTTAAAGACTTGTAGCTTCGTATTTTGCCCAAGTTGGTTGTCTGTGTTCAATCTGGCTCTATTTATGGAGCACCTTTTGGCTTTCGGCTTTCTGTAACTATTTGATACAGGCACTACTAAAATCCTATGTGAATATTCTCATTTTATAAAGGGAAAATGAGTTTCTTGAATTTTGGCATAAGCTTTTCAGATGTGGTTCTTTATCATTTCATCATAAGCCTAGTTACCTTTTTTCTTGTTGGCACGAATATTTTCCCATGTAGGGCAGAATGTCTTGCCCAAAACCTCTTTCCTAGACTGGGGTGTCTATTAGATGAGGGTGGATAAGAATATCATATTTATGGAATTTGTTATTGATTTCTTCTCCATTAGCTTTTGCCTTTTCATTGTATGCTCTTAATTTTTCTGGATTATTTATCTATAGGAAGCATTCAAAATACCCAAGTATTATTTCAGCATGAGACATGTACCACAGGCTTAGCAGTTTGGTCAATCTGCCAAGTGGTGTACCTCAACTGACTTGTTTATTCTAATTTATTTTGGAAAAAACTAGTAAATGTTAAAGAAGCCTTTACTAGAAATTAAGACATTAATATCATGTTTTATCTTATTGTGGGATTGCAATAATGTTAATAATAGTTACTATAGAAGACAACACTGGGTATGTCATATATGGGACAGGCTTGGGAAGACAAAAAGAGTTAACAAAAATAGAACATATTAGAACGTAAGGTGCATAGATCTTTTGATTTTGGTGCACCATAAATCCTTCATTCATTAAAAGTGTAGTGGATGCCCATTGTGTGACAGGTACTATATTTGAGACACAGGAGTGAAGAAGACGGACATGATCCCTGTCTTAATGTACTTACAGTCTAGCAGTGAATGACTGAATGAGCACGTCACTAATCAGATAGAGAGAGACCTCACACGTATAATATGGTAACTCTGTTACTTACTCTAATACCTTAAAGAATTTGATAAGCAAAGAGAGTTTAAACATATGGGTACCAGCATGACATCAACATACATACTATTCCCTTCTCAAGGACTCTTCTTTGTCTTATCTTTCTGATCTTTACAATAAACCTAGGATATGTAAGAAATAACTCATTCACTTCTTATCCTGTTGTTTTGTTTAAATATTTCTGAGCTTAAACAGGCTATAATTTTCCAAAATAGAAATTTATTTTCTTATTTATTGAAAACAAATGGTGAGAAAATTTTATTTATGTCTTCCAAAAGAAAATATTTACATTGACATATATTTACAACAGCTAACAAAAGTCTTCAAGATTTAGAATACAGGATGTAGTTTTTTACCCATAGCATATACATAATGAGGTTAGTTATATGGAAATGTGTATGAAACTATAAACTCTTTCAGAACAAAGTTTATTGATCATCTTAATCATTCTGATGTAGCAGAGTATCTAGTAAGTTGTTCATTTTATGTTTGATAAATAAATTTGGAAGAATGGATTAAAGTATAAAGAAAAAGAACTAGTGCAGTTATTTCTAAATATTCTCATCACTTTGGTCATAACCATTAAAAACATTAACTTGGTGAAAATTGAGTTTCTACCTCTGTGCATCTAGTGTCCTAGTTTTTTCATCTATACTACATAACTAACCTTGAAGTACTAAATAGGATTTCTATTATATTGCTCTCTACAGTTGATGCTGTAGTATGCTGCCAAATTGCCCCTTAAGAATTAAGATATTTATTAATGTATTATCCTGCTTTCCTAATTGTGGTCTGCCAGGTGTGCTGATTGCTAAAATCTTACATTTGTGTCCTTCGCTAGGGATTGCCCTCAGCTGAAGTGAGTTGTTTCAACTAAGGTTGTTTTTTCCCTGAGGAATCCCATATCCAATGATTGGTTGATATGGGAAATGTGAAGGTCTTATCTCCTTGCCTCAGATAACTCCAAGGGGATATTCCAGCTCAAGAATTCTCCATAGGGAATGCTGAGGACTCTGTTGCAACTGAATCTGAGTTCGGCTTTTCCCTCTGTCCAAACCTACTTCTGCAACTCTCATTCAGGTATTATTCCCCCAAACACTCGCCAGTAAACCTGCACACACATATCTGCTTAATAATCTGTTTCTTAGGAATGACAGGTACTTGAAGTAGTCCTAGGAATCAGGCTTTAAAATGGGATTTTGGAGTTGGTCAATCTCCAGTTGACAGTGAAGTGATAGATGAAGTACTTATAGCTCTTGGCATTTTTAAAACTTTCTAGTGATGAGCTGGGATGAGATACCATGGAAGGTAATGCATTGACTGTTATACTAGTTCAGGCATTGGGGCGGTTTGAGAGAGTAGCAATTATAAGGTCTACTCAGTTGAATAGCTGTTGTTGGGTGCTATTGATGGATTGGAAAAGATAATGAAAGACTAGAGATTTTTAATCACCAATTAAAAGCAAACTGTGAAAGCAACAGGACCTCCTTGAGAGTATATAAAGAGACTCTCATCCCACCTGGAGGGCAGAAAAAATTGAGGATCAGGTCCAGGACATAATCATACTAGTCACAGAGTTCAAAAAATGATTAAACTCTTAAACCTGGCAAGTCTACTATGCCAAGGTCAGGACCTTGAATAGGCAGTGAGATTCTGACACTTAGAATTAGAACATCTGGGTTGATGCACATGCAAACTTTGAATCCTCACATTTCACTGAAACTTCTGAGCCTGCAGAAGTGGCCAACCCCTCTCTGGTCTTAAAGACTGATGCTCTCTTGGTACTTGAAAATGATGTAGAGATCTTTACCTTGCAGGACAGCAAGAACCCATTTCAGAATCTACCTCCCTTCCTGATGGCCAAACTAATAACTAGAATCAAATCACAGTATAATCTGACTAGAGAGATGATGTATATATAGGATGGAAGTGATTATATACCTAAGGAGCCAAAGGGTCTAAGCAACATGTGCTAGCAGAAACCAGGAGAGTGTAGGATTCAGAGGATGCTGTACTCAGGGAGAGAATGAAATGTTAATTTAGTTAAGGAAAAGCTTATCTATCAATATTTATTGATATAGCGGCACCTATGCATTATGTAAGATTTAACACTCTGTCAAGAACCCTGGGAGATAGTCATAGGTTTAAGATGCTGTGAATGCTCTTGGAAACTTAGAGAAAAGCTAAGTAGGAATGTCATACTGCCACAAAAGATGGTGCAAAAAAATGATCCAATGGCTCAGAGTCATGAGCATGCAAGAGTAGAGTGCACGAGTTGAGAAGACAGCAAAGGAAGGTCTAAAGGACAATACTTTTACACAAGCAATGAGGAGTGTCTTAGGTAAAGTGAGACCAACATTACTGAGAAGCTCATTGGTGGCTTTCCTCTGTAAGCTAAGGCTGGTGGTAGGAAATTCTATCACAGATCTAGACTTCCTGATAGTAATAGGATAATAGTATCCCCATATCATAGAAGTCAGGTGATAGTACGTAATAGTAAATAGCAGGTGGGTATCTTTATCTCAGGTTATACCAGTGGCTGCATAGTGTGGCAGGGGTGGGTGGGTGTTGTCTTTTATGACCAGTTCACAAAGAAGGAAAAAGTCCAAGCTTTATCACAGTATGTGAGTATAAGACAAAACACGGACTGCTGCTGCACAACAGCCCCGGTGAAAAGTGGCCCGGAAAGACAGCAACGAGGGTCCCTTTTAGAAGAGCTGCTGGTGGTCTACTAGGTCATTCACTTGTTTGACAAGACCAGCCCAGTGGACCAAGATAAGAATGTTCATGGAATTTCAAGCATAGGAAATCACTTTAGTGGTTGTTCAGGAAGACAAATTGGAAGATTAAAAAAGCAGAGTTGTAAGGTAAAACCCAAGAAAAGATACCAACAAGAATCCTGGAGGAACTATTTTCAGATGGCAAAACCTACTAGATGAATAAAGTCGACCCAAGAAAAAAACATAGACTGTACTGGACACTGTGGTTCACCACCCGGATCCCCTTTTAAGACCAAGACCCTCATTTTCTGATCTTTCTGGATTGTTGGTGACTGATGGCTGGCATTCTAGGAATTTCTCTGCACTGAGGAAAGATGCCTTGCCCCAATTCATGCCCCTCCCTGGGTACACCTGCATCCAATGGTTAGTCAAGGTGGGGTACACAAAAGTCCATCCTCCTTGCTTTGATGCACGTCCAATCTGAAGAGCCAGCCTAGCACCCAAGCTCCTGTATGCTCAGCTGAAGCCTCCATTGCAACTGCATCCCAGTTTAACACCTCCCTCTGTTCAGTCGTGCCCTCCTCTGCTCCTTCACAAATATAATTTTCAAAAGTACTTTCCAATAATCCTCAAGCACAGAAATCTCAGAGCCTCAGAGTCTATTTCCTGGGAAACCTGACCTAAGACTAGTGGCAGATTGTGCTATTTAAAGATTATTTTAATTCCAGTTTTATTTATAGAAGGTATGGTTTAGTGCAGTGGAAAAATAACCTGTTTTAGAGGTAGGTAGACATGGAAGCTGGCATTACTGTTATCACAAGAATTAATACTTAACTAAGCAGAGACAGAGATTCAGACTATGCAGCATAGACCTCTACAACTCGTGGAGGCTTGTGCATGGCTGACCTTTCCACGGCATCTTCTCTTCGGGACACCAGGCCTTGCCCCGTTCTCATCACTATAAACTCTGGTGCTTCTGATATATACTCTGGTGCCTTAGATATATCATGAAGTTATTATCAAAGAAATAAAAGACAAGAGAAATACAGGGTATTATTTTTGGTAGTTATTTTGTGGTAGGGTAGATTTGGGGAGAAGTAGCAATAATGAGTTTGATTTTAGAAGATTTAGTTTGAGGCACTTCCTTGCCATTGAGGAACACAAATAAATGATGTTTGGTATGGGAAGGGCATTGAATGAGGAACGGTTCATGAATAGGCTGTGTTTTATGTTGGACATTGTCTTTCATACAGAGCCTGTGATAGGCACATAACCAAACTTATTACTGTTGATTATAAATATACTGGGATAATAAACATTTCAGTGGTTCTAAAGATTTTTTTTAAATCCATATTTCTGATAAAGACTAAATTGGCTTGTTCCAACAGATTGAAATAGAGTGGAAAATGGATACAAAGGCCAAGAGTATGATTTTAATAGAAGTCTTCATGATGTCTATATCCCTGCTTATATAACCACTACTTCTGCAAGCTGAGAATTTTCTATTGGTAGAATTAAATCATGGTCAAGTTTCAGACCAGCCTGGCACATATGCTAATTTTCTTCTGTCTTCTATGAGTCGTAACATCATGTGCCCTGCCTGGGTATTCCAGGATGGTTCTGATTTTAAGGAGGTTATTGTATTCATATGTGTCCGATCTTGTGCCTTGGTTTTTGTAATAAGGAATATGATAACCGCAACATCAGAGACCAAAAGCAACCTCAGAATTCGTCTGCATAGTACATTTTTCCTCACTGATGAATTTTAATGCCAATACTACATAGAAATTGATGAGTTTACCCAGAAATTAATTTTGAAAAACTCATTGAAGAACATGTGACTTCTACTAAGGGAATATGAAACAAGAACAGTCCTGGCCTCAAGGTACTTATGTGAAGTGTTCTGACCACAATAAAAAATATTTTTTTTAAATGGTTCATAAGACCAAATATATGAGAGGAACAACAGCAACAAAATATTGAACAAATCAGTGGAGGTTTGTAGAGTTTGGAAGATTAGAAAAGTTGACTGAAATTGGAGTGTAAATAATCTTGCATGTTAGCTAGACCAGTGCTTCTCAAACTTTAATGTGCATGTGAATTATCTGGGGAGTTTGTTCAAATTTCAGATTCTGATTCCATAAGTCTGAGATGAGGCTAGAGATTCTGCATTGTTAACAAGCTCCAAGATAATGCTGCTGCTGCTGGTTTATGGACACATTTTGAGTAGCAAAGAGTTAAATGGTTTAAGCCTCTTATGAGTAATGAATATTTGTCTCCAATTTTTTTTGTATGGGTTGCTCAGTGGAAAATTTGATTCTTCTTTTTGACAACATTTAAATTATCCCCATTCACAGACTGAGAAGCTATGTGAAAAAAGTCATATAAAGTAGTATTTAAATCAAAGATCCCACAATTCTTGACTTTCTTGTTTTACTACAAGACCAAATTATTTTTCAATTTCATGCTGTGTGAATAATAACCCAAAACCATAAATTTTCTTTAAATCTCTAGTTACATTTTATTTAAAATTCCCTTGGCATAGCCCATATCTTTGTCTTTGTACCTTGTTCATATTACAGCTTTTGACATACATAGACTCATAATTACTTCTGCAAGCCCCACTTAATATTAATTAAAAGAGCAGCAATTAATGTTAATTTTTATATGCCAGGAATCATGATTAATGTTGAGGAACATATACTAATATTATGTGTATAATCTGTCTACAAGAAATTTAAAATACACTTGGAAGAAACAGATGAAAAAGTATGAAACAAATGATAAATAACTAAATTTAATGCTACAGCAAAGAAGGAGCATTGGTCATGGAGTTAAAAGAAGTAATCAGGCAAATTTTCATACTAGATATGAGATTTGAGGGTGAGTTCCCTAATTCTCTCAGTCTCTATTTCTTTACTGATTAAAGGGAGCTAGTAATAATCATAAAATTATTGTAGGGATTAATTAGAAGACATATACGTAAATACCTAGTTCAAAGAGAGGCAGTATGGAGAAATGATTAAGGGCATAAACTTTGGAAGTAGATTACCTTGTTTTTAATATTGGTTCTGCTAACTTACCATGTGTGATCTCAGGTGAGTTCCTTAACCTCTATGTGCCTCAGTTTTCTCATTTAAAAAGTGAAAATAGTATTAATAGTTACCCATAAGTACTAAGAAAGTAAACATAAAAATATAGCATATATTAAATATATATGCATACATACACACACACACACACATATATGTGTGTGTGTGTGTGTGTGTGTGTATATATATAAATAATATACACAGATGGATGATAGCTAGTGTATTAGGGTTTACCAGAGAAACAGAACAAATAGGATACGTATGGATAAATTTAAGAGATTTTATAAGAATAGGTTCATGTGATTCTAGAGTTCCAGAAGTTTTGCAATATGCCATCTTCAAACTGGAGAACCAGAAAAACTGTTGGTGTAATTCAGCCTGGGTCCAAAGGACTGAGAACTAGGGCCACCAATGGTATAAGTTGCAGTCTGAGTCCAAAGTCCTAAGAACTGGGAGTGTCAGTTTCTTTTTTTTGCAAATTGAAGGGACTTTATTTTGACATTGATGACAACTAATTACAAATTTAAATCAAGCAAACAGATTAGGAATAACATTGGTCTGGAGTCAGGATTTAAGAGTTCTGAATGCAGCTGTAAGGGGAGAAAAAGATGATGTCTCAGCTCAAAGAGAGAAAGTGAATTGACCCACCACCACCTTTTGGTTCTATTCAGGCCTTCAACGGATTGAATAATTCTCACCCACATTGGTAAGGGTAATATTTATGCAGTCTACTGATTCAAATGCTAATCTCTTCTAGAGATATTCTCAAAGACACACAAAAAGTAATGTTTTACCAGCTATGTGGGCATCATTTGCCCTGTTAAATCAACACATAAAATCAACCATCATAGACAGACAGAATCTGGCACACTATAAGGACCATATGAGTGTTTGCAATCATGTTTATCATGGTACAAATTCAATGCATATTTGTTACTAGATACTACTGATTAAAAGCAAGAGAAGTTTGGAGAAGAACGAAATTAGCATTGGCTCTAGTAAAAGCAAAGTCCTTCAAAAATAGGACTTTAATTATCACAATATCATATAGTACACAAGAATATACAGTCATGCATTGCTTAACGATGGAGATACCTTTTGAGAAATGTGTCATTAGGCAATTTTGTCATTGTGCAAACATTGTAGAGTGTGTTTACGTAAACCTAAATGGTATAGCCTATTACAAACCTAAGCTATATGGTATAGCCTGTCACTCCAACCACCATCATATATGTGGTCTGTAGTTTGACTAAAATGTCATTATGCAGCATATGACTGTATTTATTTAAAGCCATAAGCCATGTAGAGTTCTAGGCACTGGAGGTACAAAGATAAATAACATACCATAGTCTAATAGAGGTACAAATATCTAAGCAGATATTGGTTGCTTAGTGCTATCAATGCTCTAACAGGTAAATGTAAAATGAATCAAGGGTCACAGAGAAAGAGCTGTCACCCTAGAAAATCAGGAATTGTCTCACATTAATGTATTTAACAAATATTTACAGAGTACCTAGTACAAGTCAGGTCCTATGCTAACTACACCCTAAACAATACAAAAGTAGACAAGAGAGCTCCTTTCCCCATAGAATGTATGTTTGTAAAGAATATAATATTAAAGTTGAGTCTTCAGGAATAAGTAGAATCCAGAAGAATACACAGAACCTAATGGTTGCTTTATATTATTGTGATAGGAGGACTCCCAAGGGCTACCAGTGAAGAAATTTCAGAGTTGAAACTGGATGCAAGACTCACTGGTAAATAGTCTTGCAAATCTTCTTACAACATTCCACTGAAGTCAGAGACCCGAAAGAGAAGGGAATTGAGCTGAACTTCACCTGGATCATTGCGCACTTCAACACATTTAACATTTGAACTAATTTCTGCATGCCATTTAGAGGGAGAAAGGAGTTTTAATGTCATCTGCTTTTTCCTATCCCTTTCTACTGGAAAAATGTCCTTCACAATGAAAACAGTGTTTATACAGCACGTGGATATTGAGCTTGTATTTTATATGTTTTGGAATGCATTTAACTAAATTTGTATTGGTGATATGGGAATGCAAGGCATCAGAATAAATTGGAAAGTTTGATCTCAGCTCAGGTAGAGTTTGGGTATCAACTTAGCAGGACCAATCTTGCAAACTTCTTCCTTCTCAAATAATGCTTGGAACGGGCTACAGAGCAAGCTTCCTGCTGGATATTGGCGATGTTCCTGATGTTCTTTCCCACTGAGCCATCAACAGAGATTTTGATTGATATCACATATGCATCAAGGAAATGTGCTGCAGCGAGGACCCTCATTTATCCTCTCATTTCTGACCAGTGTGATTCACCATTCTTTCTAGTGGAAAGTGATTAAAATGGTCATTAGCTCTAGAGAGCTATTAGGAAAGCTATTTACTTTTTGGAAATGTATATAGGTTCACAATCTTTAAGGGGAAGCTACAAAAAATATTAATTTTTGCTTGGGAATCCTACCTCTATCAGTAGTTAAAATTGGATCAAAAAATGGAATTTGGAAACAGTAAACTTGGTTTTCAATCATAGTTCTACCACTTACTGTTTGTGAGAAAAATCACTTTCACCTCTCTGAACATCAGTTGCCTCATCAGTAAAATGGTGCAGACTTCTTCTCAGAAACAGAGGCTCAAATGGAATAAATTTCTAAAGGTATTAACAGAGAAGCTGGCAGAGTGGGTAGCTCCCTTCCTCTCTTACTTGAAATGTACACTGCCTAATTTAGTTGTTTATATGTTCCACTCAAAAAACAAAAACAACAAAAAAAGTATTGATATTCCTGCATTAGGAAAGATATACATTAAAACTCATTTTAAAAAAAAAATCAACAGACATTTCTTGAATGCATATTATTTTTCAGGTACTTTCTAAACCACCAGAGATAGAGAAAGAAATATCACTGCCTCCAAATTTCCTGTAATGAAATTCCTTCTGGCAAAGTAGACCAGGAGAACAGCATAACCTTCATGGTGCTTTACAAAATTCTGTGTGTTAAGAAAAGTGAGGTAGATAGCCCCGTTTTATAGAGGAAGTAAACCAAGAGTTAAAATATCTTGCTCAAAATAACATGATTGTTTTATTATGTTTATAGCTGAGACTTAGGTTCCAAACTCAAATGTCTTTTACCTTTGCTCTTGTTACTTGTTGAATATCTGATTTTGGTCATAATGTGACAATATACTTCAGGTCACAAACCTTTCCTCTACATAGGCATGATAATCCCTTGGACATGACCATAGTTTATTTACCTGGAATAAACTTTGGGCTTTTGGAAAATAAGCATTCCCAAGATGTATAACTTATGTCTAAATAATAAGTATACTCTGTACATCCCCATGCTCTATTGTAGGGTGAAAACTTATATTAACCAGTGTATTAATCAGGGTTCTCCACAGCGACAGAATCAATAGGATATGTTATAAATTCATGAGAGGGATTTTATTAAGGGAATTAGCTCATATGATTGTGAAGAGAAGTCCCACGATAGGCCATCTGCAAATTGGATGCCAGCAGGGTGGCTCAGTCCACGTCCTAAGGCCTCAAGACCAGGGAAGCCAATGGTGTCCTTGATGAAAGTCCTGGAACTCAAAAGCTGAAGAGCCTCAAACTCTGATGTCTGCAGAAGGAGAGATGAGTGTATCCCAGCTCCAGCAGATAGAGCAATTCACCTTTTTTCTCCATTTTTTGTTCTCTCTCTGGGCCTCCAGCAGATTGGATGGTTCCAACCCATACTGAGGGTAGATCTTTCCCACCTGCTCTACTCAGGCTCTCAGGCTCTCAGGCTCTCATGCTAACCTCTTCTGGAAACACCCTCATGGGCACACCTAAAAAGATAGCTTTACCAGTTTCTAGGCATTCCTCAATCTAATCAAGTTGACATCTAGAATTAATTTTCACAACCAGATTGTATATTGATATGCAACAGAGGCAGAACTAACTCCATAGAAACTAGTTTAACAGGGACAAAAAAAAGTGCTTTAAAATATTACTGTATGTTTTCTGTGGATCAGGAAAGATTTTTTTTTGTTTTATTTTTTTTTAACATGGACCCACTTGTAGGTAAAGAAACACAATTATCTATAAGTTTGAATATTTGAGATAATAAAAGTTTTAGGTAACCTATTTTTAATTTACTTAGCCTAGCCATGAAAAACAAAGAAAATCCCATATGAATCCAAGCGTAGTTTCTCATACCATGAGCCTGATACACAGGATTTGCTTAATCATTCATTTCACTAGTAATTGTTGAGCCATTACTATGTGCCGGGCCCTGTTCTAATCATTGAAGGTACAATAGCAAAGACGTAGCTTCTTTTTTTGTAATAGCTTACCAGGTAATGAAGGATACAGATGAGTAGACTTTCAATAGGGTGAAGTCTGTTATATACTAATTAAGAGAAGGATAATGGGAGAGCACCTCAGAGGAATAACTGACCAGAGTTGGTGTGGTCAATAAAGTTTTCCAGAAAGATTCATTGCTCAGCTAAGACCTGAGGGATATGGGAAAGGAAGAATTTTTTCAGGCAAAGGGAAAAGCATGTACAAAGCATGGGGAAAAGAGAGTTCTTGGTGAAGTCAAAGATCTGAAGGAAATTCAGTACAGTGTGAATTATTTTGAAGGTTGAGGATACAGAAGTATTAGCCAAATGATGAAGAATTATATTTAAGACATTAGATGAGATAAATTGGAAGTCAATGAAGGGTTATAAATAGGGATATGGTATGATTATATTTGTAGTTAGTAGGACTATTCTGTCTGTAGACTCTGCATTAGAGCTGGTTGGAATAAACAGGAAGCAACTTAGAAGGCTTCTGCATGAATTCAATCAAAAAGTAAAGAGTCCAGGTCCAGGATGGCAGTGGATCTGTCAGAGAGTGACGAATTGTGAGAATAGTCTTGAAAATATTGTGGAATATTCAACAAAACTTGATGGTAGGCTGCAGAGGAAGAAAGAGAAAGCTCAGAGATGTCATGTGTACAGATTTCTGGTTTGGGCACCTGTAGGAATACAAGTGCCACTCACCCTTGTGAGTAACGCTGAGAGGAAGAGCAGGTTTGTAGGGAGTGGTGATAAAGAGAAAGTTCAGTTACACAACCAGCCTTAGCAATACCTGTGATGCATCTGTTCTGGCCAAAATCAAGCAAGGGCATTGTCAGCTCTAACCCCACCCCCCACTGCCCCACAGACACTTGCCTGCCAGAGACTCAGCATATATCTCCTTAGCTTTTTCCCTCACTTCAGGATGAATTTGAAAACAAAAACCAACCATCCTTATTCTGCCATCCCTTCACCTTTTTTGCCTTCTCCTGTTTCTTTAGAGAATTGTTACTAACACATCTCAGCCAGATTTCCTTCCATCTCCCTGACTCTTCTGTAACTTTTCTTGAAATAATTCTGCTCTTTCCCCTAGATAGGACTAGAAATGTTTGTGGAAATAAAGATTACATAATACACCTTCAAGGACTTTTAAGTCCCTAGGGATGGTATAGGACTCACTGTCAGTTTGACTTTTTGTAAAAAAGTCAAACTGAGACTTTTTTTACATTTTACAAAATGTAAACATTCTTGGTGTCCCTTAACCAGTTTCTTGCTAACCCCTCATCCCCTTTCCCATATTTAGTAACCATAGTTCTGTTTTCTCCTTCTGAAAGTCCAATGTATTATTGTGATTGTTTTTTCTTTCTCCTTTTTTCCCTTCCTTCCTTCCTTCCTTCCTTCCTTCCTTCCTTCCTTCCTTCCTTCCTTCCTTCCTTCCTTCACTCCCACTTATGAGTGAGGATACATGCTATTTCTCTTTCTGTGTCTAGCTTATTTCACTTAACATAATTCTCTCCAAGTTCATCCATGTTGTTGAGAATGGGAAAGTTTCATATTAGATTAGCAATGTCCTTATTGGATCCAACTCTTCCTTGAAATAGTGGTTCTATACAAAATTGACCATAGATACTTTATAATAAACAAGTTCAGGCTAAAGGATTTGAGCCATTAGGATGGAAACAAAACCATTAACACTGGGATAAAAGTCGAATTAAACAAACATGCCGTGCGAAATGCATTGAGGGACTGGGACGTATTTGACAATGCTTTAGGAGACATAATTCCACTGTTTCTCTAGGTCAGAGAGAAGGTTACCCCATAGCTGAGCAGAACACATGTTTGATCTCTGTTTAGAACATGGCCAAACAAATTTGTTGGGCAGTGGGTAGTTTGAGAGTGTTGTTATTGACTGAACCGAGACTTCTAAAATTGATTTGCTTTTGAAATACAAAGTCCTAACATAACTATATTCTTCAGTCATGTAAATAAAGATCATTAGCACTTTGTTTCTTAAAATTGTTGTTTTTTAAAGGCTTTTACCAGAGCCAGGAAAAGCTTTGGGTATTTGAGTTGTTTCCAAAATATCTGGAACTTTTCTCAAGGAGTCAGGGCTTTTAATTTGAGATTAAATATCAGCACAGTCTAATTACTTGACCTTTGTCTGAAATTCGTGGCAATTTCTCTTTCCAGTCTCTGTTTATGCTGTTGAAAGGACATGCATTTGGGGAGATAGGAAGCTGTGAAAGAAAGAGAGGGAAAAGGCAAAATTGTGAACCCTTTGCATGTGCTCCCGGAGAGTGCTAGGCACCTTCCATACACCACCTTATTTGCTCTTTCTAAAAATGGATGTGTGGCATAAGCCCCACCTCGCTGATAAAGAACTGAGAATCAAAGAATTTTAGATGCTTTCCAGGTCACACAACTGTTGAGGAGAAGCCCTAGGATTTGAAACCAGTTTTATTTCTAAAATTCAAAAATGTTCAAGTAAAATGTTCTGTATGATACGGCAACATGGGAATATGATGCAAAAGCAAGAACACATTTTAGAAATGGCCTAACACAAATAAGCCAGTTACTTATTTACTGAAATGAAAATAAATTATGTTCTTTTTCTCTTTTAAATTGGTATGTCATCATGTTATGCTAAAATGGAGCGAAGGGTGGCTTCTGTAACCTTGTAGATTCTTCATCAGAATTAACACTATTTGTAACTGTGGGGTGTTCAGGCCACAGAAATTATTAAATAGATAGATTTTTTTTTAAATGCTCAGCACTCCATTCACCCAGTCTTTTATAAATGTGTGAAAATTAATTTTTATATTCAGAAAGTACTTTATCAATAACCAAACACCCCAGTTATCGCTGATGTCCCACTTGCTGAATATGTGCCCTGACACAGGTGTCTCTAATGTAAATGATTTCCTCATATTGTCTCATACTGCTGTTCACCAGGCAGAACCTTTGAGCATAATTTCTTATGCTCACTTTCATTTACCCAACAAATACCTATTGGATATTTGTGTTCTGGGTAAAAAATAGGAAGAAGATATCACCATCTCATAAAACATTTGAATTACATGTATTTTGTATGACGGTGGCCACAAATGTTTATATACCGTTGTCTATAAATATCCACAAGATCAGATACCTAGACTCTTTTTAAAAAGAGCACTAGCAAGAGTTTGTGCCAGAAGTGGCTCTGTAGAAATTTTCATTTATTTCCTCTTTCGTTCTCAGTTTGAACCTACTAAAAAACATCTCCTAATTGACCTCTTCATCTCAATTTCTTTAAAACCAAGTTCATTTTATGTTTACCATGGCTCTAGAGTGATTTTTCTAAAGCATACTCTGATTATATCTTATTTTGAAGCTTCTAATATTTTGACTAAAAGTATACGTTCAGATTCCTTTGCATATCATTCAGAGCCTTTATAACCCAGCTACTACTTACTTTTCATGCTTAAACCACTTGCAGCAATACCAACAATGTGTATGTCTCATTGCTTTTGCTCATCTGCCTCTCACTCTTCATTGTCCATTTGGGAGACTTTTTCAACCTTGAAGACCAAGTGCAAATGCCATTGCTTTTATATAGTTCTCCCCACCCCCAAAGACTCCCCTAGATAGATTAAACTGTTCTCTCCTCTTTGCTTCCGAAGCACAGCATATATACTTCTATTATAACACTTACCACACTGTTAACAAAAAGCTATAATGCATGTCATTTCGCCCCAGTAAACCAAGATCTCATTTGTCTTTGTCCCATTCATCTTTGTATTTTTACAGCCCAACACAATCCTCAGTCCACAGTAGATACATAATAAATGTTTGCCAAATTGCTAAATTAAATTTTGATCCAGGGCCAGCCCCGTGGCACACTCGGGAGAGTGCGGCACTTGGGAGCGCAGTGGCGCTCCCGCCACGGGTTCTGATCCTATATAGGAATGGCCGGTGGATCACTGGCTGAGCACGGTGGGGGCGACACCAAGCCAAGGGTCACGATCCCCTTACCAGTCACAAAAAGACAAAAAAAAATTTTTTTTTGATCCATTGCATTTTTCTTATGGTTCCCATACGACTGTGTTCTCTTGTTTCTTACTGAGCATATAAGTCTATAGCATAAGGGGAGGCAGTGTTCCCACCATAAATATTTCAATGTCCAGTATTCCTATAATATTTTGCTGACTCTTATGAACTGGCTTTCTTTGTTTCTTCTTCTTTTTGATTTCTAAGCTGTTCTGATTTTGTTCTAATCCCTGCTCTGTTCCCATTTCTGTGATTAGCTTATTTCATCACCATTTTTTGCCTCTACCACCACTCAGTTGTCATTCTCTCAGTAAAGGAGTTATATGTTTCCTCCTTAGCACATTTTTTCATGCTGATTTTTGTTGTTGTTGTTGTTATAATCTCTTTCATACAAACTTTGTTATCGGTGAGTGGAAGACAGACTTTACCTTTTTAGAAAACTGTGGTTTGGAGAGAGAAGAATTAGCCTCTTCAAGCTTTAATTAATTAACCAAACATATATTTTGTAAGAGTTTACTAAAAACATGGCACTAAATGGTGAACCATGAGGGAATAAAATGCATTAATTAAATCTAAACTCAAGGTCTTTATTGTTTTGCTGAGGAATTAACCTCTGTTCATAAATGACTCCAATCAATGATTAAATGTTAGGCCATTAATAAGAAGTACAGTTTTCTGTGAATTTTCTATGGTTCTAAGAAGAGTCTTCATAAGCTAGCCTGTTCCACCAGGGCTGCAACCACAAGCCAACTGGGAGATTTGTGATAGAACCATGTTGTAGCTAATGCTCAACATTTCAGGCCGTGATCTGAGATACTGAGAAAATAAAGCGGCCAAATATGAAAATGTTCCCATCTGAGTGAAGTCACATTCTTCATTTATAGACTTTTTTTTTTTTTTTTGGTATATCTGTACCTAAAGATCCTTGCTGAATGTGTCTCATGATTAAGTCCTACTCATTAGAGTACTAGGATTAAAGAGTGGGTCCAAGACAGGTACAAATGGTGTCTTCATTTGAACAGCAGGCATGGTTGTTGGGGTTCTCTAAGATTTAGTGAGTATTCTCTCATGTTTACTCCTTTGTTCAACCATGTGGGCCGTGACTTCTTCCTTCTTTGTGGCTAGGCAGCTATTCTTCATCTTGCAGGACTTAGCCAGGACAAAGCATCATCATGAAATTGTTCCATGAATCCCCAGGCTGATATGCACATGTTTTCTTTGTGCTGTATTATTTATCTTGTGCTTATTTCCATTATAGAGCTGACCACACTGAGCTTTACATAACATTTTACCTATTTTTCTTTTCCACTGGAATGCTATGGAATTCATGACCTCTTTTCTCTCATCTTTCCATATCTACCAACTCCCTTCTTCCTTATTTTTTCCTTTCTCGTTTTCTTCTCTTTGTTTATTACGCACTCCTTGAGCAACACTGAGGCACTCAGTGCTAGGAAGTATGAAGGTGGAATGTGAATAGTTTCATATAGGTTTGTCAGGGGATAGGTCAGGATAAGTCTCCAAAAAAGGTATTGTAAAAAATAAAGTGAAAAATGTATTAAAAAAAAACTATTCAAAATGTTTGTTATCTTGTGTTCCCTGCTCAATAAATGTTAGCTATTATTTGATTTCTAAGACTTAGTTTATCCACTTACAAAAGGCAGATTATCTAGCCACAGAGTTTTGGGGAAGATTACATGCAATATTTAATTTTAAATAACTAAGCAAATTTCTGTTACACTGCATAACACAAAGTCTCTGTTGCTACATAGCACAAAATAGCACTTAATATTCTAGGTTGGTCCTTTAAGAAGAAGTAGAATTGAGAAAGAGGAATCAAAGGGAGCTTTTTTGATGATATTTTGTGGTCATTGACCCTATTCAATGAATCAGGAGTGATTTATTTTAGGGTCTCATCTTAAAGATGAGTTAAGGAGTCTCACAAAGAAAAGATTTACTAAGAATCAAAATTAGACCCTGATTGAGCTTAGAAGTCTTGCTGTGTGTCAAAACTTTCTGGCAACAATCTTAACTATTTGGTGCCAAAATGTCTGCACCTGTGACACCTGTGTTATGAAAAAACAGCACAAAGGGTGATAATGTCAGGAAATATAGAAAAGTCTTAATACTGAATTCTTGATAGTAAGGAAGATGTTAGACAATGAGGTTGACATCATATAATTTTGGTATTTTATACAGTCAGGTTTTGGGGTAAATTCTTTTTGTTTGTTTTGTTTTGAGCCAGCTTATTTTCCCTAGTCCCTTGGGCATCTGCCCTGCCAGTCCTGCCCACATTTATTTATTTTCTCCTCCTTTTCCCACTTGTCTTTCTTTTACCACCTGCCCAGTGTGCCTGATCTGGGATAGAAATGCATCTTGCACTTCACTCCATGTCTGCAGACTCAAGGAGTAATTGCAGAAGAAACACCCATGAAGCTGTCAAAAGCCTAGATCCCAAGTCCACCTTAGAGGACATACAAGGGCCTCTGCAAGCTGACCAAAACCTGCCTTTCCAGGCTCACTGTTGTAGTTCTGCCCTGTAACGTCTGCTGTCATTGAGCAGTCTAATCACTATTACCTCCCAACAGCCCTTATATTATTTTCATGACTTGGCACCTTTTTTTTTTTTCCATTTTAATGCTTTATCTTTCACCTGTTCAAGCTTATTTTCCCATAAAATTTCCTGGGTTTAATTATTAAAAGCATGAACCTCGATGTCACAAACCAATTTGTTTTAAATTATACTAGTATTTGACCTAGTTATATGAATATAACATATATTAATACTAAAAGATTTTATTAACAAGTAATTATTAACAATAATTACTGAGTGCCTATTATCTTCTAAACTCAGAACTGAGATATTGGGCTGACCCTGTGGCTCACTCGGGAGAGTGCGGTGCTGGGAGCGCAGCAACGCTTGGAGCACCAAGGACGCGGGTTCGGATCCTATATAGGGATGGTCGGTGTGCTCACTGGCTGAGCGCGGTGCGGGCGACAGCAAGCCAAGGGTTACAATCCCCTTACCAGTCACACACACAAAAAAAGAACTGAGATATTTACATTCATCTATTTATTCAATATATATTTATTGGGTGCTTAGTTTTTACCTTGCATTGTTACAAAATCTGAAGATGTAGATTGTGCTCCTCCTAATACAGAGCTCACAAACAACACATTCTCTCATAATGTATGAAAAGAGCTTAGCCCAATGGCTGATCACTAGAAAGCACTTAAGTGGAAAACTTCTATTATATTTTTAGTATTCTGTAAGATTCCTAAAAAAGTATTATTTCTTTTGTAAGGCCTTTCTGTATTTCCTTAGAGAGAGTTCACTGACATCTCCTTTTTACTTCCGCAGTATGTCTACTTGATACTCAGGATAGCACATTGTTAGCTTTTTGTCTGCCTCTCCTGTGAGATCTGCAGACTCTCAAGATAATTCCTCGTTTATGTTTGGACCTCTAAAACAGGAGTCTCAAACTCAGAACCATTGACGTTTGTGGATAGATAATTCTTTGTTGTGGGGGACTGTCCTGTGCATTATAAGGCACTGCTAAAATGCAGTACGCTAAGTGCTGCAAATATTACCCTCTGCCATCATCAACACAGCCAAATAATATCAGAGCTCTTATTTTCAAGGCTTTAGAGATAAGAAACCTGCAGCACAAAGACACCAAATAGTAACTCAATACGATGTGAACACCAAGTGAGGGAACCGATATTTGAACTCAGGCTGTCTAATTCATAACTCAGAGGCTATGCTTTAAATAGAGAAAAGGGAAAGGAGAAAGAAAGTGAAGAGGAGAGGAGAATAAGAAGGAAGCAGAAGAAATCCAAACAGGAGTAAGGACGACGTCAGCATGATTCCCAATTACTGCAGGGGATAGAACTTGCAACAGGGATGGTGGTGCACAGAATGCAGACTGCAGTGAGACCTGGCTCTGGATCTTTAGTACTTGAGGGAAAAACACTGAACCAACTTTAGACTTGGATAAGAGGGGGCCCTCCCCCGGGCACCTGGCCTTCCTGACACAACTCTTTATGTGGTGAAGATGCCATGGGACCAAGGGGATATGCCTAGTTGGAACCCAGGAATGTCCCTTAGAGATGTATGCTCAGGGTACTTGGGCCCCCAGAATCCAATGTCTAAATATCCCCGAGATTCTCCTGATGGTTTCCCCCTAAAGGTACAGTCTGCTGGGCACATCTTAGGTCCAAGTGGCCACAGGATGACTGTGTGTGGGTATATGAGTGGAGCTTGGATGTGTGAACATGGAGTCCCCAAGGCCCTCCTCAGTGTGGGACAAGTTGGAGGTAGGAAATATCTGGGACTGGAGCTTAGAGATTAGGAGTGGGATCTCCTCTCAGTACCACATTCAGCTCAGAATTCTAAGAAGCACGATAGATCTATATTCAATGTTGGCCTTTCAGGTTAAAAGATAGAAAACCTTTGGCCATGCCATAGTGTGATTTACAACTTTTAAATATTAGACAAATGGTATGGAGGCTTCAATCTGTAGCTTTTCCCTGGGCCCCACAGAGGGATCGAGGAAATGTTAGAAAAGAGAAGAGGAAAGACCCACCACATATAAAACCAATGACTGATCATTTTTTCTGGGAGCTTTAAGAAAATAGATGTCCAAGTCCAGTAAACAGCTTTCATTTTTCTTAAAATAATCAAATTCTTTCTTCATCTTAGGATAATTTTAGGTATGACAAGCAAATATGATTCATTAGAAAACCTGCTGGCTTTACAAACATAAAAATATATGGATTTGGTTGCTATTTTCTAATTATGTGTCTTTGATCAGGCAACTTATTTCTCTGACAGTCTTTTCAGCTCTGAATTCTATACAGTAACACTCGCCTTCACAGTGACTATGAACCTTGGAGATTAGGCCCGGAGAGTGTCTGCTGTGGGGGCTTAGGAGATGGCAGCATCTTTCTCTGGTATTTGCCCTTCTTTGCAATTATCCCCAATAGCTTTGACTATATCAAATGTCTTTTTCAGGGGGACTCAGAACACAGGGAAGAGTGTGAGTTTACTGTCATCGAATATCTACCAAGATGTAAATGATCATAGCAAATATTTTTCTGTTTAGAGTGAGAAGAGGATTATATATCAGAAAAATGTTAGCTAATTCTGAAGAGGAAGAGGACATCAGAAATGAAGACTTGGGGTATAGAAATTGTTTCACAATTTTGACATGAACCTTTCTTTACAAGTTATCTTAGTCTGTTTGGGATAGTATAACAACGAATACCATAGACTGGGTGGCTTATAAACAGCAAAAATATTTCTCACAGTTCTGGAGGCTGGGCAGTCCAAGATCAAGGTGCTGGCAGATCCGTTGTCTGGTGAGGGCACTTTTCCTGGTTTGCAGATGGCCATCTTCCCATTGTATCCTTACATGACAGAAAGCAGAGAGAGAAAGCAAGCTCTCTCCTGTCTTTTTGTAAGAGCACTAATCCCATTCATGAGGGTTCTACCTCCACTACCTAATTATCTCCCAAATGCTCCATCCATCTCCTAATAGCTGCACATTAGGATTTCAACATATGAATTTGGGTGCAGGGGGGATATAAACATACATCATCTCATTTCATTCTCACAACCACCCAATAAGAAGCAAGTTTAAAATATGCAGATAATACATGGTAGACAAGAACTTTATTTTAGGTCTGCTGATTTCAAAGCACATATTATTCTTTCGTAGCAGTCATTGCATATATCTTTACAGCAATTTTGGTTTTGAAAACTTTGCATAACCTGAGAGGAAAAGGGAGAGGGGGAAAGGTAGAAGGAGTTGAAGAGAAAGAAAGACAGATAGATAATTGGGATAATCTATGTGAATTTATAAAGTAAAGTACAATTAAGTTATGGAAACAGGATTTGAACTCAGGTCCCTCCCAAAGTCCTGTCATTATAAGACAGGGTTTTTCATGCAAAACTTTTACTGTATAAGTGAATGCTGTATACTTAATTAGCATAGATTTTTACTTTACTTCATTGGCCTCTCTTCACTAAAAGCATTAAAGAAAATATTAGTCTTCAACATCCCTGACAGCTGGAGAACAAGCAAGTTAAGACAGATTCCTTGAGAGTTTGCATTAATAAAAGTACAATTATACAAGGAATGAAGAAGAGACATGCAGAGCAGGTTTCTGTATTTAAATGAATTGTTTTGTGATGCAAATTAGCACACTCCACACTAATGAAGTGAATTCTTTAACTGCTTAAGTCATTTCTGGTTATCATTAAACCATAGAAACTCCATGAAAAGAATTTACAACGGAAGGTGGTGAATAAAACAAGGTGATGAAAAAAATAAACCCATTATAAGTTCCAAATTGATTCAATTCAGCTACTGAAAAGTAAACCTGTTGTTAGGTTTTCAGAGTCCATGTTGTAAAATGAAAATAAAGGAAATGATCTTGGCCTGTGAAGAAACAACTAACAAGTCATGCTCTGAATTACACTGAAGACACTTTATAAGAAAAACCCTTTAAATTTGTGTCATCATTCATTCAACAATAGTAAGAGTGTCATCGATGTGTAATGCACCACAATGTACATTTCAAATATAACTTGGAAGCCATGAAGATGTAAGAAAGACAAAGTCTAATAGGGACTAGATATGGAAGCTAACAATCCAGTTTTCTGACAGTTGTGAAGATGGAGTACTTACGAAAAGAAGTGAGTCAATAGGAGAGGATGTATCTATTTCTACCTGGGAATGAAGAGGGTTTCACACTGTGAGTAGTTTTACTTTCAACCATGAGGCATGTGAGGTCGAACAGTGCATGAGGTTGAACAATGTGTGAGGTCTGAACAATGCAGGATGAAAGACACAGAGGTGTGATAAAGCAGGGCAGGGACAAAAGAGAGTCCACTGTGTCTTGGTCAGAGAAGGAGGGTAGGGCAGGGGTTGGAGTTAAAGCTAGACAAAGAGGTCGGTCATGATAACTGTAGACCATGAATATCATAACACAGATTTCTAACCTTGCACAAGGAGCTGGAGACCCACTTAGGTATTAAGCAGGAGAGAATTAAACCAAATTTGCTTTTCAGAAAGACCATTGTGACTGTTCTATATGGTAAGTTGAAGGAAGTTGTGACTTGGAGCAAAACAAGTTATAGGAAGCTTCCTCCATTGCTAGTGAAAGATGATGCACTCACACCAGGGCTTATCAGTAAGAAAGGAAAAGAAGAAAAGAGGGTGCAGGGAGAGGTTATATTTAGCATTCACAAATACCTGGTACTGTGGTGAACTGGGAATGCTAGAAAGAACAGTGCAAGAGGTTACATTTCTGCATTACGGTATCTACGGGCCACTGTAATCATGCCCTGCCTCTTTCTCCAGCTTCATCTCCAAGCTTTGCCCTGTCCTCTCTCTCTCTGATGTAGACTCTGAACTCTCTTTTGTTCCTGCCCTTTTTTATCACACCTCTGTGCCTTACATCCTGAAATCCTCAAATCTCACACTCTGTTCAACCTCCCAAGCTTTACTGTTGAGAGTAAAAGCTACTCACAATGTGAATCCCTCTGAAACTCTACCTTCAAAAGTGCCCCTCATTCTATGAACTAATATGATATTTAGATCAGATCAACAGACGGATAGATAGACAAGCAGATTTTAAGGAATTGGCTTGTATGATTGTGGAGAATGATAAGTCTGAATTTTTTAGGGCAAGTTGCTAGGCTGGAGATTCAGATAAGAGTTTATATTGCAATCTTAAGTCTGAAGGCAGGAAACTCAGGCAGAATTTGTTGCCATCTGGACACAGAAGCCCTCTGGGAAACATCAATTTTGCTCTTAAGGTTTTCAACTAATCGAATGAAGCTCACTCACATCATGGAGGGTCATCTGCTTTACTTAAATTCAGTAGCTTATAAAGGTTAATCACATCTTAAAAATGCTTTCACGGTCATAGCTATGCTTACATTTGACCAAACAACACGTCACTATAATTTAGAAACATTGACATGTAAAGTCAACCATCACATTAACTTTAGGACTACAGCTTTGATTTGAAGTTTACAAAATTTTATGTGCCTTTAAGTCCAAGTTCATCGTACTAAAACATTTGTATTTTATTTCACATTCACTTTTTTTAAGCACAGTTGCTAAAAAGTGGGTAATTTTTACTAATTTTAACTAAATTTCATTCCATTATTCAGAATCATCTTAGTTGCTTACACATCAAATCAAGTTTTCTTTTGAAACTGCATTATTCTTCTTTAGTTTCTCACATATTACCTATATAAAAAACTATGGGTAAGAATTTAGTCTTTCCCCTTAGGTTTATTAGGCCTCACTAAATTGATCAGATTTTTAAGCTTAGCATGTGTATATATTTCAAGATGATTTAGTCTGAATTACTGAATTTTGATAAATTGCCAAGCATTATGCTAGGTTTGGGAGAAACTGAGAAAAAATGACACTGCTCCTGCTCTTAAGGAACTCTCTCCCTCTACTTACTGCTGTTAGATGACAGTATAGTGCATTACAACATATCAAAAAAAAAAAAAAAAAGAAGAAAAAACATTCAAGGTATGTAAAGAATTTCTGATATGGAGAAAGTCATTCTGTTCTAAACAGAATGTAAGGATCTGTCTATTTTAAAGAATAAAACAGAAACAAAAGCATATCTGTTGCTTTGCTATGCTAGCCAATCAGCAGGTCACTGATTCTTTTCAAAGAAACTTATTGCAAATGTAGAAAGATCTTTTTTCTTCTATCTCATCAAAAGGCTATGCTTGTATCAGAGATTCTGATGCAGGCAGACTGAAGGACAGTGAATAATAAAAACAGTAAGTATTGACATTCAACAGCACTAGTGGCAATTTTAGAGGTATCCTTCCTATAGGAAAAGAACTTTATTGGTTATATGATCACTTTTAGCACGTGAGAGTTTGAACTGAGGAGCTGTAATGTTTTGGTGCCTCTAGAATTTGCTATTGAATAATTTCTCCTCATGAGTCATTTATAATTGAGGGCAGAGGATGATGACAGCTGTCATGCTGGCTATTCTTCACAATTTCTTAGAAATCATGGTGCCTAAAACATGCAAAAGTATCTCTTTGTTACCAAACTTTCTGTCTCATAATAAAGATATAAATTGTTCCTGAATTTGAGAAGTTCATTTTCTCAGGTTTAAATAATAGATTAAAGATGAGAACAGGGAGCTTGTGTCATGATGAAAAGTTAAAATACCATTATCTCACTCCATTTTTTCTAATGGTATAGCTCTCTCACACCTGTGCACCATTGTTCACACAGAAGACATATCAATTTTATCCTAATTTGATTGGAACCTGAAGACTCCCAAGTAGCTAAATGATTTCCTCTCGTTATAACAACTAATTTGACATTTATCCTTGTAAGAGTCAAGTAAAGACTCATGATATTTTTTAGGAAAGACAATACTTTATGAAACTCTGACATGTTTGAAAATGTGTTTTTATAAGTAAAATGAATTGTTCTTATAGATTTATGTAATTTTAGAGCAGGAAGGGAACTTAGTTTAATATTGCAATTTTGCATCAATCTCAAGCTCAGAGAAGCCCACAGTTTGGCAAGGGAGGTCAGAGTGACATTCAATGACAGGATAGTTACTATCACGTCCTCCCTCAGTTTCAGTGACTGTACTCTCTCAGTGACTACATGTATTTCTCTGACAGCCTCTTCACAAACTCGATGGTGGTACCCAGTGCTACAATCCATGGATTAGTTAAAAGTAAAGTTTGCTTGTCTTGTCACTATGCTTTTTTGGCTGCTATAGCATAACTTATCTATTTATAAGTCTGAGTCACTGTGGCAGTCATGGTTTAATTCAGGAAACAGATAAAAATTCTAGATATTTCAGACAGAAAGGGATTTAATATAGAGAATAAAAGGGTACTTATCAAATCATAAGATGAGCGGGGGCAGCAGAAGTCAGGGAACCACCCCTGGAATATTGAGTTCAAAGGCACAGCATAGTAGCTGTGATTCAGAGGTCGAGAAGCTGCTGCAGCCTCCACTGGCTGTTTTCACAACAGCCATTCACACACACAAGCTGGTGGCTACATAACTGGAAATGAGAGAATAGCTGACATCACCAGCACCTTCTAAATTCTCAGGTTTCATGACCCTACTTACCAGAAAAAATAGCAGCAAGAGTTTCTGTTGCAATTCTGCTTTATAAATCTCATCCATGTACTACTAAGTGTGGAATCTATTTTGTATCTGGAACTCAAGCTGTAAAGGAATTTGGGGGATGTAGTTTTTTGCTTTGCAACTCTCCAACTTGAGAAAGGGTAGAAGGCATCTGTCATGCTCACCTACCCAACTATGAGCTCAAGAATAGAGGACATCTTATATTTATCTTTATATCCACAAATATTTCTAGCATCATGTTTGGGGTAGTAATCCCTTACTGCATAACATGCTGAACTGAATTGGACCAATTTATCATCCTTCAACTCTTTTCACACTCAATTAGTCACCACATCCTGATGAGTCTACGTGTAAAACGTCTTTTATTTATACATTCTTCTTCATTCCCACTGATGGTTCCCTAGTACAGTTCCCATTTCTAAGTAGCTTTCCTTACTCTTTCTATTCTAGGCTCCCTTTATTACATCCCTTTAATATAGTTATCTTCCAAATCACTCACATCTAAATACATCAGTCTACTCTATGTGAAAGTTTTTACTTTCAAATTGCCTTCAACATATGATTCAAATGTCATCACATGTAAGATTGTCTGTGATTGAACCTGTCTTTGTATTCTAATATATTCTATTCTAATACATTTTATTCTTAGATTTTCCACTTTAGGTCATATGTTTTCCTTTTCACTTGTATAGTAACTTTCTTTTATCTTCACAGCAAATACGTAATGTAGAAATTCTTATCCCTATTTTATTTTTTTTACCACCGTATTTTTCTATTCCAAGTAAGTGCCATCTATTCGCTGAGTTACTGCTGGAACCTCCTAGATGCTGCCTCCAGTTCGCTCTTGTCCTTTCTAATAAATCTTCACAGTGCAGCCACAAGAGGCCTTTTTAAATTGTTCACATTGCATTCATTTTGCAAGACTCTTCTGTGTCCCCTCTCTACCCTTACTCTGTGTACTCCACACATACTGTTCCCAAAAGTGCTTTGTTTCATACTTCTCCTTTTCCTCTGTCATCTAATAAACTCCTACTTAGTCTTCAGGTAAGAGATAAAATATAAATTCTATACAGAAGTCTTCCCCAACCCTCCAGACTAGATTCTCTTATAAATGCATGTATTTTATTTATATTTATAGAAGTATACACTGATTATAATATACATGTGTGTGGTCATTTTGATAATTTTTGTCTATACAATCAGAGATTGTGTCTATTTTGCTCATAGGTGCATCCTTAGTACCTAGCGCATTGTCTGGTATATAAAAATCATTAAAATGAATATTGGTTGAGGTCATGAATAAGGTAATAAGTGAATAAATTGGGAAAATGTAACAACACATAGATAGGTTAAAATATTAAAAGCCACAAATGACTATGACTTCAACTCATTCTATTTGATTCCAAAGCCTAACAACTTCCCAAAATGCCCTGTGCCTTTTCCATACTCATTTCCCATCACTCCATTTACACACACATCATATGCTGTAAGGTACTAAACTTCACACCTCTGCCATTGGCCCATGATAATTCCTTCCTATGTGTTGCCCTTCTTTTTCCACCTGGAAAAATCTTGAGTATTCTTTAAAGGACAGTTACATGGTTACCTTCTGGAAAGTCTGCCCAGAGTTCTAATATCAGAATGTGTAGCCAAACTTTTTATTCACTTGTCTTTGAAGAATTGAAATGGCCTAGAATTTTTTATGTAGATGGAGTGGTTAAGGAATCACATAAACCTAAGGGTGAATCCTGGTGCTTCCATCTGTAGTTTTAAGCCTTGAACAAGTTAGGTTATACTTCCTTACTTTACTTCCTTCCAATTAAAAAATTCCATGACCTCTCTTTCCGTGACATGTCCTATTTTCAAATTAGCCTCCATTTGACACCTCACACACAGATTGTCCTTCCCCTGTTTTGTGTTCCAAAATGTCCGGATGTCTGAAACTCACTTGATAAATTTCCTTTGTGTTTAGCATTTTACAGAGAATAACCTCCCACATTGGTTTTAAGATCAAAGGGATATTCCCATGAAGTGAATAATTGATGTCACCATGTGAAGAACTTTGCATCAGATTTTTGGGTCCTAAGAATGCTCTTGCTGCTGCGATATGACAGATGGCCTATATTCTCTACTCAGCCATAGAATCTGCAACAGTCAATGGATTTTGAAGACTTCAGGCACATTTTCCAAACTGTGCTACAGATGATGACAAAGACTTCTGTGTACTAAGGAATAATCTCTTGATTATTTTAAGCCATATTTATGAAGATTAAATGCATATTTAAGGTATAGGTATGTATTGAGCTGAATGCTACAATCCTTTAGTAATTTCAAAGTGGTTGATTTCATGGTGGTTTATCAGAGAAACTGAAGAGAATATACTTGCTTGGCTAGCCTGCTGATACAGAGAATGGCAAAGATTCTAAGTACAAGTTTCAGGACAGTCATTCAAGTCCTATTTTAATCTGAATTAACTCACCATGGTGGTTTTAAAACATGCCCATACATTCTTTGACACTCCTCCCATTAAAAGATAGGGTTAATTTCTCCCTACTCCTTGGATCTGGGCAAGCTGATACCTGTTTCAACCTTGGAGTATAGTGGAACAGGCACCCAGTGACTTCTGAGGCTGGGCCATATAAAGCCAGGCAGCTTCTGACTTGCTTAGACCTCTGTGCCACCTACTACAAAGTCCAATTTCCCTGAGGCCGCTATGCTGGAGAGGCCCCAAACAGGCCTTCCTCCTGACAGCCCCTGCTGAGCCCAGCCTTCCAGCCATTCCTGACAAGCCACCAGAAATATAAATAAGCCTGTCTCAGATCATCTAGACCAGCCCAACTGCCAGCTTAATACTTCCTAAACCTACAAATAGCAAGGAAACATTAATGTGATACAATGACCAAACGATGTTTTTATTTACTTTTACAAACATATAAATGTATAGAACTTTTTAACTTACAAAAAGCTTATAACCTTATTATTGTAATCAAAAAAAAGCAAGGATATGGCAATTAAAATAAAAATTTAAAGATTAAAAAAACACCAATAAATCTAGAGGAAAAGGAAAACTACAATAACGTTGTTACCACAATTGAGTTTTTAATTTTATTTAAAATTCCCTGGAAGGTACCTGCCTACTCCTCTAATTTCATTGCATAAAATTCTCTTCTAGCCTAACACACTCCCATCTCACAGGCCTTCTTTCTATTTCTCCGAATCACCAGATACTACAAGATGGTCTAACGTGGTGGTAAGAGCCTAGCCGTAAAATGAAATTCTTGTGATTTTGAGCAAGATACTTAACCTCTTTGTGGTTTCAATTTCCTTATCCATAAAATTATAATTCCAGTATTATAGGATTTGTTGTGAGGATTAAATGAGTTCAAGATACCCAGTGCAAAGTGATAGGTGAATACATGCTAGCTATAATTATTACTATTAATTTTACTGTTATCATTTTATTTGTAGTTCCAGACAAAGAACATTTTCCATTACCTATTAGCGTTGAGTGTGGTGCACAATATCCATATCTTTATGTAGCTGGCTCCTTCAAGTCACTTGAGTCCAGCTTAAATATCACTATTAAAGAGGACTTCAAGATCATTTAACACCAGGAAACTCAGGCCATTCTGCCCTATCACATGCTTCATTTTCATTATAGCACTTGTTTCTATTAGACATTTTCTTATTTATTTCATTTGTTTAACTGCCTGAGAAAAGTCTAGATTCACACCTGACATACAAGTGTAATACATACTTAAATGTTTGTGGCATAAATAAATGAATGAAACTTTTATCTCAGCAAATTCCTAACAAGAATAATATGACTTTAAGATGGCAATGATGACAACAAAGAGTACATAAGTATTAGCACTTCTAGTGATAGCTCACATGTATTGGCCACTTACTATATCCTAAGCCTGGTACTTTTTATATGCCCTGACACGTGTGAGTTCCATTATTATGGCCATTCTAAAGAGGTAAACACTCAGATGCAGAGATCTTAAATAATAAACGTGAGATCACAGAGTTAAAAAGTAGTAGAGACAGAGCTGAAACTTAGATTTTTAAGCAAGAAAACCTATCTTCTCAATTGTCATGTTACTAAAAAACAAGAAAACAAATAAAAATAAATAAGCACACTTCACAAAGAGCAGAGGACCAAGAACTAGAGGGAGAAGTCAATGAATGAATGAAATTTAAATATAAAAGGACATGTACATGTATGCTTAAAACACGGATTCTAACAAGCCATCTGAAATAATACACATTACTTCAATTGATTAATGTATAGGCATTCTGGTATATGAATTTTAAACTAAAATCTTCACAAGTCTTTACGAAAATACAATGTCTAATTGGAAGAGTAAAATAAATAATCTTATATCTCATTTCAACCTAAATTTTTTGTGCTAAAATGACCATAATCTACTTGGAGTTTGTCACAATTATTTTTTCTTGTTGCCATTCATCTGTGAAAAGCACATTTATATATTATTTATATTACTGCCATTTTCCAGAGAACGTTTGCTTTTCTAAATTTGACTGTATTTTCTTTTCTGCACTACTCTTACAGGAAAGACGCTTTTTGGGAGATTTTTTTAAAGCTGTGTATTCTATCCTTATGAAGTATTTTCTAAGCAAGCATGTATCGCTGCATAAATATTCCCATATTTTTTAGAGATTCTATTTTCAAAAAGGTACAGAATAGTGTAAGGTATCTACATTAAGAGTGTAAACTGCTCCTAAGGGCTACCTTTCATGAGCTTATGTAGTGCCATATGTAATATAATTTACAATATTGAAATTAGCATGTGATTAATTCAGGGAATATGTCTGAAGTGTATGCTCCTTCCCAAATGTTATTTTCACTGGCAGTACGTCTTTGAACGGATGTAGTAAATTGTGATGCTCATTTTACCATATTTCCCTTTTACCTCCAGTAGTTTTATGAAAATATTCAAAAGTGACATAATGTAGCATAAAGAACACTAGACTAGGATTAAGAAGACATAAATTCTAGTCTATAGCCCATCATTTACTAGGTATGTGACCTTGATTACATTACCGAAAATTTTAAGAGCTTGATATTCTCACATATAAAAGGAAGATGATGCTAACCTTATTTATTCCCAAGAGGTTATCTGTGTCTTATGAGAATTACTGCAAAGGAAAGATGTTTTAAAAGCATAAAACAATATATAAATACTATATGGTGGTGGCAGTAGTATTGTTAACATTTTTAAACCAGAGACTTTTATTTTGGCCAAATTATGTAAATACTGCCAGTGACCCCAAAACAAACAAGAAAACCACCATAAATCTCTATTTAATTTAGTCTACCTTTTTTATTTTAAAATATTTAATTGACAATTAAAGATTGTATATATTCAGGGCATACGACATGATGGTTTGATACATGTACACATTGTGTAATGATTACCACAGTCAAATTAACACATCCATCACCACCCGTAGTTACGTCTGTGTGTGTGTGTGTGTGTGTGTGTGTGTGTGTAGTGAAGACACTTAAAATCTGCTGTCCTCTCAAATTTGCCAGGGGCTGCAGGCATGGGGGAAATGAAGACAATATTAGTCTACCATTCTAAAGAGAAAATAAAATGAAAGTTTTGAAGTGGGTTTACCTTTTATACTCCTCACTGGACAGAAATTAAACTTGTTAGAGATTAAATGATGACGCAAGTTTTATTTTTAATTAACAAAATCATTTTTAATGATCTACTAATATTGAGAAGCTGCTCCAAACCTCTATTAGAGCATCTGCTTAGAAGAAGTGCCCTCTCCTGGTTTAAAAAAAAAAAAAAAGAAAAAAAAAGAAAAAAAAGCCCTGTGTATTAATTAAAGCTCTAACTGGAGCTAGAATCTGGTTTCTGGAGACTGACTCTAGATCTTAGCATCTCAGTGACCTCAGACAAGAAGCCCTACTATTATCTCATCTTGATAAAAATAAAAACTAATTTTTATTGAAAGAAAAGGAAGACAATGTCAGGTCAATCCAAATCAAAACTTAAAAAGAAAAAGTATCCAAGCACATCTGATAGTCTCCTAAAGAGGCATATGTTGCAAGTTCTTAATTGTGTTTAGCCTTTAAATTTATCAGGAGAAGACTTTCTAGAGCTTGCACTTACTGTATGTCTATTTTGTGAAAGGCATTATATACAAGGAGCTGGGTGAGCTACATGAAAGTGATATATAATCTGTCAAGACTAATTACAAAACACATTTGGTTACTGGCTTTTGTAGATTTAAGATCATTCTCAGATTCCTGATGATTAAGAGAATTTTTTTATTCATTTGGTCAGCACTAGACTAAATCACATAAATATCCATGAAAATACAAGAAACAAATTTAAAGAATGGTAAAATTTCAATAAAGTGCCAATCCTATCAAAAAAAAACTATCAAAGATGCATTTTCCTGAATTTTTAAAACATTTATGCTGCTTTTATATTTGATTTGTACTTTCATCTCCCACTCCAAATGACCCTCACATATTTTTGCATGACCAAAAGTCTCCCTATTTAGTAACTTTTAATATATATTCAGAATTTTAATTAAATTTTATCAAATTCAGTTATTATAATTTGTTAATTCTGTTGGCCTTCAAAACCAAGTTCAAGGTCAGAATGAAGACTTTTTTATTCTTTTAAACTTTCAAGTAGACTAATATTCTGGTATTGTTGAGATTCCATGTATACTAAATATCTTGAGAATCCCATTTAAAAAAAGAGAGTTTAGAATAAACTTTGTTGACTTATCTAAATTGGAATGGATCATGGATCTTGGGGTTGTGTCTAATTTCAGTTGCAGCTATTATAATGTCGTGCAGAAGATAATTGGGTGGAACAAAGCATACTGGCGGCATTCATCAGTCTCTCATGCACATCTCAGCTCTTTAATTCTAAATATATTCAGAGATGTGTTCCCAAGACTCTGGGAAATTTTATTCCTGCTTTGTTCTCCTCTTCCAAAGCTTCATTCCAAAAATAGTCTGTCTCTGCCATCTATCTTTACCTTTTTCTTCTCAGTTCCAAGTACCTCTATTTCCAGTTCTTACATAATAAGAACCTTTGCATATTCTCCATCTCTCACCATGAGTTGTTCTGTGTTATTGGACTCCAGTATCCCAGTGGGAAGTACATTTTACATGTAAATCTGCCTTGATATGAGCATATAGGAACTTTAGGAAGGTATCATAACTGCCCAGTACTGTGATCGATTGTATAATCATGTACGAATAATTATTAATTTTTCAGGTGGCTATGGAGACAGAGTTTAAGGCATAATCACTCATTTAGAATATATAGATAAAAAGAGTGGTTTTAAAGAAATTTCTGAGCAAAGATTACAAATAAGAAGATGGTATATTAGCATTTTTCCATGTTAATAAATCTAATTAATAGTTCTTAATCTCCATAAGAATTTGTCTAATATGTATTTCAGCATTGAGCTTATATGATTATAATAGCTTTCAATTATAGATGCTTATAGTTTATCAGTACTTTCTACTCTATTATTTCAAACTTGATAATTATTTGTTAAATTAAATATTTCTCTTATTTTATAAATGGGAACATTGTGACTAAGAAAGACTAAATAAGTTGCCCAAGACAAGCATGTATCTCAATTTTTTTAGTTTTTATTTGTTTTTAATTAACACATTAGTTGTACATTTTTATGGTGTACAGTATACATGTAAACACGGTGTAATGATCAAGTCATGGTAATTAGCATACCTATCACCTTAAACATTTATCATTTCTTTGTGGTGAGAGCATTCAAAATCCTCTCTTCTAGATATTTTGAAATATACAATATGCACCAAAGTCTCCACACATCCCTTCCCCTCTCCTTAGCCTCTGATAGCCACCACTCTACTCTCTAATTCTATGTCATTCACTTTTTTAGATTCCACATATGAGTGAGATCATATGGTATCTGTCCTTCTGTGCTTGGCTTATTTCACTTGTCACAATGTCTTCTAGGTTGATCTATGTTTTCACAAATGAAAGGAATTCATCCTTTTTTTATGGCTGAATAGTATTCCATTGTGAATCTGTACCACATTTTTAAAAATTCATTCATCCATTGATAGACACTTAGGTTGATTCCATATCTTGGCTATTATGCATAATGCTACAATAAATATTGGAATACTGATATCTCTTGGACATATTGATTTTATTTCCTTTAAATATATACATAGTAGTGAGATTGTGGGAACATATAGCTGTTCTATTTTTATTTTTTGAGGAACTTCCATACTGTTTTTCATAATGGCTGGACTAATTTACATTTCCACCAACAATATATAAGAGTTCCCCTTTTTCTACATCCTTGCTAGAATTTTTTATTTTTTGACTTTTTGATAATATCTTTCCCTCTGCCCCTGAGTAGACAGATTTTTCTACAGTGGCATAGTTACCACCTGTCAATCTTGAAATCTGACTGTACATGTCACTGGGTTTTTACCCACTTCTTGTAAGATAGATGCCATTTTCACTAGAAAATTATCAAGTCACTTAAACATAGCCTGCTTATAGAAGAGTTGTCTGCAGTTAACTGTTTACGCTTCTGTCTTCTATTGATGGTGATAATTTAGTTAACGGAAAGAAGGATGTCAGTTCTTTGTTAGGAATTGATATCTGACATTGAGTCTTTTCTCTATGTTTTATGTATATGGTTCTGGAGAAGTTATGCAACTTTTCTCTGTAGTCCAATTTCCTCATTTATGTGAGGTTAGTAAATATATTTGCCTCAAAGACTAAGAACACTATGAAGATTAGATAATCTAAAACATGGGAAGGGTCAAGCTCAGTACCTGACACAGAGCAGACTATTAATAAATGTTGTCTCCCACTTTCCCATTTCTTTACTAAAGACGATTTTACATTTTTCAGTCTGTGTTTAAGAGCTACTCATATGGCACTTTAGGTATTAAAACTCTCAAAATAACAGTAAGTATGTCAGCAATAATTACAACACAAAACTACTACTGTGTCTGTAAAAGTGATACAAAATCACTACACTATTCATTATCTGTATAGAATTGTTAGCTCCATAAACACATCTCTTATTTAAAAGGTAAGTTTGTTAATGTTACATATAGGTTTCCACTTATGCTGTGGAAAGTGTCATACATTTTAAGTAGGGTGTACTTAGCTCTACAGTTTTTTTAAAGATGTTTCTCAGTTCCGTAATCTAATATCACCATCACTTTCATCACCATCATCACCACTATCATCAATATTCTCCTCCTTATCATTTCTAACACCTATTGAGTGTTTTCCATTTTCCATGCCTTTTACTAAAAGCTTTATGTGAATTGCTTTATTAATTCCTCAGTGTCACCCTTATGAGGACACTATCATTAACCTCGTAGTATGAATGAGAACTGCAAATTTTAGTGGTGTTATGTAATGTGTCCAAGGGCTCAAGCCAGTAATAGTGAATTTGGGATTTTAATATAGCCAGTTTTAATAGCCCACTATGCTTTTATACCTTCATTATGCCTTTTATAACTTCATTAAGATTCATATTCAGTGGTGAAAAATATTTTTTACACATTGATCAAAATTTGAAAACAAAAATGTGAAAATGTCAAACTCAGTTATTTAATTTCCCCAGATGCAATAGTCTGTCTGGGAGGTGCTTCTGCGAGGCAGACAGGTTAGGACAGACTGAAGTTCCCAACGTCAGAGAGCATTTCAGTAGCGCAGAGTTGAGAGAGTTCAAGAATTCTTCAGAATCCAACTTTAGCATGCTTTAGAGTTTAAACTTAAGAGAATATTTCAAATCTACAGTAATCCTTAGATTATAAAACGTGACATTTTTTATACTCTCATAATCTCTATTTGTTTCATGTGTAATGGTATTCATGTATTCTATTCTACTCAATAAGATCATAAGCCCTTCAAGGACAGGATCTAAGATTTCTGCTCCTTTTGATTGTTACACAACATATCGTTGCTATGTGTGAGTTTTCTGTATAACTGGTGTGCAAGAAAGAGCTTTGGATATGACATTAGCAAACCAGATTTTCAACCTCATGCCTCATTCTGACCATCACTCTTCTCTCAGGTATGCTACTTTCCCTGAAGTTCTGAAGTAAGGAGATATGGGCGGCAGTCCAAAGAGAGATTTGACAAACATAGGGTAGGAAACTGCTATGTCAAAAGTTTATAAACTGTAACTATTTCCAGCAATTATGGGGAAAAATGTTAACATCACGTATACAGGTTAAGCATTCCTAATCCAAAAATCCAAAATCCAAAAGGCATCACAATTCAAAAGTTTTTGAGCACTGACAGGACACTCAAAAGAAATGCTCACTGGAGAATTTTGGATTTTAGATTTTCAGATAAGGATGCTCAACCACTGTGTATTCTGCAAATATTCCAAAATCCAAACAAATTCGAAATTTGAACACTTGTGGTCCCAAGCATTTTAGATAAGGAGTACTCAGCCTGCATAGTACTGTTCTCCTAAATATTCATTGAACAAATAATTATTATATTGCAAACTGTTAGCTTCAACTTATCCTACATTGTTGTATAACATATATAACAATATTACATATGTAAGATTATATTTAACATTGATCTATTTCCAAGTTCTAGGTACAGAGTATAATAGTTTAAAATACACTGTAGTATTTAATCCTTACAACACATCTTTTTTTTTTTTTTTTTTGTCGTTTTTTCGTGACCGGCACTCAGCCAGTGAGTGCACCCGTCAGTCCTATATAGGATCCGGACCCGCAGCAGGAGCGTCGCCGCGCTGCCAGCGCAGCACTCTACCAAGTGCGCCACGGGCTCGGCCCCTTACAACACATCTTTAAGATTAGTATTATCATTCCCAAATTGCAGATGTAGAAACTGAGGTACAAACCTGTCTGTCTCAAAATACAGAGCTAGTTACTGGCTATAGGTTCTATATTTTATAGGTTCCATAATATGTTCATGCATTATAGAATGTGTTGATGGCCCAATAAAGAAAAAATTAAGTAAAGTCATTAATTTTTATTAGGAAGTGTGCTTTGAGATTCAAATAACAAACTTTAAAACTTTGTTACTTCCTATGTTTAGTCCTTTCCAGGACTGTATACATAGTTGGCTGGGCAAACAAAACACAGAACCCCTTGTTCAAAAATTATTAGCTTCAGGTTGGAGACTGCAGATTATTAAACCAAGTTTTGATAGACCCAAGAATGTATGTCTTTTGTGATTGATAAATGGAAGAAATTACTCTCATGTAGGGAGAAATTATGAGGAACCATATGCCATTTTCCCTACAGTGCAGTTTGATTATTTGACTCATATTTATGAGTCAAAAAACCATTAGCAAAAAAAGTGATAAGATTTCCTTTCTTTGTCATCATCATAATCAATTTCAAACCCCATCATTATAATCATTATCATTATTATTAGCCATCATAATCTGATTACATTCTATGGCCTGGGACTATCCTAATTAATAAAAATACCATCTAATTTAACCTTGAGCACAATATCTGTGAAGCTCAATGATTAAGACATTTGCCAAATACCACACATTCTGAAAGTATTAGAACATGTACAAATAATTCAATCTAGATATTTCGGTTTCCAATGCCCACTAGTATTCCAGCAAAATATTATCAGCTAGAGGAAAATGCTGGCAAGCGATGTTAACAGAAATGATGTTTATAATCACATTAAACAAACATTCATTTGTAAACAATAGAAGCTGCTTCCTCAGAAATGTTTCTCTTTCCTCTCTCTCTCTCTCTGTACACACACACACACACACACAGAGAGAGAGAGAGAGAGAGAGACATATGTATGTATATACATTCTTTATTCTTTGTTAAAGAACAGAACAACTAATCAAAATGATTTAGGAGCAGACATAAAGGAGTGTCAAGTCTTAAAACCCTATATGATTTCTGCTTCAGTATTCCAATTAAATAGAGAAAGGAATTCAATGTTCTTTGGGGAAGAAGTTGAATTCTTTAATGGTTTTTGTTTTTGTTTTAGAATCTCACTATTCCAGAACTCATCTCATTATCCATGTGTATAGCAATTCAGGTAATTTTGTCTAATACACATGTGTAGGTATGAGAATTTCTGCTTTAAAGATTTAAAGATTATTTGCATATGAATTGTCATTCAACAATTATTGAAAAGATCTCTATATTTCTATAAAATATATTTGATTAGATGTTAGGGCTAAATTTAAAATTTATTCTCTTTCATTCTTCAAAAGGATGGGGTATTTTTAAATTTACTTTGATCTATTGTTGGCCTTCTTTCCGTATGAGTCAAAAAAGCATTACTGAAAAACAAAAAGCACTATTGAAATGTAAAGGTGTTATTTCCAAATTATGTTAGAGAAACACCATATGGAAATATAATTTGTAACAACATTCCAATTAAATCTCTGTAAAATAAATGTTCTCACCCCCCCATCCTCTCTACTTTTCAAAATATATGCAATAAAATTATATATTTTTTTTCTATTTTATCAGTTCAATTGATCATTTAACAGGAAGTTATTGAGCACCTAGTATGAGCTCTGGGGGTAATTCAGTGTAAAGATGAATAATATTTGACCCCATCAAATATAGGTTATATTTCACCAGGCGCTAGGCTTGCAGTGGGAAAGTATAATGATTTATGTTATTGTTACCAAGTGTTTGCCAGATTCATTCTGATGAGTCCTGATTTCTGTCCAAATCCTTATCTGCTCTATTCTCTCACCTTTATGAATAGCCTTAAAATAATAGAGAAATATTACACTCACTTTTAAGATTTCACCCCTAAACCCTATAGAGATTCCTATGCAAGCAGCCAGCCTGGGGCTCTCTTTCCCTGAATCCTACTCTGCTGCTAACTTACTCTTCTGAGACTCCTCTCAACCAGGAGGAATCCACAGTCCTTTCTCAATCCTTGTGTCATTAAGAAGGAAAATGATACCAAACCAGGAATAGAACTCGGGATCTTAATGCTCCTGACTGAATATTTTCACCTTGTCACCTTCACCAGTACCTTGCAGTGGATCCATTGCTTGTCTGCTGTACTCAAGCAGTCCTATGCCTCAGGCGAGAGAGGGCAGCTGACTACGTACATGCAAATATACAACCTGAAATCACAAATGGGAACTGCTAATAAGCAAATAGCAGGAATTGTGAGGACAGTAAGTGATCAGAGCAAGATGATCTGGCTGGGATGGCTGGAAAGGGTTTCTGTTGTTTATGAGGAAGAAAGTAAAGAAATAATGTAAGCTCAAGAAGAGATCGAGAAGGATTACAACTCTTTAGTCTCAAAAAGAATGCTAATGATGGAAAGACCAAGAAGATAAGGCTGGATAGAAGATTCAAACCTTGATTCAGGTGGCCTAGCTTATATAGTAAAACAACGATACAGCACCCCCCCCCCCACACACAATAAGCAAATAACTAGGTCAACTGATGATAAAAGCTAAAGGAAGAAGGTAAAACACCTAAAGGATATAGAAGACTAAGGGAAGCTGATTATGAGAATTTATTTCAACAAACATTTGTGAATGAGCTGTTCTGTGCCATGTATGAACAATATGGAAGCATGAAAGATGTTCGACCAAGCTTCTATGTCCCTCTGCTGGTCATTTCCCTAGAACCTAGTTCTTCCTTTCTAAGACATGTTATCCTTAAAATTATTTATTCAATGTCTGCCTTCCCTATAGAATGAAAGAGTCATGTGTATCTGGAGAAAATTAAAGTATTTTTGCATGTTAAAATATATGTACGTATATGTATGTATCTTTCCATATATCTAGCATGTTTTACATCTCTCACTTTCTTTTATGAATGAAAGTTATGTTTTCTAAAATCAATTCTTGTTTCTACACATAGGTCTTAGGTCATTCCTTCAGATCACTTTCTAGAATTTATTGTATATACTATCCTCGTGAAGTCATTTAAGTTGTCTCCAAAACTTACTACTACAAACAGTGCAATGAGGATCTTCACACATGTCTCTTTGGGCTCCTGTGCTACGTGGATAGTCACATGTAATACACCCAGAAATAGAGTAGTTAGGGCAGAAGGCTCATATTTAATTTTGTTCTGTTTTTCTAGATTGTTGTCTAAGCGGTGACACAACTCTTCACCTACATTAGCAAGTACTTGTCCTAATAGAAAGCATTTTAACTTTAGTCAACCCCATGCACATAAGGAATCTCATTTTTTAAAAAACTTTTTAATTACTAGTGATGTTGAAAGTTTCTTAATATTTTTATTAGGCATAAAGACTTTCCCTTTGATAAATCACCTGTTTGCAATTCTTTGACTATTTTTATTGGCCTTTCCTTGCTGATTTGCAAGTATTTTTCATATATTCTAGATATGGATATTTTTGATTATGGGAAATAAAAATTTCAATTCTCAGTAAGTGATCCATCTGTGACCTTTCTATATTCCACTACATTTCATACTGATAGATTTACATTTCATATATGGATCTTTAAACCATCTAGAGTTTGTGTACATAGCAAGAGGTAAGAGCCTAATTGTTTTTTCCCCTGGAAAGGCAACAAAGTATAATGGATAAGACAAATGACTCTGTAGCCAGACCACTAGGTTTGTATACAGACTTAGCTACTTATGTGTCACTTTGTGCAGTTTGTTTCACTGTCTATGCCTCAGCTTCCTTATCTGCAAAATGCAGATAATAGTGCTCACCTTTCCAGGCTGAGACCTCAAGAGACATTGCTGTTTCCTCTCATATTTCTTGCATTCTTGTGATCTGTCAGTAGAGTTTCCCCAGTGTCCTCCTCAGCCTGGGTCCCATTACAAACATGTGCCACAGAAATGAACCCCACCCTCAGCCTGGAACAGAGCTACCCCAGCCACCCTATAGACCATGAGAAAAATAAATGTTGTCATTTGCCAATGGAAAAAAAAATAGTGCCCATCTTCTTGGATTGTTGCATGGAAAGGGTTTGTAAATTAAAAGTGTTCAGATCATTGCCTGACACATTTTGAACACCTTATAGGTACTGCCCTTTATTATAATAATAATTAATAATTTTTATTATTCTCCTCCTCCTCATCACTTTATTAAATAAAGGATAAATTTTCCCAAGACGTTTTACAAAATAACTCATCCTTTCCACCTTGATATACTGATATTTTATGTCACTCACTTTATAAACTAAATTACCAAATATGCATAAGTCACTTGCCACACTTATATCCTGACCCCTTGGTACATTTGTTTTCTGCTCTAATTGCATAACATTACTTAATTTACTGTGATTCTATATGTCTTCATGGCTGATAAATGAGATCAGCCCCAACATTGATATATATTATAAACTTTAGAATTAAAGTACTAAATTTCAAATATATTGTTGGTATTTTTATTGAAGTTGTTTTGAAATTATTGACTAATTTGGAGAGAAATGAAATCTGTATAGTACTAAATCACAATATTTATTGTGATTTAATTTTCTCTATATTGTATTTTCTTTTATTTCCTTCATAATGTTTCATAAATTTCTCCATAAAGGTCTTTTTAGATTAATTTGTAGACACATTATAGTTTTGTTACTAAAGAAAATGGGGGTCTCATTTGTTCGTATATTTTTAACTTGTCTTTCCTAGTGAAAAGTCCAGTAATTGATTTTTTGAATATTATCTTTACACTTCCATCCACTTACATTTCTTTCTGAAATTTTTATGTAATTTCTAATAATTGTTCCAGCATAGATGATCTTGCATCTTCAGATAATTATTGTTTTTTCTTATCTGATTACATCAGCCAAAACTCTTTGAACAGTAGCAGTGATCTCAGATATTTTTTATCTTGTCCATGACTTTTAAGGGAACAAATATTTTATACTCAAGATTTTTGAAACACCGCTTGCATTACTCATGTAATAAGGAATAACAAATGTTAATATGAAAATAAATAAAAATAATTTAACAAGCCCATAATAAAGAAAAAAAATGAATATTTTATACTTAGAGCTTCAGTATAGGAATAGTTTGATCTCAACAATTTTCTTAGGGGAAAGATAATTAAAATGCCATTTTACAAAACTATCTCAAATAAGAAAAGTTTCACTCTGCATGTCACCGAGAATGGCCCTGAAGACTTTTCCTCTCTGTGTAGGAATAGTTTATTTTTATATTGAGTTCTAGAATATTTTCATTAAAATGTTTTAGGTAATGGGTTCTTTGGATAAATGATCTTTGAATCTGAAATAGAAGATACTTTAGTAAACTTGACCTTGGACAATCTTCTTAACTACTAACTTACATTTCCTCAGTTAGAATTATTATTAAAAGTTAAATAATATAATAAAAGTAAGAAACATGACACCTAGCTATTCTCTTTTTTATCTCATTAGCAAAAACACCTATGATCTTTTTTTGTTTACTTACATATGTGACTATTAAGATGAATGATAGAAAATCATTACATTAACAAAAGACATGGTGTAGGAAAGATTTATTCTCTTGTCCATGTTTGTTAGTTTTAAAAACTTTTAAAAGTTTCAGCCATTAAAGTCTTTAACAACAGTTTCTGAAAATTACGTGTAGCATCTCTATATCTTTGTTTCTATTTCTTGATGAATCTGGAGGAATGCCCTGGAATATCACTGGTTAATAACAGTTCATTGATCTTCCCTTCCTAACCCTTTGCTTTTCCCAACTATAAAATAAAACAAAATGTCAATACAAAAAGTTTTACAATGCCAAAGCAAAAGATATATAAAATATTATTTATGTATCTAAGAAAATAGTGACATAGAAATCTGGGAAATGACTTATAATAATCTGTGTTTAAGTGTGTGTTTTATGTGTTTGTGGGGATAAATGTGTGTTTATTTCATACTACTCAATTTTTGTAGAGGATGCCTACTTGCAGTAGATATGTTTTCTAATGATTTCTATCATCAAGTGCCTCAAATTCCAGGAAATAGCATTTAACGTAGTTCAGAGAGAAAGAAGATGAGTAGATTGTGCAGCTTGATTATAACCTTTTTATTCCATCTTCTATTATGCCTTGACATGTAATACCAACATTTTTCTGTTGCCTAAAATTTGCATCCATGTAAGTCATAATAAGAAAGCGTCTGTACTCCTATGCTGTGCAAAGCTGCGGAAGCGTAGCTACAGATCAGGCATATAATCAAGAATCAGAATGGAATCTGCCGTGTTGCTTGACTCATTATTTTGTTAAAAACATCAGTGCTAAGCAAAGTCCTTTTGCATCCATAATCTCTGTTAACGCTCACAGCAATCTCAGAGGCAGGCAAGATAGAGATCATGAGCTTCATTTGACCTTGAGACAGGTGAAATTCGTAAAAACTATGCAACCTGTCCAAAGCGACACACTAGAAAGTAGCAGGGCTGTGACCTAAATCTAGATTTTCTGAGTTCTAGTTTATTGCCTTTGCTCAAGGTCATGAAAGAAAATTGTAACCATTGTTTCATTCCCCTCTTTGGCTTGGTTCTATGGGAGCTTGAAGAGTTGTCTTTGAAAAGGAAATAAATTGTAATACATTAAAATATATGTATTTTAAAATTCTCTTGAAAAAAGCTTTAAATGTTTATTTTAATTCCCATCTTTCCAAAATATCTCACTGGTATCTGAAGAGCTATCTATATATCCCTTGTGTCAGTTACAAACTTGAATATTTTAATCAGCTAGAGCCCAGCAAGAGAAGAACCAGTAAGAGAGTATATTAAGAGATTTGCCGTAAGGATTTGGCCTACATAATTTGAGGAGCTTGCTAGGCAAATCCAAAATCCATAGAATGGCTATTAGGAAGGCAAGCTGGAAGTGTAGGGTATGAGCTGAAGATGATGTCCACAGGTGGAATATCTGTTTTCAAAACCTGTTCTGCTTGTAAAACTTTTTAACTGAATTACATCCTCCAGGATTATCTAGGATAATCTCCTTTTTTAAAAATCAACTGATTATGGACTTTAATCACATCTACAAAATATCTTCACAGTGACACCCCTTAGTGTTTAATGGAATGCCTGCGAACTTTAGTCTAGCCTGGTTGGCACACCAAAAAGACCATCGCATTGTTGAAGTGGAATGCACACAGAATTTAGAAGCAACACTGGATTTGGAGGTTGAGAAAAGATCTTAGACTGATTATGAGTTCTTGCAGTGACTTGCTTCGCCATCTTTCCTCATCTGAAAAATAGGCATTATATTAAGTTATTTGACAATGTTAAGATTAAACGAAATGACTGTTTACCTGAAAAGTCTTTTCCAAAATTCCAATCTATATTACATTTCCACATTATAGTTTTACATATCACCTGGTATTTTTCTTTAGATCAATTAATGCTGTGTGTAACTGTATATATAATTGTGTAAGTTTGTTTATATCTGGATCTCTTCCAAGTTTATGATCACTATTGCATCTTTATGAACTATCTTCCAGCTGTGTCATTCTTTAAGAAGTCCAATTACAGATCTCAGGACTTCAGTCAGAAAGATACATAAACAAGCCTTGAGCTTTATCAAGTGCTAAGGAATTTAAATAAACCAGGCTTCTCATAAAGCAACAGATTTCTCTAACCTGAAGCTAATTTGCTTGGGTATAGTCCACTAAACATTGCAAAATATAGTAAAATCTCCACTTTGACCTTTCATAGTGTAGAATATGCCAGTTTATCCAATTGGTACAAATGACAAACTTAGAATAATTGAGCTCTGTTTCCATCTTCTCTGAACCATGAAATGCAATTTAGAATCTGTTCTTTCAAATTAAAGCCAGAAAAAAAGATAAATACAATAAAACGGGAAGCAAACAAGGAATGGGTAGGCTGTTCTCCAACTCTGCAATCTAAAATCTGGTCTCTGACAGAGCTTTCTGACAGCTGTCACTGCAAATCAAAGGCCCTGATAAGCAGAACCGTCTTCATTTCAGCAGTGCTGACATGGTTCAGAGAAGATTAGGTCTGATCATAGAAATTCAAAATAATGACAACTTTCTTACCTCCTGTTCATCACTTCAGCTGAGTGCCAAAAGAACGGGTCCTGTCCTGGAGGTGGAATTTGTTGTAGGAACATCAATCAGAAAAATGCCTCCTGATCCAAGGTTATTTAAATTAGTACCTCAAGCTTCTTCAGCTCTGGAAGGTTAAGGAAACCATCCCCAAACAAGTCTAAAATATGATTGAATTGCTCAAGGTCATGTCACTAGGTAACATGAGCTTTGGACATGACAACTTCCCTCCTCACTGCCCTGCACTAATCACGACTGCATTCTCCAACTTGTGATGGAGCAAAATGTCACAATCAAGGGTGGACAACATGACATCCTCTCTTTTTCAAGTTATCAAAGTTTTTCTGGAAATAAAACAAAATTTAAAAATATGTTAAAGACAGAATAAGCATCAAGTGGTTTCTGAGATGGAGAAATCCAGGAAAAGACAAAAAGAAAAAGAACACGAAGGTACAAGTGAGAGGACAACCGAGGGAGATCAAGTAGGGTTCTCATGAGTGGTGGGATGTGGAAGCAGTATGGAAATAACATTGATCGGAGGTGTGCCTGCTGTTTAGAGTGTACGAGTGACCAGGTGCCTGGATTATAAAATTGAATAAAGAGTTACTTTTAATCATATGGTTATTTATATTGCATAAGGTTCAATTTAGATTTTCTTTTAATTGTAAAAGCTCTTAGTGCATGTATAATACAATGTGATTTACAAAAATATGATTTCCACAGAACAATTAAGAAACGTAGTGCTTATCTAAAAGAAGATGGAACAATGTTTCACACTGGAACAGGGGAAGGATGTATCTCAGCAAAATAATCAGACTCCAAGGGCAGGGCCTCTTACTCCTGGATATTTTTCTCATGTTTAGTCCACCCAAGATGTACTTACAGATAAGTGAGTCCATAGTGGTGTAGTAGTGAGCACACTCTCCTGGGATGCAGAGTATTCATGTTCACTTCTAACTCTAACTGTATGATTTTAGCAAATCAGACCCATTTTCCCAAATGAAGGTGATAATACGCTAATACAAGTAAATCTTATGTTACAATGCACTTTTAAGATGGTAAATATAAACATGCTTTGAGAATTATATCTATAACGTTACTTACTTATAACAATAATAATTAATTTTAATAAACCCTGATAATGTTTTATTTCCTTTTTTGATAATGCACCCACTATTTCATCATCTTGTTTATATGCTATGCTTTTCTTTTTCTTCATGTCAAGCAGCCAGTTCAGGTGTGAATCCCTGTGACTCCTTGCTAAGCCCACTTGTTCATTTGCTTAACACGTTCTGTTTCACAGAAACTGTCCTCATGTTTTTGCAGTTCGTCGGTGCTCTAAATTGAATGTCATTTTCCAAACAGATTTTCTTAGAATTTGCATGGAGAGAACCAATATTATCTTCCTCATCAAAATCAGTGTAAATTGCCCTTGTCTTTTTGATACCATGCCATGTCGTGAAGTTGTACCCCAATTTGTTGTGTGTAGAATGCCAAGTGGATCTGTTCTGGGAATTTAAGAGTGCTGGGTTCTGTTCCTGACTCTGTGACCAACTTCCCTGTGACCTTATGACTTGGAGAATTTAACTCAGTAATTAATTAATTTATTTAGACAAATATGTATTAAGTGCCTCTGCAAAATGGTGCAGCCTCTATGGAAAATGGTATGGAGGTTCCTCAGATAATTGCAAATAGATCTACCATATGACCCAGCTATCCCACTGCTGGGAATATACCCAGAGGAATGGAAATCATCAAGTCGAAGGTATACCTGTTCCCCAATGTTCATTGCAGCACTCTTTACAATAGCCAGGAGCTGGAACCAGCCCAAATGTCCATCATCGGATGAGTGGATACGGAAAATGTGGTAGACCTACACAATGGAATACTACTCAGCTATAAAAACGAATGAAATGCTGCCATTTGCAACAACATGGATGGACCTTGAGAGAATTATATTAAGTGAAACAAGTCAGGCACAGAAAGAGAAATACCACATGTTCTCACTTATTGGTGGGAGCTAAAAATAAATAAATAATCTCTCTCACTCACACACACACACACACACACACACACACACACAAAACCGGGGGGGGGGGGGGAAGAAGACATAACAACTACAGTTCCTTGAAGTTGATATGACAAGCAAACTGAAAGGACATTGTTGGGTGGGAGGGAGGAGAGGGAGGAGGGAGGGAGGTTTCGTTAATGGGTCACAATAATCAACCACATTGTATATAGACAAAATAAAATAAAATAAAATAATAAATAAATAAATAAAATTAAGTGCCTCTTCAGATAATACAAAAAAAATGAATAAAACATAGTTCCTTTTCTCATCGAATTAACAGTCTAGTAGTAAAAACAAATGCAAATACACCTTCAGAATGCCCAATCATAATTGAAATCTGTGCAAAGCATCTATGACCACTAGATAGACCATGGTCACTTCTGCCTAAAGGGTTGTCAGGGCAGGGGGTGTTTTCTTTGAAGGCTTATCTTAGAGGCTGAATTATATTGCCAGGAAGATAAAAGGGAAATAGATTTCAAGTAAGAGGGCAGGAACATTTTGTGGAACAAGAAAAAGAAAGAATAGAGATGAGGCTGAAGAGGAGGAAAAGGATCAGACCGCAAGGGTGTGACTTAATATAAAGGCAGAGCTCATGGCTCCTGAGTGCATAGGCAATGTTACCTGTGATGTGGTCCCATCCCTCAACGTGAATGACTTCGCCTGTTTAATGAACACTTATTTCTCCTACACCATTAATTTTAGAATCCTCTATTTTTCCTGTGATCACTAGGCATAAATTTTAATTGTGTATTTATTTTATAGTATTTTTCTCTTTTACCACAGTGTGTCTCTCTCCAGATATACCAGGTCAGAAACCATGTGTATTTTCTTCATTAATATATAGTCAGAATCTTGTCTATATATGATGGAAATATTTTGAAAAAAATAAATAAATCCATACATTTAGAACAGAAATATATTGACATCCCATGCAAGAGAGTTGCATGATCCTGCTTCTGCTATTTCTGCTTTAAAATTACCACAGCAATAGCAGTGAGAAGGGTAAAGTGAAGGGGGAAGACCAAAGGCATAAATAGCAAAAAACAAGGTAGTTATTTAATTCATGCATGAAATTAATAAACGATTATTATTTTTTTCTTAAACTGACTTATAAAATGCATATTGAAAACAATACCAAATATCAGACAACTGGGGCTTTGGTTCTATCTTCCTGTATAGGTGCCATGTCACCATGAGCACTTTAATCTTCTGGATGCCAAGTTCCTCACCTATTAAGTACAGTAGTTAAAACTTAATTATCTCTATATCCCTGTGCAGTTTGAACATTCTGTGTGACACATTAGTTAACCTAGTTATAGAAAATATATAGAGGGCCGAGCCCGTGGCACACTCGGGTGAGTGAGGCGCTGGGAGCGCGGCAACGCTCCCGCCGCGGGTTCGGATCCTATGTAGGAATGGCCGGTGCACTCACTGGCTGAGTGCCGGTCACGAAAAAGACAAAAAAAAAAAAAAAAAAAGAAAAGAAAATACATAGAAATGAAAATAAAAATGGAAAAGTTTCAGGAGAAATACATTCCTTGATGATATATTTCTCCAATACATAACTTGTGTCTGTTGGTTGAACAATCTTTGATTGTTTATTTGGGGGTTACCTTTTTTCTTTTCTTGAACCATTCTGGTTAAAGGTGTCTGGGTATAGTTTGTCCACCGGGACATCAGACATAAGTGTGTAAATGTCTTATGCTTTCTCACAGGCATGTCTCTAATGTCTGTGTGTTCAATTTGTGTACTATACAAAGAAGACAAATGTAAGGGGATGCCATTCACATATCAGACATGAAGGTTCTGGGCTTCCAGGCTAAGTTGTGAAGCAGCAGGAGAGAATCCCACATAAGCCTACCCTGCAGCCATTCATGTTCAGCTGTGTCCTTGTCCCAACTGTGCTCCAGATGTACCACCCCGAGTTTGCTCTCTCTTACCTACCCACTGGTCTCTAAGGCCTGACCCTTTCCCCTCAACCAGTTCTTAGTCTGACATATCACCTCACCTGAGTTAGGGAACACAAGAGCACTGAAAGTGCTCTGTGCTAATGACATATGTGTTCTTGTTATGTTCAAGGTGTGTGGGGGAAAGCTAAATTTGGTGTATCCGTGCTCAAATTATAGCCAGTGTGCTGCCTACTGAACTCTGAAAAGTTTTCCTGAGCAGAACTGTTGAGGATATAAAAAATATACAATTTCTTAAAATTTGCCTGAGGAAGAGATATCATTTTCTGATGTGCACAAAAAGTTATCTTTTGGGTCAGCAGTAATCTTTATATAGGGTTGTCTTCCTTTATGTAACTGTTCTTTTTAGTATAGGCAAAGGCCTTCAGTGCTGGCTCTCATCTGAGCTATTCTGTCTGTCTGTGATAGTGTTTTGGAACAGTTGTGTGTGGTCATCATGACTGATTTTTCACTCTCTTTCCAGTACAAGAAAAATATGAATGGTTCAACTCTTCTCATTCTGTAGTTCTGGTAGAGTTATACGATACTTACTACCATGTATTTATAACAACATTGGGCATAAGGCAAGCAGGAGTTTAATCACAGCGTATCACATCTTTACAGTGATTTGAGAAAAGTTGATTCTTCCAGAACAGATGTGATGATTAGTTAATTAGGTCAAATCACATTCTCTGCTTATCTATGGCCACATTATCAACATACAGTTTATAAAGAGAGCTGGGGCATCACACTCATTCAGCATTAGGCATTTACTGAAAGCCTCTGTGTGCCAAGCAACACTTCGAAATAGAATTTTAAAATATATACACTACCTCTAACAGTCTGATAAATTATCCTTGCTGCTCTTTAGACCTGTAGTTCAGTTAGAGAACAAAAATGCATTTATTTATTCCCTTGTACAATCCTGGAAGGATGTTTAAAGTGTAAATTATGTGTAAAGTGTAAATTATAAGTAAGTTTTGAGTACATTCAAATATTTAATCTATGGGATCCTTGCTCATAAAGCTCATCATCAAAAGGAGAAACTGCATAAATATATCTTTCTTTTTATATTTCTTAGGTGTGTTTCCTAAAGATTCAGCAAAATGTTATTATTCACTGTTTCCCCAAGGTTCCCAAGGGCTTGGTTTTCATTTGTTTACGCCACCAATAAACAGACATGAATCTGATGATTTCATGAAAATCATCGTGTACTTAGGGAAAGTATACTGAATCATTTTATTGTATAGGACAAAGAGACAGTATTTGTCATTTATTGAGCACTAACAGTATTCCAGGCATGAGCTAGTTGGGTTACAGCTTGCACAGATTTACTCTTCACAAAAGCCCAATGAAGTCAGAAATAAAAATATCCTTGTTTCCAAAGTGAGGAAATTGAGAGTCCCAGAAATTAAGTCACTTACCCAAGGTAAATTAAATTGGTTGGTGATGTTGCAGACCATCATCTAGGATGGCCAGCTCCAAAGATCTCATTCCATGTGCTACCTCTGACAATGCAATATATTAGGAGGCAGTAGAGTATAGTTTTTAAGAAAATATAGTCTTTCAGGAACTCTGTTCATGGAGAAGACTATGTACCCTGTGAGAAGTTCAGGTGAGGGCCATGGAGAGAAAGATGGGTGTCTTATTAACCATGCTGTAATCTGGGAAGGTGGAAAGTTCACTCCAGGTCAGACTACCACCAATGCTCTGCCTGTATGGTATCTGGGTTTGAAGGGAGAATCTAGATTGTGGTAAGAACTTAAATGCTATCCTTTGAAAAGACAGGATTCATAAAATCAGAGGGATACTTCTGTCATCAGGGAACCCCAGCTCCTACAAGAAGCAAGCAATCCCTCTGCCCCAACCTCTATTTTCACCATGCTATTGAAACCACTGGACCATTTTACTCAGGTCTGGTTGTAGAATACATTCAAAGACATTCTGCCTGCCCATACTAAGCATTCCAGATACAGTGATAACCTACAGTGATCAAACTGATCACTCGGATAAGCAACAGTTACAATGAGTTGATCAGAACAGGCATAATAAAAGACATAAAATGCATTAAGTTAACTTCTTCAGTCACAGGGATGGCTCCAGAGTTCCTATTTCAGGCACAGCCATCAACCCAGGTGTACTATCTACTGCAGCTCTATATACTCTACCAGACTGGCAGGCTAGGAACTATTTTCCTTCTTGAACACATTTACCATCCCTAATATACCAGGAATCCCTGTCTACCCAGGCTCAATCACATAGAAAGGGAAGGGGGCTTGACTGCCATCATGTAATCATCTCCTATCTTTTCTACTTAATAATTTTTTAAAGAATGATTCCTCTCAAGATGACAATGACCACAGATTCCATGTGACCACTTTAGGCAATTATCAAGCAAGTCTGTGGCATGTACTAAAAAAAAAAAAATTAAACAAGTAGATATTTTAGTTCACTTTTAGGAAGTAGGCTGCATGACAATCTGATTGAAAGTGGGTAAAGGGTTGGAAACAGTACTGATGTAACACTTTGCAGAATGTAGAGAAAATGTTAATCACCCATATGAAAGAATGACAGAATATGGGGTGCTGGTGTTGGAAGGGGACTATGACTAGGGTGATCAAACACCTCCCAATAGACCTTGACAAGGTCTCCTTGAACATAATTTATAAACTTCAAGTATTTTAACTTTAAATAGTACTTAAGCTATTTATAAGAAGTGTAGGTGGTTCTACATCTATTACATGGTCAGGTTTTGGGAAAATCTATTTTTTCCACAAACTTTCTTGTAGTCAGAGTTAATGATATGTTACTGTGATAAATTTCTCACTTACTGCTGTATACACAATAAGATCAATAGCTCTTTTTTAAAAAAAATACAATGAATTTGAAGTCTCATATCCAATCCATATTATCTCCATCTGCAAAATGATTCCCAAATTAGAGGACTTGTCCCACTTTATAATCACTAGTCCAAGCCACAACTCCATCTGTTCTGGATGATAGCAATGCAGCTCCATGACTGATTTTTTTCTTCCTCTTCTCCCCCAAAGAACAGCCAGAGGGATCTTTTAAAAGTACAAATCAAGGGCCGACCCCGTGGCGCACTCGGGAGAGTGCGGTGCTGGGAGTGCAGCAGTGCTCCTGCCGCGGGTTCTGATCCTACATAAGGATGGCCAGTGCGCTCACTGGCTGAGCACGGTGCAGCTGGTCACAAAAGGCAAAAAAAAAAAAAAAAAAAGCATAAATCAAATCATGTCCCTCGCTACTCAAAATTCTCCAATGGACCCCTATAATATTTACATTACCATCAAAATGTCTACTTTTAAATTCTACTGTCCTCTGAATTTCATGTCCTTCTTCCTTCTTTCTAACTCACTACCCTTTGGTCACCCAGTCTTTACACCCATTGTTCTCTCTGGCTGTTGTCATTTTTTCCTGCACTTAGGCGTGGGTCACTCTTTGCCTTCATTTAAGTCTTTTCTCAAGGGTCCCCTCAGGATAGCAATTTTTGAGTGGCATACCAAAAACAGTTCTTCCTCCTCACTTTACCCTATTTAATATTTATTTATAGCCTTTGTTACCACCTGAAGTTTTTTGTTTGGGTTTTTTTTGTTTGTTTGTCAATGATTATTTGTGTAACTTATGAGATAAGGAAACCTTAGAGCTGTAACCCAAGCTATTCATTTATTGTTGAATGAGTTAACAAACTAAATTAAATGAAATAATACTTGCTACTATTTTAATGATGACTCTTAAGATATACTAGAATGCTACATGGTATGTTAGTTACAGATATTAAAAGTCAGATAAATATTGCAGTAATCGTAAGGTTCTCCAGGTTATGTGATACATATTGCAATAACAGTAAGGTTCCCCATGTAAAAAGAGTCAATCTACCTGGAGAAAGAATGAGGAGCTTCATAGAAGCCTTGGTGATAATGACAGAGCTGACATTCATAATGACAGGAGTTGTTATGCAGGGGATACTTTCTAAGTGCTAGCCACTGTGCTAAGTGCCTTACCTACATTATTTGACCTCCACAACAATTCTATATGATAGATTATATTATGCACATTTCACAGATGAGGAAACTGAAATTTAAGAAGTTATACAATTTCCCAGTTAGGGAAATTGGTATTATCCATCTTGAACACTAAATCCAGATCTATCTGAGTTCAAAGTCTATGCTTTCTACCTTTCAGCTATACTTTAAAAGTTATATCCTGCCCTGGAATAATCCTGCCATAAACACAGACAGATCAGTGCTCTGAGAATAGAATGTTTTAGATTTAAACAGCCACAGCTTCTAAGTTCAACTCTACCACTTTCAACTACTTAGACAAAAAGGCACATAACCTATTTTCTTTGAGTCTCAATTTTCTCATTTATAAAGCAACGTAACTTGTCAATGTCTTGTGAATATTACATTAAATAATCCATATAAATCACTTACCACAATGCTTTTAACATAACGATCACTCCCTACAGGCTCTTTCACTCCCTTCAACCCAGACTAAAACTATGGATCCAATTAAGATACAAATTGCTCATTGGACACTTACTGCACATAGTTTTCTTCTCAAATTCCATTTGCCTGTCTACAAATACAATTCCCGAGGAATTTAAACATAGATAAATGAGTGTTTTAAAAATATCTTTGCAAATTCAAGAGCACATAAAATAAGAATAGGTTGTTACTTTGGTTTAGTTCTTCAGATTTTTAAATAGAAGGTGATTCTAAAGACTACCTTAGCAATTACAGATCCTTCGTTATTTAAAATGTGTTAGCACTCTGAAATTGTCTCCTATTAAATGAGAAATAGAGAGGTAAGTATGCCTATTAATTATATTGAAATATTTATTAGTTTTATATCATAGTTGATTTATTTTTTTTGTTGCAACCAGTTGTGTTCCATCTGGTATACCAATCCCCTTGATGTGTTAATAGAAACACATTTGGCTCTTAGGAGAGAAAAACTTTAGTTGCCTTTCCTAATATCAGTTTTCACATTCTTTTTTCTGCCATTTGCTTTTCCCCAGGAGAGCATGTGGCTCTTATTTCTTCTAGTATTATTGTTGTTGATGCATATTTAATGCAGTCGATTTTTTTCATCCTTCTGCAATTCATAAAGACATAAGATTCAAAACATCAAGATTTTGCATGGTGAATTTTGTTGTTTTTGTTTTTTCCAATGTTAGTTTTTGTCATTTGTAACTGTGCTCTAACATACTAATGCTTATTAGAAAACTTCTTTAGAAATATATATGAACTTTCATGTATAATAAAAGCATTTTTATCATTACTTTCCTTTTATAATTGTCATGTTCTGTCTTTATTTTTGCTTTTGATATTACAATATTTACATTCTGATAAATTATAAAATTTAACTCTCAGATTTCCTTTTTAATGCCAATTTCTAAAATAAAATGTTGTATAAACTAGTTTTTGCCCCACTAATTCAGTTGAAATCCATTTATTTTTGTTAATCACAGAAGTTCTAGATTTATTTTAAAAAGTATGTCATTATTTTGCTCAATAAACTATACAGGCCAAGGGTCAGAAAACTTTTTTGTGAAGTGAAAGATATTAAATGTTTAGACTTGTGGGCCTTACGATGCTTATTATACTGCTCTGCCTTCGTAATGTGACGGCAGCGATAGACCATACATAAGTGTGACTTAGTTCAATAAAACTTTGTAAGTAGACAACAGAATTTGAATTCTGTATCATATCTATGGGTCAAAAATATTATTTTTCTTTTTAAAAATTATTTTAAATGATAAAAATAATTCTTAGTTCACAGACTATACAAAATCAATAGGTAGACTAGATTCTATGGCCCGTAGGTGTTATTGTGCTGACTTCTGATATAGGTTATCCTCTCTCGCAGATGTTTAGCAACATCATGATGCTATATTTATGTAGAGAATCTTCCATAATTGGTTTATATTTGAAGTGGTACCATATTTGGGGAAATCATAAGTCAAAAAAAAAGAAAGGTAGGGGGAGAACATAGAGGATACAGCCAGTAAACTAGTACAGAAATTACAAAATAATTGGAGTTCTTTGAGGAAGAGAAAAATAGAAATAAATGTGTGTGAAAAGAAACACAACAATGGGTAGATCAGACATCTAAAAAAATGTTACCATCATACCCTTCATCTAATCCAGGGATGACTAGCTTTTATGTTTTGTTTTGTAAACACTATTTTCCTGGCCACTCCCGTAGCACTTTTACAACACAAACACACACACAAATATACATGCATACATACATACATACATATATATACATATATATGCACACACACGGGTACTTTAAAAAGTTCATGGAAAAATAGAATTAAAAGATAATACTAATCTTTCCATGAACTTTTTGAAATACCCATATACATAATAATCTATGCATAGATATACACATACATATATATGATATGGTACTGCCAAAGGTGGGTGATACTAAATGCAATATCTGGGATTCAAGTCCAGGTCTTATTAATTGAAAAAAATAAAATAAAAAGCTTTTACTACTTTATGGAGTGTTCAATTTTATGTGACAACAAATATCTGACAAAGATCTATGCCCTGCCCTACTCTGTGAAATCTTACAACCTTTGACTAATGTACAGGGATCAGGCACAAGCTCATATGTGGGAAATGGAAAATATGGATATATATTATAAAATTTAAATCATAAAGATATGATGACCACTAAATATTCATTAGCATATTTGTCTAGATAAATGCTGAGAACATTCCACAATAATGAACATGTTCTTTGTGCTATGCAATGTGGTAGCTACTATCCAGGTACAGCTATTGAGCACTTGAGCATTTGACATGTAGTTAGTGCAACTGAGATACTAAATTTTTAAGTTTATTTAATGTATTCTTACATTTATATTTAAATAGTGTCATGTGGCTGTGGGCTATTGTCTTAAGCAGTACTGGACTAGAACTAGAGTTTAAAAATGGCAGGAATTTCTAGTCAAGCAATTAGGGATAGTTAGACAACCTAATTTACTGGCAAACTTCTCCAATAGCTATTTAAGTTTTCCCTAGTTTTACATCGTCTTCCTCTGACACAGTTGTCTCTATGAAAATATTTGCAATTAACTTTCTCCTTCATAAATAAAGAACATTATGTATGTTGGTAGACCTTGGTTTAAGTCCAAAATCATATTAACTGGGTAACTCTAGATCATTAATTTATCTAAGTTTCAGTTTTCTCATTTTTATAACAATAAAAATATTAATCCCTTGTCCTATTCACAGATTAAGAGCACAGAAATTGTTGGGAGAACTGGAGGAATAATATGTGTAAATGACACTTCATGGTGATTCTTTGTATAAATCTAAGTACATTGAAGTAAAAAAAGAAAAAGGTTGTCTTTAAATTGAATGCATATATATTTACGGAAATATCACTAGATGTTATAAAATGGCAGTATCAAGACACACAAACCAGACAAACAAATAAATAATAAGCAAATACAACAATAGCAAACATACAGATGCAATTTGCTGTCTCATAAAGAAATCATGGTGCTAGTATGCTGATATATTTTTCTGAGGTGTGTATATATCAGGTATCGTGAATAGGATATGTTAAAGAGCAGAAGAGAACACACAATCTTAGAAAATATTATGAAATCAAATTAGGCATCATTATGGTACGTAATTATTAATTGTGTTAAATCATTTCTAGATACAGCTGTTTCACCCATTTCAAAATAACTATAGTTTTGTAGTTTATACTCTGCTGGTTTGATTAAAATATTCTGTATTCCTTATTTGGTTTTTGTCACAAACTTGATTGAACTAATTAGTGTTATATGGAGGCAATTAAAACTAGATATTCCATTGTTATATATAATTTTTACCCACACATTTTTTATCTCTTCAGTGATTTCCCCATTTTTTCACCCCTCTTTTATTTCACCCCTCATTGGTTTAGTTGTAATCAACAACACAAGTCTTAAATATCTAAAAACTTGAATAAATAAATAGTTATAAATGTTAAAATATGTTTTAGAAAAGTACATTTGAAAAATACACAGTGTCTGACGTCTGAAAAGGGTTTTTCCACTGGAGGGAAGCAGAAAAATTGTATACTGTGTTCTTGTTGTACCTATACATTTCTAGCTCAAATGTACTTTTTAGGCAGAGTTTCACAGGTAAATAGCCTACTTGCTAGAAAAAGATAACTTATATCTCTATTATTCTATTTAATCAAGAGACAGTTCATTTACCTGACAAGTCATTTTCATTCCATTATTGTTCTTGGCTGAAAGTAGAGTAAGTGGCTGACTATTTTAATAGCTGTTTCAATTGGATGATAAATTCTCATTTACTGGGTCTTACTTGATGCTACATAACTACCTGAATCTCTAAGGAAAGTACTTGGAAAGTTTAGAGGTGTTTTGAGAGTAGGTTTTAGCATTTGTTCTCTCTAAGAAAAAAAAAAAATCAAAGAACAGTTATAGCTCATTTGAAGAGTGGAAGGAACTAAAATACATAACCACTTTTTAAAAGGCATTTTCTACTTTTCTCTGTATTTTCTACCATATGCTATTCATTGCCAGTGTAATTTTTCTTTGCTTGCTTTCTTTTTTCCAACAACTTTATATGCTTGCTCTCAGAGTCACAGCTGGTTTCACCAGTATGAGAAAGGGGATCCCTGGGGTTGTGCAGGGCTGGGTTTAAACTGGAAGCAGGGTCTGGATAGATTAATTTTTCGCATTCATTGGTACGAGAACAAGCACTTTAAAAAAAAGGAGAGGGCACTCATGGACCACTAGATGACTCATCTGACTACTGAAATTGTATGTGTCACACTTAATCCAACATATTTTTAATCACAGGCCTACAACTACTGAAATGGCACCATTTTTATAGCATGAACTCATTGACACAGCTACTCTTTCCACATCCCTACTCACTCCTACCTTTACCTCTCTACTACACAGTCCCAGCTTCATGGAAAACATTGATAATCATTCACACCATTCTTTCTGCCTCTCCCTCAACAGAGTACTCCAGACAGCTCCCCCAAACCAGAGTTGCAATGAAAAACTGTCATCTCTGCCATCTTCCCTTCTTTGATGTTGAATGCGTGCCAACCTATTAGATTTTACAAATTATCAACAAATTTCCAAAATAAAAAATTCTAACGTAGAATGTTAGAGCTGAAAAGAAACTTATTAGTCCAATTTCCTGGTATTATCGTGAAAGTTGAGACCCAGAGAGGCACAGTAATTTATCTAACTTCATGTAACTTGTTGTGAATAGTCCATTAAAAGTCAGAGTGGGAGAAAATATTTGCAAAATATACTTCTGACAAAGGATTAATATCCAGAATATATAAGGAACTGAAACAACATTACACCAAAAATCAAGCAACCCAATGGAAAAATGGGCAAAAGAGCTAAATAGGCATTTCTCAAAGGAAGATATATGAATGGCCAACAGACATATGAAAAAATGCTCAACATCACTCAGCATTCAGGAAATGCAAATCAAAACCACACTGAGATACCATCTAACCCCAGTTAGGATGGCTAATAACCAAAAGACTGAAAATGATAAATGCTGGCGAGGTTGCAGAGAAAAAGGAACTCTCATACATTGTTGGTGGGACTGCAAAATGGTGCAGCCTCTATGGAAAATGGTATGGAGGTTCCTCAAACAATTGCAGATAGATCTACCATACGACCCAGCTATCCCACTGCTGGGAATATACCCAGAGGAATGGAAATCATCCGGTCAAAGGTATACCTGTACTCCCATGTTCATTGCAGCTCTATTTACAATAGCCAAGAGTTGGAAGCAGCCCAAATGTCCATCATTAGATGAGTGGATACGGAAAATGTGGTACATCTACACAATGGAATACTACTCAGCTATAAAAACGAATGAAATACTGCCATTTGCAACAACATGGATGGACCTTGAGAGAATTATATTAAGTGAAATGAGTCAGGCACAGAAAGAGAAATACCACATGTTCTCACTTATTGGTGGGAGCTAAAAATAAATAAATAAATACATAAAAAAAACGGGTGGGGAGGAGGGAAGAAGACACAACAATTACAATTCCTTGAAGTTGATACAACAAGTGAACAGAGAGGACATTTTTGGGAGGGAAGGGAGAGAGGGAGGAGGGAGGGAGGTTTCGGTAATGGGCAACAATAATCAACCACATTGTATATTGACAAAATAAAATAAAATTTGGAAGAAGAAAAAAAAAAGAATTAAAAAAAATAAATGAGGGGCAGCCCCATGGCACACTTGGGAGAGAGTGGTGCTTGGGCGCGCAGTGGCGCTCCCACCACGGGTTCGGATCCTATATAGGGATGGCCGGTGCGCTCACTGGCTGAGCGCGGTGCAGGCGACACCAAGCCATGGGTTGCGATCCCCTTACTGGTCACAATAAATAAATAAATAAATAAATAAATAAATAAATAAATAAATAAATAAATAAATAAATAAATAAATAATAGATAGATAGATAGATAGATAGATAGATAGATAAATAGATAGATAGATAGATAGATAGATAGATAGATAGATAGATAGATAAATAAATAAATAAATAAATAAATAAATAAATAAATAAATAAATAAATAAATAAATAGAATATAAATTAAATGAATAAATAAATAAAATTCTCTTTATAACTGTTTCTTTAAAGGACGATTTCTCTAATGCACTTAAGTATAAGTTAATGTAAAGTTTATGAACAGAATGCTCACCTTCTTGTGCTACCTAGTAAATTCATCTCTACAGGTCAAGTTGTAGGCCATTTTCCTTAAAAGCATTCTCTGTCCTCTCCAAGTGAATTCAGTTATCCCATTTCACTTCTACGGAGTATTTTGTCCCCAACTTTATTTTGCACAATATATCATACTGTATTGTAATTACTACAATTATGAATTTACTTTTCTGACTTCTCCAAAATACTATAAATAGCTCCAGGACAGAAGTTTTAAGAAAAATTAGGGCTGTTTATAAATATTTTAGTCCCCTCCTTCCAAGCACATGTTAGGATTGCATTTCCCCACCCCTTTTCAAATTAGGCATAACCTTGTATCTGAGCCACTTACGTAATGAACATTAAGAACCAGAAGGTGGTGTGCTATATTCCCTTCCCCTGCCACACAGACTTTGGAAAAATAAGTAAAAAATGTTGGCAGGGATTTCTAAGTTACTGTGATGAACACAACACACTCCTGCTCACCCAAGACAGGTCACATTATTTGAGAGAGAAATAAAATTTTAAGCTAAAAAAGCTTGAGATTTTTTTTTTTTTAAATAACAGCAGAACCTAGCCTATTCTGACTAAATACATTGGTTGTGTCTTAATCTGTTCTAGTTTCCCAGTACCTAAGGATTTGGTCTATAACAGTACTCTCTGAATTGATGTTAACTTTCTGTGATCTAGCTGTTTTATAAGCTGTACAGTGAAACACATGTGCATGTTATTTCACAAGTAACAGTTCCCAAGTAACATCTCATATAAGGCAAATATCTATACATTCAAGAAATATATATTTTTTATATTATACAAGATATGAGATTTTTTAAATGATTTTTTAAGAGGAGGTAGCTAGCTGAACTGCTTGCTGTATTGAAAAAAACCCTAGCCTGGAAGTTGAAAAAATTGGATTTTAGTCCTATTTTTTGTTTGTTTGTTTGTTTAATTACTAGCTGCAGTACCTTGTAAGAGTTTTTAAAATCCAATTTTTTTTTCCATATTCAAAATGGAAAAGTATGAAACCTGTCCATATCACAGACTTGTTAGGAAAAAATGAGATAAGAAACGTTACAGGATTTCTGAAAACTGAAAGAAGCTATATAGATGTGAGGCAGTAGTATTATAGTTCCAGGGATTTTCTAACTATACAAATATTTTCAGCATATAGCATGACAAAAACTTTCAATGAATAAAAAGATTGGCTTTCCAATTCAATGTAATGAGCTAAGAAAACGATGCAATTTATAAATTCTCAAGTAAAATTTAATAATTATTTATAATTTATGTAATTTTCTTTCTGCAATGGCCAAGAATTTCAAATAAATTTTAAGAAACAAAAATAAGTGACAGGCCTGGTGGGGTGGATATTTCACAGCTTCAAAGATGCATGACAGTTCCTCTCAGAAGCAACTCCTCTATTTGAAACAGGAAAATATTTCTTTTTTGATGTTATTTTAAAAGAAGCACAAAAGATTTCAATAAAACTTTTGAAATGTTTCTGAAAGAAAAAAAAAATGATAGTCAATTGGAACATTACAAACAAATAATCATGCATAAGAAATAGTTTTCTTTTTATGTTGTAATTGGTTATTGCTTGTATCAAGATTTTAAAAATCCTATTTATTATTAAAATTCATAAAATATCTATGACTAAACTTCAGAAATATTTAGTTTCAATAACAAAAAATACTATAAAATACAATTTAGAGAATAATGGAGAGAAATATTTGACAAACTTGAATTGTAAAATAACACAGAAAAAACTTTATATTTACATTATCAGTTTTAAAATGTAAAGCAATGCAACAATACTAACAGCATTTTAAGTTTCAAAGTATAACTGGAAGAGTTTTTTAAAAAGCTTATATTGCCAAGAAACATTTTATTAACATATTACCAGCTCTAAAACACTGACGAGTATATTACTAGCAATGGCCAGTCAGAAAAACATATGATAAAAACATTATTTTAAATACTTGTAAAATGTCAGTGTATTAAACTTATCAGCTTACTATCTGTGAAAAAAAGGCATCGTTGTGATGCACCATTAACTTTGATTAAAGTGCTAAATGAAAGTTAAATCAACACTAGTTCTAGAAGAAAATGTACAGTTGAGTATTTACATTGTCTTAGAATGTTTGAGAACTTTATAAAAGTGACTCCAAAGGAAGAAAGATTTATGAATACAGCTGCGTAAAAATGTACACCTTCTTGATGGGTTTAAAAGAATTTACATAATTAAAGTTAAAAAACAAATAAAATTGCAAATATATATGAAAAATAACTGTTTGTCACCTTGAATATATAAACATATTTGCCACTCAATAAAAACAATGATGAAAAGCTCTTCATAAAACTGGGTAAAGGAGAGTAACTGAGAATTCATAAATGTGGTCTTAAAAATGATCAATAAACCAATGTAAGTGTTCATTCACAAAAGAATTTGAATTAAAATAGCAGAAAAGTAATAATTTTATATCCATCATGCCAGAAAACACTAAATAATTATAAAAGCCAGGTCAATGAAGATGTAGAGAAATTAATACTTTCACACACAGGTGAAGGATGTATATGTTGGTAGATTTTTGGGGAGAGTTTTCTATTATATATGAAAAGGCATAAAAATATAACACAATTAACCTAACAATTCCAAATAAATCAGAGTGCACAAAGAATGTACAACGAAATTACCAGCAAGATGTTGATTACAGCATGAAAATGATGGTTAATACTCACTGGCCTCTTGTGATTTGCTATAGATTAGCTCATGTAATCTCTCACATAACCCTCTGACAAGGTACTATTATTATCCCCATTTTTAAATGAGAAAACTGAGGACCAGAGAAGTCAGAAATAGCTTTTAGAGGTTACACATTGGTTGTAATACCAAAATAAAATATTAGAACCTAAATACATAATAATAGATTTGTTTATTATGCTCCTTCAATGTATGACATAGTATTCATGTGGCCATTAAAATGATATGGTAGAATAGTTAATGACACAAGAAATGTTCATGGTACATTGTTAAATGAAACAAGGTAGTTTCCCAATAGAAAAAACTCTATGATTCCATAAAATAAATGAAAAAAACAAAAACAAAACAATTATACATTTGTTTAGTATAAATACTAGAACCAAATGTCAGCAGTGATTATTTCTGGGTAGTGTTACTATGGGTCAGTTTCCATTTTCATTTCATGGCTTCTCTTTGCTTTTAAATTTTCTATAGTGAACGTTCTTTTTTATAATAATTTTTTTTTCAACGTGTATTTTTATAACTTGAATACAAGAATGGGGGAGGGGGGGTATTCTCATTGTTACTATATGTGTAGCCCAGTACAAGAGAATAGAAACAAAGGAAGGAATTTCCGAAAGTCTAAATGTATGTAGGCTATATTTAATTATCACTCCAGAATTCTTCAATAAAAGAAAATGTTTCTCTTTATCTTCTGGCATGCAGGTTTAATTATGCTGAAAATAGATCTATTGATAAACAAAGAGGAATTTTGACATCAGTAGGTTTTTGGCCTTTCCACTTCATTCATTCTCCTTCCCAAATCGTATTGATTATGCATCATTTGCATATCACTTCTCATAAATCTTCAGGATTCTGAACATGTCTCATAAGCCAATTGTAAATAGAAGGTTGGTACCTAAGGAAATCATCTCATACGAGCACCTACTAAGTTCAAAGCATGGTCTAATTCCTATGCATAAGAAACCTTTTGGTTTTCAGAGAGCTTATCAGGAAGGAAATAATATAAGCTTAGAACCATTACTTAAAAATAACTTTGTTTAAATATATATATAAACATCAGGAGTAGTAGGTGATTTACATCGACCTATCTGATTGATACTTATTGCACAACAGAGAATGTTCTTTGTGGATTAGAGTGGTGTTATAATACTTCATGATTTAAGTTGGATCTAAACTCCCAAATGCTGCCCAGATTTTGAACAGGTGAAGGTAAGAGTCAAGGGTGGCACAACGTAGGGAAAAAATACTAGACTTACAGGCAGAAAAGTGGAGTGCAAATCCTTCTTCTGCTGCTGCCAGATGGATTAACATAGTCAAATAAATGACTTTGAGGTTAAGTTTCTTTATTTATGAAGTGAGAAAATATCTGTACTACCTCACACAACTGTTGGAAAACAGTGAGTAAGAGGAAGAGAGAAAGGAAATAAAGCTGCACAAATACTCTGAGATCAGATCATATAGGTCATAACGGATTGAATATGGATTACCCTTAACTGAAAGGATGACATTCTTTGGTAGAATTTTAACTTCAGTCTTCCATGGGAGTGACTGTTGGTATTTGACACTTTATGACACATATATTTATTGAGTGCCAACTATGGGCCAAGTACTGGGTTAGGTGATGGTGAGAAGAATCAAAGATGAATTAGACATTGTTTCTGTTCTTGAGTAGCTCCCATATTAGTGGAATAAAGATGATTAAGTTTAGTGTCTGTTCACAGTGCTATGGACACATACCGAGCTAACTATTTTCTCTACCATGGGACATAAAGTTTTCCTCCCAAATGAGTATTAAAATATAAGTAGAACTTAATCAGATGAAAAAAGTGAGCAGTAAAGTTCTCATCATGTGAGCAAAAGAGCATGATGATGTTGATGGGCCATCAGAAATGACAAGGTGCTAGGCACAGCTTGTATAGCTTGAGCTGAGAATGAGTTTGGTGTCAGTGGTCGGGAATGGCTTGGGAGTGATAGGTTGGAGCCAATTCATTACATGTCACTGTAGTAATTAGACTGGGACTCTGTTCTGTACGTTATGGGAAGCTTTTGAAATCTTTATGCAGAAAATTGTGACAATCAGATTGCAAATGAAAAACAACCTGTTGGAGCATCGAGTAAATGCAGAAGATCATGAAGAGGGAAGCAAGTACAAATGTTACAAAATACTCATGGAAGCACCTATGTATCCACCAACTAGCTCAATTATACATGTATTTTCAATCTTATCAAGAATTACCATTTGAATGTGAAAAGCTTACACCATCGTTCACTTTCAGGTAGTAAAAAATATGGCCAGCATTTTACATAGGCTGAGGCCTTTGAGATAAGATTTTAGTGGATGATAAATATTTAAAGTCACCTGAGTGCATTTCTACAGTAAAGACAAAAGCATAATATAATAAAAAGAATATATGCTTTAAAGTCTGTCAGACAGAAATGTAAATCCCAGTTTTGACACTGATGAGCTGGTGAATTTTGGGAATGTATTAAATATTTTTGAGCCTCAGTTTACTTATCTGAAAGATGTGTATAACACTCATTGTCTAACAGAGCTATGAGGAGGATCAGATGTTATCTGTCTATGAGACCCTGGATCAGTGTACACTGAGTAGATGTTAGTCTTCTTCATTGAATATAGCAGCCTGAGCATCACAAAAAGTGAGGCTTTATAGCCTGTGCTTTAAAAATCTGATGTTATTTACTTCAACTTTATTTTCCAGAATAATTTTATGTTCACGCCCTTTTTCCTAGGTCAGACTTACGAAGTGCAATGCAGTGGAAAGAAGTTAGGGAAAGTTGATAATGAGAATAAATCATCTTTTGATGTCCCTTAGTCTTCACCAGAAAGATCATGTTTTATAATTGAAAGATCATGGTCAAAGGATTGGACGTTTTGGTTACTTCAGAAGGCAAGATGAGGGCCAATAGGTAGAATTCATAAACTGGTAGATGTTGGTTTAATATTTAAAATGAACTTTTAACTATCAGATTTACCACACCTGGTAATGTTCTATCTCAGGAGGAGAGCGTTAGCTCCCTGCCAATGAGGGTGCGTTATCACAGCCCAGATGGCTATCTCTGAGAGATACCACAGGAAGAAGTTTTACATTCAGTAAGAGGACGGGAAAAGGCACCTCAAAAACCCCCTCATGACTCTATATGCCTTTAGATTCTCTTATATTTCTCCACATCCATCTATTGCTCCATTTTTCATAGTAAATCTCCTTGAAATATTTCACTATATTTAATATCTCACTTCTCACCTCCAATTTTATTCTTAATACAGTTCAGTTTGGTTTCATTCCCAACACTTCACTGAAATTTCTCCTGCTGTGTTGCCAAATTGAATGTGTACTTCTCTAGCGTTGCCTTAGTGGACCTATGGAACACTCCATCCATCCCAAATCCCTTTCTAAAGGCACTGTGTGTGTGTGTGTGTGTGTGTGTGTGTGTGTGTGTGTGTGTGTGTGTGTATTTATTTATTTATTTATTTATTTATATATATATATATCCTGGAGTTGAACAGTTAAGTAAATGGGTGGTGGGGGGTGGAATGCAGAGCTCTTACTGATGGGATGGGTACTCACAGATAAGCAAGGGGAGAAGGATAAAATGACCCATGTGTGTATAGACTGCAATTGAGGACATCAATATAAACTCATATTTAGCTTAATATACATGCAGATTGATACATACAGAAATATTCATAGGTGCATGTATATACATTATAAAGTTAGTCTATATACAATGTTTATACATACATTGCCTTGCTCTGTAGGATGATAGGGCCTAGAAGCAATAGCACCCCTGTAGCAGTGAGCATACCTAGTACCTAGGTCTTGGTATCCAATACTGTTCTCCAGTGAAAGAAAATAGGCTTATTTAGAGAAATGGCTGTATCTAGGCTTGGGACAGGAAATATTCAAGATGAGCCTAGAACATCTTGTAGTGCCAAAAAATAAGGAAATTCTCAAATATCATAATGATTGAATACATAGAAGAGACACATGAAAAAAGTAGTATTAGATTATAATGCAAAGTACGAAATAAATGTTCATTAGACTATACTGATGGAAATAAATAATTGAATAAATAAATGGAGTAGAATAGAAAAATCTCCCATGCAGAAGAATGCCAAATAATTTATGCAGATATCCTATCCTCATGGAGGTGGAACATAACCCCCCACTCCCTGAGTCAAGTCTGCACATAGTGACATCCTTTCAAAAAGTACAGTATAGAAAGGAAGAAAAAGAATAACTTTACTGTAGATAAATCTGAAAAACACTACGGAGCCAGATGATAAAGTGTAACATCGTAAGTCATGTTGATAATATGTACCCTTGAGAAGAATGGCACTTTATCTCTCTGTTCTTCCTCCCTAAAACCCATAACCCCAATCTAATCATGAGATAAACATCAGACAAATCCCAATTGTGAGGACATTCTATAAAATATCTGGCTAACACTTCTCAAAACTGTCAAGATCATCAAAAATAAAGTCTGAGAAACTGTCACAGTCAAGAGGAGCCTAAGGAGACAGTGATCACTAAGTATAATGTGATATCCTGGATGAGATTCTGAAACATGAAAAGGGCATTTGGTAAAAACTGAGAAAATCTGAATAAAGCATGGACTTCAGTTAATAGTAATATACCAATATTGGCTTATTAATTATAACACGTGCCATATTAATGTAAGATGTTAACAGGTAATTGAGTATGGGTAGTGGAAACGGTCGGTCCTATCTTCACAGCTTGTCTGTAAACTAAAATAAAAAGCTTATTAAAAACAAATAAACAATAACTAAGAAATCTAGTTTCTGCTGACCTCTGTAATTCTATACTTACTCTTCCAAATCTCCTCTTCCAAGTCATCCATCCATGCTCCTGACACACTGGCCTCTTCTCTTTCCCTTGAGCTTGTCAAATTCTTTCTCAGCTTAGGACTTTATCACAAGCTATATTCTATGCCAAGGATATCCTTTACCTTGATCATCAGGTGACTGGATCCTTCTTGTCACTCAGAACTCAGTTTACATTTCATAACTTAGAAAGGACTTCTGTAGCAGAGAAAGAAATGGACTTCAGTATTTCAGTTTACTCCCCACATTTTCCAGCTCTTCAAGTTAAGCAGAACCAGGGACAAGTTTGAATGATGCTTGTGACTGGGGGTGATTTATACCATTTCTGAGCTCAAGTGATGCAGTCGTCCATTTGCAGTTGGCTCCTTTCTTCTGACATGACAAACCAGGAGGATGCTTTGTTCTAGACAGTGCACATATAAAACAATGTGGGATCAGACAGCCTGGATCCCTGAGGCACTGTCAGGATAGGAAATATGAGATAGACACAGACGTGTTGTGTTAAGTCACCAGGCTTATAGTTTATGCTATATTATAGCATAAACTAGTCTGCCTTGATGAGTGCAGCTTTCCTGTCCATCCAGTATAAACTAGCTCCAATTCACTTTCAATCACACCAACTTTTTAAAAATTATCTGAATGTGCTGATCAATATCTGATCCTTTTGTTTATTTGTTTATTCATAATCATTTTCCCCTTACATTATTACTCCCAGTTAAGATGTAAACTTAGTGCGGTTCATGGAGCTTATAAAAGAATACTCAGAACAGTGCCTGGCATGTAATAGACAATCCAAAATATGTACTGAAAGAATGATAAATATTGTATTCTTCAATGTAGGCACAGCTTTACTTCAACATGCTAGTGGCAAAAAAAAAGGAGGTAGAGGGAATTATCTTTTTAGAGGAGAATTATGAAGGCCATAGATAGTGATCCAGCAATTTCTAAGTGCAGCAGAAATTGGTTTAAATGTCAGTTTTAGTGAAGGTACAAGGGGTGATAGCAGCGGTAATCAGGGAAAAACGTTGATTAGATGTCTCAACACTGTGCTGCTTAGCATTTAGCTCTAGGTGATTTGCTCCTGGGAACTCCCTCCCCAACACAGAAGCTCCTCCTCTGTGCCCATCTAAGACTACCTCCTGCCTCAAACAAGTTGCATTATGTTGTAAACATTAATATGTTTTTCTGTTTCTGCTCTATATGGGGAATGATCCTTGAGGGCAGGGTACCTTTTATTTCTAATCTCACTGTGGGACATAGGACCACCATAGGACTTGGAATACAGAGGAACTTAAGAGTCTCCATCACCCTCAATAACGTATCAAATTAGAATCACGCTTTCTTTGTGCTCCCAGCACTTAACCAAGTGTCCAGAACATTGTAGAGGATTGGTAAATATTAATGTGAAGAAATAAATGGAAATATGTAGCATCAGCATAGGTATTAAATGGCAAGAAGTGACATTTTCACCGACTTGCCATAGCTTCTACATACTTCTGGTCAAAAGACACCTGAGAATAGTTATGTCTAACACACCATTTAAATAGCCTTAGATAAATAGAGTACAAGCCAGACAGATAAGTGCATTAAGTGATCAAAGTGAAAAGACAAAGCAAGTGTCCAGAAAGCTGTGCATTTTGGGCAGAGTATGTGATACGACTGTTGGCTGAGGGGTCAGGAATATGTCTCTGAATTATGGAAAAAATATTAGAAGCATGTGTTTCATCGTGCCTATCAATTCCTTTTATATAGATAACATATCCCACTCTAGCTCTCATTTAAATCTTATCACAAGACTGAATTAAGAACAAGACATTATTATCTCTACTACACAGAAGAGAAAACCAAGGCAAAAAGTGGTTACATTGTCCTGGGTTTTAAGGAGACCAGCTCCTACCTAGCTTTTGTGTGTGTGTGTGTGTGTGTGTGTGTGTGTGTGTGTGTGTGTGTGTGTGTGTGTGTGTGTGTGTGTGTGTGCGTGCACGCGCACGAGCACATGCACATGCGGATTTTGTTACATTGGTATTGAATCATCTTTTTATTGCAGAATAGGCTCCAGACTTTCTTTATTCCTGCCTACAGCCATTTGCCTCACTCAGAAAGCTGTACATTTCCTAACAGGAGGCAGCTACATCAAGGGTGGTCTCCCAGTTGGCTTGACTATTAAAAGTGCCATTTCTATGTTTATCCTGAGGTTTGGGAAAGCTCAAAGGGAACACCTCCTCATTCTATTCTAAGAAAGTCTCAGAGTCAGCACTTCAGGACTTACAGTACAATATTTTAATGGAGAAGGGGCCAAGAGACCATTATCCAGGAATTACTAAATGTCAGGACCAAGGAGGCATGCTTATGGATTTTTTTAAAGAGCTTCATTAACTTGACTAATTGGAAAGTGGAGATTTGCAGGCTTGTCTGTTGTAAGGGTGAGAAGACAGCGTCAATAAAATGTGTGCAGGACATGTGGGACTGTGATAAGCCACTAAGCATTCCTGGCAAATGAACAATTTGCATTTGCATTGGGTCCACTGTAAACAAGGGTGATAGCTAAGGCAGTGGCATATAGCAGCAAGAGCCACAGATTTGGAGTCACCCTGAACAGGATAAGAATCCTGACTCCACCAAGTATTAACCTGGAGAATATAAAACAACTGCTTAACTTCTCTGAGCTTAATTTTAACCTAATTTTAATGGACTCTTGATAGAGGTGGTAGAATGAACCACTTTTGGCTTTATTCCTAAAATGAAAATGAAAGATGACTTAAATTGTACAAATCCACAAAGGAAAAGAAAAAAGGCGAGATGATAAAAAGCAATGAATGTTGGGAGCTATGGAGTTGATAGACATGTTCCTTGAATGTGTCCAAGGAAACTGACCTGGTAGTGAGAAAAAGTCAAAGTCATTGGATATATATATATATATATAATGCATATTAAACACTCAAAAAAATATATATATAGGAGTAATTTAGTATCAGGTATTTCTGGGAATAGAGAGAAAGGTAAAAAAAAAAAAATTGAGAACTGGTTGAGAGTCTTTATAAGAAGCAGTTATACCCCCATGTAAACTACCTCACTCTGTCTTCCAGCTATCAGAAGACTAAAGAGGAAGAGACAAGCAGGAGGTTTCTGGGCAGAAGGCAACAGCCGCAGTTATTGGACGAGTACTATACTGAAAATAGAGGAGTTTACTGTGTGTTTACATAGTAGATGTTGATTCACACAGCCTTCCTCCTTCGAGAGACTTCAAGATATGCTCCAGACTGTAATTTGGAAATTCCCTCTCAGGAGAAGCTGAGTAACCGAAAAGGAAAGTCATAAAGTAAAGAAACCAGCTGAATAACCCTATAATTATACTTACAATCTGCAAGTCACACACTGACTCAAAACTTTCAAATAGCTTTTTAGTTCCCAGTTCTTAAAAATAAACAGATAACCAAAAGTCACAGTCAACTGAACAATCAAAAACAAACCAATAGAAAGGAAAAAACAATTCTTAATAAGCTAAAACTCTAAAAGGAAAAGTTTTAAGAAGTTCATTGATAGCTTCAGAAGAGCAAAAGAAGATATTGATTCCATTAAACAATAGGACGCTATAAAAAGGTATATTTACAAAATAAGAAAAACTCCTAGTGTTTGCCATAGGCATTTCATATTTATATACTCATATATAATTTGTGTTTTATATAGTAACAAACATGTCCATAGCTCTAGATGTAAATATATTGTATTATAAATAGCAAAGATTAAAATTCAATAAAATGATTCAAATATACATTCGAAAAAATATCCCTGAGAGTGGAACAAAAAAATAAATACAGAAGAGGAAAATAAAAATAAAAATCTTTGAAAATAAGTAAACTATTTCAGGAAGTCTAACACCAAATAGGAGTTTCGGAGGCACCACAACTAGAAAATAGAAATTTTAAAAAATGGGGGAGGAAATTTTTAATAGGATACCTAAAGAAATTATTTTTATGTTAGGAAAAATGTTTGCTGTTTGATTGGAAGGGGTCACTAAATGTCCAGCAAAAAACCATGAAAATAGATCCACACTATACAATAAACATCACATCATTGTTTTCTCGTGCTGATTCAAGCTACATGTTATGATGGCTAAATTACTGCAACAGTTTAACAAGCTTTTTTCTTCCTGGCCATCTTTAGTCATAACAGCATACTAACAGCCAGAGCAATAATATTTAATTATGTAATATTTAAATATGTAATTCTTTTGTATGTCAGATGTATTTTTCTTGTTAAGTATAGTAATTATCTTACAGATCCTTATTTATTTATTTATTAATTTATTTTAAGCTTTGTTGAGATATAATCGATATATAAAAATTGCACATATTTAATATATCATTAGAGCATTTGGAAATATGTATATACCCATCGTACCATCACCACAATCAAGGTAGTAAACATACCTATCCACTCCAAAAATTTTCTAGTGATCTTTAGTTTTTTCATATTTTCTTTGTTTTGTGTGTGTGTGTGTTTGTCAGTGAATGTGTTAAGAACATTTAACATGAGATATATCTTCTTAAGGTATTTTAAAGTGCACAATACTATATTGCTAACTACAGGAACTATGTTGTATGGCAGATAGCTAGAATTTATTAATTTTGCATAACTGAAAGTATGTAGAATTTTTAGGTTAAAACTCTCCAACAGCTTCTCATCACACTTAGAATACATGCAAGGTTCTGTCTATGACTTACATGCCTCTGCATGATCAGGCCCCCAATTAACTCTCCAATCTCCTCGCATTCCATATTCTTCCTTCAGTCACATTGGTTTCTTTGCTGATCTTTAGTCTTGCCAAGCTCAGGGTCTTGCCACTTGCTTTTTCCCTTGGCCTAGAATGATTTTTTTCTTCTATATATTTACATACCTTCCCTCATAATTTTATCCAGGTCTCCATGCATTATAACCTCTTCAGATTTTCACTTACCTTGCAATCTATATTTGACTTCCATTATTCTTTCTTCCTTTATTCTACATTGTTTTTTTCAGAGCACATATCATTAACTGAACAAATGAATTATCTTATTTACTTTATTCTCTATAAAATGTAAGCTTCATGCTGGCAGAAACATTGTTTAGTTTATTGCTGTAACTGATATCTAGAACTGTGCCCGGTAAACAGTAGGCACTTTATCCATTTCTACTTGATGTAGTAAATAAAGTCGCAGGTAGTTTCCTTTGCTTTCATCTCCACCTAGAACTTTGTTTTCCCTCAATTCCATTTTTTAAACTTGGACAAACCAGTGATTTTCTTTATTTTTAAAATAGGCTCTTGGAGAGAAGTCCAGTAGATTCTGCCCAGATCTACCAAGAGTGGGAGGAGAACCAAAGCAGATGGTTTAGTTCTGTCCGGGAAGCCTGGAGAAGCATGGCCTGAGGAGGTGTCTTTCACCTGTTTCCATACAGAGCTCTAGGAACATGGGAGGATTTCATAGGAAGGCGGCTGTGTGGCGTCCCTGCAAGACTTGGATCCTGGAGGTTTACTCTGTTAGACAGCCCATTTTCAAACTTAGCTCAGAATTACTTGAGCTTTCTATCTTCTGTACTTAGACAGTGAAAATACTAGTAATGCCAGTGTTGTGAAATATGTAAAAAGGATTTTCATTAAACCCTAGGGAGAAAAAGGAACTCCAGTAGGACCTGTGGTTGAACTTGCCTCTAGTCCACTGGGATGAGGATTCAGAAAAATATTAAATTTGTCTTGGAGAAATTAAAAACCAGTGACTTTCGTATTTCTTAGCTAAGGAGTAAAGCTCATACTTCCCACACGTGACATGCTTTGCCCATTTGATGTAACAAATATCAAAATAATATTGGTATCACCAGAATTTTTTACCTCTTACATGCAAAATGAAAAACAGCAGTAGTGCCTTGAGTATGAATGGTCCAGATGCTAGGAAAGCTAAAATCAAATACAAGGCATACTCTCCATGGCAATATAACCTGTACACCTGAAAATATACTGTAACTGCTTAACTCTAAGAAGTTATGGTATGTAAGATGAACGGTCAGTTTAATAACAACTTTTCATTGGGGATGACAACAACTATAATTATTTTTGCTGGGCATACTAGTTCTAACATATATCCTCTACTGAATTTTAGTTTAACAAACTGTGTCTTCGAATAAAGAAAATATAAGATTTGATAATAGGAGGGATGGATGATGAGAACTGATTTATAAGATGAGAAGCAGTACTATTTGGAAAATTCTGTGTACTCTAGGGTGAATGAAGAGACCACTCTGGAAGCAAAGGTATGTGCCCTGTGTGCAGCCTGTGTGATGATGCACGTATCTGTGACTGGGACTTGAGAGATAGACCCCCACCAACATTCAGGCTCTATTTCCTCACAGTTGGGTTAAGAGCATGGTTCTCCTTCAGCTGATCCTCTAAATTGAGAGCCCGCAAACACACGGATTCTATGCATAAAAATATTGTCATTGGCACTCAGAGTATCTTTAAAATAATTAAATTAGTTGATAACCTTTTAAAATAAAAAATAATAATAAAAAGAGATCTCACATAAAATCCAGATCTGCTTCTAGTACCTCTGGGTCATTACTGTTAGCCAGGCAATAGGCAGTTGAAAGTGAGTAGCTTAGCCAGTCAGACTGGGCATGTACTACCTGTTTGGCCACAGTCACAACTACTCTGCTTCTCTCATTTAGCTTTCCAGCCTGGTCCTTGTAAGTATGTTTATTTGCCCTGTAAACTCTAAATGAAGGCTACTTTATACTATAACTCGGCCTGAGTCTAGATCCTATGTACCTGTGTTAAGCTGGCTTTAGCACTTACTGTGTGTCTCTGGTCAAGCTACTTATCTTCCCTTTATCTGAATTTCCTCCCCCATAAAGTAAAATTATAGATAGTACCTACCTCATGGGTTTATATGAAAATGAAGTTATTTGTTTCTAAGAAAGCATTTAGAACTGTCTCTGGCAAACTTAAGTTCTCAATGTTTTTATCACCATCCTTCATGATCTAGTTAAGAGTGTGACCTTCTAAGCAAAACCGCATGTAACTGTCCATACTTCATCATGGTTCATTCCTCTGCTGCCCAGCATTGTAACTAGTGCAAATCTCTACAATCCCCAAAAATCCTGTATCAAAATACCACTGCATGCCTCACTCCTCTATGAATTCCCAATCTCCGTGACGGCAAGGGCTATGTTTTATTCATTTCTACATTCCCAGAACCTGACACAATAAGTGTTACACAGTAGAAAAATACATACTTAATGGATTTTTTATTCACTTATTTTTATTTAGCATTTGTTATTGAACATTACGCATATTAGGGCATTAGTGCCTCGAGACCAAATGCAGAGAATGATATCCATCAGTATGTTACTATTTTCTGTGTTAACAGCAATACATCTATTAACTCCATGTTCATCTATTATTTTTATTTTCCAATGATCTTTTTTATTTCAGTGAAATGATTCGATCTGAGCTATATTTTTCAAATTTTTAAAATGTCTGCAGTGGATTCTATGCACGTCGGGGCAGCAAATGTGTCTTCATATCCACTGTCTATATCACAGTATCTGGTATACAGAAAGCACCTTCTAAAATTTGTTGAAGAAAGGAATAACTGGGAGATATTCTACTAGGCCTAGAATACAATGATCACAGAAGGAGAGGCAGGACAGACAGGGACTAGATTACCCAGAGCCTTTCTAAGCCAATGAGTTTTGAATTTTCCTATGTGCTGCAGAAAATCCCTGAAGATGTGGTAGACAATAGAATTATAATAAACAATGTGGGCTTTGACCTTGGCCAACTTACTTGACCTTTGTAAGGCTTCATTTCCTCAACCATAAAATTCGGGTGATGCTTGTGCTTTTATCATTGCAATGTGAGATGCAGTGAACAAAATACAGGAAATGTTTATAGGATTAGGCTTACCACATAATCATCATATTTACTTTAGCTGTTTATAATAATAGCATGTTATTTTATATTTATTGAAGGGTTTTAACCTTAACAATGACTGATGGGGGGGCGGATAGGAAAAAAATAGCAAGAATCATCCCAGATTTCTGTGTGTGTGTGTGTGTGTGTGTGTGTGTGTGTGTGTGTGTGTGTGTGTGTGTGTGTGTGTGTGTGAGAGAGAGAGAGAGAGAGAGAGAGAAGTACAAGTAAGACAAGTAATCTGGACAGGAAATCCAACTTTGGCAATCATTGGAATATGGATTATATTTAAAATGTGGATGAGATATTTTAGGAAGAGAATGAATGTAGAATAAGAAAAAAGTAGGACCAGACTGAGTCCTGGAACAACACCAAAATTAGGGGTCAAATGGGAGAAGAAGAGATTGCAAGGAAGACAGAACTAAGAGATAGTGAAAGAGACAAAGATGATTGTCTGAAGCCATAAAAGCCAAGAGAAGAGAAAGTTCTGAGAAGATGTGAGTGGTCAGCTATCTAAATGATGTATAATGAGATCAGAGAAAAAGTACGCTGGGTTCAGCACAAGACAACTATAGTTGACATTGGGAAGAAGAAGTTACAAAGGTAAGAGTAAAAGCTGGAGGTAGCATAGACAGAAACATCATTTGAAAATCTTGGTTACCTACAAGATTAAAGAATAGGGTAGTTGTTGAAGAGGGTTCTGAGATGAAGAGAAGACTATTAAGAAAGCAACTACTAGAACATGTTATGTAGTTTATTTGATATTGATTTATTTTTTCTCACCACAAGCTTAATATGCACCTACTTGTAACAAAATGACACAACACAAAGATGAAAAAGGCAAAGATAGTTATTGCTCCTATTTGCCCTCTACCTTCACCCCCCAACAGAGACACACAGACCGACTTTAACAGGATGGTATACATATTTGTCCTCATTCATACAAAGATATAAAGCATATATACTTGTGCAGAGACTATGTGATTTTGTTTTGTTTTTACCTAAGTGGATCATACCATGTGCCTTTGCTTCCAATTTTTTTTGAATGACAGTATATTATCTGCACAAATCAGTACACATAAGACTCCTTTTTTCTAATTTGCTTATACCAATATATGAACATATATTTAATTTTATCTATCAACTATCATATCCCACTTTGAGAGCTTTTTCTTAATACAGTTTTTATTTTTGTTTTTACTGCCACCTTCTTCCCATGCTCCTGCCTTCTCTGTCCACAAAACTCCCATTTCCAGCCTTTGCAGCTTTTAACAATCAGATGTGTATTGTTTTATACCCTTCTTCATCCTTGAATAAGTTCATGTATATTTTGTTTATTATAATGTGTTTATATCTTATATGTATAAAAACATACCTACATTTAAAAAATAAAACAAAATATTATGGTATTACTAACATTTTTTTTTTTTTCTTAAGAGATGTTCAACTTTACCTTCATCCCTAGGTGGATAAAAATGAATTGAAAAATAAGGAAGGTCTGTATGTCTAATAAATAAGTAGAGTTCAAAAATCATAATGCAAGTTAATATTCCCAGAAATTTCTATCTGAAGATTTTCAAAATCCTTTAAAATTGCTAATTAAGCCTCTCCATGCAAACTAGTTTAAATAAGAAACATATAGTAATCTCACAGAGAGATCATTTTATTCGACTCAAGTGTTCTCCCCAGGAGTAGAATAAAATACCTATGTGATAACCCAGAGTAACACTAAACTGCATCTTAAGATGGAAAATGAATGGTTTAAGGCCAAATGAATCTGCCAAGGGAGTTTATACAGAATGTGTTTTAGATTTAGAATTTGCATGGCATGCTAGTTTTTATCGCTAGTAATGTGCTATTATGAAGCTGGATGCTTGGTGTTTTAAAGTGCCTTCTGATCATAAATTAGTCAACACATAAAATACTTTTGAAGTAGCCTCCCAATTTTCCTGTTGAAATCTCTACATCCCACGGTGATTAAATGATTCTCATCAGGTGTTTCAATTTCTGTACTTCATTCCCCTCAACTTTCTTCATAAAGGCACATGTACCTTGAAAGATCTACTATATTCTTTGTCATCAGTTAAATAGGTGTGATCTACACTTGTGTCTTATAGTTATGTAAGGTAGGTATGATTTTCCTCCGTTTTGAAGACGAGGAAACTAAGGCTTAGACAATTTGCAAAAGGATGTCAGAGTGGCTAAGTGGAAAAGTTAGATTTGTGAGCTCCATCACTGGGATGCCAACACCTGCAACCTTTCTATCAGGCCACACACTGCATTCTCAGGCCCTGGCATACAGTGTGGTTCAGAAACCTGGTTCAGTACATATCACGGATGTTTGTATCTTAACAGCAACAACTTTTAAATACATTTTAAGTACCAAGAATTGTGCATACATTTATTTTGTATTTCATTAAAGCCCTATGGAATATGGATTATTACTCCTATTTTGCACACACAAAAAATAAAGCTGTGATTTACCATGATAGTAGGTGTGAGAATAAAATGTTGCATCCACACCTGTTTCTGAAGCACAAATACTAATTTACTACACTATCCCAATCCTAATTTTTCTCTGTCCATCCTACTTCCCACCCTCAAAATTAGAAACTATGTTTTGGTACTTACTATACCAATAGACTTTTGCTTAAAACATTAGCACTTATGAAGGGTCTTCAAAATGTTCATGGAAAGATCAGTGTTATCTTTAATTCTATTTTTCCACAAACTTTTTGAAATACTCCCGTATTTTTCACCCTCATTGCATGTACACTAAAGAGTGGGTGCAACTTTGCTTTAGATTGTGGTGACCTTCTGCTAGTGGCTTCTCATTCTAGGACCCAGAATAAGGTACCAAGGCCTACTCGGGGCATGATTTACTCATGACAGAAGTTAGAGGTTCAAATGACCAAACTTAGTCACACAATCAAAGTTAAACCTCTGTGTGGGTATGGAACATGTTATGATTACTCAGAATAAATTGACCAAAAAAAAGCACATGGTCAGGACCTAGAAGGGGGCAGGCAAGTACACTCCACCTCCTGGAAGGCACACCAAGTCACATTTGACAAAAGTGTGCATATAATCCGTTCACAGATGACAGAGGGGACAGCTGTGAATTGTGTCATCTACTGTATCTAAAAAAGCACAGGTATGTGCCAGTATTTCTGGCCAGATTTCAAAACCTCCATAATCCAGCAAATCAAGTGCAGTTGCCACCATGGTCCAAAATACTCCATCTGCTCAGCCCACTCCACATTGTTACCTGCTGCTCATTGCGCATGCTGTTTTCTCTACCTCGATACTTACTTTCTCTTATCTTTTCAATATTTCACTTAGCCTTTCTTAGCCTCCTCAGTTATACTGGAACATGTGGCTTGGGCAATTGAATATAGGAGAAGGTGCTATTGCCAATTCCAAGCCTGTCTACAAAATATACTGCATAAAATGTCCTGTGTTAAAAGTGGCAATTTCACAAGAAAGAAGGAACCTGTATTTCTGAGTACCACTTGGATAAATGCTACCAGCGAGAGTAGCCTTACCCAATCAAACTGAGAAATGGACCACATCCCTCTCACACACACACACACACACACACACACACACACACACACACACACACACACACACACATACACACACACAGAGAGAGAGAGAGAGAGAGAGAGAGAGAGAAAGGAAGAGACACAGATAAACAGACATAAAAAGCCAAGAGATGGAAAAACAAATGAAATCCAATAATAATAATAATAATAATAATAATAATTTATAAACCTGAAGAACAAAGTGAAGGGGAGAAGTAAGGGAACAAAGAGGGGGCAAGTAGAAATATTATAGACTAGAACCCAAACAGACTAAAAATTAGACTAGATTGAAAGGCAGAGGCGATCACACTGGATATAAAAATCTTGGAAAATGGTTATGCCATGCAAATACTAAGAATATGAAAGCCAGTATAACTATGTTAATAGCAAACCAAGTCAACTTTAATACAAGGGCTATTACCAGAGATGAAGCAGGTTGTTTCATGATGTTAAATGTCATTATACCAACATGTGACTTATTTAACTGCATAATATTAAATGTCAACTCATCACACCATAATCATACTGAAATGTGTATGCATCTGTAGCAAGGTTTTACATACGTTAACCAAAAACTGATGAAACTAGAGGGAGAAATAAACAAATCCAACAATTTGGGGATTTTAACACTACTCTTTAAGTATTGAGACAAAAAATAGATAAAACAACTGTTAAAGCCCCACCAGTTAATTTTATTCCAAACCACAGGGAAAAGGAAGGGGGGAAGCAAGATACACACCTACACTTCCTGGAAGTGGGACACATCATTCCACTTTCACTCAGTTGGCCAAAATTAAGTTACATGGGCACACCTAACTACAAGGGAGTCTTAAAAATATATTCGTTATTATTGAAGGCTCATCTAACATATATATATACACATACACACATATATATGTATTCTAGCATATATGAATAGATATATATTCCAGCATATACATCAAGTTTACAGAAATATTTTTATTATAATTCATTCCATTTTTCCACTTTTTGAAGTACTACGTGTGTGTATAGATGTATGATATACACATACATATGTAATATTTTTATGGTAAAGAATCCATATATATTACCATAAATAAATGAAGAATGGGATATTGAATGCCAATTAGTTGTCTGCCACAGGAGAGATCAAAGAATCAAATAGTTTGTGTTCAAAAACAAATATATATGTATATGTATAACATATGTATATAAATATACACATGTTTTAAGTATACATACACTTAAAAACACAAATAATAAATTTAAAGTAATATAGTGAATGTAAGTTTATACTCCTGAAACAAAAGGATAATTTTAGGCTGATTGCGTTAATAAACAGTTTATAAAATAATAGATAAAATATAATAAATTATATGCAACTGTTTCAAAATCATGATATTGAAAATTTTATTCTAGGAATATAAGAATGATATAACACAATTAATCAAAAAAATGAAATGAGAAAATAGGTTAGAAAATAAAAAGAAGTGTTATTATCAGACAATGTAATATTCATAGTGAATACAAGTGAATACAACATCAAAAATTATGAAAGTACAAAACATAAATATAATTAAAAATATGCAAGATGTATATGGAAATATTCTAAAAATATATTAAAGGTCATAAAATAAGGCTGAATAATTAGAATGACATATAATAACAGTTGGCAAATTCAAAACCATAAAGATATTCAGATAATCAAAATTTAATTCAGTTGAATCAATTCCAATGAAAACTCTCAACAGGGTGTTTATGTAACTCCACCATATATTTCTACAATGTATAAAAGAGGAAGTGTCCTAGAATTGCAAAGACATTTTGACAATATTTTACCAGACATCAATTACTATTACAAAGCTATAGTAATACAAACAAAACGGGTAATGGCACAGAAAGAGAAACACAGACCAAGACTAAAAAGTTTAGTGACAGATCCATTGCAACTATGAACTTGATATCTGTTTCAGGTTGCATTACAAATCAACAGCAAAAGACTGAATTATTTCATAAATTATGCTGAGAAAATTTGTTTTTTGTATTTTATAAACATTTTACATATATGTCAAATAAAATTATGTAATTTTTATAGAAAAATATGGGTAATGAATATAGGATGTATGAGAAGTGAAAGGTTAGTTGAACACGGAAGTTAAAAAAATAAATTATAAAGGATAAGATCAACGATTTTGAATACCTCAAAGTGTAATATTTAAAACAAAACAGAAAGACACTAAAAGTAATAACAGAAAAAAAGGAAGATCTGACTATATTATAATTCTAAAGGAGGATTATATTTGCAATCTATATCTTTTAAAATTTTATAATTCAAAATGTAAAAAAAGACAAAAACAAAAACAAACAAAACGCAATGAAAATGAGGACCAAGGATATGAAAATATAATACACCAAAAAGGCAATCTGAATGGTCTAAAAACAAGAAAATAATCAACCAGACTGGGTAATTAGAGAAATGCAAATTAAAGCAATGAGATCATTTCATAGTCATAACAACTGTGAACATTTAAAAATATGGCAACCAGGTGTTGGCAAGGAAACCAAAATATTCATACACATCATGGATGAGTGTAAAATGGTACAAAGAAAGCATAAATTTGGTAAAATTATCTGAGAATGTATTATCACTAAAGCTGACAATGTACTTGGCCCATCTAAGACTGGATATCTCTCAGTTATTATTATACATTCTAGAGAAATTCTCACATGTGCACATTGATACAAGGAGGAGCACATGCATTTTCATTGTTAATTATAGGGAAAAAATGGAGACACACTAAATATTACCCATGTGCATGTATTAGTATATCAGGGCATATTCATATGATGGAATACTACAGAGCAGGTCAGTTAAATTTATACTTTTGAAAAAAGTATATTAAGCATCTACTATATAGCAGGGCCTGATTTTTTATATTAAGTAAGGGTAGAGAAGTGAAGAAAATAAATAAATAAATATTACTCCCTTGATCGAGCTTACATTCTAGCAGGGAAGAGGAAAGTAAATTAAATAATTAAGTATAAACTTTACTAGATAATGCTCTTTTCTATGGAGAAAGACACAATATCGGATGGAAAAAGAGAGTGGTGACAGGTGGCTGTAATTTCATTTTTATTCTATTTATTGAAAAATAATTGATAAAACACATTTATGGCATATAGAGTTGACCATCAATACCTGCATACAATAGGTGTCTGTAGTTTTAAATAGGGTGGTTATGGAAAGTCGCACTGAAAAGGTGACATTTAAGCAAAAACCTGAAGAATGTCGAAGGAACCAGTTACATGGATATGTTGGGGAAAACATCATGCTGTGTAGACAGAACAGCGAAAACAAAGGGCCTAAGGTGTGAGAAAGAGCAAGGAAGCTAGGATATGGGATATGGTTAGAGGGGAGTGAGGACAGGAGACAAGTGGTGGGAGGTACTGTCAGGGAGGTAAGGGTGAGGGAACAGGGGTTGCTATGCCATATTTATTCAGAAAAAATAAATAAATAGCCTAAATCAAGGACTTATCCTTTTCTCACAACGGTGAGGAGATTTTGACAAAACTTACCTTACTTGAGGTTCAGTGGATGATTCTGGCTACTCTGTTACAAATACAGAGGAGGAGGGACCAGGGTGGGAGCTGGAGAGTCAGGAGGCAGCCCCGTGAGAAACTGACTGTGGCCTGAGCCCAGCTCCTGTGGGTAAGAAGGTAAGAAGCAGGCACATTTCAGATGTAGCAATACAACTCCAGGATCATAATTATTAGAATTCAAAAATTACAAAATGGGCCTACGAGAGGGAGGATGTGGGATTAAAAAACAGCAGCCTCCTGATCAATTGTGATGTTCTCAGTCCAGGGTAAATTCAGCACTGTCCAAGTTTTACTGCTTTTACTTTTGTGCTTTTTGTGGCAACAGGACTGACTAAAAAATATTTTTGTCATTAGCCTCACAATCATGCTAACCCAAATCTTATGAGATTGAAACTTTGGGGTACCACTTATTATATTACAACAGGTTTTACTGTACATTGAAGGTAGAGCCATGACATCTGCTGATGGGTTGATTGTAGGTGAGGAACGAGAGAGATGTCTAGGAGTTCAGGATAATTGAGGCCTGAGGAATTGGAAGATGGAACTTACAAAAGATTCTCAAAGTAGAAGGTTTTGGTCAAAAAATAAAGCAGACTGTTATTTAGACATGTTAAATTTGTGAAACTTATTATACATCCAAGTGGATACTTGAGTCAATTGAAATATGAATCTGGGCTCAAGGGAAAGATCCAGACTGAATGCATAAATTTGAAAGCCGTCAATATACATATGGTATGTACACAGAATATTTAGCCATGTGATTTATAGTCATAGTACATATAGTTTTAACTGAAAGAGTCTACCAAAGGAATGAGGATCAATAGGATTTATCTGGGGGATACTCCAATATTTAAAAGTCAAACAAGAAGGAGCCAGCTAAAGAGACTGGGGACGAGTAATCAGAAAGTGGGAATAAAACCATAAAAATACGTTATCGTAAACCCAAGTAATCAAAGTGTTCCAAAAATGAGAGATGATCAACTAAGCTAAAGCTGTAGACAGGTTAACTAAGAGGGCTGAGGATTGACTTTTGAATTTATCAATGTGAAGTCATTGCCAATACTGACAGAAACAGAACTGGATGGGAGTGTTATGTTTGAAATCCTGATTGGGTGTGAGTTCAAAAGTAAAAGAGGAGGAACCAGAGGCCACTGTCATACAAAAGTGAACAAAACAACAGGGCAGTGGATCAAGGGAAATGTGGGCTCAGGAGGGGATTGTATATTATTTTTAATTACATCATGTTTGTGTCGATGAAATACATGATTTAGTAGAGAGGGAAAATGTATGAGGCATGAGAAAGAGGAGGAATTGCTACAGTAACACACTAGGTTGAAACCTAGTATATGTGAAAGAGATGGTCCTTCTGTAGAAACACTGACAGTTTGTATATTTAACAGGAGAGGAGATGGAGTAGTGTCCCTAGCACAGGTGCACGTATGTGGGTGGATGCTCTAATAGGAGTGTCTGGAACCTCTCTTTGCAATTACTTTTACTTTCTCAGGGAAATAGAGAACAACACTAGCTGAGAATTAGGGTGATGGAGGATTGAGAAGAGAGAAGATAATAATCAGTCATAGAATAGCATGGGAGAGGGAATGGAATATGGAACTCTAAATGATTGTTGGCTACAAGTACTCGTCCACTTGAGTTTACCAGCCATAAACTTACAATTATATCTCAATTCATATATAAAATTAATACAAAAATAATAACAAAATAAGATCTCATATGATCTTCTCTCTAGCCATGTTTATTTGTACAGGGCTATACAAAGAATAGATTGAGGGATGGATGGAACCAGTTTTGTGGTTATAACAGGCAAATGTGATGGAACAGCAGAAGGACAAGGAGGCTGAGCATATATTCTAGAGAGTGACAATGGGTTGTGGAACCTGAACTGGGTATGGAGGAAAGGACAAAATGATGAGGATGAGAAACACTGATAAAGTAAAGGAGGTAAATAATTTACAATAAAGATAGGGCTCAAAAACACATTACCAAGGGAGGAAAAGGTTGTAAACATAGATATAATTTGATTCCACTTATGTAAATTTTAAAAATCTATATATACTTAAAAATATGTTATGAACATATACAAAAATATACATATACCCATAATATAACATATAAAATATATTATCTATAATATAACATATATAACATATATATATAACATATATATAACATATATATAACATATAACGTGAATATGTGTGTGTATGTGTGAGATTCCTCATGTATATACACATGATTGTATATATATATGTATACAATATATATAAAATGGGGAAGATGAGAAAAGTGCACACAAGCTTCAAAGTAGTGATTGCCCCTGGAGAAGGAGGAAAACGTCTCTAACTTTGGTAACACTTTATTCTTCTGTGAGAGGCAATAATAGGGCAATGACTAAGAATGTTAATTTGGGAACTAGACAGCCTGAGTACAAAATCCAGTTCTGCCACTTATTACTCATAGGCAAATGACTTAACCTCTGTATGCCTATTTCCTTTTTTCAAAAGTATTCTGTGTCTCTGTTTCCTTTTTCTCTAAAATAGGGATTTGTTATGGACTGAATTGCATCCCCCCAAAATTCGTATGTTGAAGTCCTGCACTACAATGTGATGGAGATGGGGACTTTAGGAGATAATTAGGTTTATATGAGGGTATGATGGTGGGGCCTTCATGACGGGATTAATGTCCTTATAGGAAGAGACACCAGAGAACTCACTATGTTGGACTTCCAGCCTCCAGAACTGTAAGAAAATAAATTTCTTTCATTTAAATCACCCAGTCTATGGTATTTTGGTAAAGCAGCTCAAGCTGACTAATGCAGTGATAATGAAAATATAAAAATACCTTGCACATGAACATATTAAAACACTTCTAACACTGGCATAAAAGTGCTTTATAAGCAGGAGCAATGACTTCAAATGACCTGAAGACGTAAAGCAAAATATCTGAGTGATGAATACATGGGTATTTGCAACAATATATTTATCCTCCTGTAACCTTGAAGTATTTAATATTTTGAAATAAAAGAATCCAAAAAAATATATAAATCAGTTTGGCAGTAATATGGAATTGAAATGGACAATATTAACACGGGGTTACAAGTCAGGAGTCTATTTCACTGTTGCTGACGAGCTGTGATTGGGATTCAACAAGAAAAGCTGCAGAAGACAAGGGGAAGGAGGAACACAGTCAAGGAATACTTTGGATATAAAACTAGCAGGAAGAGGAAGGAGAGAAGGATAATAACTGGGTTCCAGATTCCTGAGTAAGAGTGATGTCATTAAACAAATTAGTCTTTGTTTTGCAGAAACTCTTTAATTTGATATAATCCCATTTGTTTATCTTTTGTTGTGTGAGCTTTTGAAGTCTTATTTATAAAGTTCTTTGCCCAGTCCTATGTCCTGAAGCATTTCCCCTGTGTTTTCTTCTAGAAGTTTTATAGTTTCAGGTCTTACATTTAGGTCTTTAATCCATGCTACTTTGATTTTGGTATATGGTGAAAGACAGGCTTCTAGTTTCACTCTATAACACATGGATATCCAGTTTTCCTAAAAATATAGAACCAACCTAAATGTCCATCAATGGATGATTGGATAAAGAAAAAGTGTTGTATATATGTATACTCACACACACACACACATTATACACACATGCACATACATATATATATGTGCACACATACACACACACACAACGGAATGCTACTCAGCCATAAAAAGAATGAAATTCTGCCATTTGCAGCAGCATAGATGAGCTTGGAGAAAATTATGTTAAGTGAATTAAGCCAGGCATAGAAAAAGAAATACTGCATGGCCTCACACATATGTGAGAGCTAAAATAAATAAATAATAAATAATAATAAGGTGATCTTTTAGAAGGAGAAAAATAAATAGGTTCTTTTCACAGAAGATTTCTTCAAGACAGATGATGCATTTCTTGTACTTTTGACTATTTCCAATCTGAACTCATAATTAATAATGAATAGAAAGAATTCCTACATCCTGCGATTTTGGTTTTGCTATTTAACTTCTCACCACCACAGGTGCAGAATATAGAAGCACACATGAGTGATGCATACACTAATGAGATGGAAGCACATGGTTAAGAGAGATGAGAGTTCATGGTAAGTTTTAGATGATGGGAAAGTTTTACAAGGAGATGAAGCTCTAGGCAGACCAGAAAGGTGATATTTTTAGTACAGTTTCAAACAAAGTCACTGCTGCAGAGTTGGCATTTGGTCTAAATTTGTCAGATAAGTTTCCAAGATCATAGCAAAAGACAGCCCTTGAGTAGCTTCTATCAAATAAATTAGATGAATACACTAGAGTGAACAGTTGCCCATTTGTGTACCTAATACCTATATTAAAAAAACAAACAAAAACAAAATCTATTAGACAGGGGAAAAAGTTTATATTTCCTAAATGCTTTAAAATTTTCAAAATTGTAATAGTAACTAGAAAATTTTCAAGGCTGTAAAAGTAACTGTAAATATTTGATTGGCTCTTGCATTCCAGAGTTTAGACTGATTCTCTGTAATGCAGGAGCAGAGGGATAAGCGGAGGTATAAAAGGGAATTCAGACTACGGAAGATGTGGCGGAAGTAAAGCCAGAAGAAGAGTGTTCTTCTGTGCCTTGACTAAAGCCATTTCTTAATGTATAATTTTGATGAATTCAGCATCTGTGTTGGCAAATACTTGGGAGAAGGGAGTTATCACCCTTAAGAAAGAAAAACAATAATAATTACACTTCTGTGAATTAATCTGTATATCTTCAGCAATTTTAATGTGTTCCAAACATTTAGGAAAAAATAAACATGAACACATACATTGTAAATACATATTAGTGAGGAAATATCTCTTTTTTCCTGTTAAAGATAGTATGTTATAGTGTTTGTTATCATCGACTGATTTGGAAATCTTATTTTTTAATTTTGTAATTGAGCTTACTGAATTACCTGTAAACTTGAGTCTTTAAGAAATTACTAATTTCACCATCTTTAGGTTTATTCTTTAAAAAACAAAATGAAAATTCAATGTGGTCATCAAGTTATTAGTCTTGCATAAAAATTACTGCATATTTGCTTTTAACTATTAAAATGTCATCAAAAATAATATTATTTACATGAAGAATGTTTTAATGCAGGAAACATTTTACTGGCTACCCCCTCTTTGTTATATTCCACTAAATGAAAATCTAAAATGTGTATCATGCACATTAGGGAACTCTCATCTAATTTCTAAGCTTGGCATTTTTTTTTTATATATATGTTTTCTTCAGTCAGCAAAGTTGACAATTGAAATTAAATATGTCTGTGTATGGTTATGGAATGGCATCAATATCCCATGGATTTTACTCTTCACTTAAAACAAGACCAACTGGTATTTATACCACCTTTACTGTCTGTTATGGCTGCAAAAGTGTAAGAATTTCATTTCCTCGCTCCCAACAGCCCAGTTGAAATGCTCAAAATTCCCATTAGTTTCAATAATATCACTAAAAATGTACATAGTTTTTCACTTAATAAGGCACTTACATATATAAAATATATATAAAAAATAGAATTGAAATATAATTTGAAATTTTCCATGCACTTTTCTTGTGCCCCGGTATTAACTTACTTGAACCCAAAGAACAATACTGTGAAAGACGGTGACTCAGAGAGATTAAGGGATGGGAACCAAGTCAGCTCAAAAGCATCGTTCATGAACCAGAGAACCAGGAGTCAAATCTCACTAGGAAATACTGAAACTGGGACACAAACCTTCATCTTATCATTCTGGATTCTGTTTTTTTATTAGAAATGTTACAAAAGTTTTCAGAGGAACTCATGATTAATAACTTCATTGTATAACGAACTGATACAACTGGCTAAGGAAAAACGAATTTTAGGTGAGTTTGAAGATTTGATACAAGTGCTTCACAAGAAGAACATTTAGTAACCTAAACAATCCTGTTAGAAATGAAACATATTAATTAACATAACAATAAAATAGAAATTTACACATTATGTCAGAAGATGGTCTTAAGAAAAATATTTCATGTCATTGAGATTATGGTGTACCTGGAACACTGGTATATTTTTAAGAGAATTGTCTATTGGCAAAACGATTTTGGAAAGCAGTTGGTAATATTTGTGTGTTTACAACATTTTCAAAAACATCTTGTAAACATAATGCAAAAATAGGAAAAGTCTGTGTTAATAAGCATGCACTACTAGTTTCTATGGTTAGAAATTTGAAGTAATTACAGCATTCAAAAAGGGAGAAGTAGCATATTAAATTATTATTGCTAGTCTACAGAATAATATGCTTTCACTTAAATGATAATTATAGAACATGAAGCAGCATAGAAATTTTTATGATGTGATATAAATTGGAATAAAACAGATGTGTACTTATATTAGGATTGCTATATTGAAAATTTATATGCAAGTATATATTTAAATTGTGGAAATAAATATTAGTATTTCCAATAATTTTCTATTTTCCTAACAGTTGCAATTACTATAGAGTGTTTAAAAGGTACTGCTGTGGATAGGATAATAATCTACCTTACAATCAAGGTAAAGCCCAGGTTTCCTGTTTGACTCCACTCTCCACTCTCAACATCAAACCATCATTAAACATGGACACTCCTGTTTCTCACCGATCTGCAGTTTGGCTGTCGTGTTACCTTCCTCTTGCCACCATCCAGGAGCAGGCCACCAACGTTGCTTGCTTCAATTATTATGAGAACATCTTCCTCTATGTTTGCTCCTTCCCTTTCCCGTGTCGATGCTGTCTAGCCCGTCTCCCCCTTGTATTCTGTTTCCCTGCCACAGAGGAATTCTTTCCGTCCTCTCTGACTTATGTTTCCTCTGACCTCTGAGATCTCATCCTGCCCCTCTGCTTCCATCCACTGCTGACACTTCCTTCAGTATTCACTTCAACATCGCTCAACGCTCCTTCCCGGGCCCTGTTGCTCATGCCTCTTCTTTCCACTTCTAAATTCTGGAGACTCCTAAGCCTCAGTCTTCGACTCTGTTGTCTTTTCCATCCTCCCTCTCTCCATAGCCTATTTTTTTCCCCCAGTTCCATGGCTTTGAATTTTCTCTCAGTGTCCGTAATTTCCAAGATCATCTCAGGCCAAATCTCTCACGTAAACCACAGACTTGAACACATCACTGACTCCTTGACATCTCAGCATATAGCAGGCATCAGTAATTTAACATATCCAAAAAAAAAAAATAGAATTCATGATTTCCCACCCATGGTCAATAAGCTACTTCTCTCTCATTCTCCATCTCTCCATGGTATCATGAATTACCCAACAGCTGAGGCCAACCACCAAGGAGACACCCTTGTGTCTTTCTTTGCTTTCCTTAACCACCTACCTCAAAGCCATAAGCAAATCCTTTTGTCTTACAAGGTCAAAGTATGTCCAAATCTCACTGTTTCTCACCAGACCCAATATCATCAGTCTTTTCCGATCCATCAACATTTCTTTTCTTGTTTAATGCCATAGCTTTCTAAAAGATCTCTCTGCATCTACCCTTGCTTGCTTCACTATCTGTCCCCAATATTCCTAAGAGTGATGTTTAAAAGTAAATATGATCATGTAAGTCATCAGATTCGAACCTGCTAATGACTTCCCATCACACTTGAATCAACATCCAGACACTTTACTGTGGTCTCCAAGGCTCTACATTTTTCAGTCCCTGTTTACTTCTCTGAACTTACTTGACTGACTAACTCCAACACCCCTGTGCTCCAGCAATAAGGCTATTGCTATTCCTAGAACCCACCGAGCTCTTATTTGTTACAAAACCTTTACACTTGCTGTTTTATCTACCTGGAATTCTATTCTGCCCAATCTTCTTGTCACACTTTCCTATCACTCTATTCTCTATTTAAAAAAAAAAATGTCACTTCCTTGGGCTCTCCTCATGTCCTTCATCTTAAACAAAAACAAGTCAGTCTTACCTTATTCATTCTGTTTTATTTTCTTCATAGAATTAATTTGCATGCATCGTGGGGCAAGTATTTTTGTTTTTATTCCCTGATAAATTCCAAGCACCTGTTATTGTCCCTGACATATACTAGATGTTCAACAGATAAGGGAACAAATAGCTTTACCATTATAAATTATTTTATTTATTAATTATTTGCATGTCTCTCTTCTTCATTTTTGTCTTACATGAATATTCCCATTGTCTAGAACAGTGCTTTGCATCTAGTGGTCTCTCAAATATTATGTTAAAATAATGAACAAAGGGCCTTTTCTTCATACCTTTATTTCTTTATTGCTAAAGTAAAAAAAAAATACTTTCACTTTATTTTTCTGTGTTAATGTTTTAAAACTCTTTTTTGGCAAAACTGAATATCAGCTGTTAAAAACCTACATTAATAATACATAAAAACAAAAATCTTTACAGGCAAAATTTGTTGAAGTGATTGAATGCTTTCTACTTCTCATGGAAAGACATACAGAAAGAGACTATAAACTCTAAACTAGCTGCTCCATAACATGTCTGCTAATTGCTGTTGATTATAACAGATGCCATTCATTTTTAAATTAAACTTATCACTGTCCCTCACCAAAGAGTAGCTTACTATTTATCACAACTGGGAGACTTCAGAATGCTGAATTGTGAAATTGAGGTGATAACTTTCTACAAGTCAGAGTAATGAATTTTTAAATTTTTGAGCTTCCTAGTTCCAATTTGTGTGTTGCTTACATCCAAATCCAGTGACCTGTTTTGAATCATGGGCTACCCACATGCTTAAATTTTTTATTTTTTTGAAATGAAATTGTGTTTTGAAGGAGCAACTGGCCATGAAAGTTTAGCATATTAAATAGGGTTATTTTTATAAAAATTATAATAAAAGCAGTCTCTGTGGCTTTTATTTAAAAAATGCTATACATAAATTTTAGACCAGTTGTGCAAGTTTGGAAGAATATTTTTAAATCAATATGTTTCAAGTTTTTAGATTTGTGTCACTATCTACCTAACTATATTAGTGAATGCCATTATTAAGGCCATTTTAGCACAGGTCCAAATGTACTATTAGAAAATTGCAATCCCCATCAAAATTCCAAAGACATTTTTCTCAGAAATGGAAAAAACTATCCAGACATTTATATGGAACAATAAAAGACCACGCATAGCCAAAGCAATGCTGAGCAAAAAAAATAAAGCTGGAGGCATAACACTACCTGACTTTAAGCTATACTACAAAGCTATAATAACCAAAACAGTATGGTACTGGCATAAAAACAGAGACACTGACCAATGGAATAGAATAGAGAATCCAGAAATCAACCCACACACTTACTGTCAGCTGATCTTTGACAAAGGCATCAAGCCTATTCAGTGGCGAAGGGACTGCCTCTTCAGCAAATGGTGCTGGGACAACTGGATATCCATATGCAGGAGAATGAAACTTGATCCATACCTCTCGCCGTATACTAAAATCAACTCAAAATGGATAAAGGATTTAAATATACACCCTGAGACAATAAAACTTCTTAAAGAAAACATAGGGGAAACACTTCAGGAAATAGGACTGGGCACAGACTTCATGAATACGACCCCAAAAGCACGGGCAACCAAAGGAAAAATAAACAAATGGGATTATATCAAACTAAAAAGCTTCTGCACAGCAAAAGAAACAATTAAAAGAGTTAAAAGACAACCAACAGAGTGGGAGAAAATATTTGCAAAATATACATCTGACAAAGGATTAATATCCAGAATATATAAGGAACTCAAACAACTGTACAAGAAGAAAACAAGCAACCCAATTAAAAAATGGGCAAAAGAGCTAAGTAGGCATTTCTCTAAGGAAGATATACAAATGGCCAACAGACATATGAAAAAATGCTCAACATCACTCAGCATCCGGGAAATGCAAATCAAAACCACACTGAGATACCATCTAACCCCAGTTAGGATGGCTAAAATCCAAAAGACTCTGAACGATAAATGCTGGCGAGGCTGCGGAGAAAAAGGAACTCTCATACATTGTTGGTGGGACTGCAAAATGGTGCAGCCTCTATGGAAAATGGTATGGAGGTTCCTCAAACAATTGCAGATAGATCTACCATACGACCCAGCTATCCCACTGTTGGGAATATACCCAGAAGAATGGAAATCATCAAGTCGAAGGTATACCTGTTTCCCAGTGTTCATCGCAGCCCTCTTTACAATAGCCAAGAGTTGGAACCAGCCCAAATGCCCATCATCGGATGAGTGGATACGGAAAATGTGGTACATCTACACAATGGAATACTACTCAGCTATAAAAACGAATGAAATACTGCCATTTGCAACAACATGGATGGACCTTGAGAGAATTATATTAAGTGAAACAAGTCAGGCACAGAAAGAGAAATACCACATGTTCTCACTTATTGGTGGGAGCTAAAAATTAATATATAAATTCACACACACACACACACACACAGACACACACACACACACGCACACAAACCGGGGGGGGGGGGAAGAAGATATAACAACCACAATTATTTGAAGTTGATATGACAAGCAAACAGAAAGGACGTTGTTGGGGGGGAGGGGGGGAGGGAGAAGGGAGGGAGGTTTTGGTGATGGGGAGCAATAATCAGCCACGATGTATATCGACAAAATAAAATTTAAAAAAATAAAAATTAAAATTAAAATTAAAAAAAAAAAAAATATATATATATATATTTGCATTCTTGACTGCAGAGCAAATAGATAGGTGATAAATCAATCACTTGATTATCATGATAGTGAGAATATCTAATTGTCAATCTAGTTATTTTGGTGTCCTCAGAAACAAAATTAGCACAGAAAATCAGGTCTGAGATACTGATAAGATTTTGAATTTAGTAGAATTCATTTATGTCTCAGGATTAACAAGAGTTGAAATAAATGCATAAAGAAATCACCTAGATAGAAACACCTAGATTCTGAATTGGCTTCTACACTTGCTTAGGCCAATAACCCAAGAAGTGTAAATGTTCTCTGTGGCTCATGAGTTCACTCTGTCTTGGTTTTTGCTGACGAGGACCTCACCTATTACTTGCTGAGAACAGATATAGCACAACCAGGCAATAACAACAAGGCCCAGTTGGCCATTTCCCCTGCTCTGCTCTGGTCAAGAGCCCTTGTCACCTGTCACAGCAAATAGGTAGCAATTTGCACTCTCTTCTGTTTCTTTGACATGTCTTTCTGTATCCCATTATTGCATTTAACATAGTGCAGAGAAAGTGCTTAATAAATTATAATTTTTATTATCAACATAAAATCACATTTTTCACCTCTTCTGAAAACCTAGGGGGATTTCTGGCATATAGCATTTACTCAATAAATGTGTAGAGAAATTACATTTCCTTGCTTCAGTCTATTGTATTCAGAAGGAAAAAAAAATTAAATTCTATTTTTTAAAAGCATTTTGAGGGAACTTCATTAGAATATAAATAATGTTTGTTGTATACGTCAAAAAGTAGGGTAGGTAAATTCAGTTTCTTTGAAGGAAAATGTACATGTTCCTTTTTGTATAGCAGACTGAAATTGCATGCTTCTGCTGATTTATTTTGGGGAATTTTATTGCTGTACTATAATAATGTTGTTCTTTGTGATAATGTGAAAAGGACTATTAGAATAAATAACAAAAGAAAGTTTATCAAGATTGAATGATTCTGGTTGCACATCAAATTGCTTTTAAAATTAGATAAGCAATATTTTTTTAAGAAAATATATAATTCTAACTATAGTAAGGAAGTTCTTGGTTTATGCTTTGAGACCTATAATTGACTTTGTAGGTGATGTAACGTTTAACATTACCTCATATGTATAATTTGGAAGAAAATCTACATATTTTTTTCTTATTTTATATTTATTGATCCAACAAGCATTTACTGGAAATATACAACTAGAGATATGAAAGCTAACATTTACTGAGTTCCTAACAGAAACAATGTGGTAGGCAAAATAGTTATAGTTGTGTGTTTGCACGTATTTCTGATAGGTCTTCAAATGTGTTGTTTTTATTGATAAAAACAGAAGCAGAATCAGAGGAGTTAATTATCACATTAAAATCACAAAATATATTAAACTGGTAGAGCTAGGATTATATACACACACATGCCCATTCATATTATTAAGGAGACATGATGGTAAGAAAAAGAGGAGTGGAGCATAGAACTGTTTTTCTATGTGAGAATCCCAACTCTGCTACTTAATAGGCTTTAGCCAAGATATTTAAATTATCTGTGCCTTTACTTCTATCTTGTTACTCTACATCACAGGACGGCTGTGAGGATTAATTGAGTTAAAACATGTAAAATACCCAGACTCGTGTATTACGAAGTGCTCAATAAACACGAGTCATTATTACTTGTGGTACTTCGTGTTTTCCACTACTCAATGGCTACAATTTGAAAGACTAGCTTTACAATTATGCTAAGGCCTTGATTGACATTGATGACTCCCTGTGTCCCCTCCTTCTCTCCATATCTTTCTTGGTCTCCTCAACTGCAGTAGAGACAGGCACGTAAGCTAGTAGTGGTGACCTAATTGAAGCCTTCTTGCAAAGACAGCAACTCAATTTTTTTTTGTTTTCTTTTCTAACATCCATAATGGCATTTGAGACCAAGATGTTATCCCCCTGAAGAACTAATACCTGGCAATTTTAACAAATTAGCAAGCATACTTTGACCACAGAATTTTCTATTCTAACTTTTCATTGGGAATCAATAGGATAGTGTAAAGTGAGTATCAATAGGGAGCTTTAGGTTAGCAAAACTAGCAATGAAAGATGACTGTTTACAAATAGGCAATACTGTAGGATTCTAGTGACTAATTAATAGACAGGTTAACTAACAAGACAGGTTTTGTGCCCATGAAGAAAACTTATTACTAAAGTCATATGGTTAAATCCAATATATCCTAACCTGGGTTAGGTCTTGGAACTACAGATAGGTCTTAGAGGAATGCCACGCATAAGTGCCCAGAAGCAAAGGTCCAACAGGGGCTAGAGATATACAAAATCATCTACAGTCACAGAATAGAATATCCAAACCCAAGGATATTTGAAGGCAAATAAAATTTAGATTTCTAAGTGCTAAATTTTACCCCTAGTTCTCATAAGGCATATCAAATTTAGTACTCTTTTTTTTTTTTTTTTAATTTTATTTTGTCGATATACATTGTGGCTGATTATTGCTCCCCATCACCAAAACCTCCCTCCCTTCTCCCTCCCCCCCTCCCCCCCAACAATGTCCTTTCTGTTTGCTTGTCGTATCAACTTCAAATAATTGTAGTTGTTATATCTCCCCCCCGTTTGTGTGTGTGTGTGTGTGTGTGTGTGTGTGTGTGTGTGTGTGTGTGTGAATTTATATATTAATTTTTAGCTCCCACCAATAAGTGAGAACATGTGGTATTTCTCTTTCTGTGCCTGACTTGTTTCACCTAATATAATTCTCTCAAGGTCCATCCATGTTGTTGCAAATGGCAGTATTTCATTCGTTTTTATAGCTGAGTAGTATTCCATTGTGTAGATGTACCACATTTTCCGTATCCACTCATCCGATGATGGGCATTTGGGCTGGTTCCAACTCTTGGCTATTGTAAAGAGGGCTGCGATAAACATTGGGAAACAGGTATACCTTCGACTTGATGATTTCCATTCCTCTGGGTATATTCCCAACAGTGGGATAGCTGGGTCGTATGGTAGATCTATCTGCAATTGTTTGAGGAACCTCCATACCATTTTCCATAGAGGCTGCACCATTTTGCAGTCCCACCAACAATGTATGAGAGTTCCTTTTTCTCCGCAGCCTCGCCAGCATTTATCGTTCATAGTCTTTTGGATTTTAGCCATCCTAACTGGGGTTAGATGGTATCTCAATGTGGTTTTGATTTGCATTTCCCGGATGCTGAGTGATGTTGAGCATTTTTTCATATGTCTGTTAGCCATTTGTATATCTTCCTTAGAGAAATGCCTACTTAGCTCTTTTGCCCATTTTTTTTAATATCCAGAATATATAAGGTACTCAAACAACTGTACAAGAAGAAAACAAGCAACCCAATCAAATTTAGTACTCTTAACATCATATTCTTAAAACAGAAGTAGATTGAAAAGAAGGAACGAAGGAAGGAAATGTTACAAATTTGGACTTAACTTCATATCAACAATGATTAAATTTTTATCTTTATTATTTTGCAACTCTTTATGTGATTTACACTGAGACAAGCATTCCAATAAGGAGAGAGAAAGGATTCCTTGTAAAATAGAAATGGTTGTGGTTTCCAATATCACCTACCTAAGCAAATTCTTAATATATACTATTAGCCAAGAATTTTTTTTTTTATTTCACCCTTGATTTCAATATCTACAAGTTAGAAAAAAAAAATACTTCATAGGATTAAATATTGTAACAAGTTGGCATTATTTACATTCTTATATGGTGGTTTAGGGGAATCAATTCTGATGAAAGTTAAATCCTAAGGCAATAATTGGTGAAATTACTTTTCTTTTTTTTTTCCGACCGGTAAGGGGATCGCAACCCTCGGCGTGGTCCGCACCACGCTCAGCCATCCCTAAATAGGATCCGAACCCGCGGCCTCGGCACTACCAGCGTCGCACTCTCCCAAGTGAGCCACAGGGCCGACCCGTGAAATAACTTTTGAAATGATAAACAATTCAGGAATTTTGTAATCTATGAAAAAACCTAAAATTCACGTGGGATAATGTATGCTGCAAGCATGAATAATTATAAGCAAATGAGATCTATCACAGAAAGTATTTGGTAGGATGGAAAAGCAGTAAACTGAGAGTAGAGACCTGAGTTCTAGTTCCAAAGCTGGATGCCTGTAGCATATCAATATCTCCTTCTGAAAAAGATTGTCTTTACTTATAAGGAAAAAAGATCAGATTAACTCTCCAAGTACTGACTTCCAGGCCTAAGAGTCTGTCATCTACTTTTATATTTTTATTTCTATTTCCTTCCATCTTTCTTTAACATGTATATACCTGAATAAATTCCTGACCCTTTAATATATTTTCTTTATTTTAAAGGTAGATTTTCTGTTTCAAAATTTTTTTTTAATATTAAGTAGCAATGTAGCTCACATGTAGATGACAATAAAGAAAAAATAGTTGTAGAAAAACTGTTTTATTATTTTTGCTGTTGTTGCTGTTGTTGTTGTCATAGTTTTTAAGAAACATAAAGAAAACCATGGATAAATGGTCCAGGTTGATAAGAGCTAGTTTAGATAGAGATCTTAGGGCAGCAATAGGTATACACAGGTTTAACATCCCTAACCTGAAAACCCCAAATCCAAAATGCTCTAAAATGCAAAACTTTTTGTGTGCCAATGTGATGCCATAAGTGGAAAATTTTACAACTGACCTCACGTGGTGGGTCATGTGGCTTATACACAAAATTATTAAAAATCTTTTGTAAAATTACCTTCAGTCTATGTGCATAAGGTGTACATGAAACATAAATAAATTCTGTGTTTAGACTTGGTACCGATCATCAACATATATGTCCTTATGTATATCCAAATATTCCAAAATCAAAAAGAAAAATACAAAATCTGAAGCACTTCTGGTGCCAAGCATTTCAAATAAGGGATACTCAAACTGTAGTAAGCAATCAATATTAGCTATCATTAATTTTACTAGTATCAGATTGAGTATAACTTTATTATTTCTGATAAAATTTATACTATTTGCCTTTTTAGACTATTTTAATTATCTAATTAAAGCATTTTAATTATAGAAAGTTTGAAAAAATAGGAATAGGTAGAACAACAAGAATAAAATAAATGTGATCTATATTCCCACAACTCAGAAATAGCATCTATTAATAGTTTGCTTTGTACCATTCTGTATTTTTCTACACACATATATATTTATATGCCCATAAATAAATTTGTATAAACTTTCTTGAAACACAAATTGTTTTTTATTTAAAATATGGTGAATAGTTCTTTTCATTAAATATTATTTTATTTACTAGGTAATTTTTATGGCAACACATTAGTTTATTGAGCATATGTATGATAGTTTATTTTACTATAACCTTACTATTAGACCATTGGATTCTTTCTGACTTTTCAGTTTGATTAATAATGCTGTAACAAGCATCCTTGTATGTGTGTGTTTGTGTCTGTGTCTGTGTGTACATATGTACTTAGATACATATGTATTTCTGGTTATTTCCTTAGAGTAAAAACGGAAGAGCAGAATTGCAGGGTTAAAGGATAGGCACCTACTGAAGGGAGAGTTTTTGCAACGAAATAATTTGAATGTTCACCCATTTTAACCAAAATGACAGAATTTTTTTAGCATGTCATCATGAATTAATTCTCTTGGCTAACATGAAAAGAGAATTGTACACATCTCAGATGTATGTACAACTTGTGTATCAAAAGAAAGATTAGATGTTTATTTTGTGGAATATGTAGAATAATGTGAAGGTTAAATAAACAATTATAAAAGATAAGTTTTCGAAATTAGGACCATGAAGCCCAGGTATAAAATAATAATGAAAATTCAGAAGAAGCCTAAATTTAAAAACAAATAAAAAGAACAACCAATTAAATTTGAATGATTAAGGCAATATACCTCAATTTTAGTTAAAGAACGATTCACTGAGTACTCTGGATTGAATATCCCCCTAAAGTCATTGAAATTTAATCCCCGCTGTGAAGATGTTTTGGGTTTTTTAAATTTTGTTTTATTTTATTATTTTATTTTATTTTATTTTAAATTTTATTTTGTTTTGTCAATATACAATGTGGTTGATTATCATGGCCCGTTACTGAAACCTCCCTCCCTCCTCCCTCTACTCCTCCCTCCCAACAATGTCCTTTCTGTTCGCTTGTTGTATCAACTTCAAGGAATTGTAATTACTGTGTCTTCTTCCCTCCCCCGCCAGGTTGTTTGTGTATTTATTTATTTATTTTTAGCTCCCACAAATAAGTGAGAACATGTGATATTTCTCTTTCTGTGCCTGACTTGTTTCACTTAATATACTTGTCTCTAAGTCCATTCATGTCATTGCAGATGGCAGTATTTCATTCCTTTTTTTATAGCAGAGTAGTATTCCATTGTTTAGATGTATCACATTTTCCGTATCCACTCATCTGATGATGGACATTTGGGCTGGTTCCAATTCTTAGCTATTGTAAAGAGTGCTGCAGTGAACATTGGATAACAGGTATACCTTCGACTTGATGATTTCCATTTTTCTGGGTATATTTCCAGCAGTGGGATAGCTGGGTCATATGGTAGATCTATCTGTAATTGTTTGAGGAACCTCCATACCATTTTCCATAGAGGCTGCACCATTTTCCAGTCCCACCAACAATGTATGAGAGTTCCTTTTTCTCCACAACCTCTCCAGCATTTATCATTCACAGTCTTTTGGATATTAGCCATCCTAACTAGGGTGAGATGGTATCTCAGTGTGGTTTTGATTTGCATTTCCAGAGTGCTGAGTGATATTGAGCATTTTTTCATATGTCTGTTGGTCATTCGTATATCTTCCTTTGAGAAATGCCTATTTAGCTCTCTTGCCCATTTTTTAAATTGGGTTAGTTGTTTTTTTCCTTGTAAAGTTGTTTCAGTTCCTTGTATATTCTGTATATTAATCCTTTGTCCAATGTATATTTTGCAAATATTTTCTCCCACTCTGTTGGTTGTCTTTTAACTCTGTTAATTGTTTCTAGTGCTGTGCAGAAGGTTATAAGTTTGATATAATGCCACTTGTTTACCCGTGCTTTGAGGGTTGTATTCATGAAGTCTGTGTCCAGTCCTACTTCATGAAGTGTTTCTCCTATGTTTTCTTCAAGAAGTTTTATTATTTCAGGGTGTATATTTAGTTCTTTAATCCATTTTGAGTTGATTTTAGTATATGGTGAGAGGTATGGGCTAGTTTCATTCTCCTGCATATTGATATCCAGTTATCCCAGCACCTTTTGCTGAAGAGGCAGTCTCTTCTCCACTGTATAGGCTTGGTGACTTTGTCAAAGATCAGATGGCTGTAGGTGCGTGGGTTGATTTCTGGATTCTCTGTTCTATTCCATTGATCAGTGTGTGTGTTTTTACACCAGTGCCATGCTGTTTTGGTTATTATACCTTTGTAGTATAAAGTCAGGTAGTGTTATGCCTCCAGCTTTATTTATTTATTTTTTTTTTTGGCTCAAAATTGCTTTGGCTATGCATGGCCTTTTGTTATTCCATATAAATGTCTGGATAGTTTTTTCCATTTCTGAGAAAGTGTCATTTGAATTTTTTGGGTGATTTCATTGAATTTGTATTTCAGTTTGGGTAGTATGGGCATTTTCACAATGTTGAATCTTCCAATCCAAGAGCATGGGATATCTTCCATCTTCTTGCATCCTCTCTAATTTCTCTCAGCAGTGGTTTGTAGTTCTCATTGTAGAGATTTTTCACATCCTAGGTTAAGTCAATTCCTAAGTATTTTATTTTTTTTGGTGGCTATTGAAAATGGGCAGGCTTTCTTTATTTCTCACAGCATGTTTACTATTGAAGAATAGAAATGCTACTGATTTATGCATTGGTTTTGCATCATGGAACTTTGCTGAAATCATTTATCAACTCCAAGAGTTTTTCTGTAGAGGCTTTAGGCTGTTCGATATATAGGATCATGTCATCTGCAAACAGGGACAGTTTGACTTCATCTTTTCCAATCTGGATGCCCTTTATTCCTTCTCTTCTCTGATTGCTCTGGATAGTACTTCCAACACTATGTTGAATAGGAGTGGTGAGAGTGGGCATCCTTCTCTAGTTCCTGTTCTTAAAGGAAAAGCTTTCAGCTTTTCCCCATTCAGGATGAAATTGGAAGTGGGTTTTTCATATATGGCTTTAATTATGATGACATACTTTTCATCTATACCTAACTTATAGAGGTTCTTTGTCATGAATGAATGTTGAATTTTATCAAATGCTTTTTCAGCATCTATAGAGATGATCATATGGTCCTTGTGTTTAATTTTATTGATATGGTGTATCAGATTTATTGATTTGCATATGTTGAACCAACCTTGTATCACTGGGATGAAACCCACTTGATCATGGTGTATAATTTTGCGTATCTGTTGTTGTATTCTGTTTGCTAGTAGTATATTGAGGATTTTTGCATCTATATTTATCAAGGATTTTGTCCTGTAGTTTTCTTTTTTAGTTGTACCTTTACCTGGTTTTGGTATCAGGGTGATGTTTGCTTTATAGAAGGAGTTTTGGAGAATTGGCTCTATTTCAATCTTTTGAAATAGTTTGTAGAGAATTGGTGTCAATTCCTCTTTGAATGTTTGGTAAAATTCTGCTGTGAATCCATCTGGTCCTGGGCTTTTCTTTGTTGGGAGCCTTCTGATAACAGCTTCAATCTCCTTTATTGTTATTGGTCTGTTCAGATTTTCTACATCTTCTTGGCTCAGTTTTGGTAGCTTGTGTGTGTCCAGAAATTTATCCATTTCCTCCAGATTTTCAAATTTGTTGGCATATAGTTGTTTATAGTAGTCTCGGATGATTCCTTGTATTTCAGAGGTATCAGTTGTAATATCACCTTTTTCATTTCTAATTTTTGTTATTTGGGTATTCTCTCTCCTTTTTTTAATTAGCCATGCTAATGTTTTGTCAATTTTATTTATCTTTTCAAAGAACCAACTTTTTGATTCATTGATCTTTTGTATTGTTTTTTGGGTTTTAATTTCATTAAGTTCTGCTCTGTTCTTAATGATTTCTTTCCATCTGCTAACTTTGGGTTTGGATTGTTCTTGTTTTTCTAGTTCTTTAAGGTGAAGTGTTAGGTTGTTCACTTGTCATCTTTCCATTCTTCTTAAGTAAGCATTTAATGTGATAAATTTCCCCCTTAGTACTGCTTTTGCAGTATCCCACAGGTTTTGGTATGATGTATCATTATTTTCATTAGTTTCAATAAATTTTTTGATTTCCTATTTGATTTCTTCTTGGACCCATATGTCATTAAGTAGAATGCTGTTTAATTTCCATTTGTTTGTATAGTTTCCAGAGTTTCATTTGTTATTGATTTTTAATTTTAATCCATTGTGGTCTGAAAAAATACATGGGATAATTCCAATTTTTTTGAATTTGTTGAGAGTTGATTTGTGACCTAACATGTGATCTATCCTGGAGAATGATCCATGTGTTGATAAGAAGAATGAATATTCTGAGGTTGTTGGATGGAATGTTCTGTAGATATCTGCCAAGTCCATTTGGTCTAGAATGTTGTTTAGATCTTGTGTTTCTCTGCTGATTCTTTGCCTCAATGCTCGATGATCTGTCCAGTATTGATACTGGGGAGTTCAGGTCCCCTGCTATTATGCTGTTAGTGTATATTTCCTTCTTTATGTCTAATAGAGTTTGCTTTATAAATCTGGCTTCTCTGACATTGGGTGCATATATATTTATGATTGTTGTGTCTTCTTGATGGATCAATCCTTTTATCATTATTTAGTGGCCCTCATGATCTCTTTTCATGGATTTTAGTTTAAAGTCTATTTTATTAGATATAAGAATAACTACTCCAGCTTGTTTTTCATTTTTGTTTGCATGGTTAATCTTTTTCTATCCTTTCACTCTTAGTCTATGTGAGTCTTTATGGGTGAGGTGGGTCTCTTGAGGGCAGCATATAGTTGGGTCCTCCTTTTTAATCCAGTCAGTCTGTCTTTTAATTAGGGAATTTAAACCTTTTACTTTGAGTTGTTATTGAAAAGTATTGATTTAATCCTAGCATTTTATTGACTTTTGTTTGGATGTCTTAAGTTTCTTTTGCTCCTTTCTTTCTGATTTATTGTGTGTTTTCTGTATTTGTTGGTTCCTTGGGTTGTAGATAGCCTTTTTTGTTTGTTTTCTCTTCATTGTTGGCATTTTTATTATACTAGTGGGTTTTGACTTTTCTTGGGTTTTTATAGCAGTGGTAGTTGTTTTTCAGGTACCAAACCTAGTACTCCCTTGAGAATTTCTTGTAAGTGTGGCCATGTGTTAGTGATCTCCTACAGTTTTTGTTTGTCTGAGAAATATACTATTTCCCCTTCATTTCAGAAGGATAGCCTTGCGGGATAGAGTATTTTTGGCTGGCAATCTCTGTCTTTTAATATTTTGAATATATCATCCCATTCCTTTCTTGCTTTTAGGGTTTGTGATGAAAAGTCTGATGTTAGTCTGATTGTGGCTCCCTTATAGGTGATTTGATGCTTCTCTCTTGCAGATTTTAAGATTCTCTCTTTGTCTTTGAGTTTTGCCATTTAGACTATAACATGTCTTGGAGAAGACCTTTTTCAGTTTAATATGTTTGGGGATCTTTGAGCTTCCTGGATCTAAAGATCTGTGTCTTCTCCTATACCTGGGATGTTTTCTGCCACTATTTTGTTGAATATGTTTTCAATGCAATCTCCTTTTTCCTCCCCTTGTGGAATATCCATGACTCAGATATCTGAGCACTTAAGGTTGTCTGATATCTCTCTTAGATTTTCTTCAATGGTTTTCATTCTTTTCTCTCTCTCTTTTTTTTTCTTCTGCCTGTGTTATTTCAAACAGCCCATCTTCAAGGTCAGAATTTCTCTCTTCTGCTTCTGCAAGCCTGCTGGTTAAACTCTCTGTTGTGTTTTTTATTTCGTTGAATGAATTCTTCAGCTTGGCAAGCTCTGCTTCATTCTTTTTCAGGGCATTGATTTCCTTGTACATTTCTTCTCTCAGGTCCTGTATACTTTTCCTCATTTCATCGTGTTGTCTAGCTTAGTTTTCTTGCATCTCATTTAGTTTCTTTAGAATTATCACTCGAAATTCCTTGTCAGACATTTCAAGGGCTTCTTGTTCTACAGGATCTAGAGCTTGAGAGTTATTATCCTTTGGTGGTGTACTTTCTTGATTTTTCATATTTCTGGTATCTTTCCTTTGATGTTTAGTCATTTTGGCAGGGGATTTCACAGTCCACAGGTTTGGCACTATTATGCTGCTGGGGCTGCCAATTTGGTATGGCTGCCTCAGAGTCTGCTCGGTTGGCCACTAGTGCCTTGGGTGCATGGTCATCTTGGGTCTTGGGCCTCTCTGGGGAGCTGCCTCTCTGGTCAGCATGCACTTGGCTGGGCTGGGGATGGAGTCAGGCAGCGGCAGTGAGGCCCACCTGCTGGTTCATGCACCGGCACTACTGGCCACATGGTCTCTGGGGATCTTCCATTTCTCTGGCTGGATGCCTCCCTGCTCCACACACACTTGGCTGGGCCAGGGATGGAGTCGGGTGGTGAGGCCTTCCTGCTGGATCACACGCTGGCACCACAGGGCATGTGCTTTCTGCAGATCTTCTGCCTCTCCGGCTGGACATTTCCCCATCTGCGTGAACTTGGCCAGGCCAGGGATGGAGTCTATCGGTGGCGGCAAAGCCTACCTGCTGGGTTGCGCACTGGCACTGCAGGGCATGTGGTCTCTGCAGAGCTTCCCCCACTGTTAAAGAGGGTGAGGAATCCTATAATGTTAATTGAAAAGTGGAGGCTTGTAGAGGTGATTAGATTGTGAGGATCATACCCTAGTAAATGGTTTAATCCATTGATGGTTTAATGGGAGTAATGGGCATGGTCTGATGGCTTTAAAAGGAGAATAAGTGAGGTGTTAGTTCTCTGCCTAGCTCAAGCCATCAACATGTGACACACTGCATCATAGAGTCACCGCCAAAAACAAACTCCTCACCTTATGTGTTCCCTGGATTTGGACTTCCCAGCTTCCAAAACTGTAAGCAATAAATATTGTTTCCTTATAAATTATCCACTTTCAGGTATTCTGTCATAAGCAATAGAAACTGACTAGTACACAAAGCCTCTACAAACAAGGATCAATAACCAAAGAAACATTCATATGTTGTACAACCCTTGAAATCACATATGAGTCTCAATTTAGTTACTTTGTGTTATGGACTGAATTTCATTCCCCCCCCACCAATTCATATGTTGAACTTCTAACCCCTGATGTGACTGTAATGGAGATAGGGTAGATAAGGTAGATAACTACTTATAGGAAGCTAATTAATATTAAATGAGGTCATAAGGGTGGGGCCCTAATCAATAGAGCTTGCATCCTTATAAGTGGAGGAAGAGACACTAGAGTCCACTGTCTCTCTCTGTGCACATCAAGGAAAGGCCATGTGCAGACACCACTGGAAGAACCACTACCTGCAAGTCAGGAAGAGAGTACTCACCAGAAACCTAATCTGCTGGCACCTTGGGACTTCCAGTCTCCAGAACCATGAGAAAACACATTTCTGTTGTTTAAGCCACCCAGTTTGTGGTTTTTTTGTTATGGCACCCTGAGCAGACAAGTACACTTTGTAAAGTTTGTCTAAATGCTTGTCTATAATATAACCAATAAAAAGTCACCAACAAAAGCCTTTTTGTTTTGCCTAAATCAAGACTATAAATTGGATATAAGGTATATGCATAAATTCAAGTAGACTCAAATAGCCACATAGCTACTGTGCTACTTCATACAAAAGGAAGACCATCCACATTTTTATAAGTACATCAGAGGAGAGGGGTTTTATCACTTGGACTCTGTGTTAGAAGCTGTGATGCACTCCCACCCAGATTCCTCTTCTGAAAAGAACATGTTGCCTAGCTCCTGGCAACAGCCTTCATTTGTCAGCTTCTTTACCGGTAGCTTCGGCTGCAGAGAGCTGCCTCTCCCAAGGTCAATACGATTCCTGGAATAGCCCACTTTGAGTGAGGATTCTATCCAAGAGTATAAAGGCCTGGTCATCTTGGCCCACCTTGGGACAATTCAGTGGGGCTGTTCTAGCTCCAGATCTCTCCATCTGGTAGTCAAAGACTGTAGTTGGCCACACTACAGCTTGACTTCTCCCTCTGCCAGATCCTGCTTCCCACTCATCCCTTCCACAGGTGTTGCTCTCAAGGGCAAACCTAAATAAACACTCTGCATGCTAAATTCCATCGCAAAGTTTATTTCCTTGGGAACCCAACCTGCAGTAGATAGTGGGTAAAAAAAGGTTACAATAATATTTGCAGGTGCTATAATTGCATCACTGCCTGATTGTTTTTGTTCAAAAAGGCCCTGAGAGGGAATGTGTGCCCTTTATGCCAAGCCAATTGGTTTACAAAATCAGGCAGACTTAACAGTTTGTAGCATAGGCCATATTAGTCTAATTTTTTTCTACTCTAGTTTTGTAAAATACATAAGAATTCAATGATAAATATCTTCTTTCTGAAATCAACTGTCTTGTGTATTAGCTTTGCTATATTCTTATTGAAAAGTAGACTATGTTGTAAACCAGATACAAGATAATCAAAGTTATACTTACAGATCTAATTACTTAAAATTCAAATTGCTATTGAGACTTTTTCAAATAGGTGTAATATTCACAAAGTACATAATCCTGTTGTAACTTCTGTTGCAATAGAATTCGTGTGGTTGCTTTCCTTCTTCCAGCATTGTTCTTTTCTTATCCCTCCCAGTATCAGTTCTTGGCACCCCCACACCCAATAAACAATTCTTCCCATCTTTACCATGTTTTGAAATCTTCTAATCCATGTTTTGACACTTTCCTTCTATGTGACATTGAGAAGGTCACTTAACTTCTCTGAGCCTTAGTTTTCTTTTCTGTAAGATTGGGAAAACGTGTTTAACCATTGTAGCTATGATATAAATTAACTGAGATAATATATTTAAAACATAGAGCATGGTACCTAGCGCATACCAGAAACTTAATAATTATTTTTTCTCTGACTCTATGAGAAAACTACAAGAAACTGCAAGACTCAAACAAATGGTAGATGCATTGAGGTAGGGGGCAATCTTTCTCATATTTGTTTTTTGTTCCATTTCTAATTAGGGGACACTACTGTTTTCTAGGTGTATAATTATGTACAAGATAAACTTTCTTGACTCAAATAGCTTACAGTAGCTTACTGTCTAGTAGAGTATCACAGACAGAAAATGGTGATGACTGAGAGTGATTGCAAATACAGGAGGAATGAGGTGGAACAGTGTTTTCCTTTATTCATAGCTGTGTTTCTCGAATATGATAACATTCAGCAGGAGAGCTAGATTGTCACCCTGGATTCACATGAAGAAAATGTTGACGACAGACATGAGACACACTTCCAGAATAGGGGTGCTCTTCCCAGCATTAATATAAAGGCCCAAACAAGGAAAACTGGAAATATCTCTAATCTTCAAGCAAAGCCACTAACTAGACATGTGGCATTTTAAAGTCTGACACATGTCATAGTAGTGCTGCTAATAATAGATACATGGTGGCAAAACAAACAAACAAACGTGAATCTAAATGGTGGCTCTGACGAAAGAGGAATTATTGCAAATCAAGGAGAGAGAGAGAAAAAAGCATATCTCCATGAACTATTACCACTCCCCCCAAAAAAAGCCCTACCATTTGTGACAAATGCAAATGTACATCCCATTACATGGAGTCCTCACCCACCGTTGTTGCAAAGGACTTTGCTTTCAATGAAATAAGTAGCTCACCTGAGCATCACTGAGTCCACATAGTTTTCTGGGAACCAACCTCTTGTCTTTAAAACAGACAAAAATGTCCGTATCCTATGTTATCCTCAAAACAAACAAACAAACAAAAAAATACAAGGCAGTTATACAGTTTGGTATCATTATCATTTCCGTAAGGAAAAAAAATAACTTATAAGAGATGATTCCTGGCTTATGATGGAATAACACTCTGATGGCTTCCAAAAAGCTTGTGGGTACTCAACGTATGGTCATCTTTGATTTATCACTGGGAATAAAAGGGAACGACACCAAACTAAAAAGGGAAGGCTGGGGGAGAAGACATTTTGTCAGGAGACTGAAAGCAATACACATAGTATAAGAAGATGAAATGGAATCGAGTGAATGAAGGAAAGAGGGAGGCAAAGGCAGGGTATTGAATATGTGCTTAGCACTTACCTTCATCCTACTATTTACCCATTGAAAGATTTACAGATAAAGAACCTAAGGCTCACAGAATTTAAGTTGCCTACCCAAGCTGACCCATCTAGTGAAGAAAGATTTGGGTTTGAGCTCAAACCTGCCACAATCCAAACACCATCCTTATTCTCCCAATTTCTGAATAATTTCTACTTGTTTATTAAATAAATTAATAACAATCCTTCTACTGACCACCCCGAAGCAAATCCATCATATGCTGCAGTTTGTATTGCTTCAGTATTTATCATCTGCACCAACCAGTGAGAAACATGATGGTTAAAGAAGAGAAGAAAATTGACAAGCTCACATCTATGCTTTAATTGAAATCAAGGTTGATCTTGCCTAGACAAAAAGCCTTCCGATTTTCACAGATTTCAGCATAAGAACACTTCTATATACGGTTTTCTTAGGTTATTCGGTCTGGATACACTGTTCTTTCCTCAGTTTCTCAAACATGAGATGCTACTGCCCTTTCCCAGGACTTTTGCTTGTGCTGTTTCCTACACCTGCAGTGCTTCTTTCAAGTCGTCCCCTCTGCTGGTACATGGACTCAGGGATTCTAGCTGTTCTTTTAGATCTTCATTCTTACATCACATCAGAATGAATACCTGATCAGAGCACTTCTTTCTATTATAAAAAATTCAAAGTACTATGTAGCTCTTTTAAAATTAAAAAAAAAAAGTCAGATATAATGCAGTTGTAATTTTGCATTTATTCATGTAGATTTACAACTATGCCTGATTCTCATAAGGTCCTTAAGAACAGAGACTATATATTTGTGTTATCATGATACTTACTATTTCATCCCTAGAATGTGGCTTTCTTAAAAGCTTAAGTGAATGAATGTTAGATATCTAACAATAATGTTCTCTCCCTTTCCTGGAAAACACCCTACCATGGGAAAGCTATGCTCCTGTCCTTTCTCTTGGTAAATAAATAACTTTGTGATATATTGAAAGGGCCTTGAGCTTTCGCATATGCCCAAATTTGAATCCTAGCTCTTCCACTTAATGTTTGACTTTATGCAATGTGTTTACTTCTTGGAGCCTCTGATTATTCCTCTATTAAAATGAATATAAATTCATATCTCACATCTTCTTAGCGAGATGTTAATTACATCTCATGTAGTTAGCAAGCATGAGTTCCCTAACTATATGTCCATGCTTTTATTTTTTACAAATGAGGGTGATAAATTTGTGGGCACTTGAGTTGGAGTTATGCTTGCTGACACTAGAGCATGAACTGCCTTCCAGATGTTTATGTTGACTTATGTTAATCAAAATTAAAGTCATCCTTACCCAAAATTGATTGCTAGTTTAATCACTGCCCATGGTCTCTTGTTAGTACCACATGGTTTAGGATTTTTTAAATTTTGCTTTTCATTTTATTTAATTGTTTGGAATATGTGTATTTTCCTTCTTTGGTCAATTAACAATTATTTAACATCTATTAAGCACCAGGACCTCTGCTGTTCTTTGTAGGGTGATACAAAGATGAGGTTGACACAAACTCTACTACCCTATCCATCTTGCAGTCTACTGGCATAGGCAAAGGTGAAAAAAAAATGTAGTAATAGAACAATATAAATAAGCAATTATATATCCTTTGTATGGCATAGTGTATGTGTCAGACACTGTGCAAACACCAATGGTGGACATATTCCAGGAAAAGAAAACTGTAAGTGCAAAATCATGATAATGTGAAAGTGGCAACATGGTGCTGCAATATCTGCTAAGTCCAAAGAGCTGGAGGATTGTGAGCATATAGAAGAGTTGAAGGAACTGAGGCTGATCAGAAATGGATGCATGAGCTAGCTCATAGGGACTTTGCCAGTCAATCTATAAGTTTTCCATTTCTTTCTGAAAGCAATATGAGAATGTCATAAAATTTTAGCAGGAGAATCACATAAACCCAAACATGTTTGAAAAAGGAAAATCTTGATAAATATTGTCTTCCTCTCAAAATGGTCTCTTCCATGAAGGCAGGAAACACATTTTTTCCTGTGCATCTCCCTAAGCATTTAAAAATGACAGGCATGGAGTAGTCCTCAACACATATGCAAATTACATAGGACGCAACCTAATATTTGAAATTTAGAGAGGCAGGGAAAGATGGAGGACTAGAGGTGCTCAGGGCACACTTCTTAGACAGAAAAGGACCAGAAGAACTAACAGACATTTAAATATTGAAGGGAGAATCTGTGGGAGAGTGTAGGAGTGCATCAGGAGACTTATGAGTTCCCTATGGAGCACAAAAGCCCAAGATAGTGGCATAGAGAGGAGAGTGAGGCACATGGCCTCAGCTGCCATGTCTCCAACACTGGGGTCAGTGCAGAAGGAATTTTCCTTTGTGGCAAATAGGTAGGCAGAGGACCCACACCAATCCCCCTTCTCACCACAGAGGCCAGCAGATCCTTTGGCAGGATAAGCCCAAAGCCAAGGGTGGGGAGCAGCCTAGAATACATGCACTGTGTTGCTCTAGAACAGTAGTGCAAACTGTGCACTCCCCACACCCAATCCTAATAATACCAGCCTACGTATGACAGTGCCATCTTGAAACCAGAGGCTTTGCTGGAACCAGCGCTACCCTGGGGCCATTACCCATGGTACTTACCCAACCTTAAGGCTCTGCCTTCTTCCAAGTGCATGCAGAGGGCAGGCTACAATACCCTCATCCTGGTGACTTGAAGACTGGGCTCACAGGAGCTGTGACTCTCGTTCTCCAGCCCACAAAACCAACCCCAGGCCTGCTGAACTCATGCAACCCCCACATCCCTAGCCAGAGAGCAGACAGGCAGACTCTCCTATGGTGGACCATCCCCCATTCCTTTCCTTCCTCCCAGGCTTGCCAGCTGACTGAGTTGTGTGTGCCTGAGCCCCCAACCCAGAAAAATAGCACATGGGTCTCTACCCTGACAAATACACCCTCAGGCTGATGGAAATAAAGTGAATCAACACCATCTCAGAAGAGTGGCCAAGCAGTTCCATCCTGAACAATCACACCCAGCAGCCTTGCTAACAGTTCCAAAAGTGACTAAATGGCCCCCTCACTGCAGATCAGTCTAGCAGACCTTTCCACTGTGCCCAGAAGCAGTTAGGGCACCTCACTGCAGCCCTGCCTAGCAGCCCCACTCAACATCCAGAAGCACCTGGATGGGCCCTCTCACTGCAGACTTGCCTAGCAGCCCCACCCACTGCCCAGAAGCAATTAAATGGGCTCTTTCACTGCAGGCCTTTCCAGCAGCCCCACACATCACCCAGAAGATACTGGACAGGTTCATTCATTGCAGGGCTGCCTAGTGGCCCTTCCCACTGCCCTAGAAGTAACTGGACAGGCCCCATCATTGCAGCCCTGCCTAGTGTCCTCACCCAAATCTTAAGATGTAGCTCATCAGCTCTGCCCTTGGCAGACCAGCTCAGGAGCCACAGAGGGGAACATGACTTCACATCAGACCCTAAGAAGTGGCACACAGAAAGGCCACTGGAAGACCCACACTCAACCAGCTGAGTCAAAGTACACCTATTCCCCTCGGAGAAACAGCTCAGCTGTCACTCCCCTGGAAGACCCACCACTGAGTCTTTGAGCCATCATATGCACATGCATCAGAGTGAGAAAGAGCCTGGCTGGTATGCTCTATCCAAGGTGAGAAACAGTTTAGATGGCGTGCCCCGTTCAAGGTCAGAGAAGCAGCACAGTGATGATGACATTGGCAAACCAGTCCTGAAAACCCTGACATGCCATACACCCCCACACACCCCAGCCTGAGAATCCAGCAACCACATCTCCAGTGAACCAGATGACCCACATGGTGCAAATGTACACCCTCAGCTTGTGAACCAATATAGCAACTCCTCCCCTGACATAGCTGTGCCACCACCACCACAAACCTCCCAAACATAGGTCATTGAGTCACTAACAGAAATAATGAAACTGAATTACACTGAAGAAACTACACAGAGTCTACACTCCTGTGGAATACAGTCTATACTACTGTATCCGTCGTGAACAAAGCCATTTCACTCTGCCAAACTGAAACCATAGGAACCATTTGCAGGTAAAAATATTTCCCCACACAAAGGCACTCTACAAAACTCAAAGAGGTGACTGTTCCACCAGACGGCACTGATGTCAGTGCAGGAAAACAAAATACATTTTAAAAAACAAGGTATAATGACAGGATCCAAAAGACAAAACAATGTTCCAGTAACTGATCCCAAAGAATCAGAAATTGTCAACATACCAGAAAAGGAATTCAAAATAATTATCTTAAGGAAACTCACCAACATAATAGAGAATACAGGCAAACAGTTCAATGAAATCAGAAGAACAGTTAATGATCTGAATGAGAAATTCAACAAAGAAATTGATGTCATTTTTTAAAAAATCAAGCAGAAATTTTAGAATTAAAGAATTCACTGAATGAAATAAAAAACACATCTGAGAGTCTCAACAATAGGCTGGATCAAGCAGAAAAAAGAATTTCTAATCTTGAATATCAAGTAATTTGAAATAACACAGGAAGACAAAAAAAATAAAATAAAAAAGAATAAACAAAGCTATAAGATCTATGGGATACTATTAAGTGAATGAATATTCAAATTATGGGCATTCCAAAAGGAGAAAAAAACAAAAAAAGATATTTAAAACCTATTTAAATAAATGTAGCTGAAAAATTCCCTTGTCTTTGGAAAGACACAAATATCCAAATTCAGGAAGCTCAAAGGTACCCAAACAGATTCAACTAAAATAGATCATTTCTAAGACTCACTGTAGTCAAACTATTGAAAGTTAAAACCAAGAGAAAATTCTAAAAACAGCAACAGAAAAACATCAAGTTAATTATAACAGAATCCCTACCACTAGACTAACAGCAAACTGCTCAGCAGAAACTTTACAGGCCAGAAGAAAATGGGATAATATATTTAATGTACTGAAAGAAAAAAAATCTGCCAGTCAAGAATACTATACACAGCAAAGCTATCCTTAAGAAATGAAGGAGAAATCATCTTTCTCAGACAAGAAAAAATTAAGGGAATTCATCACCACTAGACTGTTCCTATGAGAAATGCATTGGGGAATTCTACTTCTAGAAGAGAAATAATGATAACAACCATTATGAAAACACCTGAAAATATAAAACTTAGTGGCAGAGTAGATACACAATTTAGAAAGAGAAAGGAACCAAACCTTATTAATAAATAAAATCACCAAACCACAAGGATAAATAATCAGAGAGGAATAAAGGAACAACAGATACACAAAACAATGAGAAAACAACCAAACATAATGACAGGAGTAAGACCTCACATTTCAATAATAACTTTGAACCCAGATTAAATATCCCAATTAAAAGACATAGATTGGGAGAAGGGATTAAAAAAAAAATGGCCCATCCATATGCTGCCTACAAGAAACCCGTCTTAACTACAAAGACAAACATAGACTTGAAGTCAAGGGATGGAGAAGATATTCCAGGCAAATAGAAAATGAAAGTGAGCAGTAGTAGCTATATTTATATCAGATAAAACAGATGTTAAATCAAAATCTATACTAAGAGACAAAGAAGGTCACTATGTAGTGATAAAGGGATGAATATAGCAAGAGAATGTAACAATTATGAATATACATATATTCATAATTATATATGCATTGCACCCAACAATGGAACACACAGATATATAAAGCAAATACTATCATATATAAAGGGAGAGATAAACACCAATACAATAATTGAGGATTTTACCACCTTACTCTTGGCATAACAGGTCACTGAGACAGGAAATCAACAAGGAAACATCATATTTAAATGGCACCATAGACCAGATGGACCTAACAGGCATACACAGATCATTTCATCTAATAGCTGCAGAATACACATTCTTTTCATTGGCACATGGAACTTTCTCCAGGACTGACCATATGTTAGGCCACAAAATAAATCTCAAATTCAAAAAAATTGAAATCATATCAAGTATTTTTCCTGACCATAATGGAATAAAACAAGAAATCAATAACAAAAGGAACTTGTGAAACTAAACAAGTATGTGGAAATTAAACAGCGTGCTCTTGTATGACCCGTGGATCAAAGAGATTCAGAAATAAAAAATTTTTTTAAAAAATCATTGAAACTAATTAAGATAGAAACACAACATACCAAAACCTTTAGGATACAGCCAAGGCAATATTAAGAGAAAAGTTTGTAGCGATAATCACATACATCAGAAAAATAGAAAAATTTCAAATAAACAGCCTAAGAACACAGCTCAAAACTAGAGAAGAAAGAACAAACTGAACCAAAAATAATTAGAAATGAAGACATAATAAAAATCAGAACATAAATAAATAAAATTGATACTAAAAATACAATAGATTAATCAAACAAAAAGTTGGCTCTTTGAAAAGATGTACAAAATAGACAAAGCATTAGACAAACTAACAAAGGAAAAAAAGGGCCGGCCCTGTGGCTCACTCGGGAGAGTGTGGCGCTGGTAGCGCCAAGGTCGCGGGTTCGGATCCTGTATAGGGATTGCCAGTGTGCTCACTAGCTGAGCGTGGTGCAGACCACAACATGCTGAGGGTTGTGATCCCCTTACCAGTCACAAAAAAAACCCGAAAAAAAACCTAAAAACAGAAATTCAAATGGGGACATTACAACACATAGCAGTGAAATATAAAGATCACTAGATGCTATTATGACCAACTATCTACCAATAAATACGAACACCTAGAGGAAATGCATAAATTCATGGTCACAAATGACCTACCAAGACTGGACCAAGAAAAAAACAGAAAGCCTAAATAGACCAAAAACACGTTGAAAGATTTAATTAATAATTCAGTATCCCAACAAAGAAAAGGCCAGGACCAGATGGCTTTACTAATGAATTCTACTGAACATTTTTTTTTTTTTTTGGGTGGATGGCCTCTAGGGGGATCTAAACCCATGACCTTGGTATAGTACTGTGCTCTAACTAACTGAGCTAACTGGCCACCCTTAAAGAAGAGCTAATATTAATAATTCTTAAACTATTTCGGAAATTTGCAGTGGGTGGAATTCTTCCAAACTCATACTATAAGGCCAGCATTACCCTGATACCAAAACCAGGTAATGACAGAACAAAAAAAGAAAACCATAGGTCAGTATTCCTAATGAACACAGATGCAAAAATCCTCTATAAAATACTAGAAAACCAAATCCAATAGCATATCAAAAAGATTATACACCATGATCAAATAGAATTTATACTAGGGATTCAAGGATGAGTTAACACATGCAAATCAATAAACATAATACATCCTATCAACAGAATGAAAGATAAAAATCATATGATCACCTTGATAAATTTAGGAAACTTATTTGATAAAATTCAACAATGCTTCACCATAAAGACTCTCAACAAATTAGGTAGAGAAGAAAAGTATCTTACTACAATAAAGGCTATATATGACAAACCCACAGTTAACATCATATTGAATGGGGAAAACCTGAAAGCTTTCTCCCTAAGAACTGGAACAAGACAAGGATGTCCACTCTCACCACTTCTACTTAACATAGTGCTAGAAGTGCTAGCCAGAGCAATTAGGAAAGACAAAGAAGTAAAGGGCACCCAAATAGGAAAGGAGAAAGTCAAATTGTCCTTTATGTCATTATTATTGTCCCACATGTCATTTACAGGGGACATGATTTTATATAGAGAGAAACCTAAAAACTTTACTAGAAAACTAGCCCTAATCAACAAATTCAGTAAAGGTGCAGGATACAAAATCAACATAAAAAATCAGTAGCATTTCTATACACCAACAATGAATTACCAGAAAAAGAAATCAAGAAAAATATCCCATTTATAATAGCAATAACAAAACAAAAATAAAATACCTAGGAATAAATTTAACCAAGGAAGTGAAAGATCCCTACAATGAAAACTATAAAACACTGATTAAAGAAATTAAAGAAGACAGAGAAAAGTAGAAAGACGTCCCATGTTTATGGATTGGAATACTCAATATTGTCAAAATGACCATACTACCCAAAGTGATCCATGTAATCCCCAAACTACCAGTGACATACTTCCCAGAAATAGAAAAAAACAATTCAAAAATTTATATGGAAGAACAAGAGATCCTGAATAGACAAAGCAATCCTGAGCAAGAAGAACAAAGTGAGAGGTACCACACCCCCAACTTCAAAATATACTACAAAGCTATAGTAACCAAAACTGCATGGTACTGGCATGAAAATATACACATAGACCATCCAAACAGAACAGAGAATTCAGAAATAAATCCACATACCTACAGCCAACTGATTTTTGACAAAGGAGCTAAGAACACACACTGGAGAAAGGACAGTCTCTTCAATAAATGGTGCTGGGAAAATTGGAGATCTCTATGCAGAAGGAAACTAGACCCCTATCACTCACCATATACTAAAATCAACTCCAAATTCATAAAGACTTAAATGTAAGACCCCAAACTATAAAACTTCTAGAAGAAAACATAGGGGAAAACAATTCAAGACATATGTCTGGGCAAAGATTTTATGAATAATAAATCAGAAGCTAGAGAGCAAAAGCAACAATTAACAAATGGGATTATATCAAACTAAAAAGCTTTTGCACAGCAAAGGAAATAATCAACAGAAAGAAAAGACAACCTGCAGAATGGGAGAAAATGTTTGCAAACAAAGCATCCAACAAGGGATTAATATCCAGAATACACAAAAAACACAAATCAATAGTAAAAGAAACATATAATCTGATTAAAAGAATGGCAAAGGAACTGAATAGGCATTTTTAATAGAAGACATACACGTGACCAACAGGTATATGAAAAAATGCTCAACATTACTAATCCTCAGAGAAACACAAGTCAAAACCACAATGAAATATCATTGAACCCAGGTAGAATGGCTTTTATCATAAAGACAAAAAATAACAAATGTGGGTAATGATGCCAAGAAAGGGGAACTCTTATACATTGTGGTTGGGAATGTAAGTGAATATAGTGATTATGGAAAAGAATATGGAGATTTCTTAAACGACAACATAATGGAACTACCATACGATCCAGCAATCCACTACTGGGTATATATACAAAGAAATGGAAATCAACAAGTTGAAGGGACACCTGCACTCCTATGTTTATTGTGGCTCTTTTCATGATAGCCAAGAGTTGGTCTCAACCTAAATGTCCTTCAACAGATGATTGGACAAAGAAAATGTGATATATATATACACAATGGAATACTTCCCAGCCATAAAAAAGAATAAAGTTGTGCCATTTTCAGCAACATGGATGAGCTTGGAGAAAATTATGTTACGTGAAATAAGCCAGGCACAGAGAGACAAATACTATGTTCTCACTCATATGTGGAAACTAAAATGTTGTCCTATAGAAGCAGAAAATAGATTAGTGGTTACTCGAGGCTGATTGGGAGAAGGGAGAGAGGAAGATGAGGAAAGGGTGGTCAGTGGATACAAAGTAGTAGGGAGGAAAAATGGGATCTAGTACTCTATAGTAATAGAGAGACTACAATTAACAAAGTACCATGTATCCTTGAATAGCTACTCAAGATGATGTTGAATGTTCCTAACACAAAGAAGTGACAAATGTTTGAGGTGAGGGATATACTAAACACCCTCATACAATCATTTCACACAGTATGAATTTACTCAAATACCATATTGAACTCCATAAATATATACGATCATCATGGGTCAATTAACAAAAATACAGAGAGAGAGAGAGAAATGAGAGAAATTGAGTGTAGAGTAGTGGTTACCAGAGGCAGGGAAAGGGATAGGGGAGGGGAGCCGGGGAAGTATGCGTAGACCTGTACCAAGTTACAGTTAGGAAGAATAAGTTCCAGTGCTCTAGGTTGACAATAGCTATTAACATTGTATTGCATATCTCAAGATACCCAGAAAAGAGGATGTTATAACCATAAATAAATGATATAACCACAAATAAATGATAAATGTTTAGGTGATAGATATGCTAACTATTCTGATTAGATCATTATACAATATACACATATGTTGAAACAGTAAGCTGTACCCCATAAACATGTACAATGAAAAATAAATTAAAATTTAAAAACTAATTTAGGTCCGACCCCGTGGCTCACTCGGGAGAGTGCGGCGCTGGGAGTGCAGCAGTGCTCCCGCCACGGGTTCAGATCCTATATAGGGATGGCCGTGGCACTCACTGGCTGAGCGCGGTGCGGGCGACACCACGCCAAGGGTTGCGATCCCCTTACCGGTCAAAAGAAAAAAAAAAAAAAAGGACAAATAAAAACTAATTTAAATTCACTTTAATTTTAAAAACAAAATGTATGTCTCCTACCAAAAAACAAACATTTGCATTCACAGTATGACTTACAAGCTGTTACATATAAGGGAACATGATATTAATTATTTTAAGTGTCTGTAAGTAGAGCTCTGGAGGCTTAGAAAGCTTTTATCTAGATTGTGTCATTTATTCTCATGATATTCCCTGAGATGGGATGGGAAAAGAGGGAGCCAAACATTAAATATGTACTTTGAGATCTTGACAGGGCTCAATTACGTGACTAACCTTGTAAGTACCCTTAAAACTTGGGCTCTATGGAAGCTGGAGGCCTCCAGGGTGTCCTCAAGTACGGTTCTGTCCAGTCATATTTATCTACATTCTTAGCCACAAGATCTTATCTCTAAGGTAAATACTGATGTACTAGCATCCTGAGCTAAAGAGAGTCTCAAAACCCCAAACAATTGATGCATTTTTTAATCAAACTAAACGATATCCATAAAATAAAATAAAAACAGGAATCTGATTTTTTTTTTTTTTTTTTACTAGTTCTGGTACTGATTTTTTCAATCATTTTACTGTTCCATTTTAAAGAGACTGAAGAAAAACAACGGGGATTTTGAGTCAAGATGCTCCCAACTTGAGGTGCACACCTTAAAATTAGAAAATGACAATGTGAAAATGTGTTTTATGTGGAGTGTATTAGTCTGTTTTTGTGTTACTGTAACAGAATACCTGAGACTTTGTAATATGTAAAGAAAAGAGGTTTACTGGGTTCGTGATTCTGGGACAGCTGCTTCTGGTTCAGGCCTCAGGCTGCTTCTACTCATGGCAGAAAGTGGCAGGCAGCTGCTGAGTGCAAGCAGATCACATGGAGAGAGGAAACAGGAGAGAGACAGAGAAATGGGAGGTGCCAGGGTCTTTTTAACAATCAGTTTCAAGGGAACTAACAGTGAGACCTTACTCGCTACCCCCACCCCCAGGGAAGGCATTCATCTACTCACGAGGGATCTGCCCCATTAACCAAACACCTCCCAACACTGCTGCATTGCAGATCAAACTTCAACATGGACTTTGAGGGGGCAATATATACAAAGTATGTCATGGAATAAAAAGTTTTCAGCAAGGAGCATGAAATTCTCTCTCTCTCTCTTGCTCTCTTTCTCATTCTTGCTCTTAAACTGTTTGCCTTCAATACATCATAAGTCCATAAATGGAAGCAGGAGCTGTTTACATATCCTCAAGAACTTATTACATGAAATTCACTGTGATCAACACTTGGTATGCAAAAGATAAATTAGACTGTGAGTTATAGAGAGAAACTGGGTATAAATTTCATTTGTACTCAAAGGAACTGGCAGTGATTAATTAAGTTTCATGAAATGCAAACAGTCAGTAACCAAAAAAATGGCACCAAGAATAAAGTTCACAACTTGAGTATTTGCTCTATACCATGATTTTCAAACTGTGCTCCCTGGACCAGCAGCATCAGTATCATCTAGGAACATGTTAGAAATGCAAATCCTCAGGCTTCATCCTAGATTCACTAAATCAGAAATTCTGGGAGTAGGGCCCCAGAATCTCTTTTCTTCACAAGCCCTCAGGTGCTCCTATTAGGCACTAAATTTTGGGAACTGCTTCGATGTGTTAAATAATTTATATGTATCATCTCATTTAATCCTTATAAACCATAGGAGTCAAATACTACTCTGACTTTGCATTGGTTATCCATTGCTGCCTAACTGATCACCATAAAGCTTGGTAACTTAAAACAGCCACAATCATTTTGTCATTATCTCTCATGATTCTGCAGGTTAAGTAACCTTGTGGTATGTTCGAATTCAAGGTCTCTCACATACTAACAATCTGATGATGGTTGGGGCTGGATTGATCTGAGGACTTGCTCACAGGTAGCTCTGTGGACCAGGCTAGGAAGACTTAAATAGCTGGAAACTGGAACAGCTGCAGCTATTCAGACATCTCTCTCTATTTCTACATAGTCTCTCCATCATGGCAGGTTCAAGGTAGCCAGATTTCTTACATGTCAGCTCCAAAAGGAAGAGTTCGGTGATAGAAGATAGATGGATACATACAAACATAGGAGTGGAAGCTATGTCGGGTTTTATGATCTAGCCTTAGAAGTCATATGCCTTTGCTTTCCCTAGTCCCATTATTCAGGCAATCTTAAAGGCCTGCCCAGGTTAAAAGGGAGGGGCATAAATTCCATCTCTTGATGAGAGAGTTTTAAGAAGAAATATCAGACTGAAAATACTTTTGCACACATGTTTAAAAATATCATCTGCTACAATCTCCATTTTTCTGCTGAGAAAGTGGTGATGGAAGGAGGTTAAATAACCTGCCCAAGATTCCACAGTTAATAAGTGGTAGAGTAGAGATTCAAGCTCAGAGCTTTTAATCTATCAGCATGAAATACTGGTTTTTATACTGTGTACTCTCAGCCAAGTGTAAATGGAACATTTTACATAAATTATCTCTTTGTATTTTCTAGTGAGCTATTGAGAACTATAGCACTATTATCCCTGTTTTACAGATGACAAAACTGCGGCTTAGATAAATTAAATAACTTGCCCAAATTTGCATGCCTAATAATCTTGTGGTGTCAGGATTTAAATACAGGAGATATTACTCAAAACCAAACCATGCATTTAATTATAGCATTTTATTGATGGTATCTTTTATTAATTACCATCATTCATATCTTGTAACATATGCATTGTCATGTGTTTCAGTGTTTAATTTTCTTCCCTATATTTTCTTCCAATTCAAAGTTTAAAAAAATTGTGTATTACCTTTATAATGTAAAATTAATAAATCCTACTTGAAGAAGTTCACCTTTGCTCTCAATTAAAGATAGTACCATCTGCACCAAAAACTACTAAAAGATTAATGTGATGTCTTAGCGAGAAAGAAGGGCATAAAGGTGACAAAGATAGTAAGGGATAGTTGAGAAAACTGGGAATTCTTTTTTTCTGAGAAGAGATAAAATGAAAGATAAAATTGTTTTCTTCAAATATGTGAAGGCTGATCATGGGGAAAAACCTAAACTTGTTCTATGAAGCTCTCAAGACAGGATAGAGAAAAAAAACAATGTTTAAATAGTTCAGATAGGCAGATTTCTGCCCAGAACAAAGCCCTATATTATGATGAGGATTGCCTAGCAATGAACTAGACTTCTAAGGGGGAAATCTGTTTTCTGTGCTAAAAGGATTGTAGAAGAAACCATCTGGCCAGTTATTGCAAATATTGCAGAACTTCCCACACTTAGAAAACTGTCAAAGTTGACGGTAAGCATGATCACTTCTGATCCTAAGATTCCAAGATCATTGGGCAATTTGTTGAGGATACAAAACAGAAGTACTTTTCTGAAATACCCACTAGGTTTCTTCTCAGGTTTAAGTGAGCATCAGACCCTTGATATCACCATAGTCCATGCTGGGAGTCTACTAAGAAGATGAGAGAAAGGAGCTACAGCTTGCTGACAAGGCAGTGCCAATCCCTCCTATCTGTGGCTGTCCAGGCAGCAGTTCACAGAGCCATCCAGAAGCTGTCTTCTTCTCACATGACAACTTCAGGTCCAAGGAAACAAGGTTCACATTTGTGGGTTTACGGCTGCCCTGGCTTTGAAGCTCCGTATCCCAGAAGGGCCAGTAGTTCTACTAACACTTCACAGAAATAACTTCTAGAGCCACCACAAAGAACACATGTGACCCAACACTCAGAAAATCCCAAAGCATGGCGTACCAATTATGTATTTATAGTTTATTTCTAGTTCTTTTCAATCCTGATGCAGTTTGTCATTGAGGGATAATTTTTACCATTAGCTATGTTGCTTAGAAACATGTTGATATTCTTAGCCTTATCCGGTTTGTCAGTGGAACAGAGTTAGATAATCAGATCAAGGTCAGGTTCTCATGCAAGAGGGATTGTATTTTGTTAACACTTCGCCTACAGTAGCATTCAGAAATTTAACATAATATAAACTAACATTTTAAGACATTTGCTACAATGTCAGGCCCTCTGCTAAGCAGTTTAAGTGCAAGATTTCATTTAATATTCAAAGCATAACTATATATCAAGTACTATTTTTACCGCCATTTTGTAGACAAGGAAATTAAGTCTTGAGAGGATACTTAACTTGGTAAAGTCACACAGTTGGCTTTTAAGTGACAGAGACAGAAAATGGATCTAGATGTGTCTGTTTCCATATTTTGAGATCCTAACCATTGTTTCTTCACCAACTCTTTACTGAGCTCCAACTCTGTGACAAGGACTTTGCTAGGAGCTAGAAATGAAAAATTGGACATATAGAACATGTAAAATCTACATATTGTATGTAGCAATAACCTATGCTGGATATTTACAGATTGAAAATATCCGTGTATGAAATTATATTAAAGAATGTTTCATTGATGCCAGACATGTGGATGATAAACCCAGCAGCTAATGAACTTCCCCCAAAAATGTCTTGGGGTGAGCAGGCCTAGCTCACAGACTCTGCTTTTTTCCTTATAAATGATCAAATTAGAGGGGAAAAACAAGGACCGAGCTACTACTGCCTTGGGGTTAGAATTCTTTTGCACCTTGCGTTTTGCAAGTTTTTATGTAACTTTAATTATTACTGCAATAGAAAGAAAAGTATGCCATCATCCACCTCAGAATATTCTAAGGAATGAAGGTTAATTTAATATTTGTGGACACTTCACAATAAATGAGTTTTACTTACAGATAGATCAAACAGGTGAAAACATAGTATTAAATCCAGTTTATATTTGTCATGGTCTTGACTGGCTGTCATAAAGATGAACGTACTTCTTTTTTTTTTTTTTTTTTTTTGTCTTTTTTTGTGACCGGCTGCACCGCGCTCAGCCAGTGAGCGCACCGGCCATCCCTATATAGGATCTGAACCCGCAGCGGGAGCACTGCTGCGCTCCCAGAGCCGCACTCTCCCGAGTGCGCCACGGGGTCGGCCCAAGATAAACGTACTTCTACTAAAAATAGTTTGTTTTTATTGAAGTTCAATTTTTCTGAGTTCTCTGTACTTTTATTTGCTGAATCTAGCAATTCTAGGAGTCCCTAAGTTTGGCATTGTTAACCTGGTTTTGCAGAATTGGGACAGCCTCTGCCCTCAGGGAGCTCATTCATTTTTTCTTCCAACAAAAGTTTACTAAGGGCCTACTATGTGTCAGACAATATTAGAGATTAAATGTATGTATTGATATATTTATAGATGATTATAATGTAAGGTGGTAAATATTATGAAAGTCAGGAAGTGAGGCAAATTATTAAAATGACCACTAAACGTCTAATATTTATAAAGCTTTATTCTCTATGCAGACAGTGTGTTAAGCACTTAGATGTATTCTCTCATCAGATGTTTGCAACAACCCTAAGAAATAGGTGCACCTCACATATGGAGGAATTGAGATGTAAGGTTTCAAGATGTTAGGTAATTTACCCTAGGAACGTGTGGCTGATAAATGGCACAAGCAGGATCGAAGCCTTGTTCTGCTTAATGCTAGAGCCTGAGCCATAACCACACATGTCCTCTAAAATGAGACTTGGATGAACAGAGGTGGCCAAGAAAGGCTCACTTGATCAGTGACTGGAGCTGTATTTCGTAGTGCAAGTAGGGAGTGACCAGATGAAGAAAATGCATAGTAGAAATGAGGAGAGTCTTCTCCAGGAAACACTGAGCCTGAAGAGTAGGGCACATACTGAGAGGGGCAGGAAATGGGGCAGAATTATGGGTCCGAAGCCAGACAATATTAGGTTTGGCATTCACCTGTTTAAGAAATCTTTCTGACTGTTCCATCTTGGCCAATACTGGTAATTTTTATTTATAGAAACTACAAATTAGTGTCATTTTAATCTTAATTGTAAAACTACAGTACAGTCAAATGACTTTGAAAATTTAGCAGGTTTGCCTCAACATGACGATAATAGCAAATGAAGGGAATAATAACCAAAACAGTAATGTGCGTGTGTTCACTATGTGTCAGGACACATTCCAAGTACTTAAGCATTAATTTAGATCTCACAGCAACTCTACCAATTAGGTACAATTTTTGACTGATCTTAAAATACAAGGTACTGAGGAATCATGAGTTGAAATAACTTGCCCAAGAATGACAACTCCAAAAGTAAACGTTTGAACAACAGGACACTCTCCCGTGTTCTAGAAACCCTTTTTTTTGTCAGCTGATTCATGGAAGTGCAATTATAGCATAGGAAAGGCTGGGGTATCAATGTGAATGTTCAATAATCCCAGTAATCTGAAAGCTGAATGCAAACACATAATTTTACAGGATTATTTTAATCTAATTCAGTAATGTTTTACTGAATACTGACTCAGAGAAAGAAGTCCTCATGGAAAGCCCTGCCACCAGAACACCTTGCCCTCAGGGATTTTCACATGCAGAAGACTCTAGGAGATGAGAGGCAGCACCGGCAGCTGCAAAGGAAGTTCTGGACATACCCAAAACTTTGGGAGACCAGGTAGGCTGTGCACAGGAGGCACAAGTTGTCAACAAGCAGATTGAGACACTCACTAAAAAATCTTACATGAAGAAATGTTTGCAAAGACAGCCAGATGTGGGTATGGCTTCAAGAAAACATGGGTGGAGCATGAGAAGTGGGAAGAGTAAAGTGTGCAGGCTGAACACATGCCAAGCATTTTCTACTGCATTAAATTATTTAATGTATTTAATGATTACAATAAGTCAATGAAGTGGTATTATCATTATGCCCAATTAACAGATAGAGACTGAGAAATTGAGAAGTCATGTGCAATTTCCAAGATCAGAGAATAAATGAGTAAGAAGAGTCAAATTGTCACTTCTCTTATTGCAAAAATGTATCTATTTTCCATTTATTTATTTATTCTGCAAATACTTAATCAATTTCCATGTAAATACTTGTATGTTGTGGTAAACAAAGCAGTCATAGTTCTTGACATAATGCGGCCCGTGGCTCACTTGGGAGCATGCGGTGCCGATAGTTCTTGACATAATGGATCTATCAGTCTGATCTACACTAGATGTGATATCTGATCTTAATTGATTATTTCTTACTTTTGTATTTGTGTATACCTTATTTACCTTATTTCATCTAGCATGGATCATAAATGTTTCGACTGAGGATAGGTGGAAGGATTTGCTGAGGTCCCAGGTAGGAAGGGCCCCCGGAAGAAAGTAAAAGGAAAACAAAACAAAAACAAAAAACTCAAATTACTGTGGCTGTCAATCTGGTACATTTTATACATGCTAAATTGAAAAGTAAATCAATAAGTTGGCTGCAGTGGGACTGTTGGAAACAAGCCATTGTCTGTGCTTAATTAAAAGGCCAGATTGATGTCTGGCAGCACATCGGAAGTGTATGACAGCCTTGGATGATCATGTTACAGGAGAAGTTTGCAGCCATAGGGAGACAGAAAGAAAGCAAAGGCAAAATGGTACCCAGATCCCTGAGCAACATTCAAGGTCAAAACCAGCCTGTTCTCTAAACACCTGGGCATTTTTCATACAACTGTGGACTTGTATTTGTAGATATACAGATCTTATTTTTCCTATCTCTGTGGTGCTTAAAGGAAAAGGAGGGAAACCTAGACTGCAGGGATAGATTGTGACAGCATTAATTTTCCTGAATTATTAATTTAAAAAGTGAAGACATTTTTATAATTGAAGTCCAAGGGAGTAAGCCCCATGCCAAAATACCTTCAGGAAAGACTTTAATTTTCAGAATATTTATGGATCATGAGTTTTCCTTATCCATAAGGCCTTCATGTTCTTACCACCTCCCCTCAAGCTCTCACCTCCCACAGCTTCTTGCCTTGCTCAGTTCTCCTAGCACTCTGGTCTCCTAGCTAGTCCTTCAAAATAACCCCCACCACAGGGCCTTTGCACTGCCCGCCCCCCCCCAGGATTCTCTTTCTCCAGATACCTGTATCCTCAATGTTCAGTGTTACTGCTCAAGGCTACCCTGACTGCCTTATTTTAAAATCATTTAGGAATCCTAAACCCCCTTTCCTTACTCAATTTAATTTATCCATAGCACACATAACCTTTCAAAATACTTTATAATTTAAATATTCTGTTTATTATTTATTGTCTGGCTCTACTAATAAATCATAAAATTGTTTTTCTGTCTATTTTTACTGAGTCCCCAAAATTGTTTTTCTATTTTTAAAGAGTCCCAAGTATCTAGAAACACACCTCACACATTGTAGGCTCTCAGTGAGTATTTGTTGAAAGAATCATGAAATTTCTTCAATATATAATATTTCACAAATAAATGTGGATTCTCACATCTCCTGCCTATATTTTAGATTAATCCTCATTCGTTGATCTGCTTAAAATTAAATAGAAATTTTCTTATAATCCAGTAGAGAAAACTGATATCAGGGTGTAGATTTATTCTATTATTTTGTACAGAATTAACTAGATGTTGGTAAAGTGAACGTTTTTTATCTTCAGTAGAGTTTTGCTTTTCTGAGTTTTTTGGGGATCACAAATTGGCAATCTCTGCCTATCTAGTGTAAGAATTCTTGCTTTTAAAAATTAAAAATTGACACATAGATCTGTGGAACAGAAAAAAGGCTCAGAAATAAGCCCATGAATGTACGGTCAACTAAAGTAAGGGTACCAAGAATACACAATGGGGAAAGGATAGTACCTTTAATAAGTGGTGTTGGGAAAACTGGGTATCTACCTACAAATGAATGGATTGGATGTGTATCTTATACCATATACTAAAATTAAAAATTAAATGAAAGACCTGATACCATAAAACCACTAGAAGAAAACGAGACTTTGGTCTTGGCAATGATATTTTGGATATGACACCAGAAGCACAGGCAATAAAAACAAAAATAAACAAGTGGGACTACATCATATGAAAAAATCTTCTGCATAGCAAAGGAAACAATCTACAAATTAGGAGGAAATTCAGAATGGGAAAAATATTTGCAAATGATGTATCTGATAAGTGGTTAATATCCAAAATATGTAAAGAACTCACACAATTCAATAACAGAAAAACAAATAAACCAATTAAAAAATGAACAAAGGATCTGAGTAGACATTTTTCTAAAGAAGTCATACAAATGAACAGCAGGTATATGAAAATGTGCTCAATATCACTCATAATAAAGAAAATACAAATCTAAAATCACAATGAGATATGACCTCACACCTGTTAGGGTAGTTATTGGTAAAAAGGCAGGAGATAGAAAGAGTTGGTGAGGGTGTGAAGAAAAGGGAACCCTGCAAATTCCTGGTGGAAACATAAAAATTGGTACAACCATTACGGAAAACAGTATGGAAGTTACTCACAAACTTAAAAATGGATCTACAGTATGATACAGAAATTCCACTCTGGATATATATTTAAATGTAATGAAATCACTATATCAAAGAGATATCTGTACTCCCATGTTCATTGCAGCACTGTTCACAATAGCCAATATGTGGACACAATTTAAGTGTTCATAAATAGATGAATGGATAAAGAAAATTTGGTGTGTCTATAATGTGTATGTATACTCATTGAAAAATAGAATTAAAAGGTAATATGAATCTCTCCATGAATTTTTTGAAGTACCTTTAAGTGGATGGAAAGATTCATATTACTTATAACATTCCATTATATATACACACTCATATGTATAGCGGAGTATTATTCAGCCACAATAAAAGAAGAAAATCCTGCCATTTGCAACAATATGGATAAATCTGCAGGACATTATGCTAAGTGAAATAAGCCAAGCACAGAAAAACAAATACTATATTTTCTCACTTATATGTGGAATCTGAAAAGTCAAACTCAGAAGTACATAAAATGGTGCTTTCCAGGGGCTGGGGCAGGAGGTAGGGAAAATGGAGAGATACTGGTCTAAGAGCACAAATTTTCAGTTATAAGATAAATAACTTCTTGGGGTCTAACACACAGCAGGGTGAGTATAGTTAATAATCCTATATTGTTTACTTGAAATTTGCTAAGAAAATAGTTCTTAAGTGTTCTCATTGCATGTGCACACACAGACAAATAGTAACTAAGTGTGGTGTGGTAATTATTTTACTATATATATGTATATCAAATCATCACAGTGTACATGTTGAAAATATACACTTTTTATTTATTACACTTTAAAATATACACTTTATAATTTGTCAATTATAAAGCTAGAAAGATTATAAATTGCATTTTTAATAATGAAGATGCATTCAAATATTATGTAATAAAAATATGTAAAGTATCCTTTATATATTTAAAAAGTATATGAAGTGCACAACATTATCTTAATGGTGTATAATTATTAGAAGTTTAAGTTTGGTGTCAATATATTTTTCAAGTAAACAAGTACAGTTCAGATCAACAGACACTCTAGATTATTTGTTTTGGGTTGCGTTTCAGGTTACCTAATCACTGTTCAATCTACTATCATTAGTTGTTATATTTTGCTACTTAAGGGAACAGACAAGCAAACTGTTGCTTTGCCTCCCACGGATTTGTCACCCCTTTTCCCCTGGGTGACAGAGCTGCCAAAGATTACTCAAAGCCCATCTGTTTTGAGCAGTGAGAAGCCCCAGAAAGGGGTTAATATCCCAGAATTTCCTCAAGTGGGAGGCATTTCTTCCATTTGGGAAATTAACCATGAATTGGTGTTCACTTCCTGCATTTATTCTCCAGATCAAGAAGTTACAGCAAGAGACATATGTGGGGTTTTTGCTAAGTACAGTTTAACAAGTTTTACAATAGAAGCTGGTAACATTCAGTAAAAACAGGCCAGATGACATTCTGTTGGTCAGTTAAGTTATCTACTAACAAAGGCTTGATTTAGCCAACATTCCTTTTCCCTCTAGCAGCTTTTTAGTAACTTTACATGTCAATTAGTAACTTGTCTGTCTTAGAACCAGCAGGCTTGCAACAGAGACTCAATGCCCTGGGGGAAATTTCCCATCCTTTGCAAGTTCAATATTTGAAACTGCAAGGCTTTGGAAAACCAGGTCCTGTGAGGTACATTTGCTTTATGAATCCTCTACAGCAAAAATCACAAAATTTTTTAAAATTAAATAAATCACATACCTGTCTGTTAGGCTTCCTCTTAGACTTTACTATCACAATCATTAATTATGACAACACTGATGAAGAAAAACCCATAGAGCCTTGCAGAATGACATGTCAAGTGATTTTGAATTGACTTTGTAGGGAATAAAGTAAAATTTTTGACTAGAGAAGTAATGAGATTAAATTTAGAGTTTACAAGCTAGTCTGTTGTCAGAATGGAGAATGGATGGCAGTGGAGCAGGTTAGAGGCAGATTGACCAGCTAGGACAGTGAATCTCCCTCCAGCATGACTCAGAATGAACAGAGGTGGTGGTAAAATAGTGATCACTGACCACCTCCTCAGGAATTAGAATTTTTAGGAGAGGCCAGAAATTATCTCTTTCTCTATGTGTATACACGCACACACACACAAACACACATTATGTACCCAGGGTATTCTGTTTATCTGACGTGTGTGGGAATCTCTGAGCAAGGAGAAAATTTATAGCAATCCAAGTAATCTTTGGAGAACTCAGGTGTGTAGAGGAAGGGATGGAATGGGAGATGTATAATAGAGAGACATTCTGTTAGGAGAATCTGTTTCAAAAGAGAAACTTTTTAATTTTTCTGAAATCATACATGTTTGGATGGTACCTTTACCCATTCTTGTTGTCTTGTTGTTTCTATGTTACTTTTCCAGTCATTATTTCTGGAAAATGCATTTTCATCTTCATAGGCCAGAATTATTTAGAAAGTTAGGTGTCCTGTCTCTCTGTCTCTCTGTCTTTTTCTTTCTCAACTAAAAAAGCACAGTTACGTGGAGGGAATGGAAAGACTGGTTAGACCACAGAGGAAATTGGAATAATAACAATAGAGGAAGAATTCTTGGCAAAACAGAGCATCTTGTGAATGAACAGAAAGTGTGATACTTGACATGTATTTGTCTGCTATTGTCCCGTGTACAACATCTCCACAACTTAACACTGTCTGCAAGGTCTCACATCACCTGGCCCTGGACTGCATCCAGCCTCCTCTTAGGCCAGTCCTCTCCTTTTTTGCTCAACTGCTGCTACACAGACTTACTTTCAGCTCCCAGTTTGACAGTCTTTGCCCTTGTTCCCCTGTCTGAAATAAATCTGTCCTCTGCTCTTCAAATGGTTGGCTTCTTTTTAACATATAAATCAAAGTTTAGGTGTCACATCCTCGGAAAGACTGTTCCTCACCTTCCTTTTTTTTTTTTCCATCTCCCTGCTTATTTTCTTCATATTGTGATGTGTTTGTTTACTGATCTATTATCTACCCTCAACACTAGGTTTCAAGACCAAAATTGCAGCAGCTGTTTCTCCTTGCCTATAGTGTACAATTAATGCCCATCAAAGTGCCCGACAGACACTTATATTCAAGCAATAATTTTTAAATAAATGACTAAGGAAATTTGAAAGAAAAAAATAATAATAACCACAAATACAAATAGCAATAATCAGAAACCCAGAATTCAGAGCCTTATCATGTATGTTAATTTCAGAAGAAAGCAAAATATATTCATATATGTGCTAATCATGAAATTAAGTTGCTTGGGTGCCAGTCTACATTGTATGAGATTGTCCAGTCCTGTTTTGACAAGGCCAGAGTTTGCAGCATGATGGTTTGCCAATATCTTATCCTTGCTTTTAAAACTAATGGTTTTGTTATCTCCAGAAGGGGCCTGAGGCTGTGTATGGAGTTATACAGGGGTTTCCACTGGCAGCTACATGCTAAACTGAATATACTTAGCTACCTTGTCAAATCCTAGAATTGTTTGATTTCCTGCAGGAAATGTTTGTCTTTGAAAACTCCAGTGGGGGAATAGCATTTTCACCTCTGCTCAAGAGAATGAGTTTAACATTGTCTGAAGATGAGATTCATCCCCTGGAGGTGGTGCAGAGCATCTAATGAGCTTAGGAACAAATCAGAAAAACAGCAGGGAGCAGATTCCAACACCCACCCCTACCTTGGTCTCATAAAAAATTCCGTTTTAGATATTTGCATGAGTGAACTACCCATTTACACTGATTTTTGTCTGTGTGCTATGTTATATACGTATAACTCTAATGTGAAAACATCTAACCACATTATACATTGTAAAAGGTATGTAATTTTACTCCTTGGGGTGCATTCTATTTAAATACTCACCAATGCATCAACAACCAGGCATGCAGTTGCATCTGTTTTAATCTGTTTTATCTTTAATGTGAAACTGACTTCTGGCACATTAAGCTAGAGCATCTTATATCCATGCAATCTCTCTCTCTCTCTCTCTCTCTCTCTCTCTCTCTCTCTCTCTCTCTCTCTCTGTCACACACACACACACACACACACACACACACACACACACACTACCCCACCCCACCCCACCAAGCACACTTATATCCACTGAAACAATGGCTGCCCAAAGGTTATTCTCAATAACTACTTCTATGACCTCAGATTAAACTTGTTTACTAGATACTACCTCCCTTTCTGCCATTAAGATGTCCTCCCAACTCCAAGCCTTCACTGAAATTAAGCATTTGATACTGGACCTTTGGACATTGTTTTTGTATTTGTTCTTCCTGGCATCTGATCCTCAATTCTCTTTAATGGATTTCCACTTGTCTCATTGCTCTGTTACTCTGCAGTTCTTGCTGCCTATGGTAGAAGTTCCTGCCTTAGTTCTGTCCCGTTAGATCCCAGGTCCCCAAAGTGGCTTTTTGGCTAGTGATTTAATTATATCATCTGTATTAGTCCATTTCTGTTGCTTATAACAAAATACCTGGAACTGGGTCATTTTTAAAAAAATGAAATTTACTGTTTACAGTTTAAGAGGCTAGGAAGTCCAAAGTCTGCGGAACACATCTGGTGAGGGTTTTGGTGGTGGTGACAGTGCTCCAGGGATCTCCCATGGCAGAAAATGGTGGAGCTGAAAGACTAACCTCCTCATGTGCTAAAAAGACCTCAGAACCATACCCATAACAACCATCAACATTCCATTCACTACAGCATGGTCCTACAATCCAATCACCTCTTCAAGTCTCCACCTTTCAATTACCGTAATAGGATTTCCCACCCTCGAGTTACAGTGGGACTTATGCTTACAATGTTTGAACTTTGGGGGGCACAATTCAATCTGCAACATCATCTCAAAGGAACAGGTGAGTTGAAAATATAAATTGTTTAAAGAACTAATCATGTACATTATAAAGAATATGTATAGTCCAAATGGAAATTAGACAGAAAAACTTTTAACAACAAACATTTAGCTTCTACAGACACAAGGGTTTGACAGTGGGGAAAGGAGAGTAAAAAAGAGCCAATGTGAAAGGATCCTAAATGTGATATTCTGTCTATACATTCTATTTTACTTTACAGTTAGGTAGGAAATTAAATACCTTCTATTACCGGTGAACAAAAAATGTTTTTTCTTTGCTTTGTTACATTTGCAAGGAGAAGGACATAAAATAGTGTTTCAAATGCATCTCAAAATTTCCTGAATCTCTTAAAGTACACCAACACTCATAAGCAGTAAAGGACAGTGTAGTACCATGGTCCAAGCCACACTTATGCATTTCCTGGGTTATTGCAGCAGCTATGCTTCGGCCTTTGCCTCCTTTCCAACTAACATTTACACAGCAGCTAGATGATTCTGTTATGATGAAGTCAGATCATGTCACCACTCTGCTCAAAACTCTCCAAACTTTTCTCATTTCACTCAAAGTAAAAGCCAAAGTCCTTACGGTAACCTACAAATTCCTGTATGATTTGGCCCCAGTTCAATCTCTGATTTCAACTCTTGCTATTCTCCTCTCTTACTTTTTCTGCTCCATCCACATTAGCTTTCTCTTGTTTCTTAAATCTGCCAGGCACACAAATGCCTTAGGTCCTTTGCATGGGTTGCTATTAACATTCGTTTCTCCAGATATCTGCATAGTTTGCTCCCTCACTCCCTCTGTGCCTTTTCTCAAAAGTTAGTTTCTTCAGACTTGTACTTTAGGAGGGCCTAGGACCAGGCTTACTCTCCCAATATTAAGAAATAGAAAACTAGATGATATTTTTAAAAAACTATTTTCAGGCATGATTAGTACACAGAGGACTGTAAACCCTCAGAGAAAAGAAACAGTAAAGGAGAGCTGTACAATTTCCTTTGCTTTCTGTCTGAGGCACTTTCTACACCAAACTGCAAGGAGAGGAATTCCAAGCAAAACACAATGGTCTAGATAAGCTGAGAATACAGAGATTAGAAACCACAGAGGACAAGGCAACTGCAATTTGAGGGGCAGGCGGTCAGAAAGAAGGGAATTGTCCAAAGAAAGAGCTGTTTAGGGGCTGCTTGACTCTGGCTGAATACTACACCGTGCGGACACAGGAGGAAACCCCATGAGCATGCAAAGAGCATGCATGGACTCCTGAGCAATTGGCCTTTTTCATGTTCTTGAACACATGGTTCTTGAGATAGAAGAGGAAGACTGTGCTGGAAGAGAAAATGATGAGTGCACATATAACGCTGCCTCTACCACAGCAAAATTTTCAAAGCCTTGATACATTTACAGTATGTCCTGAATATTTCAAGACTCCTAGGATTTTCTTAAATGACTTCATTATTTGGTCTCTATGTATATTTATATATAGACACACACATCTATAACTGTTTTATGAATTCCAAAACTTTTTTATGCCTACAGTTTCCTCAGACAGTCAACAGCCCTTTCACTGGACATCAAAGCATGATGTAGTAGGAAGGTCTTGCTTTGGACCCAGAGATATCTCAGTTAGAATATTAGTTTTACCACCTCTCGTGGGGAATGTTAACAATATCCTTATATATTAGGTCTTCAATTTATTCATCTGAAAAATGGAGTGTGTCATATATGTGACACAGTGGGCAGCTGCTGAGGAAGAGTGACGGGACCCTCTGCCAGTCTTTTCTCACGTAGATTCTGATGGCACATAACGCTAACGAAAATAATCAGAAATTTATTAGCTCATACAACAAGAAGTTGATAGTAAGGCTCTTGCAGGATTGTTCATTGAACAGTTTCTCCCTATCTTTCTGTACAAATTTCTCAGCTTATGTTATTGTCTTTTCCCTGTGGCTCCCCTCATGGTTCCAAAGTGGCTGTTCCCAATATCATAAGCACATTAGCACTGCCTAGAGGAAGAAAACAAAAGTCTGATCTGTGTAACTTTTTAAGAAAGCAGGCAGAACTTCCAACCCATCCCCCAACACACACACACACACACACACACACACACACACACACACACACACGTACACACACGACTTCCTCTCACAATGTATTGGCTGGATTTGTATCACCCCGCCAGGCCTAAGGAAATCACTGGACAGGGGAATGGAGTTACTATGACTGGTTTCCACTACCCAAGGGTCACCTTACAGGACTGGGGAGGAGCCCACCAGCCATCATCCCCTTTGAGACAAACTTATCCATCGAGATCCTACTAGCAAAGAAGAAACAGGCTGTTTGATAGGAAACCAAAGAAACGCTTACCTCTAGGGAATCATCATCATCTGGGGTCTGGGATTTAAATTGTTTGAATTATAAATAAACTGATAAATGTTGTGCAGAAAGACAGGGAGAACCTGATCTGAAGAAATTCTGTCTTCATCTCCCTAGGGGACAGGGCAGAGGTCTTGGGGTGTGTGTGTGTGCATGAGAGAGAGAGAGAGTGGTGGGGGGATCCTGTCCAATCTTGTCCTGGACAGAAATATGCTGCTCTTATTGGCGATTGTTCTGACCCCGATGCCAGGATTTTATCGTTAGAATGTTGCTTGGCAAACCAGAACTCAGGACTCAAGAGTAGTTATTTAATCTGAAGAAAGTGTCTTATTTCCTCCCCCTGAGGTGGCTTAAGGATCTTCTTGAGGATCCTCAAGCCTTTAAAGAGTAGACATCATGAAAGTAGAAATGTTTCTATCTGTATCCCGTGAATAGTGAAAGCCCTTGGCATTTTTTCGTTTCCTTTTTTTTTTTTTTAAATCTCAAGTTCATTGATTTTTACATCTGCTGTGGGAAACTTACTGTCTACTAGGATACATGTCAGAGGTTTGTAAAACCATAGAATATTCTGTCAAACAGCAAAATTACATCAATTCTTTATATTTTGCTTCTACATTAGATGTACTGTGCTATAGGTTAACAATTTGTACATGTAGGTGTTACCTTCACAGGTTATAATGCAATTGGTTTGATTTTTGCTTGCTGAATTAAAACTGTCACTTACCTTAGGTGTAAGAAATTATTTCCTAAATTATTTTAGTTGATATTTAGAGTGATCCCACCTCCTGGTTTTCTTACATAGAAAGTTAACTATGAAAAGCGCATGAATTTTACTAGCTAATTCAAATTGGTCATTTTTTTCATTTACCTACATTGGCCTCAGGAATATTCCCATTTCCACAAACTTTCAATGGATTGGATTGTTAAAAAGATTAAATGTAGTTATGTCTATGTATATGAAGAATCTTGCATATTGACTGATATGACTGATGGGCACATAGTAGGCACTTAATAAATGTGACATGCTACTATTATTTTATTGTAGAGAATAAAAAGCATGACAGCTACCTCTCAGGGTTATTACAGAAATTCAATTAAATATCATCCACATAGATGCCAAGTAGTTTCCAGTTTCTATAAAGAAACTCAATAAATGTTAATTTCATTCCTTTCCCTGACTACTAAACAAAACATGCAGAGGAGTAATAACACTGTCTTCATGATGCTACATCACCCCAGGAAAATAATTTCCTATTTTTGGGAGAGAGAAACCAATGAAATCCAGTATCAATTTATTTAGAGTATTTTCTCTTTTTGACAGCATGAAATAAATCCCTGCTATGAAATAACCTTTTTGGTGATCTATGAATAGTAGTAACTCAGTGCCACCTAGTCTTTTTTGGATAAATAAATTAAAAATAACCTGTTTCAAGAATGCAACAAGCATCCCAGTCCTCTGAAGCAACTACCCATTACAGCCAGAGTGCAGTTACTATGGGTAGCAGCGGGTGCTGGAGAGAACAGACTCTTGAAGGAATTTGCTATTTACTTCCAACTGAGGACAATTAAACTTAAATTCCAAAGGCAAACATCAGGTAAGTGAGAGAAGAGCAGAGGAGGAATGACTACGTAATTTAGGTAGCATGATTCTTACCTTTTGTGATAGTCAGGTGAAGTATAAAACATCAATAATATTGCTCTTTAATGCTGGATAATTGCATTTGGAGATTTCACCTTACCTATTCCAAGATCTCCCTGTGAGTGCAAGTTCTACAATGCTGCTTAGAAGCACATTTCTACTACTGATTAGAAAAAGACATTTCCTTTGCACACCCAGAGGTAAAAACCCCAAAGCAATTTTCACAAATTGCAACATTCGAGAGTAGATGATGTTTGAAGTACAATTTCCATGCAATTTAAGATTTCTTTTCTGGCTGGAAAGTTTTGATCTTCTTTTGTAGATGGGCATTGATTCTTCCACAGAAGTAAAACAAAAAATTATTCATGCTCTTGTATACCCTTTTACTACTTGGAAGCATGTTAATTGTTGCATTAAATGTCACCAAGTCATTGTCCCCAAGTGAATGACAGTTTTTACTTGTCCTATCTCAGTATATATAACAATGGTTGTCTCTGGTTTGGTAATTGTAATAATTAGTGGTTTGGGGAAAACATGAGTGATGGAATGATGAGTTTGGGTTCACATATTATATGCTCATTAATATGTTCATTTCTGTGCACTTTTTGCAAAAGTTTGGAAATGTCAAAAATACTATTGAATATTTCCCAAAGAGGTTATACTGTCTACTGCTCACACCAGTAATTGAGATGTATGCCCAAATTATTGGGTAGGGTTTTTGACTCCTATGAAAAAAAAAAATTAAGATTTATTCCTCTTTCATTGCTCTTTGAAATGCATAGAACACTCTGGCACTGTAGGGGAACTACTCATATGGAGTCCTGTGTGAAATCCCCATATTAATAAGGAAATAGTTAATACAGACTAACCATATTTCTATAACATTAATTCTAGTTAAAACAAATGTATTTATCTTTGATTTATATAATTAAATTATATTTTGGTAGCATTAATACTTGTTAAATCAGTAGGTAATACATGTTTTTGTTTACCCAAAATAGATTGTATGCCTAATCTTCCCCAATTAATGTACTTGTGGATGCATCTTTAATAATGGGGTCTTTGTAGCCCCTTATTGAGGCATAAAGGAGTGTTCTTCCACACAAAAACTTTTTTTGTTGCTTTGTTTTCAGCAAATGTGTAGAGAATTTGGGGCAGGAGAATTCAGAATCTAGTGACACAAGTTCTCTGTTAAAGCTACTCCATTTGCCTTCTTTCATGATACATGTTGACTCTTCCACTTGAATTTTTGTAGTCAAAGCATGTGGTTAGATACCTAGTACAGTGCCCAGAATACAGTGCATATGCAATAAATATTTGTTGAATGAATAATAGTGATGTAGAAAAATGACCTTCATGGTATGATTAAATGAAAAATGAGCACCTAGCATTCTGATGTTTCAGCACTACTGACTTTCAACCTGTGTGTTGGTACTCCATGATCTTGTCAGAGTACAACTACATCTGCTTGTCCAGCTGTTCATGAAAGCAAAACAAAAAGGGTATTCTAATGAATATTGTTCATCTACTCCTGTAGGATATCTAAATTTTATTCATTTACCCACTTAAACCAGCGGAAAGCAATATATTTTTTTTTTTTAGCAGATTAGCTTAGTCCCCAACCAAATTGCACTTGATGGCTTTTGCTTTAATCTTTTCATCTGAAGTATGAACCAATTCTACATTTATTATAGAGACATTACGGTGGGAAATGCATGAGTTTTAGAGTCAGAAAATGTTGAAAGTGTTATTTAACTGTGTCACCTTGAACATTTTTCTCATCTATAAAATGGTCATCTTGAAAAATTGTGGAGAAAAAGTGAAGATACATACTATGAAGTCCCTAAAATAAAGCCTGGCAAATGCTAGACATCACACGAGTGTCCTGGAATCTGCACCCTTGCTGCCAGTATTACTGTTATTATTGTTATTATTACTATTGAGAAGATTTTTACTCATTGATTCTAAGAACATTATCAATTAAGTCACATGGTCTCCCTTATATCAAATTCTGTAGGTGACAAGCTTACTTTAGAATTGTTAGGAAAGCATTCTCTTTTCTTGAATCAAATACCCTCTTTTCTGCTAGAGACATGTATATTATTGTCTTTCTGTTTTTGTTATTGCTGACAGAAAAGCCAAATTTTCATTTTAGCTCACAACTCCAGTGATAATCTCAAAGTGACTAAAAGTGATTCTTTTAAAAAAATAATCCATAATTTTAATTTTCCAAACTCTATCTGATACTTTCCTTTTCGACTTTATGACTTTTGTAAATTACTTTAAATTCTTTTCAGGAAAAAAAATATTTAATTAAATAAAAGTGCTTACAAATGACTATAATTGATGAGTATTTGCATAATTCATACTTGTTTGTGCAAAATTGACTTCATCTTTGCCCATAAATATCTTTTTAAGAATTTTTAAGATTATACTACAAAAACAGTTATGTCATAAATTTTGGCCCATTTTTGTATCTAGGTTTGAGCTGCACATTTTTATGACCCATTTAAAACATTAAGAAAGAGATTATACGTCTTTATCTTCATCAGTTATAGGTAGTTGTGACACAAGGCTACATTTTATTTCATTACATTTAATTTTAGCTTGAGGATAAATTGTAATTTTTCTGAAGCAATTCATTTTTTTATTGACCAAATAATTAAGAAGACAGTTCCCCATTCTAAAATGAAACAAGTTCAATCTTTACAGCTCTATACTATCAAGCCTACCTCTTTGTCAAAGTTCTATTTAGAGGCAGTAACCCAAATATAAAGACATGGAGTGTCCTTTGTTTTAAAAAGGATTCACCTTTTCATACTTCAGATTCTGGGTCTAAATTCAGGATCACATCAATGCTATCACAAACCTGAGATGAACAGCAGAGAATCTGTCCCTTCATTATCTCACTTACCAAGCACTGAGCAACTACAATGATTCTTAATATATTTTCACTGTTCTGAAAGAATTCCCAGGTTGGAAGGGAAATAAATTTCTGTAGATGAGTAATTGCAGCACAGCATGACAAACACCAAAACTGAGGTTTTCAGGCATTCTAGTGGTGCATAGTGTGATCAAGGAAAAAAAAAAAATTATAGCCTGTGATGTTTAAATTGGTTCTTATGTGAATTTTCTTCATTTGGAATTTTTCAGGTGGACAAGGTAGGAAAATATATTCCAAATCTGTACACAGACAATGAGGTGGAATCAATAGAACACATTCAGGAAAGTGTGCATGTGTTGTTCAATATAGAAAATGGTCTTCAGGTGTTAATAGAGTAGCAGAAACCAAAGGAGTCTGAGAAGACTGTACAGCTTAAATTACCAATATAGTAAGGTGCTCTTCTTGTCTGGATAAGAATTGCCAGCATCAGTCAGCATGCATACTCTGATCTGAAAGAAGAGTCAATGTCTTAGTCATCTCCAAATCTCCAGCCAAGACAATGCCACTCATTCCATTTATCCATTCATTCAACAGGGCCAGGTACAGTATTGGGTCCTGGGGAAACAGGAATGAGCAGGAGAGATAAGATTGACGTTCTTGCACTCTAGTAGTGGAGAGACAGATACTAAACACATATAAAAAGAGTCCCGTGACAAACACAGTGCAGGGTAATGAGAGTGATTGAAAGTTGGCTCTATATTGAGTGCTTACTAAAAGCCTCTTTGAAGACATGACTTTTAAGGTGGCACTTGAATGGCAAGAAAGGCCAGCTGTACAAGCATAAGTGGGGAGACCATTCTAGGTTGAGGGAAGAGCAAGAGGAGGTGCCCTAGTAAAGGACCAAGCTCGACTTCTGCAGGCAACCATGAGAAGGTCAATTTGGCTGGAGCAGAGTGAGGTGGGGACCAGACTCAGTATACAAATAGCACTAACAATAATGACAATAGTAGAAAGTACTTAGATAAATACTCTGTGCCAGACAGCACTCTAGGAATGATTACATTTAATTATTGCAACAATCCTATGACTTCATTATTATTATTATTATTATTATTCCCATTTAACAGATGAAGAAACTGAAACAAAGAGATGTTAACTTACCCAAGGTTATACAGTTGGGTGCAGTTTCTCCTTAGGATTCTGCATAACTAATTCCATGGCCTCCTTCTAGTCTTGGTTCAAATATCACCTTCTCATTGAAACCTACCCTAACCACTCTACTTAAAATCTGACCACACTCCCCTCACTGCATTCTCAGTTATATCCTAATCTAAAGTACCAAATAATGGTGCTTATTTATGTTGTTTATTTAACCCTACTAGAGTACAAGCTCCATGAGGCAGGGGTTTGATCAGTTCTGTTCACTGTTGTATCCCAAGTGTTTGAACAATCCCTGGAACACAGTGAACACTCAGTGGATGACTGCTGATGAAATCATGAAAATGTGAATGAATTATTGAAACAGTGGAGCTGGGTTTCAAACACTGGCAGCCTGACTCTGGAGTCCATAAGCCTTCTTAACATACCATATTACCTCTCAGGGTCAGACTGAAAAAGACTAGCTCCTCAGTTGGCAGGAGGTCTGTGGACTAAACTGATACAGATTGGAAGTTACAAAATGAAAGAGATGGTAGATAACTTACTTAGCTGGTCTTTACCTCTCCTCTCTTACCTCTCTTCATCTCTTTCCCCTCAACCCCTCCTCTGCTTGGAACACTTTTCCTCTTTACTGCTTTGCAGGACTAACCACGATGTGTCTTTACAATTTCAAGGCAGGTATCAAGTCTTCGGTAAAGGCTGCCCTTATTCAGCCAAGACTTCCATGTTGCTTCATGTAAGTTGCCACACTGTGTTGTAAATATCTAACTAACTGTACAGTGTTTATCTTAGTGAGCTCCCCTACTACCTGGCAACGGCAGATGTCTAGTAGGTGCTCAAAATATTTGTTACATTGATGACTTTATGATATCCCCACCATATCAACACTATGTAAGTAGTTTGGATCCTGGTCTATAGAGAGTTAATGCTTACCACTTTTTACTGCCTGGGCTTTAGGAACTATTGCTACCAATATTTCAGTGTGAATTGTGCTATAATTGAGGCAAGCCTCTGTTCTCTTCATCTCACATCACTTAAAGAGCTAACCGAAAAAGCAGTGTTCAAATTCTAAAATCCTCTGAACCATTGAAAGAATATATTTTAGATTAAAATCCCTTTTCAATTGGCTGAAGCCACAATAATTGAAGCCAGTTGAATCTGAATTTAAACATGTCTGAGTTGTGATAATACAGCCAGGGCTGTGTTTACCACATACAAAAATTTGAGTAAAATAGATTATTTAGTAATGCAAAGAGAGTCTTTAGAAAGCAGTTTATATTCTGTAGAATGGAGGAAATAAGACCTTGAAAGAAGTCTAATTACATTTTTGTATTGATATTTTAGGAAAATGTGTAGTAGCAATATATTAGCACATAAGCCCCACCAATGATCTAATCTGAAGTTTAAATCCATATCACTTGTGGTGGTCTGTTCTAGTTTCGGATAATTCACTTTTTCTGAAATGTAGAAGAACAACAATATAATCTTTTTTTATGTAACTAGTTTAATTTTTCATAAGCAGCCCTACGGTTTAAAAAAAAAAACAACTTGAGAACATAATGGGTAACTGAATCATCTTGGAACAAGAGTAGCAAAAGCTAATCAAGATTTAGGTAGGGGATGGATTTCACACTGTTCCTCCTACTTTCCTTTGCAGTCACATCAGTGAGGCTGAGATTTCTGGTTAGAAAAATCAATAGGAATTTACAGCAAACCTTGGAGGAGGGCATTCTTATGTGACTAAGGAACTCTGAGGGCAATTGTCACTCAATGGTGAAGCAACTGCTTTCTATTGCTGGGAGGGGATGAGTGGATGAGAAAAATAACTTAGTGATGTGAGGACCTTGGTAGAATAGGAATCGAGAAATTCTCAGGAAATCTTTTTATTTTTATTTTTTTACCAGTCATTTATTCATCCACTTATTCATTCATTCAAAAGTGCATCTCATGCCTGCCATGCACCAGACTCCCTAAGGGCATGTGTAATCAAGAAAGAGATAAGTCACAACACTTAGCCCCAAGGATCTCACAATGTAGAGGGAAGCAAGCAAGTAGAGTAGTCATTATAATGCACAGTGTAAAGGCCGTGATAGAGATGATGTACCTGCCTAGCCTTGCCTGGCCTGTGGAATCCAGAAAGGAATCCTAGAGAAAGCAATACTTGGGCTGCATCTTCATGGGATGTCACGGAATCTATGAAAAATAGGTCCAGGAAATAGCATTCCAGGCAGAGTCATTAGCGTATGTAAAGGGCATGGTACTCTATCAGGTAGGATTAGGTTTTGCTGTAAGTAGCAGGAAAACAACAAATACTAGTGGTTTAAGCAAGAGAGATATTTATTTATTTCCATCTCACATAATGTTCTCAGGCTGGTGCAGTCCTCAGGACTTGTTCTAACTCACTTCTCTTGGTCCAAGTTTTTATCTATTTTTAGGCAGCAGCTTATAGAAAAGGAGGGGGAAAGGCAGCCAAGGTGTACCCTAGCTCTCTCTTAAAGACAACTCTGGGAAGCTGCTCCTTGATGCTCTCTCTTACATCACATTTCCCAAATCCTAGTGACATCTGGCTGCAGAAGATCTGGTATTTTCTAATGTCTATTTCTGGAGGTCATGTGTTTAGTGAAAATTCTATCATTGTGGAAGCCAAGGAGATTAGATTTTGGAGGAATACATTAGCTTTGGCTATAAGCAGGAAGTAGTAGAATATTCAACAAAAGGCAACTATTTCCACACAACTTAGACTGAGGGTGCAGGAGGTTGTTAGAGGGGTGGGGAGGGAGAATAGTATGAACTAAAGCTGGAGGCATAATCATGGGCCACACATGAAGAGTCATGAATGATCAACAATAAAAACTTACTGTATCCTCGAAAATATACCAGGTACAATTTGTGTGGACTGTCTTAATCAAGCTTCCACATAGCCCTCTGAGGTGCAATTATTATTCCCATTTTAAATATAAGGTAATTGAGGCTTAGAGATTAAGTTATTTGTCTACAAATTACTCTGCTAGTAATTGCAGAGCTGAAATTTGAATTTAAGTTTGTCTTACTCCAGAGTCAGAGTGCCAAGTAGTTCACCATTCAAGGAGCTCAGATTTTGCCCTTTCTCTTTTGGCTCCACACCTCAGGAGTTCTCTTCTGTGCTTTCTTTCTCAGTGGGCTTCCTGGATGCACTTAGTAGATCTCGGTCTGGTCAGAATCAATGTGCCTGATAGAAAGACAGCAGTGAAATAAGCCTTGGTAGCTCATGATGTGAAATAGAAAAGAAGTCTGCAAATTAAGTCTTGGCATTTCACTTCACGTTTTCATTAAGTTATAACTCTGTATATAAAAAAGTTAATTATACGGTGCTTTAATCCTATATAAAAGGTCAACCAAGTTCTGCGCTATGTAAAGTGTTAAGGCAATTCTTGAAGTAGAACACATTTGAACGGTTGATCAAGGTAAATTATAAGCGTTTCATGAAGCACACTTGATAATAAAATTCAATTATTTCCAATGAGAACATTTAAGTCTGGTGAGAGGAATACCTTGCCACTGTAAGCAAAAACAATCTTACCAAGGACAAGCTGGGATACTCACCTTTGTATTTTATAGGTTTATTTTTAGCAATGTACATTTTCTATGTGTGTGATTATAAACATACATGCTGAGTCTAGAAAAATTGGTGAATGCAGAAGCCTATGAAGAAATAAATAAGAAATCATTTATGGATCTACCACCCAGAGGGATCTACTCTTGCAATTTTAGTATATTTCCTTCTAATTTTTAGAACACTGTGTTTATGCCTGTTTTCCATAGCTTGGAATCACACCGTTTATAATTTTATTTCTATATTTTTTAAAGATCATATTGTACACATTTCCATGTCATTAAAAATACCTATTGAATAATGTAAATGATCATATGATATCCCATTTTGTAAGGGTACTGTCATTTAATTAACCACTCTTTGATTAATAAGATTGTAGCTGTGTGTATGTTTGTGTGTTGCATGTCTGTGTATGACTAAGGTATCTGTGGAGCAAAGCAATTTTGGTTACATTGGTAAATGATTAGGGTAGACCAGTGATGCCTGGTTGCGTATAATTTTAGAGTGGTTTACTCTTTATTTTCCTTTTTCTATTAAATTTGAGTCTGATCTTTTCTCAAGGCCACATATCCTGCCCAAGTTTAAACCCAATCTGTTATGAGGGTGCTTTTAGTTAGAGGGGCTGCGTAGGCAGGATTCAAGCAACAGCAATGTACAGCAAGAGACTGAGCTCCTGATCACATGCCAACATGTATTATACCATCCTTCTTTTTGTCTCAGAGATAAGTCATCTATTGCTCCCAAATACCTGACACATTTTATGTTCCCATGCCTGTGAACATGCTGTGTCCTCTGTCATGTCCACATGGTGCTGTGCTTCCCTCTAAATTCTTTCAATATCAGCTTCCTTTAGCCCTTTAGTTTTACTTATCCACTCCTGTCCCTTTTCCTACTCCAGCTTCAGGCAGAAAATCTCTCTTTCTCTCTGCTGTTTCCCCTCCCAATTGATGTGTACCTTTTGTTATGATGCTAAACAAAACAAACTTTGTCTTATTCTTTGAGACACTCTTCTCACAATATGGAAGTTTCCAAGTCTAGTTCTGCAAAGTCAAGCCCAGTGTCATTCTCTTAATCTCTAGGGTCTGACACCTCATTTGTCCTGTTGCCCATCTCACTTGTCCTTTTGCTCATCTCAGTTGTCTTGTTGGGCACCTCAATTGTCATGTCACATACCTTACTTGTTTTTTGTTTGCAAATCTCACTTGTCATGTTGGGCACCTCTCTTGTCCCGTTGCACACCTAACTTCTGGTGTTGGGCACCAGAAGAGAGCAAACAGGGCCTCAGTTTTTTTTTGTTTTTGTTTTTAATTTCTAAAATAGGCATTATCGTGCCAGTTTTTCATAAAAATGTTTTAAGGATGTGTAGTTGTGGCAGCCTGATTTTAAGATGGGAATTTTCAATGGTGGTTGAAAAGTAATTCTTGTCTGAAAGGCTCCTACAAGCCTGTAACTTGGAGCATTCGTATCTTTCCTCCCAAATATATGACTAATTTAACTCTGGAGAGTTGTAAGTACAGGATTTAGGAGGGAGATTTATAAGGGTGGGAGCATGTCACTGAACTAAAATAGAAGAAATGGAAAAGGTTAGAACATTTCAACTTATTCTGACACATTAATTTGATTTTCAATTGAGACAATTCTCTTTTAAAAGATTTCTGTCAATAAGGCCCCTATTAATAGTTGCCCAATAGGATTTAGGGAGAGCTAATAAAATATATTTATAAACCATGCTGAAGATGATTAACAACTTCTACTTTTAATGTTTCACTTGATGATTTCAAAGCACTTTCTAGTATTAAAAATTACTGTTCTGGAGAGAGAAATTGAAACTTAAAAGAGTATAAATCTCCTCAGGCCACAAAATTGGATCCCATTATTTCAAACATATATTTTGTATTTTAATTTCTCTCACCTTAAAATAAATGAAGAAAAGGTAAATCAACACTTATTGACTGCCTACATTGTACCAAGCATTGTCAGAAACCCAGAAGTAAGTGTGATCATAAATCTGCTCTCTAGAAGTTAAAACATGGCACTTCTGGTATTTTATGCTAAGTGTATTTATAGGATAAAACACAGAGACAAAAAGAATATAGGGGATGAACTGGTTGTTTTTACCAGAATCAAGAGATGCAGCTTCAACCTCCTGAGGAAACAATGATTTGAGCTGGATTTTGCAGGAAAAATGGGAGTCTGCTAGGATTATAGAAAGTAAGATGCGCACACAGAAGCATATTGCACATCAAGCTTTTTGAGAACTAGAAGCACTTGAAATTGCTGGATGCTGTGGCATGAGTGTGTGGGAGCAACAGGCAATAAGGCTGGGGAAGAGTTGACAGGAATCAGGACACGAGAATTTTAAAATATCATACTATTGAATTTAGACATTATACTATAAAAAATGGTGAAGTGTTTTAAGGAAGGATTGGAATAAACAGTTCTGTATTCTATAAAGCTGTTTTGTCAGTGAGCATGGGAAAAACACACACCCAGACTTTTCGTCCTCTATTTTTTAATCAGCAACCATCAACAAAGAAGAATGACTTCTGTGATCAGATATGTGGGGATTTCTCCCCACCAGCAAGCAAGCAAGCAACCAGTTCTGTAGCAGAAACCAGCTGGGTGCCCTCCAATTCAATCCTGATGCTATCTACCTGGAGGTAGCATCAGACCCCGCTTGTTGAGGGCTCAGTCCCCAAATTTCTCCACCACACACACATATCTGATGCCAATCACAAGCTCCTGGTTGTTTTACCTGGTCTTCTGAGCTACTGGCTATAAATTGGGGTTCCCACAACCCCCTCCCTGGGTTCAGTTAGTTTGCTGAGCATCTCACAGAACTCGGGGTAATGCTTGCATTTACCTGTTTATTACAAAGGATATTGTAAAGGATACAAATAAACAGCCAGATGAAAAGATATATAGGGTGAGGTCTAGAAAGGTCCTGAACATAGGAGTTTCTGTTCCATGGGAGTTGGGGTGTACCACCTTCCTGACAAGCTGAGGTGGAACCCTCCCATGGGTTTGGCTGTCTAGAAGCTCTCTGAACCCAGGACTCAGGCGTTTTTGTGGAGGCTTCATTACATAAGTATGATTGATTAAATCATCAGCCACTGAAAATCAATTTAACCTTCATCCCCTCTCCCCTCCTGGAGGTTGGGAGATGGAGCCGAAAGTCCTGCCTTCGGTCTTTCCTGTGACCAGCCCCCATCCTGAAGCTGACTAAGGGCTGACAGTCATTAGTCAACTCATTAGCATACAAACAGCACTTTGGAGGTTCTAAGTATTTGAGGAGGTATGTGCCAGGAGACTAGACAAAGACCAAATATATATTTTCACAATATTAAGTCAGCTTAGGCTAAATTCTGCTATGATAATAAACAAATAACCCCAGAATGACTTAATATTTTAAAATTCAATTACTGCTTATAGCACATGCTCATTTTGGGTCACATGTAACCCTGTTCTACATTGTTCTTTCTCTGAGACCCAAGGACATGAAGGTGCCTCTGGGGTACTGGTAGTTTGGTGGCAAAGGGAAAAAAGAAACATTTAAAAACATGAGCTTGTACTCAAAGCTTCTTCTACAAATGACATAGTCACTTTCATCCACATTTTATTGGCGAAAACAAATCATTTGGCCATCTTATATACATGAGAACATGGATATATAATTCTTGCTCAAGGACAGTAACCCTAGGGAGGGACGGCAGATATTTTGAATAGTTAGTTAGTCTGCCCCAGAAGATCATATTGGAGCACATTCAGATATGGGAAAACCTCACTAATAATTAAGAGAAAGGCTAGTATAAATTGGAGATAACTCTGAATGCAGCAATATGTGGTAAATTAGAGGTTTAATATTTTCAAGTATGTCCAGTAGCATCAAACAAGCAAAATCATATGGCATGGCTAGATGTGCTGGATGAGAAATAATAATTTGTAATCATTAACATATTATTACAGCTGGTAATCATAAGTTAGCCTGTGCTGAGGCTCAATATCTTTTTATTGGCAATGCAGGTTCGTTCTTACATTTATGCTTCACAGCCATTCTGTGAAGCAAGTGAAGTCTCTAGTATTATTTCCATTTACAGAGTAAGTTGATGCTCAGTTAAACCCACTAGGTTATCCCAAGTTACAGTTAATAAGTGACACACCTAAACTCAAACATGAGGAAATCAATTGCATTGTATATTGATAAAATAAAAGAAAAGAAAAAGAAAAAGAAAAAAGAAAATAAACTCAAACATAAGGTGCTCTGCCTCCAAAACTAATATTATAGCTAAGTGGACAAAACAAATTTAAACTAAGAAATTTAATCACTGCTCTAACAATAGTATCCACATGGAAACTTGCTTAATATCTCTTGTTCTAGGATAATTTAAAGATAAACATTTGCTTTTGTCAGTCAAGCTGTTGGGAAAATAGAATAGTTTAGGCAGGCCCCCTCTCCTTAGGTACAGTTGGGTGTGGTGCAGCACATTCTTTGTAAACAAATTGTGTGTGAGAGTGGAGTTAGTGTGCATGCATGCCACTGTATCCCTTTAGTTTTGTTGCTATTCTAGTGTTCTTGAGAGTTGTGTGGACCAGCAGCCCTGAACTGCTGGCTGGCAGAAAGCTCATGTCTAAAAATAGAGCATGTTTACTTTGCAGGCAGCTGCTAGTTTTTCTTTGGACTTTGCCAGTTGCCATTGGGTTTTTGAGTTTCTCTTTGGACTGCCTAGCTCCTAGATGTGTGTGTGCAGAAATAAAGACTACTCTTTCTTCAACCAAGGCTCCAAGGACCTTTTTTCAGTTACCTAGCTCATAGACCTGCGTGTGAAGGGTTTGTGACCCAGTCTGGACAAGGGGCTCAAGGGGTCTGTGAGCTCCAGGCCCAGCCCTAGCTTTGCACATGCTTACTGCAAATTCTGAATCGGTGAGATCTAAGATAATGATTTATATTTGGTACTATGATTATGGGAGGTCATACTATGTATTTCAATTGCATAAATATTTTAGGATCAGCCATGAAATTATTTTTCACCAGCCAATAAAGATTTCTAATAAACATTCATCATAAAATAATCCATCCAAGCCCTAAATATAACACTGTACTTTTCCCTATGCATTTACAGGGTTCATCAGAATACATCAACTTCTCTTTGACTTTAATCAGTATTTTGTCAGATCTCTGTTCCATATGCTTTGTCAGAAGATACTCTGTCAAAATGAATTCAAACATTCTCAGAACATACTTCACCTAGTAAATATATACTCTAAAAAGGTAAAAGGAGAAAAATCAGTCATACCAGCTCTTTATAAGAAACTACACAGATCCCAATTCCTCTTTTTCTGACAATGGATTAAAAAAGAAGCATGATGAAGGGAGGCAATGAGCTGTAGGAGAAAAGCAGTGTGCAGGACACTGAAGACAGGCATTCTAATTCTGGGTGTACATCCAAGTGTGACCAGACAATCACACTCCCTGGTTTGGAGCAATCCTATGTGTAAAAGAAGCATCAAGTAGAAGATCCAGATTCCTCTTACAGTTCAAATATTCTGTTATTTTAACAGAGCAGAATATATCCACTCATCAAATGCTTAATGTATCCATTAAATTAGTTTTTAAGTGGCTACTCAGTTTCATTCCCTATGCAGATCCCATGACTAAAAAGCTGAGCAAGGCACGGTCAGTCATGGTCATTGCCCGGAAAGACCTCACAATCAGTTGCAAGAAAAGAAAGTAGTGCTCTCAGCGCAACACAAGTGCAGTGCTGGAGTATACAAGAAGAGGACAGAGAGGGACACAGGGGAGGCCTTATGTCAAGTTCACAATTCATTACAGCACAAGTCCATAGGGAATAAATTCTCTTCCATGCACCATCTTTGTCTTTAATCTGTTCCCCCTTCATGCTAAACATTCCCCACTTACTCTCACTCCTCCCGTGTGGTTTGTATGTAATATCATGTTACTATTATTCCTTCTTAGATATGAGGAAACTGAAGCTCAGAGACTGAGTTGCCCAAAGCCTCATGAATGTGCAACAGGAAAGCAGCCTTTGTGGCCCCATTACCTGACCCCAGAGCCAACACTTTGATCTCCCGTGCGAGCTTTGGGAGCAAGTGCGTTTTGAACACTTCATGAATTATTTTTCCTCTGCATTGTTGATTCCCTTGGATGATTTCTAAAGAATTCAATTGCAGTTTTTCTAGTGAGTGATGAGATGAGCTACTCACTTTTTTTTTGTTTTGTTTCGTTTTGTAAGATTCAGTCTCCTGCTTGTGAAAGACTTGCCTCCTTTCAGCTTTGATGATGGCACTGATCACCTTCAAAGGAGTTACAGGGAGGTTTGCAGGGAGCACTTGGCCTTCTCATTCAGACCACTGAAGGAAGTGTTCAGAGTAGAAACAACTGGCTCCCTTTTGGCATTTTCACTCCTGGATTAATTTTGCCAAGATGGACTCACAGCAATCTCATTTCCAGGCCACTTAACAAAAGCTCATTCAAGTGCAAAAGAAAATGACTCCTTGAGAGGCCAGAGAAAAAGAGTGTGGAAAAAAAAAAAAAAAAAGCAGTTCAGTGTTAAAAGATGCCCATCCCAGGAGTCTTCTTCAAATTCACTAGCTGAACTACTTGGAGCATGAACTAGCTTGGGTAGGAAATGCAATAAAATATAAAAACACATACAAATTTAGCCCCCCAAAACCCATTTCAGTGGCTCTCAAAAAACCTCAAAGGTCCTTGTACTTAGTTACTTTAGACAGGCATGTGCAACATTTTTTCATTTCTTTTAATGCTCCTGGGTGTCTGTGTCAAGGACATTCAATGAAGATGAGGTAAGGAAGTTTCACTGGAAGCCTCTCAGCCCTCAGGTCCCTGCCTTCCACGTGTGTGTGTGTGTGTGTGTGTGTGTGTGTGTGTGTGTGTGTGTGTGTGTGTGTGTGTGTGTGTGTGTGTGTGTGTGTGTGTGTAGGAAGATTGGAACTGTGAAAGGCCACCCTCCAACTATGTTCAGTCATTGCTATGTCAGCCCCAGAGCCACACTCAAAGACCCTGGAAGAGAGGAGATTTAAAATTAAGTATGTAGTGCCTACAGGATGGCCCAGAGCTTGATTTTGTTCACCTGAAGCAAAAGCTTCACTTAGCACTTTTCTAAGCAACTAAATCCATGTTTCCCCCTCTATCAAATTAAAAGATATAAGGATCAACAAGAATATCACAAAGTGCAGATGAAAAAAAAAAAATCACAACTGCTATTTTTCTTTTTTTTTTTTTTTTTTAAATTAAAAGTTAAATTTTATTTTATTTTATTTTTTTTTTTAATTTTATTTTGTCGATATACATTGTAGCTGATTAATGCTCCCCATCACCAAAACCTCCCTCCCTTCTCCCTCCCCCCTCCCCCCCAACAATGTCCTTTCTGTTTGCTTGTTGTATCAACTTCAAATAATTGTTGTTGTTATATCTTCTTCCCCCCCCCCCCCGGTTTGTGTGTGTGTGTGTGTATGTGTGTGTGTGTGAATTTATATATTAATTTTTAGCTCCCTCCAATAAGTGAGAACATGTGGTATTTCTCTTTCTGTGCCTGACTTGTTTCACTTAATATAATTCTCTCAAGGTCCATCCATGTTGTTGCAAATGGCAGTATTTCATTCGTTTTTATAGCTGAGTAGTATTCCATTGTGTAGATGTACCACATTTTCCGTATCCACTCATCTGATGATGGGCATTTGGGCTGGTTCCAACTCTTGGCTATTGTAAAGAGTGCTGCGATGAACATTGGGGAACAGGTATACCTTCGACTTGATGATTTCCATTCCTCTGGGTATATTCCCAACAGTGGGATGGCTGGGTCGTATGGTAGATCTATTTGCAATTGTTTAAGGAACCTCCATACCATTTTCCATAGAGGCTGCACCATTTTGCAGTCCCACCAACAATGTATGAGAGTTCCTTTTTCTCCGCAGCCTCGCCAGCATTTATCGTTCATAGTCTTTTGGATTTTAGCCATCCTAACTGGGGTTAGATGGTATCTCAATGTGGTTTTGATTTGCATTTCCCGGATGCTGAGTGATGTTGAGCATTTTTTCATATGTCTGTTGGCCATTTGGATATCTTCCTTAGAGAAATGCCTACTTAGCTCTTTTGCCCATTTTTTAATTGGGTTGCTTGTTTTCTTCTTGTAAAGTTGTTTGAGTTCCTTATATATTCTGGATATTAATCCTTTGTCAGATGTATATTTTGCAAATATTTTCTCCCACTCTGTTGGTTGTCTTTTAACTCTTTTAATTGTTTCTTTTGCTGTGCAGAAGCTTTTTAGTTTGATATAATCCCATTTGTTTATTTTTCCTTTGGTTGCCCGTGCTTTTGGGGTCGTATTCATGAAGTCTGTGCCCAGTCCTATTTCCTGAAGTGTTTCCCCTATGTTTTCTTTAAGAAGTTTTATTGTCTCAGGGTGTATATTTAAATCCTTAATCCATTTTGAGTTGATTTTAGTATACGGTGAGAGGTATGGATCTAGTTTCATTCTCCTGCATATCGATATCCAGTTTTCCCAGCACCACTTGCTGAAGAGGCAGTCCCTTCCCCAGTGAATAGGCTTGGTGCCTTTGTCAAAGATCAGATGGCAGTAAGTGTGTGGGTTGATTTCTGGATTCTCTATTCTATTCCATTGGTCAGTGTGTCTGTTTTTATGCCAGTACCATACTGTTTTGGTTATTGTAGCTTTGTAGTATAGCTTAAAGTCAGGTAGTGTTATGCCTCCAGCTTTATTTTTTTTGCTGAGCATTGCTTTGGCTATTCGTGGTCTTTTATTGTTCCATATAAATGTCTGAATAGTTTTTTCCATTTCTGAGAAAAATGTCTTTGGAATTTTGATGGGGATTGCATTGAATTTGTATATCACTTTGGGTAGTATGGACATTTTCACTATGTTGATTCTTCCAATCCAAGAGCATGGAATTTACCAAACATTCAAACAGGAATTGACACCGATTCTTTACAAACTATTCCAAAAGATTGAAACGGACGCAAATCTCCCAAACTCATTCTATGAAGCAAACATCATCCTGATACCAAAACCAGGTAAAGATATAACCAAAAAAGAAAACTACAGGCCCATATCCTTGATGAATATAGATGCAAAAATCCTCACTAAAATACTAGCAAACAGAATACAGCAACACATACGAAAAATTATTCATCACGATCAAGTGGGATTCATCCCAGGGATGCAAGGTTGGTTCAACATACGCAAATCAATAAATGTGATACACCATATTAATAAACTCAAACACAAGGACCATATGATCATCTCTATAGACGCTGAAAAAGCATTTGATAAAGTTCAGCACTCATTCATGACAAAGACCCTCTATAAGTTAGGTATAGAGGGAAAGTATCTCAACATAATTAAAGCCATATATGACAAACCCACTGCCAATATCATCCTGAATGTGGAAAAGCTGAAAGCTTTTCCTTTAAGAACAGGCACTAGACAAGGATGCCCACTCTCACCACTCCTATTCAACATAGTGTTGGAAGTACTAGCCAGAGCAATCAGAGAAGAGAAGGAAATAAAGGGCATACAGATTGGAAAAGATGAAGTCAAACTGTCCCTGTTTGCAGATGACATGATCCTATATATCGAACAGCCTAAAACCTCTACAAAAAAACTGTTGGAATTGATAAATGATTTTAGCACAGTAGCAGGATACAAAATCAACACACAAAAATCAGTAGCATTTCTTTTCTCCAATAGTGAACATGCAGAAGGAGAAATCAAGAAAGCCTGCCCATTTACAATAGCCACCAAAAAAATAAAATACTTAGGAATTGAGTTAACCAAGGAGGTGAAAAATCTCTATAATGAGAACTACAAACCACTGCTGAGAGAAATTAGAGAGGATACAAGAAGATGGAAAGACAACTGCTATTTTTCAGTGCATACTATGTGCCTGGCACAGTATCACACACTTTACAGATATACTGTAGTTACCCACAAACCCTGAGTGTTAGCTAGTATATTTTCCATTTTATCTTTGTTTGTTTGTTTTAGTTTTTCAGATAAGATAACTCAAGTAAAAAAAATCTAGTAATTTTCCCAAAGCCAAAAAGATAGAAAAAGCCAGATTTTGAATTTGGCTTTGCAATTCTAAACCACTTTATTATCTAGTATGTCTGCCTTGGACCCAATAGTGACGATCACATGAATCAGTGCCCATTCAAAGAGTAGTAGGTCATTGGATTTACAGACCAATCCATTCACTAAGAAAACAGAAGCCTAGAAATAATGAGAGGCCTGGTGGAAAGGACACTGAATATGCCTCGGCCATCTTGGGCTCCAGTTTTGGGTCTAACACTTACTCCCTTGTGACTTTGTAAATACTGCTTAATGACTCTGAACCTCAGCATTCTTCTTTGTGAGACCGGGTCCCAGGGTACCACTCTACCTCAGGATGCCTTCACCCCACCCAGTTTCAGTTTCAATTCCTTCTTTCCTCTTTTGTACTTGTCTCATGGATAACTTAACTGTCAATAGGTTGTTTGATCACAAAAACTTTCCCTAAGCTCTTCTTTTGTATAAAGAATTTGATTATCACCATTCAAAGCCACAGGAGGTGGAGGGTGTACTTACATATCCTTAAAAGGTTCCCCAGGGTTTAAACCCTTCTGTATGCTTTTTCCTCAGTGGAAAGGGAAGTGATATTTATAGTATTGTGAATATGTATGTGCTCTGGACATTTTGTTATATTTGTTAAGTATGTGATCTCATTCAGTCCTCATACATATTACACAACAAGGTTACATTATTCTCATCCTAAAGATAAGAAAGTCAGAGTTCAACATGTGGTATAGGCTTTAAATGTGCAATCTGCAAGTGACAAAAGCAGGATTCAGAATTGGATATGTTTTGACTTACCAGTTCATGCCTTCCTCCACTGTCCCCATTGTTTTAGGCCTAATGGAGCAGTTGGATGGAAAACCCGGAAAGCTGACAGAGATCACGAGAGGTGAACCCAAGTGGATTGTGACAGGTCTCCATTTGGTAACCTTACAATCAGAGATATCTTTTGCATAACAATTTTTCTAGAGTTAAAGTGCTTCAGGTGCTCTCAAAGAAGGTTGCCATTTTGCTCTCTTCTTCCTGTTCTCATAGAATTCTGAAAGGCAATGTAGTCACTTATCGCCTAATATAAAATTAATTCCATGTTTTCTAGGCAAGTAAAGTCAATGTTCTTTTGTCCCATGTTCTTTTAATGGACATTAAAATGTAACCAGTCTTAAATATTTCAGTTCAATGGTACAAGCTTTCCTTTAAAAAGACACAATCTTAAAACATATAAAAACATTTCTCACATATCCATAAATTAATAGTTTCTTCTCATTACTAAAAATGGGAACAATGCTAATATACCTCACTATGGTGTTAAATCGTCCATCCATCCTTGCAATAAGAACTTTTTATGCATCATGTGACACAGTCTATATCCAAGACTGTCACATGTGGTTGAGGAAGCATCTTGCCAAAGTAAACATCAATATACATTGGCTAGTTGAATATGCATTACCATTTATTATCACGTCCCTTCTGTAGTAGAGCACAATAATACTGAACTACAAATTCAACGTATGTGATGTCAGTTATCTTCATATTTTTATTAAAAACAATGATTATTTATTTAATTAAGTTAATACCTAAAATCATTAAAAACAGAAATTCAATGTAGCCTCACTTATTGCTGGTAGAAAACACAACTGATTGTTAAATTGTATAACAGGTATAATATGTGAAAGTAAACTCTGAAAGGTCTTACAGCGCATAAGTAGATTTACCAAAATGTATGTATGTATGTGTGTATGTGTGTGTATATATACACACACCAAAATGTATGTATTTATATAAAATTTATCAGAAATTTTATAAATTTTATAAATACACATATCAGAAATTATATAAATACACATAACATATTTATATAAAATTTATCAAAAATCTCATGCCCGCATAAGAAAGACCTCAGTATGGTGAACATAGCCACCTTTCAAGTAGAAAAAAAGACTTTTGCTGTCATATTAATAGATGTTTCCACAAAACCATTAAAAGGAGCTTAATTATAATTGAATTAGATAAATATTTATTAATATTGGCTAAAAATAACTTTAATAAGATATTTAAATTGTTTTTACAATAAATCTAATGTATGTTCACAGATTATTAAAACTTTATAAGCCCAGGGTGGTAATAATGAGCTGGAGGTATTGACAATTTAGTTGGGTGCCTCCATATTTCAGAATCTGTGAGTGTGTGTCTTGATATTGTCAGTTTACGCTGAGGGGAATCCTCCAATCTCCTTTCTAGGATGATTGAACTATGTGGCCAGGTTTCTGTGAGTTGAGATTCTGATGAAGAAGAGGGAAAGCTTAGTGCTTGATTCCCACTGTTTTCTATGTTGAATCTCACTCCTGTCTTAGCTGAAACTCAGCTCCTATGCCCAGACTACAGGTCTCAGCTCTCAAAGGCCCAAGTGAATAGACTATAATACTGAAATTATAATATAATAAAAATTCACATTTCTTTAGCAATGATGATGTCAAGTACTTTGCTAAGTCCTTCACATGGAGTATTGGATATAACACTGGTGGCACCCCTGCCATGTCAATGATATTATCTGCATTTCTTAGAGGTGGAAATAGAGGTTACTGAAATTAGCTAATTTGTTCTAAATCATGTAGCTTTTAAACAGTAGAGCCAGCAATTGCTTTCAAGCCTGTCTAACTCTGAAGTCCATGTTCTTTCTACTTTTAAAACAAAAATTAAAGAAGTAGAAAAATAGTGCAGAGTTTTATTATGCCTGTCAATCCTTGGTCCAGACGATAATGCATAGTTTTCTGGTCAAAAGTATTGGTTACTCATTATATGTAAACCTATTTTGTGCACCAAACTTAACACACAAGCACTATTTAACAAACAACATCTTTAAAAAACCACAGCCATCCTAGTGGGTACGAAGTGATGTGTTGTGGTTTTGATTTGCATTTCCCTAATGACTGATGATGGTGAGCTTCTGTTCCCATGCTTATTAGTCATTTGTATATAACATTTGTGAAAATGTCTATTCTAATCCTTTGCCCAGTTTTAACTGAGGTTTTGTCGTTTTGTTGTTGAATTATGAGTTCTTTATATATTGTGGATACTAGACTCTTATCAGATATGTACTATATTGATAATGTCGCGTTATTTTTAAATATTCATACACATCTCTCAAATATGATTTCTAACATTTTAATTCATTCAAAACATGAAAAATAATAAAGCATGAACAAGTTTACAGACAAAGATGAAATATCTAATTATTGAATCATAGAGAGATGGTTAAACTAAGTATAGTAAATTCATATTCAATGTGATATACTAGTCTCCTACCCCATTAGCTGCCAAAATCAATTGCTATATTAAATAATATCAGTTGTGAATTTATACTAAAGGTTTATTTTCTATTTTATAAAAACAGATGTCAGACTCTCTTTTAATATATTTCCAGTCAATAACTCACCTTTATCCTTACCCTACCTCACCCTCACTAATTTGTATTAAAGTTGACTTACTGATAATAATGCTAGTACTTTACATTCAGTGAGTATTTGTGGAATGGTTATTAACATGTGCTCATAAAAGTTCTTAATACTACAGTAGTTCATCACTTTTTATATACTCTGTGTAGGAACCACTACACAATTGAAAACCCTTCCCACCTCCTTCTTCAAATTCTACAGTTTGAGCTTTTTAATGACAATCTTCACTCCTCCTCAAATTAGAAATGGCCTTCTTAATGCTATTACTTTACTTTAAAATAATTGTATTCAGATTTTTTTCATCTTTTATGCCAACAAACATTTAACTTTCACCAAAAAGACAGAAGTTTTTTTGTTTGTTTGTTTGTTTTGTTTTGTTTATAATTAGGTTAATATTTATTTTGTAGAGAAAGCAAGTGTAAGAAAATCTTTCTGGTAATAAATTTATATTTCATTATTTTAACAAACATTTATTGAGCCCCCAATGTATGCCAAGAATCATGCTATGCTCTGAGAATTCAAAAATGAAATAACTATTCTGTACACTCAAAGAACTTATATAAATGCACAATGATTATTGTGTCATCATGCCATTTGTTCACATTCCAGTGGAAACAAAAGGAACATAATCCCTGAAGTGGCTTATGTAAGTCAGAAGCTACTTTCTAAAATGGTGTAGATTAAACTGAGCTTCAAAGATCGAACTGCAGGTTTGCCTGGTGGATGATCTTAGAATAGAGGTAGAAGATGTTCCTGTCAAAGCTAACAGCATATACAGAGATTCAAGGAAATCAGAGAGAATTCATGGCAGAGAATTTGATATTGTTGAAACATGAACTGAAAGAGGTAGGAGCAAGAGACGAAGCGGGGTAGGTGAAATAGATCACAATGACTTTTAAATGTAGTGGATCGGCATAAACTCAGGCTCAGAAACAGAATACTTGATTTAGGAACAATAAGTGCATTTTTAAAAGACTGTTCTTTTCATCCTAATCCAATGATCTGGAAAAGACACAATCTTCCTGACTTGCCAACCTACACCTGTGTTTCCTAAGCAGAGAATTCATATATATTCATTACAAAGAAGAAAAACCTTTTTTGACTTTTGTTTCTGAATGTGTTTTTGTAACTCTGATTCACTTCTTTCCAATGCAGCAAACATTTATTCAATACCTGCACACAGCAGACATGGAGTTAGGCAAAGAAGAAAGTTCCTTTTTTCAATGAAAATTCTTACGTTGCAAGGAAATGGAATTTTAAGTTAGTATTTGTAACAAGAACTCTATACAAGGTGGCATGGTGAGATAATAATAGGAGTTACCATATTTACTGGGTTGCAGAGAAGTTGAAGCTTAATTTGGATATAGAGGGATATGTCCACATTCTAGCAAAGAGGTAAGAAAATTCATAAAGCAAGAACAAGGAGGTCTATAAAGAAATAAATATATGAAGCAATATACTTATTATGAGAACTGCAAATTGTTCACCTGTAATAGAAACTTAGCCAGGGGGAGAGTGATGATATTTGTGAATAGAAAGATAAGTAGATGCCGGATAACAGAAGACTATAAGGAAATAGATTTGGCAAGCCAAGTAGCCTCTCCCGGATTCCACAGCTAGAAAGGAATGAAAGCAAGATTTAAATCCATATTAATCTGACTCTACAACTGGCATTTAAACCAAGTCACTTGTGACACAATTATTAAAGTGGTGCAGTATCCCCAAATGAGCTCCAACATACAGTATGATTTTGAAATTTAAGTCATAGTTATTCATAAGCGGCTTTCCCTCTGGACATCTCTGTTGTGAATCTGATATGATAAACTCTTTAAACAATACAATAGTATCCATGAGAAGAGAATGTCTGGATAAGTATGTTGAGTAGAATTTTGAGGCTATATTCAGGCTCAGAAAGAAAGTTAAGAATACTAAGTTAGCAATGTCTGGTATGGCTGCCAAAGCAATAAGTGAGATCCTTTTTAATGCTACAAGAAGTCTTTGTAACCACAGTGCTTAGCACAAAATTTAAACAATGACTGTTAACTAAGTTGTTGAAGCCACTATTTAGAGCTTGGCAGCCCTAAAGAAGGCAGGGTGTAGTGGAGTAAACATTGTTTCAAGGAGTAAATATGAAAGCTTGAATGTCATTATTTAGTACAACATCTGGTATAGGATAATGGATGTCAACTCTGTCTCCCAATCTTGAAAAGTATTTATAAAGTTACATAATTTCCGTTACTAATACTCTAGTAGGTACATATAAGCTGATTCCTTAAAAGAAATCATCTAAGAGAGATGGGACATTCAGAATTGTGGAATGAAGAGCTTGACAAACCTTCTTTCCAGGAACATAACAATTTTAACCATTGTTAATTCTTCTAAAAACAATCATTTAAAGTCACTGAAATTTGTACTAAAGCATACAACCAATGGAGAAACATTCATTCAAGAAAATCTACTAAATCTCACTAAGAACAGTGAGAGTCTGTGGCATGACCCATTCCATTATCAATGCCCCACTCCCAATATCCTTGTTATAGAAGCTTTACCTCACATACGTATAGCCAAGAAGAGGGGGCTTTGTCTTTCCCCAGGTCCCAGTCTGGGGCTATGTTTGTTACCCAAAGAGGGGCAATGCCATCTGCATTTCTCATTCAGTCTAGCTTTGTGCTACAGAATCTCTATTTTGGGCAGGTGCAGCCAAAATAGAGATTGGATCCTCCTTCCCTCCCAAGGCCCCACTTGCAAAGTGGAATCTCTGCTCTAGGCATGGAAAGTCAGGAATTCTGTGGCTGTGATGCCCTCTCCCCAAGTGGATTGTAAGGAAGAGATTCCACACCAGAAGAAGCAAGACAAGAAGACCAGAGGCTACTGACACTGACCAGCACTGTCCTAATGAGGCAGCTATGTCACTTTGAGAGAAGCCACTATTTCCAAACCTGGATTCTTATCAGTGGCTCTGAGATTTTGCCCAGGGGAAAGGCACTTCATAAAAATGGGGAGCTCTGAAGCTCTCACCAAAGGAAATGACTTTATTCAAAACAGTGTGGGAAAGTTCAAGCCTGGAGATTTTGGTGGTAAGAAATTAAAAGGAGCTGGTAGCTCCATGAGAGCAACAATTTAAACCATATACTAGCAAGTTTATCAGAGAGAACCAGGGAAACAAATGGCAAAAAAAGAGCCCTCATGGGGTAAAACCAAACCTCAAGCATTGGTCTCCAAAACTATAGCTGCAAAAGGACACAAATTTAATTGGCTAAAACTGTGAAGCAATTTATGCCCAGGGCAATGTGAAAAATAATATGGTAGTCAGCCACTAATTAAGGAAGCCTAACAACTGGTAACAAAATAGGCAGACATCTTAACAGAAAGATTAGGAAAAAAGACAAAAAGAGCCCTTGTAAACCACTGTCATGCCAGGGTGACTGTGTCAATGTTCAAGGCTGCTCCCCTGAGGAACATCAAAGGCTTCACACTACTGGCCTTCTCCAAAATTGTCCAGTCAAGTCACTAAACATATATACAAGAAGCCACAACAGCAAAGAACAAGCAAGTATATCTGTACTCAGAATTACTGCAATATATAAACTAAAATGCTTAGTTTCAAAAAGAACAATATGAGACTTGCAAAGAAACTGAATAGAGTTACCTACCCACAGAAGAAAATGCAGGCAACAGAAACTGAGTGTTGTAGTGCCCAGGTGCCAAAATTGACAGGAACACTTCAAAGCAGCCATTATGTTCAAATAACTAAAGGAAACCATTCATAAAGAATTAAAGGGAGGTATGATGAAAATGTCTCATCAAAAACAGCAAATACAGCATATAGCTAAAGAGATAAAATATTTTTTTAAAAAATGAAAATTGTAATCCTAAAGTTGAACATTACAATAACAGAAAGGGAATAAAAAACATTACAATGAAATGATGGCAGAGAAAAACTGGCAGAAAAAGAAGAAATGGAGTTGAAGATAGATACATGGAGATTATGCCATTCAAAGATAAAAGAAGATTTAAGAAAAATAAACAGATTTAGAGAAATGTGTTACACTATTTATATTAATATGCATAATGGTTATCTAGAAGGAAATGAGAGAGGAAAATTAGAAGAAAAAAATATTTGAATAAATAATGGCTGAAAATGTCTCAAACCTGATCAAAAACATTAAACTACACCTTAAAGAGGAGTAGTGAAATCTAAGTAGAATAAACACAGGGACCCACACCTAGATTTATTATAGTAAAAATGCTGAAAGGCAAAGATGTGCAGAAAACTTTGAAAGCAACAGTAGAAAAATGACTAATCACATACATAGGAACCTCAGTAAGATTGACATCTAACTTCTTATTAGAAACAATAGAAGTCTAAAGACAGTGAGATGTCATATTAAAAGTGCTGAGAGCAACAAAAGATGTCAACCAAAAACCTCATATCCATCAAAACTAGCTTTCAAAAATGAAGGCAACTGCATTAACATTATGAATGTACTAAATGTCACTGAATTGTTCACTCTAAAATGTTTGATTTTATGTAAATTTGACCTCAAAATAAAAAGAATAAGGGGAACAAAAGAAAGAAAAAAAGCCATTCCCAGATGAACAAAAACTGAGAAAATGTTTTTCCAGCAAACTCAAATTACAAGAAATAGTAAAGAATTTTTTTTTAGGCTAAATGCAAGTAACTCAAGACAATAATATAAATGCACATGAAAAACCCAGAACATCATTAAACCCAATTATGTAATGATAAGAGATAGCATAAATATGTACTTCTTCCTTCTTCTCTTTATCTGACTTAAAAAGTAATTGCATAAGACAATACGCACATAGTTGTATATTTGGGTTGACAATGTATAGAATGTAATGTATTTGACAGTAACAGCACAAAGGAGGTCAAAGGGAGCAAAGCTTATTGGAGTAAAGAACTGGATGCCAGTATTAACTCAAATCCACAGAAACGAAACTGACAGAATTAAAAGGAGAAATAGACAATTCAATAATATAGAGATGCCAATACCTCACTCTCAATAATTGATAGAAAAACTAGGCAAAAGATCTACAAGGAAATAGAAACTTGAAAAACTGTAAAAATAACTATACCTAATAGACAATAATAGAACCCTCCATTCAAGAACAGCAGAATACACATTATTTTCACATTCACATGAAACATTCTACAGGATTGATCATCTGTTAGGACATCAAAAAAGCCTCAATATATTCAAAAGATTTAAAATTACCCAAAGAATATTCTACAGCCACAACTTCATAAAGTTAGAAAGCAATAACAGAAGTTTATGAAATTCACAAATATGTAAAAATTAAACAGCACATTCCTAAATAACCAGAGTCAAAGAAGAAATTAAAAGATAAATTACAAAACACTGTAGATGAATGAAAATGAAAACCCAAAATAAAACTTATGAAGTGCAGCTAAAGCAGTGCTAAGAGGTAAATTTATAGCTGTTAATGCCTGAAAAGAAAGATCTCAAGTTAATAACCTATCCTTCTGCCTTAAGACACTGGAAACACAAAGACAAACTAAATTAAAAGGAAGCAGAAAGAAGTAATTAATCAAGATTAGAGCAGAAATAAATGAAAGAGAGAAAAAATATATAAAAATAAACAAAATTTGGTTCTCTGAAGAGATCAATAAAATCAACAAATTTTATCTAGACTGCCAAAGAATAAAAGAGAGAAGCCTAAAATTACTAAAATCATAAATGAAACAGGAGCCATCACTACCTATTATAGAGAAATAATTTATCTTCTTTATGTATTACAAGGGAACACTGTTAGCAACTGTATGCCAACACATTAGATAAAATGGAAAACTTCCTAGAAATACACAAACTACTAAAACAGTATCAAGACAAAATAGAAAATCTGAATAGACCTATAACATGTAAAGATACCGAATTCTTAAGCAAACATCTTCCCATAAAGAAAATCCCAGGCCTAGATAGCTTCACTGATGAAATCTACAAAATGTTTAAAGAAGAATTAATACCAATTCCTTGCAAACTCTTCTAAAATATATGGGGAGGGAACATCTTCCAAGTCATTCTACGAGGGCAGTGTTACCCTGATACCAAAACCAGAAAAAGACATCACAGGAAACTAATATACCTTATGAATATAAACACAAAAAATAATCAATAAAATACTAGCAAATCAAATCCAGAAATATAAAAAGAATTAGACAGCATGACCAAATGGAATTTATTTCAGGAATGTAAGGGTGGTTTAACATCTGAAAATCAATTAATGTAACATATTAAATCAATTATAATAAAGAACAAAAATCACATTATTATCTCAATAGATACTGAAAAAGGATTTAATAAAATTCAATGTCATTTTATGATTTAAAAAACTCAACAAACTAGGAACAGAAAGAAACTTCATCAAGTTGATAAAAGACATCTATGAAAAATCCATAGCTAACATCTTACTTTATGATAAAAGACTGAATATTTTTCCTTCTGACATTGGGAGTAAAATAAGAATGGTCATTCTTCTTACTTGTGTTGAAATTTTAATAAAGGTTCTAGCAAAGGCAGTTTTGTAAGAAAAAGAAATAAAAGAAATCCAAATTGGAAAGGAAGAAGTAACACTATCTCTATACAAAGGTGACATGATTTGGACAGAGGAAATCCTTAACTAACAAATGATTAGAACTAATAAACAATTTTAGCAAGGTTACAGGATACAAGATCAACGTACAAAAATCAATTGTGCTTCTATACTTTAGCAATGAACATTCTAAAAATGAAATTAAAAAACAATTCCATTCAATAATCAACCACATTGTATATCGACAAAATAAAATTAAGAAAAAAAATTTTTTTAATTCCATTAAAAATATCATTAAAAATAAAAATACTTAGTTATATATTTAACAAAATAAGTATATTTTATGCATTGAAAACTATAAGAATGAATGTAAGAATGTTGAAAGAATGTAAGGAAGATTGAAATAAATGAAAAAATACCCCATGTTCACAGATCAGGAGATTAAATCTTCTTAAGAAAGTAGCCAATACTCCCCCAAATTGAACTACAGATTCATTGCAGTCCTTATTAGAATCTCAGCTGGCTTTTTTGCATAAATTGACAAAATGATTCTAAAATTTATATGAAAATGCAAGGTATCAGGAATAGCAAAGGAGAACAAAGTTGGAGGGCTCACACTTTTCTGCCTTCAAACTTATTAACAAAACTCTAGTGATAAAGACAGTATGATACTGGAATGAGGATTGATAGATTGATTGATGAAATAAAGAGCCTGGAAATAAACCCATATACCTCTGATCAATGGTTTTTTAAAAAGGTGCCAAGATTAGTCAATGGGCAAAGAATTTTCTTGTCAACAAATGACACTGTGACACCTCAATAGCCATACGTAAAACTAGTTGAACCCATACCTCACAGTCTTTACAAACATTAACCATTTTTTTACACTTTTACATTTACAAAAATTAATAATCAACAAAAGGTTACCTTAGTGGCTGTTTAAGGTTGAGAAGAAATGGGGGGAAAGGGAGTGACTGCTTTTGGGCTTGGAGTTTCTTTGGGGGAAATTTTTAAAATTAAATTTTGGTGTTGGTTGATTAACACTGAATGTACAACAAAATCACTGAATTATACACTTTAAATGGGTGAATTGTGTGGTGGGTGAATTATATCTCAATAAACTTGGGAGGAAAATAGAACACACACACACACACACACACACACACACACACACACACACACACACACACACACATACACACAGAGATTACCTGAGAACTTCAGCCTGTGAACACTGAAGGCTGATTCTGTTAAGAACCTGAATAGTCTCTCTTCCTACTCCTCCCAAAACTATCATTTTATTTGAAGTAAAATTGTTATGACAATATTTCATCTTCCTGAAACATATTTTTAAATCCTATTCAAATAATTTGCCTCTTCTTTCCCTTATGACAATATTCCCAAGGGAAATGTGAGAGTGTGTATGTGAACAAATAATTATTTCATTATGCAAAACAAAATGAAATTGCTGCTATTGGCAATAGAATTTAAAGAAGCAAATTTTGATTGACTTCTTCCCAAAGGTTAGTTTTGGGGATTGTTTTTTGTTTTCTTTTTTTTTGTCCTCTCAGTTGAGTTAGCAAACGATTTTTACTTTCAGAACAATTATACACCTGTCAGAAACAATGATTCAATTTCTTCTAATTGATCTCCAGTGCATTCGAAGTACTTTTAGACAATTTTGCCTGTACTGTAAGCTGTTAAGGAAAAGACCAATAGAAAAACAAGCCAACTACTGAAAAAGGCAAAGGAAGCAGTAGAAACTGAGAATTTATCTTGGACTATGTGGTCATCAGCTTTTGATATGGAAAAGTTTGCTGTCACTTTGGGATCCCTCAACATGGAGTCATTAATTTGTAATAGTTTTTTTCTTTTTTTATTAAAGCATTATTTTTCCTTCAAGTAGCATCACTCAAAGTGAAAAATATTTGCCTGAAAACAGCCTCACCTTTATAGCATCCCTGTATTAAATATGCTGATTTTTAGTTAACGTGTCATTGCATAGAGAAATACACAGATGCACAATAGGAAAAAACATAACCATAAAATGGGGATATCGAGGTGTACAGCACAAATCCAATGCTGCTTCTCTGTGTTCTGTGGAATTTATCCATACTCCAATGTTCTGCAGAAGCCTTCATGATTGAATTTGCTCAATGCACAGTACAGGGGAAATGGATTACAGCTATGCTCACACAGGCCACGCAATGTCATACTTCCCTGCCTTTTCAAGTGCTGCTCTCTTTACATGAAATAACCTTTCTCCTCTTTTCTGCCCAATGAACTTCTGCCCATTCTTCAAAACCCTGAACATACATCATTGTGAAGTTCTCCATAACCCCTCTGAACCACCTGCACACCTCACTAGCAATCAACATACTGGTATGTTCATCTCTATTGTGGTGCTGTCACACCGGGTTATGTGCTGTGGTCAGTGTTATATTTCAAGTGTTTACCACAGTACTTTGCCTACGGTATCTTAAACAATGGATTCATCCTCCTTTTCCTCAAAACCAATTTAACATTTTTTCTTATTCTGCTGATTCATATTAAATATTTATTTTCATTTTTATCATTTGTCTCAATCCAGAGTTACACTGCCACCAAGTACTAAAGGGATTGGAGAATTGGTAACTTGCAATTAGGTTTTCTGAATACAGACAGGGACTACCTCTTTTGAACAAAGAATTTTTTTTTCTATAAGATATTCATTAAAAAGGCCATCATATCTACTGAACAAAAGGTCTTATATCTTTATATTTATGACTAAAATCACAGGATTTTTTTTTTGTGATTTTTAGACAAATACTCAGTTTTACTACAGTCGGCCTGCAGTATTGTGGGTTCCCCATCTACTGATTCAACCAACTGCAGATCAGAAATGTTAAAAAAAAAAAAAAAGTAAAAATAGCAATACAACAATAAAAAATAATATAAACTAAGAAAAAATATAGTATAACAACTATTTGCATAACATTTACATTGTATTAGGTATTATAAGTACCTTAAAGATGATTTAAACTATATGAGAGAATTTGGGTGGGTTACATGCAAATACTATGCCATTTTATTTCAGGGGCTTGAGCATCTGCAGATTTTGGTATCCTCAGGGGTCCTGTAACTAATCCCCTGCATCTGTATATCTTTGAGGCAGAAAAATATTTGATACAATGTAGTTTCAAAACATCAAAGAATTTGTTTTAATTTTTACAAATTTTTGGAGGTTAGATGCTATGCTTGTGTTTTAGGAGAAAGAGGCAAATCACAATGTAACCTCATAAAAAGATTAATCTTCCATATTTTTATATAAAAATGATATCTGTTAACTGTAGAAAATTGAGAAATTATAAATATATATAATGCCATGAAATCAAAATTGATACTGTAAAAATTTTGGTGTATTTCCTTTCAGATTTGTTATTTGTAACCATATTACATGGTTAATGTAAACTGTTTAATATCCTCAATAGAAATATTGGGAACCTAGAAAAGTTGATCATACAGAAGTGTTTTTTAAATTACTAATTGTTATTAACATTATAATTAGAAACCTTGCTGTACACTGTTTTAAATTCATTTTGCCAGCATTTTAAAAATTTACAATTAGATACATTTTGAAAATTCATTTCTAAGTTGTCTTTGATAATACTGGTCCCAGTTACAAAGTTTTTCAAGGTTTATTTCACATTGCATTTATAAGTTTAATGTATTTTATTTCCATTATTAAAACTTTAATTTTCCAACTTAAAAGAAAAAACTTCCAAAGTACATAAATCTAGTTAAATTCACACATCTAAAGAATCTCAAGTTCTTGTAAATGTTCCAATACTATATTCAAAGTTAATAAAATTTCCACTAAAAATTACTACTAAGTTAATTAATCAATTTTACAGTGTATGATAATTTGGCTTTAGAAACCTGAACATGTCTCTATTAGACAAAATCTTTTCAATATTTACAAATCTTTGAAATGCAAAATATTGAGTTCTTCTTAAGCTCCAACTATTTAATGTATCAGTCTAACTTTCCTATTTTTCAAAATATTAATGTCTAGTTACTAAGAAAGTAATTATATTATCCTGATTGACAGTCTTCTGAGCAGGTAGAAGTTGATGATGAGCAGAGATTTTTGTCTAGAACTAAATAAATTCATGTTACTGCCTTTCCCGAGCTACTTTGAGCCCTATTTACAATCTGTGTCAGAGACTTCCTGATTGAGATTGTCTTACCGTCTTCAAAAACTTACGTAGCTCAAGACTCTGATCTACACAAGGAAGTTTTCAACCTACTCAGTCTGCCAAATGTCCTGTTTAGCTTTTCTGTATCTTTGGCTAAGATATGAAACTATCTTCCTCCAACCTCTTCTGCACACTATAATGATATTCATTTTGATTTTGCAAATCTGAAGGATGTTTGAATTTTTGGTCATAGCTTCGAGGCCATACTACTGATACGCATGTGTCTATTTACATGGTTGAAAACAATCTGATGGTTTCACTTACCATTATGCTATCAGTATTCCTCGTGTCATTGAAATTACTCATTCATAGTTTTCCATATCCACATAAAATTTTACCCATTATCTAATTATATTCAGATTTTCTCGATTTCCAAAACTATAAACAATAATCTCATTAAATAAAATTCTATGTCCAATGATATGAGCATCTCTAAATATTTTTATACTTATTGACAAATTGCTTTTCAAAATCCTGGTATCCTAGAATTACTGTTACTTATTTTTTCCAGATCTTTATTGTAGACATATATTTTTCATCAAAATTGGATTCATAATGTACATTCAGTTTGATATGCTTCTTATAAATCGAACATTTAATCTTGAGGATTTCCTCCTATTGAACCCATAACTTGTAATAGCTACATAGTACTCTACTACAGGTTGCATCATAATTTAATTAGCTTTTCAATTATTATGCCTGCATTTGTCTCTACTATAAATAATGTTTTTTATGTATACTCATGTAAATAAATACGTGATTTTAAAATTTGTTTTTAATTGAGGATGTGAATTCAGTCAAAAGACAATTCTACTTCTAGGTAGAATTCTAGAACCTACCTATATGAGACTCAGCATAGATAAAATCTTTACAAATGTTAAAATTATTACTCATGTCATATTAGTATTATCCAACACAATGCATGACATATAACAAACACTCGGTTACATTTTTGTCATGTGAATGAATAAATGAATGAATTAATATAATTGAAATGGCTTATCTAATGTCTATTAAAATCAAACTTGCTGATCATTTAATGTATGAAACATTTTTAAATGAATGTGAGTTGTTTTTGTTTTGTCTTGTTTTGTTTCGTTTTGCCATCTGTTTAATTAAGAAAAGTAATAAGATTTTAGGCATATTTTTAAAGAATGAATGGTCAACAAGAGCTGTTAATTTCCTCTTATGCACTCAATTCACTTCTTGTGATTATTAATCCTACAAGCTTCTTTACACCTTGATCATTATTGCATAATAAGAGGAGACCGTGTTACAGGAAGAATCACAAAAAAATGAAAGATCACCAGATTTCAACATCTCAGACCTAAACCTCCGCAAGACTCCATATTAATCAACTCTTGAGAGTGACATCTAAAGTCCATGATGAGCAAAGAGAGAGTAGTTGATTGATTCCTTGAAGCACCTCTGTTTTGATAACCCCTTGATACTGGTTTGACTCATGCTCCTGTCATTATTAAGCTCCCTATTGTGTGAACTAATTGAAACCTCACAAAATGGTGTCACTTGAATAGCATTACTCCTGCCTGATTGCAAGCAACTCTAATTCCCAATGTCAAGATCACGTTTCACTTCACAGTTGTATGGGTCACAACATGAAAACGATTAATTTCTGGTTGATTACCCTCTGCTGTTATAACATGAAATGCATTTCATAGCAAGTGGGCTCTTTGCATGTTTGCTAATCTGCTACATTGGCAATTGTTTTGAGGGTCCTCTGAAGAATTCTAATGAGCATTTAAAAGAAAGAATACTTATGAAATGTAAGCCAGTGATGCAAATGATATTAAAAGCCATATTTTGTGAGATTGCGTGTGTGTGAGTTTACAAGATTAATTCAATCAATCCTTTGAGGGTTGCTGAACACAATGTTTAATGTGCAGTACATTCACAGTAATCTTTTGGGAGATGTAAGCATTTAAGAAATATAATTGTGAAGAGTTATGTTCTAGAGTAGATAATAGGACATTGAATAACATTTTCCTTTAAAATATCCGAAAATCCTTGTAAGAAGAGGTCATGGTCTAGCTGGTGTAATCACTAGAACCTAATTTTGAAAGTTTTAACATTTAAAAGATATTTAAAGGAACTTCCAAGACTCTACCAAGCATATATATGTAAGGCTTTTATTTAAAGGCAAAGGATATTTATAATAATAGAAAGGTTGTGCAGGCAGGTATCATGGGTACAGACACATCCAGGTTTAAGCTCCCTAGGATCCTTATTCATAAATGAAAACCCTTTGTCTACAGACTGAACCAAGAACTCTGATGTGAATCTTGGCTTCAGGAAAACACACGGTAGAAATTTCTAGTGTTTTTTTTTTTTTTTTTTTTTTTTTTCCTCTTTTCACAGAGCCAAGGCAGGCTATCTAATCATCCATGTAAGATAAAGCCATCAATAAACAAACTGACCCTGGCAGTCCTTAGTGGAATTTCAGATTTTAACAAGAACATGATCAATCTCATTGTCCTCTATTTGGCCAATAGTCAAAACCAGACATCCAGTCATCCTCAAAGATAAGCATAGAGCTTACCCAGTCCAGCTGTAAAACAACTCTGTTCTCTATAAATAGTAACAGGAATGAGAATAATAAGTAACTGTATGAGTTGCCTATTGCTGCTGTAACAATTTGACATAACTTAGTTGCTTAAATTAACACAAATTTATTTCCTTACAGTTCTGGAGATCAGAAACCCAAAGCTGTTACTAAACAACATATGTAAAAAGACCTAGCAGAGTTGTTCTTCTGTCATACATTAAACAAATGAGAAATTTTCAAGTCAGTTTTAATATAATACTCAACTATTTGAAACAATATTATTGTATCATGTTATAAGTAGGAATAGTGCTTGTCAAAACATAAATTTTTTTAAAGATTTTTTTAGGAGGTACTTAATAATAATTCCCTTTAGTCCACCTGTGTGTTTCACTATTTTAAAGATCAATTATCATTGTGTTCCTATGAACTCATACATGGAATGCATTTACACCCCCCCACGCATACATTCACACACCCAAATGCACATACAATATATCTTTCCTCTTGACTGACCCATTTCCACACAACACCAACACAGCTGCCTTACCACTGAGTAATTCAATAGTACAAGTAGAGTAATTTGGGTCCAGAAAACATTTCAAAAAACCATACTGACTTAGGGAATTGTGTTAATATTTACCGACCCTTTCTTAAGGAAATTCAGTGCTAAGTAGTTCTAAGTAATTCCCTGAAAAGTATAGTAGATATTCTTATGGTCTTCATTGAATAGAATTTTATTTTTCAGGAAAAAGGAGTTAATGTTTTAGAAAATTATAGAAATTTCAACAATTTTATCTATGAGTTGGAATATATTCTCTTTTTATAGGTCCACTGTCAATTTCCTCTTGTTCTAATGTCTTTATGGTCCTTGACACATTGTAATTAACATGCCTATGTATGCATTTCATCAACAGCTTTTTATGAATATGCCAATTTTTGCTTCTAATAAAACTATACAGAGTATTTATCCAACTATCTACCACTATTTTGTGTCAATCACCAGATTCTTTACATTTTTCTAAGCTCAAATGAAATTTTGTTTATCATTTGCTTCAAAATTTTTAAAGGGCTCAGCAGGCAATTTGCATATGTCACTAGTTTAACTGAGCAAAGATTAGCAAATTAAATCTTAATTAGCTAATTTTTGCATAATTTTAGGGAAATTATATGCTTTGTGCAGATGACAGGTGGGAGGTAAAGCATTTAACTTGTATTGAAGTTTTCCTTGACTTTATGAATTTTAATAGAAAAATAACATTTAACAGTTAAAATGTGTGTCAAACCAAATAGATCCTATCTGGAGCCACTAAATAAGAAATTATTTTATGAAAGAGAACCAGTGATAAATATTTACATATTCTTAATAATAAATATATAAGAATTATTTTGAAATTAAAAGGGGGATTTTTTCAAACAGATTTCATGGTTCACAGTATATGCTCTGGGTTATAATACAATAATAAATTAATGAAATGTGAATGCTAATTCATGGTTTGCACATATATTTTTAATAAAGTCACAGTTGCTATTAAAGCTGTATATAGGAGGGGCCGACCCCGTGGCGCACTCGGGAGAGTGCGGCACTGGGAGCGCAGCAGTGCTTCCGCCGCGGGTTCGGATCCTATGTAAGGATGGCCGGTGCGCTCACTGGCTGAGCACGGTGCGGCCGGTCACAAAAAGGACAAAAAAAAAAAAGCTGTATATAGGAGGCTTAGTAATGCTGTGCCACAGTAGTTATAATTGTACTAACTCACATGCGTGGGGCATGGGGGTATCTGAGTGGCATGCAGCAGATTTTAGATTCTTTGATCTGATGCCTTCAAGGCTATTTCTCACCTTCATGGTGTTTTCTGTTTCTGGACTGTTCTCCCACAACTCTTCACACTTCAACTTGGTATCAAATCATCCTTCAAAACTCTAGTGCAGGAGTTCTTTACTCACCCTGCTCTATCTTGCCAGTGAATGAACTTCCTTCCTCTATGTTTCCATAGTTCTGTGTGCATTTTCTTTTTTTTAATCATTGCACTAATCACACTGTACTATAATTTCTAATTTACTTTGTCACTGTCCTTACTGGCCTCTTGAAAGCAAGGATTATATTTTATCCATCTCCATGTCTTTTCAATAGAAGCTTGTTAAATAAATTAAGAAAGGAATCCTTACTATCGTATTTAACCACCTAAAGTGAGTTCGTTTCAGTTCAGTCTGATTCAAAACCATTCTCAGAATTACTTGTGAATGAAAGCTATGGGTTTAATATTTTACTACGAGGACAAGTTTGTGCTACTTAATGTCACATTTGTTTCCACTAGGCTCACTCATATAAGCCATTACATGCCCCGTCTGCTCATATAGTGTAGGTCACCATGATGTTAGAGATTAATTCCTTAATTTTTTAAGAGCACATGAAATCCTCAGAAATCAGAAAAAGTATAATTTTGATTACTGAGTCAAGCTGGAAAATTCTTCTTGCTGACTGTTGAGTGATTATAAATAGTCTAGATTAGTTTTAGACAGTAGCAATTATGCAAGTGATTCTTTGAAAAGTAATTGTGTCTAGGAGAATGTCAATGGTAAATTATACATATGTGTTTATACATGTGCATATATGTACATGCAAAAGTGTATATACATATACACACATACCCTGACTAGCACTATCTACTTTACCAACCACTTTATTTTACTTTAATGTTTCTGATGTTAGGAAATGGATTTGTCTCCATATTTTCCTGATAGGGAACTAAGGCTCAACCACACCACATTTAATTATAGAAAGACACTAAAGCACAGCACATACTACATTCATAAAGGTATATTTTTCCACTGATCCAAGAAAATGAGCTCTACAGTCAGACTGACTGGTCTCAAACCCTGCTATTCCCCTTAATAGCTATGTGAACTTGGGCGAGTTATTTAACCTTCCTCTGCCATAGTTTCTTCATTCGCTAAATGGCATAATAATAGTAACAATAATAATACCTAGCTCAAATAATTGTGTTAAAGATTGAATGGGTTGATACATGGTTAGTTTTCAGTAAATGTGAGCTACTGTGATAATATATTTTCAAGTGTGTCCACATCCTCATCCCCAGGACCTGCGAATATATTACCTTAGGTGGTAAAGGTGACTTTGCAGATGTGCTTAAGGATATTGACATGGGAGATTATCCTAGTGTATCCACTTGGCCCAGTGTAGTCACAGGGTTCTTATAACAAGGACACCAGAGGATCAGAGTTAGTAGTAGGAGATATAACAATGGAAACAAGAGTTTGGAGTGATATGAAGAAGCAGCCATGAAACAAGGAATGCAAGTAACCTCTTGAAACTGAAAAATACAATGAAATGGATTCTTCCCTCAGAGCCTGAGGAAGGAACCAGCCCTGCTTGTTCCAGAAGGAACTAGCCTGCCAACACCTTGACTTTAGCCCAGGAAGACTGATTTTGGACTTCTGCTCACCAAACTATAAGAACTATCAGGTAATAAATTTGGCCATGTAAGCAACTGTGTTTGTGGCGATTTGCTACAGAAACCGTAGAAAATGAATACAGCTACTTATTATTGTAAATACTGCTGTTGTTTATTGAGAATGGATCTCAATCCACTCTGCCTCTATTCAGTTAAATGGATTAACAGACTAGGCCTTCTTGGGCCAACTCTTCAACCTGTGCACTGAATCTGATCTCCTCTTACCTGTTCTCAGACTTCTCTTCAACAACTGTCCCCTCTCTTTTTCATGTCATTAATATTTTTCACTTCACACACAAATATGTTATTCTATTTCACATACTGAAGGGGGGGGGGGAACTCTCCTCAACTCCACATTCCCATTGCTATGTATGGCCTTACCTCTCTACTCCACTTTACAGCCAAACTCCTCAAAAGAGCTGACTCCTCTTGGTTCCTGGTCATCTCCAAGTTTCTCTCGAGCCCATTCCAGAGAGGTTTTCATAGCCATTTCTCTACTGATGTCCCTGTTATCAAGGTCATCAGTGACCTCTGTGTGCCTAAATGCAATGGACAAGCTTTGGTTCTCATCTTACTCTGCTGTCAGCAGAGTTCCATATAATTGACCAACCCTCTTCCGTACACTTTTTCTGTACTTCCTTTTGGCCACCTTTATCTGTTGTCTCACTTCCTGTCTTACGTGCTACTGTTTGCAGTGTGCTTTTCTGGTTTTTCTTCATTGATTCCACATCTAAATGTTGGGAAAAGAACAAACAAATTAGGCTTTAGTCCTTGGTCATGTCATTCTCTCCACATACATCATTCCCCAGAATCATGTTTTTAGGAGTTTCAGATATCATTATATGGTAACAATTGGTAACATATGGTAGCAATTATATCTATTCCTCAGCTTTTCCCTACTTCCAGAGTTTTATATCTAATGGCCTACTTGAAATCTCTGTTTAGCTATCTACTGGGGATCTACAATTGAAACTGTTCAAAGCTCATTCCTTGATTGCCAAAAGCCTTGCATTCACTTTTGAATTTCTCTTTATTTCCTAACCAAGATTCAAAATGTCAGTTCATCCTGTTAGTGCTACATTACAAATATGTTCAGATTCTGACTGCTTTTCACCACCTTTTCTGCTGCCTCCATGGCCTAAGCATTACTTTAGTATCTGATTGCCTTTTTCCTTCCAGTCCTCTCTCATCAGGCCATTTCTACCTCAATATCTTGTCAAAATCCTCTCTTAACATAGAAAAGAGAAGGATCTGTAAAAACCACAAAGTTCCATCATGATAGTCCTCTGCTCGATAATGTCCAGTGATTTCCTATCCAAGGTCCTCCTTGAGTTCTTCTGTAAATAAATTTTTGTTTTCTCCCAAACAAATTATTCTGCACCTTTTCTTCTCCATAGTTCTGATTACCGTAGGACTCTGCAGATGAAACCACATGTAACTGCTGATATCCAAAAAGTTTTGACTCAGGAAAATGACAGTTTCATCTGGTTCATACTAAAATTTACCTATTTTAATTACCTCTCTATCCCGGTACATTGTAAGCTCAATAAGAGCAGAGACTTTGTGTGTTTTGGTGATTTCTCTATCCTCAAGGCCAACATCATATCTTGGCTAAAACTTGGTAGGCAATCAGTTAAGTGTTGAACAAATAAAGGAATTATTGAATGAAATATGAAAGAAATAAAGACAGACAAGAAGGAAGGAAGGAAGGAAGAAGAAAAAAAAAGGAAAGCAGGAAGGAGGGGGGGAAGGCTGGGAAAAAGGAAGGAAGAATAACCATTACCAAACCTATTAAAGCAGACCATTGCTTGATTTATTACTTAGGATGCTCAAGCATGGCAGGCACGTAAGTATTTTTTGTCAAGCAAATAAACGAATGAATACTATCAATTGTTACTTAGTTCAGGCACTTGAAATGATTTTTATGGATGCAGTTTTAGACATTAATTTTATACATTTCAGCTTTCGATACTTATAATTTTTCATAGTATCTAATTCTCAACCTTGGATCATTATTCCTGACGACCACACTTTCTCTTTAGTTTTTCAATTTCTGTTTATAATTTTGTTCTAATATCTAATTCTATAAAGGGCACTATGCATTCCATTTCTGTAACAGGTATTTTTATTGTATATATATTTATATTTGCTAAATGTTTCTTGCTAGTATCGTGTTTGGTAGGTTTGCCATTATTTCCATGTGCTTGTCTCTAACTGTGCATAAATGTATATATATTTTTCCCCCTTTGACTGAAGCAAACAAACCTTATTGCTTCTCATATGGAACATGAATTTAATTCAAATTATGTGAGGAAAGAGCCCCAAAGTGTTGGTTTTAAAAATGCATGTCAACATTTGGCAATTGGATATTTTATGTAAATGCAAGCTTTTAACAAAATTCCAATTGAACAAATTATAGTTTTTGACTATAATGTATGGGAACTATGTAAATATCTACAGCTTTGTAGCCAGCATTTCCTAAATTACTCATGAATTACTAATTTTCTTTTTCAGCTACAGGATATGAAAATATATTTTCAGAGAGAAGAAATACTAAACATATCAAGGGCCATTCCATTAAAAAATAAATAAATAATGACATTGAATGTTTTACTAACAGGAAAGGGCAACTTTTTTTTCCTGACCTGCTAACTCAGTTCGAGGAAACTGTTATAATTTGATGAAAACTGGAAATTCCAAGGAAATACCCTTGAATGCAAAACTGACCTTAGATGTGGGCAGAATGTGTGGCCACCTTCTTGAAAAGTAGCTCACCACAAAGAACATGAGTTTGAAGCCAAGCAGATCTGGATTTAACTCCTGCCCCTAATCAATCCTGGAAATGTGGGCAAGTTGCTAAACTTCTCTAAGCCTCACTTTCCTTATCTGTAAAAGCAATATGATAATATCTACCTCAAGCTGGTGTTGATAAGTTTAATGGAATAATATTAGAATATGAATTCAGTATCTAATACATAATGCTTTGCTTTTATGATGATAATCATGTTCATGAAGATGATCTGATTTGACCTTAGCAAGAAGATCTAATAGCCAAACATGAGTGTTTCCCTGGAGTCATAGAAACTGAAATTGCATTAGGTCTTTATTTAGATTTCACATTGTCACAAATATTAATTGTGACAATGCTAATTTACCTGGAAGAAGAAAGACACAAAATTACAAAACTATAGCATTTTAGCATGTTACCGCTCTTTTAAATATCACAGTGTATGGAAGAATATAGGATTGTAAATCAGAAGGTCTGCACTTGAGAAAGGGTCCCTTTAATGACTTAGTGGCTTTAAGATTACCACAGTCACTTATCTATTTTTAATCTCACCTTAGAGAACTATTAGGTGGGGATAAGAAGAAAATGCACCTCATAGTTTTTTGTTTGTTTGTTTGCTTACCATTCCAACATACATGTATTGAGCCCCTACTAGGAAATCTATAACTCCTTCTGTAATGGAGTTTACTGTTGATAGGGAATCATTGTATCATAACATGATACTTCCAGTGATAGAAAACAAATTATAAGATACAGACAAGATCAAAAAATAGAGAAATTATTTTATCTTGAATTCAGTTACAGATTCTCAGAGGAGGTAACTTATGTTTGATCAAGTACTTGAAAAATGACTGAAACAAATAAAAAGATATATCACATTTTTAAATATAAGTATAACAAACAATTCTTCCAAAATTTATCTATACATTTAGTGTGAAACCCTTCAAAAATCACTTTTTCAGTCAATCTATTCATTTATTAATATATGGCCACCCAAAACTAGACTAAATCTACAATTGATACTAAAAATAATATCAAACATTGAGGAAAACTCTAGAAAGAAAAAAGAAGCAATTAAGGAGAATTAACCCTAACAGATATTAAAACATCTGATACAAAATCTCAATTATTAAAAGAATAACCTACTGAGGACAAGAAGAGGAAGAGGAAAAGAGAAATGCAAGGGAAAAAATACTGTGTGGTATTTTCTTAGTTTTGTGTTGCGATAACAAAATATCACATACTGGGTAATTTGTAATGAACAGAAATTTATTTTCTCAGAGTTCTGGAGACTGGAAAGTACACGATCAAGGTGCAAGCCCTGGGTGAGGGCCTTCTTTCTTCATCATCATGTAGCTGAAAGCAGAAGGAAAAAGAGGTGAAAGAGGGCAGAGCCCACCTTTTTATAAAGGTATTAACTTTACCCATGAGAGTGGAATCTTTGTGGCCTAATATCTTCTCACAGATCCCACCTCTATATACTGTTAGAATGGCAATTTAATTTCAACATGAGTTTTGGAGGGGAGAAACATTGAAACCATAACAGGTGCATTGTCTTTTATACAAGAGAGAGGGGACATAGGAATATTTATATTTGCTTTATCTACACAAAAAAAATTAAAATGAAAGGATACACAAAAAACTAATAAAAATGATTATCTGTAGAAGCAAATGGAGCGAGTTCAACAGTAACAAGGTGGCAGTATGAGGTCTCCATGTATCAATTATGCTATCATTATGTTTTCCCCCAACTCTTTATTTTCTGTAACATTTCAAATCCTCAAAAGGTTGAAAAAATAGTAACATGAACACGTGCATACACATTACTAGATTCACCAGTTGTTAATGTTTTGTCACAGGAGAGCTCATCCCTGTGACCTTCCCATGGAACTGAGAGAAGTTAGTCCCGAGGGCTCCTCTTCATCCACTCATTCCGTTTTTACTTCATTTCCTCAACAAATACTATGCTCCTACAATGGGCAAGGAACTGTTGTAAGAATTGTGAGCACGACTAATCAAAAGTTCTGTATTTGTCATGCCTTCTCTTCATAGGTATCTTAAGGAGATGAGGCCCATAATCACAGAAGATCCCATTCTTCTTATGCATTATAAATGCTTGAATTCCTCTCCTGAGCCAAATATCCCAAGTGGAAAAATGATGCAATATGGAAACTTACCAACTTTCTTTTTTCTTATTTGTACTTCTGGATGTTTCCTTCAACCCTGCGGGCTCTGGGTCCTTGATGAGAGGGTGAGCCAAGTGAGGATGAGAGAAGAGGAGAGCATGAAATAAAAATTTCCCAGGGACTCCACTTTTTAATTTAGAGAGGTCCCTGGAATTTTTCATTTTTTTTTTGAAAGAATGTATATTATTTTATATTTGGAAAAAAATGTTATAGAAATAATCACACACTCTCCAATGACCCATCATGCCATGTAATGATTTCTGGAAAAAGGAAACTCCACAAAATGCCCCAAATAGAATTCCTGCAAGCTAGACGCAAGATGCACGTGGTTGTGCTTGCTTCCATAAGGTTGAACTTGCTTCTAAACGGGCAACCTTCTGGGTATCTTTTTCACAGAGTTTTAAGAGATTGGCAAGGAAATGAATAGAAAGAAGGTGGACAGAAAATGCTCAGCAACTTCAGATCTGCTCATCCAAGACCGTCCCAGTTGCCACAATAAATTGCTTTCTTTTTATAGCTTTTTATTAAAATTACCATTATTAATATTGAATAATGGCAAACCAGTCTGTTGAAAGAAAAGTGTGAGTGAAGAAGAATAAGAAGCAAACAAAGATGGAAAGGTAGAAAGGAAAAAGAATGAAAAGCTAGGTTGGAACAGGAAGCTTGAACTAGGTGATGCTTTCCTTCAAAGGAATTTTTCATTGTTAGGCAAAGAAAACAAAAACATCAAAAATACTTATTAGTCAAAATCAAAATGAGTAACTCTTAGTTAATACTTTGTCAGTGTTTCACTACCAGATAACTCAAAATATACTATCATTCTCAAAATATACTTTAGATGGTCCCAAAAAATGCATCCAGCAAGAAATTCAACAGCCTTCTGAAAATCATGACGCAAACAGAGCCATTTTCTTTGGGGAGAGAATAGTAGATTCTTTTGTAGAGAATGGCTGTGTGGTTAAATCCAACTATTGTTCCCTGCCCTTCAAACCTCTATAAGTCATAGGATCAGTTAGATGTATTCAGATGATGCCTCTCCTAATAATAAAGTTTATGGAAGACATTTTTTCAAGGTAAGATTGAAGTGGTAAATCTTAATAGGAATTCCTAGATAACTTTCAAGGAGAACTTCCAGCTCAGGGAGTAAAGCTGTGTTTCCTGTACTTGCTAAGGATAAAAATATATCCTTGAAGTTTGGTTAACATATAAATTCTTAGGCATCAGCATCAGCAAATTTTGATTTAATTGGGTCTGGTGGAGGGGAAGCAATGTAGTGAGTGGGGTTTGCAGAATCACTAGAATGAGTTGACAGTAAGAGATTAGATAATTACTAGGATATAGGAAGGTATATATAGGATATAGAAAGAAGGCTCCTGGAGAAAGCTAAGTGATCAGCTATCAGGAAGGAAGCACAAAGTTTAATAAAATTCTGACGAAAGAACGACCCTTGTTCTATTATACTTCCTGTGGGATATCTCAAGACTACTTAAGGTGGTCTTGACCACCGTACACTCTTATATTATAGTAAAAAACTTTAGGCTTTATTAGCTGGTTGTGTGTCTTCCTCTTTTTCTTTCTCTTTTACTTTTTTTCTGTGACTTATTTTGTCTTTCTTTTCTTTGGTACTTTCAGAGAAGCGTAGACATCATTATTACATGTATTATTCCAACTGAAGGATTCAGTTGTCTGGAGAGAAGCCTTTACAATTGTTAGCAGAAAATAATGGGCATTGAGGACTCTCTTATAAACAGATTATGTATCCCTACGGTATATAGAGACCAAAGTCCTGGCTCGTGACATGATGCTCTGAATTATCCTGGATCAGAAAGAGAGTTCTTACACAGAACACATTTGCTAGAATTCTAGCAATAGCAGAGTTCTCAGTTCTTTTGAAATTCTAAGTTTAATAGCACTGGCTTCTGCTGTCACTCGGTCATTTTATTTTCTTATTTTCTTTTTCTTTTTTTTGTCTAGCATTTTAGGAAAATAAACCAGGCATTTTCAAATAGCTTTTTTCCTTCAATTTAATGTTGTGATTGAATTACAGAAAGTACCTCCACCTAATATCAATGTTTGCTTGATCTTGTAAATATAGCATTCCACTTAATTTAATCATAGCATGCAGTTAGAAATTTTCTGTACATATTCTACTGGTGATGTGTGTGGAAACTGGGAGTTTATAGATGAATGACTGAGTGTCATTAGTTTAGGGATTGTAACTAAACCTTTATTAAATGAGTATATTTCTTGAATTATTTTTAATCATTTATTTCCAAGCTGGTTCTTTATATAAGTGTAAAAAGTTTTTTCGCCCACTGGTGTATAAACTAAAACTATTAACCAATATTTTTACACTTAAGATGTTTTTATCACCATCCATGTAATTGAGGAGACTTCCATTTACCCCTATTACAGAGCATGAGAGTAATTATCTGATTATTATCTCCAACCCCTATGAGATTCTAAACTTGTCAATGGTAAAGAATTGTTTTATTCATCTTCTCTGCCTGACAAAGTAAGTGCTCATTAAACATCTGGCAAAATGAAAATATTTTGTGTTCATCTTGATGTATCAGAAAAGTTAATAATCTGAAGTGGATTCTAAATAATCATAAATGGTTTTTACTCTTGTTTCAGTTGTTTTGCAGCACTGGGTTGTGTATCCCATATTACCCCTGTGCCTCATCAGCCTGAGATTTCACATGCAGTCATACTTCCATTTTATACCCAAATTTTTGATGTTGTTACACTCATGTCTTGCGCAGGACTTTTCAGTCCTCTACAAAGCTTCTCACTGCCATTTATTTCTGAAAGACTGTGGCAGGTTTCTCATCAGATCTTGCTAATGTTGCCTTTTTGTTCTAGACTTCTGCTAGGCATTCGCCACTTTCACTCTTTCTCATCTTTCTTGTGGAGGGTGGCTCCTGGGACACACTCCATTCTCTTTGTCCTTATTTCTAAGTACGCAGATGGTAGACAGATAGGCAAGTAGGTAGGTAGATAGTGAGCAGGTAGACAGATGATAGGTAGACAGACGATAGATGGTAGAGGCTCAGTGACCTGCATACCGCTGAGTTAACATTTTGAGTTCTCAGTTTCCAGAATCTGCTTTATGTTCTTCCACCTCCCAGGGCTCAGATTTAATTCATCTAGATAGGAATGGCATCCAGTTACCACGTCTTCTCCTCAATCCTTTTTCTTCTAAGTCTCTCCCAGGTGCCGGGTCTCAAACGCCCCCTTCTGACAGGTTTCCTCTGTCTAGGATAATCCTTATCATGTAAGACAACTACGACCAATAATTACCTATGAATTGGAGGCAGACCGAGAACCATAACTTAAGTTTGCAAGGGTTCGCATCCTCCTTTTCACTAATTCAATTCACTCTACAATTATTTATAGGGTTTCTACTATGTGCCAAACACTGGGACAAATGATGACAAAATCTTTCTCTTGTCGAGCTTGCATGCTAGTGAAGGAAAATGGCTATTAGGAAATAAATAGTGATAGATAAGAACTAATAGATTAGCAAAATATATGACATATTGGAAGGTGATAAGGCCTTTTGCTTAAGATAAATCAGAAGAGAGGGATATAGTGTATGAGAGTGAGAATAATTAGAGACATTATCTTTCATAGGTCACATGTGAGTGGAGGCCTATGAAAGACGAGGATGGGCCATGAGGACATCTGGAGGGAGAGCTGACCAGGCAGAGACCCAGGGGCAAAGGTCTAAACGTATTCAGCCTAACCTGACCAGATGTGGTTCACTATTAACCAGACTACTTGATGTCTAGACAGCCACTTTCCTGTTGCAGTTGCTATACATATTCATTTCTTAAATCTTGGTGTCACCGACCCTCAGTTAAATTTTAAAGTCTCTCAGCATATTATCTAATACTTAACTCTTACTTTAACCAGTAGGATTCATTTTCACATGACTAAGCCTGAAATACATCTTAATATACAGTAAAGAGAGGTTTCAGTTCAAATTATAGGATCAAAATCTTCCACATCTACTCAGATGTAGGATAAGAATAATGGAAATGGAAATACATTTTGGACAAAGTTTCATGTTCTCATTTTCTTTGAGAAATTTTATGAACAATAAAAGATAAAGCATCTTCTTATTAATGTGTGATCTTGCTTTGAAAAAAAAGGTCATAAGGATTCTTAGAAGTATGGCATGCTAGAAGACAAACAGGATAATGTTGTGTTAAACTCTCAAAGCAGAGCATGAAAAGATCCTTAGTGTTAAAGACAGATGCTTATTTTAAATCAGACCACAGAGTTACCACATTACTTCAACAAAACACTTACATTACATAATTCTCAGCTTGGGATCAGCAACATGGTTGGGGGTGGGAGGGTAATACCACCAAATTCACTTGGTGGTAGAAAGAATTTAAGACATACAGGGGGCTTCCATACTTTAAAAAATGTAAAATTATAAATAGAAGGAATTTGTAAAGGCTGGCACATGGACATGTCTTTCCTAATCTAAGATTTAAACATGTTAAAAAAAATTAACATGATATGTATAAAAATTTAAGTGGCATTTTGGCAAGTAGTTAGGTAATTTTCTATTGTTCATTATAATTACCTAGACAGATCAAACTCCAAATTAAATTGCTTGTCTGAATCATCTATCTTAAATCTCTATACTTCTGTTATTGTGCCATAATTGATACAATCATCATTCCAGATAATTTGTAAAAATGAATTTTCTTAATTTTTTATTTTTATTTTCTTTAGACAAAAACATTTAATGAGAAACAAGAGATTGATTCTGCTCATTCCTATTATTTCAGTTATTTTTACAATATAATCTATATTTCAGTACAGAACCAAACCAAACCATTAAACATCCACAGTCTAACCAGAGGTGTGGACACTACGATTAAAAAATAGGGTTAATACACCACAAGTTTAAAATCTTTTTAGGAAGATTAAATGTATAAATAATTGATGCTTCCATTTCCTAAAGGAAACCTTGTAAATTGATTAATATATGGTGAACTGTAAAGACTGCCATTTGCCTCTTAAATACCTCTCAAATTTGTCCTGTCACCAAAGCCCCTCCCCTCCACACACTGCCGTTGTTTTTCACCTGCTTCATCACAGTGGCCTCCTCACTGCTCCTCCTGGCTCTGTTCCTTCAACTTCCACCCATGCTTCTGGGGGCATGTTCCTGGAATCCCACTCCTGGCTAGCCTGGACTGGAAGGAAGCCAAGCTCCCAAAAGGTGCAGAAGGCCAGCCCTGCACACATTCCCTCTAGGCTAATTTGGGCACAATTAGGACTGCCAGTGAGAAAAAATCTTTTAAAAAATGCATATATATATATATGTATGTATGTATGTATGTATGTATGTATGTATATATAATTACAGTAATCCTCTGGGTAACGTACATCAGTGTTTCCACATCACACACAAGATGAAGACCGAACTCCTCAGCCCACAGGCTTCATTTTCTGCCTCCCTGGAACCCTCACTCAGCATCAGCACCACCCACATGGTCAACTTCCTTTAGACACATGTTCTGTACATCAGCAAACAGCCCATCACTCATTAAAATTAACAAGTAAAGAAATAAATTTTAAAAAAATGAAAGCTGTCCATGATATTATACATAGTAAATCCTACTGTCAAAAGGTATTTATTTAAAGGCCTCTGCTGCTTTAAACGTTTTAAACATTGTTTGATGGACAGTTCTCCAATTAATTTCAGCAAACTCCACGTGAATTTATTTTCATGTGTGCACGTTTGCATACACACACATACACACACATTTATACCCAGTTTTATAACTTACAAAATACTTATTCTATGCACAATTTTTTAAAATTAAGATAATGGTGCACAATAATTTGGGAAAGAAAGAAAGAAAAAATGTGCATATATCACCATCCTGGTGCAACCAATATTGTCTTTTAGATTCATATCCTTCAATCTGTATTTGATGCATATTTCATATATTGTTACCAGAGTTTACATTCGTTCTATATTCTGACTTCTTTAACTTTAAATCATAGCTATTTTTACAAAGTGACACAGAACATAAAATAATCAAAATGTTAATGTATTCATTATATTCCATAAAGAAGATATGGTATAATTTATTTAACTATTTCCATGTTGAGCATTTAGTTGACATTAACATAATGTTAAGCATCATGATAAATAAGTCTGTGATAAGCATATATGTGTCTACATACGCATGTACTCATTTTTTATATATTTTAATTTCGTTGACTTAGTGTATTAAATTATTTGAAAAGCTTTATGGCTTACAATAAATAAAGATAAATTATTTCTCCCAAATAATGAATAATGCACTTTGACACCAACAATATATGAATAGTCATATATTGTTGAATTTTAATTTGAATTCTTAATCCAAATCCTTTTGAATTAAGAATTGTATCTGTTTATTTAAATTATTTAATTTAATAGATTATACACCTGATTTCTGAAGCAAAGTGTATTCTACATAATAAATTTTTGTAATTACCTGAGTCACCATTTGGAATTTCCAGTATTATAGGAAGCTGTAATACAGCAATGGCTTCCAAAAAGGTGTATGGATGTTTGATACTAAATGCTCACCAATGTTGCACATTTAGCATTTTTATCCATTTTGTATAGTTATTCTATCTTTGCCCAATTATCTGCTCTTACTTAACACTGCCAGCTTTATTTTTACCGTCTATTTTACCGTGTGCCATAGACTAAACCTGATCATTGAGCTCATTAGAATATCCAGCACCTTCTAGGCAATGTTTATCAACCATATGCCAGGTACTCTGCTAGTCTTTTCTCTAATTTTTAAAATTTAATCTTTATATAAATAAGGTATTCTTATGCCTACTTTGAAAACGGTTTCAGTGAGAATAAATAGTATTTTATGTGGGAAGGCTGAAGTGCAGGATATGAGATTTCATAAATAAATTGAATGATTTATTAAGTATCTATACACATTTCTTTATTTCTCACATCTTACTTTCTTTATATTTCTCTGTCTTCCCTGCTGTCTTTCCTTCCTCCCCTTCTCCTTCCTTTGTTCATTTTTTACTTCTTTCCTTGTTACTGTATATTGCCTGGTGTGTAGCAAGTCCCAAATAGATATACTTTCTGGGGGATTCATTACATGGATATAAGTTAATATTTCAGCTGCTTACCAATTGACCAACACTGTGAACAATCTAGGGTCCACAGCTCTGACTTCTGACTCCCAGGAAATGTTTCATCATTCTTCAAAGGATTTGTAATATAATCCTAAAGTTTTATATTTCTTGTTTCCTTTTCTTGGCTTATTTGGTTTAAAATAAAAATCTTATTATGAAAACAATATATTTATTATAGGAAAATACAAAATAGAGATAAGGTAAAAGAAGAAAGAAACAACGTTACATAAAATCATTCAAATCACCACCTGGAAAATCCACTTTTAATAGTTTGGTCCTTCCAGACATTTCTCTCTTTTTTTTTTTTTTTTTTTTTTTTTTTTTAATGGGATGATGCTCCAGATAGCTTTCTAATCTGTTTTTCTTTCCTTAACAAGAGCTTTTTAATCATCTTTCCCTGACACTAATATCCACTAATAATGCTAAGATACTCCAGTTTGTTAAAAAAGTAGTATCCACATATGCTTGAATTCCCTACCTATGTTGTGATTTTTAAAACCAATTACAGCAGTGTGTGTATGTACGTGTGTGTATGCATGTGTGCATGTGTGTGCACTTGTATGCACTTGTGCTTGGTTTTCTTTGAAATAGTAACAACAAACTAGTTTTGGAGAAATGCCTGTACAATTGTTCTTTCCTATCCTTGCCCCATTGTAGATGTTATGTTGGGAAATCCAGGCACTTCTTTCCTCTTTACCCACTTTATATTTCTGGGCACCAGTCTTTTCACATTTTTAAAAAAATGATTTGAGGTCTGATTCTTAAGCATGTTAATTTATTAAGTCTCTAAGCTGGGACAAATATTTTAGTTCAACTCAGTACATAGCTTTCATTTCCCTTTCAGGTCAGTAGATAAATCCTTCTCTTAATATTTCATAAATGCCGGGAGTTAGTTAACAGTGCTGAGATAGCATTAAACTAATCTCTTTGGTTCTTGACATAGCCTTTACTTTGTTCTTTACCCCAGAAGATGTCACATTTACAGATTATGTTTATATTTCATCTGAAACACTGTGAGCTGTGGTTTCTGCAAAAATACAGTAAGGGAAATTTTATAACCTTCAGAAAGCCAAATCTTTCAAAATAAAATTCTCACCTAATAAATAGAGACCAATGCTAGGAAACAAACTAGTAAGTTAGACTGTGTATTTCACCAGCATTTAGGTCTACAGTTTTCTCCTTACTGAAGGTTAGTACTCTGATCTCCTCCCTAATTAGGCAGTCGGCAGAAGCAAAACAACCTGTTGTGAATTTTTATTTAATGTGCCAATTTTGAATGATTAAATTCAAAAGTCATCTGATTTTGGATGTGCTTGGATTTTTGTTACTCATTTGTTTTCCACTGAGTTCAATGATTGCTTTGCCTGACATTTTGTAAACCTAGCCATGGCTTTGAGGACTTCCCTCTTCCTCATCTTCTTCTTTTCCATATTGGCAATGCTTTGGTTTTTCATTCCATGCTCTTTTTTAAAGCATTGTGTGACTTGTCTAATATCATCAGTAACCAGGCTGACACAACTGAATTCATGTAAAAGCTTTACAGATTAAAATCAATGAGCCTAGTCAGGGTTGTTTTGTTGTTGTTGTTGTTTGTGTGTTTTTTTTTTTTTTTTTTTTTTTTTGCATGCTCTTTGGCAAAATTTTTGATTTAGAAAATATGATTATATTTCTATGGTGGAAACACGTAAGGAAAATGGCTTCTAGTTTTTGCTTTTTGGCTTTGGCTTCTATGGGATCATTGCTATCAGACAACTGGATGCATTTGAAAATCTTTATATCTTAATCTTGGAAAAGAATCCCATTAGCTTAACTTGCTCCTGTTTAGAAATAGTGATCAGAAAACATAGTTCATCTTGTAAGATCATTCTAGACTTTTAGAAAACAAACAAGTATACGAACTTCAAATGAGATGCATTCATTAATTCCAAAACTTCCCTAAAAACGTATGCAATGTAGGGAGGTTTTGTTCTATTACATAGAGTACAAAAATATGAATTTTTTAAATTTTATAAATGTATGACGCAGTTGATTTTCATGTTCCTTTACTGATTCCTCCCTCCCTTCCCTCTCCACCCTCCCACTCATCAACATCATATCTGTTCACTTGTCTTAACAAGTTCAAGGAATTGTGATTGTTGTGTCTTCTTCCCTGAACCCCACTGTTTGTTTGTGTATTTATCTATTTAATTATTTTTAGCTCCCACAAATAAGTGAGAACATGTGGTATTTCTCTTTCTATGCCTGACTTATTTCACTTAATATAATTTTTTGTAAGTCCATCCATCTTGCTGCGAATGGTAGTACTTCATTCTTTTTTATAGCAGAGTAGAATTCCATTGTGTAGATATACTACATTTTCCATATACACTCATCTAATTATGGACATTTGGGCTGGCTCCAACTCTTGGCTATTGTAAATAGTGCTGCAATAAACATTGGAGAACATGTATCCCTTCAACATGATGATTTCCATTCCTCTGGGTATATTCCCAGCAGTGGAATAGGTGGGTCATGTGGTATATCTATCTGTAATTGTTTGAGGAACCTCCAAACCATTTTCCATAAAGGCTGCACCCCAAAATATGAATTTTTTTAGACATTGAGCTTCATACCACTGGAAGGGCAGTCAAAGCAGAAAGGAGTCAAGTTGAAATCTGGAAGCAGCACTACTACCCCGGGGGATTCAGTGGGGGCTGGGCATAAAAATCTCTAAAACATTATCTCAATTAAACTGCTGGACCAGAGTGTTTATGATGTTCCTAGAATATCTGAAATAACCAAGGAATGTGACTTCTTTGCTTCCCTTCTGTTTCCCGTCATTTCAAATGCTTTCCATTTCCTTGCCACCAGAGAAATAGAAGTTCTATGAATGGTTGATTGGGTGTTAGTAAATCATCCTTAATTTTGAAAGTTTTCTGAAGAATGCGTACATGAACTCAGGGTATAGACCATGTACTCCGTCTCTTTTTGACATTTTATTGTGGCCAGCTCAATGCTGTGCTCAACACATCTTTGTTCATTGAAATGTCTGATAAAAAGTCTGACAAACGAGGCCTGAGTTTATAAAGACCCTAGGAAAATACACAACAGTTCTCTAATATTTTGATGAAAAGTTTATCAAACCTGTTTTTCATTGTTCATTGTTGCATTACTATTATGCCACTTACTCTCAATCCTCTTTTTAAAATTACTTCAGAAAACCAATGTTAATTCATGCCTTAAATGCACTATAAAATTAGATAATGTGGGAGAAGATATCTTGGGTGACTTCTCTTAAATTAATATGTTAAGAAACAATTAAAAAGATAATATTCTTTGAGTTAATTGTCCCTGACACCCATTAATAATAGGAACCTACATTATTGCTATACACATTCATTAACTATCAGGATTTTACAGTACTTAAATAACAAAACTGAATCCTACTGTGACAATAAATTAGAATTAAATTAATATTATATCTATACTTGGCTTTAATAAAACTAAAATTGATTACTTTTTGCTGTTGTCATCTAAAGTGAATTCTCTAAAGAATGTGATATATTAAAAAAGGATGAAACCAGAAGTCTCAAATCTTGGGTTTTAGTCCCAGCTGCACTGCTCACTGACTGAGTGGGTTTACACAAGTCACTTACCTCCCCAGACCTCCAAATGAATAATTTTCAAAGGAGAAGTATAGAGTAGATTAACTTATATGCTTATTTGTAGCTTCAAGATTCTGTAATGTATAAATATACCCTCCTGACTTTAAGTTTTAGACACAAGGTGGCACTATTAGTAGTGATTTTAATTTAATCCACAAATACAAATGAGAGGAATTTCAAGATGGGTATATCCAAAGAAAGTATCTAAACATATAAGAGCACTGTATAACACACACACACACACACACACACACACACACACACACACACACACACACACACACACACACACACACACACACACACACAGCCTTGGTCGATTACTAGTAACATCTGGACGAATGCTCAAAACTTCCTTCAACTAACTGTTTGCTTGACGACCAAGATAATTGTTTTTTTTTTTTTATGATAATATTTTAATGTTAGGTAGGCAATCAAACCATATTTGCAAAAATGTGTGCAAGATAAAGATTGATAATGGTATGATTACAACATAAATAGGAACTCCTGAACAAGATATATCAAGTTTATAGGATGTGAGGAAAGATGTTGAAATGTGGGTAAATTGTGTAACTGAGTTTTCTATTAAGTCAACAGAATGCATGCTGGTATGCAGACAATTTTCAAATAACAGTAAAGACAAATTTTTGAAAATTGAAAAGGTGGAAATCCCACAGACAATTCAAATTCTAATCTCTAAAACATTTTTGCTAAGATCTTTCAACCTCTTCCTGCCAATTCCCAAAACAGTCTCCACATGTACTGAGGACCAAGGAATGTTTTGTGGCTAAACCAATAATGTGATCTAATAGAATATTACTCTGGTAATAAACATATTTTCCCTCAAATCTGACTTTCTTTTCGTTCATTTGTTATGATGGCTCTCAAATTAAATCTTTCATGATCAGTTTCAAATGCAGTTCCTCCTCTTTAATGTTTTTCCTGATCCAGCAAGAATTGGTCTCTCCTAAGTAATTTATAAAAATTCCTGTACTTAAAAAATATTAAAGATCTTAGAAATTCCTTACACCAGTCCTTTCATTTTACTGATGAGAAAACTGACCTCCAGAGATGAAATATGAGGGCAAGAAACTCCACATCTGATCTGTGCTAGGGGTAGAAATCCAGTCCCAGTGTTCTTTCTACCATGTGCCATTATATATTTCAGATGACAGTCTTCTATCTGGAGTAAAATCTCATCCTCCTGCCTAAATTGTAAATTCCTTTTAAAAAGAGTCAATGTTTTTTTCCTCTCATACTGTCTAGCATAGTGTTTGGTAATGTGGAGGTGCTCGAGGCATACATTTGAATAAATAAATGATTAAATCTAATGAACAATTTTAATAAAACTAATACTTCTTCCATATTTATTTCTGCCCACTGTAGTGCTTCATGTTAGATAATTACATGTTACATTTTCATACCATCTGTGGTGAGAAGTCAGAATTTTTTTTAAAGGTTTTATTGTAGGCTACTCTAAAATGGGTAGTAATTACAAATTCTTTCTTATTACTCAGTGGTTATCACTCAGAGACCCCAATTTAAATTGTTGCAACTGAACCAAAAATAAAGCTGTGGCTTACACTGTTCTCGGTTCAATAGACATTGGCTGAGCACATACTCTTTCTTGGAAGGGACACTACCCGATGTTACTTATGTGACTTTAGTCAGTGATTCAATCTCCTTCAGCCTCAGTTTCCTTCCCTTTAGCAGAGATAATGACAATTACTGCACAGACTTGTTTTACTGGATAAATAACATGCTGTGTACACAGTCCCAGAAACATTGGAGTCTGGTATATATGTTAATTGGGCAAAGTTTAAATTATCTCCTTACACTAGAGAAGACACAAGGCTAGATCAGTACACAACACTAACAAAGGTAAACTCACTGTCCTTTCCCAATTGTTGGTCCAATATCAGTAATAAGCAAATAAGTATGGGATGGCCTCACTGGTCTTTGGAAACAATTCAGGGATACATAAACTGTAATAACCCAGATAATTTCAGATCTTCCTCTAACTTATGAATGTAGAAACTTTGTAAATCCCACTAAAATTTCACCCAGGCATTTGTGGGGGCAAGAAGTTTCATGTGTGCTCATGTACAACTCTCCCATGTTCTCCTCTGTCCCCTTTTTTGGGGTCTCTACATCTGAGGCCCTTGGAGAGGAGGGGTGCTTTTACAAAGCAGGTGCTTTAAAATACTTCTGCAAAGAATGAGAGAGAGGTGTCAATGCCTTCCCTGAAATCCTTAATATACTGAAGCCACTTTGTGTTCAGCACAGAAAAAAGGAAGGTAGCCAACCTGTCTCTTCACTGTCCTACTTTTCCTCTGGGTTTCAAAGCTGGATTGTTTATGCTACCATGTCAGGGAAAGATCCCTTTGTGAAACACCTTCAGCTTCCTCGGGTAAGTCCTTCCTCAAAAAGACTAATGGCAAATATGCTATTTATTTCAGTGAGCTTTAGGCCAAAGTCTGAGGAAAACATGGCATTCTTTCCCATCACCTTCCATTCTGGAATTGCTGCTTTCCTCTCCCCAATTCTACTGATACTCTCCAAATGTAGAGGAAAAAGATAATTTACATATCGCTCTTTCTAGTTTACTAGACATGCCTAGACACATATCATTCCCTAACTGGATTCAAATGTTCACTGCTGCAGCAAATAGATTTTTAAAAGGGAAAACAAAATTAAAAATATAAATTATTTAGAAAATAACAGAAATGAGAATACGGTTTATAAAATTATGGGATGCAACTAATGTAAACATTAATATGCCTCAAAATTTTTTTACGAAGAAGTAAAATAAAATTTAACTTCAGAAACTAGAAAACACACACAAAAAATAAACCATGATAGAAAAAGAAAAAAGTTAATAAGGTTAAAAATTAATATATTCAAAACTAAAATAAAAAGTAAGAATGTTAAAGGTAAAATATGTTTCTGCTTTGCACTCTCATGTTCATCACAGTTCTACTTACAACAGCTAAGATATGGATCCAACCTAAGGGTCTATCAACAGATGACTAAATAAGGAAAATGTGGGATATAAACACAACAGAATATTACTAAGCCACGAGAAAGGATGAAGGTTTGCCACTCACAGCAACATGGATGAGATTAGAGAAAATTACATAAGTGATATTAGCTGGACACAGAAAGAGAAATACCACATGTCCTCACTCCTAAGTGGGAACTGAGGAAGAAGAAAGAAAGATCGAAAGAAAGAAAGACCACAATAAATAAATAAATAAATAATAAAGAAAGACCACAAGAAAATGTTGAACTTTTAGAATGAGGGAACAGACCTATAGTTACTAGAGGTAGGCAAGGGGATGGGGGACAGAGTGTTAGGGAGTAATTGGGTAAGGGACACAAAGAAGAATTATGATTTGTAATGATGAACATGCTAGTAATATTGATTTGATCATCTCATTCTGTACACAAATACTCATAGTCAACTCTGTATGCCATAAATATGTGTAATCAGTTATGTTTCAATTAAGAAAATAAACAGGAAAAAATTATAAACAAAATAAATAAAATAAATTATAAAAAAAGCATCTAGCAAGACTGTCTCAGAAAGTTTTAAAATGCAAAAATATACAATATTAGGAATGAAAAGTGTGAGATATAACGACAGATACAAGTAAGATTAAAGAAAATGATGAGATTTTAATTGTATAAATATACAAATAAGTTTGAAATATATAAATCTGATTATTTTCTAGCATAGCAAAAAATAAGTTATTGAAATTGGCCCTCTTACATAAAAATAAATATCAAAAGTATTACATTAATAAGTTTAGTGGTATAAAAAGCTGAAGGTAATTTTTTAACTTTAAAGTGAAGAAGCCTGTTTTAGCATGACAAATATAGTGGCCGTAAGGAAAATAGCAACACATTTAACCACATGTCTATTAACAAGCAAATGTAAGTATAAAACACTTCTAATGTGGCTAATCACCTTACATAAAGTTAAAAGATAATGCCATACTGAGGGGAAAATGGAACACACAGAACAGACATAGATCTAGAAATACTGAATAGGATCATCTTGGAAGTCATCTTCAATGCCTCTGTAACTCATGTGATCTGTATATTTGTTTGAGAAGGTTGAGAGGGGTCCCAGACAACACTTCATGGTAGCAAATAGCAATTTTCATTATTTGTATTTCTACCATTATAGCTAAGTGCTTTAAGATATTGAGTTCTTTGTGTTTTTGTTCTTTCATCATGTGAAGACTACTTTAAAACTGCATACATTTTTAAAAGGATTTATACCTTCATGTTGTACCTTTCAAATAATGTACATCGGTCGTGTTAGTCCTCAAAACCGTGGAATAAAGATTTTTATAATAAAATGAACATGGTCATATTATTAATGAATGAAAAAATCATATGGATTTCTAAGATCCAGGGCTTCAAAGCTATTTTTCTCCTGCAGTGGTCACGGCAGGTGCTGTCCCTGAAATCCCAGAGACACTCATTCATTCTCATGTCCCAGTAAGCACTTCAATGCAGAAGGCTTGCTGTAAGCCACTGTAAGCCAAAACAAGTGACAACTTTGCAGAAATTCACTGACACCTAATTGGGAGTGGAAAGAGGTGTTTGAATAGGAAATGTGAACATAATTTCTGGCCATAGTGGTCAATATTCTTTTCAAGGAATAGAGTTCAATCAGATCACCTCAATTACTGGAGATAAAGACAAAAATGGGGGATGGGGAGGAGGAGGTGGAGAAGATGAAAACTTAAAAAAAAAAACACAAAAAACAGTCCTATAGCTTGAAATGGAGCCTCACTGAAGCTTAAGCTGTCATTATGGATCCAAGCAAGCAAGTGGTCAAGGTATTTGTTAAGGCCTCTTCAGCAAAGGCCTGCTTCTCTGTTTCTGCAAGCTGCCAACCAACTACCCGATCTTCTGGTGATATATTTTTTTTTATTTTTTGCTTGGTTGTATATTCTATACCTTATAGCTCTCATAGTCTCTGTTGTCTCTTATTTCTTCTGTCTGCCTATCATCAATGATAACTGACTCTCTGCCTCCTCAGTTCATATTTTCAGAAAGTATTTCTGATCAGACTGGCCAATAAAGGTCTTCCTGCCACCAGCTGGATCATAGTGGTTATAAGTTCAGACATACAGACTGTGGAGCCTGATGACCTGGTTCAAAGCCCAGATCTAATGAGTACTAGGTATGTGACCTTGGGCACCTTATTTAAAGTTCTGTGCCTCAGTTTCTTCATCTGTATAATGGAATCTCCCTCATAGGATTGTTAAAGAGTTGATATATATTAAGTACCTAGAAAAATGTCTCTGACTCATAGTAATCCCTGAATAAGTGTTAGGTAGTTATAAGATAAAGCTTTTGCAACAGTTCATCTCAGTTCACTGGATAATCTAACAGAACATTAATTCCTAAATTCATATGAATAAGTACCTATTGTGCAGTGAGCACAGTGCTGAAGCTTTCATACTGGTAGAGGAACACAGAAAACAAGCATGTGAATTCATAAATGAGGAAAGTAATTTCAGAGTGTGATTCCTACAACGAAGAAAAGAGGGAGGGAGACTGGTGCTTGAATGATTAGAGTGGTAGGATTCCTCTGAGGATGTAACATTTGAGTTCAGACCCAAATGATGGAAGATACTTGTTATCAGGCAGTTGTGTGAAAGGACAGCATTTTAAGCAAAAGAAATAGTTGCTAAAGCAGGAAGGGAAAGAAAGTCATGTGCCCAAAGCAGGATGAGCAATGAGGGAAAATGATGAGCGATAAAGTGCAAAGTATAAATAAGGTCCCAATAATGAGACTCTGAGGGGGGTCCCAGACAAGCCTTCATGGTAGCAAATAGCAATTTGCTTTATACTGGGAACTTATTTACACTTGAAGGTATTTGTTTTTGTTACAAATACAAATCTTATTCTATTGGATATTGTATAGGATATAATTTGCATTTGTAGCAAAAGGTCTTAGGTGGGAACAGTGTATGACTTACGTTTTTAAAAGATCTCATTGCTAGATTGTAGATAGGTAGAAATTAAGACAAGAAACTGTTAAGTATTACAGTAGCCTAGGAGACAGATGATGATGGCTTTGGGGAGGGTGGGTAGAGAAAGGCAAAGATAAAGATGAGCAAATAAATTTATTATGTATTTTGGACTGAACAGAATTTGTTGTTGAACTAGATAAGAGGGTAAGGGAAAGAGAAGAAAAGAGGAATTAAAGATGATGTCTAGGTGTTTGGTTTAAGCAACTAAGTATATGGTTGTGCCACTTAATGAAATGGAAGTATGAGAAGGGGAGAAATTTGGAGTTGGTCAAGAGGGGGCAGGGATTCAAAAGTAATATTTCTCTGTGTTGAATTTAAAATGGCTATTAGACATCCAAATAGAGATGCCAAGCAGACTGTTGAACATATAGGACTGGGATAGGACTGAAACTTAGTTGTGAGATCAGAACCAAATATATATAATGATCCTGTGCCTTTAAAGAGGGCATTGGTAGTCACCAGAAGAGATAACCTAGGGAGGGGGTGGAATTCAAGTAAGTATGATTCTTAGGCCCAGGCTCCGAGGTTTTTCAATACTCATAAATCAAGCAGAGGAGAAGGAACAATCAACGGAGACTGAGGCTAGGCCAGTGAGGGAGGATTAAAGACGAGGAAAGTGGTCATCCTTGTTTAAAGAAGGACTACTGCCCCCTATGTCAGCAAATGAACGCTTGAGATGGGGGTTGTGAGTGTGGCAATACTCGGAGGGCAGCCTATCCTGCTTATTTCACTCCTGGCTACCCAGCATACACATCCTTCTTCCCCTGCAATGCTGCTCACACATCTTCAAGCTTCATGAAGACAGCAACAAAAGCACAAACCACTTTTTAATGGTGCTAGGGCAGAGCAACTCGTGCAGAAATAGTATTGATTGCATCCAGAGATAATATCATTGCGGTACTTCAAAAGATAATTGTTGGTCTCTAAGCCTATAATCCCATGTGACATCCACTTATTTTTTAATTACTTCAAGAACCTTTTCAGGTATTGTGTTCATGTGTCCTTCAACCTAGGAACTAATTTATCAATGTATCTTCCACCATCACAACTCATACCAAATGTTGGACTTAAACAGGGAGCTATTCAGTAACTTCAATAGAAGTTCTTTGTTGTAACAAATGCAATGACAATACCTACTTGTGTAACGTATGGACTGAAGGTTTGTATTTCTTAACCCACACATTGACTAACAGAAACAGAAGGTGGTGGGGAGGATAGCAGGATTCCTCTTTTTAAATTTAATGTTGCTTCCTTCACTAATGTAAGATTATAATAAGGACTCCTTACAAAGGGAGTTTGTGGAGAAAAAATATATTGTGAAGCCAAGTACATCAATGACTCTGGGACTGAACAAGGGTAGGAAAAAAATAAAAGCTGCAAGATAGAAAAGCATCTGAAAAAAGGTGGTTAGATATAAAAGAGACATTTCCCTCATTCCTGAAATGTGTCCTGCTGTTGTCCATGTGAACATGCAAACTCATGTTCCTGTGCTTGTAAAATCAAAGGAACTCGTTCCTTCCTTCCCTCTTTCCATCCCTCCTTCCTATCTTCTTTCTTTTCTTCCCATTTATTGATTACTTATGATGTGCCAATTATGGACAAGACCGATAAGTAGCTGGTACTCAATGAGACATTCTCAGGCTCATGTAACAATAAAAATTCTACTTGATTTAGAGTTGTGGTCTCTTCTGCCAGCCAGGGACTATATTAGACAGGAAACCCATACGAGTTGGGGAGAAATGGGAGTATTGCTGGCTGCCAGTTTCTCTCCACCGAGGTTTGTTCATCCATCTGCTGGCCCTCCTGGCCAAGTCTAAGGTCTACTCTAGCTCTCACCTGTGTACCTAGAGGTCCTCCACCAGAACTCACAGCTTTCATCTTGAGAGCATAGGCAGACCACAGCACAGCAGCAACTCTCCTTTGCTTTACTGCCAAAGCTGTTAGCCAGATGTTGGGAAAATAGAATTATTTAATCAGGCCCCATAGCCTTGGGTCTAGTTGGGGGTGGTGCCATGCATTCATTGTAAGCAAGTTGTGTGTGGGTGGAGTTAGTGAGCATAGGTGGCACCACCACTTGGCTGGCATTGACTGCCTCCAGCAGCCACCCTGCACAACGATGCTTTCCAACCTATGGCTCCAAGGACCTTTTCTCTGGTTACCTACCTCATAGACCTGCTTGTAAAGGGTTTGTGACCCAGTCTGGACAACAGGCTTGAGGGGTCTGTGAGCCCCAGACCCAGCTCTAGCTCGACAATTGGCCCAGTTGGCAGGATTATGGGCAGGTAACAGAGCCCAGCAATTAATGTAGTCAGCACAGGATTACGGGCAGGTAAAAGAGCTGGACAATTGGCATAATCCGTGACAGGATTCTGAGCAGGTACAGGAGCCAAATGCCCTTGGAAGAAGGAGGAAATGTGGCTACTTGTGAATATGCTCTGCCCTCTGGCCACCTTCTTGTTGACCAGGATCTGGTTGCCGCACACCATACTGCAAGGCAGCATAGACCAGGCACTACAATGGAAAACCTCTTGGGAGGAAATGTGGCTGTCCTTGAGCATGTGGTGCCCAGTGGCCACTTTTCTGCTGACCAGAGCCTGGCTGCTGCTCACCATGCTGCAAACTGATCAAGATTTGCTGCAGAAAGCAGAGTTGTTGGAAGCAAGGATGATTGTCCTGGAGGATGATGTGCAGGGACTGGCCACTCCTGCCTCTCATACCACAGAAGACGACAAACCCAGTGGTGAGTTGGGGGAAACCATGCGTCTCCAGGCACAACATGTGATGCATCAAAAAATGAATCACGAGCAGCCTATAGGACCAGACAGACAACCGGTGGGTGATCCACAGGTGACCCAGTTCACCACCTATGTCCCGTATACCCAGGCTGAACTGGTTGACTTGGGGAGACAGTAAAGCAGCAGAAATAGGGAGAGCCCCTGGCTGCTGCAGCTATGGGACCTAGTGATGGATGGTGTAATGTGCTCTGGAGACTAGTAAATGCATGTCATGTTTGTCCGAAGGCAGATGGCTCATCGGGTGCCACTTAAACCCAAGAAGTCTTGGAGGGTGCCACTTAAGCCTGATGGCTGGCCAGGTGCTGTATAAACCCAAGAAAAGAATGACCGAGTGAATGAAGTTGCTCAAACTGTGGGTGAATGCTGAAGAACTGCCGGAGACTGAGTGAATAGCCGGTGTAAGGAGCTGATTCAAATAATTCAGGAGCTGGGGATGAGGCAGCTAGATGCTAATAGCCAAGACAATGAAAAGGCCCTAAGGGTGTTTCAGAAATTGGGGAGAGCACCCCTCCCATCACAGAGGCCTAGGAGAACTGTGTTTTTCCGGAGGACAGACCTGGGGCACTGCTGCCCTCAGCAAACTGCTCCCTGCATCCCAGCCTCTCTGGCTGGAGCAATCCTGCATCAGCATCTCCAAAGAGCAAACGCCAAAAACCTTGGTGGTGTTCACGTTGTGATAAGTTTGCGGGCCAGCAGTATGTGAGAGCAGTGGAGTCATGGCAGCCTCCACCTAGATTTCAGATGTATAAAAAAGCCAGGGGACTCGGGGGAGACCTGCTGCAGGGGTCGAGCTGCTGCGGAGGTCATCTATGGAACAATGTGGAGCAGAAAAGTGGGGTCAGAGCCCCCCAGAGAACCCCCACTGAGGAAATGTCTAGTGGAGCCAGGATTGTGGGACTGCCACCAGGAGCCCAGAACTGTGGAACTGCTGGCAATGTGCAGTGCCAGCCTGGAAAAGCTGCAGGCACCAGGGCAGCTCAATGGGCTGCACTTGGCAGAGCTGTAGGAGTGAGGTTGCCCAATGCTTTAGGGGTCCAGGTGCTCCAGTGTGCTTAATGTTTGTCCTGTTTGGGGTTTGGATTTGTTTGGGACCTGTTTTTTCCTTTCTATTCCTCCCTTCTGGAATGGGAATATGTACTTAATGTCTGTCCCACTGTATCTTGGAAGTAGATAAACTTGTTTTTCACTCTTTACAGGTTCATGGCTGAAAGGAGTTTTGTCTTTAGTCTCAGATGAGACTTTGAACTTTTGAGTGTGTGCTGCAACAAGCTAAAGGCTTTTGGGACTGGGATGGAATGTGTAATATGTGAATGTAAGGGTCATCTATCCTTGCTAAGGGAACATCACGGAAGATTTTGAATGTGAAAATTGTATGGTGAGAGACCCTGAAGGGGTGGATTGTTGAGAAAATAGAATAATTTAATCAGCCCCCCTCACCTTGGGTCCAGTTGGGGGAGGTGCCATGCATTCTTTGTAAGCAAGTTGTTGTGTGTGGATGGAATTAGTGCGTGTGAGCAGCACCGCCTCTTGGCTGGAGTTGACTGCCTTGGGCAGCGGCCCCGCACAGCCATGCTTTCCAACCTATGGCTCCAAGGACCTTTTTTTCAGTTACCTAGCTTGTAGACCTGTGTGCAAAGGGTTTGTGACCCAGTCTTGACAACAGGCTTGAGGGATCTGTGAGCTTCAGACCCAGCCCTAGCTCAACCCCAGACCACCTCTCACCCTCCGTGATTCAGGCAGAAGTACCTTTTATGTGTACATACACTCCAAAGAGCCTACTAGGTCATGAGAACTCTGCCCTCCTTGAATGGATTAATGCCATTACTGTGGGAGTGGGTTAATTTTCTAGAGTGGACTTGTTATAAATCGAGCTCTGCCCCCACTTGCTCTCCTGCGAGTGTGATTTCCTGCCTTTCCACCTTCCCCCATGGGATGACACAACACCAAGGCCTTCACAAGATGCTGGTTCTTTGATTTTAGACCTTACAGCCTCCAAAAAATGTGAAAAATTGTTCTTAAATAGCACAGTAAGCCTGTTACATTCATAGATGCATCTTTTTCCCATCTCTACAATTAAGACCCACAAAACTGACTTGGCAAGGAAGAGAGGACTCTCTATTACCACTTAGTATTTTTGGTCATAAGCTGGTACAGATCAATTCGGTGTATTATTAGCTGAAGATGAAGGACAGTAGGTACAGAAAAGAAGAAGGGAACAGAGGGGACTAATATTGAGGGCCTACTACATAAATTTGTTTATATTCATTATCAGTTCTAATTCTCAAAACTGCCCAAAGAAGTGTGTATTATTACCCCCACTTTTACAGAGGAGGGTAGAAGTATTTATAAATGTAGGCATAAAACTACAAAATGGTCAAGTATCTTTTCCTCTCCGGGATAAAGTAGGAGTAGCCTTGCAGATCGGAAAACCAAACACGTTATACCTCCTTTCAAGGCAAACAAGGGTCTATTGTTGGAGGGGAGGAGTAGTCTGTCTGTGCTTGTCTTTTCCCTTCCATCTTGTAACTTAATTTTTAAGCCAAACCTTCAACTTGGAAAGGAGAAAGTTCTATTCCTGTTGAAATAAATAACAAATCTGGGGTTTTAGCCACCTGATGTTCTTTGAAATGTCATTTCAAGGGAGAAAATTAGTGTTGGAGAGCCTGGAACTAAATTTCAACTGTGCCTTTCTAAATTGTGCATGCAAATGGGCAATTAGACCTGCAATGGGTAATTGCATACCTAAGTGAACCTTTCCACAAGTAGCTTAGAATCCGATTTTGAAGGCTGAATTTGTACACATCCTTATAAATTTCCTCTCCTACTGACACAGCCTTTGGAAGCTCATCCCTGACTCCAATAGGGGAACATCTCTCTATTCCAGCCACTTTCTAGCAAAACAAGCCACTTGAGGAAATAGAAAGGAGCGAGTGGGAAAATAAAAAGGGATAAATATTCACTAAAATTTATGTTTTGCACATGATGCAATAACATGTGATAACTTTTGATCATTGTAGAAAAAGTTTAAATCATGTAACTTTACATAAATGTAAAATTGAATCATTAATAAGCCATTTATCCATCCAGAAATACTACTGTTAATTTTTTTGTCATTTTCTTTCCAGTCTTATTAACATGTTCATGAAATAGTAAAACAATTTATGTATAAATAATTCTTTATAAATTATATACATTTATAAATTTATAATTCTGTATTAGTATAAATTTTATGGGTATATAAAATTATATAAATTTAGAATTATATAGTAATTATATATAAATAATTCTTTAACATTTAAAGTTTAATAATGTATTTTATAATAAATATCCTTCTATAATTATTTTATCACCTCCATGATAATATATCTCAATGTATGGAATTGACATCCAAATACTTAACACTTAGGTTATTTCTCAATTTGCACTGTTAAAAAATACATTCTTATAAAAATGTTGTAGTAAACATCAATGCCTATTTATTTTTGCCTACTTATTTTTGCCTATTTATTTTTGCTTGATTCACTAATTATTTCTTGAAATCACTTCCTCCTCATGCAATTGTGAATATTATTCTTTTTGTCATATAAGTGAAAGCTAATCCTTCTTATTCTTTTTATTCATATTCCAGGTTTGATTAGCATCTTGTAAAGGCCAATATTTTTCCTTCAGCTCAGCATTTTTCTTAGTGATCTCTGGTCCTTCAAAGTACCCTCTCTCCCTTTTTTCAAGCAACATGAATTACCTCCTTATGAAATTACTATGCTCTAGAACATACAATAAAAAACACCAGTTATACTGGTCCTATATATCTTCCCTCTTATTCTACCAAATAAAGCTGTATGACATTAAATATATTCAAAAATCCATTTAATCATGCACATATTCCTAATTACTTAAATCATAATATATGAATTAATTTTTTTGGAAACTCAGGAAAAATCCAGGACTAGTAGTCTTTGTATAAAATATTGTCCTTCCTTCCTTCCATTGTTATTTTCATTTACATATATCCTCTGAATATGGATAGCCATATATCCCCTCAAATAGGATGCATGTCTCAGTGGAATAACTATAAGTATTTAGTTAATAGCAGGTTTAATATCAGTGATGGAATTTGTAATGTACACTTTAATTTTACAAAGAACTGTGGTTACAGGCTAGGTGATACCATTGTCAACAGAAAGGTCTCTTGATACACAAGGGCTTATCAAAGTTTGGATGCAAGTAGTTAATAGCCTGCTGATTAAAAACAAGACAAGCATATCCATTTTGAGAGGTATCTAACCTAACTAAAAGTCATTAGCACATTGATAACAATTTTTCAAAAAATAAAAATTTAAAACCACGTTATTAACATTGAAAATAACAGGATGAACAAAATTCATTGTGTGATGATTCCAGGGCAAGTATGAGCCTATGGTGATCATTTTTGTGGAAACAGTAGGAAGCAAAACTCATCAATTCTGGAATTTTAATTGAGAATAATTGTTTCATGATATGATAAACCTGCCCATATATATTAATGTCCTATAAACCACTAGAGGATTATGTACTTTGAAAAGCTATTTTGATAGTGAAATAGTTTACTTCATTGTTGGAAAATTAATGAGTATAGGTCAGATATACTTTAAATTCAGTTATTCTTTTGCATAAAATGCTTTATAAATGTTTTGTCAGGTTGTTGGGTTGTTTGTTTTGTTTTGATTGTAACTTTTCAAGAGTTTTAAGTTTACCATTTGAACATCTAATTTAAATAACAGCATATAAATATATACCTTAAACAGCAAGTGCTACTGATTTTGAACAAATGTGTTTGAAAATTATACCTCTCAATTGTTTGTATAAGGTTCAGTTCATTTATTCAGCCATCATTTATTGATTTTTTTCTTTTTTTGATAATCACTTTTAATCAGCATTTCCTATGCAGAGGGACAGCATGTTATGAAAGAGTGCCATGTCCTTTTAATACCTCTATCTCATCCCATGCCACTCTTTCTTTCTGAGTTGTCACCGTCCAGCTACACCGTAATTCTTTCCATTCTTTACCGATGGCAAGTTCTTTCACACTACAGGACTTTTTACTCTCCCTTCTTTCTGCACTCATTCTTCACCAGATTATTTTCTATTTACTATTCTTCCAGAATACCAACTGTGATGTCCTACTCTAAGTTTGGTTTTCCTCCTGTGAACTTCCATAAATGTTCTACCTTCTGTACTGTAGCATTTTCCACTCCATATTATTCACTGCTGGACTGCAAGATTCCCAAGAACAAGGGTAGTATCTTGCTTGCCTTTGCAACTTCAATCCCAAGCAATGTCTAGCAGAGATGAAGGAATCAAAAAATATCTAGTAGATAGTCAGATGGATGAACAGATGGAAAAATGAAACAATGACATGAAACAGGGGCACTATGGGGAATTCTCAGGAGGCAGTGAAAAAATGTACTACGTACAGTTCATTCTAGTTATTTGCAGCAGTTATGTTCTATAGTTTCCTCCAACAGTGAATTAGCAAATACTGAACCATTGTTTCTAGGGGAAATACAAGATTAGTTACCTGCATATATCCAGTCACAACATTTTTGTCTATAGATCAAATGCATAAACTTATTTTGTTTAAAGACACCTTATTTAGTATGTATTGTTCATTCATTAGCATTGAATACATGGCAATTGCACTATAACTCATGTCTGAATGAAGATTATTTAACATACATATTTTCTCTGTCAGACTTACATCCCAGTCTTCGTGCGTGTAGTTACACTAAACCACCCTTCAGCACTATTCTTGGGGGCCATGTTAAACAGCAAAATCACCAACAAGAAGCACAAAATGAAAAAAAAAAAAAAAAAGGGCTACATAGCCCCAAAAGATAAAGGTTCCCTGTTTCCAGTGGGACAGCTGCAACAAGAAGGAAGAGCACTGCCTTGTTCTACCTCAGCTGGGAAAGTGTGCATCACGAAACTCAAATTTTTTGCCATTCTGCCCATATGCCTTGGCTGTGAATGACTGTTGAAATGTCATGAGTATTGAGTTTAAAATTAGAGATAAATTCTAGCAATTGACAAATTTGCAAATATGAAATCCACAAATAACAACTGTTGACTATATTTGGTACAAGTAAAAAAACATGACTCCTATTATCAAAGGGTGTATAGTTCAGTTGAAGACAGAAAACAAAAGCCAAATACATACGAAACAAAGCAAAAAGCAACATAAGGATGCACAAAGGAAGTGCTGAAGGAGTTTTGAATAACTGGTCTCACTGCAATCAGATGAGGTCCGAGGCTTCATGGTGGAAATGAGCTGTGAGCTATATTTCGAAAGGTAAGTAGGCTTTTAAAAGAGAGATGTAAGAGGGAAGAACAATCTGATGGAGAGATGTAGCCTTGAGAAATGAGTGAATGTATTATAACACTTAGTTCTATAGTCTGAATGTTTGTGTCCCCCCACAACGCATATGCTGAAATCCTAACCCCCAAGGTGATGGCACAGGAAGTGGGGCCTTTGCGGGGCAATTAGGGCATAAAGGTAGAATTCTCAGGATTAGAGCCCTTATAAAAGAGACTTCAGAGAGACCCCTTGTTCCTTCCACCATGTGATAATACATTGGAAAGATGGCTGTGTATGAACCAGGAAACAGACCTTCAACAGACAACGAATCTGCTGGCATCTTGATCTTGAACTTCCCAGCATCCAAAATTGTGAGAAATAAATTTATGTTGTTTATAAGATACCCAGTTTGTGGTATTTTGTTACAGTAGCCCAAACGAACTAAGACACTTAGAAAAGCCAGTTAGATTACGATTGCAATAGGCCATCAAGGGGACAGTCTGCACCAACAGTATTAAGTGTAAAAAATGCTGAATTAGAGACAACAAGAAAGCAAATTGTTCTGGAAGAAGGGGAAAGGAGGTTACAGAAAAAGTAAAAATGACCACAAAGTAATAGTAATGAAATAGATCCAGGAGTGTTATCCTCAAATCGTGTTAGTTTTCTATTGTTACATAACAAATATCCAAAAATGGAGCAGCTTAAGGCAATGTATATTTATCATCTCACAGTCTCTATGGGTCCAGAATCCAGTCAAAGACTAAAGCTGAGTCCTCTGCTCTGGGTCTCTCTGGCCTGCAAACAAGGTGTTGGCTGGGCTGAATTCCTGAGAAATACTGATTTTTGTTTTTATTACCTCAGACATTTAGCATTTCCTTGTGTTGGAAACATTCAAAATCCTTTCTTCTAGCTAAGTGAAACTGCAATAAATTGTTGATAGATAACCCTAGATAATATTCCTCTTATCTTGCTATACCTTTGTGTCCACTAACCAATCTCTCAATATTGCCCCTCCTCCCTACCCTTTCCAGCCTCCAGTAACAGCCATTCTACTCTCTACTTCTACATGATCAACTTTCTTAGCTTCCTCATATGAGGGAGAACATGAGGTATTTCTCTTTCTGGAGCAACCCATTTTCTCGCTTGCTGTTAGGCTTGGGCTATCCACAGTCTCTAGATTTTGCCCATATGTCTATCTCATGAGCCCTCTTCTCACTTTTTCAAGGCCAACAGGAGCGTCTGTTGCTCCAAATTTCTCCCTTCAAGCAAGGCCCTAACTCTCTTTGCAGGGTGTACCTGATTAGGTCAGGCCCACCTAGGATAATCTTTCTTTTCTTTAGTCAAAGTCAACTGACTGGGAATCCGCAAAATTATTTCACCTTTGCCATGTGATGTAACCTCATCACAAGACTGGCATACTGTCACAATCACAAGTCTCATCACACTCAGGGGGAAACAGATTCTATAGGGAGCAGGAATCGCAGGGCCCATCTTAGAATGCTCCCTACCTTAAAGGTCCATTGAGTTTATGTAAGACCCTGCCTCCATTTTTTTTTTTAATTTAATGACTAGTCAGTTATAACTTTCCCAGTTTCATTCATTTTTGAACTTAATAATGTGGGGGATCCCAAAGAAGAAACTTAGTGTTCTGTGTTCGTGAGCTGGAACAGGTTGGGGCTCAATTTGGTATCTAAATTGGGCTAAATAGGGAGAGGTTCCAAGGCAGGGAGAGGAGGAGGACATGTCTTCAGTGTTGTGAGCTGGAGAAGCGAAGTGGTGCTGAGAGGTAGAGAGAATGAGGGAAGCGAGGCATGAGTAGGATGGGGAGTTTGGAGGAGGAGAAATATTCAGAGGACATTTTTAAGGCTGCTTTGCTTTGTGTTTCACAATGTAACCTCCTCCCACTTCTCTGCCTTTTATCTTCGGTAAAATGTGCCCTATTGGTCCTTGTTTTGGAATTGTACTTATGTATGTGCAGGCTTTTATTTATTGTTATTTTGCTTTGTTCTCTTGAGACAATGTCTAAAACTGGCTTCAAGTTTGATACTAGGAGAGATCATGGGCAGTTAAGACGTTGTTGGAGTTGTTGGATATCGTCTCCGTCTCTCTCTCTCTCTCTCTCTCTCTGTCTTTTTCTCCTCTTCTTCTCTCTCTTCTGGAACCACTGCTTCAGGCTTTCTCTCCCTTTCTTATGTGTAGCTAAATCTGATATGGCACTTCCTCCAGCTAAGATTTTCCAGTGGTCTCTTATATATAGCACATAGAATGAAATGCAAACTCCTTCCATGGCTTGCAAGCCATTATGTTATGACATGTACTATATACCCACCTCTTTGGTTTTATCTGATACCATCCTCCCTCTGTCCATTCTGCTTCAGCCACATTGAACTTCCTCTGTTTCTTGAACACGCTAAGCTCATTCCTGTTCTACCAATTCCACACTAATTTCTTCTGCATGGCTGGCTTCTTCATTTAGTTCAGATCACAGATTAAATGTTTATGCCTCATGGAGTCTTTCCTTGATAACCTAAGCTAACACAGCCACCTGGTCACTTTCTATCAGAGCAGCCTATTTCAGTTCTCTAACTAGCAATTTCCACCGTCTGATATATTTTATGTGCATTTGTTTATTTTCTGCTGTCTGCCTTCCCATTCCTTTTCCTGGACAGGCCACGGGCTACTCAAAATCAGGCAACTTGTCTCCACTGATTACCAGTCTATTGCCAGTAATTAGAACAGTGCATGACACATAGCAAATGCTTTACAATGACCTATTAATAAATGAATTCAAAAGAAATTTGGATGTATTGGGGAGCTATCTGTCAATGTTTGGCATAGCACATCAGATAAATAATCAGGAAAAGTTTAGGATCCAATCGACATGCAGCAGCACAGAGGCAACTTGGTGAAAAGACAAAAGCAATAGTCTTGCTGTCTCTGGCACTAACTTGCTGTTTGACCTTGAGCAAGGCCAAGGAATGTCTTTCAGAACTTGAAGTGAAAAACCAAGAATACTTATGAATACTTCTACATATCAAACCTGTTACATATTATTATCCCACTTTTATGGATGAGGAGACTGAGACTCAAGTCAGATTAAGTAATCCATGATTTATATGCAGTTGAGCTGGAATTTGAAACAACTGTTTAGCTTAAAGTTCTCTTCCACCTCTGACATTCAACAATCTTGAAATGCCATTATATTCCACATCCTTCTAAAGGGTAGAATTTTCCCTAATAAGACACACATCTTTTTTTTTTTTTTTCCCCATCCCAAACAGCTTTTCTAGTTTGTGGAAAGGAGAAAAGAGTATACATTGAGTGGAAATTCTGAATGTGAGAGCTTTGAGACTAGGTAGCTTTATTATTCTTGTTTTTGTTTTAAAAGAAAAAAGAAGTGAAAAAGAGAGGTAATACCTACAGAATTGTCTTTTCCATTATCCCTGAGGATTTGTACTCTTTATAAACAGCCTACTTTGTCTTTATCTAAGCGTTTTATTTTTTCCATCTCCTACTGCTTTTTTGTGTTAAATGCTTTCTAAATGATTTGTAAGGTTGATATTTAAACAACTCTTATACTGCCTAATCACACAGTTCACTCTTTTAAAACATCACCTTTTTTCCAATTTCGATATCTTTATTTAGATGTCAAATTATGCTAACATTGCCAGTGCTGGTTCAGCGGCAAGCAGTGATTATATCACATACACCTATTTTATTCTTCTGCAATTCTGACTTAGTGAAAAACTGCCTCTCACTTATTTCACTTGTTCTTTATTTATTTTTTTTTTCTGTTTTTTCGTGGTGCTTCTTTTAAGTTCCAGGCATGAGTTTGATTAGTTCAAAATTTTAAAAGCAAATATGTTTCCTAGATACTTAAGAGTCACTGTGACATTATTAAAAAGCTGTTTGAGGCTATGGGTGAGTAATTGCTTAGTAATGCCCCACTTGACTATGAGAACTTTATTATCTTAAAGCAAATGATATTTCCTAGAAAACATGAAAGATTCTTATCACTCCAGGACCTTTTGAAGGATGTGCCTAACTTTTCTGATGGCTTCATATAGCTACAAATCCTCTTCCAATAATAATAAGATAACAATAGTTAATCCTATGAATGCTATTACCCTCAGTTTACATGTGAAGAAATCAGAGAGGTCAATTAACTTCAGTTAGTGAGGGGTTGACTCAGAGCTCTAACAATAAAATTTAAGCTTCTGATGAAAAGAACCTGAACTTTTTCTGTCCTGGCCTGCCCTAACTTAATTGTACTTTCTTGTGTGGCCTTGGTCTGGCTGCCCAATATTTGTCTTCCTTTTATTTGAAAAACATTTATTAGGCATCTAGAGCAAAGCAGTAGTGATAGAGCAATGGATAAGGCTGTATCTATATCCAAGCTGTTCAAAGATCACCAGGGTGGTAGAGGGAGGCACAGATGTAAACAATGATTAGATCAGAAAGTTATAATTACACTTTGGCAGTTTCAAAGATTGTTTCCCGAGTCTGTTCAAGTTTTATACCATGTGTTAAATCAATATGTGTTGGCTAGTGGAAAAGGAAAACAACTATAAAATGCTTACTATGTGCTAAGCATTGTGCTAAATACTTCCACTAATTAAGGTAACACAGGCTTAATACAAAAGACTTCTGTTTCTTGCTCAGCTAGTAGCTGTCCTCTGATCCATGTTCACTGACCCATACTCCTAGGACCTTGGGCTTCTGCCGTCTTCAATTTGTGATTCCCACATTTTCCATAGAGGCCTTGTTTATTTCAGCCAGCAAAATGGGAAAAGAGCTGGGAGGATTACAGAGCAGACACATTTATGAATGAGGCTTGAGAGGAGCCTTGCATTTCACTGGGTACAACTTAGCAGTAGGGAAACATCCAATTGCAAGGGAAGCTGGAAAATGTAGTCTGGCGTGGAGCCCTAGGAAATTTGTAAACAAACAAATAAATCAGAATTATTGATGCCATGATGCTACCTACTTAATATCAATAAAATCGGCCTCTCCAGAAGAAGGTCCTAGAAAGTAAAACATGTTAATTTCATGATGATCGATCATCTATGAAGCTAATTTCACAGAGCCTATGGAACAAAAACAGAAAAGAGAGGACCCTTGAAAAATATTTTTAAGATGGTAATCGACTTATCTCCATAAGCTTTGAGCTAAAGATCTAGGGGGTGTGGTGGGGTGTGTGTACACTAGAAATAAGCACTGAGAAAAGAAAAACTTTTACTGAGAATTTATTCCTTAGGTGTGTTATATAGGTAATTTCATTTGATAATGAAAAAAACCTTCTGTCATTACAGTAGTCCCCTCTTAATTGTGGGAGATACATTCCAAGACCACTAGCGGATTCCTGAAACTGGATAGTACCAGATCTTATATACAGTTTTTTCTATACATACATACCTATGATAAAGTTTAATTTATCAATTAGCACAGTAAGAGATTAGCAACAATAACTTATAATAACATAGAATAATTATAATAATATACTGTAATAAAGGTTATGTAAACATAGTCTCTCTTTCTCTCAAAATTTATTGTACTGTACTCACCCTACTCACCCTTCTGCTTTTTCTTTTTTTGAAAGTTTTTTTATTGAAAGATAATTGACTATATATATTTGTGGGGCACAGAATCAAATATCCATACATGTGTACTATATGTGGTGTTCAAGTCAGGATAATTACTATACTCATGTTTGCAAAACATAATCAGTATTTGTGACTCAACTAGTTTCTCCCTTCTCCCCTCCACCTCCCCCTTTCCCACCTCTTTAACCACAGTCGGTTCTCTCTTTTTTTGGAAAGTTTGTGATCAATCGATCTGATATCTGAGAGGACTACTAAGTGACTAGTGGAGGGGTGTATACAGCATAAATGCACTGGACAAAGGGGTGATTCTCTTCCTGGGCAGGACAGAGTGAGAGAGCGTGAGATTCTATCACACTACTCAGAACTGCACTCAATTTAAAACTTATGAATTCTTTATTTATGAAATTTTCCTTTTATTATTTTTGTACTTGGTTGACTGAGCATAACCGAAACTGTGGAAAAGGCAACTACAGATAAAGGGGGGCCTCAGTGATCTCATCTTATTGATGACACTCAGAGAAGATAAGCAAGTTGCTGACGATCACAGAGATAGTAATTAAGAAAATCTGGATCCAAATCCAGATCATTTGGTGCAAAGTTTATGTTCTTTCTATAATACCAAGCAGATTCTATGGCCGGCTGTAAAGAAAATAAATTATTTTGCAAAAGAAGCAATACCGAGGTGCTTTGTTATGTGAAAATTGAACCACTGTTTGGCCCTTATCTCTTAAAATCTAATTTCTTGCATTAGACCCTCAAACAACGATAAATAAAAATTCTCATTTATTAAAAGTACAGTAGCACATGGATCCATGGTGTAGCTGTCCTCAAGGACACAACTTAGAATGACAACCCTAAATTTTCTGTAATTAGGTCCAAGAAACTTCACATTATCCTCATTCCACCCTTCTCCCTGCACCTCCATCACCATATTGGCTAAGTCTCTTTATTTGAAGAAATGGAAAAAATAAAAAGACCTGCATAAAGTCTGTTTTAAGATACGATATGTTAAAGGAGAGAGAATGTCAACCTGAATATTCAGAGATATCTAAAACCTCTACAAGCTAGATCTTTCTGTGTTCAAAGACATATAGAACACACAAGGCGGAGTTAGGAGTAGTGATCATTACCAATTCCAAATAATAACACTTTTCAGGATAAAGCCTTCAGAAAAGCATATCTAGAATAGAGCATTTACCAGAAATCTGTGTTGTTGTCACAAAACTCATAGATAGTCATAGGCTATGAAACTTTTTGCTTTGCTTGGCCATTTGATAAAAGGAAATAGTATTTTGTTTGGCTCTGCTCATTAGGCACTTTTTTGAGCTGATCTGACAGCCCTTGGAGCTGGGAGGTGACACTCTGCACAGCAGGCCCCATTACTGGGTTGAATAGGCCCTCTTCTAGTGCAAGTACGATTCTGAGACTCCGTTGTCTCTCACATTTGTTGCTGACTTTCCTGAAATCCAACTGAGAAAGAGAAGTACGAGAAGAAATAACAACTGTTGCCAGAATGCATTTCTATCAACGCCAGTCTTATTTCCACCCCTACCTGGGTCTCTTTTGGGGAACTATGTATGAGAAATACAAGTGTATCTCTATGATCCAATGAAGTATCATCATTTTCCTCCAAATCACCTCTCCCATCTCCTCACATTATCATTCCCATAGCTTTTTATTTATTATTTCTGAGATGGTCTTTCCAAGTGGATATAGCTTTTGTTTGTTTTAAAGCTGGGAATGTCTTATTCCAGGTATCAAATGGAATAGAAGAGACAAACACACTAGTATTTCTATCTAATTTCTGTTCCATAAGGGCAAGTCTTAGTAGATTACCACTTATATTTCTTAATCTAAATCATTTGAGCCTAAAAATTAGCGGAAATCCCTCCTAGAATTTGTCTGATGGTTTTTAGTTTTCCAAATCACTGTAGACTTTTTTCTGAAAATTCATAGATATTTTATAGTTTTATGGAGAGGATATTGTATGCATCATTTAAAGGCGTTAATGGTTGCAACAAAAGTGATTGTATCAATGAATAGACAAATGAGTGACTAAAGTAGCTAGGGTCACCAAAAAACTAGGAAGACCTTACCTCAGCTGGTGATGACACTGAAGAGAAGACCAATTCTGTGTGCAATCACTGAGAAAATTACTGCAATTCTCCAATCTGCTTAGAAAGACAGGCTCATTCCTGAGCAGAATAATAATATAAATGCCAACATCTTCCGAAACAAAAGACACCACTACAGTTCTTTTGGTAAACACATTGTTTATCTCAAAATACTCCTGTTGATAACTTGGCATTGGGAGTAATCATTGCATAACAATGCTCTCAAACTGCAAGGGAATTAGTATGGAAAATGAATGTTTCCCAGATGATAAACATACATGCAGATGGCACTTAATATTTTAATTAAAAAAAAAAAAACTCTTCTTTTGAATTCAAGCCTCTAGAAGATTGCTCAAAGATACTCTCATCACTGGAAATACAAGACAAAATATCATCAAGTAGCACTGCTATTTCAGTAGCAGATGAAAATGAGCAAATGTGGTGAGAGATTCTAGCTCACTACACAAGGACTGGGACTATTTTAATAACTAATAGAAGACAAAGGCAGTTCAAAGCTGATAAATGTAGCCTAATGATGGCTTTGATGAGCCTTTGTCTCTAATCTCTTTGTGCACAGTAAAATATGAGGGATTAAAAAAGAGAGAGCAAAATAGTCAAAGACTTATCCATATGTGTCACTAATGAGTGATGAGAACTGGAAAGACAAAGGATGAATTTCAGTGATTTTGATGGGCCTTTATCAGCTATGTCTGTGTGAATTACAAAATATGAGACATGACAAAGAGTAAGAGCGGAGAAAAAGAGAAGAGATAAGTTTGATATGTGAAGACTAATAAATTAAACTTTTTGAGAGGGAGATATGGGTTGGGAGAAAGATGACTATCTTGTGGTTTCCATATGAATAACCAGGCATTGATTATGTGGCATGAATGTCCCAGTGGAATCTGTACATTGTTGGACATGCATTAGAGCCCAAAGTCTTCTATAATACAGGCAAATTCTGAGCATGACTCTGCAGGGAAGTACTCATGTGATTTATTCAACAAGCATAAGTCACAGACTGCCTACATGTACTGCAATGCCCATTAGTTTGACTAGATTGGGTAGAGCCATAAGTGAAACTGACTTTCAATTCACTTAATTTTTCTTTTCAATCTGACCAATTTTTAAACTAAACTGACAATTGATTTCAGTTAAACTACCTGTGTGTGTGGACACAGCCAAATAAAAGTTATGTGCATTTATCTGTGAAAGCATCAACTTGGGTTGTAACCCTGGCTGTCCCACATGCTTGCTGTGTCTTCTTAAGTCGTTTAACATTTGGGGTCTCATTTTATTTAACTGTCCACATAATATGATAATACCTATAGCATAAGAATTTCTATAAATGGTAAGAAAAAAATGTATGTAAGCAAAAGACTATGCTATTACTTGGATTAGGATGGGGGGTAGTATTGAATTGGTCTCCATAATAATGGGATAAAAATTTGACATTGTGGGTTGGAAAAGGAGAGGATCTTTATTTTGGGGAAAGGGACAAAGAAAATCTCTGGTGATGCCAATAAAATAAATACATTGGAAAAGAATGTATTGATTATGGAAACTTAAGGTGTTTGCTTGAGAAAGGGAAGTAGAATGATGTACAGTTTTCGCGACTCACTATATTAGTTTGCTAACACGGCTGTAACAAAGTACCACAAACTACATGAACAACCAAAATTTATCGTCTCACAGTTCTGGGGACTAGGAGTCTGAAATCAAGGTGTTGGCAGGGCCGTGCTTTTCTGAAGGTATTAGGGAAGAATTTGCTCCAGGCTTCTTTCTGAACTTCTAGTAGTTCCTTGGCTTGTGACAGCATAATTCCAACCTTCACATGCCATTTACATCTGTGTATGTTTGTGTCCAAATTCCCACTTCTTATAAGGATACTAGTCATTTGTGTAATGAGGGTTCACTCTACTCCAGTATGACCTCATCATAACTAGTTTCATCTGCAATAGCCCTTTTTCCAAATAAGGTCACATTCTGAGGTGTTGGGCATTAGGAATTCAGCATTAAGTTTGGAGACACAATTCAACCCATAATTCAACTCACTAATGTTTTATTGGTAGTGGATTTTTCCTGGAAGAAATAATAAGATTTTCTATTCCCCAAACATATTGATGAAGAAGAAAAATAGAGACTGCACTGATGTGGAAGAATAGTACTGGAGGGAGAGCTGGCATGTAGGTTATGAGCATGAGATCCCTTCAGTGTGTTGCTTATAGCAATAAACAGTTATTGAGAAGCTACTTTATGCCAGGCATTGACAACTGCAATAAGATAGACCAGGCCCTTTGAGGATCACAGGGTATAGTGATGGAGAAAGACCAAGAGGTAATGATAATGCACTTCAAGCTACAGGCCAAACTACAATGGGATCCCAGCAGAGTCATTCACATATCTGTTTTCTTTGACTCCTACTACTGTTGTTGCATGTGTTTTTATTTCTTAAAAGTTTATGAAATAATACTTTATCATCATAAGTATTACATGCTGTGGATATCTTAAAATAATATTTCTATTAAAAATTTAGAAAGTTGGCATAAATGCCTATGATTGCACAATCACTAAGTGGTATAACTGGGTATGTTTTTAGGTCTGTGTCACTTTCTATTGTACCCCATTGCCAAGCCCTGACCCCAAAATATAAAAATAGGTGTTTTAGTAAAATGTGAGTAAAGTTCAGATTAGTTCCTCAAGATAACCTTTAATCTTGATGTTAGAATACTATTTGAATACGATGTGTGATGGTGATTATCTATAATGATTCTGAAATATTTGCATAGGTTATATATACAGAGAGGCAGGGCAAGATGGCAGACTAGAGGTTCCCATGGTGTGTTCCTCTCACAGAAAAAGACCAGAACAACTAATAGAAAGCTAAATATTGACAGGAGCATAAGTGGGAGAGTGTAGGAATGCAGCAAGAGACTAGTGAGATCCCTGTGGAGCATGAAAGCCCAGTACGGTGGCACAGAGAGGAGATAGAGGCACATGGCCTCAGCCACCATGTCTCTGACACTGGGATCACAGCAGGAGGAATTTTCCCTTGTGGCAAAAAGGTAAGCAAAGAACCCAGAACAATTCCCATCCTCACCACAGATGCCCGCAGGTATTTTGGCAGGACAGGCCTGGAGCCAAGAGTGGGGAACAATCTAGAATACACACACTGCATCATTCTAGAACAGTAGCATAAACTATGCACTCTCCACCCCCCATACTTGGGATCCAAGCCAATGCAGGACAGTGCAATCTTGAGACGAGAACCATTGCATTACAGGAACATGCCCTGCCCTGGGTCCAGTAGCCATGGTGCTTCCCCAGCCCTAAGGCTCTGCCCTCATCCCAGTGCACTCACACAAGAGGTTACAATGTCCTGATCCTGGTGGCTTAAAGCCTGGGCTTACAATGGCTGTGACTGTTGTTCTATGGTCTGGGAAGCTAACCCTAGTCCTGTTGAACTGATGCACTCCCACATCTGTAGTCAGAGGTCAGACAGGCAAACCTTCCTCAGGTAGACCACCCCCATTCCTCCTCTTAATCCCACCAGCTGAATGAGTTGGGTGTGCTTGAGCCCCCAACCTGGGAAAAAAGCTCATGGGTCTCTACCCTAACTAACATGTCCTTGGGCTGGTAGAAATTAAGTGCATCTGCCCCTCCAGGAGAAGCAGCCAGGCAGTTTCATCCTGAACAGTTTTCCTAACAGCCTTGCTAACAGTCCTAGAAGTGGCTATACCATCCCCCTCATTGTAGGCCTTCCTAGTGGTCCTGCACACCAATCAAGAAGTGGCTGGAAGGGTCCCCTCACTGCAGCCCCACCTAGTGACATTTCCCACTTCTTGAGAATCAGCTCAGTAGCTCTGCCCTTGGCAGTCCAGCTCCTGAACCAAAGGGGGAAGCATTATCTTGAATCAGGCCCCAAGACTGGCATAATAGAAGGACCACCAGCAGCCCTGCACTTAGCTAGCCAAGCCAAAGCACACCAATGTCCCTGGTTCAGAGAAACAACTCAGCTATCATGCCCCTTGATGACTTGTCCCCAAATCTTTGAACCATCATGTGTGCACACATCCAAGCGAGAACCACTTGGCTTACAAACTCCTGGCAGTTCCACCCCTGGTGAGAGAAGCAGTATGTTGACCAGACCACTGCAAACCAATCCCAGAAACCCTAATGCACTCTATGCCCATGCCCCCAGCCTGAGAATCAATTGAACAACTGCATCAATGGGTGAGCTAGCTCCTAAGACAACTGACCTCCAGGGTGCATGTACACCACCTCTAATCTGTGAACCAACCTACCAATACCTCTCCAGGCAAAACTGTCCTGCAACCATCACAAACATCCGAGCACAGTTTGCTGAATCACTTACAAACATATCAAAAGTAGATTAGAGCTGAAGACACCACAAAGAGTCTACACTACTGCATCCATCTGTACCAAAGCCATTGCATTCTACCCAATTGACACCCTAGGATGCATTTGCATGTGAAAGTCTTTTCCATGCAAGACACTCTACAAAACTCAAAAAGTTGACTGTTCGACCAGATATACAGATATCAGCAAAGGGAAACAAAAACATGAAAAAACAGGGTAACATGCCATAAAAATAATAAAATGCTCCCAGTAACTGATCCCAAAGAATCAGAAACTGCCAACTTGCCAGGACAGGAATTCTAACTAATGATCTTAAGGAAACTCACTGAGATACAAGAGAATACAGACAAATAATTCAATGAAATCAGAAAAATAATTCATAATCTGAATGAGAAACTAAAGGGCTAGATATCATTTTTAAAATGTCAAACAGTAATCTTGGAATTTTTGAATCGAAGAATTCATTGAATGAAATAAAAAATGCATCTGACAGTCTCAGCAATAAACCACATCAAGCAGATTACATAGTATCTGATCTTAAAGGCAGCAGTTTTGAAATAACATAGAATGACAAAAATAAATAAATAAATAAATTAATTAATTAATTAATTAATTAATTAATTAAAATAGAATGAATAAAGCTTACAAGATCTATGGGATATTATTAAGAAAACAAATATTCAAATTATGGGCATTTGAGAAGAAGAAGAAAACAAAAAATATATTGAAAACTTATTTAAATAAATAATAGCTGAACAATTCCCTAGTCTTAGGAAGGATGAAAACATCCAAATCTAGGAAGCTCAAAGATCACCAAATAAATTCAAACCAAGGAAATCAAGAAAAAATATCCCATTTACAATAGCAACAAAAAATAAAATAAAGTAAAATACCTAGAAAAATTTTAACCAAGGATGTGAAAGATCTCTACAATGAAAACTATAAAACACTCATTAAAGAAATTAAAGAAGACACAAAAGAATATAAAGGTATACCATTCTCATGGATTGGAAGAATCAATATCATCAAAATTACTACCCAAACCAATCTACAGATTCAATGCAATCCCCTTTAAACTACCAATGACGTACTTCACAGAAATAGAAAAAAACATTTCAAAAATTTATATGAAACAACAAGAGACCCTGAATAGCTAAAGCAATCCTGAGGAAAAAGAACGAAGTGGGGGATATCACACTTCTTGACTTCAAAATATACTAGAAAGTGATAGTAATCAAAACAGCATGATACTGGCACAAAAACAGATGCATAGACCAATGGAACAGAATAGACAATTCAGAAACAAATCCACATGCCTACAGCCAACTTATTTTGGACAAAGGAACCAAGAATACACACTGTGGAAAGGACAGTCTCTTCAATAAATGGTGCTGAGAAAACTGGAGATCTACATGTAGAAAAAAACTCGACCTTTATATCTCACCACAATACCAAAATCAACCCAAAATGGATTAAATACTTAAATATAAGACCTAAAACAATGAAATTTCTAGAATAAAACATAGGTGAAACACTTCAGGGCATGGGTCTGGGCAAAGACTTTATGAATGATAATTCAGAAGCAAATAGAACAAAAGCAAAAATTAACAAATGGGATTATATCAAAGCTTCACACAGAAAAAGAAACAATCAATAGAGCAAATCAATAACCTACAGAATTGGAAAAAATATTTGCAAACAATGCATCCCATGAGGGATTAATATCCAGAATATATAAGTAACTCAACTCAATATTATCAAAATAATCCAATTTAAAAATGGGCAAAGGAACTGGATAGTCATTTTTTGAAAGAAGACATGCATATGGCTAACAGTCATATGAAAATATTCTCAACACTGCTAATCATCAGAGAAATGCAAATCAAAACCACAAGAAGATGTCATCTGACCTGTTAGAATGGCTGTTATCAAAAAGACAGAAAGTTAACAAGTGCTGGTTAGGATGCGGAGAAAGGAGAACTCATACATTGTTGGTAGGAATGTAAATTAGCACAGCCACTATGAAAAATATTGTGGATATTTCTCAAACCACTATAGATAGAACTACCATTAAGTCCAGCAATCCCACTACCAGGTATAGGTCCAATGGAACGGAAATGAATACTCACAACAGCCAACAGTTGGAACCAACATAAATGTCCTTCCATGGATGATTGGATGAAGAAAATTGTATATATACCCAATGAAATACTACTCATCCATAAAAAAGAATGAAATTCTGCCATTTGTAGCAACATGGATGAGCTTGGAGAAAATTATGTTAAGCAAAATAAGCCAGGCATAGAGAGAGAAATACCACATATTCTCATTCATACATGGAAGCTAAAAAAGTTTATCTTATAGAAGTAGAGAATAGCATAGTGGTTACTAGAGACTGGTATTGGTAGGGAGGGAGGAGTGGGAGAGGTGGTCAGTGAATATAAAATATTAGAGAAAGAGGAAGAATGGGATCTAGGGTTCCATCGTCATATAGAGAGACTACAGTTAAGAGCAACGTGCTGTGTGTATCCTTGAATAGCTAGTGAAGATCATGTCAAATGTGCTTAACACATAGAGGTAACTAATGTTTGAGGCAATTGATATGCTAAGCACCCTGATACGATTACTGCACACAAATCTCATATTGAATTTACCCAAATATCATATTATACTCAATAAATACATACAATTTTCATGGGTTAAGTAAGAAAAATAAACTAAAAAGAGAGAAATAGAGAGTAGAATAATGGTCATCAGAGGCTGGAAGAGGGAAGAAGGAAGGGGGGCTGAAGAAAGGTTGATAGACTGGTATAAAGTTGCAAAGTTACAGCTAGATAGGAAGAATAAATCCTGGTGCCCCAGGGTGACAATATCTAATAATAGTGTGTTGTATATTTCAAGATAGCCAGATTAGAGGATCTTGAATGTGATAACCTCAAAGAAATGAAAAATTTTTAGGTGATAGATATGCTAACTATTCTGATTGGGTCATTATACAATCCATCATTGTACTGAAACAACAAACTGTACCCCATAAACATGTACAGTGAAAAAAACATAACTTAAAATTTTTGGTAAAACTGTATATACAAAGGTCTTCAAAAAGTTCATGGAATGACTTATATTATCTTTCAATTTCATTTTTCCACACACTGTTTGAAGTACCCTAGTGTGTGTGTGTGTATGTGTGTGTGTATTTATTTACAGAGAGAGAGAGAGATTTATATATGTTTTAAATTAGATTTTTCTCTTAGGTAAACAAAAGTCAAAATACGTCAGCCAAATTTTTATGGTGCTTGAAATATAAATAATGGAAAACTGGTAGACAAGAAAGAATAAAGGCTTTTTTTTTTTTTTTTTTTTGTCTTTTTGTGACTGGCCATACCGCGCTCAGCCAGTGATTGCACCGGCCATCCTTATACAGGATCCGAACCCGCGGCGGGAGCACTTCTGTGCTCCCAGCGCCGCCACACTCTCCCGAGTGCACCACGGGGTCGGCCCAAGAAAAAAGGCTTTTAATGTTATATATCTATACCTAATTTTGAATTCCCAGCTTCTTCATATTCATACCACATGATTTTTGGAAATTTTATTAATACGTCCTAAGTTTCAGTTTCTTCCTTGAAATAATAATGAAGAAAATAATGCACAGCTCACATGTTTATTGTGGGGGTTATCTGGCCCATTTAACTCCCACAATAAAAAAGTAAGCGAAGTATTTTTCAGTATTTCAGATTTAGCACACAAGCAACCTTTACCGTGAGTCCTTTGCTACTCCTCCAGCTCTCCCTCTTCTGAACTAGAGCACTCCCCATACAGTATCCCTCCCCCATCTATACACCCCTATGACTTCCTTTGCCCAGCAGTTAGGAAGTTGCGGCTATTATTTTGTGCTAGATTGAAACATTTTAGTCTACCATAAAAATATTTTGGAAGCAAGATGTAATTACCCAGCCTGCCCTTTGGGCTAGTGAAGCTGAAAGGCTGGAACTGAATCACCATATGGACTGCGCGTGGTGGGGCCTGTTGGAACCAAGCATTTAAATCCATTTCTTCCTGAGAACAATTAGATGAAACCATCCAATTCTTCCAGGAGCTTTGAAAATGATCACCTGTTGGACCCAGACTCTGAGTAAATTGCTTTCATTTGAATACGATTTGGAATTTGTTCAACTAATCACAGTCTGTTAATTGCATTTTGGAGAAAGAAAGAAATTGAATGAAGCAACTGGTTCTTGTTAGATCCGTGCCAGCCATGGGATTCAGCGTGTGGCTACAGCATTCTACCTTGTTAATCTCAATAAAAGGCGGACTTGCAAGCTGTAATAATTAAATCACCCTTTACAAAACAAAATAAGTCCTGCATGGGAACATGTTATACTACATTGTATACGATTTTATATATTATGTATCCTTATTTCCATTTTCCTTCTTTTTTATCCAAAAATGTCAGATACCAATAATGTAATGTGTCTTGATTATCCAGGGCCAACTATCCACAGTATTTTTTAACAGACTTTATTTTTGAGAAGTTTTAGGTTCACAACAAAATTTAGCAGAAAGTGCAGAGATTTCCCATATACCTCCTGGTTCCATAAGCCATGGTGATTTTTCATCTTGGCAAAAGAGAATTTTTAATATAATGCTAACACCATGTTCCATAGTTCTAATATATATATTTTTTCTACTCTGGGGCAGTGGAAAGAGCATAATCTTCTAGTTATGTCAAGCAGAGTTTGAATATTGCTTGTGCCAAATTTCTAGCTGAACAATCTCAGTTGGTAAAAATATACCATTTCTCTAAGCCTCAGTCTGAAATGACCAGTCCTTTCTTTCAGAGTTATGATGGGACAAAAGGATCACATATATCACATTTAGGACAGTGTTTATTTCGCAGTGAGAAACAGTAGTGCAGTATTACTAACTAGAAGTTATAGTAGTAGTAAAAGTATATTTATATCACATTATTATTTGTGTGAATAAAGTTTCATCCCCAGTCTGAATTCCTTTTTCCATTTCTATGATCAATGTTGATTAATCTATTGTCTGCCTCTCATGACCTTTCTCTAAGCAGTGATTTCATTCATAACCCATGACTTTTATAAAAAATGTAATCATTGCCCATAAAGTAGATTATAATGTTCTTTAGGTGATGTGAATAATATCCCTAGGTACCAACGGAACAGAACTACTTATTTTTTCTTGTTTTGTTCTCATAATTATAAATATAAGACTGAATGACCATAGAACACTCCTAAGATACAATATCAAGAAGAGAACAGAAATTATCTGCAATTACAGAATTAAAAGATTCTTAGAAGGCATTTTTTTCTCATCTTTGGTTTTTAATAAATGCCCTAAAGCTAAGTACTATAGGTGATAAGTGCCCACATCTTCTAAAGACAGAAGCTGGATTGATCACCACAGCTCAGGATATAAGTGATAAAACCCCATATATTCTAAAAAGTGGTGCTTGATGTATCAACTTTGAACTTGCTGAGAGGTGGGCAAAATCATTCCAGGATCTCTAACTAAACCATCCGTCACATATTTGCAAGCTACATAGAAGCAGCTAAAGTTTTACCATAATAAAAAAGAGAAGAGGATTTCTTGAACTGGATCTCATAGGAACATAATGCATTATGTTTTCCTTAATCCTGCCACTAAGAACTGGACTTCTCGATTCCTGAAAATAGGAATGGCTGAACAGCTATGTGACACACCAAAGATTCTGGTGTGGAAGAGAGAGCTGGCATAGCAGATTGAATGTAGTATTGGGAAAAACTAAAGGTCTTTCTGATTGAGCCTCAAAGAGTTCAGATCATTTATGAATTGTAACCCATAAATAAAAAACTGAACACAGATTGCAGTGTTCACTTAACATTATATATAATATAAGCATTTTTCTCTCACTAAATATTCTTTGTTTTTCAAATCAATTTCCCTCTTGTGGCACACTGAGTTTTGGGGTTTTTTTTGTTTGTTTGTTTTCTTTTTTCTTTTGCTACTAAAAATTAATGTACACGTGAACAACTTTATGCATAACAATTATTCAGCATCTCCATTTGTTTTTTCCTTTGCATGAATTACCAGATCCAAGGTTGTGGCCATTTTTAAAGATGTGAATACACACTCGTATTGGCAGCCTGCTCTCTGTAAAGGTTATGATAATTAGAGGTCTCATCAGGTTATACTAATCGGAGGTGCCGACAGCTCTATATGAGAGCGAGCCACTACAACATGGAAAGCACTACATAGTAAGTGACTCCTCCACAAAGAAAACAAACAAAAAACCCCTCTTTTTTTCTCATTATGTAATAGATTTACATTTTTATATACTTCTTTTCCATTTGACTTTTCCTTATCAATTATCTTCTTGAGTTCTTTGCTCATTTTTCTTTTGAAATTTTAGTGGAGTTTTCTATCAATTTTTCAGAGTTCTTTGTGTGAAAAATTATAAACATATCTACTGTATTCACAGCAGAGCTTTTCTTCACTTTGGTATTTGCTTTTTAGGTGTGCTTAATTTATATTTCCCCATGAATTTGACTACATTATTTAAAATGAATTTACTACTATGATGAGCCAATGAATATGCTATTTTACATTCATTATTTAGTTTAATCCTCATGCATAACCTCTTTGGTAGGTATTTTCAACATTAAAAATAAAAAAATTAAGATGCTGGTAAGTTTAGTGATTTATGCAATGAAGAGTCTGTAAAGTTAAAATTACCACCAAGTTCTCATTAGGTAATGTTCAGTTTTTTTTTTTTTTTTTTTTTTTTTTTCCCACAATACGATGAAGTGGTAGTTAATAAGTATTAAAATGCCCTACCTATTTTACGTAAAATAATTCATGTAATTTTTACAACAACTCTAGGTAGCAGGTGGTATTATTATACTCATTTTAAAGATCAAAAAACTGCAGCATAAAGAAGTTAGATTCTTTCCCAAAGTAAGGTAGAAGCAGGATTTGAACCAAGGTAGTCTGACTGAAAAGGCTGGTAACATCTGTCCTACATGTGAACAAATTAAACACCAGATAATGATGATCACAAAAGTGAAAATAATTCTGCACATTCACAGTAATGCAACATTTACTCAGTTTGCAAATTATGGTTATTTGATCAAAACTAATTTATCTTTTCATATATTGTAAGCCAAGTCTATCCATACCCTAAATATTTCAGTTGGAGAAAAATGTTTGCAAATAGCACATTTAAGTCATTCTTGTATAACCATTTAGAAGCAAAACAAAAGAATGATCAAAATTATATCTGATTTTTTAAATCACAAATTTCAAAGATTTTAAATTTCAAATAGTGAAAGCAGTTTGTTTATTTTGATACATAAAAGGAAAAATATATCGTCTCTAAAACTTGTTGGCAAACCATTTCTATTTTTACATCTCATTTAAAATTTGATTGTAATGTATTTATTACTAACTGAACAAAAGTCAAACCTTAAAAACATTTTTATCTACTACATATTCTAAAAATATATTATAACTAACATTGTCCAAGGTAATGTTACGGTCTTCCCAGCCCCTTTGTATTACTTAACACGTAGTAGGTAAATATGTGTCACAAAATGCAGAAGCTCACTATGTATTTATTTAATTAATTATAAAAGGTCTTGAAATCAAGGGAAGAGAGAAATGGCGGAATTTATGATTTGATGTTGCATTAGACAATATGTACATTTGGGGCTTAAGAGAGAACTGGACATGTGTATTTAATAGCATCATTATTTTTTTCTAACTTTTTCCTATTCTTACACTCGCTTTTCTTATTTTATTAAATTGTAGAAATCCTTTTGAAAATTGAAATATTCATCTTTTCTTCTTTCTCCTACTTAGTAGCTGTCAATTTCAAAGGCTTCAATTTTAATGTTCAAGTCCCCTTTCAAAATAGAATTGAAAATATCTCCTTTGGCTGTGTGCGTATATATTTAAGAACAAAAGCTTATAATAGCTTTCAGTAGTAGTACTTTTTAGAAGCTAAATGACTTTAAAAGTAACCTTTCTCATTGGATACCTAACAACTACTTTAAAAAAGTAGCAATATATAAAATAAAAAAAATTCAGAAGATGAATGGTCTTGACAGCTGCATTGAACAATATTCTACACTGCAGAGAAAGCCATGAATAATGAAGGACTCTTCTGGAACGATAAGAGAGGTGAAAGTTTGTGCCCTGGATAATTATCCCCAGTGTTTTTGTCAATCCCAAATGTCTCTGTTTTATTATCTACTGCTCCTTTTGCCACAATCAAAATACTGTTAATAATGACATAATGACGTTAAAGGAATGGGATGACTTGGAAGTTGCAGCCTGCAGCTTTCCTTACACCCCATCCCTTTTGTCATGACTGAGCAGTGTAAGTCTCACAAATTCTGGGGACAGAAGGATATCGTATATGTATGTATCAGTACTATTCTGCTGTCTTCATATTGCTGACCCAAATGACCCCAAGCAGAATGACTAGAAGCAGTCCTGAACACAAAAGGAGCCAGTCAGCAGGCCTTGAAATCACTGTCATAGATAGCATTTCAAGGGATGACAGGGAAGGAAATGAGTATTTTCATTTTTTGATTTTACCATTTTCTAATTATGTGTATTTCATTTAATGCTCACTTCTGTCCTTTAAGATATGTTACTGTTATTGTCTCATTCTTACAAAGAGGGAAATAAAGCTCAGTAACATTAAGTAATTTTGCCAACAAATGTTAAATAATTGAGAACAATGCCTTTAATTTATTAATTCTCTCATTTATTTATTAATTTTATTTACTGAGTACCCACTATATACAAATATTGTTCTAGGCCAGGAGTTGGCAAATTTTTTTGCTGTAAAGGGTAAGATAGTAAATATTTTAGGCTTCTGGGCTGTATGGTCTCTGTCATATTGGTCCAACTTGCTGAAGCAGTCATAGGTAATATGAACAGGCTTGGCTATGTTCCAATAAAACTTTATTTGCAATAACAAGAGGTGGGCTGTATTTGACCAACTCCTGTTCTAGATATTGAACATGCAGCACTAATGAAATAAAAGATCTTCTTTCATCAGCTTATATTTTATCGTGAGGAGGCAGACAACAAATAATACATATGTAATATATCAGGTGATATAAATACAGTAAAGCAAAATAAGTCAGAATAAGGGAGTAGACCATGATTTTTCTTTCATGGTATCAATTGTACTTCATTCATTTTAAGCATTGCTTAGAAATGTACACTGGACGGGCCGACCCGGTGGCGCACTCGGGAGGATGCAGCTGGGAGCGCAGCAGCGCTCCCGCCACGGGTTCGGATCCTACATAGGGATGGCCGGCGTGGTGCGGCCGGTCACAAAAAGACAAAAAAAAAAAAAAAAAAAAAGAAGAAGAAGAAAGAAATGTACACTGGAGTTTTCTTTATTGATGTGCTTAAATCAAACATTCTTTCAACTCAAATGTCTCTTAGCTATTCTGATATCACCCTTAAACCTCAAAATATCTGAATAGTTGATAGAATTCCTATCCAATGGGCATATTTTTGTTTTAATATATCACAACTCCTTCTTTCTTGAAATTCTTTCTTCTCTAAACTTCTAATGCATTTCTGTCTTGGTTCTTCTCCTTACTAGATGACCCTTCTCAAAATCTTTTTAGACTTTTCTTTCTCTTTTCATTCCATAAAGGCTAGCCTTCAGCACTCTTCTCAGCCTATATTTTCTCCTTTAGAGACCTCATTGACTCCCAAGGCTTTCGCTGACACCATTATAGTCCATTTCCCAAATGTCTATCCCTAGCACAAATTTATCTCCTGAATTTTGAACTCATATTTTCAGCTCTTATCGAAAATATACTCTTGCGTGCTCCATAGTTGTCTAAAACTCAACAGTCCAAAAACAATATCCCACCTTATACCTGTATGATGTTTCTCTTTTTATACATATTTTTTCCAATGGCAAGTTCACCAATCTCTAGCCCTAAGAGTTATCTTCTAATTCATCAGCAGAGTTAGAAGTTAACCATACTTATACAAGACCAATGGAAGTAAAACCTTACATTTCAATATTATGTTGTGAAAAAACACAGACTAAGCACTCAGTTTAGTGTTGTAGACTAAGAACTTGGCAAAAGTAGATTCCCATTCCAGGTCTACCAGGTACTGACTAAGTGACCTTCTTTAACTTCTCTGAACCTTTGTTCCCTTATCTCTATAACTGGGATAATCCTTCCTTCAAAATGAAGTAAATGTGAGAGGATATATAGATCTGTAATTTTGCTAGCATTGCATACATAGGTCTTCAAAGAAATTTTATGTCTCTCATTTACCCTACTCGCTCCTTTATAATTGTTTTAACATGATCTTATTTTAGCTCATAATATGGCAGAAAAAATGTAGACATACCTGAAAGAATATAACTAGGTCCTTTGTTTAGGAACTCAATGTTAAGTGTGTGTGTGTGTGTGTGTGTGTGTGTGTGTGTGTGTGTGTGTGTGTGTGTGTGTGTGTAGGGTGATAGCATGTAAATAAATAAGTCAATACAGTGCGATACAAAATTATACATATTCAGTTCAGCTTCCAACTTCTCTCCATTCAGCCGTCCCCTGAGCCTTGTAATTAAGTCAGGGGAGTAAAAAAAAAACAGACAATCACCAAGTGGTAACACTGAGGGAATGCTCCTGATTGTTTTCTTTATAAATTGTTACACAACTGCTTACCAAATTCTGCCATTTCAAGGGCAATTAAATGAATAACTAACATCAGACTTGTTTTGAACTTACTTATGAAAAATGGTCCCTGAGTCATTTGTGACCTTGGGCAAATTAACTAAATTCTTTAATTTCCATGAAAATAGTAGGAACTACCACTGAGATCTATTTTAAGTGATTAAATAAGATTTTACGGGTCCATTTTTAGAATGATGAATGGCACACAGTAAACACTTAAAGGAGTATAGACATTATTATTGTTGATGTTATTTTTAGATTGGCAAAATTTATTTCCATTATTCTCAGCCTAAGATAGAATATCCCTGTAGTTTTAATTTTTTTTACTTATATATTAAATTGATTTGATGTTTCTTGGTTTCTCACATAGGATGAAGCTAATGTACTCCTCTCTCCCAATGAAGTTGCTGTATTCAGTGCTTCCTGCCAGAGCAGTGGGGGAACTTAATCAGACGTACTGAAAGGAAATTGTCAGGGGGCGAGCGAGCCCGTGGCGCACTCGGTAGAGTGCTGCGCTGGGAGCGCGGCGACGCTCCTGCCGTGGGTTCGGATTCTCCTATATAGGAATGACCGGGGCACTCACTGGCTGAGTGCCGGTCACGGAAAAAAAAAAAAAAGAAAGGAAATTGTCAGGCTGTGAGGGTGAGCACACTTTAGTTGGTTGTTATTACCATGTTGTGACCAAATCTTCCTTTTTACCCATTGTGATGTAGATAAAATAACAATAAAAATTACACCATGGGCGAAGAAAATATATACCTCTCTAGTTCTCATCTTCTTTGTCCCAGCGAGCCCCTCATTTATTTGACTAAGAAGGACAATTATCCCTCCCTCTAATCTCTATAGCTTGTGTTGCTTATTTATTATTTTAATTGGCAGTGAACCCTGGAGACAAAGCATATCTCAGGCAATCAGGCATTACTATACACAGCACTCAGAAGGCATAGCACTCATTGTGCCAAATGGTGAGCCAGTTTCATTAATAACAATAAAAGCTACTCCTGCAACCCCTTATATCTAAATATTTCCCCCAGATGTTTTGCAATCATTGTGCTAACAGACCTCTGTTCAAGCAGTGTGGGAAAACTAGCCATACGGATGGTAGAGAAGTACTTTAGGGAAATGCCTCAAATGTCTTCATTTTCAGTTTCACCGACCAAGGGGATCTCCCGGAGGAAAGTATGAAACTCTCCAACTGTCGCTGCTGTGTTAGAATCCATCACTGTGACCTGGACAGCAGAAATAGCTGGAGGGCATGGACAAATCTGGAAGATTTTTTAAAAGAGAAACCAAAATGAACAGCCCAGAGGAAGAACGGATTAGTTAAACCAAAAGCAAACTGCGAACTCATTTCCCTAGTGTAAGGCAAGTTGGGAAAGGGCCTTTTGGCTTGATTCTTTGAAGCAAATGTTGAATAAATCACTGTGTCCATGCATTAGAGACAAGGGCCTGAAAGAGAGAATGCATCTTCCAGAAATGGCTCCCATCATTAGATTCATGCTTCTCAAATTACGCTTGGAAATTGAAGGCAGCAAGCTGGAGGTATACAATATGAAAAAAAAAAAAAAAAAAAGGTGGGGGTAGTGGAAATATGTCTAAAAATTATTACATGTTTTGATGAACATTGTAACATACACAAGAACTTAGTCATCATATTAAACCGATGGGGTAGGTTTTTTCTCATCCTTTTCTACAGATGAAAGAAGTGAGGCTCAATGTGATTTAACTAATCTACTCAAGGTCACAGAGCTAGTAAATAGGAAATTGGGATTGAAAGTCAGATGCCTGATTACAAAGCCTGATTCCTTGCCTCCCCTGCAGATTCAGTTTTACTCAGCAATAAGTAATTTGACACATAATTTTTTAAAACAAATTGAATATATCTTGTAGTTGCATAATAATCATGTTTTTAGTTACTGTCCTACTTGTTTTATGAAACTTCAGACAATCATTTGCTTCAGTGTGGGTTGCTTTGGCCTGTACTTTAACACCTAGGGTATAAGTTTATCATCTCTACCAACAGAGATATTTCTAAGGGAATTTTTGAAAAACCCACACTGAAGAGTAGTTTTAAAGCAGTCTAAGCCTGTAGAAAATAAATGTATAAAGAACACAAGCAGTCTGTGGTATATTCAGATATTGATGGCATTTGACTAGTACTGAGTTATATGGCCCTGCCAGTTAGCATCCCTGAAAAAAAAGTTCCTAAAAGGAGCTAGGCACAGATGAAAGCATAGATCAATAGAAAACAGAGTCCCACATGATAACTTAATAGGCTACTTCCCAATTCTTACATATAAAACTCTGGTGAACCTGGATTGTAACATGTGACTTAGGATCTAAAATATAAGTGGGTCTTTTTATCTACTCCTAAAGAGAAGATGACTGGTCTGATCACCATTCACACCCAGTGTAGCTTGGAAAGCAAGTGTAATGACCAACACATTTAGGCACTCATGCAGAAGGAAGAGAGGCCTTGATCAGCTTATTAATTCAGGCATATAACAAGTACAAGAAGTAGAAGACAGCTAAAGACAGAGCCATAGGTGGTGCATCACATTTAAGCCACCAATGACTCCTGGAAACCCTCTGGACTGTTGTGTGTCAGGTTAGCAATCATCTCCTTCCTTCCTTCTCTTGGCAAGTGGAGGAGCAGAGGGGCAGTGCACAGACTCAACGTAATCCCCATTGCCCTTATCGCCCCCACGTGCTTTAGTCTGCTTAACCAGATCAGTGTAGCAGCCATGCCTACAATCAATCACTCAGAGACACAGATATTTTCCTCAAGGTGGATACTATTGGAATGTCAGGGAAACCCTGCCTCTACCTCCATGTGGCCATGCGTAAGGCCTACTCACTGTTCTATATCTTCCTTTGACTACTGAGATGGAGAGTTTAACAAAAATCTCAGAAGTCCCTTAAACAAGTCAGGACAATAATTAACTTCAAAGCAAAAGTGGAAAATAAACCAAAACCTCATGGACTGCAGTGGTAAATCTACTTCTTAAATTATGTCTTGCCATATTTTTTATACTAGTTAACCTCATAATATTGCACAGAGAAGTATGAACTATCCCCTGCCTCCTTTAATAAATTCCCAAGGGTGAAAAAAAAAATCTAACTATAAAAATACATGCCTCCCCAACAGACATACACACACCCCTGAGGAAGTAGGACCCCCAAATTCTCTCCTTAATTATTTCTCTTCTTTCCTCTAGAAGCATTCTCATTTCTGGGCAGACTAGGTGATGTCTTCAGTAGCTGCTTCATGGATTATTTCCTCTTAAAATAGGTATATCTCCTGAAAACCTCTAACGTTGATGGCTAAAACCTCTAGTTTCTTATGTGTTCACTTTTCCAGAGTCCAGTGATTCAACAATCGTGTTAAGTGTAAAGCAGCACCAATCACCAACAAAATTTAGTATAATATGTAATTACTACAGCAATAGATATTCCCGAGCAAAGGTGATGTTTCTTTCTCATCTAAATATGGTGTTATCTAGCAAAATCAAAATAGAGAATGTGGAAGAAAAAAAATAGTTATTTTTAGTTTCATTTTACCAAGATGTCAATGAATACATGCCAGTTTTCTAAGGCTGCAGTATTGCATGATCTTCAGAATTGTCTTGTGGTGATGTGAACTTCTCTTAGATGCTTCAAAAGCCCCTCTTAGCCCTGTAGTATTTCTTCAACTGTTCTCAAGTCTGTGCATTGAGAGGTACAGTAACAAATACATTATTTGCTATATGTTCCTCCCAAACTCTTACATACTGTTAGTTTATTGTTGTTTAATTCCCCAGACCGTGGTTAACCTTCATACTTCAATACTAGCAGAAAAATTCCACCATTTCTGTTAAACCTGAACCCTACTTGCCCTAAAGAGTTCACGTAGATCTAGAAAGCCAAAAAGCACAGCAAACAAACATACAAGCAAACCAACAAAATGAGCAATCAATCTGTGGGATTTCCACTTATCCAGAATAAACTACCCAGGGACCATAAAACTCACACATGCCCAAGGAAAGAATGCACACCACACACAGAGGCATAGATCACAGGATTTTCAAACAATGGTTCTTAGAAGAGCCTTATTATCCTACCTTATTGTTCCACTCCCTCCAGGATTCCTCTGTCAAACTATCAAATTCATTAAAGTTATGGTCCTTTGAACCAACTTGCCAATTAGTGGGAGTAACACATGTATTCAAACTTGACTATAGATGCCCATAACTGATTTTAATAATCATAAATAATAAATTGGCAATTTATTGACTGGTGCTTACTGTGTGCCAGACAATATAGGATACACTTTTCATATAATACCTAATTAATTAAAATGATAGTCACAATAATTCTAAGCATTGTATCCATTTTACAGAAAAGTACATTAAAGATTGGAGATGTTGAAAAACTTGTGCAAGAATACTGAATTTGTAAATGATAACATATCCATCCATGACTTTGTTAAACTAAAAATAGAGACTGGGTTCTGTGTTGCTAGGTTTTCTGGCTTTTAAGATCAATTGGAAATAAGGATTTTAATCTCTTTCTCTTTAAATATTGGCTCCATTTTCTCCCAAGCACGGTGAGTACCGAAACAAACATTTTTGTGGATAACATTCAGCCTGCAGGCTGGCTGTTTGCAACTTCTGCTGCGTCTAATAGCTTGCAGTTTACAGTAAGAGCATAAGCATATAAGTTCAGCAAGCAGGTTAAGAATATAGAAATAGAGCCTAGTTTCATGTTTTATGTAATCCCATATGGCATTCTCTCGTAGCTCATTATAAATATTCATTGTATGCATTTTCTGTGACTGGCACTGTGCTAGATACTAAGGATACAATAATAAATAAGAGATCAAGTCTCTCTTCTCATGGGAAAGAGACAAGATAAGAGGTGAATAAAATTTAGTACAATATTCATTCTAATAAGAAAGGGAGGACAAGGTTCTAAGGGAGAGCAAAGGAGAAACCAAGTCTTTAAGGGTCATTCTTATTGGAACACAGGCAAACCTCATTTTGTTACATTTCACTTTATTGCACTTCACAAATATTCCATTTTTTGCAAACCAAGCATTTGTGGCAACCCTGCGTGAAGCAAGTCTATCAACACCATTTATCCAACGGCATGTGCTCATTTTGTGTCTTTGTGTCACATTTTGGTAATTCTCACAATATTTTAAACTTTTTCTTACTGTTATATCTGTTATGGTGATCTATGATCAATGATCTTTGATGTCACTATTGTAATTGTTTTGGGGTGCCACAAACTGTGCCCATATAAGACAGCAAACTTAAGCAATTAAACATGTGTGTTCCGACTGCTCCACAAACTGGCCGTTCTCCAGCTCTCTTTGTCTCCTTGGGTTTCCCTATTCTCTGAGACACAACCATATAGAAATTAGGCCAATTAGTAATCCTACCATGGCCTCTAAATTTTCCAGTGAAAGGAAGAGTCTCATGTCTCTCACTTTAAATCAAAAGCTAGAAATGATTAAGCTTAGCGAGGAAGGCGTGTGGAATGATGAGACAGGCTGAAAGCTAGACCTCTTGTGTCAGACAGCCAAGTTGTGAGTACAAAGGAAATGTTCTTGAAGGAAATTAAAAGTGCAACTTCAATGAACACACAAGTGATGAGAAAGTGAAAGAGAATTATTGCCAGTATGCAGGAAGTTTTTGGGGTCTGCTTAGAAAATCAAACCAGCTACAACATCTTTGTAAGCAGAAATCTAACCCAGACTAAGGCCCTAATTCTCTTCAATTCTGTGAAGGCTGAGAAAGGTGACAAAACTGAGGAAGAAAAGATTGAAGGTATCAGAGATTAGTTCGTGAAGTTTAAGGAAAGAAGCCATCTCCATAACATAAAAGTGCAAGGTGGCACAGCAAGTGCTGATGCAGAAGCTGCAGCAAGTTGTCCAGAAGATCTAGCTAACTTCACTGATGAAGATGGTTACACTAAATGACACATTATCAGTGCAGATGAAACAGTCTTACACTGGGAGCAGAAGACTCCAGGACTTTCATTGCTAGACGGGAGAAGTCAAAGCTTCAAAGGACAGGTTGACTGTCTTGATAGGGTCTAATGCAGTGGATGACTTTCATTTGAAGTCAGTGTTCACTATTTCCCAAATCCTAGGACCCTCAAGAATTATGCTAAGTAACAGCCTGTGCTCTGTAAATGTAATAAGAAAATCTAAATGACAGCACATCTGTTTACAGCATGTTTTACTGAATATTTTAAGCTAAATATTGTGACCTATTGCTCAAGAAAAAAATCTTTTCAAGACATTACTGTTTGTTGAAAATACACTTATTTACCCAAGAGCTCTAATGGAGATGTGCAAAAAGATTGATGTTGTTTCATGACAGCTAACACAACAGCTATTCTGCTGCCCAAGGATCAAGGAGTAACTTTGACTTTCATATCTCATTACTTAAGAAGTACATTTTGTAAGGCTATAGCTGCCATAGACAGTGATCCCTCTCATGGATCTGGGCAAATTAAATTGAAAACCCTCTGGAAACGATTCGCCTTCTAGATGCCATTAAGAACATTTGTGATTCAAAGAAGAAGGTCAAAATAGCTTCATTAGCAGGAATTTGAAAGAACTTGATTTCGACCCTCATGGATGATTATGACGGGTTCAAGACTTCGGTGGAAAAAATAACTATAGAACTAGAATTAGGAGTGTAATCTGAAGGTGTGACCGAATTGCTTCAATCTCATGATAAAACGTTAATGAATGAGGAGTTGCTTCTTACGAATTAACAGAAAAAAGAAAATGGTTTCTTGAGATGGAATCTGCTCCTGGCGAAGCTGCTGTGAACATTGTTAAAATGCCAACAAGGATTTAGAATTTTATGTAAACTTAGTTGATAAAGTAGTGGCAGGGTCTGAGAGAACTGACTTCAATTAGAAAGAAGTTTTACTGTGGGTTAAACGCAATCAGCATCACATGCTACAGAGAAATCTTTCGTGTAAGGAAGAGTCAATCAATGCAGCAATTTTCACTGATGTCTTAGTTTAAGAAATTGGCACAGCCACCCCAAACTTTAACAGACACCAGCCATCAACATCGAAGCAAGACCCTCCACCAGCAAAAAGATTTTGACTTGCTGAAGATGTTACCTGGCAGTGGTTCCAGGTTCTTGGTCAAGCCATGAAGAAAAAATCTCTCATGGGACCAATGAAAGGAAAGGAAAAATGGGCCAGGTGGACAGAATATAAAGGGGCTTTATTAGAAAGCCAAAGTATAGTGCAGAAGCATGTGCAGCCTTCTCCCTCAGTGAGGAGAGTCCCCGAATTCCTAAGGGGAAGGAATATGTGTTGTTCTGGGATGGGGTTCTTTCTCTATCCTAACTAAGAGGAGTAACATTTGGCTGTGGAGGAGTACTTAAGGTCATTAAGGCCTGATTGGTGAGGTTGCATCCACTTCTTGTCACACATCCCTGAGTTTCTGAAGTTTCCAGTCATGTGTAGTGGAGTCACTTCCCTTTGTCCTTTTCAGTCTAACGTCATGGGTGGAAGGTTGTAGGGCAGTTGTCTGTGCTTTTGTCCCTCCTAGTACACAGGTGTGGTGTCGTAGCATGCTGACTGGTAGGATGGTTAAGCTGCCATCAGTGCATTATGGGTCCATTAACTGCCAGGCAAAGAGGCAGGCAGTGCTGATTTGATCTGAATATTTATGAACAGCCTCTCTGGGGCATGTCCCTAGTCTGTCCTGCCTCAAAGATGCACATGATCACTAGCATCTTTTAGCAATAATTTTTAACATTAATGTACATACCTTGTTTTTAGACATAATGGTATTGCATCCTTAATAGACTATATTATAACGTAAACATAGCTTTTATAGGGAATCCAAAAAACTTTGTGGGACTTCCTTTATTGTGATATTTGCTTTATTGAGGTGGTCTGGAATAAAATCCACAATATCTCCAAGGTATTCCTGTATTAATACTTAATTTGAGATATGAGACCAACTCAGACAAACTTGCCTAGATGTGAGAGACCATAATGCCTTATGGAAACTGAAGGTTGTGAGCAATATGGTTCAATAGAATAAAGGGGTAAATGACAAGAGCCACGACTGGACAGTTAAGGAGATATCAAGTCAGGAGGGACTTTGAAAGCCATACTGAGTTCATATTGAGTGTGGATTATATCCTGAAGACCATGAGGAACAAAGAGATTTTTGAGGGTAATACCACAATTAAATTCATGTGTTGGAATCATCTGTGTAGCTACAGAGTGAAGAAATGGACTGGGAAGATCAAGACTAAAGCCATGGAGAATAAATAGAAGGTAATCATTAGAACCAAGGCAGAAGATAATATGCCTAATAGAGCTGTGTTAATGATACACATAAGTGGACAGAGAAGTTTTTAGGAGGCAGAATTAACACGTTCCCTTGGGTAGAAGGGCCTAAATAAGATTTCTACCTTAAGGTGTCAAGTGATTAATGGAGACAGGTACAGTGGATGGAAATACTAAGGAAAGGGCAGATGCATCTGGTCTTGAAGCCCTTGCAGTTTTATTCAAAATTTCTCAGTAGTCCACAGGCAGAGAAGTCAAAGAGGGAAACTGATTCACAACTGAGGTTTTGGGGTACAGACAAGTGGTGAAAACGGCACTGTATGAAATCTACGTTGTATTGAAGAGACGGACGGGCAGATAGAAAGAATCACAGCATAGCAGAGCAGAAGCTCAAGACCAGGAACCTCTCTGGGAACCAGTGCTGGGGTAGGAAAACCTGAAATGTCATGGACCAATTGCTGGAGGCTCAGTGGATAAATGGGAGAATTAAAAATTCCAGGAAGTAGGAGTTATAGGTGGGACCCCCCACTCTACTGAGTTTTACTTTCAGGAGCTGGACCAGCTTCTCACAGTGAAGAGCAGACAACAATCACATTCACCTTTTGCAAGATGGGGGCAGGGAGGGAAGTAACCATTTTGAAATACGCCAAGAGAATTCTGTTCTTAACAAGGCTTGCCATCAAGGGAAACTTCTGATCAAGAGCCTAACCTGTGGTCTTGACTACAGTCTAAGGGACCTGGGGGAAGGGAAACACCAAGTTCCAGCCTGCTCTAGCCTTCCTGTCTCACCTAAGGGGGAAAAACGAACAAACAAACAAACAAACAAAAAACAGAACAGAGAAGCATGCTAAGACCTAAAATCATAGGACTATAGTTACCTAGATAAGGTTGAAGGTCCAGAGACATGGAGGAACTTTGTCAGAGGGTTGAACTCTCACATTGTTGTTATCAGAGAGAAGGGTGCTTAAATTTAAGATTTCAGAGGCAGGGCAATGGTGTGGGTGCTGCCCTATCTAGAATGTACAGTCTGTCAAAATGTCTAAAAGAGCATTTAGAAAAGAGTGCAAGGGACTTAGCAAGGCTTGGTCGCTGGCCAAATAAAATAGACAAGTATTTAAAGGTAACACTGCAAAAAAGCTTACCAAATGTCTACTAGTCTGGTCATAGTAGATGTTCAGAAATGTTCTCACATGATTATCATATTCATAAAGGTCATGCCATATATTCAGACATCAGCATAGGAAAAATCAGAGATAAAATTGTTTTATAGGTGGTGTAAGTTTATGGGAAGTCTCCAAGGTTTTATTATCCTGGGGACGAGAATTAATCAGGTGATGCTGTTATTTTTGGTTTATCTCAGGGTGAAAAGTGTTATTTTGTGTTTCTATTGTTGTTTTTTTCTCCATGACTGTGGTATGTGAAATACCTAGTTATGTTGAAATCAGGGCAAAGTGTCGGTTTTTTGTTTTTGTTTTTGCTTTTTAAATTCTATAGACTTCTATCAAAAGACTGGCTAAAAATCATGACAATTATCAATCTGTTCCCTAATCTAACTGGTCCTAATGACCTACAATTCCCTGCAAAATACCTTATTCCTCTCTCAAAGAAACAGTAAGAAGCGATTGCACATGTCATAAAGGTCTGGAAACAGGCATTCCTGTTTTTCATCTAGGAGGTAGCCTTCTAAAATAAACATTTATTCTAATAATCTGAATATAACTTATGTTATTTTGTAGTGTCACCCTGAAGCACTTTCGAGATGTTTGCTGTGGAAAATAACAAAATAAAACCAGACTATCAAATAAAAAAAATTTAAAAAATCACAGTTCTGTGGTTTTCTAGTACATTTCACATTCACTTATTTGAATGAAGATTGTTCCGTTCTGTGGAAGAGTGTGCATGGGGTTTGTAACAGTCAGCTGCTACTTTTAAATTAAGCTTTTCTTGTTGCCAAAATAATGACCTTATAATTAAGGTTGATATGTGTATATGCGTGTGTGTGTGTGTGTGTGTGTGTGTGTGTGTGTGTGTGTGTGTGTGTGTGTGTGTGTAGGTGTATATATGTATCTCAACATAATATATCACATATAAACCAGATTTATATATATATATGTGTATATATATATATATAAATGGAGATATATATATATATGGAGAGAGAGAGAGAAACAAAATGAGTACTCAATAAATATTAGCCACTATAATACCTACAGTCAAATGTGATGATTACAAAACATGGGCCGTTTAGTATATACTCACCTATGATGATGGTTACAATAATAAATAAAGAAGAAATTTTTGTATAATGTTACCTAAATTTAATTTATATTTATTATGGAATTGAAACCTAAATGATAATCTAAATGAGAGCTAGGGATCAAATATGACACAAATTATGAGCACCAGAAATTGGAGAGATATAGTGACTGACAAAGACAGAAGAAGAGAAAGAAATATGAAACTTAGAAATAAAAAATAAATAAGTGACTTTTTCATTATGCTCTGTTAAAACTGGAAGTGACATGGAGAGGAAAAGGTGGTGGAGATAGCTAGAGAGAAGCAAGACACAGGATCGGGAAGGATGCAGATGGAGAGTTCTGGTTGTGGGTTATTAATGTAGATGGAGATGAATGTGAAGGCAGAAATTATATTTCACAGGTAGGACCAAAAAGAGAGAAAGAAAAGACAGGAAAATTAAAAAGAGATTCCTAGAAAGAGTCAATGATGTGAGAAGGAACAGTGAACATTCATTAAAACAAAATGGAAGAATCAATGGAAATATCAGATATGGGAACCAGTCATAATTATTCACTTCCTGAAGGTGGAGAAAGGGAATATGCATATTACTAAAGCACAAGAAAGCAGCCCCCTTGCTTTTTTGTCCTATCAGTAAATGTTTACCATAAACTAACCATGACAATCTTTCACCAATAATAGCTAATGCAACTTTTTCTACTTGCAAAGTGACTTCTCTGTACTCATGCCAACTTCTTTAGAATTTATCCCCTACCCATCATCCCATTATGCTGGTTCTTACTTTAATCAAAATTACCATCTGCCTTGTCTTATATTTCATTCATGTATACATAAAATATTATTGAGCACCCACTATGAGCTTGACACTTTGTTGAGTTCTGGGGGCGCACAATAGTCCTCAAGGATCTTATAATCCAATGGTAGCAAATTGAGATATTGGCAAATAAATATGATAAAGATTGTATGATGGCAAGTGTCCCTGTTGAATAAAGAGGCATAAAGGAAAGAAAAATGAATTCTACCTGAATAGTGCCAAGAAAAGGCATCAGAATAGAAGTGAAGCTCTCATGTTGTTAGGAAGTAGATACTGAACAGAGTTACTGAAATACAAAATCATGGCAGAGAAGCTATCATGAGCAGAGTTTTGGAGGTCTGCTAAGTGTGTGTATGTGTGTGTGTGTGTGTGTGTGTGTGTCTTTAACATTCTGAAGATCATTTGAGGGTAAGATATAAAACAACACACACACTCAATCTTCTAACAATTCTTTCAACTAACTTCCCTACTCTACTTCTAACCCTTAGTTCAATGCCTTGAACATAATAGGTAGCTCATCACTATTTATTGGAAGAATGTACAAATGATAATACAGATTTGTCAGCTGCTGTATATTGTAAAAATAAGAAATGAGCTTTTTTCTAAGTGAACATTAACTGCCAAATTCTTTCATTGCTGTGTGTTTGTTGAGCTGTGATAATAACTAGGAACTCCTGCCAGCACCAGAATATTATATAAATCAATGCTCAAAAGCAATATTATTGAACATCATCTTGCTTCTTGGCTTTTATTTCAGGACTCCTGAAGTCTGTTTACAAATAGATCATTTATATTCACACATTTATTTTTTTATAGTTTTCATAATGAAAACTAGATTTCTACCATTGCTGTGTACGTACTCAGCTTTTATAAGCAGGACTGTGTAGAAGATGAGTTGCTCCAAGTTGTAATGCAAATTGCTTAGTGCACTGAAAAAGCATTGCTTTCCCCCACGTAAATGTTTTATTTGCATTTTAAGACTCTTGTAAAACTCGATTAACCATCATTCACTTATTTTAGTAATTTCCTCATCTTGGAGTTTTAGGGGCACAATACAGAAACATGTATTTCTTAAGTATTATATTTACAATAACTTTTAAGAAAAAACTATGATAAACTATATTGTTCCAATAGTAACAAAAAGTAAAAACAGAAACAAAAAAGAAATAAGCAAACAAAAAAGGAGGGTCAGGAGCAGGAGAAAATCTAGAATCCCACTCCTCTAATAAACAAACTGTTTTCACTTACAATGGTTATGTTTAGACTTCAAATGTATTCATTGGTAATGAACAACTGTGGAATTAATTTTATGAGAGCATAACAGTCAGTTTTATCTTTCCTATAATAAAATGATCTTCTTAAGAGCTCAGATAGTTCCCAAGGCTCGTCTCCTGTGCACGTTTTCCCTCCTAACTCTCGGGCTGCTTTCAGAGCCCTAGTATATGGGACAAAATGATTGCATTAGCTCACCACCTTGGATACTTCAGTGACATGTTGCCTTCTGAGGGCAGCCAAATAGAAGCAAGGTTTATTAAAGCAGGAGAAAAAGGGTGACTATTTCGAGTGAGAGTAATGATCAAGAAATGGCACTGCAGTGTCACTGCCTGTGTTGATTTTAGGCCCCTCCCCCCACCGCAACCTGCATGTTGGGAGGCTTGGACAACTTCCTTAACTTTGCTGGGCCTCAATTTTTTAAGTCTGTAAAATAGATGCAATCATAACACTTACCTTATAGGGCTGAGGAGTAATAGATGATTTAACATGTGTAAAATGCTTAGCACAGCTCTAGGCACATAAGAAACATTTAATATAAATGTTAATTTTTTTCTAAATCTGAACCATATTCTCCTTCTCCTACATACCAACAATTATGCTTTCTTATTCATAAGGAGAAATATCAGCCAAGCACAGAATGTTACATGGACATATTTTCTTTTTACACTAATTTATTCATTCAACAATAATTTATTAAATCTGTTCTATAAGCCAAACTTTGTACTGGATTCTGGGAATACAGAAATCCAGTTAGGATTCCTGATCTCTAGAATATGGGGATCCTAATAGGTGACACATGTATGTAAACAAATAATTGTAGTATATGTTGAAGGCCATGTTTAATGTGTACCAAAAGGTCATGTAAACACAGAAGTGAAAGTTTTTTTTTTTTTCTTTTTAGAAGTGAAAGTTTTTAATGGAATGATGAAATATAAAGAGAATGGGTTCTGAAATCAGGCAGAATTCCCATTCAGCCATTTATAAGTTGTGTGACTTCGAGCAATTTGCTTAATCCCTCAGTTATGTCACCTGGAATATGTCTTGACAGTGTGATTATGACTAAATAACTAACCCACCCAATCTTTAGCCTGGTGTGCACCAGGAGCTCACAACATATCAGTTGTCTTTCTTTACTGCCTTCTAAGAAAGGGTGACTTTGGATCTGGGTCTTGGAAGGACAGATAAGAATTTGCTTGGTAGATATAGTGAAGTAGGTATGGGAGAAGGGTGGGATATTGATGGAATAATGTATAAAAAGACATAGTTTTTACCCTAGAGAGTGTTTCACTATTCCCAAAGGAGAACATTCATGGGAAGAGTACAGCAGAAGAGTTTGTAAAGAGAGATCACAAAAAATGATTACAATGTGTCAGGTCAATTATACTAATCACTTTGATTTGAGCATCACATATTGCACACACATATTGATATTCAATGCTGTACCGCACAGGTAGGCACAATCAATTACATTTTAACAAAAAAGAAATAAAGGAAAAGTATTTTGCCTATCATGCTACCTTGTAGGCAGGAAGGAAGCTTTGACAGATGATTAGTATATTCCTCTTAAACACATTTTCTTAGATTATGTTGGCATTAATGTTCTGTCAGGGTTAGAGGCTGGGGGAGGGAGACAGGTGGACGATGTTGTTCTTTGTGCTTTCAGTATTGTGGGAATAAAAGAAAAGATAGAAATAACATGTATGAAGTGAAGAAGAATAGAAAATAACAAGGTACTATCTTCAGAAGGATTGAGTTTGGGGTGTGAGAACAAGGAGTGGAGTTCAGAAGCCTATTGTACGATTTAGCAGAAGTTTAGAGATATACTTTTAATGTAGTAAAAATGTACAGATTTATGCCTTTATTTACATTTAAAGAGCATTTTGGAATAAGAGAAAGAAAAACAATATGCTTAAAAGTAAAAGAGTTGGTTTTAGTAAATTAAGTTGTAAAGAGGATCAAATAAACATTTTCAGTGACGAACTACTGCTTATCATTTACAAATGCACTTTTACATTTCAAAGCTAAAAAATGATTTTCCTCCTACAAGGAGGAAAATTCCAGTTTCATGACAATTCACCATCTTTGAATAAATTTCTCTTTAAAAAGTGTTTCTGGAGTGGGTTTTGAAGAACAGTTGTTCCTTGAGTTGAAAAATGGGTATTTAATTGAAAGGAACAAAAAGAATTCCTTATCAAAGAAGTTTAAGAATCAATAGATCTCTTTTACACAATCTTCTATGAGCTTTAGCATAGAGTTTGCATTCTGAATCTTCACACAGAAAGTGTTTATCAAGTTTGTTCTTTCCCCTGGATTTATTGACGTATGATTGACAAATAAAATTGTATAACTTTAAGTGTACAATGTGATGATTTAATATATGTATATATTATGAAATGATTACCACAATCAATTTCGTTAACACATTAACACTTGACCTAGTTTTGCATCTGTGTGTGGTGAGAACATTTAAGATCTACTTTCTTAGCAAATGTCAAGTGTACAATAGAGTATTTTTAACTATAGCAAACATGTCATATTTCAAAAGGTTTGTGGAAAAATGAAATTAAAAAAATATTTATAAACTTTATTTCTCAAAGTAAACTCCATCAAGTTCAAGACACATTTGTAAGGGATGATACCAGCCATATAGTCCATTCCTAAAGAACTGAGGGTCCTGGGAATTTAACCATGTCAATGTAATCTTTTTTCAGAGAAGAAAAATGGGTGTCCTTTAAAGATTTTTTTTTTTTAAGATTAGGAAATGAAAGGTCAGAAGGAGCTAAATCATAAGAGTAAGGTGGCTGCCTAGTGATTTCCCATCAAAACTCACAAAATTGCCCTTGTTTGACAAGAGAAATGAACAGGAGTACTGTCGTGATGGAGGACTCTCTGGTGAAGCTTTCCTGGGGTTTTTCTGATAAGCTTTGGCTAACTTTCTCAAAACACTCTCACAGTAAGCTGATGTTATTTTGCCCTCCACAAAGTCAACAAGCAAGATGCCATGGGCATCCTAAAAAACTGTTGCCATGACCCTTGCTCTTGCCTGGTTTGCTTTAGCTTTTACTGGACCAATTCCACCTCCTTGTAGCCGTTGCTTTGATTGTGCTTTGTCTTTAGGATCGTACTGGTAAAGCCATGTTTCATCTCCTGTTAACAATACTTTAAAAAAATACTTGAGGGTTTTGATCCCATTCATCTTAAATTTTCATTGAAAGCTTTTATCTGCTGCTGATCTGGGTGCAACAGCTTTGGCACCCATCAAGCAGAAAGTTTGCTCAACTGTAATTTCTGTTAGAATGGTGTCAGCTGACCTAATTGAGAAGTCTATGGTGTTGGATGTTGTTTCTGCTGTTAATCATTCATCCTCTTCAATTGAGACATGAACAAGATTAATTTTTTGCTCCAAAATTGATGTTGATGGCCTGCCACTATCATCTCATCTCTTCTTAAAACAAGTGATTTGTAAACTGCTGACTTCTTTACTACATTGTCCTTATAAATTTGTATAAAGCATTAAAGATTTTGCCATTCCTCCACCCAATCTTCACCATAAGCTGAGTTGCTCTGATAGGAGCTCTTTTAAACCTGACGTCTTACCCTTCTTAGTGCCCCAAACTAGATACAGTTCAGACATGTTATAATAAGTTAGTACAAGTTTATTTTGATGCCAAAAAAAAGAAAAAATAAAAAGAAGTGAAATCCATGCATTGTTTTTCCATAATACACATTTTTCACTAAGTCTTTGAAAGTCACTCATACATTAGATCCTTAGAACTTATGTATCTTGTAATTGAAGGTTTATACCCTTTGACCAAGCTTGTTTAACAATAGCCTCTTCTCACCTACTCCCAAAAGTATAGGAGTAATATTCTAAGCCTTAGACTTTAGAAAATGTTATATTGTTGAGTTTTTGTTTGTTTGCTTTTGTTTTTGTTTTATAAGTTGTGTATAAAATGATAAAAAATTAATAGGTAATGCCAAGTTTATGGTAAAAAGTATTTTATCCCCAGTCTGAGACCCAGAGGTAGCCTCTTTTAATTGTTTCTGTTTTCAGTTCTTCTGATGACTTTTTCTACAACTCTAAATAATATATCTTATTAACTTAATTCATCAACTTTAGATAATATCCATTGACTTACCGATATGAAGATAAGTGTTCAGTTCACGTGCCTGATTGCTGTTCTCCCCTTTGACTAATAGCAATATTTGATGTTTATGTTAGTTTTACCTTTTCTATTGATTACCATTACAATCTAATATAATAATTTTTTATACTTATTGTATTCCATCAATTTTTGATACCTCTCAGTACTACTTTTCCTTTGGCTTTTTGAGACTCATCATTTGCCAGCTCATTTTTTTATTTTTGCATGATCAAAATTTTTAATATTTATCACCTACAACCACAGTCAATTCTTTGTGCGTAGTTTGAATGCACAAAGTCACAAAGCTGAAAAATCAAGGAAGAGCATTTACATTAGTACGACTAAATAAATATTGTTCAGAGTTGGACCAGAAGTAAATTTCCTTCTGTGGGAATTCAACGTCAAGACATCTTGGACCACTTAAAGAAAAATGTTCATAGAAACATATTCAAATTAATCTTTTTTTGTTTCTTGCACTCTGCCAGTATCCTGAAATCCATTGATATTTTAAATAGCTTCATATTTGGGCCTCAAACTTCTTGCATAGTAATTGTGTTAAGTTTTTTCAGAGTTTCTAATTACTTTTATTTTTTTTCTTTCCCCCAAGATCGCAATCATATTTAGTACTCTGTCAAGTGCTCTCCTCCCATCTCCATACCACACTATTTTCTGCTGGGTTTTAACAACTGGAGTCTTCTGTATTCCTTCACCAATGTGGACTAGTGTTTATGACACCACCCAGCCTTAATCCTAGGACTTCCCTTCACTGTTCCACAAGGCTGAATCTATGTTTTCTCAGATCCTGTGTTAAACAGGATAACTAACTTTACAAGGAAGGGTATGTGCAACATAAACTTTCTGAATATTTTCTTGTTTGAAAATATCTTTATTTCTCATTATACTTTATTGATATCTTAGCCTTATTTCAAATACTAGGTGAAAATCATTTTCCCTAAAAATACTAAAAATATTGCCCCCCATTGTTTTCTTACATCTAGTGTCACTAATTAGAAATTGATAAAAGTCTTACTCTCAGTCCTCTATTTCCTCTCTCTGAAGGTATTTAGTACCTGTGATTTGAAATTCACAAGGATGCAATGAGATTTGGGATTTTTTTTCATTATTTTTATTATTGTAATGCACAAGATACTCAGTGGTCCTGCCAGTGTGATGTCTTTCTTCACCCTCATGGAAATTCTCTTCTTTTATGTGACTGATCATTTTCCCTCTATTTTCACTATTTCTCTCCCTAGGAATCCTATTGATATCACGTTGAACCTCTTGCACTGAGCCTCACTATTTCTTACATTTCCTTTATTTTGTTTCTACCTGCTTTTATTGCCATTATTATATATCCTAATAGATTTTCTCATCTTTATATTTTAGATCTTCTATTGATATTACTTTTGAACATCTGTAATAACATCGTTAATCTCTAATAGTGATTTCTTGTGCTTTGGTTTCTTTTTACCCTTCATCACATCAGTTCTTATTTTATGGGCATAATATCTTCTCAAATTCCTCTGGATATATTAATTATAAGGCTCTTTTAAATTGTTTTATATTTCTTGATTTAAAACTCTTTTTCAGGGTAAATATTTCTGTTTTGGATTTTTTTCATCATCTTGTATGGTTCTGAATTGTCTTATAAATATAGCTATTCTTGGTACTCTGTTCACTTTTAATTGTGTGGTTTCTATTGCTGTTAGATGATTAAGGCTGTTTTCCAGCTACATTGATCCTCTCAGGTTTTTTATGATTCCCAGAGATGTATTTTTAAAGGAATCATGCTTCATTCAGGGAAATAGGGGAAGATTAGCCAACTAAAAGTCCTGAGAGAACAATTCATAGTCAGGGTTATTCTTGTTTTTTCTCAGCTTTAAGACTCTACCTTTTGAAGGACTACTGCCATGACCAGCAAACGTGGAAATATTATGTAGGTTTGTATCTCTGCTGACTTATCTAGAGAAACTGTTAAATAGAAAATAAAAAATAGTTGAAAGTATTGACTAAACACAACATGAGATTATTTAATTTTGTAACTCATGCATAGCTGCATTGGTTCAGGGAAACACTTAGTCAACCGTCTGCTTATGAAAAATCACATTGAATAAACTTGAGATAACAATGTTGCTCTCTATAGACCCATAATACCTGTTTTCTTTTTCTTTTTCTTTTAATTGTAGTAAAAAACACAAACTAAGGTCTAACCTCTTCCATTTTCAAGTGTGCAGTACAGTTATATTAGCTGTAATTACAAAGTAGCACAGCTGATCTCAAGAACTTTTTTATCTTTCATAACTGAAATTTTGTACCCATTGAACAGCAGCTCCTTACTTCTTCCTCCCACCACACCCTGGCAACCACTATTCTACTCTATGTATCTGTGAGTTTGAGTGCTTTAGATACTTCATATGAGTAAAATTATCCAGTATTTGTCTTTCTGTGACTGACTTATTTCACTTAGTATAATGTCCTCAAGTTTTATCTACATTGTTGCATTGCATATGATAGGATTTCCTTCTTTTAAAGGCTGAATATATCTCATTGTATGTGCATGTGTATAGACAATGCACATATATACCACATTTATATATATATATACCACATTTTCTTTATCCATTTATCCACTGATGGGCATTTAGGTAACTTAAACAATTTGGCTATAAATAACACTGTATGTGAACATGGGAATACAAATATCTCTTCAAGATCCTGATGTCAGTTTTTGTGGATAAATATTCAAAAGTGGGATTTCTGCATCATATGGTTATTCAATTTTTAACTTTCTGAGGAAACTCCAACTATTTTTTATAGTGACTGCACATATTTACATTCCCACCAACAGTGCACAAGGGTTCCAATTTCTCTATGTCTTTGCAAAAACTTCTTTTTTATTCATTCATTTGTTTATTTATTATAATGACTATTCTGACTGGTTACACCTGTTGGCCATTTGTGTGCCTTCTTTGGAGAAATGTCTTTTCAAGTCCATTGCCCATATTTTAATCATTTTATGTTTGTTTGATTTTTCTGCTATTAAGTTGTATAAGTTTTCCATATATGTTGGATTAATCCCTTTTCTTACATATAATTTGTAAATATATTTTTTCCATCCCATAGGTTGCATTTTCACTCTGCTGCTTCCTTTACTATGCAGGAGGTTTTTATGTTGATGTAGCCCACTTGTCTCTTGTGCTTTGTTGTTGTTGTTGTCTGTGCTTTTGTTGTCATAGCCAAGAAATCATTCCTAAAAACAAATCAAAAAGATTTTATTTTATGTTGCCTCCTAACTATTTTACTTTTTCAGATCTTACATTTAAGTTTTTAATTCATTTAAAATTGATTTTTGTGTATGGTGTAAGGTAAGAAGTTAGTTTTATTCTTTGGCATGGGAATATCCAGTTTTGCTAATGCTATTAGTTAAAGAAACTGTTCTTTCTGCATTGCATATCCTTGGAAGCCGTTTGAAGATCAGTTGACTTTATGTTCATGGGTTTACTTATTGGCACTCTGTTTGATTCCATGGGTCTATATGTCTGTTTTTCTGCCATTGCTATACTGTTCTGTTTATTGTAGCTTGGCTACATATTTTGAGATCAGGAAGTGTGAAGCTTCCAGCTTTCTTCTACTTTCTCAGGACTGTTTTGGCTTTTGGGGTTCTTTGTTTTCTATAACAATTTTAAGATTTTTTTTCTCCTACATTTGTAAAACATAACATTGTGATTTTGATAGAGATTGCATTATACCTTTAGATAACATTGTGTAGTATGAATCTTTTAACAATGTTAAGTCTTCTTATTCATGAACAGTAGATGTCTTATTTGTGTCTTCTTTAATTTCTCTCATATTTTGTAGTCATTTATGTCTCTTTCATTTTTGAGGGCTTTTTTTTCCCAGATATAGCTTTCTTGGTTCTTTTTTCTTTCAGCACTTTAAATATATCACTCCACTCTCTTCAAGCCTGCATGGTTTCTGCAGTGAAATCCAATCACAGCGTTAAAGGGTTCCCTTATAAGTGACAAGTCACTTTATCTTGCTGCTTTTAAAATTCTCTCCTTGTTTTTGACTTTTGAAAATTAGATTATGATGTGTCTCTTTAGGGACATCTTTGTTTTTATTCTATTTGGAGACTTTTGAGATTATTGAATCCAGATATTCATTTTTGTTCCCAAATTCGGGATATGTTTAACCATTATTTCTTTAAATAAAAATTTGACACTTTCTTCTCCTTCTGGAACTGCCATAATGACTATATGAGTGTGCTTGATAGTGCCCCATAAGTCCATCAAGCTTTATTCACTATTAATATTGTTTTGGCTTCCCTGACTGTGTGATTTAAATGACCTGATTTTGAGTTTACTTGTTCTTTCTACTGCTTGATCAAGTCTGCTCCTGAACACCTCTAGTGAATTTATTAGTTCAATTATTCTTCAGCTCCAACATTTCTGCTTGTTTGTTTTATATTTTCTATTTCTTTGTTAAGATTATTTTTCTTTATGCATTATTTTTATGAGATCCCTTAGCATCTTCATGATGGTTATTTTGAATTATTTTTTGGGTAGCTTATATACTTCTGATTCTTTAGGGCCAATTCCTAGAGATTCATTTTGTTTCCCTGTTTCTAGATGTACTTTTTAGCAATTTGTGTTAGTATATGCATTTGAAAAGCATCAGCCAGTTCTCCCATTCTGAATGGAATGACTTCACCAATTAGCTCAGCTAGAGATACTGAAGATCTCTCAAACCTTCACTATGGCTGTGTTTTCTCTGGACTTGTGTGTATAAATTCATAATTACAGGGATTTGCTGATTTCTTATTTTCAGAAACTTATAATCTCTTACTCCCTCTGGGGTTTGTCTGCTTGTCTGTCATGGGTCCTCTGGAACAGCAGCACATCATCTAGCTATTTTTGTTTTTGTTCTGTTGTTGTTGTTCTTAGTGGCATCCAAGCACTAGAATATGCTGTGTCTGGTCAGCACTCTGAAACAGGAAAGATTAAAATCAGTCCCTCAGGCAGTCCCCTCCTTCCCAAAGTCTGAGCATTGGGTGTATATTTAGTCCTCTTTCCTCCCAGGGAGAATCTGTGGGCTGTGAGTCTTCCCAACTGTGCATGCTAAGCTGGGGAGGAGGGGTTCTAACAGGTAAGTACATACTACTCCAAGCATTTTGTTCAAAAGTCTATGCTTTTGTTGTTAGTGGCCCCCAGGCATCTAGAGTATGTCAGTGCTCCATGACAGGCAAAATAGAAGCCAGTCCCTTGAAGAGCGCCCCCCCCCCCCCCAAAAAAAAGCTGAAATATTGAACGTATGCTCCACTCCTCTCCATCCCTCTTGGGGGAAAAGTCTCAAGTTGCACCTTTTCCTAATTACACAAAGCCATGCTGCTCACAATTAGCTGCTGACACTTTGCCTTTTTCTTAGCAGCCCCAGTTATCCAACCTATATGCCCTTTTCATCAGTGCTTTGAGTGAGGCAAGACAGACCAGTTCTGGCTCTAAAAACTGAAGCATTAGGCACACACTTTATTTATTGTTTTTCTCCCAAAGGAAGAATTTGTGAGCTGGGCACTCTCCTGGTGCTGAGCTAACCTTGCTTGAAGGATAGGTGATGCAAATAAAATGGAATTATTCTTCTTACCCATTTTAATGTAGCTGTTCTGGGCATTGTTCTTACCTTAATTATTGCAACTTCTTAATTAGATGCAGGAATTCTCATAAAGGTATTTTGGTCCATATACCATTGTAAAATTGATGCTTCTTTGGAGAAACAGGGGTTGGGACTTCCTATTGTACTGTCTTCCTGACATCACACCCCAATATCTTATAAATATTTCCATTATTGCCCTCCCACTTCCATGTTATAATTATTGATTTAATTATTTATATTCCCATTTCCTAACCTGTGAACATCTTGATATGCCATGTTATATTTATTTTTTAATCACTCACATATTTTTAATAATTTTTGAATCAAAAGTGCCCAACACACTGAAGAGCATGTGGCAGATACTGTGTTTGTTGATTGAATGACCAAATGAATTTACTAATGAATGAATAAAAAACTTAAATTTAACACTTAGTTACTCCTGACCTCAGTCATTGCATTTTGTTTGTCTAACCATAAGTTTCCCCATTGTAATATGATGATAATGTGTATCCTCTCATTTATTCTCAGAAGTTTTAGAAAACCCAAATACTATAAGATATACTAGTGCTTTTTAAAAACTTCTGTTATATATACATGACTATTATCATTTTCATTGTTATTGTCATAATCTCATCATCATTATCATCATCATTATCATTATTGTATATCAAGAACCTATTTATATCTGTTCAATTCTACCTATTTCATAATTATTTCAAAATTTACCTGATTGATGCCAGTAGTTTTTGAGAAATCGCTTGTTAGGATTTCTGAAGAAAATATAAATTTACTGGAATATAGTAATGGCCTTATGTCTTCATAGAAATTCTACAAGGCTTTAATGTAAATACTACATTCAAAAAATTTTACAAAGACTTAATGATTACTATGATAAGTAAAAATTTCTATAAATTTTTAATACAGTCCAAAATGCCTCCATACAAACTTATACAATTTAATCATTATAACTATTCTACAATAGAGTTAAGATATGTACTATTATTCCAATGAAAGTGATGAGGAAATTGAAAACATAAAAGGTTAAATAATTTGTAAAGGTCAAAGTCAATCAATAACAGAATGGATAATAGAACTCAGATCTAAAATCTACTAATGTAATATCTATTATATGATATTAACATATGCATCCAAATTCCAACTTCATCAACACTTCTGTTATTATCACTTACAATAGTAAAATTTTACCTTTTAAAAAAATAATGGGAGAGGCAAAATATAGAGAAAATCAAATGCATTTGGCATCTTTCAGCTTATCCACCAGCTGTTCATACTGCTAATTTATAAAATGGTGTTAGCTGGATCCCCAAATAACGAGGCTTTAATGATAGAAAGGAATTGCTAGTTCTTTTCCTTAGCCAATTTTTTTTCCCTTGGCCAATAAACTAATTATTGAAAGAAATATTTTTCCCAGCTCACTTTTAGACAATAACCAAAGAAGCAGGAAGAAACACGGTAGTGTCTAGGGACATTTATTGCAACTATTTTGCTTGCAGCTTGAAGGACAGATACAGAGGCAAAGTGGTCAGAATGGGTGTTACTTTCCATAGACAGAGAATTGCTTGACTCATATGGCCAAAGAGCAAGTCATTTACGTGGAATCATTGTCTCCAGCAAGATCATTAAAGAAAATAATGGCTTCCAAACCAGATGGAAATGTTAGACAGTTGGGCCTAAATTAGGAAAACCATTGGCCACATGTGAATCACAAGCTGTATGCATAAGCCTGATCTGATTAACTGTTTTGAATATTGCTTTTACAGTGAAATTTAGAGCTCACAAGAAAGAAGAATGGCTTTCATAGTCTACTGAAAGTGTGTCCCTAAGGGTGGAAACTTGAGACTTATGTATTAGACCACCCAACAGAACCAGACCTCTCCCTTCGTTTATTTTTATTTATTTATTTATTATTTTTTTAAATTTATTTTGTCGATATACATTGTGGCTGATTATTGCTCCCCATCACCAAAACCTCCCTCCCTCCCTTCTCCCTCCCCCTCTCCCCCAACAATGTCCTTTCTGTTTGCTTGTCATATCAACTTCAAGTAGTTGTGGTTGTTATGTGCGTGTGTGTGTGTGTGTGTGTGTGTGAAAATTTATAATAGCTACCATGTTGAGGGATTTTTATGTTCTGGAAAGCACTGGTGTTTTGCATATAGTACTTCAAATTCTAGTGACAATCTTAGAGGTTGTGATGAGGAGTCTCTGAGTCCTATGACTAATAATAACAATGTTGATAATAAAAATAATTGGTATATATGCAAACTTAAGTGGTATCCCATCATTTTTTAACCGTCAAAACCACCGTTTGCTGTAGGTACTATTATTTTTATCCCCACTTACAGATAAAGAAACTGAAGCCAAAGAGATTAAGTAACTTGTCCAAGGTTAAAACTGTCAGGAGCCAGAATTTGGACAAGGCAATCTGGTTCTAAGGCCTGCACTACCAATCATGATGCTAGACTAACAAGAAGTGATGGATATAGTCTCTCTTACCACATAGTAGGGACTTGATAATAATTTGTATATATACCTAAATTTTAAAAAAACTGAGATTCATTGAAGAAAAAGGAAGAAGAAAGAAAGGAAGGAGAAAGAGGAAGAAAGAAAGAAAGGAAAAACTTGCCAAAAGTCACTGTCTCTATGACTGCAAGCCGATGCCAGATTTTCTCCCACAAATATCATACCTCAAAGCCAGATCTAGATCTGGTCATATTGATGAGCCTATGAATATTCTAAATGGTGGACACTGTAGAACAGAGGCCAGTAGGCAGCTAGGAAGAGAAGAATCCAGACCAGTACTTCCTGGGCCACCATGCATACAGAAAGGGCTGGGTGAGCCCTGGAAGCCAAGTTGCTTCTTCACAGCTGGAAAACAAACATACACCTCTCTACATTTTTTTTTTTCTTTTTTATTCCAAAGCTTTTGGTAAATCAATTTTTTATGTTGTATTTAGAAATAATTTCAATTGTACAGAGAAATTGCAAGAATAACAACAGTACAAAGAACACCTAATACTCTTTACCTGCAGTAACCTACTGTTAACATTTCTCTCAATTTGCTTTGTCATTTGCTCTTCAATGTGTATTTCCCTGAAACAGGGAGAATCTTGTATGTAACCAGAAACAATTATCAGTTACATTAAATATGATAACACTTGTTGATCATAGCCAGTCTAACTAGAGTGAGGTGGTATCTCAATGCGGTTTTAATTTGCATTTCCCTGATGACTAGTGATGTAGAGCATTTTTTCATGTATTTGTTGGCCATTTGTATGTCTTCCTTTGAAAAATGTCTATTCAGCATTTTTGCCCATTTTTTAATTGGGTCATTTTTTTTTTTTCTGTATAATTGCTTGAGTTCTATGTATATTCTGGATATCAGTCCCTTGTCAGATGCATAGCTGGCAATTTTTTTCTCCCACTCTGTGGGTTGTCTTTTCACTCTGTCGATTGTCTCTTTTGCTGTGCAGAAACTTTTTAGTTTGATATAGTCCCATTTGTTTTGTTTCTTTGTTTGTTTTCTTTTGCTGCTTGTGCTTTTGGGCTCATGTTCATAAAGTGCCCTGACCTAACTGCTGAAGTGTTTCATCTATATTTTCCCTTAGTAATTTTACAGTTTTGGGTATTATACCTAGGTCTTTAATCCATTTTGAGTTGATCTTAGGGTATGGTGAGAGATGCATATCTAGTTTCATTCTTCTGCATATGGATATCCAGTTTTCCTAGCACCACTTGTTGAAGAGGCAATCTTTTCCCCAATGTAGATTTTGGTTGCCTTTTCCAATATCAGATGGCTATAAGCCTGAGGAGTGATTTCTGGGTTCTCTATTTTACTCCACTGGTCTGAATGTCTATGTTTATACCAGTACCATGCTGTTTTGGTTACAACAGCTTTGTAGTATAATTTGAAGACAGGCAGAGTTATGCCTCCAGCTTTTTTTTTTTTTTTTTTTTTGCTTAGTATTGCTTTGACTATTTGGGGTCTTTTGTTTTTCCATATGAAAGGTAAGATTGTTTTTTTCCATTTCTGTGAAGAATGTCATTGGTATTTTGATGGAGATTACATTGAATCTGTAGATCTCTTTGGGTAGTATAGACATTTTTACAATGTTAATTCTTCCAATCCAAAAGCATGGAATACCTTTCCATCTTTTTGTGTCTTCTTTAATTTCTTTCAAAAGTGGTTTGTAATTCTTATTGTAGAGGTCTTTCACCTCCTTGGTTAAATTGATCAGTAAGTATTGTATTTTTTTGGTGACAATTATAAAAGGGCTTACTTTCTTTATTTCTCTTTCTGTTAATTCATTATTTGAGTATATAAATGCTACTGATTTGGGGGCATTTATTTTGTATCCTGCAATGTTAGTGAAGTTATTAACTAGCTTTAGGAGTTTTTTGATGGAGTCTAAGATGGTGAATAACAAAGGCTGGCGAGGGGGTGGAGAGAAGGGAACACTACTGCACTGTTGGTGGGAATGTAAATTAGTACCACCACTCTGGAAAACAATTTGGATGTTTCTCAAACAATTACAGATAGATCTTCCATATGATTCAGCAATCCCACTTCTGGGTATAGTTCCAGAGAAATAGAAATGATCATGCCAAAGAGATACCTGCACTCCCATTTTCATTGCAGCTCTGTTTACAATAGCCAAGATATGGAAGAAACCTAAATGTCCATCAATAGATGATTGGATAAGGAAACTGTGGTATATATACACTATGGAATACTACTCTGCCATAAAAAAGAATGAAATACTCCCATTTGCAACAACATGAAACTTATGGAGAGTGAAACAAGCAAAGCACAGAGGGATAAATCCTGCATGTGCTCACTCATATGTGGGAGCTAAGAGAGAAAAGAAGGAAGGAAGGAAATACCATAGTAGTCCCATGATCCAACAGAGGAAGGGAACATTCCTAGGGCTACAAATTGGAGTTGAGGGAAGAGGGGGAAAGGGAGGGAGGTTGAGGGATAATTGCAAGGGGCCAAAGGATACAAAGTAATTTCTGGTAATGGGTATGCCCCCAATATGAATCTGGCCCCCACATCATGGGCAGGAGGGGGGTACAATCAGCTTTGTGTCTCATGAATATTCTAAATAAAAAGTAAGTAAGTAAGTAAGTAAATAAATAAATAATAAATAAAATTTTTAAAAATATGATAACACTTTTGTCTAATTTACCAACCATATTTCAATGTTGTCAATTAACTACTTATGTCCTTTATGACATTTTTTTTCTTCCAGTACAAGATCAAGTCTAGGGTTGGTATTATATTTAATATTTAATGATCACGCCTCTGTAGTATTTAATTAGGAATGTTTCCCTAGATTTTTTTTAAATGATGTTTTACAACATTGATATTTTAAAATAATAACATCCCCCACTTTTTTAAAAATAAATTTTTTTGATGTCGGGTATTTGCCTGATGTTTCTTCATGAATAGGTTCAGGTTAAACATTCCCAAGTGGAATATTGCATAGGTAGCATAGGTGGCACTGTGTATCTCTCAAGTTATCACTTCTGTGGACCTCTTGGGATTTCACATCTGTAAACTTCTCAGGGTATTACATCTGGAGTTTCACAATATCCATCTGCCTCTCATTGATCAATTGGTCAAGATGTTTTCTGATTTCTCCATAGTATATTTCTTTTTTCCCTCACTACCAATAAGCTATCTGTTGAAACACTTTAAGATAGTGTAAATTCAGTAGTCTCCTCTTATCTGCAGGGGATACTTTCCAGGACCTCCAGCAGATGCCTGAAACAGTGGATAGTAGCTATATATGTTGCCATGAGCTGCATAATGATGTTTTGGGTGGCAAATTGGCATATACAATGGTGGTTATACCATATAGCCTCACTGTGTAGTAGGCTATACCCTATGATGCTCACACAATGACAAAATTGCCTAACAATGCATTTATCAGAATGTATTTCCATCATTAAGGAAAGCATGGCTGTACTATGTTTTTCCTATGCATGCATGCATACCTATGATAAAGTTTAATTTACAAATTAGGCACAGTAAGAGATTAATAACAATAACTAATAAAAAATAGAATAATTATAACAATATTCTGTAATAAATATTATGTGAATGGGGTCTCTCTCTTTCTCTCTCTATGAAAATATCATTTATTGTACTGTGCTCACTTATTTTCAAACCTTGGTTGACCAGGAGTACCTGTAACTGCGGAAAGTGAAATCACGGATATGTTGGGATTATTGTAGCCTTCTCCTCCAAACTTCCCTCTAAATTTGTACACACGTACACATATGCACACACACTCATATATGTTTATATAAAAATAATGTGTGCATGAAGCATTTTTATCAGTTTGGACTCATGAATTCCTCTTTACTCAAAAGTTTATAACTAATTGCTACACTTAATTAAATTTATACTCAATCAATTCCAAATTCGGCCAGTGGGAACCTCTTCAGGATGGATCCTGTCTCCTTTAGTATACCCTCATCATCTAAAATAATTTTTACTTTTTAGCTCTCTCTTTCTTTCTGATGTTATTTTATTATGGAAGTTACTTAGTAAACCAAATACATTGTGGAACAGAATCAGCTTCTCGGGCTCTTGTCCAGCAACAAACTAGGCCAGGAGCCATGAAGCCTAAGATCTAGTTTGTGCTACATTCCATGAACCAACCATGTTAGCCTGGGTCCTCCAAGAAGCAGATGCCACAACAGGATTAAACTTACAATGACTATATCAGGGAAAAAGATCCTGTGAATGGAAATGTAAAGGAGCTGGAGAAGTCTGAGCCATCAGACTGAGATACAAGTCTGAGCTTGAGTGAGGGAGGGTGGGAGTGAAATTTGGCTGAAAGTAACTTATACTCCTAGCAGGCTCTGGTAAGTTCAGCAATGCCTTTGGGGAGTCCCTGAGCCAAAGTGGGTCATCAAGTAGGACATACATTTCTGAGAAAGAGAGCTACCTTAGTAGCCCCACTGCACTCAGCCATTAGCTGGGGACAACCCACGGGAGGTGTATTCTCAGCTCAAACAGAGATTCCAGAGCATAGCAGCTGGAGCCTTAGGCCTGCTATGTCCCCTGCTCCCCACAGTAGAAAGTCCTCTGAGCACATTGTAACTGCTGCCTCAGCAGCACTTGACTTTTCTTAGTGTCGTGTTCCCACTATCAAACAAGTCTAGTCACACTGACCTTCCTCTTGATAGATGTGTTTGAGAAATAAAATTATGTGGAGGAAAGCACTTTGTAAAAGTCAAAACTCTATTCCAATCTAGCAGGATCTTTGTTCCTATTATTGTTATTGGAAGTACCACAAAAACTCAGTTGATGTAAGGAACTGGGAAAAAACCAATCTCCACAATTTAGTATCTACATTTAACCATTTGCTTTCACTTAAGTTTAACACAAGAACTTTTTATTAAACTCATCTCTGACTACTATTTGCCTATTTCTTTGCCTAATTGTATTCTTGCCCTAGAATACAAGTCTTGAGAAAGAAAATACTCTATCACAGAGCAAGAATAGTAATGTAGAAATAATTGTGCTTATGAAAGACCTGCAAATAAATACTAGTATGTCTCTATAACTGTCTTATCTCAATTAAAAAATGTCAAAGCAAGTAGTAGAGGATTTTTCTGTGCCTTGCAAAGAAGTAGTTTTGTTTGTTCATTTAATTGAAGTTAAATACCTGTGGGAACCCCATCTTCTACAGGTGCTATGGTAACATGAGAGAAAGCACAGGCTTTATTGCTCAGGACTCACAGATCCTACATAAATTATTTAACCTAGCTAGGCTTCCATTTTCCCATATCAAAAATGAAAGTAATTTGTACATCCTGTAATTGATAGAAGCAATAGGTACATGTAAAGAGGTCAACATAGTTCCTGGCTAACAATAGATGCAATAAATGGTAGTTATTGTTATTCAATCAAGAACTGTCTCTTAAGTACCTACTGCATATTAGTTGCTCTGCTAGATGTTCAGCACATGACAGTAAATAGAAGGAAAGACTGCTCTTGCCTTCAAGAAATACTCCATCTAATGTGGAATATAGACACAGAGGCAATTCCTAGAACATGTCAAAAAGGCTTTGACAGAGTAAGAACAGGGTGCCATGGGAATATGTAGCAGCGTACTAATTCAGAATTGGAAAATCAAGGTAGTCTTACTTTGGAAAAGATATTAGAGAAAAGATCTAAGCATAAGTAGAATTCAATCAGCCAAAAGAAGAAGATTAGAGCAGAGGAGAGTTCTTGGCAGAAGAATCTGCACGTGCAAAGGTCTGGAGCCAATAAACACAGTATGTTCAGAAAACTGGTGGGAAATCATGGTGTGTATTGGAAGTAGGAGAGTAGCAGGGAAACAAAGTCTGTGTGGTGAAGAGCCTTGAAATTGGGGGTTTGTAGCACTAGCCCATATCCAAGTACTGACATGTAGCAGAAACTGAGTAATTATTGCAGAAAGGGTATTATTTTTGTTATACAAGGTATTTTGAGGTTCTCACTACCTTTCTTCCAAGATTTTCTTTGGAAAAAAAGTGTGTGACACATAGAAGGATTTCAAAGTTCTCCCTCCCTGAAAGAGGATATCACATATGAAATTCTCCAAAGTCGCATAAATGTCACAAGATCTTTAAATTAGAATCATAATTTGAGATTAGTATTTACATCCAACAAATTGAATGGATTCTCTAAATCATAGAGTTCTAGTTTTCTCATGACGGTGTCAATTTCATTTCCTTGTTAGTTGAGAGAGTCTGTGAGAAGAGTCCAGGATGCTGTTTAGTTAAACTAACTGGAGCCTTCATGATCAGAGACTGGAGCACACAGAAGCACACACATGAACTTTTTCCAAACAGTTCTTTGAAGTGGTCCAAAAAGATCCACAGGCTATGACCTAGATCAAAGAAAAATTAGGGATAATCCCCAAGTCAAATTGAATTCTCCATGGTTGATTATGGCAATTTGAATGAAAACCGTATACTACCAAATCCTCGTGGAACATGTTGGGGTTTGAGGAGGCATGAATATTCAAGCAAGATGGAAATTGTGAAGTCCAAAGATGTTTATTGACAGACATTATTTCAGTTTTCCCATGCCAGAGAGATAAAAAGGTTTTCCTTTAAACCCTTGATCCACTCCAAAGAGGACAGCTGGATAATCCCCACAGACAGGAGGAATTACTGACTCACCGAAATACATAGACTTGGAGACAGCAGTAGGGTTTTGATTGCTAGCTATGGAAATGGTTGGTATATCTGGCTATCACTGTCCAGTTTAAAATTCTGTCAGTTGGTCTTGTACATTAATCAATTCCCTGTGTTCCATCTTTCCTGGTCCACATCTGTCCTAATGAAGGTACTATAGAGAAGACTAACTAAGACATGTGCCCTGTAATGCTAAACACCAAATGAATGAGCACGTTAAAGGCCAGTCAATTGCCTACACGTTGAGCCATTTTTTCCAAGCACCTGTTTTCAATTAGCTAAGCAAAGCCAGATCTGACCACGGGTTACAGTGAGAGTGTCAGCTGTAACAATAGAAACATCACACAGCAATGAAAATAATGGAACCAAATAGAGAGAGAAGCAAGGGCAGTCCAATATGGGGCACTCAGCAGAGGGAAAGAGTTCACTCCCCACCAGAAATAAGCCCTGACCAGGACTCATCATGACAGAACTGTGCTGGGGAAACAGACAGATAGACCTGAGCATATACCTCAGCTTTACCACTTACCCATTGTGTGGCCTTGTGCAAGCTGGTTACTTAATATTTTTAAAGTGTGGTGGCCTCATCTCTGAAATGTAGACATTGACACCTAATTTCAGATTTATTAGAGGGCTCAATAAGATAACAAATATAAAGTACTTAGTATGTGATAACTTCATTACACAGTAGTTACTATAATTTATTATTATTACTATTGTTATAATTATTATTAATAATATTAGTTATAGAACCATTATTATTATCATTTGATATGTCTTACTCAGCTGATAGTTGGCCTCAGTTAATTTGCCTTAAATTATCTAAATGTTTAATATATAATCATATAACATATGTATATGATTATATATATGTGTGTGTGTGTGTGTGTATGTATACCCTGTAGACAATGAACAGAAACAAGGAGACAAGAGTAGTAGGACATGTACTAATATTGTAAGGGGACTTTATTATATAGCACAAGTTTCATTTTAGGGAGTGTTGAATGAGGCTTAACTCACAAACTTAATCACCTATTGCCTATTTAAACTCCACCAACGGAAGCTTTATCCAGAGGAGGAAATTCACGTAAATTAGTCCATGAGATTTATAGCTCCTTAAGACTAGGATCTGTAAAAATAGCAGGATTTTTTTGCTCTTTCATAATCCCAAACATATTATAGTAACATAATAAGCATTCAACAGAAATTCATTCAACCAAATTGAAATGACCTTTGCTTACTTATGGGTTGCCTACAAAATCAAATGTGTAAAATTTTATTAAGCTAAATATTTCACTTGTCTCAAAAGATCTGCCTATATCTGGAGGCATAAAAGTCTTTGGTAGGTCTTGACTGTTGGTGGTTTTATATTTTATTGAAAGCATTTAACTATATTTCAGCAAGGTAAACATGAAAGACGGTTAAAAGGAGTAGTCTTTTAGATAGCTAGGTAGCTAGCGTTTGACAGTATAAATTGAATCTGTCCCTTATCTTATAAAGGCAGAAGACCCTGAAATGAATAAAGAAAATTGGACTTCTAAAATGATAAAATATTCAATAACTCTACTGGAACAAATATCTTGTTTTTCATAACTTGATTTCTAACCAAATTTATGTTATGTGAAAAAAGAAACACTGCATAGAAAACACTTCAGCCTCCAATTTCATTTTGAAACATATTATTAACAATAGCAAAAACAATGGCAACACAAGGATTGGAACCATTATTTAGGTTTCTGCAATGTTCTAAGTGTTTTGCGTGTTACCTTGCTGATCTTTACAATGACTCTATTCTATAGATAATGAAAGTGGGGCTGAGAAAGGTCAACAAATGCCAGAGGTTCTCAGCAAGTATGCAGCTGTGCCCATTTCAGATCCAAGGTCTTTCTGATCCCAAAACTCACGCTCATTTCCTATGTCAGTATTTCCCAATATTTAATTATTTGCTTATCATCATAATGATTTTTGCTATATCTGAATATCACCTGAAGTATTTTTTGATTGTGGTAAAATACATCGAACATAGAATTTAATATTTTAACATTTTACCATTTTTTTTAGTATTCAATTCAGAGGTGTTAAGTACATTCACATTGTTGTGTAATCAATCATCACCACTATTTGTCTCCAGAATTTTCTCATTATCCCAAACTGAAATGCTGTATCCATAAAACACTAACTTCTTATTATTGCCCCCACCCTCCAGTCTGCCATACCCTCGACTCTGCTTTCTGTGCCTATGAGTTTGACTATTCTAGATACCTCATATAAGTGGAATCATACAATATGTTTTGCCCTTCTATGTGTGGCTTATTTCACTCAGTATATTTGCAAGTTTCATCTATATTGTAGCATGTATCAGAATTTCATTCCTTCAGAGGCTGAGCACCATTTCATTATATGCATATACCACATTTTGTTTATCCATTCATCCATCAATGGATATTTGGGTTGTTACTACCTTTTGACTGTCGTAGAAAACGCTGCTATGAACATAGTGGTACAAATATCTTTCCAAGTCCCTGATTTCAATTCTTTGGGATATATGCCCAGTAGTAGAATTGCTGAGTCATACGGTGAATCAAACTGTACATTACTCACAATATATTTCTAGAAGTCACCACATATTAAATTAAATTATTTTAAAAGGACGCTTTATCATCACCGATGTACTTGAGTAAACTAATGGTACACAATTCGCACAATAAAATCTTATATGCTGCTCATTCCAGACATCCCATGGGGATCAGTGAGAGGAGGGAGTTCTCCTCTACACATGCAGTTAGGGACTTAGGCTGGCAGAAGCGCCATCATTCTTAGCAACATAAGGAATAGGAGAACTTTTCAGTTGCAGTAGCAGGAAAAGAGACTTCTGGACGGTCTCACAAAGGCAAATCCATGCTTTAACCTAAAAATGAGTCACTTAATATCTACTCCCAACTCATTGGTGAGCAATAACCTCACAGTCCTGACAAATTACAGAACGGTGAGGGTGAGTTGGGGGACAACCACCTTCTATGCATCCAGAAGCAGAAGAAGAGAAAGGCATAAGTAGCGTGCTCTATAAGTCTCTACCAAAACCAATATTACTTTTCTTTTTGCAAATTATAACCAAAAAGTACATATATAGTATTAAATCATTTTTTACAATCCCTATTTAAACTATCACCAGAAGTGCACATGCTGCCTTAGTGAAATGTTTATTACCTTAGGCTCAATAATTAAAGTCCACTCAATAAGAATAGCCTTTCATTGGTTACCTCCAACCAAAACAAACTGACAATATTTCAACAAGTAATAAAAAAATGAAGAGTTTGGATGAAGAAGAAATATTGTTCAGAAGAAGAAAATTGTTTATTTGCTTATCAATTTACATAAATATTTATGGGTCGTTAAATTACTCTATGCACTGAGGATGCAAAAGTAAACAAGACAGAAATGGGCCATATCTTCAGCAAATGTAACCGCTTAGCAAGAAATACATAATTTAAAATGAGAAATATCAGATATGGTGATCATGATAAAGGAGGTTTTGGAAAATATAACAAGGTATACCTAAAGTAGTGTGTTTAGGGTTCAAGAAAGTATATTTTTTCTTTTAATATGGATATGAAATTTAAATAATAAAGATGTGTAAGAGTCGAGAAGATGGTGGAGAAGATTATTTTAGGCAAAGGAAATATCATGTCAAAATTCCTAAGAGTGGGAAAGATCAAGACAAATTAAAAAATATTAAAACAGTGCGATATTTCTGGAATCTAGAGAACAAGAAAGTACATGCCATGAAAGAGAAATAGCACTGTAAAATACATGCTCTCAGAGCAATAAGGAGAAATTAATCCTCTAATATAAGGTGGGGTTTCTCGTCTCCATTTTATAAGTGATTAAATGGAGACCAAGAGAGATTAAATAATAACCTCACAACTTGTACATATTAGAGACTGCATTTGAACCCAGTTTTCTGGCCCCATTGGCAATGCTTTTTAAAACTCCACAATTGTCATATAAATTGAATATTATAGCAGAGTCTGTTTTATTTTCAGTAATACTGTAGGAAAGTAAAATCTAGTTTATATAAATTAGTAACTGTGAAAGTTTGGTGAAAAAAACTTTCAAAAGACCTCATACAACAAAGTATGTATTAGAATATAGCTAATCAATTATAAGAATTTAAAATTAATTAACCTTAATAATTGTGAAAAACATAAATTAAAACAATGAGATATTTTATCCTTCTCAGTTGGCAGGTTTTGTTGGTGGTGGTAGTGTTTTTCTTTATTGGACCCCTTAAACACTGACGTTTTATACACTGGGGAGAGTGTAAGCTTCACTAAGTAATTCTGTTCCAGGAATGTAACCTAAATAGTCAGACATATCCACAAAAACTTCGATTATATGTCTAAATATCCATATCTATCTTTCCATCCATGTAATTTATAATCCGGCATTGCCTATAGTGACAAATGAAAATAACCAAATGCCTTTTGTTCAGAAATTTATGAAATTCTATAGAGCTATTATAAAACATTCCACAAAAGAGTATCAAAGATAAAGAGGAAAGGTTAAAAACTTGTTAATTTGCAAAAAGCACTTTAAAATAGTATGTAGGATGTAAGGTCAAGTATGTGAATGGGTTTGTGTGCAGAGTTAAATGCAACGGTCATATACCAAAACGTTACATTTGTTACTATATGAGTTTTGACTTGCTTTCTTAGACATCCCTCCCCAGTTTTCTACAATTAACATTTATTACTTTTACCATCAAAATAAAAACTATAACAGTACTTGTAAATTTATGCTTATTACAGAATGCAAATGATAAAGAAATTATATGGTATTTTGTATAAGAAATGCTTTAAAGAAATTTGAATAGGAATATTGATAATGTGAAATAAATTCAGAGCACTATAATGCCTTTTAAAACAATTTCCATATTGTCTACATATGCATATGCTACTATGTATACCGGTGCCAGACTTCATCCCTTTTCTCCACAAATCTTTTCCTTTTTGTTCTACTCCTAATAGCATCTGTTCGTAGCCCTATCTTAGACAGTCTGTTTCCTTAGTCCTCTGGACTGCAATTCAATGACACCCTCCCTCCCCGCATAGACAGTTGGGCTGGAAAAAAAACACCTGAAATGAGTTGAGCCTGCCAGATTCTCTTTTCTGCTAATTGGCACTCCAATCTGTGTTTGATGGTTGAACAGAGAGGCTGTGTGAAGCCAGAGCCATGGTGGATAAGCACATGCCAACGTGGAGGAAGGGTCTGCAGAGACAGAGAATGGATGAAATGATCAGAGAGAAGCAGAGGTGATGAGCAGCAGGGGTAACCTGAGCTCCTATTTTCCAGTTCCTGATGTCAGGCACTGTTAATCCTTCTCCAAAAATATCTATATCCTTTCAATTAATTCCCCTTTTGTATTAAACTATTTTGAATGAGTTCTATTTTGAGTATGTACACTCTATATGTCCCAGGTTAAGACAATACATAATAGCAATAAATAATCTATGTTTGATTTATATATGACTTAATGTTGGCATCAGAATTACAGAAAAAGATTAAACTTGAAAGTTCAGAGGACATTTTAGGAAATGTCTAGGCCAATTATCTCTTTATAAGTGGCTTATTATAACAATACTACTGATTTTAATTCATCTTCTTTTTGCTCACCTCTAGCAAACGGGAGCTATCTCATATGAGAGCTCCTTACATTTTAGTTTGTATTCTCCTTGTTCTTTATCAGTCCTTAAATACATGAATATACTGCAGCATCCTAAGTCCTCTGTTTTCTATGATAACACTGGGTAATTAGTCAATAATTTCAGATTTGATTGTCTTTTTTGTTTCCTGACCCTCCGTAATCTTGAATACCCATCCACAGTAAGGCATTATTCTCTTCAATATATATTTTTCTTCACACTTCAGGACTTTTTTGCTATTGTCTAGTAATAAATATGGAAGCATGTCTTATATACAATGGGGTGGCCAGACCATGATGTATTGTAATAGAATATAGATTTTGAGACAACACAGAATTACCTAATTTACAAATGATGTGGTCATAAGAAAATTCCCTAACCATTCGGAACTTCAGTTTCATTGTTGATAAGATAGTTACAACCTCTAATTAATAGGGATATTATCACTATGCTTTGTATGAAGGATCAAGGCTAATTGATAATCAAAAGCAAATAAATAATTTAAAAGTCAATAAATAGCAGGCTAAAGGATATTATTTCTTAAAAATCTTTATATATCTGTATATTAGATGAAACAGAATCACTAATAATTTTGGATTGATATTTATGTGGTCCTAATATTATTATACATTATGAAAGATTTTTTTACTGAGTTATTTCTATTTGTCATGCATAATACCAAGTAGATGTAACTAATCCCACGTTTGGAGGTGAAGAAATTAAGGTTTACAAAGGTTAAATAATTTATCCAAGGTCACATAAAAAGTAAGTGGAAGGATAACCTTCCTGGTGGTTATCGTTTCAGTGAAAATTAGAGTGGAAATATACCCTCCAAGTCATCTTTCTACTCCTAGTGTGCTTCTTGTCTTCTGTTTGTCCCTCTAGATGCATCTGTTATCCCTTTCCACCCTGCATTCTGCTGGGGAGGCTGACCTGCAAGGCTACACCAAGAGAGTCTTCTTGCCTTCTGGCTTCTTGTTGGACTCAACCAATGGGAAGCCCTGGCGGGGGACAGTGGGAGGTAGAGAGTAAATGAGAGCAGGTTACTCTCTTCTTTTTTTTAGCTCTTCAGTCCTAAAAGTTGGAAAACCAGTCTTGTTTTCCCAGGGTGTGTTGAGAGGAATGCATCCTTGAGTTTTCCCCACTCTGCCCACACCTTTGTCAATAGTCCCTTTATTCAACCCTCTTTCAATTATGACAATCTGATTTAATTCTAGGACCCTGCCATTTGATCTTTTTTCACATACTTGATACTAGTAGAGTATTTGGCATCACTTTATTCTTAAAGAAGACAAAGATGGCTGAGGGAACCGCTGTAGGTGTCTGATGATCCTGAAATAATTTCCTCTTCAACAGAGTAAAGTATATCAAATAGAAATGTAACAGTCCACCTAAATGCTCTTCCTCTTTTATATGCAAAGGATTCTTGGAACCCCATGAAAGCTCAGAAGACTTGGCCATAAAGTCAAGCCCCTGCTGTCTGGGAAATGTGACAGTAATCCATAAAGACATTCCAGATGGCTTGCCCAGCAGCTCTGTGGTCACTCTTGTCTGGCAGAAAATGAAAGCCCATGGTTAGGATGAGAACTTAAAACTGCACTCCCAAACCAGTAGTCTTTCAGCTTGGATTGTAAAATGTTAGTCAACTTTGGACCAGGCCTGAAAATCAATAAACATTTCTAAGAAGAAATAGTCAATGTCTCAAATACAAGTTAAAGGCTAAGATCCATCCTGAATAAAGTGATATCTCTCCTCTCAGGTAATACTTTTGTTTAGTTGATTGAGGCATCTCAACTACCAAGCATTTGGTTTACCTGTCTCTTAGGAATGATCCAATGAGTTAGTGGTTAATTTCATTTTACTGTGGATTCAATGATTTCCTCCGGTAGTTGAGGCAAAGAAGAGAGGAGGACACTTACTTTCAGACATCCTAAAAGCTTCTAAGAACTTGTATTCACCAAATTTTATATTATAAAGAAAGCATCAAGCATTCACAAACCATTTACTAAACCTATGATCATTTCAGATCATTCAACATGACTTACCAAGTGCCACTAATGTACTAGACACTTTGGATGTGAAAGGCATTGATAAATTGCTGTTATGATGCAATTGTGAAATCAGCGTGCTACTGGGTACTGGGGGCTATATGTTCCCTCTGTGGACCTGGCATAGGTTATGCTAACGTGCCATTTTATAAATGAGAAAACAAACTCAGAGGGGTTAAACTCAGTGTGGCTTAAAATTTCACACTGAAGGAAGAGGTGGAGTAAGAACTCTGGCCTCCTTAATTTTCCCAGCACATCAATTTCACCAGATAAAAAGGCAGTCTCTAATCTACCCCAAGCTCTGCCTCAGTTCACAGATCCACAGGTAGGGAACACTCTCAAATGGAATCACAGCAAGCTACAGAACTGGCTGAGGATGAGTGGTGAGGGACTGAGGAGCATAAGTTTTGTTTCATTTTTTTAGTTCTGTGTTTCTATGCATATTATCATATTAATAAGTTATAGACATCTCTAGGAGAAACTTTTATACTGAGTTTTGATTTTTTTGAATGACTTTTTATGTATAATAAATGTAATATTGATGCCCTGCCCCCCCCCCCAGATATTCTGAATTAATTTCAACTATGGTATAATCCAGGGATAGGTATTTTTTGAAGCTTCTGAGGTAACTTTAATTTATAGCCAGGGTTGAAAATTCTTGCTTTGTAAGTATGGGGGGAAGAAAGAAAAGATAGGAGAAGAAGGAAAGAATGAAAGAAGGGAAGAAGAGAGAAAGGAAGGCAGAAAGAAAGGGAAGGAGGGAGGAAAGAAGAAAGAGAGGGAAAGTAAAGGGACTGGGAGGGAAAGGAAGATAAGAAAAGGTGAAGGAGGGACTCAAAAAGAGGGAGGAAAAGAAAGGAGAAGAGAAGGAAGAAAGAATGGAGAGGAATGGAGAGTAGGTAGTTCTATGTGAGAAGCTGAGACACAGCATGATTAAAAGTATCACAAGTTTAAGGGGAACAAGTACTTAAGAAGTAAGAGGTGTCATCTAAATAAAAGTAAATTCAGATATGGACACTCTGAGTTAAAAATAAGTTTTATCCTCAGGACATTTTTTTTTTTTTTTTTTTTTTTTTTTGATATGAAATCCCCACACATACACCACTGCTATTTAAAACTCTATTTTCCTGAGTTTGGCTTCTATTCTCTAAGCAAATGTTCACATTCTTTGTGCAGGTACTTGGGCAGCTTGACACCGCTAAAGAAAATAGCATATAGGGCAGTTGGCATCACCATAACTGTATCCAAGTTGTGATCAGCTGGACCTCACCACTGCCAAGCAGTCGTACTCTGTCACTGTGGTCACCTTCCTCTCGTGTTCCTTACAATAACTACCTCAGACTGTCTGTGTGTTAATTAGCCTCTCCTGTGTCTTCATCCTTTTTCACTCTACTGTATCCTTCCCACCAGCAGTAGAATAGGCCCAACCCTCTCTTTTCCTTAAATAAAACAACTTTTTCTGCCTTCTGTTCTCCAATCAGCTACTGCCTTATTTGCACTCTCCCCTTAGGACTAAAATTTTCAGAGACGTGTCTATCTTGATTTTACATCTTCCCCTCATTTCCAGTCTTTTGTCTCCCCACTTCAAAGTGGCTTCTCCTTCTATTCTTCTATCAGAATGCATCACCAGTGATCACCATGTTGCTAGATACAATAGACAAATTTCATTCCTCATCTTGTTTCACCGCCCATCGGTCTTCAGTTTGGTGCCTATTTATTTCTTAAAGCTTTTTCTCCGTAACTTTTGTGATAGCCCTTGCACCTGGGTTTCCTCCACCTCCTTGTTCTTTTCCGGTGCTTCTCCACTGGCTCATCCTAGGACTCACAGTCATGAGTCTACGCTCTAGAACCAGCCTGTCCAGGTTCAAATCCTGGCTATAACTTATATCATTAGTAAAAGTCAGCACAGTTATCTGCTCTGTAAAAATACTGATAATAATATTAACTTCATTGAAGTGTTTTTTTTTAAAGAAATAACTCATTTAATTGCTTAAGACAATGTCTGAGACATAGAAAAGGCTCAATAAATAGTAGTTGTTATTTTCTTATTTCTATCCTTCAAATCATATAATGGCTCCCTTTTCAAGCTGTACTTTTTTTTTTTTTTGTCAAAATATTTTACTCATACCTAAGGTTTAGGTACTATTTAAATGCTTGAAATTTGTAATTTTGCATCTCTAGTATAGAGCTCCAGTCTTATTTTCACATTTCTAATTGGATATCCCAAAGAAACCACAAACTTGGCAGGTCCAAAATTAATCTCCCTTTCTTTCCCTTGTAAAATCGGTTCTTTTCCTTGATGTTTCTGAGCATTATCATTAGCACAGTGCACAGGTCCAAAACTTAGGAGTCATTCTTTTCCTCATATGTCTCATGCACTATAAATGTAATATATGTTTTAGTTGTAAACATCTCAGGATTCTACATTCACTGTCTGCTGATATCACCCCAAACATCATTGTCTTAATGCCTCCATATTTCCTCTTCCAATTTGATATATGAACTGCAGCCACAGTGAAGACTTCTTCAAAAGAAAAAGTTAAATGTATGATAATGCTCTCTTTCCTATTTCATTGATTCCCATTACTTGTAGAATAAAAAGAAAAATCCTTAATATGCCACAAAGCCTGGATGGACAGCTCAGTTCCCCAGCCTAAGGAGCAATTCAATCTCAATTCCTTTCTTCTAGCCTCCCTGATCTTGTCTCTGTCTATTTTACCTATGCTCGCCTCCACCTCATGGTCTTGTTCATGCTTCTGTTTTGCTTGTTAATCACTCACCTCCACCAGATGCGTGTAGTTAACTTCTACTTGTCTTAAGATCTCAAATTTCACATGCTGTTTCTCAAGAAACCCTTTCATGATTCCCATATCATATACTAGATCATAACTATCTGTATGTTTCCTTCATAGTATCTATCCAGTTCTTAATTATACATTTGATTATATGGTTAGCATCTATATCTCTCCTTACACTGTAAGCTCATAATTTTCTCCCCAAAGATACTGCAGCATCTAGAACATAAGAAAATTGAAAAAATATTCATGAATAAATGAATTATCCCTGCAAGATAAAGTGGCAACCTGAAGGAAACTAGAATCTCATGGAAGAAGCTCAGGATTATGGTGTCAAAATAATTAGTCCTCAGCTATGCCACTGGATTTTATGTGGTTTTGGTGATATCAGAGAGTGGCTACAGTGCTCTATTCTCCTCAAGAACAAATATCTCCTTCTCACTCATTCATTCATTCAGTTACTCCATAACTATTAATAGAGCCTTGCCTTTCTAGCAGTATATAAAACATTGCAAATGTAGCTGTGAAGAGAAGAGAGACAAACCCATTTTTCTTGGAACTTATAATAAAGTTACAGAGTCCAGGTATCTCAGAGTCATGAGGAAACTGTTTTAATAAAGATTTATATGGAGCACAAATCTGATAACATACTCCATAAAACAAAGGCCCTGGGGAAGTCTGGGCTATGCTGCATACCGCATTCTTTTCATTGCAATTCATAACGAATATCAGCTCATTAAAGGCTCGAAAAATTCTGTAGCAATAATTTGAATTTGTGTAACACAGAATTTCCTAAGTGTGTGGTTTGCTTGTTTGTTTTGTTTTTATTTTAGTTTTGGCAAAACTCATTTGATGGGGAGCTTAACTACTTCACAAGACAATCCATTTCAAATTTAGAATGTTTTTTACCCTTTTCTGTTGAGTCCAAAATGTCTTCTCCATAGCTTAGGATCACCGGATTCTGAAGTTTGGCATAATTAAATAGATAACTTGGGCTAATGGTTTACAAGCTTTTTTGGCCTGCTTAATCCTTTGATGAAATAAAATTGTTCTGAAAATGCAAACAGGTAGCACAGTGCTGCTCCGGATAAAGCTGATAGTGAGATCTGAGCCTCACCAATTAGGCCCCTTAGTGGGCTCCATGGAGTAGAACCTGAAAATCAGTGATATTGTCTGATTCTATCACTTTAAATATCCAAAGATGGAAATGTAGAGAAGCAAAGAAAAATCTAAGAGAACACTCACGGGCAGGTGAAGGGCAAGAAATAAAACTTGGGTCATTCAATTCCTAACCAGTCATTTTCTCATACTAACACGGCTACCCTACTCATGCTCCAAATTGTGCATTCTGGAGCAACCCAGACTTGTAACTTTCATATATTCTACCCTTCATCATGTACCAGCAATACTGACCTCTTGTGTTCCCCAGACACACCAAGCTCATTCCCACCTTTGAGCTTTTCTACTTCTGTTACCTCCACCTGGAGGGCACTGGCCCAGACCTTTGCATAGCTGGTTTCTCCTTGTCATTTAAGTCTCAAGTCAAAAATGTTGCCTCCTCAGAAATGACTCCCTGACCACAGAATTTTAATATGTAATATCCTATTACTATCTTTAATCTTCTTCATAGCACTTACTTTCAGTATCCGACTCTTATTATGTTAATATATTTGATTCCTTGGTTATTATCTATCTTTTAATAGAATGGGAAGCTCCATGAATCTTTCTTATGGATTGCTGAATCTCCAAGACTAGCAAAGCACCAATATATATAGGGCAGCCATTTGATAAATATTTTTTATATGAGTACAAAACAGGCCCACTGCCTGTGTTGGTAGTGAGTTGCTTGTCAGACAGGAAGAAATCAAATGACAGTCATCTAGAATGCTAGATAACGGTTTGTAGAAGCCTAAGTCAGACCCTCTGAATCCCCTTCTTGTTTGCTATGATTCAAAAAGATTGGAATTATTTCTGTATTCAGAAAATGCCCTTGCTTTTCCATCCGAAAGAAAGTTTAACTCTGCTGTAGCCCAGTACATATTATTGTAGCGATCGTGGTCCCATTCATAAGAATTAAAAAATGTGGATTTTTGATGTTCCTTTTTAACTACCACATGACTATTAAATTCTATATTTACTCCCATTTAAATTTTATAAAATTTCCCTTACCACCTAAATCAATAACTGTAGCTAGGGGTGCTTTACAGGTAAATTTTTCTTCCTTTCTCACCATTCCCAGTGTTGGCACATTATTTTAGGATCTATTGATGACCTACCTGCATTAATGCCATTATCTCCCAGTTGGCTTCCTGCCCTATTCCTGCAACTCTGCCCCCACCCACCCCACCCACCCCAGGCTCCCTTCCTCACTAATGCCAGAATTTCCTTGTCAGAAATAAGTAACTTTCTACCTCTTCCTTATTGAGGCTGTATTAGTTTCCTATGGCTGCTGTAACAAATTATCACAAACAGTGGTTTTAAAACAACAGAAATGCATCCTCATGCAGTTCTGGAGATCATAAGTCCTAAATCAATATCACTGAGTTGAGTTCAAGGTGTCTTTGGGGCCATACTCCATCCTGAACTCTGTGGGAGAATCTGTTTTTGCCTTTCCCACTCTGGTGGCTGCTGCTATTCCTTGGCTTGTGGTCTCATCACACCAGTTTTCAAGGCCAGCATCTTCAAATCTCTCTCTGCTCCATCTTTATATCACTTCTCACCTGAATGGGTCAAACCTCCCCTTTCTTCCCTCTTACGAGGATCCATGTAGTTTTATGTAGGGTCTACCTGGATAATCCAAAATAATCTCTTATCTTGAGATTCTTTTGAGTGTTAGACAATAAATTAGGCAGATGTAGGAATGGGTGATAGTGATGAAAGGTGTAGGCTGATGTAGAAGCTTTTAAGATTATGGGATTCTGTTTGTTATCTTAAGGTGCCTGGATTTTAAGCACAGGATTTACCAACAGAACTCTCCTTTTCATATTTTGAACAAAACCTCCTGAGAAACCCCAATTTAAAAAAAAATCATGGAAAATGCATTTTTCTTAGTGCTGAGGATTGATTAAATTGTGTCCACTAAAGTCCATATATTAGAAGCTTAATCCCCACTGTAACTGCTGAGAGTGGGAAATCCTATTATGGTAATTGAAAGGTGGGGCCTTGAAGAGGTGATTAGATTGTAGGACCATGCCATAGTGAATGTATTAATAATGGTGGTTAAGGGTGTGGTTCTGAAGGCTTTACAAAGGAGAGTGTATGAGAAGCTATTTCTCTGCTCTCTCTGTTCCACCATTTCACATTGTGATACTCTGCTGTCACTGAAGTCATCAGCAAAGAAAGCCTTCACCAGATATGTTCCCTGGATTTTGGAATTCTGGTCTCTGAAACTGTAAGCAATAAATTTCATTTTCTTATAAATCACCCAGTTTCAGGTATTTTGTTATAAGCCAAAGAAATGAACTAATACACTTAGTCATAGTAATTTTTCAGTTCTTAGTTTAAGCAATATTTTTTCAGGGAGCAAAAATACTTCATGGGCGATATATTCTAGCATATGAACCTATAATATTTAATACTACTTCTATCATAACTCATCACTTATGATTATAATTAATTGTTTAATAACTCTTGCCTGGAGTTTCTGAAGTGGTAAGGACCATGAAGACTTTGTTTATTGCTTTATATCTGAGAACCAGTAAACTGCATGATACACAATAGGTTGTTAACAATTGTTTTATGAATTGATGTAAAATTCAGACAAGAAGGACTTAAAACTCACATTGACTCCATAAATACCAATACTCTGACATCTCACACCATAATGTTTAAAGAGTTTACTTGTTCCTGCACACATCTCACTGTGTATGAAGAGCATGTACCAAGCAGATGTACCTGAGCTTTGCACAGTCCTAATTAAGTATGGCACATCTGATGTTCTGATTTATAGAGGTTTTCTTGTTTTGTTTTGTTTTTAGCAGACATGTATTGGCCTGAATTTAAAAATAGGTCAAGGAAGGTGTGCACACTTCCTAATCCAAAACATGTTTCCAAAGGTTTAATTTTGTGTCCAGACATGGATGGAGGAACTATACTGTGATAACTTTATCCAAATGATATTGGTTGACAGCAAATTTTAGTGTACTAATGGACTTCAATGTGTTAAAAATTTTATTTGACATGTTTAAGTGGATGTGCTGTTTTTAATTAAGATTTTAACTGACAAAACATATTTTAAATTACAGTAGTCATCTTTAGTGCTCCTGAAGCAGGTTCTGTAGAACTGTTTGGAAACCACAGCAATAGACAATCCAGAGCAATTAGGGAGTTCTGACTGTAAAAATATACAAGTTACTAGAATTTTTTTTTTTAAACAAATAAATGGGTGAATTCTTCCATAAGCATAGGTATAGGAAAGATTTTTTTTTTTTTTACTATGAGTAAAAGCCTGTATGCAATTAAATATACAGAGAGATAGATAAATTTGACTATATAAAAATAAAAGAACATATTGAGTATCAACAATTTAAAAGAAAAATGACCAATTAGGAGTAAATATTTGCAGTACACATCAGAAAAAAAAAAAACAAAAAACTAGTATCATAATCTATAAAGAACTTTTAAACATTGAAAAGAAAAAGCAAAAATTCCATTAAAAAATGGGCAAAAAGATATTAACAGACAATTCACAAAAAGAGAAATAAAAGTTGTCTTTAAACATATTAAAAGATATTCAACTTCACTCATGATGACAATAGAAAGGCAAATTAATACACCATTATCATGTTGTAGATTGCTAAAAATCAAAAAGCTTGACAATATAGTCCATTGGTTAGACTGTGGGGAAATAGGCACTCTCATACATTTTGCATGAGAATGCAAAATAGCACAACCCCTATGACAGTTGTACATGTGTATTTACCTTTTGACCAAGAACAATCAGTTCTAGGGGTTTACCCTAAAGATACACAGCCAAGAATAGGAAATTGCATATGCACAAATTAATTTATTACCTCATTATTTATATCTGCAAAATATTGAAAGCTATTGAAATCTCTAATCATATGGGATTAGTTCAATAAACTATGATAAAAGAATGAGAAACATTTCTGAACTGATATGAAGTGCTTTCCAGGAGATATCATTCATGAAAACAAAGTGCAAAAAAGCATATATGGAATGCTACATTTTGAAAAGGGTGAAAATAATAAAACAAAATATAACTTACTATCTGTGCAAAAAGAAATACAAGAACTATGAGCCAGAAAACAATGAGAATTGGTTATTTGTAAGGGATGAGGTATGCCGAAAATGGGGTGGAAGGCCTACCGGAGGAAATGATAATTTTCTGAGTGTTCTTTTTTGTATATTTTGACCTTTGAAAATATGCTAATGTTCTATATATTCAAAAATAAAATTGATAAGAACAAGAAGGAAAAGAACCTAAATCTAAACTGAAGGGAAAGGAAGGAAGGAAAGAAAGAAGGATTAATCTAAGGTGACATTTCCATAGTATTTTAGTATATACCCTCCATCACGGGCAGTGTAGGTAGGAGGAAAAAATGACAACAAACACCTTACATTTTTAGTAGATTTGATGTTTTGTGTTTGTTTTGCAATAGTGGTGTGGGCAAAGCAATTCTGATACTTTTTAAGGTGTATTTTAGGATTGGGCCAATAAGTAAATATGCAGATATTAATGGGAACCAAGTTTTTCACTGTGATAGACATATAATACACCTACGAACTATAAAAGTTCAGCAAACAAACAAAAACTGCTTTGGGGATGAACTGGAATTTGAGGGAGTAGGAATTCACGATTTTTAAAATATGTATATGTGTGCATGTTTGTGTGTGTCTATATCTGTGCATTTATGATGCATTTTTGTGTATGTTTACATACTTCGATGACGTTATGTATATATGCATCCATATGTCTTCTACCTTCTGTTTGCTGACAGGGCCAATAATCAAAGATACCCCCCGCAGCAGTGAGTAAATCTGGCTCCCAGAACTTGGTATCTAACACTATTCCAAACTATCACAAAACAGAGACCCTTAAAGAAGTGGCTGATTCCAGGACTGGGCAGAGTAGGTACAAGATAGGCCTGGAATATCTTGTTATGCTACATAGTAAGAAATGCTCCAAAAAGCAATGGGAGCATGACATAGGAACACAGGAAGTAGCTTGACAGGATTTCCTCTGCCCAAATCTGGGACAATTTGAACACCAGAATGATTAAGTAGGATAAATAATTATAAGCCATTGAAAAAATAGGAATTAATTTGACCATAATGAGGGAGAAGGGAGGGATCTTGCTTGTAATAAAATCCAAGGGCCCGCTGGTTAATATGGAGGGAATATAGGAGTTTGAAAATTAATATTTTGCATTGTCATAGTAAAGACTGAAATTAGGAAGGAATCATCAATGGATGCCAACATTGGCACAGTCTGTTGATCTCTCTCTTTATATGAGGGGTCTTCAAGAAGTTCATGGAAGTACTCACATTATCTTTTAATTCTATTTTTCCATAAACTTTTTGGAGTACCCTCGTATATATACACACACAAACTTAAACACACACACACACACGCATGTATAAATGTACACATATATGCACGTGTGGATATGTACACATGTGTGCACACAGATACACACACACATTTACATGTATATACAGCATGTTGTATATAGACTCCATGACTATTCTAACATATTTCTTCCAAATCTTTAAATGCTAAGACTTACACAATTTGGACTAGGTTTTACTATTTAACCCTTCTATTTACAAGCTGTATATCCTTCAACAAGCTACTTAACTTTTCTGTTTCTCAGTTTCCTCATTTGTTAAGTGAACACAATACTAGTTCTTACCTCCTAGGAATGTGGTGAATATGAAAATGATTACACGCACACACAGAGCACCAGAAAGTCCTGGCACAGGTACATGCTATGTGAATGACTGCAATTAGTGCATTCCTATTATGGGTAATGTATTATGATAATGACTCTTTGGGCATGACAATCTAGACTGCTTTCTCTCTGGCCTAAATCAGTTTCTGTGGGGTGTTCTCTAATTTGTCCTGTGGCCACTTGCTCCCACTCTCCATCCACAGCTCCTAGAAAGCATTTGAGCCAGGGTCATAGTGCTTAAAATAGTTACCACTGAGGTCTAAGTGCTGAGATTTTAAAAAGCTGGATACAGCCACATTTTCTGGCAGTGAAACTCTCAGTGTACAATGCATCTAAAGGGAAAAAATTGTTTGATTTGTGTACCAAGAAGTAGACATAATATTAAAGCACCTCAGCTTTATTTGTAATGATTCAGAGGAAGCCCTTCCCCACGCAGCACCAAATAAATCAATTCTTCAACTCCAACTTGCTCTTGACACTGCCTTTAATCTGTGAACTATGAAATGCAAAGAAATCTTGTGTGCTCTCCTCTCCCTCCATCTGCCTGTGGCTGTCAGGCAAGCAGTCAACAGCACTCGGTAACAGAAGTTAATTGGAAGGCGCTGGTGTCTCTAGCTCCATTGGTAATTATCGAAATCACTCGCCTGGCATGGAAGAGAGCCTCTCGCCTTCATGCTGTTTGATAAAGAGACTCTCTTCCCTCCTTATATAGTCACAGAAGCAAAACAAAGCCAAACAAAACTAAGCACTTTCTGTTTGTTTGATAAACCCCAGAATTACTTTAAGGTCGGATAAACTAAGCTTTGGGTTCAACTTAATTCAAATACATCTTAAAGCCTTTGAGAGGAAGGTGTGGCTAATTCACCTCTATGTCCCTGGTGCTCGGCCTTGTCCCTGACTCAAAATAAGCACTCAGCAAATGTTAGGAATTTTCACTATCAATACTGTCATTATTAGTACCAGTCTAGTTTTGATTATATATATGAGACTTTGAAATGGACACTTACAGAAACCAAAGTTTAAATCTTGAGTTGCACAAACTTTGGTTGAAATCTTAGCTCTAACATTACCAGTGATAATATTGTGAGGGTAAACTATTTCATCTCACTGGACATCACCCCTTGCCCATACCATGGAAATTATATATAACTCAAAAGGTCACACAAATTTTATATGTAAAACTATTAAAAGTGCCTGGTATGTTGCTGGTACATACCAAGTGTGAAGTATGCATAAAACAAATGGACTTCACAGGGCCTGGTTTTCCAAAGCCTTGCAGTTTCAAACATTGACCTTGCAAAGGACAGGAAATTTTCCCCAGGCTATATAGTCTCTGTTGTAAGATAAAGAATTGTAGCACAGCAAGGTTGCTGGCTCAAAGACAGACAGGTTACTGACTGATATGTAAAGATACTGGGAAATTGCTGTAAGAAGAGAATGTTTGCTAAAATCAGGCTTTTGTTGCAAATTGCATTATAGAGTGTCACCTTACTGAATGTTACCAGCTTCTATTGTTAAACTTGTCAAACTGTACTTAGCAAAAACCCCACCAATGTTCTCTTCCTGTAACTTCTTGGTCTGGAGAATAAATGCGGGAAGAGAACCCCAATTCATGGTTAATTTCCAAAATGGAAGAAATGCCTCACTCTTGAGGGTTCTGGGAGATTAACCCCTTTTGGGGGCTTCTCACTGCTCAGAAGAGATGGGCTTTGAGTAATCTTTGGTGACTCTGTCACCCAAGGGAAAAGGGGTGACAAATCCATGGGAGGAAAAGCAACACCAAGTGCTTACTAAATGGTGGTTTTTCCTCCCCTAATTCTTAATGTGTTTAGACACTATATGAACCATCATTCTACTCACAACTAGTATCTTACTTCAGATCTGCTTGGGTTGAATGTCCCCCAAAACTTAATTCCCACTGTAACTGTTGAGGGTGAGAAATTCTATCATGGTAATTGAAAGGTGTGACCTTGAAGATGTGATAACATTGTAGGACCATGCCATAGTGAATGGATTAAAAAAAATGGTCATGGGCATGGTTTGGAGGGCTTTAAATGAGGTTAGTCTCTGCTTTCTCTGCTCTCTCTGCTCCTCCATTTCACAATGTGATGATACTCTGCCATCACTCTCACCAACACCAAGGCTCTCACCAGATATGTTGCCTGGACTTTGGACTTCCCAGCATCAGAAACTGTAAGCAATACATTTCATTTTCTTATAAATTACCCACCTCCATGTATTTTATTATAAGCAACAGAAACTAATACAAGATCTCTGACTTTAACATTATTAATTTATGATGAGAAACCAAATTCTACTTTCTCTCCTTTTACCCTCTATCACTTTGAATTCTGATATCTTTTCATTTGTTTCATTTTAGCTAAAGGACATCTTTTAAATAGAAATTCAAGAAGCCAGACAAGATTTCCATTGTGCTTTACTTACGTAGTGAGTACTGTGGCATGCGCTGGAGATACAGAAATGAGTATATCATGGTCCCTTGCCTCAGGGAATTTGTAGTCTAGTCAGGGAGACAGGAACATACATAACCAACTCAAATATAGCACAAGAAGTTTTGGATGGGAGAGATTCTTAAACTTGAGCACAGAGGATGGATTGGGCAACTCCTCATGTTAGGAAGCAAGACAGTTGCTTTAAGAAAGGATTCATATAGAAATGGGCTTTCTAGACCAGGGGCAGAAAAAGATTATCCTGAGAGGGAGGACAGCATGTGCAAAACTATCACAGAGCAATGTATGGGACATAAAATGAAAATATGTATTTGCTGGAGCAGTATGAAAAAGAGGCAAGAATGACCCCCGGGCCAACCAAAGCCTGTGTTCCTTTGCATCCTGGCTCCCAGCGCCTGCATTCCACCACCACTACCCCCCTGCCCAAGAGAAGGCTTAAGGAGATGTTAAAGGACATAAAGCCAAGGTGAAGGATGGACCAAGAAAAGATCTGCAGGATTATATGTTAAACCTGTTCCTCCAAATCCAGAGACCAAGCCTAAAAATGCCCCTGCAGAGAAGGGAGAGAAGGTACCCAAAGGGAAAAAGGGAAAAGCTGACCCTGGCAATGATGTGAATAACCCTTCAGAAAATGGGGATGCCAAAACAGACCAAGCATAGAAAGCTGAAGGTGCTGGAGATGCCAAGTGAAGTGTGTGTACTTTTGATAACTGTGTACTAAAATTTGTTTTTATGCCCCCTTCTCTCTCTCTATCTTCAGCATAGACCTAACTCCCTTAAGCTCAGAAACCTGTTGGGACATGACCCCCCCAAATTGGTTACCATTATGTCAGGCAATCTGGACTGTCCAGTGATGCCACTGAGATGACACCCTCAAGAGGTCAGCAGTTCCTTTTCTACATTGTGGATCTTCAGATTAATTCTGCCATTTTCATTTCATTTCCCAAAAGTCAGGACTGGCTTTTGAAAAGTTGTTGAACAACATTCTAAATGTAAAATGTCAACCTGAACGATATACTTTCCCTCTTCAAAGCATCAAATGAAGACTTCATTGAGTTTTATAGTGGCTTTCTGATTTCAGTAGTCCATTGAAGAAGGGAGTTTGAATGTCGTTGTAGACGGTTAAAGATTGTCTACCCCGTGTCCTGCCTGAATTACCATGGTTGTTTATGAAAAGTATCTTTAATAAAGCTGGATACAGTTTGGTTTGGGGGGAAAAAAAAAAAAAGAAGGAAATGTATATTTGCTGTCACAGAGTTACATGCTACGTTACACAGCACAAGAACATCATTAATAAGCTACGGTGAGAGTCAGATACGTTTAGAAAGATAACTGGTGGTGGTGTGGGAGGGGATTGTAGATATTCTATAGAGCTGCTATGCATGGAGTAGGGGTGGAGCTGCCCTAGTTTGGCTGAGGCTTCAGAAGCTGGAGCTTCATAAGTCTCAATGATTATCTGCAGAGCAGCCAGTCCTTGAGGATTAGGACCAGTCTGTGTCCAAAGGCCACAGAAGGGTCAACCTGAATTCTATCAACTAGTCAAGAGGCAAAAGCCCAGGGTGTTTTTTTTTTTTTAATCACTGGTCATGTGATTCATGCAAGGTCAGGAGGGAGAGAGCTCCAGGCAGATGGGAAATTGAATAGCAGCCGAGGGTAACTGTCCAGATGAAGAGATCCTTCCCTAGGGCCGTGGAGGAGGAGCATGAAACATTTGAATATAGCTTTAGGAAGCCAGCGGACACTGAATACAGGAAGTGAGTGAAGCAGGTAATTTGTGTACTTTAGTGACAGATGGCATGATAATGTGAAATCAAAAGGAACTAAGAAACTGTTACTTGAGTTTCTTGACTTAACCCTAATTTGTTCAATAAAAACAAGATTTTATGTTTAAATAAATGACTTGATTTGTCAGTAGAAATGTAAACAGTAACATAATTCATGAAGCTATTTCTTCTATTCTCTATACTTCAACTCTACTTTAAAAAAAATGCTTTTGAAACTTAAACCTAATAATTTGATAAATTCAGAAAGTCAGTAATAGTAATGATTTTTGTAAGTAGCATGATGAGATGACAGTTGCCTTCTAAATCATGTTTGCACTGAATTGGAAAAACACTGAAAAAGTCACAAAAATGTTATTTCTAATGCTGATCAAATTCCCCCAATTTTTCAAAAAGTTCATTTGGAATTATTCTCATAAATGTTTATAAACTCAAATAGCAGGGAGTATCAAATCTTCATTGTAATTCCAGCTGTTGCCAAACACATTGACCACAACTGTCCCTCCTCATAACTTTATGCAGGAGAAGGCACTTAGTTGAATAGAGTTAAATGAACCAAGTGTTGGACCTGAGGTGGCAGGGTGGTGAAAGAGAAATTCACTGCCAGGCAGGAGCCACATACATAATAGAGAGAGCCTTAAAGATCCAAATGTATGTACATACTTATCATTCTGTAAATTGTTTCCAACATATTTTATTAAACAGATCAACAAATACCTATGAGTACTTGCTTTTTACAGGGATTTTTGATGACTTAAAAAGCATACTTCTGTGCTAGGCTTTTCATCCAGAGTACAAAGCCATCTCCTCATAATACTTATGCCATTTATACTGCATGAAGAAGCCTGTGTTTTATAAAAAATATAAATCTCATTAGATCCTTGTATTATTTTTATTCTTATTTTATAGATGAGAGAAAAATGAGTCTCTGAAAGGTTAAGTAAGTTATTTGGCCAAGATCACCCAGGATTTGAACTTAGGTAGACACTAAAGTCTCTTCCCTTTCCATTATATAAAGGTCTCACATCCTTTGCTTTTCACTAACTCAAAGATTCTTTCTTCAACAGGGAGATGTTTGTGCAACTTGCATCTTTCTAATTTCTAATTCTTTTTTATATAAATGGCTTTATCCTAGAAAGAGGTTTTCCATATTAAGGAATAAAGAAGTATGACATACTTAAAGTCACAGTGTTTTTAATACGGGACCACATAAAAATAAGAGGTTGAATGACATTGGGTATACATTTAGAGGAAAAGAGGGTTTTTTTTTTTTTAATGTACCTGTGCAAATAGCTTTCCTTCTTTGTTCTCATGGCTAGATGTGTCCTTCTGAGCGTGTCATTTTTTGTATAAGGCCTGCTACAGGAGATTTTAATAGCATTGGAGCATAAGTCATTGTGTATATTTTGTATTATGTATATATTGGGTTGTCTGTGATCTCTTTATAATTATGGTACTACAGATAGATAAAGATAGGAAAATATGTATTCAAGAAAGTTAAACTTTACTAAATGTGTGATTTTGTGTGAAGTACTTAACCGTTCTGAGTTTTGGTGTCCTCTTTTATGACAGTGAGATAATAAAATATCAAAGTGTTGTGGTGAAGATTAGATGAGCCAATAATTTAGATAGATGGATGGATAGATGAATAAATGGATAGATGGATACAGACAGACAGATGATAAATAAATACATAGATACATAGATACAGATACACACACATAGATCTGAGAATAGTACTTAGTAAGTGAAGTCTAAGTCTTAGGAAAATACAAGACGTGTATTTAATAAAGTTAACATAGTATGTACTTTTTATATGCAAAGCCTATTCCAAATGCTTTATTCTTATTATCTCATGTTAATATTCACAACCCTATAAGACACATATCTCACTATCTCTATTTTACTGAGGATAAAACTGCAATTTAGATTAGATATGTATTTTGTCAAAGTTCCCACAACTATAGTTGATTGGAGACAAGGTTTAAAGTCAGGTCTTTCTGACATTACAACCCATACTTTATAATCTTTCCCAGTATTTTAAAATTTACCTTTATTTGTTACGTGGAATGTATATAACCTAGTATTTGACTTACGGATGCTTGTTTATGGGAAGTATACATGGACTCAAAGTGGTATAATTAGGTATCGAAATGTCAGGAGCCTACAAGTACATCCTAATAGATGGTGTTATAATTAATCAAATCTTATAAAATAAAATGCCAAGAGTCATATTTTCCCTCTTTTGATAGTTCTTTTGGCTGGTTATTATGGGTTGCAATTGCTGCAGTATCAGTATATGAACAAAATGAGAATGGAAAAGATGTGGGAAGTTCTCTAGCCCAAGTAAGATATAGGTCAAGGTTAAGAATTTGCTGTATATTTGATGTCCCTGTTCCCAAAATGATGGGAGCATTATAAGAGCAATGAAGCTCCCAAGTTTTGTGAGTCAAGTTAGTCTCTAATTTTCTTTGCTGTTCCTTGACCTATAGAGATCACAACTAGTTGTACCAACAAATTATAAATCAAGGCTAGCAGGAAAGTGGTGTCTGTCAGTTTTGTGATGTTACAGAATTTAGTCAGTTTGGGCTGCCGTAGTAAATTACCATAGACTAATTCTATATTACTAAGTCTATATTACCATAGACTGTGCTTAACAATAAACATTTATTCTTACAGTTTTGGAGGCTGGAAGGTGCATGATCATGGTGCCAGCAAATCTAGTGGCTGGTGAGGGCCTGCTTCCCAGTTTGCAAATACCTTTCTTTTTTGTAGTATCTTCACATGGCAAAGAGCAGAGAGAGAGAAAGAGAAAGCTCTTGTGTCTCTTCTTACAGGAGAGTAAAGAATCCCATTCATGAGTGCTCTACCCTCATGACCTAATTACCTCCAAAATGTCCTTCCTTCTAATACCAGCTATCAAATTGGGGGTTAGAATTTCAACATATGAAGTAGGGGTGTGGCACAAACATTCAGTTCAGAGCAATGATGGAATGTAGAATTAAAATGGTATGGTAGAAAGAGCAGTGAGCTTAATCTCCCTGCTTTGACCTAGTGGCTATGTAATTCTAGACAAGTTATTCTCTCTCTGTGTCTCACTTTCCATGGGATTTAAAGTCAGAAAGCCCCAGATTCAAATCTTAGTTCTATTCTTTAATCGTTTTTTAACCATAGCCAAGACATTTTATTTGCTCTAAATTTCAGCTATATCTTTAGGAAAACAAAGTTAGTGTACAGACTTGCTTCACAGGGTTGTGAGGGTTAAGCTATGATAATATATGTAAAGCATTTGAATTTGTGCATTGCATATAATAAGTATTTAACAAATGTTAGAAATGCTGAATGCATATTGTATTTTTCCTATTACTTATATTTTACCCACTCTGAATCAGGCACTGTTCTAGTGCTGTATATATGATTTATATAATGGAAAGCCATAATAAGGATTAAATTTAATAAAGCATACAGACTGATTAACAAGGACCTGACATTTAGAAAATGTTCAATAAATGTTAGAACACAAGACCCAGTGATATCTAAGTAAGCCAAACACCCACACAGACATAATATGGGATAAAAATGAAGAGGGAAGAAATGATTTGTTTATTCATTCACTCTTTAATTCTTTTATTTTAATCAACAATCTTAATTTATCATGAATTATGTGCCTGCAAGAGATTCTATGCACCAAGAGGGAAGCAGAGGTTAATAAGACTGGGTTTCTTCCTTGTAGTTTAAGACTCTTTATTCTGAGACCCAGGCACCTGTGACGAGTTTCAGAGAGTGCATGAATTCTCCAAAACAATATGCAAAAGTGAGTATCATTATTTTTAAAGGGAAAACATATGTCACTTCCATCAGCCCCTCATGGACCCCCTAAGGAATCTTGATACAAAGAAAAGTACAAACCCTGCTTTCTAATTATGGTTTTGGCAGCACTATTGATCCTCAGATGCCTGGACATTGAATTTGGACATAACTGGGCTCAAATTCCAAATCCCTTCTCTGGTTGCTCTGTGACTTAACTCGGACTTCAGTTCCCACACGCATAAAACTGGAATAGTGATGCCTACCTCTCGGGCTTGTCTTAATAATGTATGTCACAAAGCTTTTTACAATATTTGGCACTTAAACATTCAAAAATAGTGGTTCCTCCCTTATTATGTTTCCTGCCACATTGGTGCCTGCCTCACAGACCAACAGGATGCCTTTTTCATCAAAGGAGCTCAGGCATAGCTTATTAATTAATCAGAGTCCCTGTGCTGTTAGAGACCAGTCACATGTGAGTGATATAAGGGTCAAAACATGGATGCAATTAGTGATAGTCAAAACAGAAAACTTTGCCTCATGCTTCTGGTCTCCAAACCATAATCCATAGGTATCATCTCACACGTCTTATATTATACCTGTTACTTTAGACTTAATCCCTTTCACAATTTGTGTGACATTGTGATTCAGATATCCCCAGGCATTCCCATGTACATGAGGTTGATATGTTTGTCCCTCAGATATTTCTCAAAAAAAAAGCGAAGGCTGAGTAAATTAGAGTTACACAGGAACACAGACTAATAGCACCTCATAGGAGGAAAGGAGTCTGGTGAGAGCACAGAAAGGTATGCAAATACTGGGAAAAGAAAACAAAATGGTGATGGTGGAAGATGTTTTACAGAATAATTAAATAAGTCACTGTGAGAAAATAAAATAATCACCTGGAGAAATATTGAGTCATACAACATTATAATATAGTAAAATGCATTTTACAATCTTGCTAATAGCATTGCAGATTATTCTAAACAAGGTGCACATCTTACCTTCCTTAGGTGAAAACTGTGACAGCCTTCAGCACTCACACCATAGAGCAAGTGTCATACAAATCTACACCATCAGCTCAGCCTGTGAATCCAGTGTGGTCAGTGAAGGGCTGAACTGCATATCCTACTTCTCTAGATGACCAGAACGTGGCCTCTATTGCCAGAGCCTAAGATAGGTAACCCATAACGGTATTAAATAGAATAAATATCCATGAGGTTATGCATTAAATGCATATCCACCTTATGTACATGGGAAGCTAGCTTCTGTAATGCCTGGGGAGATCTGAATCACAAGATTATCTTTCCTTTCCTTGTAAACAAAGTATTTTGAAGAAGAGAATGTGACATTTTCCAGTTTCCTAGAGAATACTAGTGATAATTTATTTCCATGACACAGTGATATTCCCATTTACCATTTGATAAAATCCATATTCTTTACTGCTATTCATATGCATATGTGTATACATATATGAATATATTTATATTAGGGATTTAATAAATATACGGAGACATAATGATGAAAAAGCATGTCGTGGTTCTGCCTCCAGGGAGCATCTTCTTTGTTGGAAGCAAACAGTAAAACTATTACAACTGGGATAGTGATGGAAGTGGTAGACATAGTGATAGGAAAATCTATGGTAATATGAGATCATGTAACAAGAACACCAAATTGAGATTCAGAGAGTCAGGAAAGATTGCTCAAAAAAAAAAAAAAAAATGGCACCTAGACTAACCTTATGGATGAGTAAAAGCTAACCAGCTCAACAGTGGGGGTTGAAGGGAAAGACTATTCCAGGGAGATGGACTGAAAAACCAGAGGCAAGTGGGGCATGAGACATAGTCTGGGAAGTGGAAGAAATTCAGTATGATGGCTATAAATTAGCAAGTGAACAGAATATTGCAGAGATGAAGGTAGAGAAACAGATTCCAGAATAACTTTTCATGAGAAAAGGCATAAAGTTGTGCACATGGCTGCTCTGTGAAAATTTCTCTAAGCTTTATGATAAGTGCTCACTTGTTATTTTACCCCCATGAACCCAAAAACCTGTGGGAGGACTTGGATGTAAACACCAAGAGAAAAACAATTACAGCCTGATGTTTGGTATGGAATGGTCTTTGGATCCTTCTCACAAAATCCCAAAGTGAATAAATCATTGTCTTTGCATAAGAAGGTTGAAAGAGAAAGACAAAAATTATTGCTACCACGAAACTTCCATTCTAGTGGAGAAGATATATAATCAACAAATAGACAAAATAAATATATAATATAGTGTTCACATTCAATAGAATATGAAAAAAAATAATGTGATTTAAATTAAATATAAATGGTTTAAAATAGACCCACAGAATAGCAGTTATCTAAAGTTATCTTGACTCACTTTAAACCAGGGATGTCTCCACATAGAATATTAAAGAAACACTTTAGGTCCAGTAAATACTAGACTTTTCCATGCTAAAGATATATTTTGTCCTGTTTTGCTACCACCATTCTAATGTATATTGCAGAATAAATCATATCCCACCTTTCTGACACTATGCAGATTACAAATTACTTGGACTTATATTTGAAAATTTAAACTGCTCTTCTTTGTGTCATTTGTGTTATTCTGATAAGAGAAACATTTCTCATTTTCCATTAACTTTATCACACTGTTAATTACATAAATGTATAAAATGTATGTCATATTGCAACTTAAGGTGGCATGCTGACATATTATGGCTAATAATAGAAACTTCTAAAATGAGAACTATGACAAATACAAAGCATATGAACAAAACTAACAATTAACTTTATTTCTTTATTCTTTTTCTTTTTAATTTTTTCTAGAGGTGAAGTAAATAAGGAATAAGTCTGATCAAAATAAAACTCCACAATTTATCCCTTTTGTTTACTAAAAGATCTCCATTTTTCTCAAATCAACAATTATTTCCTCTGTTTCAAATGTTACTAAAAGATAATAACTTAATTCATGTCTCAGGCTTCAAAATAATTTACCTTCTCTTGTATTGCTGCAAGATTTAGAAGCATGCTTTCTCATCTAAGTTGTGCTTGCATATTAAAATTTAATGATAGAATTATTGCTTATGATCCTTCACATTTCACTCTAGCTTCTACAGAATATGATGCATACATATATTTAGAAAGCTTTGTAATAGAATTCAATTACAGGAACTAAACACAGATTGTGTTTCCCCTGACCGTTTATTCTTCTTGAGCCTTGGACACAGACTTTTTAATTTTATATGTATTCTTCAATAGCCTGTATAAAAAATGCACTAAAAGCTACCACTTTCTCAACAACATCATGGTCACAGTTAGTTAAATATTTAATGCCACCAAGCACAAGGCAGGGCATGCAAGGAGCATGAACTGGACTATAAAACTACTGTAATGGGCTTAGATCCCTTGGGTCCCCAGTGGACTCTGGACTGATACAGAAAAATGAGGGAAAATTCTCATCAAGATGCAAGTTTCAATGTAAATCTGTCCTGCCACATCTGCTGACAAGATTAATTACAGATCTCTGAACCTGATGTGTTTTCTTAATATTTTGTGTTGCTTAACTAGTCTGTAGCCAAGTTGAAATATCTGGCATGGTTTTGTATAATTCTGGATAATTCTCTTTTCTAGGGTGCCAATTTCTTATATGTTTTAAGTTTCAATAATTTGCTAAGTTTTTGATAAAACTTCTATTTCTGACCCTATCATTAGTTGTTGCATCTGTCGATGGAAATTAGGATAATCTCTTAAAAACAGTAACAAAATTCTGAAAGAAGGCAAGGATCCTTTCCACCAGAAAAGTTAGCTATTTGGGGGTGGGCCCGTGGCTCACTTGGGAGAGTGCGCTGCTGATAACACCAACGCCATGGGTTTGGATCCCTATATACGATGACCAGTTAGCTCACTTGGGAGAGCGTGGTGCTGACAACACCAAGTCAAGGGTTAACATCCCCTTACCAGTCATCTTTAAAAAAAAAAAAAAATAAGAAGAAAAAAATAAATAAAATTTAGCTATTTTTTCTCAGGCATATGTTCTTTAATGAAAAAAAAAAAAGCAATAAACACAGCAAAAATTATTATCAAGATATTTTGCCTTGAGAATAACATAATCTGCCTTTTAAAAAAAGACCCAAAAGGTCTTTTATTCAAAGCTGATATTATGGCTTTATTAGAGCCAACACACTATTTGTATAAAAAGAAAAAATAAGGGTCTATCTCAAAGGGGTTTAAAACACAAGTTTATAGTAAGACAAGCATAAAATTGAGTCTAGATATCAATGTTTATCAATTGGGTAAAGTTACTTAATTTATTTAGCTTTCAGTTTTCTCATTTATAAAATGGAGAAAATAATACCAAATTTGGGGTTTCCCATGATGATTACTCATATGAAGGTGATTATCGCAATCACTACAGGTCAGCTTAAAAATAAAAATAGTACTTCATACAATGTGAAATATCTACCTAAGATTTCTATTGACTCAGTTCTCTTAAATGTGAATCCAAAAGTAAACGTGATAAAGGTCTTTACAGTTCATCCTTTTGAATACTCTGACCTCCTTGTTTCATTGTGCTGCTTGCTTGCGATGGATGCTCGGAGTAATTGTTATTGATACACTGCATTCAATGTTGTTAAATGAGAAACTGCTAAACTCAACATGGTTTTGTTTTTTCCCATCTTCTCTAACAGTTAGGACAATCCTCTTAGCTGTAGGATATAGTAGGATCTAGTTGGGTTTTCTGGACCATTTTCATCAGGTCTCTCTCCCCATATCTAAGTTTCCATCTCCCTACTCCTTACTATGTTCAAGAATACACTGCAAAAAAGCCTCTCTTCCTGCCAGTGACTTGAACTACCTCCTTTTTTCTTGATTCCATTTCTCTTTCTAATCACACCAATACTCTGACGATGATGATGCAGAGAAAGATTCTGTCAATGTGCTGCTCTGGATTTGGAGGTGGGTTGTCCAGCCATATCTCCATGCAGGAAAAGACAAAGTCCAGACATTCAATCCCTCCTGGAAGGCAGATCACAGGGTCACTCTAAAGCAGAGGTGAAGCACTGTTCAGAGTAGAAGCAAGTTGAGAAAAAGATTCTGGGGCTGAGGTTGTCAAAAAGAAGTAAGGGATAATGCTAGGAAAACCAGAATCAACTCATTGAATCATGAACATTATACTTGGGAAGTGTTTTTTAATTTACTCTATTTCCTCAGGTTGAGAACAAACCATTAAAAGAACTGAGTCAGGCTGGATAATGAGCAGCATGGTTAGTGTCTTCATCAAAATAGTTATCATCATCATCGTCATGTTTTCAGAAAAGTCGGAAAGTAGATTAGTGTTGCATTGAAACAGTTCAAACATAGGTTAAAGCAAAGCTTCATTATTATTGTGTGATATTTACTCAACAGGTGATTTGTTGGTTGATTTTTTTGAGATATGTTTCACATAGCATAAAATTTCATATAACATGAAGTTTACTATTTTAAAGGTTACAGTTCAATGGTTTTATCGTCTCTTCCACCATATGCCTAAAAAATATGATTATTTTCTTATTATTTGGTCATGTGTTAAAAACTCGGGGATAGCTGCAATTTAAATTTGACTCCTAGTTAACCAAAATTTTATTAATCTGAGTGTATTAGTTTCTTATTATTGCTGTAACAAATTAGCACAAATTTAGAGCCTTTAGTAAGGAATCTGTTTCCTTGCTCTTTTCAATTTCCAGAGGCTGCCTGCATTCTTTGCTCATGGTCCCTTCCATCATCTTCAAATTCAGCAGCATAGCATCTTCAAATCTCTCTGTTCCTCTGCCCTCCATCTTTCACTTATGAAAACCCTTACAGATGCTTTTGGGACTACCCACTTAATTCAGGATACTATCTCCATCTCCTTAAGATGTGATGCTTAATCACATCTGCAAAGTCTCTATTGCCACATTAGGAACATTCACAGGTTCTAGGGATTGGCAAATGAACATCTCGGGGTGGGGGTGCTGTTATTTGGCCTACCACACTTATATTTTAAGAGAGATTAACATTTATATTTTATATTACATAAATAATATTATTAGTATAATTTTTTATGTTCTAGGAGGTCCTTCACTTCTCTGAATTTCATTGCACATGAAATTTAAAAACCCTCTCTAAGATGTGCGTTAATCACCAGGAAGGTTTTCCTGTCTCACACTGTATCAGTCCCATCTGAAATGCATTTCTTTTACCTATTGCCACAAAAATATACCTGTCAAGTTATTTGTGAGTTTTATCTCTCTTACTGACTGTTTGGAAGTTTGTGGGGAAGGCCCCCTATGTCACTGATCCCTTTCTTCATTTCCTCACTCTGACCTTCCCCTCTTCTCCTTTTACCCTACCTATGTTTCAGAGTACACTGGGATCTCCAGATTTTTCTCTGTCTTATGCAGAACAGTTTATTTTTGGATAATTTCAATTATCAGACTTGGAAAGTTTCATCAAAGCACATCAGAGCAAAGAGGCTTCATTTAAGAAGTTTCTCTGTCTACTGAAAACAGCTGTGGCTATAGCTGGAAAAATGATGGTTTCTTCCTATTATAAATATAATGCTATAGTTTATATTGAATAAACATTGCTACAGGTGATTCAAAAATGCTGATGTCTTTTATTATTTGAGAACATATTTGGTATGGATATCTGAGTAATATCTTATTTACTGGCATTCAACACTTATTAATTCAGTTTGCTTTTATTAAGTACTCCCTATATACCAAGAACTTTGCTAATTGCAAATCTAATATATTGAGAAGAATAAAACATGATGTCTTGATTCCATTGGCTCACATTTTTATTGTTCTCCTTTAGCCATTGTCCATCTATATCTTTAGCTATCACCTTTGGTGAAATGCTTTGTACCTACCCATGAGAAATGGTCAAGATAAATTGATAGCAGCAGAAGGACTGGGTTTAACTACTATAAATGGTGTCTATTACCTTAATTTCCAGTTGCCATGTTAATAGCAGTGTTAAAATAGGATATTTCTGATACCTAAAAATGATTTCCTAAATAAGCTTCTAAAGGCAAACTTGAAACACGAAGAGATTTAAGAAATTTCAATTCCTGTATGCATTCAGTTTCTTTATCTGCACCTTGAAAACCATAGCTTTTAGATGGAAGGGATTATGTCTCTCCTGCTCACATAGTTTTCTCTTTGCCCAGCATATAGTAAGTAATAAAAATTAAAATATTTATTGGATGATTATTTAAATATATATGAAGGTGCTTCAAAAAGTTCGTGGAAAATAGAATTAAAAGATAATACTGGTATGAATCTTTCCATGAGCTTTTTAAAGACCCCTCATATGTCAAAATAATAACTACCACATATGATCACTCATATGTGCCAGACTCTGTGCTAAACTCTGTATATACATTCACTTATTTTTATTCCTATCATACTTACAAGAAAAATAGAATTCAGGGGGGGTTTAACTTGTCCACAATCAAACAGCTGTCTATAACCTTGCTCCTAGCCATTAGCCTATATCATTCCCCACTGTGATCAATCACGGTGATCTTATGGACTATCTGACTCTTTTAATAAAGTGTAAGCTCCAAAAAAATAGTGACGTTAACTCACGTATTTCTGTGTCAGTAGTTTTAAACTCATAGCCTAGCAAAGAGGATGTGTTCAGTCTTCTCAAGATAAAGAATTAGTTCAGAGGATGTGGAGATTTGGACAGTTGTACCCCATTAGATCAGTGAAGCAAACTGAGCTATACTGACTGGGTTGTGCCCAACTCTGAGGTTCTTTTTCTGGTAGATAATGTTAGCTAAAAAGTAAGTTTCAGGTGAGGATTAGCAATACCTACAATTTTGTTACCAACTTATAATAAAATACAAGTCTTAAACCAAATTGTGCCATGCGCATAGACATTTATTAAACAGACATTAATTAGCAATCAAACACAAAACAGTTCATGCAACCTATATTGTAATCTTAAAGTATGTGATACTTTTAGGTGTTTTGACCACCACCAGGTGTGAACAATTTTCCTTTGGTAGATATAAACAGAGGCAGAATGCTGTAACTTTTATAGGTATCAAGCAACACAGTCTCCTACACTAAAGGTTGAGCACTTTAGCATAAAATTGCGGCCACCATACTTGAAAATACAGTTTATAGGCCTCACTCAGTTATTATGTTGTGATTATGAAAGGCAAGGGAATCTTAGAAGAGCAATTCAAATATCTCAAATACCTTCAATTTCACCAATAAGAACCTATATCTAATAGTTATCATGATATTTGACAAGCCACTAATTTCACTGATGCAAATTTATTTTTGACATTCATTATGTTAATTTCCAAAGTCTCAGATATAGATGGAGAGTTGATAACAGACAATAATGCAAGCTCTGTAGTTGACTCTGGAGGATAGTCTTTCTGATATAATGCCAGGTGAACACATTTGGAATGTAGTTCTTGATTAGGGTAACTCAGATTTGTATCTTTAACTAACTAGCACATACATAATATCACACCATTTAGGGTAAAATTTACATATTTGTATACATATATAATTTGCATATATATATATATAAATATATATGGACTCCTATGAGTGCATACCTGTGTACGCGTTTGTGCACACTCTGGGCATGTATAACCAATTTTATTGTTTTCTCTTCTAGGGACCATCTGATCTCTACAATTAGAGTTTAGACTCTGTAACCTAAGTGGTTTCAGTAGATTCTCCAGAAGTAGAACCTTTTGGAAAGCCTTCTTTCTAATCCCATTCAAATTATACTTTCTATTTCATCATCAGTTTCAAGATTACCTGTAGAAATTTTTGTAGTAGATAATTTAGATTTATGTATTTGATATACTGTATTTAATAGATCTTTTTCACTTTCCAGGTAATTTATAAACTACTCATCCAGAGAAATGATTAGGTTTTTTTTTTTTTCCATTTTCATTCACCACCCATTTATTTCACAAATACTTTTCAGGATTAAGCTAGGTTCTTTCCACTCTTTCTTATGCATCTCCATGCCCACATAAAACTGGGCTTGGTATACAATGGATACAGTAAATGTTGCTGATTATCTGAAAAAATCCTATTATGAGGCCATTATTATTGAAGTTTGCAGGTTTCTTTTCCTAATTTCAAAATGCCTTTTTCATTTTAGATCACCCCAGGTAGCTGTCTCACAACATCAATCTATTGATTCTCACTGCACGGGGTAAAGAAGCAGCGACCAGATCAGGTATGACTTCCAATATCAAAAATTACCTACTCAGAATTAAATATATATAACGCACTTCAGATTAAAACTTTAAAAATGTTTTTACAATAGAATTTGAGGCAATTGATTTTGGAAATTACTAGAAGCTTTAAGACCTTTTTTCCCCTCCCAATACAAGACCTCTTTTGTGGAAAAGAAACTATTCAAGTACTTATTAAGGCTTCTACATTGCAATTTACTCTACCTAATAATTACCCTATCAACACATATTCTGTCTAGATGTCTTTAGTCACAGTCCTTCTAATGTAATCTGGGTGTTCATTGCTCTTCTGTTTGATATGCACTGGAAGCCCACAGCATCTTCTTATTCTAATCAGTATTCAAATGCATTGTCTGTTGAAATGAAAGTAACAATGATTAGTAAGACAGATGTTTACCCTGAACGTGAAAATGTAGGGGTTAAAACCACAAATTAAACTGAATACTTCGGTCTTTCATGCATTTTTCAAGATGTTGAGATAAAAATCATTGTCAAGTGGAAATCAGGCCCTGGTCAAAGTTGTACTGGTCAAAAATCTGTGATCTAATATATAGATGATATTTAAAATAGCTCAGTTGTCTGGAGAGTGAATATACAACAGTACTATATTGGAAATGAAATATCATTTGCCTTTGTGGAGGGTGATGTTGTCGGAAAAACTGGGAGAAACATGGAAAAGAGAAACAGAATAATCAAAATTTCATGCCAGGTGCATTAGTATATGACAGAAGAATTAGGAAAGCCTATGAATGGATTATCATTATGCATTTGAATATTACTATTTTTATTAATGTTAGGTGTTTCCTCTGCTTGTTGGCTAAAAATTGTCATAATCAGTAGTTTATAACAGTTAATTATCAAAAATGTAAAGATTTTATAATATCTGATTTCTCTCATATTGGTCTTATTTATCTATTTCTACATTTATTCCATAGTGGTTTTCATTGGTATTTCTACTTATACTTACATGAGATCATGAGAAAAAATTTTAAGTGTAGTGTATGTGTCAATGAACTGACATTAATTTGGTAATTAAAGAAAGAGTTGAGGCCGAGGTGATTGATTCCCTTTTCTTTCCTTTTTTTTTCATTCTTTATGTTTTTATTTATTTATTTATTTTTAAAACAGTATATCATAATTCATATCTTTCATTTGAATAAATTTTGTGTTAATCCCTTCTCTTCAAACTTCACAAACCCTTGCTGAGAATAGGTAATTAATAAAGCTACAACCAGGCTGGGGGTGTGCAACCAGTTAGCTGATGTCCCAAATAATATCAGGGTTAACCTTAAACCCAAATTTAGGATGTAAGTTATCACCACTTCAAGAGTGCTAATATGATTTTCTGGCTACAACAGTATCCATCATTAGGCTGATTTTAAGATGGTCCCTTTTTTATCTGTATGCCTTAAACAATTATTAGTAAGAGAGATGAGTACCTTTAGGTTGGAATGAGTTCTCTGACTACTGACCTACTCAGAGTTTGTGAAAAATCACTATCCAGGTCTCTTTAGATTATGGGGCCATGAGTCTAATCTGTTCCATTAAAGCTTTATTGATATAAAGTTAGGAAATTCAAAATGAAGCATCTTTGGGGTTAATACCTATGGTTAAGAGGTTATTCTATTCGTCTTCTTGGTCAAGGAGGTGGCATTATAGTGGGATTTCTGTGTTCCAGGATACCTTGCCTAATTCATATCTTGCACCATGGCTCCCACATAAACAGTCGACATTGTTTTTGACCACAGTAGTTTACTTAACATATGCTTTTGTTTATTTTAATTTCATTAACTTAAGTCTTTTAGCCAAGTTTACATTTGAAAAGTCAAATAAATTATAAGGTAATATTGTTATTTTGTGCATACTACTGTCTTCATGATTCTCAGCAAACCACTGAAGCCCTCTTTCGGCCTACTCACTGGATGAAATCCCCCTGTTGGAGGAAGACTAGATGCTCTTTCATAGGGATTTAATATCTTTATTCTTTCTTTTTTCACTTTTTTTTTCCTGCATCAGACAGAGATCTATCTAAACATATCTTGATGGTCTTTCTTATTGATAAGTACCTAATAACTTGAATATCTTTGTAAGATAAATGGATCATAACCTCACAAACAAGTAGACTTACGTTCAAGTCCCACCTTCACATTTTACTAGCTGTGATTCATAAGCAAGGCAGTTAATTATCTTCACTACAGTTTCTGCATTTTCAGCTTGAAAATAATGATATTAACTGATAGGTTTTTCCAAGGATTGAATCAAAAAAATACATTCTGAGCTCTTATTATACTGAGTAACACAGAGGAAGTACTCAAAAATGTTAGCTGTACCATGAAATTGCTTAGACTATTAAACAGAGTTGATATGTGTGTGTGTGTGTGTGTGTATATAGAGAGAGAGAGAAAGAGAGAGAGATAGATAGAGAGAGAGAGAGAGAGATGTGTGTATATGTGTGTGTGTGTATATAGATGTGTGTATATGTATATATATATAGAGAGAGGTGGGGATAGAGAGAAAGAGAGATATCACAGTGAATAAGAATGACATGTCTGTTTTCAGATAATAGGAATAGAAAAAAATTCAACAGTAAAAGTGCACTGAATATAGTTTGAAGGTTGAAAATTTGCAGTGCCTTAGGTCTTTATCACTACTGATTATCGTCATAAACACAGAAAGCTAGTTGTACAGAATATTCCATCTATGGAGTTTAAATCTGAGAAAACCATGGTAAAAGTAACCATGGATATCAACTAGCCCAAAGATTTCTTCATACTGGATTATTTGTTTTCATTTGTTCTTAATTTGTTTGCTTTCTGAGGTAGAACTATACTATATATACAAGTTAGATAAGCATAGCCTATCTGTTTGGGGATTGGAGAGGCTCAGAGCCTTGTCTGTTCAACTCCCCACAAACACCATCCCTGAGTTCGCTCTGAAGAACCCCTAGTGCTTGGAGAGCACAATTTATCAAACACTGACCTTTTCCAGTCCCTTAGTTTTTAGGATGGAGAAACTGAAGCCAGGAATAGTGAAGTTCACGCCCAAGGTCATACACTGAGAGAGGGACAGGTCTGGATATGGTGATTCCCATCTACTGGATTGTGTTGAATCCTATAGAATACATTTAAAGTTTAGGACAGCAAATATGACTTTGGGAAATGTGGTTTTCCCTCCCTTATTTGCCAATTATATTGTTTAAGTTAGTTGAACATGCATTACAGCAATGGTTCTCAAAGTGTGGTACCCAACCAGCAACACCAGCATCACTTATTAGAAATACACATTCTTGGGCCTACTTAATCAGAAGCACTGACAGTGGGGCCCCAGCAACTTATGGTTTATCATATATATAGGTGAGTCTGATATTTGCTAAAGTTTGAAAAACTCTTCATTAAAAAATATTCCTTGAAAATTAGCTTCACATATAAGATGATTTTAATGAAAACTACCAATGAACAAAAGCCACTATAAAAATACATAAAATTCTGTAAAGAAAATAATTGATCGGGGAGAGTGAAACTAAAATTTGCTGATCACCTACTGAAAAACCAAGTACTCTAATTTTTATTAGTTGTCTTATTTAATTCTATAGCAATATTCTGAAAGTATGTATTATTATCCCATCTTTACTGATGGGGAAATTCAACCCAGAATAAATAATTAGTCCAAGATTATTTAGCTGGAAGTTGCAGATCTACTATTTGAATCCATATGTCATTGACTACGAAGCTTTAATTCATTCTGTTATGCATTAAAGTCAACATGTTTTCACACATACCTGGGGTGGAATATCTACAACTCCAGGGGAAAATCCATGCATTTGATTTTTATTGTCATTTTGGAGTGCTTCTATTTTGGTCGTACTTGGCATGTAATATATACCTCTTTTGACGTTAAACAGAAACAGTGATTTGCCACTGTCACATGAGTATACCTTTGCTACTCTTTTTCATTCTACTCACACCTATTTGAATATCAATTTCTAAATGTCTATATATTTGCCTATCTGTGACAGGCTAATGTATATGTATATACTTATATTTACCCCCTGCATTTCCCCCCTGCATTTTATGTCATAAACATAGCTCCAGTGTGTCCTGTTTTAGGGCATCTAAAAAGTTTCTGAAAAATGAATCATCACCTTAGATATTATGTAAATAAAATCATATAAGTATTATGTAAATGTAATTACATATAGAAGTAATTACAGGAATATGCACTACAAACTTTGGAGCTGTAATATAGGGAATTACAGGAGGAGAGGGTAATTATATACCTTGTTCCCTAAAGATTCAGCATTTAGGAAGAAGTTCATCAGTTTTTAGGTTTGAAAAAGACGTTAAATTTCTTATTGTGTTGTCTAGGGCGTGTGGTGAATGGGTGGTCTGATTAGGGAAATGCAGCATGAGGAGGCATTGTGAATTTGGACGATGTTCCCATTGTTGAGGCATCTCAGTTCCAGAGCTGTTAAGATTATGTGTCAGTTACAGGCCTTGCTGATCTCTACTAGAGATTGGTTTTCAAGGCCAGAAAGGGCAAATTCCCCTTGCTCACTCCACATTCTAGGGTATTACTTATAAGAATGTCAGCCACATGGCCTAGTACCTGGTAAAGTCCTGGAAGATTGAACTTAACTGGGCAGGTTATACTAACAGCTGCCAGAAGGAAAAAAAAAAAAAAAAAATATATATATATATATATATATATATATATATATATATTATTATTATATATATATATATTATTATTATATATATGAAGATAAATGCGCAGAATTTAGAAGAAAAGTGGAAGCAATATCAGAACTTAAAGACCTGTATAAAGTATTGTGTCTGAAGGGTGATATGGAGTCTGTATATAGAAGAAATATGTTAATAGGATCAGAACCAGAAGCTGAACAAAGCCAAAAGTTCAGGTCTTCAATCTTATTGAGGGACAACTAAGTATTTGGGAACCAGATCTGTTAACTTTAAGACTGACGGCTCAGAGGACACCTTCTTCTTCCTAAGATAAATATAACAAACAACCACCTGTGGTAAGTCCCATATCCTATTCAAGGCCAAGCCTTGTTCATTTTTCTAAGCAAACATCCCTCCAGTTTCTTTTATTCTCTTTACCTCCACTGCTATTACCCTGCCCTACACCACCATCATCTACATTACTTGAATGACTGCAATTGCCTCATAATATCGACTCACTGCCACTTATTCTTCCCTATTTTCCATGGTGCAGCCGAAGTGATTAACCCTCTGGTCACTCCCTGTTGCTTTTAGGAAAAATATTAAAATTCTTAACATGATCTACAAGATTCTGCCTGCAATTACCCCTACTTACTTCTGTAGCCTTATTTGATTATATGTTTGTGTGTTAGTTTGAATAAATGTCAGGCTCTCCCACTAAACTCAATCTACATAAAAACAGGAACCACATCTCATTTGATTGTACACATATCCAGGGATTAGGTCAGTGGCTGGTATTAAGTATTTGCTAAGCAAAGTCTTCTTAGATATGACACCAGAAGTATAGGCAAAAAAAGAAAAAAAAATATTGAACTTTAAAAAGTTTTTAAAAAAATTGTTGTGTAAATGATATCATTAATAAAGTTGAAAGAAAACCCACTGAATGAGAGATAATATTTGCAAATCATATATCTGATAGGGGATTTGTATTTAGTATGTATAAATGACTATTGAAGCTCAATGATAAAAAGATAAATAACCCAATTTTTAAAAATGAGCAAAGAATCTGACATTTCTCCAAAGGAAGTATACAAATGTTCAATAAACACTTGGAAAAATGCACACTATTTTCCATCACAGAAACACAAATCAAAACCACAATGTAATTTTACTTCACACTCACTAGATTGGCTGTAATAAAAAACAAGTATTGGCAAGGATCTGTACAATTTGGAATCATTATACACTGCTGATAGGAACATAGAATGGTGCAGCCACTTTGGAAAACTCTTTGGCAGCTCCTCAAAATGATAAACATAAAATTATGATATGACTCAGTAATTTTACTCCTTGTTATATATCCAAGAGAATTGAAAACATATCTCCACATTAAAACTTGTACACAAATGTTTATTCCAGCAGTACTCATAATAGCTAAAAAGTGAAAACAACCCAAATTTCCATCAACCGATGAATGAGTAAACCAAATTTAGTACATTCATACCATAGAATATTATCCAGAAATAAAAAGGAATGAAGTACTGATACATGCTACAACATGGGGAAACCCTGAAAACATTATGCTAAATGAAAGAAGCCAGTCACAAAAGACAATAAAAGACCAATAGTGGTCATGATTCCATTGATATAAAATGTCCAGAATAGGTAAATCTACTGAGACAGAAAGTATATTAGTGTTTGTCTAGGAGTAGATGAGAAGAAAATTGGGGGAAAATGGGAATGTCTGATATTGGGTACAGGATTTCTTTTTTTGGTGCTAAAAATGTTCTAAAAATAGTTGTCATGCTGGTTGCACAACTCTAAATATACACAAAAATCTGAATTATATGCTTTAAGTGAGTGAATTGTATCATAAAAAAAATATATTTTGAGAAATCCATTAAAAAATAAACAGAACAAAATTTTAGTCAGGACATGGAAACACAAGTTTCTCATATTTAATGTGGGGGTGCAGCATTTGCACTGAGGGATCAAAAACTGTTAACACACAAACATCCACAAAAAGTAGTGTGGAACATCAAAAATGGTAAATACATGGGTGAATATTAAAAACAAAATTGTTTTTATTTAAATATATTTAAAAGATGATTGTTTAAAGAAAAAATATTAACAATATTAAGTGTTGTGTGCTTATAACATATGTAGAAGTAAAATGTGTGATAATAATAGCAAAAGGCCAGATGAGGAAAAATGAAAGTATATTACCGTAGAGTTCTTATACTACACAGTAAATGTTATCATAACACTTAAAGATAGACTGTAATAAGTTAAAGATGTATACTATAAAGCCTAAAGCAACTAATAGAATAATAAAACAAAGATGTATAAAAGGAAATAAAAAGCAATTTTAAAAAAACTTCGTTAATCCAAAAGAAGTCAGAATAGGAAGAAGAGGCCACAAAGAATATATGGGACAAATAGTATTAAATAAAAAGTATGATAGTATATTTAAAGCCTACTATGTGAATAATAACATTAAATATAAATGGTCTAAACACCCCAATTCAAAGTCAGAGATTATAATAAAAGCCATATACCAACTATAAGTAACACATATTAAATTTAGATGTAAATATATGTTAAAAGTAAAAAATATTGAGAATACACGTATCTTGCTAACACTAAGGTAAAGAAAACTGTAATAGCTATAATAATCAAAATGAATTCGACAAGGAGTATTACTAGGAATAAAGAGGGTCATTATCATTTTATATTACAAAGAGCATCAACATATAAAGTAAAAGTAATAATCCTAAACCTTTATACACTTAACAGAGCTTCAAGATATATGATCAGAGCAGCAAGTAGAAATCAATAAATATACAATCATAATTTGAGATTTCACCATCTTTTCTTCATAACAAATAGCACAGATAAAAGGAAAATCAGTAAGGTTATAGATGACTGGAACAACATTGAAAACTGCCTTGATCTTACTGACATTTATAGAGCACTCAACCTAATGAGAGCAGAATATACATTATTTTCAAGTACACCTGGCACACTTACCAAGATAGACCATATTCTGGACCATAAGATACATTTTAATAAATCTAAAATAATTAAATCACACAGGTATCTTCTACAACCACGATGGAATTAAATTAGAAATTAATAACAAAAGGTATCCAGAAAGTCCCCAAATATTTGGAAACTAAATAACACCTTTCTAAACAATTCATGGCTTAAAGAAGAAATCAAAAGGGAAATTAGGAAGTATTTTGAACTGGATGAAAATTAAATTCAACATATCAAAATTCATAGGATTTAGCTAAGACAAAACTTAGAGGAAATTTGATAGCACTAAATGCCTATTTTAGAAAATAAGAAAAGTCAAACAAATGACTTCAGCTTCCACCTTAAGAAAATGAAAGAAGAGTAAATTCAGTGAAGAGGAGTAAGCAAAAGATAGGCAATAATAAAGATTCAATGCTATCTCCCTCAGTGAAAATAGAAGACAGAAAAACAATAGAAAAATATCAATGAACCCAAAAGCTTATTCTTTGAAAAGATCAGTAAAACTGATAAATCTCTAGCAAAATTGATGTAGAATAAAAAGAGAATAGACACATTACCAAAACTAGTGAGAGGTGAACATTATGAAAAACTTCATGTCAATAAATTTGATGATTTAGATGAAATGGACAAATCCTTTGAAAGACACAAAGTACCAAAGCTCACTCACTGTAGTGTCTTAGATAGTCTCTCTCCAAATAGTCTTTGTAGATCTAATTGTTAAAGATCTTCAGAAAAAAATCCTCCTGGATTTAGATTGGGTTCTAAATCCAATGACAGGATTTGTTTTAAGAGAAAGGAGACAGAGATTTACACACACACACACACACACACACACACACACACACACACACACACAGAGAGAGAGAGAGAGAGAGAGAGAGAGAGAGAGAGAGAGAGGGAGGGAGGGAGGGAGGGAGGGAGGGGAAGAAAGGGGGGAGGGGGGAGAGAGACAGAGAGAGAGACCATGTAAAGACAGGCAGAGATTAGAGCTATGCTTCCACAAGCCAGGGAATGCCAGAAACCACCAAAAGCTGGACAAGGCAAGGAAGGATATTCCTCTAGGGTTTTCAAAAGAAGTGTGGCCATGTGGGCACCCTAATTTTGGAACCTGGCAATCAGAACTGTCAGAAAATAAATTTTTGTTGTTTTAAGTCACCAAGTTTGTGGTAATTTGTTATGAGCCCTAGAAATCCCACTCAAAAAGAAATAGGTAAATTGAGCAGTCCTATAATTATTAAGGAAATTGAATTTGAAGTTAAAAAGCCTCTTAGGAAGAAATTTTTAGGCCAAGACAGCTTTACTTGTGAATTTCACTGAACATTTAAGAGAGAAATAGGATCAATTTTATACAAATTCTTGCAGAAAATTTAAGAGCTCTTAACTAATTATTTGAGTTCAGCATTATCTTGATACCTAAATCAAAGACATTACTACAGGCTTATATTCCTCCTGAACATAAACAAAAAAAAAAATTTTAACACATTTTTGTAAATTTAATTCAGTACTATATAAAATGAATAATACATGCTATACAATTGGTATTTATTAAAGGAGTGCAAGGTTAACTTATTTGAAAATTGTTCAGTGTAACTCATTGTACTAATTAAAAAGTAAACCATATGCTCATCTGACTAGAGGCAGAAAAAGTATTTGAAAAAATTTAAAGTACATTCCTGATGAAAACTCTCATTAAACTTGGACTAGAATGTCACTTCCTCAGCATGTTCAAGACGAGAAAATGGTGAAATTAAGAACAAGGTAAGGACATCTACTCTCACCACTTGTATTCAACATTTTGCTGAAAGCTTCTAATTAATGCAATGAGAAGGAAGGAAGGATGGAAGGAAGAAAGGAAGGAAAGAAGGAAGAAAGGAAAGAAGGATCCAGACTGGAATGGAAAAATTAAAATTATTTTTATTTACAAATGACATGATTGTTCATATAGAGAATCCCATAGAAGCTACAAAATAGCTACTAGAGCTAAAAAATAATTCTAGCAAGGTGTCGGAATATAAATGAAAACTGAAATTTAGTTTTTAAATTACCATTTCAAGTGGTGTCAAAAAATGTGAAATACTTAAGAGATAAACCTGACAGAAAGTATGTAAAACTGAAAGCAAAAACCATTGCTTAAAGATTTTTTTAAAAAACTTAAATATGTGGAGAGATAACCTGTGTTCATGAATTATAAGACCCAAAATTAATATCTTAATTCTCCCTACACTTATCTATACAAGGGTACTTCAAAAAGCTCATGAGAAAAATGAAATTAAAAGACAATACAAATCTTCCCCTAAACTTTTTGAAGAACTTTTGTGTATTCAATGCAGTCTCAATAAAACTCCAATTAGATTTTTGATAAAAATTAACAAGATGACTGTAAAATTCACACGGCAATATAAAGTACCTAGAATAGCCAAAAGAACTTTGAAAAAGTAGTGTAAACTTGGAGAAATTACACTACCTGACTTCGAGCCTCATTATAATGCAACAGGAACAAAACAGTATGGTAGTGGCATAAAGACAGGCATATTGATCAATGCAACACACAAATAGATCCATACATCTATGAACAATTTAATTTGACACAGGCAATTCAGTGGAGAAAAGACAGTCTTTTCAGCAAATGGTTTTGAAACAACTGAATATTCCTATGAAAAATTGTGAATTTAGATCCATATCTCTCACTGAATACAAAAAGTAACTTGAAATGGATTCTATATCTAAATGTAAATTGTTAAACTATAACACTTCTATTAATGGACAAAAAGAATGAGTACATTTTGTAATGATGCATATGCTAATTCTCCTGATTTGATCATCACATATTGTACACAAATACTGAGTCAACTCTGTACTCCATGAATTTGCATGATCAATTATGTTTCAATAAAAATATGTCTAAACTTCTAGAAGAAAGCATTAACAAAAACCTTTGTGGGCTCAGGTTAGGAAACGATTTCTTAGATACCACTATGAAAGCACAATCTGTAAAAGAAAATATTGATAAATTGGACTATCACTAAAAAATATTTTTAAGCTTTAAAAGGTATTTTTAAGAGTATATTTTAAGAGCTGCAGACTTGAAAAAAGTGTTTGCAAATCAAATATCTAATAACAGGCATTATTTCAGAATACATAAAGAACTCTCAAGATGTGAAGTTATGAAATCAAAAATAATAATAGTAATGATAAACAGGCAAAAGTTTTTTTTTATAGGCACTTCACCAAAGAATACACATGTACGGCAAATAAGTATTTGTAATTAATCATTAGGAACATGTAAATTAAAACTGCAATAGATGCCTATACACACTTGGTAGAATGTCTAAAATTAAAAAGAATGACTACACCACGTGTTGGCATGGATGTGGAGCAAATGAAAATCTCATGGATGTGGAGTAAATGGAATTCTCTGCTGGAAGGCATGAAAAATAGTATGAACCCTTGGGAAAACATTTCAGCAATTTCTTAAAAAGTTAAAAAGCCCTCCCATGTGACCCATTCATTGCAGTCTTAAGTATTTACCCAAGATAAATTAAGGTATACATCAACAAAAGGACTTACATTCGCTCACAGCAATGTTATTTGTAATGCCCCAAAATTGGAAACAGCCCAAATGTCCATTTGCAGGTGAATGGATATATAAACTGTGGTATAGCGATAAAATAGTCATATAATAAAAAAGCAATAAAAAGGAATAAACTACTGATATATTCAACAATACAGAAGAATCTCATAATAATTATCCTGAAATAAAGAAGCCGGATTAAAAAGAAGTGCAGCTGTATAATTTACATTTATATAAAATTCTGGAAAATGCAAACTAATCTATAGTGATAGAAAACAAATCAGCAGTTACCTGGGGACTTTGTTGGGGGCAGGAGAGGGGGATCAAAAGGAGTAAGAGGAACTTTTTAGGGAGTTGGGAATATTCATTATCTTAATATTAGTGATGGTTTCATGAGTGGGGATATGTGTGTGTGTGCATGTGTGTGTGTGAAGGATTATCAAATAGTACACACACAGAAAGAGCACAGGTGTTTGAAAGAGATGAATAATAGAGGTTGAATCCAGCAATGGTAGGAGCCAGAGCAAGGTGGGTTCACAAAGCTTTTTCCCTCAGCCTGCTAAAGGCTTGGACAATGATCTTCAGGCAGTGGAGAGCCCTTGAAAACTGTTAGTGGGGTAGTGACATGATTTGCATTTTAGCAGCATGCCTGGCAGCAGTGAAGGGACAAGACTGGCAACACACACACACACACACACACACACACACACACACGCACAGCTTTTTACATGGTAGTGGAATTGCAACACATGTTTCAAATAATCTCTGCAGAATTTCCAATAAAATCAATTAGCATACATTTGAAAAAGTGCTGGTGGGATTAGGGACTTCCTCTATAGCTATTGAAACAAATTGGCCCACCCTGAGCATAGAGGCTCATAAGTGGCAGAGCAGTGATTTAAACCAAAGCTTTCTGATTTCAAAGCTCATTTCTTTTTCCCACCTGGATGCAAATCTCATTCCAGAGCCTTGTGGTGATGAGGACTCATGTAATAAAATGAGATTTTGCAGGATTTGTCAAATCAGAATGTGGGCCAGATGTTATGTAACATTTGGGCCCGCTGTGGCGGTTCTTAGCGGAAGCCGAACAGGCTGTCCTTTCATGGGGGTGAAGCATGCTATGCCACTCATGGATCATATCTATACCTCTTTATTTAAAAATAGGAGCTGGATTCCAAGATCTTGCCCAAAACAACACAGATTAAAAGTGATGAGAATGCTGATTCTCTGTCTTGCTTAAGGCCAATGAATTCAACAGGCCATGATGCTACATCTGGGTGCTCCATGCTGACGGAAGAACAGCATCTCTAATCCAACCTTTATTAGATTGTTCCTCAGGGAAGCACTGAGAGTAGAGAGGTAGAAGGCATGAACGCCAGATTTAAACTAATTTGGAAAAGGAGAGGTTAATCTCTAAAATTAGCAGTCTCTATGGAAACATGAAAATCAGTTACCTCTACTCCATCCTGATTGGAAGCCTTTGAAGGAATTTGACATTTTGACAACCTTAAGTGTCAGTCACTCATTTTTGTGGCAAATGCATAGAAACGTACATGAAATGTGCCTTTTCGGTTTTTCAAAACTATTGAACAAAAACCCTCTTTGGACCTTGGCTAATAGTACTAATCAAAACTTTAATAATAGACTTGTCATTTACTCTTCTTATTATAATTTGGGTAAGTTTGGAGGCTGCCTATATAGTTTTCACACAAAAGAATGAGCAATGAGTGTTTCAGACCTGTTACAAAGTCATTTATGCAGGCAAGGAAGAAGAGTAAGTAAAGCGGGGCCCAAGGATTAAGGAATTCTTCTCTAATTTGACTAAATTGTATTTAGTCCTAGATGGAGACGTTCTTATTCACTAGCCCGTCAGTTATTTTTTGAACCCATTGTGCACTCCCATGCATTAAGCAGGACAGTAAGGCTGCAGAGTGAACAGATTGTACCCTGTCCTGTTGTTGGTAGGGCTCTCAGATTCAAATACTGACTGCCCCTACACTGTCTCTTTGACAAACTTCTTTACGGTCCTAAATCTTTTCTCCTTATTTGTAATTAACAGGATGGTAACAGTAACTATAATATATTAACAGTTATGCAAAAGCAATACACAACTCAGAGGATTTCAGTGAGGGTCACACGACATCGTGCATCCAAACCACGTTTGACTCAGCAATATGTACTGAGTGCATTATCGTTTTGTACATCACAAGTTATGATTATGGTGTAGTTGGACATACCATTGTGGAGGGGTGGGATTAAGTGTGGGCCAGGTACTTTGTTCGTGCTATTTCATAATCCCCTATTATTCTCATTTTGCCAATGAGGTAACTGGGGAACAGAACATTTGAGAAACTTTCTTAAGTCATTTAGTTAATAAATAGCAGAGTCTGGATTTGAATCAAGTTTCCTATGGTTCACAAATCTATGTGTTTTATTTTCTGCAATACTGATTTTTAAGTTAAAATTAAAAGAAAATAATAACACAAGAAATAATTATTTATTAGTGAAAATTCTTTGATACAGTTCTATTATTAGCCAAATCTGCATATTTATATTAGCATTCAAATGTAAAATCAAATTACAAAAGAAAGGACATATTTTCATATTCAGTAACATGAGATTCAATAACAGAGAATTTACCATAGAAATTCTCTGTTTTCATGAATCTTGATATAGATGAGTTTCGGTTTATGGTAATTGTACTTACTGAGCCAAAATTCAAGAGAATGTTCTAAAAACAGATATCACTTCTTCTTAGAATGACATGTAAAGCCTCATGTGTTAAGAACACATAGTTAGAATCCCCTTCAAAAGTATATGAAGTAGAACGGTCTGAAAAGACTGGCTTTGTAACAGACGATATTGTGCAGTGGTTAAAGAGGTCAGATAAGTAAGGTTAACTGAGGTCAGAGAGATCAGCACTCAGATCTCCACCTCGGTCAGTCTCTAGTTGTATGGCCATGGGCAAGCTCATCTTTCAGCTTCAGTTTCCTCAACTGTTAAGTAGAAATAATAGTAATAGCACCTGTTCATGGGGCTGTTTTAAGGACTACACGGGATCACAGTGCAGATTAACTAGCTCAGCACCTGGCAAATAACACTATTCCGAATGAACTGTGGGTGTGGGCATTGGTGCCATGTGCCCATGTAGATCTCCATAGCCAGCTCTTCTTTTCAAGTTCAAATGAAACATTCTAGCAAATAGCCAATCCACAAGGTTAGATATATCTATGAGATGATTTATTGATGGAAAATCTTCCTAGAAAGCTCTCCATTTTTTAATTCTTCTGATTGTTTTCAGAGAAGTTTTTCAATTAGCCATTATTGTGTAGAAACACCTTTGTTGGAACAGAGACGGGTTCAGTGTGAAAGATTAACCTACAGCTAGTCTTTTTCAGATAACAGCTGCTGTAGATGTGAGAGACGGGGGTGAAAGTTTCAGGCCTTAGGGGTATCAAGTCAAAAAGCTCTACTTAAAATACTGAACCCATAAAATTGTACAGTAATCTATACTTTTATAGAAGAGGACAGAACTCTTCCACTAAAAGATGATATAACCCAGTGCTCAGATCTTGGTTTCTAAAGCTATTCTCCAATAAAAAAATACAAAAGCTTAAAGAAATAGCTGATTTTAGAGCTAGGGAGTGAAATTTACAAGATAAACCTGTATTATCTTCCAGCGGCAAAAGCTAAGTAATTGCTCAAAAAAAAAAAAAAAAAAAAAAAAAAAAACTAAATGATTAGAATATGTCAAGAGAACACAGAAGTCAGCTGAAAGAGCTAGAACAGGCTGAGCAACAAATTAAATAATGCAGAATTGGTCCATACCTAAAAGTCCACACTAATAAAATGATAGAATAAAAAATAAATGGAGGAAGACGGACAATTCTCCCATATGGAAGAATTTCAAATAATTTATGTAAATACTTGCCCCTCTACCCCTTAACTATGGGCTATGCTTAGTGACTTGTTTACAAACAGTACAATGTGGAAAGGGGGAAAGTAACTTCACAGAAGAGAATCCTGGCAAATACTACCTCAGACAGTTGACCAAGGTTGGCATCATCAAAGATAAGTTATGCTGCAGCATGTATCCTTGGTATGTGTTGAGAATGGGACTTCACCTGTGGGGCTCTTCCTTCCCATAAGCTAGAACTCTAGCCTAACCATAAGAAAAAACATCAGACAAACCAAAATGAAGAAACAATCTATAAACTACTTGACTGGCGGTCTTCAAAACTGTCAAGTTCATCAAGTAAAGTCTGAGAAACTATCACTGCCTAGAAGAACCTAAGGAGACATGACAACTAAACTGAATGTGATATCCTGAATGGAATCCTGGAACAGGAAAAGGACAGGAAGAAAAACTAACTAAATCTGAATAAAGTACAGAGTTTAGTTAATAATCATGTATCAATAGTGGCTTGTTAATTGTGACAAACATGCCAGATTAGTATATGATGTTAGCAATAGAGAAAACTGGATGCAGTGCATACAGCAATTCTGTACTATCTTTGCAACTTTTCCGTAAACCTAAAATTATTCTAAAATAAAGCAGATAACATGCAAGATATTCCTAAAATGATTCCACAATTTTTAATGATTTCTTTTGAAATTATTCTCATGCCAAATATGGTAGCTACTAGCCACATGTGGCTACTGAGCACTTGAAATATGAGTAGTCCAAAATGAGATGTGCTTTAGGTATAAAATACATACTTGATTTAGAGGACTTAGTCCATACAGAAAAAGTGTAAAGTATTCTCATTAATAATTTTCATATTGAAATAATATTTTGGGTATGTTGGGTTAAATAACATACATTATTACAATTAATTTCACCTGTTTTTTTTTTTCTTTTTTTAATGTAGTTACTAAAATATTCAAAATTTTATATGTCGCTTTCATTATGTTTTTTTAAATTTATTTCTTTGTTATGAATATTTATGAGATACAAAGCTGATTGTACCCCCTCCTGTCCATGATGTGGGGGCCAGATTCATACTGGGGCATATCCATTACCAGAAATTACTTTTGTACCCTTTGTCCCCTCCCGATTATCCCTCAACCTCCCTCCCCTTCCTCCTCTCCCCTAAACTCCAATTTGTAGCCCTAGGAATGTTCCCTCTTTCTGTTGGATCACGGAACTACTGTGGTCTTTCTTTCGTGCCTTCCTTTCTCTCTTAGCTCCCACATATGAGTGAGCACATGTGGGATTTATCCCTCTGTGCTTTGCTTGTTTCACTCAACATAAGTTTCTCCAGGTTCATCCATGTTGTTGCAAATGGGACTATTTCATTCTTTTTTACGGTAGAATAGTATTCCATAGTGTATATATACTACAGTTTTCTTATCCAGTCATCTATTGATGGACATTTAGGTTGGTTCCATATCTTGGCTATTGTAAACAGAGCTGCAATAAACATGGGAGTGCAGGTATCTCTTTGACATGATGATTTCCATTCCTCTGGATATACACCCAGAAGAGGGATTTCTGGATCGTATGGAAGATCTATCTGTAGTTGTTTGAGAAACATCCAAATTGTTTTCCAGAGTGGTTGTACTAATTTACATTCCCACCAACAGTGCAGTAGTGTTTCCATCTCTCCACACCCTCGCCAGCATTTGTTATTCACCATCTTTTTGATTATAGCCAGTCTAACTGGAGTGAGGTGGTATCTCAATGTGGTTTTAATTTGCATTTCCCTGATGACTAGTGATGTTGAGCATTTTTTCATGTTTCTGTTGCCCATTTGTATGTCTTCCTTTGAAAAATGTCTATTCAGCTCCTTTGCCCATTTTTTAATTGGGTCTTTTTTTTTTTTTTTTACTGTATAATTGCTTGAATTCTATGTATATTCTGGATATTAGTCCCTTGTTGGATGCATAGTTGGAAAAAATTTTCTCCCACTCTGTAGGTTGTCTTTTCACTCTGTTGATTGTTTCTTTTGCTGTGCAGATACTTTTTAGTTTGATATAGTCCCAATTATTAATTTTTTCTTTTGCTGCTTGTGCTTTTGAGCTCATGTTCATAAAGCCTGTGCCCTGACCTAACTGCTAAAGTGTTTCATCTATATTTTCCCTTAGTAATTTTACAGTTTTGGGTCTTATACCTAGGTCTTTAATCCATTTTGAATTGATTTTAGTGTATGGTGAGAGATGCATATCTACTTTCATTCTTCTACAAATGGATATCCAGTTTTCCCAGCACCACTTTTTGAAGAGGCAATCTTTTCCCCAATGTAGATTTTTGTTGCCTTTCTCTAATATCAGATGGCTATAAGCCTGAGAAGTGATTTCTGGGTTCTCAATTCTATTCCACTGGTCTGAATGTCTATGTTTATATCAGTACCATGCTTTTTTGGTTATAACAGCTTTGTAGTATAATTTGAAGTCAGGCAGAGTTATGCCTCCGGCTTTGTTTTTTTTTTGCTCAGGATTGCTTTGGCTATTTAGGGTCTTTTGTTTTTCCATATGAAAGATAAGATTGTTTTTTCCATTTCTGTGAAGAATGTCATTGGTATTTTGATGGAGATTTCATTGACTATGTAGATCTCTTTGGGTAGTATAGACGTTTCACAATTTAATTCTTCCAATCCAAGAGCAAGAATATGTTTCCATCTTTTTGTGTCTTCTTTAATTTCTTTCAGAAGTGGTTTGTAATTCTCATTGTGGAGGTCTTTCACCTCCTTGGTTAAATTGATCCCTAGGTATTGTATTTATTTGGTGACAATTGTAAATGTGCTCACTTTATTTATTTCTCTTTCTGTTAATTTATTATTTGAGTACATAAATGCTACTGATTTGGGGGCATTTATTTTGTATCCTGCAACATTACTGAAGTTATTAACCAGCTCTAGGAGTTTTTTGATAGAGTCCTTAGGTTTTTCTATATATAGTATCATGCCATCTGCAAATAGGGAAAGTTTGACTTCATCTTTTCCAGTCTGAATACCCTTTATTTCTTTCTCTTGCCTAATTGCTCTAGCTAGTACTTCCAGTACTATGTTGAATAGAAGTGGTGAGAGTGGACATCCTTGTCTTGTTCATGTCCTTAAGGGGAAGGCCTTCAATTTTTCCCCATTCAGAGCAATACTGGCGGTGGGCTTGTCATAAATGGCTTTTATTGTGTTGAGATACTTTCCTTTTATACCTAATTTGTTGAGAGTCCATACCATGAAGGAATGTAGAATTTTGTCAAATGCTTTTTCAGCATCTATTGAGATAATCATATGGTCTTTGTCCTTGAGCTTGTTGATGTGATGTATCACATTCATTAACTTTCATATGTTGAACCATCCTTGCATCCCTTGGATGAATCCCACTTGATCATAGTGTATCATTTTTTAATATGTTGCTGTATTCTAATTGCTAATGTTTTCTTGAGGATTTTAGCATTTGGTTCATCAAGGATATTGGCCTGTAATTTTCTTTTTTTGTTGTATCTTCAACTGGTTTTGGTATCAGAGTTATGTTGGCCTCATAGAATGAGTTTGGGAGGGTAGCATCTGTTTTAATTCTTTGGAACAATTTCATAAGAATTGGTTAACTCCTCTTTAAAAGAGTGATAGAATTCAGCTGTAAAGCCATCTGGACCCAGACTTTTTTTTGTTGGAAGATTGCTAAATTACCATTTCAATCTCCTTGCTTATTTTAGGTCTGTTCAGGTTTTCTATCTCTTCTTGGTTCAGTCTTGGTAATTTATATGTGTCTAAAAACTTATACATATCTTCCAGATTTTCAAATTTGTTGTCATACAGTTGTTTAGAATAGTCTCTAATTATTCTTTTTATTTCTGTGGTGTCAGTTGTAATGTCTCCCTTTTCATTTCTGATTTTTGTTATTTGGGTCTTCTCTCTCCTTTTTTTTTTTTTTTTTTTTGTTCATCTAGCTAATGGTGTGTCTATTTTGGTTTTCTTCTCAAAAAACAACTTTTAGTTTTGTTGATCTTTTCTATTGTTTTTTGGGCCTCTATTTCATTTAGTTCTGCTCTGATTTTAATTATTTCTTTCTGTCTACTGGCTTTAGGCTTGGATTGTTGTTGTTTTTCAAGTTCTTTGAGGTGTAGCATCAGGTCGTTTATTTGGAGTCTTTCCCATTTTTTTGATATAAGCATTTACTGCAATTAATTTGCCTCAGTACTGCTTTTGCAGTATCCTACAAGTTTTGGTATGATGTATCTTTATTTTCATTAGTTTCTAGAAATTCTTTGATTTTCTGTTTAATTTCTTCTTGGACCCATAGGTCATTCAGGAGCCTATTCTTTATTTTCCATGTATTTGTATAGCTTCCAGTGATTTCCTTATTGTTTATCTCCAGTTTTAGTCCATTGTGGTTTGAAAAGATGGTTGGAATGATTTCAATTTTTTTTAGTTTACTGAGACTAGATTTGTGACCTAATATGCAGTCTATCCTGGAGAATGTACCATGGGCTGATGAGAAGAAAGTGTATTTTTTAGCTGTTGAGTGAAATGTTCTGTATATATCTGCCAAGTCCAGTTGGTCTAGGGTGTAGATTAAATCCTGTGTCTCTTTGTTGACTTGTTTCCTGGAAGTCCTGTCCCATACTGAGAGAGGGGTGTTCAGATCACCCACTATTAATGTATTAGGTCCTATCTCCTTCTTTAGGTCCAAGAGTGTTTGTTTAATATATCTGAGTGCTCCAGTATTGGGTGCATACATGTTTATGATTGTTATGTCTTCTAGCTGGAGAGTTCCCTTTATCATTATATAATGGCCTTCTTTTTCTTTTTAAAAGAATTTTGGTTTAAAGTCTATTTTGTCTGATATAAGAATAGCCCACTCCTGCTCATTTTTGGTTTCCATTTGCATGGTATATCTTTTTCCATCCCTTCACTTTTAGTCTATGAGTGTCTCTACAGGTGAGGTGGGTCTCTTGAAGACAGCACATACTTGAGTCTAGCCTTTTATTTCAACCAGTCAGTCTGTATCTTTTGAATGGGGAGTTTAGTCCATTCACATTCAGAGGAGTTATTGAGAAGTGTTGTGTAATTCCTGTCATTTAATTGCTACTTGTTTAGGTGGTTTAAATATCTTTTGATCATTATTTCCCCTTTTACTTCTCTTCTTCAATGTGAGTTGGGAATTTAAGGCAGAATGATTTAGTGTCTTTCTCTTTCTTGCTGGCATTTTTGTTTTAACTGTGGGTTTTGCTCTTTCTTGTGTATTCGTGATGATGGTCACCATTATTCAGATTCCAGATGAATGACTCCCTTGAGAATTTCTTGCAGGGCTGGTCGTGTGGTGGTGAACTCCCACAACTTTTGTTTATCTGGGAAATACACTATTTCTCCCTTGTTTCTGAAGGAGAGCCTTGCTGGGTAGAGAATTTTTGGCTGGCAGTTTTTTCTTTTAGTATTTTGAATATAACATTCCACTTTCTTCTGGTGTGTAGGGTTTTGGTTGAGAAGTCTGCTGTTAGTTTGATGGGGGTTCCCCTATAGGTGACCTGATGCTTTTCTCTTGTTGCTTGTTGATGGAGTTTGAATGTGTTGTCCCCTCCAAAACTCATGTGTAAATTTGATCTCTAATGTGGCAGTGTTGAAAACTGATTGAGTCATGGGGGCAGATCCCTCATGAAGGATTAATGCTCTCCCTGGAGGAGTAGGGGTAGTGAGTTCTCACTCTATTAGTATCCTCGAGAGCTAATTGTTTAAAGGACCCTGACACATCCTCTCTCTCTCTCTCTCTTCCTTCCTCTCACCATGTGATTTGCTCATACCCACTGGCAGCCTGCTACTTTCCACCATGAGTAGAAGCAGCCTGAGGCCCATGCCAGATGTCACTGTCCCAGTATCATAAGCCAAATAAACCTCTCTTCTTTATAAATTACCAGTCTCAGGTAATTCTGCTATAGCAACACAAAACAGACTACAACACTTGTAGAATTCTCTCTTTGTCTTTGAGCTTTGCGAATTTAATTATAATATGTCTTGGGGAGGATTTTTGGGTTGAATCTGTTTGGGGACCTTTGAGCTTCCTGGATCTGAAGGTCTGTATCTTGCCCTATACCTGGGAAGTTGTCTTCTACTATTTCCTTGAGCAGGTTTTCGATACCTTTTCCTCTCTCCTGCCCTTTAGGAATACCCACAATTCAAATGTTAGCATACTTGAGGTTGTCTGCTATCTGTCGTAGATTTTCCTCATTATTTTTAATTCTTTTTTCCTTTTTTTGTCTGACTGACTTATTTCAAAAATACCATCTTCAAGCTCTGAAATTCTTTCTTCTGCTTGCTGTACCTTGCTGCTCAAGCTCACAGTCATGCTTTTTATTTCATTGAATGAGTCTTTCATTTTTACAAGTTCTGCTACACTCTTTTTTACTGTATTAATCTCTTTGTAGATTTCCTCCTTCGTATTCTGGATGTTTTCTCTTGTTTTGTTGTGTTCTTTAATTGAGTCTTCCTTTATCTCTTCAAGTTTTCTTAAGATCATTGCTCAAAATTCTTTTTCAGACATTTCAAGGATTCCCTGTTCCATGGATTTTGACTTTGGGGCATTACTGTATTCTTTCAGTGGTGTCATTTCTTCTTGATTGTTTGTGCTTCTAGTGTTTTTTTGCTGATGCTTGTTCATTTGGTAGGGGGGTTGCTTCTTCTATTACACTGAGGTTGGCTGTGGAGTGGCCTTGGTTGCTACTGTGGGGCATGAATTGTCTTTGCTTGACAGGAGGTGTGGTGGTGGTTATGTTAAACCACCTTGGTTCTCATTCTAGACTCTGGTCATAGAATGAGCCCCTAGCACATTGAGTTCTTCTGGGCCAAACTCGGTGGGTCAGAACCATGGGCCATTGCTCCCCCCTGGGTCTGAGGTGGGATGAGGGGCTGCATGGAGCTGCATGGTTGCTCTGGTTGGTGTTTCTGCCAGCCACCCCTGGTGGGCTCACCTGCATGGGGCTGGTTCAGGGCACAGGAGTGGGGCCTGGAGTTCCCCCGCTGCCTGGGTTCAAGGCGGCAGGGTGAGGGAGCCATGTGGAGCCACTGTTCTGCTGGCTGGCACTGGGGGGTGCTCACCTCCTCATTATGTTTTGATTGGATAACATTACTCTAAGCTGTTAACAAGGGTATGTTTGAGCATTTTAGAGGGACCAGGTATGTGTTCAGTGTATTTACTTAAATGACTGTAGTATACATGTGGAGTTTTCATATAATTAAAACAAACAAAAAAACAAAACAAAAAAATCAGAAGAAAGCCCAAGCACTTGAAGAAATTCAAAGGAAAGTTTTAGTCTAGTGGCAGATTTTATATGTAGTTATTCATTGGCCTGAGACAGTACCTAAAACTAGATAGGCCCTATAAACTATTTGATGGATGGTTTGGGAGTCTAACTTCTTACCTCAGATGTTGCCTGCAGGACCCATTTGCTGCGCTGCTTAGATTATTACTCTGTGCATTATCTTTCCCCAGTGATTCTCTGAGACTGTCGTGGATAGCATATACGAAAGACAGAAAAGATAGAGAGATATTCTTGCTCCCCTATTATCTAAGGCCATAGGTCTTTCCATGAACAATGTATGACTATATACCAACCTTATATATTCCCATTGCCTGAAGTGGATGCTGGTTTATATGACTATAGGAGTATAAGAATGCTTTTATTCTAGCTACCTTCTGAGCGATTCTTGGCAATTAAAAAAAAAAAAAAGAACAAACTATCATTTCCTTCATTTTCTACCTGGAGAAGTCCTCATTCTTCAAGACCTAGCTCCAGGCACCTCTTCTTGTCAAGATTTTTTATTCCAACACTCAATGTTTCTCTGCTCCAAGAACACTGAGTAGAAAACACTGTCTTTGATAGTATTACAACATATTATTGTCAGATTTGTAGAGATTTGTCTTACCCACTCAATTTTAAGATCATTGGCAAAAGAGACCTGGTCTCTTACATGGTAGAAAGATGTGAGAAGGGATTTTCAAGACTGATGTAAGTGCTAACTTTTGCTTTGCACAAGCAGAAATTCAACAAGGAGTCAAAAAAAAAAAAAAGGCAAAACTATCGGAATAATATAAAATAATAGGTAGTTAGTAAATGAATGCATGGGTCACAATGTCAATCCCTTGCATATGGATAGGTAAAGTTTTTGAATATGCTACTTAACTCCAGTTACATTTATAAAAGTCTGATTTGCAGCCTCCCACCTCTTTGCAAATATAGCAGTTCTCTCTATAATCTGCCTTGTATCTACCCTACTCCCTTCCTAAATTACTGAGTGATGCTATTTTGCCCTTTTAACGCTGCTGTTTTTCTTACACATGTTAACAGCTAGCACTAATTTTGGAAGAAATGGGAAAATAAGAGAGGCCATGGACAACCTAAAGGAAGACATGTTAGCTCAGGTCTCCAGTAGATCAAAGGGGAACACAGCTTGGGGTGGAAGCATTAAAGTTACATTGGGTATCTGTTCTCTTTGAGCTTTACTGCACTACCATTGTTTGGGGGAGGGATGGAGGGGTTGCTTTTAAGAGAGCTAACAGAATCTATATAAGAAATTTTAAAAATTTGATAAATATCACAATATATTATAATTAAGAACATCTAGTTATCAGGAGAATAAAAAAGGGAAGTTATAGAGTGGAAGAAGTTAGTTGCAATACATATGACTGACAAATAACTTGTATCAAGAATATATAAGGAACTTTCATAAATCAATAGGAAAAAGGTAGACCACAGAATGGGAAAATGGGCAAAGGACTTGGGTACTTCACAGAAGAGGATATCCAAGTGGCTATTAAAACATAAGGAAAAGTGCTCATCTCCACTAGTCACCAGGTAATGTGAATTGAAAACATAATGCTGCATCACTACATACCCACCAGAGTAGCTATGATGAATAAGATGGAAAATACCAAGAGTCGGCACAGATGTATGTGGATGAAACAGAAATCTACACTGCTGGTGGGAGTGCAATTTGGTGCAGCCATTTTCAGAACTATTTGACAATAATTACTGAGGCTGAACTTATGTATAATGTGAGAAATCCACACTAGGTATATACTCAACAGAATGCACACATGTGTTTGACAAAGTTCTCATACTGGAATGTTTATGGCAACCCTGTTCATAACAGCCCCAAGCTGGAAACTACATAAATTTCCATCCACAGTAAAATGGATAAATGTGTTGTGGTATATTCGCACAATGGAATACTATAAAGCAATGAGTATTGGGAGATCTACAACTACATGCACAAACATAGATGAATCTCACAAACTTAATATTGAAGGAAAGTTCAGACAAAATAGAGCACACACTGTAGGAAATTCATTTTATATTAAACTCAAAACAGGCAAACATAATTTATGTTGTTGGAAGTCAGAATGGAAGTTACCTGTGGGTAAGGGGATAGGGAAAGTTTCTGGATGGAAACACAGGGATGCTAGTTACCTGTGTGTGTTTACTTATAAAAACGTGTCAAACTGTCCATTTGTGATATACAAACAAATGATTACAATAAAATTCTTTACAAATACAATGCTGCAATGCACATTCTTGTCCATTTTAGGTGCTGGGACGAGGTGGAGTGCTAAACAATCCAGGGAACTCCTATTTGAGGTTCCATAGGAATGGACCCTTTACACAGCTGTGATTGGCCTAATCTGTAGCTAACGTGTATGAGGAGATATTCTAGGAACTGTACTGGGAACTTCATATGCACTATGTCATTCAATACGCACAACAGTTTCAGGAGGTAGGAATTATTTCTCCACTTTACAAAAAAGAAATTTACTTGATATGCCGAAGGGAGTGGTAGAGTCAGGCTGATACCTATGTCAGTCTGACTTCAGAATCTGACCTCTTAGCCACCATGCCAAAGTATATTCTTTCTATTCTTTATTAAATAGGATTCCTTGTTCTTCCGGGAATATTTTATAGGGCAATTGTTGGCTGGCTGTAACCTACAGGCCTCTCTGTACAACCTGGCATCCCTTCAATCTGGAATTACAATATGGGACTTGTGAACCAGGTTACTCTGTGTGCTTAGGATACAAATTTGCTCATAACACAGACAAACCCTCTGCAAACAGCTAGGAATTAATGTCCCATGGGATATGCATGTGGTAAAGAGCCAATGATGAGCTCAGCAATAGAAAGAGCCTAGACTTTTTGCAAGGAGATGTGAACTTAGTTCTTTTTTGTTTTCATCAAGTTGTGTGATGCTGGATATGACACAGGTGTCTTCTGAGCCTCAGGTTTTGCAGCTGCAAAATGAAAAAAATAATTTCTGACTCTCAAAGTATAGTTTTCCCCTCCCTTTTCCCTTTTTATCTTTTTGCTTCCTTTTCTTGTTTTTGTTTTTTTTTTGTTGTTGTTGTTTGCTTGTTTATGGGGCATTTTGGAGCATTTTTTTTTTTTTTTATGTAAACCTGACAAATCCTGGTGAGTTCTAAGATGAGCAGTTATTTCAAGTATTTGTACTAAAGATAATGGTGGGTGGCAGAAGGCAGTGGTAGAGCCAGGTGTTTTGAAGCCTGAAGCTTACAAAAAATTGAGGAGTCTTCCTTCATGAACACACACACACACACACACACACACACACACAGAGTTAGGTAACCAAATGCATATTTATTTGGAATAAAAAAAGAAATTACAACAAATAACTGGATTCTTGGCGATTTTAGACCCTTTTCTTCTTGAATCAGAAATGTTGACATAAAAATACTTATGTGGAAATGCTTTCTTATCAAAATTTTGCTTTTTTCTATTGCCTAGAATACTCTATAACTCCCAGCCATTCCCAGGATTCACAGTGGCCCATACAAGTAAAAAGACCTGAAATTTAAGCAACATAAACTTTATCATAAATCTGCCTCTGGAAGGAGGTGAACTAGTCTGGTATAGCAGATAGAATTCTAAGATGACCCCAAGATTCCCACCTGCCTGGTGAACATGCCTTTTGTAATCCCCTCCCCTGGAATGTAATGGGACCTGTGAATATAATGAATGTCACTCCAGAGATTAATTTACATTATGTGGCAAAGGTGAAGGGATTTTGCAGATATCACTAAATTCCCTGATCTGTTGATTTTGAGTTAATCAGAAGGGAGATTATCTTGTGTGGACATGACCTAATCAAGTAACACGTAAAGGAGGGATGAGAAAGGTTCTGCTTTCCCTGATGAAGTAAGCTGCCATGTTGTGAGAGGGCCATACAGCAAGAAACTGTGAGTGGCTTTTAGGAACAAAGAGCTGATGGCCAGCAAGAACACTGGGACCTCAGTCCTACAATGGCAAGAAACTGAGTTCTGCCAACAATGGTGTGAGCTTGCAATGAGACCCCAAGCTCCAGAAAGGAACATATCTTGATTGCAACTTTGTGAGATCCTGAACAGAGGACCCAGAATAGCAGTCATGTCTGGACTCCTAACCCACAGAAACTGTGAGATAGTAAATGTATGTTGTTTTAAGCTCTTAGGTTTATGGTAATTTGTTCTGAAGTATTTTAGAAAAATAAATCCATCAGTTAAACAGAAACAAGAAGGGTAAGAATGCTACACTTCGAAATTCCTCGTGCCACAATGACTGTTGCCCCCATAAGATCAGCACCAGGAAGAATGGTTGACTTACTGGTTTGTGGCACTTTTAAATTTCTCTGTAGGAAATACTATTAGGGCAACTGTTCTAATTTCAAACATTGTACTAATTTACTGGATGATCCTAAGCTCATCACTCCCTTCTGTGGGTTTCAGTGTTTTTGTCTTCACAGTGAAGGAATGCGATAACATGTTCTCCAAGGATCTTTCCAGCTCTGACAATTTTACAAATCGAGTGCTATCAGACGACAAGCCCCATGAAAGCCAATGGCCCCCCTAGACCTTCTGAAGGATTCCATGAGTCTAGGCAGAGTTCTTTTTCCATTTCAACATGGATTAAATTTTATTTTGATAATTCCTTTCCACATAATACAATTACGGAATAGCAGATGATTCCGTCTCAGAAATGATCTCTTCACTTAGATTAATCACACCTAAAACAGAAACCTTCTTGACCTGAGAGTTTTCATTTAGAACTTGCTGATACAATAGAAAGACATCACATTATATCCACTGTTAATTTTAAATTAACTCAAAGTATTTAATTAACACCTCTTCAAACAAAAGAAATAAAGATACTTTCCACTAAAGGCAATGAAGACCACTTAAGAGATTTTTGTAAATCAAATTTAAACTCTGTATCCATTCAAACCCATTCACAATTAAGCGTACTCAGGGTAGAGATGTATATAAAGCAATTAGCAGCTCTGGGAAATGAGTGGAGGAGTTATACTAGGCAAGATTTGATTAAATGTTGAAATGAAGTACAGCTGAGGAGGCTGTGTGAAACTGGAAGAGGAGCCCAGTGCCTCAGGTATACGCCAAAACAAGAAAGAAACATATAAAACCCATGAGCTCACTAAAGGCCATGAAGTCAGATGGAGCATGTAAGAAGTTTGGTCAATCAGTAGGTTCTGAAGTCTTTGTCATGGGGGAAATGGCGGGGCTGGGTCAGTGGACCCAGCTTCTCTGTCGTCAGTTTGCTAGATGGTTGGGCCTAGGTCACCCAACATCTCTGGGCTTTATTTGCCTCATTTTAACCAATAATGATGTGCTATTCAGATTAAGTCAGCATTTCCCAAAATGTGCTAAAATGCACAGAGATCACTTTTATTTGGCTAGTATCAGAGACGAGTTTTAAATGGCAATTTTAGTAAAGGCTGTGTTAAATGGGTTTAGTCAGTATTTTTTTTCTTGGAGTTTTTGCTGATGGGCTATGTGATTCTCCCAGGTGATTGATCTGTCTGCTTATTTGACAAAATGTTCCCCTGTTCTTAGATAATGTATGGGAACGGTGTGGAACAGAACACATGTTGGAAAGCCCTAGATGAAGTGATCTCTGAAGACCTCGCTGGCTCAACATCCTTTGAATCTTGATCATCTTGCCTGTGCTTTAGCTCTAGGTGCATTCACGAGCTGGAAAGGATGTTAACGGGCATAACACTTTTGACAGTAATTTACTAAGTCTCCTTGATGAAGTAAAACATTTAATTAAATATTCATTCATTTCGAAGCTGAATCTTGTTAACCATGGATTCATTTCAAGTATGTATTAAAGAACCTTCCCTTTTTAAGTTCTCTTTGTAGTGGCAGATGTACACACTTATATCCCCCAAATTAAAATTATTGAATCAAAAAACTAATTCTTTCCAAGCATTTGGGTTCACTGGTCATTTTCCTGTCCTTACCTAGTTCAGGTAGCACCACAGTAAAGACTGCCAAGCTGAGACAGAATTAATCTCCACACAGTGAAAGCATGACATGTAGAAAAGAAAGAGAGTATGACACATTCGGAAGACAAAGGGCTGGGTTCAGCTCAGCTTTGTTACACCAGCTGTGTGATCTTGGACAGATTACTCAAATGGTCTAGGGTGCTTTGTACTCATCTCCAACAATGGGTGTAACCAGGCTGTATATTTATTGAGTATTATTGAAAATTCATGAATTAAGCAGAGCCTCTTAATTTTGGATAACTGGTCAAATGTTTCTTAAGGGAACCTCTTAATTATTGGGCAGCATGACTCCTTAAGCTTGCTAATTAAACATACCTGTTACTCATCAGGTTTAAACAGTTTCTTCTTATTTAAAAGAATCACTTTCATGTAAAAGCTCAGTCATTTAGAATTCTTTCCCCTCCTCTCTCAGGAATAATTTTGGGGTCATTCAAAGGATTTTATAAACAGTACCCTGTTGCTTTGCCTCCCACAGATTTGTCACCTCTCTTCCCCCGGGTGATGGAGCCACAAAGGATTACTCAAAGCCCATCTCTTCTGAGCAATGAAAAGCCCCAAAGGGGTTAATCTCCAGGAACCCTCAAGAGAGAGGCATTCCTTCCTTTTGGGAAATTAACCACAAATTGGGGTTCTCTTCCCACATTTATTCTTCAGACCAGGAATTTACAGGAAAAGAACACAGGTAGGGTTATAGTTTAACAATATAGGCTGGTAACATTCAGTAAAACAAGCAGTGACATTCCGTAATGCAATTTGCAAGAGGTTAAGTCAATCCACCAACAAAAGCTTGATCTTAGCAAACATTCTTTCTCCCTACATAGCTTCCCAGTATCTTTACATACCAATTAGTAACTTGTCTGTCCTTTAGCCAGCAACCTTGCTGTGTTACAATTCTTTGTCTTACAACAGAGACTATAGCCTGGGGAAAATTTCCTGTCTTTTGCAAGGTCAACATTTTATATGTACTTTTCAAACATTAGACTAAACCTGAAACTGCAAGGCTTTGGAAAACCAGGCCCTGTGAAATACATTTGCTTTATGTATATCCCACAGTACCCTTCTTCACCACTCAAGGTTTGATCCAATTGAGAAATAAAGGAGTAAATGAAATGCCCAAAATACCATATTTCCTTGAATCCAAGGAAAGACAGCATCATTTTACGTATTTTAGAAATATAACACTGCTAGTTAATATTTAACAATATGCTTTCTTATAATTTATAATTCCTATTTTATAGTTATTTATAGAAATTTAGACTTAATTGTTCATATATTTTTGTCAAGCATTCATCTTATGAAAACATTAAAGGAAAATATGAACCAAATAAGTTGGTAAAGGCTTCCAAAAGCCTGTTTGTATTCTGAGATTGATTATTTTTTCACTTTGATGGTCAATTTCTGAGTTTCCCCCTACAATATTGCCCTATATTCCTTCAGAAGTCTTTGTGGTACAGTTAAAATAGTTAATTAAAACAATGACAATGACAACAAAATCTGGAAGCCATTGGCTGGCTCTTTGATGATGTGGATCTAGCCTAATTTAACTCCTTCTTTGAGAATGTTCCTAAACATATCTAATCTACTCCACATTATTTGGCTCTTAAGGCTTAAAAACAATCTTCAGGATATTCTACCACGTTTCTGGGACCTATACAGCAAGTTTTGACACTGGCATGTTTGATATCAGCAAGCATGTAGGCAATGATCACTGTTATCACTACTACTTGGCCGACAGTGACCATCATACAGTACTGGTTGTAAGTTGCAACCTGATATCAGAATGATTAAATGTGGAAAGGATGTGAGCCTTAGAATTACAGAAATACAGTATCATCTTTACTACTGATGAAGTGGATTTTTAAGAATAGGACTAATAGGTGTATGGGCAAGTGATCTTTCTAATACTGAACAGTGGAAGACTACTCATACACAGACTCTAGTTTGGCCATGTGTGTGCCCAGTGAGTAGCTTTAAAGAAAGAAAGAACGGGCTCTGCTGCACAAACCAGTTTCTCTTTCCTAAGTAACAGATTGATGAAGCCACAATAGATGTAAGTGAGGATGTGGATAGAGTCTAGGAATTTTATAATAACAGAGCTCTACCCAGCATGGAAAAATATCCATCCAACAGAAATAGAGAAGAACCGTTGCCCTGCAACAATGGTGTTGGGTAGTGAGACATATTCCTTGTTGCCTTTGGTGGGGCAGTGGAGAAGATATCTGGGAATTCATTCTGTCTTCTCTGTGTCCTTGATCTCTGCTGCAGTGGCTTATCTGGTTTGCTCCCTCAATGGGATGGCACACACTGTTGGAGTGGGAGCCTTTGAAGGCTCCCGACAGGAGATCTTTATGTTTATTTATTTATTTATCATGAATATTCATGAATACAAAGGTAATTGCATCTTAGTATGCCCAGACCAGGACATGCAGAGATTCCCATTTTTCTGCACACCTCACTTGTGCTGTGGAATCCAGTAAAGCTTTCTTAGCCCACCTGTCTAGACACTTCCCACATTGCTGCTGCTAATTGCTGTACTGCACATAGAGCTTCTCCTAGAGTCTCGAAGTGGGAGGCTTGATGCTACAAGCTACCTGGGAAAGTGGGTCTCTATACCTCTGCCACTCTCAGATGTCCCCAGATCCATACTTCTCTGATAATTTTATTAACTTCTGGTCCCCTAGGTTCCACACTAAGAAGGAGAAAATGAGCATGCATTCCTCTTTGACCTTCCACTGTCTCTTTTTTTTTTCCACCTTGTACTCCCCCATGGTTAAAAGAAGATAGATTTCAAGATTTCCTTATTTTCTAGTTGGAATATCTCTTATATTGTATCCTTTTCCTGTGTATCCCCCTGACCCCTTCCCCAGGTCTTAATAATTTAAGGGTAGCTTAATAGTATAATTTGCTGTTTACATAGAATTATTTTGAGTGTGAAAGGGGGTGTTATTAATAATAAAGCTTGCAAAACAGGCATAAACCAGCAATATCCAGGCCTCGTGTATACTGATAGCCTGGGAGATAGCCTCAGCTGAGGAAAGTCAACACATCCAACATCACACCTCTTTCTCAGAGCAGCTGTCAACCCAGTGGCCAGTCCAATGTGTTTGTGTGTGTGGAGGAGGTTGGGGTGGCACCCCACTACTACTCAGACAATTCTGTAGGGTCACCTCAGCTTCAGAGTTCCCCGTAGGCCTGTCTGGGGCCCCCACTGAAACTGCATTGCAGCCCATTTTTCTTCTGCCCAGTCCTGCTTCCTTCCCTTCCCTTCCATAGGTGTAAGTCCCCTGCGTATTCCATAATCAACATTCCTCACTCTAATATTCATCTTCTATCTCAAACTCTGCTGCTCGGGAAAGTGAACATGCAACCCTTGGCAATGTAGAGCATAAAGTTACTTATTTATAGGGGAAAATGATAGAAAATACATAGGCATTTTACCATATATAAATTACACCTCAAAAAAATGTGACTTATACACACACACAAGCATAGTGTTTTCAGAATATTGCAAAAATAAAATACAAAAAATATCACTATTACTTTGTTATCCTGGAGATAACCCCACCTGAAGGCTGAATGAGAACTGGGAAAGTTAATGTGGAGGGACTGAGAACAGGTATAACAATATAAGAAGCAGCCAATCTTGTTTTTTGTTGTTGTTGTTTGGGTTTTTTTGTTTGTTTGCCTTTCCTTTTTCCTCAAAAATGAGAACTTTATGGCTGAGTAGTATTCTGTTGTATATGTACACCACTATGTCCTCATTCATAAGTGGGAGCTAAAAATTAAATAAATAAGAAAGAAAAAAATAAAGACAGAAAGAAGGAAAAGAAACAACAATCACAATAATATGTTGAACTTTCAGAAGGAAAAAACAGAACTGGAATTAGTACAAGTGGGAAAGGGGCAGCGGGGAGCGGTCAGTGAGAAATTGGTTAATGGACACAAAGGTGATTATGTATTGTAATGATGAATAGGCTAATTATCCTGATTTGGCCATCATGTATTATTCACAAGTATTGATAGTCAACTCTGTACCCTGTAAATATGTGCATTCAATTGTTTCAATAAAAAAAATTTTTTTTTCTTTAAATGAGAATTTTACTCTCCCCCCCCCCAAGAAAAATGATTTCACTCTTCACAATCCTGTTTCAAATATCCTGAAACCTCATTACAGCATGTGTGATTATAGAATGGAATTCATACCATACCCAAAGGGTTAATAGAATAAGGACCTCATTAATCATATTGCATCACGAGAAAGGCAGACATATTGCAAGAACCCTCTCCCTCCAAAAAAACCCCATAAACCATTATAATGAATATCTTGCTTAGCATGAAAACAGCACTTACATTATTTTTAAACAAATTGCTATCCCCATTTATTCATCTATTTATTCAACATACATTTATTTATTGGATGTTTATAATGTGCACACTACTTGTTGAAGATATAGAAATTAAAATTATATTGTTCTTGCCATCTAATAAGCTATGATTAAGGGTGCAAATACATATGCAAGTGAACATTTTTAAGAATGTCACATTCTCATAGAGAAATACCTGAATATTGTGGGAGTTTAGAGGAACAGCAATTAACTACACCCAGAATAATCTAGGGAATCTTCCAAGATGAGATGAGGACAGATATTGGTTCTGATGACAAAGTTAGAGTCTTCCAAGGCTTCCAAAATATGGAGAACATTTTTAAGGTAGAGGAAACTCATAAACAGGCATAGAGGTATTACATAACTCAGAATATCCAGTAATCCACAGCTAATTTTGTATGTTGAGATGGACTGTGCATGAAGGAGGTAATGGAAAGGCTAGAAGAGGTAATATGGATAATTAACCTTTACTAAACATCTACTACAAGCAAGACAATGTTCCAAGAATGTTCCTTATATGAAGTTATAAGATTCTGACAACAACTGTATGAGTCGGGAACTATGATTACCCTCGTTTTTCAGATCTTGAAACTGAAGCACCAAAAGATGGATCAACTTCTCCAAGGTCAAACTTAGAGCAAATGACTAAGCCAGGATTCTAACCAAGACAGTCTGGCCATACATGCCATGTTCTAGTCCCATGCTCTACTCTCTCATTATTTTGAAGATGATGTGGTGCCACTGGAAATCATACCTCATATTGGATGTATGTTGATGGTAAAAACAAATGAATTAGTCATATGACATCAATGGATGAAGATGATATCAGAGGTTGGTCTTGCAACAAAAATGTCATAGCAAAGAATGATAAATTCAATATATCTTAAATATAGGTATTTATAATGTCCATCAACAGGATTGTAAACTTGTACCTTATAAACTTGGCAGATTATCAAGATCATAATAGCAGGCTTTGGAGGCTGAATTTTGAAGATTGGTTTTATTTAAAACTATAATGCTTAATGATATTAGACAGACTTAATTTTAAATTGTGACCCTGCCTCTCACCAACTTTAAGACTTTGGACAGATTACCTAACTTCTCAGCCACAAATTTTGCTCTTTAAAATGGGAAAAGCCCTTCAAAGAGCTTTTGTGATGATTAAATAAATTAATCTAGTAAAATTCCTGAAATATTGTAGGCTCTTAATAAATTCTAGTTGCCTTTTTCTGTAAGCCTACAGAATATTAAAAATAGAAAAGTTTTATGTGTATAAGGATTAAAATGCTAATGACTAGCAAGCTATAACTTTTTCCCTGAGGGATTTGTTTTTCCTTTTTTGATGTGCATCAAAAAGTATTCCTTCCACTGCAATCATTTTATTTAAAACTCAGTAACTTTGACCTTACAAAGTCAATATTGTTGTTTGTATTCCTTGAGTTTGGCAATAAACAAGGTCCCAAGCACTGAGGCAAATCGTTTTCTGTCTCCCTTGATCTATTTTTCCTGCCTTGAAGAAAACGTTTCATGTGTTTGACTCCTCTATTTATATCTCAATTCAGATTTGCATGTTCACATTCACATCTTCATTTGTAAGATTTATATAGAACATGTTCTTTGCATAAGTGTGCAACATAAAATACAAACTCTATATAAAGAATAAAATGCATTTATTATCTATGAATATATGAGCCCTGAACATAAATTCAATAACATTCCACGGAGGGAAAAATTCCCAAGTGTTGAGCAACCGAGTGGGGAATAGAAAAACCGAAACTGCCTCAGTGAGAACAGTGGGTCTAGTCTTTCAGGGAAAGGCCAGGTTAAGGTGGCCCAGAAGTAGCTACAGTTAGGAAGAGAACAGAAGATGGTGGGGCTAGGCATGCCACAGGAGGGAGTGACCAGCCGAGCCTAACTCTGCAGAGTGGCTATGTAGCAGGCAGCTTGATAAATGTTACCAGTTTTTCCATTTAGACAGTCACAAGTGAAAATTCAGACTAGAGTCCTCGGGTTGTTGGAGATGGAAGCATAAGGTGCTGTGGGTAGAGAAGGACAACTAGAAGGATAAACATGTCCTGGTTCCCATCCACACCTGCATGTGACCGTGAAGTATTAGTCTGTTTTTGTGTTGCTCTAATAGGATACCTGTGACTGGGCAATTGATAAAGAAAAGAGGTTTACTAGGCTCACAGTTCTGAGGCAGCTGCATCTGGAGCAGACCTCAGGCTGTTTCTACTCATGGTGGAAAGTGACAGGGAAGCCACTGGGTACAAGATCACATTGAGAAAGGAAGCAAGACAGAGAGAAAGAGGAGGTGCCAGGCTCCTTTTAACAACCAGCTCTCTGGGGAACTAATCTATTTCTGAGAGAGCTCACTCACTACCTGCCCCCCATGGCATTCATCTATTCATGTGGGATCCATTCCCATGACCCAAAAACCTCCCAACACTTCTAGGTCTGTTTCTCTATTTACAAATTAGCTAAGATAATGCTTATTTTATGGTGCTGTTTTGAGTGATATGTGATATTAATATGTAACATGTGGCAATTTTTTAATAATACAAAAGCTTCTCAATAGATGGTTGGTATTATTCTTATCAGAGTCAACATTTTTAATCTAGATGGAAGATAGTGAGAAAGAAAAACAAAAAGAGAGAGGAGGAGAGAAAGGGAGAGATAGAAATTGACTCAAATATATAGTTAACTTTGTCTTTGACTTCTTAAGTCTTACTCAAAATCTGTTTTTTTCTTGTTGTTGTTTGTTTGGTTTTTTGCTGCTAATGACACCATGGTCACTTTCTGGCATATTATCATTTCTTTTGACAGTTTGCTTTATCTCCAACCCCTGAAACAGACTCTAATTTTGATTTCTGTTATCAAGGATGCTGAAAACTAGTGCCTTTCTTATCTGAGGAGGCTCAAGAAATACAATTTGTGGCTGACTAACAACTCTGTACCATAAGTAGGAAGCATAAATCTTTGGTGGTCGGATTGCCATTGATGCCACAGTCCATATTTCAGGTTTTTAATCTGCTGAACATCCAGTGAAGGTTTCTGTTTTGCTAGCGATACATGGCACTCCTTTCTTATGAAGTTTGCTGAAGTTTGCTCTGTTCTCAAACACTCAAAAATGGCAGTGAAAAATGAAGCCCTTTTAATGTCAAAAAGACTGCTGTTGAGTCCCGGCTCAGGTCCTTACTAGCTGAGTCTTGAGTTTTTTGAGCTCTGGCTTCCTCATCTGTGAAATTGTGAGAATGCATAAAGTCTTACTAGCATTTCTATGAGGTCTGGGGGTAAAATATGTAAAATATGGAAATTAGCTATCCTAATATGTAGTACAAAGTGGGTGCTTAATAATTATTAGCTGTTATTGCAATTATTTGCATTAATACCAAGTAAGTAATGATTTGCAAAAGCTACATCATGTATAACATTCTTAATATTAACAAGATAGCCCATATACCTTAACACAACTTTTAAACTTGGGGACACATTGATGAAGGGTTTGTTAAATATTGATTGTCCTCGGAGTTCAAAACTCATAGATGCTGGTCTTAATTTCTTCATACAGCAGTAGTTCTACTTGGATTACTTTAGAGCTATGTTGACAACCAATCAAACTGAATTGTCATTGTTGCTTATAGTATCTAAGAATCACTAAATAAATTACTCAGTAAATCATCTTTAGTTTCTTTGATAAACAAAATATTGTTGATCATGTATATGGCACCTATCGACTTGAAGAGCACCTCGTACACTCCCAGATATTTGTTTTATTTTCTAATATTTAAGATTATTGGAAAAAGACCTCTTTAGAGGATTATTTTCTTTGACATATCCAGTCATTGTTCAATATTCGAACATAAGAAAGTATGTTAAATGTGTACTATGGCTATGTCCTAAGAAGGTATCCATCAGCTAGATCTGATGGCTTTTCAGGGTAGAAATAACTTCTGGAATGTGTACTAATAATTTTAACCTTCATACTTATTTTCTAAAGAGTAAACTTAGTAATCAGTTCCTCATTGTGGGAAGCATTCAACCCTACTTGGATTTATCCTTTCAAAAATTTTGTAGAAATTATTTTTCTATGGGACAAATATAGAGATAGACAACCTCCAAGCTCTGTTTTAAGTCCATCCTCAGGAAAATAATTTAACCTCTACCAGTCTAAGGTGCCTTGCATATGAAATGGAAGCAATAATACCTATCACCCAAAGATTGAAAGTATTCAGAGCAGTTTATGGACAAATTGAATGCTCCATATAAGTTAGTTCTATTTGAATCTAAGTCTGAAGATTCTAAGATAGTATTAGAAATTTCATTTTAGAAAGTTTTGCATTTTTGTTATGGGAAGTGGTTACCCTCTAAAAGTCACTAAGTCAACAATTCAAATAGAACATATTCTGAAGGAGACCATAAATACCCTGTTTAGTTGATACTATTTACAGATGTTTTCCAATACAATTTACTGGGGACTGAGATAAGTGGAGATGTTTGTTATTAAACTCTATTCCTTGCATTTTAGCTACATCAGTGAAAGCAGGCTTCTGGATTCTAAGTGCTAGAAAATGAATTATTGAAGTGTGAAAGTGGAACTGTGTATTGAAAATTGCAAAACATGCAGAGGCTGGCTAGTTTTGTGAAAACTTCAGTCGTTAAACCTTAAAGGCACCTCTACCTTCTTACTGGAAGCAAATATTCTACTCCTTCTTTCCAGCCTCTTGCCCCTGGAAAAAAATCTCATGGCTAATATATTGTAAATGTTAAAGAATTCAGTGTCATTTCTTGCACTATCTTCTGCATTTTAATTGTCATATAGTCTAAACTGTTGACTATATTTCCCAAACTCCAAATCAGGACACAATGCCTGACACATGGTTTGATCCTGAGCTATAAATTGTGCCAGGAGAAATATGAAGACTGGTCACAGATCAAAAACACAGGACATTCCAACCACTAAATAACCTGATAACAAGAGCCAACTCTTATCATTCTTTGGACCACATGCTCATCTAAAAAATCAGAAACATAGACCTGAGCCATGCAATATACATAAGCGTTTCAGTTTTCTAAATTCCAATTCTAGATGTGTGAGACATTCTGAAAGACACCATTTTTTTAGAGAAAAATTGGCATTTTTCTAGTATACTGTGTACAACTGGACCTTTACTTGATTTCTGGGTTATTACAAAGTAGCATGTTGTAGAACTTACATTGAGGGAAAATGAAGGAAAAGGAGAGGATGAAATTAAAAATTGTTAAACATTTACTAGCTGTCAGCTATTGAGAAAAACACTGTATGTACAGTAACTAATTAATCTTTCTAACACTCCTCTTTTGAAAGTTTCAGTTTTATGGATGGGGAAAAAATAGACACTCCAAAAAATTAAGTACCTTGTCCAAGGTCACACAAATTCCAAACAGTAGAATCAGAATTTAAGCCTAGTCAGGACCTTTTGGTGAAACCAAATTAAACTTCTACTACCACTGCGTGGTTTTTCCAAACAATTTAAATACACTGTTCTAATGCCAACCAATTCTCTGATTCTCCAACACAAACTGGGTGTCCTACAGCTCAACGCAGTTCTGACAAAAGCTATCCAGAATTACTGTAGACCCCATGGAAAGTCCACAAGACTGTCCCCACTTTAGATGTCAGCTGCAAATGGGGTGTCCAGGCTTTCCACACTTCTGTCTGGCCAAGTACAAATTCAGGGCTTCTCACAACCTTCCTACATGCCCCCTCCTCCAGCCTGCTGGGTTTGATAATTCTCTGGAACAACTCACAGAACTTAGGAAAGTACTGTACTCACAATTACAGTTTTACTGTAAATGATACAACTTAGGAATGGCCAAATGGAAGAGATGCAGAAGACAAGGTATGGAGGGGGTCAGGTTCACAGAACAGCCATAACGTCTCTGGGAATGCCACCCACATATTATGTCATGTACTCACTAGCCTGGAAGCTCCCTCAAATCCCATCGTTGCAAAGTTTTATCAAAGTTTCATTACATAGGCATGATTGATTAAATCAGAGGCCGTTGGAGATTGAATTCAAGGTGATGACCCACCCTCTCCAGAGACTGGGGTTGAGTTGGTAGTTCTAATTCTCTAATCATGTTTGGCTTCTCTGGCAACTCACCCTCATCCCGAAGCTATCTAAGGGCCTGCCAAGAATTACCGTATGAACATAAACTCAGATATTGTGAGAAAGGGCTCAGTAAGTGTAACAGAAAGCACTGTTACAACTCAGCAAGTTCTAAGGGTTTAGGAACTCTCCTCCAGGAGCCAAGGACAAAGACCAAATATGTATTTTTTCGTCTCATACCACAACCACCCATAACACAGATCACAATAGGAACTCTTTCCACTCATACATTTAAATTTATCAAACTAGTTTTCTTGGTTCAGAGACAAAAAATTATTTAACAACATTGAGGTGCTATAGGATTTAAATGTATCAATCCAGGCAACCCAGTTCTTGGACCAGCAAAGACTCTCTTTCCTGAGAAGTGCCTGTTGGAGACCAACCTCAGGGCCGTTTGTCTACTTGAGAAAATCTGTATCCAATGGCCACACTATTATTTTTAGCTGGTGCATCACAGTTCCGTGCTATTTAAAATTGAATATAGATACCACTTTAAACCTTAAAATCTAAATTATTAGCTGAAAATATCAGAACTAAGCAGAAAATTAGTTGTGGTAAATGACTCCTTGAAGAAGAAAAGAATAAAACTCTACTACCCCATGCCAACTCCATAAGTTATCTATCAGAATGGAGAAAATATCTATACATGTTTCAAACATAACAAGAACATTCTGATTTTAGATTACTGTAGATACCAGTCGAAACATCTTTACATATCTAAAAAATTAAAATCAATTTATTTGATTGATTAAAATAATTAATCAATTTATTGTATATTTGTATGCTTAATATCTTTTACTGCTAGGCAATAAGTTCACAAGTGTGAAACTGTCTATGTTGCTTATCACTGTATTCCCAATACCTACCACAGCATCTGACACGTAAATACGTGTTAAGTGAATGAATCAGAGAGAACTCCTTTTGAATCTTTACCTCAGTATTTACTATGACCTTGAAAACCTAAACTCTTCAAGCCTCCATTTCCTAAATATGCATAGTACAGTGTAGCACTAACTCTTTGAGTTATCAGGAGATTTTAATAAAATAACACGTGCAGCGTGCTTATCATACAGCCACGTAGCGTGTATCCAATAAAAATTAGTTATTATTATTATTACATAAACCAATGTGTAAAGGGTACAAAACAGCAGGAATAAGCCTTTCAAAATATTATTTCATTAAAACTTCTAGATTACATAGACTTCATTGTAATGATTATCTTGTGCTATTCCACTGTGTAGATATACCACCTTTTTCTTATCTATTCATCCAATGATGGGCTTTTAGGTTGGTTCCAACTCTTGGCTATTGTAAATAGTACTGCAGTAGACATGGGAGTACAGGTATCCCTTTAACATGATGATTTCCATTCCTCTGGGTATATACCCAGAAGTAAAATAGTGGGGACCCTTTTATCTTTTGATGGTAATGTTGCACATCATTTTGCACCTATTTCTCAGGTGCAGAAATTGAGGCTAAGATAATTTTAGTAATTTGTTCAAGATTTTGCAGCCCTAGAAATGATGTGCATGCATTTTGAGTCCTCATCCAGTGTCCCTAACTACTACACACACTCCCCTTCATTTCAATCCTTTAGTAGCTAGCAGTAATATTATTTCTCCTAAATGTATATGGCTGTAACTCCACTATGCATACATAGCTCTCATTCCATTAGTCTTTCTTCACTATACCATTTTATGTCTTTTTGAATTTGCATTGAACAAATCCCTTTAAGTACTGTTATAAAGTGACGAATGGTCCAGGGGAGCTCCGATTGGAAATTGCAGTGAGGACTTTTATTCTTAGGGTGTGTAGCATCCCTTTGTAGAATGAGGTCATAAAATCAATAAAATGGGAATAATAATCCTTATCTCAGAGGACTGCTGTGAAGATTAAAAAAGATAATATACACTTGTATGTGTAAAACCCAGAATACACTCTGTAGCACAAGCTGGATGCTCGGTATTTGTTAGATCTCTTCCCCTTCCCTGTCAGGCTCTTCTACACTTAACAATATCTACTGTCTCTTCTGCAACTACACACACAACTTTAATGTCTAAGAAAATGGCTTTAGGACTCCCCACTTCCTAAACTGCCGCCCAGGTTGTATTACTGGGCAGAGACTGCGCAATTCAAAAGATTTTTCAAACTGTTACAAATTAGAATCCACGAGGGAAAGGCTCACTAGAGGACGTCACAGGCGAGGTTATCACTTTTTCCTTTTGAAGTTGGGCCTCATATCTTTTTCTCATTACAATCATTACTTTGAAATATGATTTTTTTAAACAGTAATTTTCTAGAACAAAAGGGATAATACCATATTTCAAAAGCTTTACTGTGAAATTAAACCTTTGAACTACTGTGAAAGAAATTATTCCCTCAAGGCTGCAAGGCTTAAAGGTTATTAAAAATTTAATTTTAAAGAAGGAATACAGGGGGAAAAAAAGTATATAAATGCTACTTAGAACCCAGATTGCCCAATTTAATAGCTCCCATTGCTCATTATTTTTAAATAATCTGGAAATGTGAACAAATGCCCTCCATTTTTTTCAGTGGGAAATCAGTATGTCAACAGATGGCTGGCACTGCTCATTAACATCATCTGTTTTCAACTGGAAGCACATGCACTGCAGTGGTTCAGCTGATATCTTCTGCCTCCCCCTTTTGACAGAGATAATAACACAATGTAAAAGAGGCACCAGGCACAGGATATGCTGAACTGGAAGAATTCCCCAAACTCCAGATCTGTTTATTGTAATTATAATTAGTGCAAGAGCAAGTATCTAAACCACAGTATAAATGACCAACACTTAGACTAGTGTGATTAAAAGAGTTTTAGTTTTCTCATTTGTAAAATGAAAAGCATTTTCCTTATTCTGTGATATGGAGATGATATTAACATTTTCATGAAACAGGCAGTGTGGTGTTAGGTCATTTACCCTCTGTGCTCCAGTTACTTCAGTTGCAAATGAGGATAGTTAACGGTACTTTCCTCACCTACCTCACGTGGTTTTCATGGAGATTAAATCGACATATGCATATACAGTGCTGGAAAGAGTGCTTGGCACATAGTAAGCACAATGTGTTATCATTCTTATTCATTTTAGCCCTACCATATCGAAGTAATGCACTGCATTCTTAACATACAAGAGTTAATAGATAATAGTCACTGCCCTTTAGGGACTCAAAAGCAAGTAGCTGAGAGAGCCAATAAGCAACAAGATTTGTTTTTTTTTTTTAAGCACTATAAAATGACAAATCAAAGGTATGTTGAAGGTCCTTTGTGATGTGGATCTGCCTGGGTGGTGCTGGTGTGTCCAATGGGGATGTGGTTAGGGAAGGCTTCCCCAAGAAGATACCTAAGGAGAAACATTCTGAACACAGAAGCATGAAAGTTCATAGAGCATTAGTAAAGCCTGTTTCCCAGGGACACTGCAGAAAAATTTATTACATAAAACTGTGATTCTCAACCCTACTGCAATTCAAAATTATCCCTGAAGGTACTTAAATATACCACCCCCTGACCTACTGAATCAGCAACTTCAGGGCTGGGGTCTAAATATAGGTGATTTTAACAACCTGCACACATAACTCTGAGGTACAGCCAGGGTTGAAAGCCACTAAGATGACCCATGTTGAAAGCACATTGTAGGGCCGAGCCCGTGGCACACTTGGTAGAGTGCTGCGCTGGGAGCGCGGCGACACTCCCGCCGCGGGTTCGGATCCTATATAGGACTGACCGGTTCACTCACTGGCTGGGTGCCGGTCACGAAAAAACGACAAAAAAAAAAAAAAAAAAGAAAGCACATTGTAAACAATGAATCGCAATATAAATGCTAGATATTGTTATTACTGTTTAATATTTAAGTACTTAAACATGATGATCTCAAAGTGTCTCTGTTCCTCTGTTTCTTATGGAACAACCAAGGCGAGCATGAAGATCTTCATAGAACTAATTAGGAGTAGGCTCCAGTTACTTAGCAAGAACTAGATTTGTATCTTGACAACGTTGACTTGCCATAGTCTCATCCGTAATGTTTCTCACACATAAATGTGTTAACCGTGAACCTGCAAGAACTGCATGTTCTTCCCACTGGAATGTGTGCTCTTTGAGGACAGTGACAGTAAGTCTGCTATTCACTGTTTCTCTAGCACCTTGGCACAGCACTTATCATACAGAGGTGCCATTAAATATTTATTTAGCAAATAATCATTTGTTGAATTACACCTTCCTGTGTACCTAACTTGGAAGCTATTTGGCTCACTACTTGAATGCCTTTGGGAAAAGGGTTGGTTCTCAATATCCAGAGGTGTTAGCTTATTTTAAAAAGATGTTTATGAAAACTCATGGCATTTTCCTGGTATGATTGTAAACAATCATTTTCAGAATAATGTAGACAATTCAGTTTTGTTTTGTACTTCCACACAAGGCAGGGAATAAGGCCTCATCTTTGCCCACCTGGGCTATCACCTTAAGCTTCTGCCTCCCACATGAAGTTATAAAGATACACTTTGTGATATAACACACTTAGAGATGCCTGTATGTGCAGCTGTCGTATTCCTGTGGAGTCTATGATACTGGCAACATCTGATAATTTGTTAAATCGTCTATTGTGTTCTTGGGTGAGTAATTATATACAATACAATATTTATAATAAAAGAGATTCTTCCTGTTTCTATTTAGAAGTCTGGATGTTTCCCTTTCTTATCTAGAGTTAAGCAAAGCAAACTTATTCACCACATTTTTTAGAGAAAAATTGCAAAGACTTTGCAGTATGTATAACATGTAATTTCTTATTAGTTGGCTGTTGCTCTCCTAAATGCCTAGTATGTCACTTAAAATGAATTTTCTCATTAACCTCAAACATGCCAACTTGTCAAATTATGATGAACCAAATACGCCTAACCAGAAATTGAGCTGCCATCACTGCACTTATATGGCTTTGCCAATTAGTCTATAAATAACACATTTTTGAACACACTTCAGAGTTTTGTAAAACTGAACTACTTTTGATTTTCTGAAATACAGGAATTGCAAAAAAGATTACCCAAAGAAAATGATTCTCTCTTGTTAGAGGAAATAAAAATTATTTCAAGAAACAAGGGATCAGATGATCATGTAGATATTGAACAAATATTTACTGGACTTCTGATCTATAGATAAGATTGTCTTAGGAGTAGTAGGTGTGGCTTGCTACATGAGTCACTAGGATTTTTATTTCAGTAGAAAAATTGTGATTTAGAAATATTTATTACACCCATATTATGTATTATGAAGGACATTAGCAATGAAGTAAAGAGATGGATAAAAAATTATTATGTTAATAGAACTCAGACTTGGTAGAGAAAACAGATAAGCAAATATTTATCAAAGGAACTGGGAGATAGTAGTGACAGCGTGCATACATGTACAGAGGTAGAATGGCAGCCATCAAGGCTAGAAATATAGATACTAGGATTGGAAGGATTTGTAAAACAGGACATTGACGTAATTCTGAAGTCCAGGGTATGTCTAAAGAATGAAGGTGACATAGGAGGTGCTTGTTTAAATCATAGTTTCTGAGTTCTCCCCAATGTATGTTTAGAGGAAATTCTAAAGACTGCATGAAGGACTGGTCAGGGACATTGATGGTGATGCTCAGTCTTTCATCTATTATGGAGAACAATCCATTTTTGGTGTCCACCTCATCTGACAAAGACAAACAAAGGTGGATGTTAACTGGTCCCATCTTCTAAAGGCATGTTAGATCGTAACTCCCATTATGCAAGCATCCCCACTGAGTGTTTTCACCCTCATGCCTGGCGGTTTTACTTCCAGTGATGTTTTAGTGCCTTATGATATCCTAGTATCCTTTATATGCCCAGCTGGCTTACCCCTTAATGTAATCTGCAAAGAACCACTGGACAGTTAAAATAGGAAAGTAATATGACCAGTTTTGTAATTTAGAAATGTAATTAAATGAGTTCACACCTGCAAGGTGCATAGAACAATGCCTGCATATAGTCTGCATCAATAAAGTTGAGCTATTATCACTACAGTTACTGCTACTATTACTATCAAGTGAGTAAAACAAGACAACGAATCATACTTTCCATCCCCACCCTTAAATGACATAGACAAGTTCTGTCTCCTCTGCTAATGTGTGACCCCATGAGAACAGAAAGACATCTTTCTTATTGACTGATTTCTGCCCAGTACTTAGCATTGCTCAATAAGGATATGCAGAATAAATTCAAGATTAAGCTAAGTTGATCCTCAAAACGATGAGGTCCTTTTTTGAGTTGGTAAAATGAACTAACATCCCTCCCTCCCCCCCCCCCAGAATGAAGTTGATACCCACTCATTCAAATTTTACATTAATTCCGTTTAAGAGTGTAAGTTCTGTTCACGGAATAGGAAATGAGAGAGAGGCATGGAATTAGGGGGAAAGAGAGAGAGGCATCTTCCAATTAATTAACTAATGATGCAAATTCTGGCCTCTGTATTATTTTAATGGAAACATTATTTCTTTTATCATTTTGTTTTGGAGAGTTGTGGGGATAAGACGGAGATTGCAAGAGCATGAGGAAGAAAAGGGGCATGGACAAGCAGAGTCTGCAACGGTAGGCAGTACATCTGCCAGGCCTGGTGATGAAAGGAAAGGGGTGGGCACAGAATGACAGCTTCATTTCCTTGACAGAAGCCAAACATGGCTCTTTGCAAATCTTTTGCTCACTCACATTTTGAAAGGATAATAATAATAATAAATAAATGACATTCCATGGCATTCTTTGGTCAAAAAGTAATTGGCACATATGGCATCACATTAGAGCTTCAGCTTCTCCTATGCAAAATGAAGACAAACTTTATTTTTAAATGCCTATGATGTGTTAGACATTGCCCTGTTAGCTAGATACCTTTGATGTTATCTTTTACTCTTTAATAATAAGGTATTACCATCTTCAGATTAGCTTAGTGAACAAGAGCACAATCTCTGGAGATCCTGCATTTTTCCTGAGTACCCCACTTATCCAGACAAATACTGAACTGGCTACTTATAAAGACAGGAGTATAATTTTATCTATAAGAGCTAATGAAAGTATCATAGGTGATTGGGAATGAACGGCTTGTCTCAAAGGGCATTTATTTAATTTTGTTCTGAGAGGAAGCAATATGGATCAATAATTTGGAGACATGCTTAGAGTCTCGACTCTGGAAAACTCTAATGGAGACACTCCACAAAGTCCCTCCCAGGTTTACAGGAAGCAGAGTGAGCAGGTAATCCCCAAAGCACCTTCCAGATCAAATCTCCAAATGCATGAGAAGATTATCACTCACGTTTCCCAATATCTCAGTACCTGACTCCTCAAATAAACACCTCTGTAGGCCCCAGAACAGGAAAAGCCTTACCTGCTTTGACAAAGGTGGGCTGACCTTGCCCCGCTGTGATTTTCCAGGCTGCTGAGTACAGCTGGGGGCACTTGTGCTTGGCCAACTGATCAGGGTCTCTAAAATGGGGGCCTGTGTGTTCTGAATCTTATTTACTGGATGCTCCATGATTGAAGGAGGTTAAATCAGGCCTGCACTGGTGACGCTTTTCATCTTCTTCAGTTTCACCAGCTCCTATTCTTCTCCCTTGGCTGCGTATGCTCAGCAGGCCCTTAGGGTTAGCCCAGAGTCACTTCACTAAAAAATGCCTCAGGCTTCCCTTACTGCAAAAAGGAGGAGGAGGAAAAGAACTTCCATCTGCACATGCTGCCAGGACTGCAGCTCCATAAATACCCAGGCTTCTGTTAATTCTTCTCCAATAAATACCTGCTGCAGATGGGCTTAATTTTCCAAAACAAAGCTTAAACTTCCCTGAAAGCTTCAGATTTTTAATGAGTGTTAGGGAAAGACTACTATTGAGTAGAATGAAATCATGAAGCTGCTGTCTCATTAGTCTGAGATCATTTTTGTTTCAATTTTTTTTTCTCGAAAGTGTAGGATTATTCTCAGAAATCTGTAAAACTCCATCAAGTTTCTATTCATTTTTTAGAATTTGGAACCACTGAGGTTCCAAAGAGATTAATAATACCTTCCATGCAATAAGCAATAGTTCTTAGATCTTCAAACACTTATACTAGTGACAGTGCCAACTGAGAAAAACCATGTATTCATTTTAATACAGGTGATTAAGCAGATAAGAGTTGTCATCGCTTGCCTGAAATCAATCAGGATTCATTATATGGTAAATTTTTATTAACATTTTCATTAACCAACTACAGAGAACAAAAAATAAATTTTTTCTCATATTTTACATTATAATATTGCCAACATTCTCAAGCAGCTTTTTGATATGCTAGTTGTTACAATATCTCCTTTTAAGTGCCTTTTGCTTTGTTCTTTGTGCATCCTAATCCTGATAGTACCAGTAATTAACTTGGCAACCTTGGATGGATTCATTCATTTCTTTAAATCTAAATTCCTTAAAGTTATAAAATGGAATATAACTTGAGTAAAAGGAGATAAATATCTAAGAACCATACAAGTTTTTTTCATTCAACTGAATTTGATCCACATTTATTGAGCACCATTTTTTTTTTTTTTTGGCCAAACACTCTGTGTAAGTTAATTTATTTCCTCTTCTCAATCACCATATAATATAGGGATTATTCAGTCATACAGATGAGGAAACTGGAGCTCAGAGAGTTAATAAACTTATCCAATTTTCACAAACAGTGAGTAATAGTCGGAATTTGAACCCACGTAATTGTGATTCCAGTGTTCCAGTTGCCTCCCAAGTGTGAGTCATTGTTATCACACATATCTTATTTTGCATTTTCATATGTGGTCTTTCATTAGAAAAATACATCTCCTCTTGGTCGTGTGTTACAAAGTCAATTTACCATGGAGTTAATGTAATACACTAACTGTCAAATAAGATGCTAGGCAGAGTAATAGATGGTGTTGAAAATCTGGGAAATAATCTGAAAGAGAAAATGGAAAAAAAAAGAAAGTAGAATGTAAAACAAGCAGTTTCTCTGCCATGGAAACACACTAGAATTTAAGTTCTAGTTGGAAACATTTGTGCAATGTTGACTAATATATTCTCTTATTGCTTCCTTCTTCATTCCTTTAATAATCCTCCTTAAAAATAATCTCTTTATTTTTGTACAATTCTGTCTTTGCCTTAGTAAACTGACTTTTTCTCAGAAACGGTGTTTTGTCAGCTCCCAAGCAACTGAACCCCACCAGCATGAGTCTATCGCCATCTGTAGAATGTGGTTCTGTGCTAGGACCTCTGGTAAAGAGTTTACAGGAAAATTCCACAAGAAATAGGGTTCTGTTGATCCTAAAAAATGATGAACATGATAACAGCTACTCTGTTCCAGGCATTCTATTATTTTCCAGGATCAAGCATTTAAACAAATAATAACAGTGAGAGATGATAAGAGTAATAATAGAATTGGCCCGTAGAAACATGTGTGGAGAAGAATCCACCATGGAAAGGTCAAAACAGATTTATAGATGATGTGGTAATAGAAAAATTCCAGAAATGGTAACTAGGAGTTTAACCAGCAGAAAATCAGAAGGTTGGGCAATGTAAGCCAGGAAAACACTGCGAACAAAGGCAGGATGATATAAACAAACCTCAGTATGTTTCTACCTGACATGAGCTAAAAGGTGGGAAGATATCAAATATGGCCCACAATGGCATTTTATTTCAACTTTAAAAACAAAACAACAGCAATAACTAAATGATAATTTAGAATTAGATAAAATGCATGCTTTACATATTAAAAGATCATCATATTCACCCATTTATTCATTTAAAATTACCTATTGGTTGACCATTCTATCAAACACTTAGCTAGCCACTAAGGATCAGTGGTGAATAAAGTAGACATGGTCCCTGTACTCAGAAAGCTTATCGTCTAATGGGTAACAAACATTAAACAACAGCAAAAAATCAAGTAATATATGGTATCTAATGTGGCAAGTGATTTGATAACATCTAATACAATAATTGGAAGGGTCGTATTTCAGCATATTTGCTAGTGGGATTGGTGATCAAGGTCAATGGAAAAAATTAATCAAGGAATGAATATACACTAAACTCAGCATAGGGTATAAAGATAGAAACTGTTACCCAACCAGGCCCTTGGGCTCGCTATGCAGTAGAAATTGATGAGAGGCCAAATGGAGTCACAGGCAAGACTTTATTTGGCCTTTGCTTGAGCACAGGGAAACAGCACAAAGGAAAGTTTCTTCAGGCTGCCTCTGCAAGGGGGAGGTATGAGAGTATCTCAACGAGGTTTAGGCAGGAAGTGGGTGTAAGCACACAGAGGCAGGGATTTCTTGATGGTTGCACAGCATGAAGGTCATGCTTCTTCATGCTTTGCACGTCTCATTAGGATGTTAAATCTCCACCCCTGGGTGTGATTTCTAGTATTACAATGAGGGAAAAAATTGGTGAAAGGTCAACATTGGGGGGGTCCATCCTGCCACAGGCCACTGTGGTTCAAATTTTGCAGCTGGGTTTCCTCTTTGGTTTAACATTCTGTTTCCGCGTTCTTGCAAGACATTACTTAAGACTTTTCCTTAGACTTTTCTTACACGAGTACGACTTTTCCTTACATGGGTATAAGTTGGATTCCTGTTGTTGGGAAACTATTTGTCTCAACACATTAAGGTCAAGGATGAGGGGCCTGGATCCAGTCCCTATTCTGTGTTAAAACTATCAAGTATTTAATTTCAAAAAGAGACAAACAGTGGCTTTGGCAGCAGGCTATAAGAAAAGGCTTGAAATATTATAGTTAACCCAAAGCATAAACAGGATTAACCACACTGACGCTACTGTCTATTTTAAATTAGCCCAGTGGCTTCATTAAAATGACAAAGAATCCAAATTATTGGTGTAATATTACTACTCAGTTGTACAAATGCACATGATATATGGCATTTGCTTTTAAAATCTATATTTTAAGGACATTAACAAACTAAAATATTCACAATGAAGGCACCCAGGGCTTACTAATCATGTCATGTGTAGTAATGGTTAATGAAAGAAAAATGGTTCTGTTATAGACGGAAGGTTTGTGTCTCCTAAAATTCATATGTTTAAATCCTAATTTTCTATGTGATGGTATTAGGAAGTGGGGCCTTTGGGAGATGATTAGGTCATGAGGGTGGAGCCTTTGTAAAAGAGTGCCCTTATATAAGAGATGCAAGAGAGCTCTCGGACCCCTTCTGCTATGTGAGGACACAGTGAGAAGACAACCATCTGTGATTCAGGAAGCTGGCCTCCACCAGACGTTGAATCTACTGGCTTGATCATGGACTTTCCTGCATCCAGAGATAAAAGAAATAAATGTTTGTTGTTTAAGCCACCCAGTTGATGATATTTTTGTTATACTAGCCAAAACAGCCTAAGGTTTCAAACCTGGAGGTGGCAAAGAATGGTTAAGAGCTACATCAGATATATATTTTTTTCAATCCAACCTTTCCTAATTATTGGCTATATCTCCTTGAGAAATTTAACATCTCTAAGCCTTATTTAGCTAATATTTATTGGAGATAAAAATAGAACCTATTCCATATAATTATTGTGAAAAATAAATAACACATATGAAGTGTTCAGAATAACACCTGTCATGTAGTATATGCTCAATAAATGTTAGCTAGTGTCCCTGATAATATTCTAGTTTTGACTAACCAATATGCTTTTCTAATCTTCTTGCTATAACACTCCCCTGTCCTCTTTCTTTGGGAAACTTCTCTTCTCCAACTGTAGTCAGATAATTCTGGTGGTGCTATCCACCAAATTACCCATCCTTCATATCACAGGGGCGGGCATGTAACCTAAACCTGGATAATCATAATATTCCATCATCCTGGTCAATGATTGGTCTGGGTGGTCAGGTGAAACTAGCTGCCCAATTAGATTTTTTTTTTCTAGTGTTTTTACATGCTAAACTCCAGGGAGCTATTCCTCTTTTCACACTATAGTGATATGGCCTCAGAGCTCCAGTGGCCTTGTCTATTAGCAAATGCGGGTGGAGGAGGAGCCAAGCAAATGAAGACAACTCCCAAACACAGGTGAAGGAGAGAGATGGAGAATGACTGTCATGTTTAGAAAAAGCTCCAAAGCTGCCCTGGCTTCTGCAGCCCTTCCTTCACTCAGGGAAACATCTCCAGTATCCTGCTAATAAATCGGTTTGCACCATTTAAGTTAGTTTGGATTGGGTTCCTCTTACTTCCAATTAAAAGAGTTCTGACTAATACTATTACTGTTCTTGTTATTAGGGTCATTGGTGAATGAACAGTCACTAAGAAAGATACAGGAACTAGTAAGTTCTCAGTAAATGTTTTTGAGTGAGTTGAGTAAGTCAGTGAATTTTTCAAATTAATGAAACTTAACATGTTCTCTCAATTACTATATGATTATAAAGGACATTATAAAATAAATATATTCATAATTGAATAAAATATATGATCAGAATCTATAGAAAGAAATGGCATATAAGAAATAGTCAAGTCTTTCAAATGAGGTTGACTTAAATTTAAATCCCATCTTTACCACGTATCAGTTGGGCAGCCTTAGGAAGTATCCTTAATTTCTCTGAGATCACCTTTCTCCATTATAAAATAGATAAAATGAGTACTCTCATATGATGTTAAGAATTAACATAAACATTTATTAGCCTTTAATCTTCTCTGACTCTTAAGACTCTAGGGTTTTGGATTATACAACTATTCTTTACATGGAACAACACATTATAGTAATATTGCAAAACTACATTCTAAAAAAAATTAATTCAAAAGATCACTATTAGTTTGTTTTCTGTTGCTTATTACAGAATACCTGAGACTGGGTAATGTATAAAGAAAAGAAGTTTATTTCTTACAGTTTTGGAGGCTGGGCAGTCCACAGTCCATGGGGCGCATCTGATGAGAGCCTTTGCCTGGGTGGGAACTCTCAACAGGGTCCTGTGTTGATGCAGGCAATCACATGGGGAGGATAAAAAGAGCCCTTTAATGTGCTCTCTTGCTCTCCTTATAAAGCCACAAGTGACACTCCCATGACAATCCACTAAACCATTAACCTATTATTTCACAAATGGATTAATTCATTCAGGAAGGCATCATCTACATGATCCAATTACCTCTTAAAAGCCCCACCTTTCAACACTGCCATAGTCTCATTTCCCACCCTCTTAACACAATGGGGATCAAGCTTCAGTGAGTTTTGGGGGGACATTCAATCCACAGCAGTCACCTATCAGATTCTAATTTTACTTTTGTTTCTTTCAAACATTTCTAGAGAAAATTTAATTTGATGTGTCATATTTAAAAAAAAAATTCAAATAATTGTTTTCCATGAATGGAATGCAATTTAAGTATATGTAAACACTCTTTTAGAAAAACTGCCGTAAATATGTAGGTAAGCTTTAATTATTGACTGATCACATTATCTTTTCTGTTAATGACTCACTTAATGAACATGTTTGTGCAGCCAGTAATCAGAAGAGTGAGGCTTGCGTCACAGAATCACCGCAGCCCTTGCCTTCTTTTGAATGCTTATATTTCCTGATAATCAAGGGTATTATTTCCCATAAACAGCCTCATACTTCTAAGACATATTAGAAACTCTCTTTAACAATAATTTTCCATTACCAAGGGAGAGTGGGATAATGGAATGTGTAGTCACTTTCAATTTGTGTCAAATTTTCTGATGCATTTGTACCACCAACATTTTATCAGCTTGTCACTGGAATAAATGAAGTTGCAAATTGCATCGACTTTTTTTTTCATGAAATCTTCAAAACTGTTTATTTTTAACATGACTTCCTTTCTCTCCTTTTTATTTCTATAGTGTAGCAGGTTTGATTTTTGACTTTTAGGGTCTTTGTCACTTAGTGAGTATGGCAGTCAGGCACAACAATTTCCTGGGGACTTGAAGGTGCCGAGGGAAAGGAATCAGGCTCGTAGGGCATATTAAAGCAGAATGTAGATTGAAGCAATGAGCACGGAGCAATTTGATGAACTACCTGTAGGCAGGGCTGGAGAATTTCTGACACACCAGGAAAGCCATTACGCTCCTGTTATGTTCAATAGCCCGGTTGGCCTAAAAGGTTACCAGTGATGTATGTTTTCATTATCTCCTATGGGCTTGATGCCTCAGAAGACCCCAGATGGCTTATTTCGGCTGCAATTCTCTTCATTTGCACTACGGCGAGGTCTGTCGGATCAAGCCAATATGTTTGTGAGGGTCAGTTTGCTTTGAGGAATATTGTTCTGTGATCTCTGTAATATTCTTCTGCCTGAAAATATGCAAGGAGTTACCACCTGGGGAGTAACTGAAAGCTCTTCAAAAACACATTTTGAATTCCCAGGTATCAGCTGTCACTGCAAAAGCAATAATAGCAAAAAAACAGCATCAATAACATTAGTTATCATTTATTGAACATATATTATGTACCTTACATACATCATTTTGTGATATATTCTTTACCATATTCTAGCAAGACAGATATCATGATTTCTATTTATATATAAAAAAGAACAAGAAGATAGTAAGAGATTAAGTAACTTGTCCAAAACCAGATTTCTAGTAAGTGTTAGAGACAACATTCAAATCCAGGTCTGCCTGACTCCAGAAAATTCCAAACAATTGCAAATCATGTTTAGTCCAACATGGAGGAACTCAGAGTCTAGTTGAAGAGAAAAAAAATATATGTAACTATTATATAATAATGTATCTCATTAAAATATTTTTATGTTTAAAGGGCAAGGGGAGCAATATGTAGTAAGTGCTGTTTATATCTATCTATTAGGGCAACTAATAAATCTACAAAAGAGGAGTTAGAAAATCCACAAAGGGGTAAGTCATCAATGGAAATGTAACATTACAAATTATGGAACCACTTAAGCAAAGGCTCAGACTGAGCCTTGAAAGAACACAGTGTGCTGGGGGGACAGCAAAAAAGTCAAGGTGGCATCATAAAGGACACACTCCATTGTCTAATCCTGTTGGTAGGGGCATAGGAAGAAGACAAGGTGCAGAAGTAGCATGCTGTTGCTATCAGAGGGGGACACCAAAGAGGGCTTACAGAGGACCTTCACTTCTCCATTTATAACAAAATTCCAAGAATACGAAACTGTACTAAATTTATGACAGATTTATTTTTAAAATAAAAATAAATTAATATTACTTATTAATAATAATTAATGAAAATTAATACCTGCCTTACTTATATCTCCTAAGGTTATTGTAACATTTATTTCAATGTTACATTATACAGATGACAGCAGTTGTTTAGGACATACAACTTGACTGTCCTGGTTGTATCTGTCTCCTGTTATCGTAAAATTTATTGAAACGTTATTTTTCCCAAAAGTAAATAAATTAAAAGAAATCATGCTATTTTTACTTAAATATTGTTTCTTATTTACTAACATCTCTTTGTGTAATCATTCAACAAACTTTCCACATGGAATAAACATGCATCCAAAGAGACCCCTGTACCTTGCGTAGATTATTTATATAAAAGCCTTCTCCAGATCTTAAGTAGTGAAGTCGATCTTACAGAGGTTTCCAATGTAAATATCACGGTATTTAATAAATAGTTGGGATGTCCTTAAGACTAGTCCAATAATTACTTTGGTCATTTTTTGAAAAAGCAAGTATTTTTCCACTTACAATAATCTTGTGTCATATGTGTTAAAAGGTTGATCTAATACATAGGAATTGTATCCCATTCATTTTTCTTATAATGCTGTGCATTTGCTTTAGAAGGATTGCTCTTTTATTACATAGGCTATTATTTCCTTTGCCAAATCCCTCTTGGCCTTGAGCACAGTCTAGAAATAGGGATTCTTTAGAAATGTTGATAAGGATGTTCTACTAAATGATATTCTTTATAAATTTTAGAGAATGCTCAGGGGTTGGTGTAACACCGTAAGGACTTAGATAAGCAGATATACAAACTTGAGCAAAGAAAGATACATCTGGGACATATCTGGGTCTATCCTTCTAGATAGCATGTGCTATATAATGCTGATTAATTTCTTTAATTTTGGTAACACAACAGTAAGTACATGTTCCTTTGATTTTTTAAACAGCTATATTGAGGTGTTTTGTTTCATTTTAAGCTGAACACAACATTACTCATAATATGGGCTATGTTTTTTTTTTTTCCTTCCTCTGTTTTATTTTTAATTATTTCACTAAGTAATTCATGGGTTATAAAGATGTGACTAAAACCAAACATGATTAATTTTAATCATTCATTCAATAAATATATTTTGAGGGACTACTGTATGACAGGCACAGGACTAGGAATAAGGGATTTAAAAGTGAAAGAAGACACATTCTTGTTCTTTAACATCCAAAAGTGTATTTATTGTGAAGCTTAAGCTTTTGGGCCCCTCACATGCACAGGCCCTTCCAAAGCCCTGGATTTAGCAACACGTTCACATTGTCATATATTTTGTAGGATTTGCAAACTTAGTATATTTCATAGAATTTTTGTTTGTTTTTTGTTTGTTTGGGTGACTGGCCAGTCTAGGGATCTGAAACTGTGACCTTGGTGTTATAAGGCTATGCTCTAACCAACTGACTAAACAGCCATCCACCAAAATTAATATATTTTAAATGCAATTGATCAGAACTTGTGGCTCTTTAAACTCCATCTTTTCTGCACACATTTTTTCCCAAGAAGAATAGCTTTGGAGTTCCCAGGAGAATTTTGGAGACCAAAAGGGAAGTTGGAGTTCAAGACATAAACAGATACATACATACATACATACATACAGGAATTTAATTCTTACATACAAAGAATTAAATTCCTGTATGTATGTGTACTGGACTTAGTAGGATAGATGCATGTGGTTCTCAGTGACTTCTCTGTATATGAACTTAGGACTAGCCATGCATGATAGAAACGAGATTTAGAAATCCTACTGCCCACTGGTAAACTCACTGGACACCATGATCAGAAGATGCAAAACTGTCACACAATATAAACATGTCCACTGGTGCTGGGTGTTGAAAGGATGTGGGTGATGGAGGATCAAGTAGGCTTGAAATGCTCAGATTGAGAAGTTTGTCTGTAGAAAAGAAGTAGAGACATGTTAGGCAATTAAATAGTAAAACTAGAATGTTATTTTTCTGTGTATGGGATGTTTGTAATATTTGTCAACTTTCAAAATTTATAATTTGATGTGATTTCTTTTCTCATCCTAAATAAGTATTCACAGGTGCACCTAATTTTATATTTGTAATTTCAAATTATTTTTATAAAAGATAGCCTCACCCCTAATTTATATATACTTGAGGCTCCATAAAATTAGGATCTACTTCTGTTTACATATAATTCATTGGGGAGACAAGTCAGTAAACATTCAACTCAGTTGCAAGGTTATGAAGTGTATGAAGAGAATCTCAAGTACCATAGGAGTTCATAGGCCGGAAATGTAATTCCTGCTTAGGAAAATAGAACAGCTTTCCTGGGGGAAGTGGTGTCAAGGCTGAGATATAATGGGTGGATAAGAGTTCACCAAGCAAAGATGTGTAGGTCTTTGTAGGTCTGTGTATCTGTGTATATGGAGACGCATGAAGATGATTAAGGAGGATTTACTTTACACTTACACGTGATGATTTTTTAAATAAGTGGATGGGGTAGCACCAGATCAGATTTACATGCATTTTATAAAGTTATTCCTGAGAAGTATGATTGAGGAATGCCAAGACTTTGGGCATAGAGACCATATTTGATCGCGTGTCTTCCAAAGCTGTTCCTTTCCTCTAAGCCAGAGGTCCATTAATTCTCTAAGGACAGTTTTCAAGGAGCAGTTTCAGAATGCAGGGGCACTTAGTAAAGGAAGACTCCTGGCTGTAGTGAATAATATCTGGGATTCCATTCTAAATACCATCACAATCTAGACCACTTATTCTTTCTACTTCCAGCCATTGCTAATCTAATCAATGTTTACAATACAGAAGGAGTCAGAAATCACAGGCTGATGTGTGTATTTACCTCTGTTTTGTTTACTCAGTGAGTGTGACAACAATCCTCTAAATTACGATTCTCTTAGGTTTAAAATGGGGGTTAAAAAAGTCCTTCTTTGGAGAACACTTTGAGAATAATAGGATGTAATAAAAATATCTGAAATAAAAGTGCCCAACATGAAGTGGGTGTTCAATAAGTTTCAAATTAACATGCACTTAAAAAGTTCTACCATTTTTAAATGAGATACTATCTATAGCTCCTCTATGATGTTACTGATGATGTAGCCTTTGGAGAATGGCTCTCAGGGAATTTTTCTCCCTAAATGTGGAATGTCTTTTTGAATTAATTCACTTAATAAAAAATTGATTAATGTCTGCAATTCCATTAAGAGAGTAATTTTACAGGTCTCTGAAAGCTTATTTTACATCCCTTCTGAGATACCCCAATATTTACTTCATATTCAGAGATGATCTACCCCTTTTAAAAAAGGTTGGGACAATAACTTCTGCTAGATGCTATTCATGTGTAGCATCTTTCTAGATGCAGTTTTGAGAAATTAATTGTGTATGAATGTTCCATATTACCCTGGTCTTCATATTGATATCTCATGGACAAAAGTGACTTCCCAGAATGCCCAATTTTATTTTACTTTTACAGATGCAGCAATAGTAGGTAATGCTTTTGAAGAATGGAGCCATGAACGTGGCTTGGGACAATATTTGTCTGGCTAACTTCTACTTCTAATAGCCTTGCTTTAAACATTACTGCTTCAGGAACTACTTTTCTGGCTATAAGGTTAAAGGTCAAGCCCTTTTTATATTTCCTTAGTTCCCTCTGTCTTCTCACTCATTGTGTATTACTTTGTCTTTTTACATATCAAACATGTGTCTATCTCTCTAATATATAAGCTCTGAGAGTACAGGGAATGAATCTGACTTACTAAACACTACGCCCTTTTCGCTTCCTGGCACATAGCAGGTGTTCAATAAATATTTATCAAGTAAGTGAATGAATGTATAAATGAACATTTAGTTCACAATCAAGGACCACAACCAGAAGGAATAGTCATAGGCCTTTTAAGATCCATTTGGAAATAGAATGTACTTCAAATTTTTAGGATGAGGAAAGAGGAAACTTCGGGAGGTAGGTAAATGAAGTAAGTTGAAGGAGAAATGAACAGAAAAGCAACATTGATTTTGCCAAGCCTTTTGCTATTTTAAAAACAAAAAATGTCAAGCATAATTTAGTTTGCTCATAGAATTTTAGCTTTTGGTTCACTCAATTGAACGGCAAAATTTATATAAAGAAGTAAATATTTACGAATTGAATTTACTTTGATATATTTTTTTATCTTTGATACAAATTCAGCCCCAAGCTGCTGACCTTTAAAAAAGTAACACTTTTATCATTTGCTGGGTGATGAGATGTTGGAGAAAATTTGAGATTATAAAAAAATCATCTGTGGTATAATAAAAAACATAATGTTATTAGGGTGACTGGCCTGGTATTTTTTAGTGACAGACACAGAAAGGGGACGGAGGAACACAGGAAGTGAGTTTACATTTACTAACAGTTTATCACAGGAGTTGGGTACTTCACATGGATTAATTCATTTAATCCATAACAATAATTTGGGGTTGATATTATTATTCTCATTTTTCAAATGAAAATACTGAGGTACTGGGAAGGTAACTAAGTTTTTTAAAGGACTCCTAGTTAAGACGAGGGGGAGTGGAATTATAACTAGCTTTTTCCCAGCCCCTGTGCCAGGTTGATGACCCCACCATTGCTCAGGAAGCAAAAGAAACTCTCATTTGTAAAACAGAAGTTCAGCAACAGCTATATCCTGGAATCTTTGTCATCCTGTGAAAAAAGGCAAGGTTTTCACAGACAAAAAATATCTTATCATTTCTATTCTTTTAGGATCTGGACCAGTACTGTCCAATAAGGTGACCCACACATGTAAAATTACATTTTCTAGTCACTACATTTTTAAAAAGTAAAAAGAAACAGATAAAATTAAATTTGATAGCACATTTTATTTATATCAAAAATATGTATAATATTATCATTTCAAAATGTAAATAATATAAAAGTTATCAGTGTACATTCTTTTTTGATACTAAATTTTAAAAATCTGATGTGTATTTTATACTTACAGCACATCTGGACCACATACATTTCAAATCTCAGTAGCCACAGGGGCGCTAGTAGCTGTCTTATTAGCACAGATGTAGAGAGTTCTAGTTAGGACTACTAATAAACCATCTCAGGCAGGAAAACTTCAGGCCTTGTTCATTGTAAATATCAACAATGTCATTTCTTCATACAGCTTGACCCTCTTCTCCCTGAACCAGTGCCAAAGGAAGTTCCATAACCTAGATTTTACAGTCAGGTTTCCATAAAACCCTGCTCTGCCACTATTAGCTGTGAGTCCTTGAGCAAGTTACTTGACACGTCTGAGCCTCAGTTTTCTCATTTATAAAATGGGATGAATAATGCTTATTTCCCAAGGCGGTGACGAGTTATATATAAATGTCCAGGCACATGGCAGTTGCTCCGTTAAGTAAATGCTCTTAAAATTACAACCGAATTTCTTTTTCTTGTGTGTGGACTTTCATAGAAGTTGAGTGTGTTATTCTCAACACAAAAATCTTATATGGTTTACTATTCCACATATGCCCCTGCCCCTCCCCCCACAGACCCTCCTGGTAGGACAGCGTCCTGCCCCTCATTCCTCTTGCTCCACCTCGCATGCTCTGTGGTCTCAATGGACTTAGTACTTGCAGCACCCTAAATGCTTCATGCTTTCTCTCACTTCAGTGCTGCACCAACCACAGTGATCTGGGTTAGTCACTCACTCCGAGTCAATAAAATTGCTCTGGGTCTCACACATGTTAATGTATTTATTATGTTTTCTGAAACACTGGAGTTTCCTGCAGAATGATCTCTGTAGGTGAATTGGAATAATTCACAACCTTTTAAAAATCCCATTAGTCCATTTACAGATGAATTCAGCACTCCATAGCACCATCGAACTCTTAAAAAGGAATAGAAGGTGCATACACTATCAACCAGAACAAAAGGAACTATAGACTTGCCACCCACGGTTTTCCCTTTCCCCTAGGGAAAGGGACTTTTCAAGTCCCCACCTACTTTCTCCTGGCTCTTCCCGAGCCTAGGCTAAATACATGAGTCTCCTTGCTACAATTCCAGAAATGCTGGAGGACTGTGAATGGCCTGAGGTTTCTTCCTAACAGGTGTCTGTAATGCCTACCGAAGCAACAGCTCTGTGTTCAAAGCTTAGGCTTGTATTCACAGTATCTCGCCCCACTTCTGCCCCTCTGAGAAGAATCAGCTTCTTACCACCTCTCTCCCCAAAGCTGTTATCTCAGATTCAGGGTGTTTATCCCAAAGGGCTTATTCCCCATTTAAAATCCAGTCAGGGATGGGGTGGAGAATTCCAAGTAGAATTGTCTCTAAAATGTTCCTGCCTTAAAAAGACATGCTAAAGAAATCACAGAAATGCTCTCAATGAGTAGTATTGACTGATGCAAAATTACCATTTCATTTGTTGCAGCTTTCAAGCCAAAACAAAACAAAGTCTATGTTCTGGCTTTGATTTGCCAAAAGGAAAACCAAATTCAGAGCAAGATTTTCTCATATACTGGCTGAGTCTTCTGTTCTCAAAAGTTAGTCAATAACAAACTAAAGTTTAAGAAATATTCACTAAAATGTTGTTAATCATAAACTGAGTTATAAATTTTAATATCAAATTAGGAAAACATGGTATTGATATATTTTACAAACATGCTCACTAACAAACACAAGCATGTCGGTTATGCAATTTGGGGCCTAGTTTACTGTTCGAAAAGTTTTAGCAGAAACCAAAAGAAACAGGTGTATAAATAAGGCTGTATATGGCCACTTGAATTTTATAAAATATTTTACAATATTTTTAATTCATTCTTAAGTTTATGTTGTTAGAAGAATATTTCATAATCTCTGTCATTACAAATGAGAAAGTTAAGTTCTTGAGAATTTAAGTGGTTTTCATGGAAGAATAAAACATTTTTGGTTGAAAAAGGATGTCAATTTAGGTAATCTAACACATCTGTAGAAAAAATTATTGATGAATTAATCAGCAATTGACATGTCTAAGTACCATTTTGTAGATATTCATAAGACTTCCTTTGTGAAATATAACCATTTTATTATTTGGTTAGAGAAAATGGAATGATTTATACATGCAAATGCAATTTTGAGGGCATAAACATAAGCTTTGTTTTTCAAAGAGGTGGTATTTGTCATACTAGAAAGCATCATTTGATGTCAGTTTCTGATTCTCTAATCATGGCTCTACCATTTATTGTCTCTGTGACCTTGGAAAATCCACTTCATATCTCTGATCTACTCTGTCCTCCTCTGAAAAAAAGAACAATTCCATATTCCCTAACTACTTCTTGATCCTGTTATGAAGAACAAATAAACATGATACATAAATGTTTGTTGAAAATACTTAGATGATAAACAAAGCTTCCGTGTCTTTACCACTCCTCTGCTCAATACACTTAGCTAACTCAGTGTGGCCTAGTGAGGTGAACATGGACCTTAGAAAGAGAGAGTTGAGTATTAGAATCCTGGCTTTGACATTCACTAGCTCTGTGTCCTTGGGGAGGCAGTAAGATTTCTGAGCCTCATTTTCTTCATCTGTGAAATGGCTTTTTTGACCTCACAGGATTATTGTGAAAATAATGCCTGGTGAGAAATGTGCTCCAGTCTTCTGAGGCTGATCCACATAGCAGCTGAAAGACAGCCACTGCATCAGTTATCCTATGGCACATGACTGCTGCTTTTTTTTTCTTTCTATTTCTCAAGCAAAAGTAAGGCATATCTAGCCTTTGCTTTACATCAATAACCAACCTCAAGAGATTTATGCATATTTCTCACCTCATGAGGCAGCAAAATTATCCTTTTTAAACAAAGACCATTCTACCACCAGGTATTGGCCTCTTAGTTGCCACCATGACATTTCTCTCCTCCCCAAACTATTGCTTATTAGCATTTAGTAAAAACATACAAGAGAATTATTATACCACCTGTCATTGTAGAAAAAACAAAACAAAACTGTAAACCTAAAAAGAATGCAGTCAAGGATTCAAATTGTTTTGTGGGGACACCTCAGGTGGCTGCAATAGGTGCAGGTGGACAAATAGATCACCAGTTGAGCTATCTGTAAGTGAATAAACAAACCACTATCAGCAACAACAGCAGCAGCAAAACAATTCCTGCATCATGCACCATGGGAAACTCATATTTCTCCCCCCTGAATATTTGATCTAGGCAGTTAGAATTAATTCACATTACTCCAGAGAGGATCAAAGGGGCTGAGTTGCATTATTTACATGTCAGCTGCCCTCATTTGCTATTTAAAACTATAAATGATCCCATTCCTAAAGGAACATAAATGATAACTTCCTTAGGACCTGAAAAAACTCACTACTATGTTGTAGGGAAAGTGAAAGTAAATGGTTAGGATCCCTCGGGAGTTCAAATCTTGCTGAGCATTTGATATAAATGATAACTGTGCTCCTGTGCCCAGGTGTTCCTTGGCTATTTTTTGTGAATGCTCACGGGCACCCAGGTGTTCCTAGGTTATCAGACTTTAGTACAAAGGACAAACAGCTCTAATCCACAGTGCCCCCCACCCCCGGGACACCCCGGGGTGGGGGGATGCCACAGGGAGGCCGCTACTGCTGATGAAGGCTGTTGCTGCCAGGGCACCCGGGGATGCTCCAGGAGGCCACTGCCACTGCTGCTGGAGGCTGCTGCTGTTGCTGTTGCTGAGGAAGCTGAGGACTGAGCTTACATTGTATTAAACCTGTCAACTTTGCCAATGGCTCCCAGGATCTTTTCCAGTTACCCAGCTTATGATCTGTATGTGAAGGGTCTGGTGACCCAGCTGGCATGTGAGGGGTCTGTGACCCAGCCTGCCTGGCACGTGAGGGGTCTGGTGACCCACCCTGTCTGGGACATTAGGGGTCTGGTGACCCAGCCTGGCATGTGAGGGGTCTGTGACCCAGTCTGTACAATGCATTTGAAGGGTCTGTGAGCCCTAACCCAACACATGTAACCCCATGTTAAAGGACCTTTACCATTTCTCTGAGCCGCTCTAGATGTGAAAGATGGCAACAGTTGTTTGAAAGTACTTTAGCTAATGCACAGCATGAGAAACACTCAGTAATGGAAAAAGAAGTGATAGTTTAGTGTTTCTCAAAGGGGGTACTATTGACATTTTGGGGATAGGGCAACCCTTCATTTTGGAGGACATTCCAGCACACTGAAGGATGTTTATAGCATCCCTGGCCACAACTCCTTAAATTCTGATACCGCCGTCAGTTTTTCAGACAACCACAAAATATCCTCTACACTTCCGAATGTCCTCAAGGGAGTGTTAATAACTGAGAAAAAGTAAGGACAGGCTCATCAAGGCATTGAGAGCCAGTTTTTGGAATCAGAGGGATTTGGATTTCATTCTTGGCAGCATGGACTTTTCAGCTCAATAATCTAAGTTACTTAACCTCTCTGAGCCTCAGTGTCATCTGCTAAATTGCTAAATGAGGATAATAATGCTTTCTCAAACAATAAATTGATATTAGTAAAATCCTTATCATAATGCATGGCATGTAAGAAATGCTCAATGAAAGGGTAACTAGTTCTGTCAATAGCAGTTGTAGTGGTCCTAGAAGAAATGGTGGCAGTTGTGGCACTGAAATGATGTTTCTTTTGTTGACGGGACTGGTGCCATTTTAAGAAAACCCCTCCATTTTGTAAAAACTCAGGCGGGAAAAACCCTGGTGGGAAAATGTGGGAGGGGCTGGGAGGAGCCATGCTAACCGCAAAATTAGCTTATGTACTGTTGGCTTGCTTGCTTTAGCTAATAACTCCTAGCGCAGTGATCAGGCGACTGAGTTGCCGCACTCGCAGCTTTAAAAAATGAAAGTAAAAGCACTCGGGGCCTTACTCTGAATTGGCTAGTGCGGTCCCGGCTGCAGGCAATAAAGTTTTATTTTTTTCCATATCGGTCTCCGAGGGTGATTTCTCCCAACGCCCATAACAGCACAGGGCGGAGAAGCAGTAGGTAAGGTATCTAAGATGTTACCTTACAGGTGCCATACAACCTGCATCTATATTCCAGTGCCATTATGTCCTAGCTCTGTCATTTGGACCAATTCCTTAAACTCCCTATGATTCAGTTACCTTCTGTAAAATGAAGATAGTAACTGTGCATACCTCAATAGTTTTCTGTACAAAATGAATGATTATAAATAAGACAAAGTGAATCAGGTCCATAAATACCAGTGAATTCACTGGAAGTAAAATGAGAGGAATAGATCACTTGATTTTCTGCTTCCTAAATCCTGAGCCACGTTAGCTTTTGTCCTGCTGGCTCCACAGTACAGCAGTGCACTGGTCACTTTCTAACAGAAGGTATGTCCGGGTGGCCCAGCTGAAGGTGCTATTGTTTCCTCTGGTAATTAGATCTGGCTCACACAGTCTTCCCTTGGAGAATTTCGCAGTTAAGATGTACTCTAGGTTCTAGCCAAAGCAAGTTTCAGAATACCAAATAGCCATGACTATACCAAGAACTTCTCTGAAATGCGGTCCAGTAACACGAAGGCCACAGAGACGGTTTGTGTGAATTCTTAAAGGGAAAGGAGGAAGCTGTTAATAGTTCTACTGTAACACCCCAGCATTTTCATCTGTAAAGAAAACTCTTGGAATTGATAAATGATTTCAGCACAGTATAGCAGGATACAAAATCAACACACAAAAATCAGTAGCATTTCTTTTCTCCAATAGTGAACATGCAGAAGGCGAAATCAAGAAAGCCTGCCCATTTACAATAGCCACCAAAAAAATAAAATACTTAGGAATTGAGGTAACCAAGGAGGTGAAAAATCTCTATAATGAGAACTACAAACCACTGCTGAGAGAAATTAGAGAGGATACAAGAAGATGGAAAGATATCCCATGCTCTTGGATTGGAAGAATCAACATAGTGAAAATGTCCATACTACCCAAAGTGATATACAAATTCAATGCAATCCCCATCAAAATTCCAAAGACATTTTTCTCAGAAATGGAAAAAACTATCCAGACATTTATATGGAACAATAAAAGACCACGCATAGCCAAAGCAATGCTGAGCAAAAAAAATAAAGCTGGAGGCATAACACTACCTGACTTTAAGCTATACTACAAAGCTATAAGAACCAAAACAGTATGGTACTGGCATAAAAACAGACACACTGATCAATGGAATAGAATAGAGAATCCAGAAATCAACCCACACATTTACTGCCATCTGATCTTTGACAAAGGCACCAAGCCTATTCACTGGGGAAGGGACTACCTCTTCAACAAATGGTGCTGGGATAACTGGATATCCATATGCAGGAGAATGAAACTAGATCCGTACCTCTCACCGTATACTAAAATCAACTCAAAATGGATTAAGGATTTAAATATACACCCTGAAACAATAAAACTTCTTAAAGAAAACATAGGAGAAACACTTCAGGAAATAGGACTGGGCACAGACTTCATGAATACGACCCCAAAAGCACGGGCAACCAAAGGAAAAATAAACAAATGGGATTATATCAAACTAAAAAGCTTCTGCACAGCAAAAGAAACAATTAACAGAGTTAAAAGACAACCAACAGAGTGGGAGAAAATATTTGCAAAATATACATCTGACAAAGGATTAATATCCAGAATATATAAGGAACTCAAACAACTGTACAAGAAGAAAACAAGCAACCCAATTAAAAAATGGGCAAAAGAGCTAAGTAGGCATTTCTCTAAGGAAGATATACAAATGGCCAACAGACATATGAAAAAATGCTCAACATCACTCAGCATCCGGGAAATGCGAATCAAAACCACATTGAGATACCATCTAACCCCAGTTAGGATGGCTAAAATCCAAAAGACTCTGAACGATAAATGCTGGCGAGGCTGCGGAGAAAAAGGAACTCTCATACATTGTTGGTGGGACTGCAAAATGGTGCAGCCTCTATGGAAAATGGTATGGAGGTTCCTCAAACAATTGCAGATAGATCTACCATACGACCCAGCTATCCCACTGTTGGGAATATACCCAGAGGAATGGAAATCATCAAGTTGAAGGTATACCTGTTCCCCAATGTTTATCGCAGCACTCTTTACAATAGCCAAGAGTTGGAACCAGCCCAAATGCCCATCATCAGATGAGTGGATACGGAAAATGTGGTATATCTAGACAATGGAATACTACTCAGCTATAAAAACGAATGAAATACTGCCATTTGCAACAACATGGATGGACCTTGAGAGAATTATATTAAGTGAAACAAGTCAGGCACAGAAAGAGAAATACCACATGTTCTCACTTATTGGTGGGAGATAAAAATTAATATAGAAATTCACACACACACACACACACACACACACACACACACACACACACAACCGGGGGAGGGGAGAAGATATAACAACCACAATTATTTGAAGTTCATACAACAAGCAAACAGAAAGGACATTGATTGTTGGGGGGGAGGGGGGAAGGGAGGAGGGAGGGAGGTTTTGGTGATGGGGAGCAATAATCAGCCACAATGTATATCGACAAAATAAAATTTAAAATAAATAAATAAATAAATAAATAAATAAAATTTGAAAAAAAAAAAAAAAAGAAAAAGAAAAGGAACTGTCAGAATGTTTGTTATGTTAACCACCACAGGATCAATAAACTATGTAAATCACACGAATGAATGGTAGTTGTTCACTGATTTGGCCTCCTGATTATAAAGGACTGTATGTTGGGTTTTGATTTTCCATCTAACCCTCAAACTTTGTGGTTCACTACGAATTGTAAAAGACAACTAGGAGTTGATTTTTCAAGTGAGAATTTAGGCGTTATCTGGTTATTTCATATTGAATTTGCTATACCTACTCATAAATGTTTTGTTGATGATCACCATATTATGTTGTTTCCCAGAAAACATAATTGTTAACAGACAGGGATGTGGTTACATAGTGCAGAGGGTTTCTTTTAACATCAAGTCGGTTTTTTCCCCTATGGGAGTAATCTTTATGAAAATAATGACATGATAGTTCAAAAGGGTGATTTCATTCCTCTTCAGATTCCATTCATCATTTGTTCGTTGAGTGACTACCTAACTTAGGCTACGTGTTAGAGATATGAACATGGATGAAATTGTTTATATCCACACACTAGTTTGAAAGAATTATTTATTTGTTAACTATACTATATGGGGATAAATGCAATAGAGAAAGGAAACAGTTTTAGGGACAAGGTATAGTTGGAAAAGATAAGAGATGGCCATGTCTTAGCACAAGTTTTGTGATATCATTCATATCAGTAACTTAGAAAGATCAGGGTATTTCAAAATTAGGAATTAATCTTTCTAGCCTTATTTCCTATATTCCTTCCTGGTATGCATAGCATAAATGTTGTTTAGTAAGTATCTGAATAAACAGAGATTTTCCAGTTAGACAGTGGTCCAGTTCTGCCTGCCCACACACTAGTTTTGTGGCCTTGTGCAAGTTATTGTACTTTCCTTAGCTGCAGTTTCCTTATCAATAAAATGAAGAAGGTAAAATAGGGTTGTTGTGAAAATTAAATGCAGTGATTCTTAGAAGAAATGACAATAAAATGTCAGCTATGTTAAAAAAAGTCAATGATAGAAACAAATAATTATCAGATATAATTGTCTTATGATCCACAATTTTTCCACTTTGTATTTTATTATGAATACACTCTATTTTTCTACTTTTATTGTTTATTATATTTTGCTTATTTGAAAGGCACATATTTCCTTAATTCTAGGTATTGAAATCCGAGGTCTTAGAATCTTATCTTTCAAATGTATGAATAAAATACAACATTTGTGACTACGTTTTTCCCTCCCTTACCTATGAGGACAAAGATGCATGTTATTACTCAACATAGTGCCTCAACACAAATCCGTTGAAAAATGGACACTCAATATTGATTTGTTGAAATAAATTTAGCCATAGACATATAATTACTGACTTTTATTCTTTCAAGTTGTTTACAACCTGTATTTTCATGCATTATACATTGAGATCTCTATTTTCCGTAAAACCATTTTTCTATACCAACTTCAAACTGTGTCAGTAAGAACTTTTAGTAAGAACATTTCAATCCATCCAACAATGGCTTCACCTATAAGCCAGCAATTCAGTTTAATGTGCATTGACACCTCTGCTTGTAAAGCAATATTCGTTTGTAAAAATATTTTAATATTTCTTTTACTGGGCCTTTATTATTTTACACAAATGGATGTAAAAGAAAAAATGAAATCTCCTCATCTGTGCTGGAGAGGAGAAGCATGGGTCTCATAAGTCAATACAGTTAAGGAAAGATGGAAATTGTTAGTTTTGCCTCAACTTTTTCCTCTGTCAGGTGTTCACTTGGCCTTGAGCACAACAGCTGTGTTCAATTATAAAGGAAAAGAATAAAACTAAAGTGAAAAATGCTAGAAAAATACACCTAAAAGCAGGCCTAAAAAAACTCTTATTAGGGATTTTGTAGTTATTTTTCTGCTATAGGTGCCATAGGAATGGAACACCTATTTAGAATCTGTAAATTTTCTCTTTGGCTTGCAAATATTTATCATAATATAGAGGCTGAAAATTGTCTGATATTTTACTACTTTTTATAAAACAACATATTGAGTTGATGTAAGCTTTAAATTGCAAATATTTAAAGGTATAAAGAGTATCTTGCATCCAAAAATTTTTCTCCCCTGGAATTATTATTAAATGTCAGCTTTGCCAATTTCATAAAGAAATTTTTAAGAGTTAGTAAAATAATTTAATAAACCACTATCCCCTCTTCTAAGTATAACTCAGTTATGCATAAAAATAAACAAAACCCAGAAATTTTTAATTTAACAGATTATCATCATTTACTTCAATCTCTTTTGAATTTTATTTTAAGCTATATATGATTATTATCAATGAATTTTTGCCTTTGCATTTCTGTAACTCCTTTTTTAAAAAAAAAAAAAAAATATGCATGTCCTAATAAAGAACTACGCTTTATCAGTCTTGGGAGAAAAGTTGGATTTTCTTCATAAATTTTGCTATCCAAAAGCATACATTATCTAGATTTGTAAGGTGAAACATAGCTGTTTTACAGTAGTCCTTTACATACTTTAATGTGAATATGAGTCAACTGGGAATCTTGCTAAAGTGCAGATTCTGATTTAGTAAGTCTGGGGTGGAGCCCAAGATCATGCACTCTAAAAAACTCTCAGGTGGTATTGCTGCTGCTGCTGATGCTGAATCATACTTCAATAGCATTTGGATATAGCATTGAATATACAGTCAGAAAATTCTGAATTCAAACAATACATATACCATTTGCCAGCTATAAAAACTAGGCTAAGTCATGTCCATCCACTTTCCTCCATCTCTATTGCTATGGCCCTGGTGCAAGCCACTATCACTTCTCAGCTACTGTACAACCTCTTAATTGTCTTCTCAGTATCTGACCTTGCATTTCTCCAGTCCACTTTTCATATAAAACAAAAGTAATCTTTCTGAAAAACGCTAATTTTATTCTGTCTCTATTATCTAAACCTCTCTTAGCAGCTTTTTATAACTGTCCCTATAGATATAATTTCAGATTACGTACAAGACCTGTAAAGCTCTCAGGAGAGCTCCTGCCTCCCCTCTCACTTCATCTACCTCTACATTCCCATTGTTATTAGATTCCACCCACATGAGATTTCCCTTTGTTGGTTGCATAACTTGGAAACTGGTTAGAAAGTCTCCCTGACTGGTCTGTGTGGAAAGCAAAGGAAAAACTTATTCTCAATTAGAAATACGCTTTTATTCTGCTCAAAGAAAATTTGAAAACTGTGAGTCAGAGTCAAAGAAACTTATCCTAGCAACATCATTCATGTTTTTATGGGTCCTATAGATGTTTGAATCAGGAAAATAAGGCAGGGCATGGAGGAGACTGGATAAAATCTGCCTTTTTAATTAAGTATGTGAGGGTTGCAAATGCAGAAGGAATCTATTCTATTCAAGGCATAGGGCATGCTCTGGCTTAATAAAATAGTCTAGTACATAAGGCTCAAATATTGTGTGTATGAACTACTTACAAGCAAGGTTGATAAGCAAGTTTATAGATTAATTCATCAAGTGGAATATGACTGAGCTCTATAGAATGAAAGATTTGATCCAAATGAGAACAGCTTCTTTTATTACAGGTAGGAAAGCCTAATAAAATTATCTTTGCAAAAGAAATATTAAATGATATAACAGTCTCAGTGTGTGTTGAAGTTTCAATGTATTTGTGTCATAATGTATAACATCATTGTAACAAAAATGCTACAATAAATCTTTTAGTATTTGTAAAAAAAAAAAGGAAAAAGAAATGCAAATTCTCAGTTTCCACCACAGAAACTCCCTCCTATTGGTCAAAGACTCTCCCAAAAAGAGAGGGACTATCAGTTTTGTTTCCTTCTGATTCTTCAGCATTCCAAACAGTACCTGGCACAGTGTAGGTTCTCAATAAATTTTTTTTAATAAATAAGAGAATAGTTATAAACTCTATATTATTCATTTCTACATCTGAAACAAACAAAATATTACCTCCCTCTTAAATTACTTCAGATTCATTAGCATATATGAGAGTAGACAGCAGAATGCTTACTTTAAAGATTTTTAAATTCAGTTTTTAAATCATTTTTGCATCATTCTCTCAGTTATGCCTAGAATACTTGATTTTACTAAAACAGACCATTACTATTCACAACTTTGTTCATTAATTTACTCACTGAAATATACAATATTGAATGTTTGCTAACACTGTTGTTTCTGCTTGAAATATTCTTCCATAGACCTGAAGCTTTATTTTAGCTGGTATATATTCTTATCCATAATGCCTTTCATGCTTGTATCTGACAGTCATCTTCTGGTTCCTGGTGTACCTTAAACTTTCCTCTTTCAAAGAACTTAAAACATCTAAAATTAAGGAATGCTTTTCTTATTTGAAAAACATCATATGTTCATTACAGAAAATAAAAAATATATACTGATGAATAATAAAACTAAGACCTTAGTTCCTACTTTAATTATGAACCTTCATGACTATGTAACTTCTCAAATACTTCCACATCCTTTACATTGCAAAATTTTCTGTAATTTGGATAAATTTATCTTGCAGTTGCAAATTATTTACAGAAGAATGTTTGATCATATTAATCAGTTGATATTTTGTCCTATTAATATGAATTCTTGTAACATATTATAAAAGAGTTATTTAATTAAATGCATTCTGCAAGTATTTTCTTTTTTTTTTCTTAATTTTTATCAAATCAAAATTGATTATACATATTTTGGGGGTTCGACATTGAGATATGTTGATCAAATCAATATTACTAGCATATATATTGTTACAAATCATAATTATTCTTTATGCCCCTTGTCCAATATCTCCCCATCCCCCTCGTCCCTCCCCACTCTAATTGCCCTAGATTTCTTCTCTCCTTCTGAAAGAATAATGGTTACTCTGTTGATTTGTTGCCTAGATGATCTAATGCTGAGAGTTAGGATCAGGTCCCCCAATATTATTATAGAGCAGATGCTTCTGTCACTCTGAAATGGGCTTTGTGGAGAGAGACATCCTCTTCTTTGCTTTATCTCTGCTGGTGACTCTCCTTGTGTCAATGCATTCCAGTGACTGGCGGACCATCTGCATGATGGTTGTGGCATCTAGTTGCTTTTGCAGCAGCCATGGTTATTGTGGTGGCTGTGGTGGGCCATCCACATAGAGGTGATGTTTTTGGCATGCTCCTTGGTGTTGGCAATTTGCCTGGTTGTGGGGAGTGTCTGGTCCCTGGCTCCATACCTCAGTCCTTGGGCAGGCCCCGAGGAACTTGTGTGGTGTACATGGTTGTGGGAAGGGCATCTGGTCCTCTTCTCCATACCTCAGATTCCCAGGCAGGCCCCAAGGCGCTGGCTTGGTGTGCCTGGTTGTGGGAGGATGGTCCGGTCCCCTTCTCCATGCCTCGGGTCCCCAGGTGTGCCCCATGGTGCTGGTGCAGTACGCCTGGTTTGGGGAGGGAGTTCTGGTCCCCAGATCCATGTTCTGGGCCCCCAGGTGGGGCCCTAAGGCATGGGCAGTGTGCCTGGTTGTGGGAGGGGTTTCTGGTCCGCAGCTGCATACCCTGAGCCCCCAGGAGGACCCCAAGGTGCTGGTGGTGTGCCTGGATTTGGGAGTGGGGTCCAGTCCCGGGCTACATGTCCTGAGCCCCCAAGCAGGCGCCAAGTTGCTGGTGGAGTGCCTGGGCCGGAACTAATCTTTTGTCCTTTGTTTACTTCTAACACAGGAGAACTTCCTGTGGGAACCAGTACTTGAGCTCTGTGGTTGAGCTAAATTGTTGCTTTGCTGCTACTTTTGTAGGGAAGGCTTTTTGTACAGCTCAGGGTTTGATGGCCGACCTTATAGGTACTTCTGGCTCTTCAGAGACTTGGTGCACCTGGGTTGTGCAGAAACTCTGATCTGGGGCTGAGTTTTTTCATCAAACTGCACCCCATGCAATTCTGCATTCCTGACCATTCTCCTCTGAGTGGCCCTATGCTGACTGAGTGTGGACCAGCTCTCCCCACTGTGCCCCAGCATTCTCCTGGTGGGTCTGTCCCCCGCACCACCCGTGCTCCAAACACCTCCCATGGGATGGGCTGTATGCCAGTCCCTTGCATTGACTTACTGGCCTCTGAATGGCTCCCCTTTTTCAGCTGTTCTGGCCCATCACTCCTCTGTGGGTCCACAGGAAACCTATTAGTGGTCTTGCTGTCCTGGGGCCACCAAGGCCCTCTTCTCTCTTGCCATCTCCAACTAACTCCATCTGAAGGGCACAGCTGTGGCTTCTGCTGGCTCCTTCTCTGTGCACTCAGTAGCTCCAGCATTAAAGCGGCCCGGCCCAAAACACTCAGAGCAGTTTTTTCTGTCTCTCATCGTGGTTTCTCCCTCCTTCATGAACTCGGTAGGTCTCTCCTCCTCTTCCCTTGAGCTCTAGTGGCTCCACCTTGGCTGATGTTACATTTACATAGTTGCAAATTGGTTGATTTGTGGGAGAGAGTGTTGCTAGGGACCGTCTATTCTGCCATCTTGACCAGAACTCTGCAAGTGCTTTTTTAAATAAGACAATATTTCTTATTACTTCTTTTTTTTAAAAGAATTATAAGTCATTTGCATATAAAATCACATTGCAATTAGGTAACATAGTAAAGACTGGGCTCTGTAAGAAGATTTGATCTACAGTAGAATTCCTGTGTATTCTCTGCGCCACTTTCAGTTCTGTTTCCAAGGGAACATCGAGATACACACAACTACTTCCTTTTGCTATTGTCACACCAATTAGATTAGTTTATTGGAAATAACACCATCTACTGCTTGTACTACACTAGATTATTTCTGAATCTTCCTAAGTTTCATTGTGCAATGTGTATAGCACTTTGAATTTTAGTGGCAAGAACTGTAGTTTTCCTTTACTTGTATACGAAATGGATAGTGAATACTCCCAAGAAATAAAGCTTTCTCAGAAATCTGCATTTACTTTGAGAGATTGCAGCATGTATTTCCTGTCCTGTTAGTATCATTTAGGATAGGAAGACATTGAAAGAATACAGAGATTCTTTTGGATTATGTACATATCTCTAAATTTGGGAGTTTTCTTTCAGTGTCCATCAGGGAAAGGAATTTCTATGCAGAGACAACATGCTGCATAATGGGATGAGGAATTACATCTGGATGGAAGAGTCTAATTTTGTTTTTTGTATGTGTTGTGTCATAATGCCAAATTCTTTCATTCACTAAGTGAACGTTAGTGAGCACTCTAAAAATAATCAGGGTTTCAGCCTCCTTAGCTGCGAAATGGGGTTGGGGAAGGGTCTGTTGGAGTAAACAACATTAAAGCTTCTATAATGGTCACCGTCCATGATTCCTGTGACTACCACTGACACCTCTTGCCTTTTGTCTTTTAAAAGATCATATAGTCTAATACTAATTTCAGCTATGTAAAATCCAAACTGTAGTTAAATGGGATTTTGAAGTATATTTTCACTGAGAAACAAAATACAAAGAAAAAGTATATATATATATGTGCTGCTACTACAAGTTAAGTGACTTTGGAATTTGGACAATTTTGAAGGTAACTGCCCTAATTTTTTTAAGGCTTTTAATAGTATTTAAATTAAACAAGTCAATGCCTATTTAATATTTAGAATAGTTCTTGGTACATAGTAAGAGCCCAATTATAATTATCTTTCTGATAGCATTGTTGATAAGATATAAATAAACTAAATTTAGTTTGTTAACTATGTAACTCAATGCTTGGAACATAGAGCGCCCTCAAAAATGCCAGCTTCTATTCACTTTATAGGTTCTTCTCAACCTGGACAAATCAATGATGTAATTCGGTTATGCTTTCTGGATGCTGTCCTATAGGACCTGATATTTGTACACCACAAACTGCTGACTTTAGTAATGGGCAGATGAGTCAATCTGAAGATTGATTATGTGAAGTATGGTGGGGGGCGGGGCATGGAGAGCTTTATAGAGGAAGATAGAAATAGCAAACTATACCTGATAGCCTCAATTTTCTTGACAAACATCTCTCTTATCCATAAACAAAGAGGGAAGAGAGATGGATACTAAACTACATGAAGTGGAGGTGCTTCTTTTAATGATTTTCCCATCAGTGCACAGCATCCTGAGCCAGTGCAGAAACAGACTTTATTACAATGGCCAGAGCCTTTGCTAAATATGAATGAAAGCTCAACACAAAAAAGAAAGATGGAAACTATCTTGGTGAAAAAAAAAAATCACTTTAGGATTAGGAAAATTCATTTAAACACTAGATGATAAGATTTTGCTTATATTTAACCAATACAGATTATCATTTAAGAGTTTAGGAAAGGATATAACCCAAAATGTGCTTATTGCCAGCTCTTCAAAAACTTTGATTAGTTAGAGCCGTATCATTGGCTTTGCTTTCACTTAGGCTAGAGTATGAATTCTGGCTCTTCTGTCAATCACTAACTGTACGATCTGAAAAAAAACCTATTAATAACCCTGAACCTGACCTTTCTCATTTCTAAAATGAAGATACAAATCCCTACTTTCAGAGTCATGCTGAGGATTAAGTGAGATAACAACTCTGACCTTGCCTAGCACTGTACCTGTTGTTTAGTTGCTAAGAATTCAGTCTCAATCTCTCTTAAGTTAGGACGTCTATTCCTTTGATAATTCCATTTCACTCTTCATCTCCTGGTTTTTCCATGTCTAAAGTGAGCTTTTGGATGAGGTTATTAAATTCATTGCAACTCTCACATTCTACTCTTTCTGTCTTCCTGTAACACTATTCCAAAAGAAACTGCCAGTTTTCTTACCCCCCCAAAAACGTGGAATTGTGAAAATTTCAGATACTCTACCAATTACCGGGAAGAGATTAGAGGCCAGTAAGGCAGTGACGAGCAGCATTTAACCTTACATATTCTATTATTTGGCTTGTCTTTGTGTCCGTAAGCCAAGCTACTCCCTCCTTCAGGAGACCCTGAAGCCAATAAGAATTCAGGGCATACCTGTTTCTTTTTACAGTGAGATCCTGAACCTTTTTGCTTTTATCCAGCCATTCTTATGTCGTAGGGGTGAGGGGGGTGTAGATAACTGTAATATCTGCCTGCCTTTCTTGCTTTAAGCTCCTTGTTCATTACTGGGATCACGGCACTGGGAAAAGAAGCAGCTTTTGCAGTTTGTGCTATTGTTTTGGGCCACATGCTTTTCTTTCACCTTGCTTCACTGCTGGGTCCAGGGACACTCCCAACCGCATCAAGTCTCAGCCCTTCCACAATGGATCTCGACATTTAACTTTATTTGAGACAATATTAATGGTCTCATAAATAATCAATTTCCCAATTAGTACATTTAAACGCTCTCAGACTAGAAATTATGATGGTCATTAACATCTACCAAGCAAGACATACTGCTTCATAACTTGGGCGGGAATTTTTTCCAGCCATGTTTACCTGTATTATAGCCTTCTCCTGGTCTTCAATGCTTGGAAATTTTATTCTCCACCTCCATAACTAGATTGTGTGTACTGAGATGGTATACACTAAGACTCTGTGTCTTTTTCACCTATATTTATACTATGGTTGACACAGGGGATGCTTGTTGCTAGGAGATGTGGTGGACACTTGTGGTAGAATAAATAAGACATGGGGCCTGTCTTCAATCAATGCACAGTTTAGCTATGGAGATAGGCAGGTGAAAAACAAAATATTAGACATCTGAAAAATAAATTCTATTATGAATACATTAGAAAAGTGCTGACACTTAGAGCTCAGAGCATACATAGTAGTAGCTCAGAATAAGTATGAGAAGCCAGACTGAACTCCTGAGCAACATATAAATGGAGTAAGTCACTTTCCCCAAGAAAAGATAGGTATTACTACATAAAAGAAGTGTTGCTTAAGATATGTTTCAAAAAAGGAGTCTGGTAAGTTCAAGTTGGTTGAAGTTCATGCCTGTTCATACTATTTGAGTAACTCTGGAAACCTGGTTAAGTCCACTATGGCTCAACCCTCATACTTTCAACCTTGGCTTCAAGAAGACCTGAAAAGAGCAGAGGAAATGACAATGTAACCAAGTTGGAAAGGTAAGCAAGGGCCAGATCACAGAGAAGTTTGTACACCATATTGAACACTGAAAAGTGATAAATTTCCTCTTAATCTAGCTTGTTGCTTTTGCTTGTTATTCTCAGTTGTAAATTTGAATTTGGTATCAAGCATTTAAGCTATGTTTCTCTCCAGCTAAACATGTTCATATGAAAAACAACAACAAATAAGAGAATAGAAGATTCTCCTTTATAAACCTATGGTCTCTAGAGTAGACAACCTTTATTGGAATTTCACATCACAGGTACCTAAGAGGCTGTGTTTCTCTATTGTCCACTGATAGTTACATACCAAAAATACAGAAGCAGTCTGTTATGGTCTGAATATTTGTGTCCCCCCAAAATTCATCTGTTGAAACCTTATCCCTAATGTGAAAGTACTAAGAAATGGGGCTTTTCAGGAAGCAGTTAAGTCATAAGAGCAAAGCCCTTATGGATGGGATTAGTGTCCTTATAAAAGAGGCCCCAGGGGGCTTGTTTGTCCCTTCCACTATGTGGGGACACAGCAAGAAGGCATTGTCTATGAAGAACCAGCTCTTATCAGACAACGAGTCCACCTAGGCCTTGATCTTTGACTGTTGAGAAGCTACTCCGTCCATAGTATTCTGTTATAGCAGCTGGAACAGACTAAGACCCTGCCTTTTCATATTTGGCTGAAAGCTCTTGGGAGATCACCTATAAAACTAAAATCTCAAAAAGACAAAATTATGCCTATCACTAATTCAAATCTTGTTGTAGATCTGTGCATAATTTGTAAGAAATATAACCAAATCCATAGGAAATGTATCCAAATAGAAGAACACTGAGTTAAAATCAGCCTGTTAGCTAAAATTGAAAGTCAAACTACAGATGCTTTCAGCCTGAAACAGAGTGGGGAAAGAAACATTAAATTGTAGAACAAAATTTTGCCTGAATCACTTATTTCTATAACTTATTGTGTGAACTTGGGCAAGTCATATAACCTAACCCAGCCATAAAATATGGATATATTGCTGTTTGGTTTATCCCTTTCACATTTTTCTTTGTAAGGAAACCTGATGATATAATATAGTAAAGCCCCTTATAAAAATCTAAAAAGCTCTTTAAATGCATTTTAAAATTTTATCTATGTGTCTTCTATGACACTAGAATTATAAGTCAGGGCATAAAAACATAATATACAAGCTATTTTTTCAGAGCACCTTTGTTGTGGTAAATGAGGTAATTGCATACTGAGCTACATCATCTTGCACAGCAATGAGTTCTTTGAATAGCATATGATTTTTACCTGCTATAAGTTTGTATTGAGCCAGAATATTCAAGTATGGCCCTTTTGTTTACATGTCATAAGGAATATATATTCTGTCTTGGAATTGCCCTGGCCCTAATAGTTCTGATTAACTATCCTGGCCAAACCAACTACCAAAGAGCCCAAACTTATTTTTTCATTAGTTACTCAAGCAAAAGGGGAGAGAAAAAGACCCATTTAATTCTGGAACAATACTATATCCTCCCCCTCGCCCAACTCACAGATGAATAGATCTATAATGAAGAGCAATTTTCCCCTGAAAATAAACTCCAGTGAATGGAAAATTGGGGTTACAGCGTGTGCATTGCAAAGTAATAGTCACTTAAGCATTGAATCTAGCCAAAGGACAATTGGAAAAGATGAAGGACAATCAAACAACAAAAAATAGAAATCTGGCAGAAGTAAAAGGGCGTCCACTGGAAGCTTTATCGAACAAGTGATTGCAACTATAATGGCAAAATGATTCTGCAAGATGGAAAGGGTTGAGAGGGTGAGGTACATTCTGGTTCATGGTCCAGACAACTGTTACGTATAGGCCATGGTCCAATGGGTGACCCCACAGGAGTAAAACAAAAAAGAAAAAAAAAGAAAAAAACAATGAATTGATGGAAATAGACAAAAAAGTTTCAAAATTAATCCAGCACAAATCGCACAAGGTCAAAACAAATTCAGGCTCCATATATACCTAGTGAGGAGATTCCAATGCTCTGAAAACACCTTATTTTCACACAGACCGTTTATTCATGTAACCAGCATTCATTAAGTACTTACCATGTGCCATGCATGGGAAGAAAATGAAAATGGTATCTTTGCTCACAGAGCTTCAAACTAATGATTTTCACCTAATTTCAATAAAACACTATGCTTTGTGAGATTACTAGTTGGTTAAGCCATTGTAAACTCTAACTTTTCTAGGCCAAAAGCATTCAAGTATGGGCAATTTAAAAAGGTTCAACCTAATATCCTATAACCTTTGTTTGAATTGTGGAGGCCTTTTAAGAAAATGTTCTTTGTCCTAAGAATAAGTTTTTATTCCCCAAACCAGAATTTAAAAGTGAATCTCTTCCTTTACTATTCCCCTAAAACTTATTCAAAATCTCCAAATTAAATGTTTCATGTTATATAGGAGGCAATTGGAATCACCCTAATATATGAAGGGATAAATATGGTATAGTATAGACTTCTTAGAATTAATCACTTGATTGAGATTCCTCATGTCAGGCACAGTTTATGGGGAGATACCTTAAATTCAGAGTACCACTTTAGTTCTTATGCAACTTTATAAGGAAACCTTTTTTACTGAGATTCTTAAGGTTATATTTGGGAGTCATTCTATCTTTCATTTGTCTGAGACCAAGTCCTCCACTCTCAGCTTCTGGGATGCATATTGTATCCATTTCATTGGGTTGATCCCTCCCCCAATTCCCCCCACTTTTCCAGTCACCAAGATATTCGTCTAATAGAGTGGTTTTCAAAGTGTGGTCTCAGATGAGCAGCATTAATACCACTTGGGTACTCCTGAGAAATGCAAACACCCAAGCTCCACCACAAGCTACTAAATAAGAAACTATTGGTGGGGAGAAGCTCAGTCATTCTGTTTAACAAGCCCTCAGGGTGGTTCTGATGCTGCTAAAGTTTGAGAACAACTGATGTAAAAGCTCAACTGCATATTGAAATCAGCTGGAGAATATCAATATCCAGTAAGTGATATACAGATTGCCAGTGAGTATTGATGTGTGGGTCCTACCCCTAGCAATGCTGGTCTTACTGGTGGAGTGCACCCTGTTTTGCTGTTGTTGTTGTTGTTGTTGTCTTTAAACAAGCTTTCCAGCTTTTTCTAATGAACAGCTAAGGTTGAAAAGCAATGGTCTACTAAAGTTAAATGTTTTTCATGTAGTTTCAATGATTGCTACCTAGCAAGCCAGGTACTAGGTTTTTTATCTCGGGAGGTAGGATTAGCAGCTATAGAAATGGGTCTATTTCTATAGATTAACTGATCAGTTTATCTTAATCCTCACTTATGCTGAAGGGATGTCAGATACCTGCTGGTGACCATGGGGTAGTATCATTATCACCAGCACACACAGCCATGGAAACCCCCAAATAAGGTACATTGTTTATATATGTTTTTATGTATTTACTTATTTACTTATCTTAGGTTTATAAAAATGGCATCTAAATTACTTAGTCATTGGAGGGAGGAAAGGAGAAATGGGCAGTAAGGAGGTATGAAAAATGTGATGCAAAGACCACAAGTCCAGCAAACTCAAGTTTATATGGCACCTACCATGAGGGACCTCATTTCTCAGATCTTCAGACTCCCTTTCCTAGCCCTCTCTAGGGACCTAGATCGTTATAACTCTTCTCTTCCCTCCTCTCTCCTGCCATCTCTAAGTTCTTGACACCCCTCTGCCCCTCCATTTTGCATCTTGGAAGACCTCAGGTACTCAGCATAGACTGTGAGTATGGGACACAATTATTTTCTCCTTGACTGCTTGAACTGCCTGGGAAGAAAAGGCAGAAATTTTGGCTCTAAGGGTGGCAGATGTAGAAAGAACTTATCAGTGGCCTTAACTATGGATGGAAGTCAGGTAGGATTGAATAATTCAGTACTTCCCAAAATATCCACGGCAGGTGGAAGCTAAAATCCTCCTCAGGTTTGCTAACCAAATGATGTGCAAAGGTTGTAGGGGTGCAACTCAGGGCAGGGTAATTTCTTCAATTAATCAAAATATCCTGAGATTGGCAAGATAGGAGAGGTTTATTTCTTAGTAAAAAGGCACCACTGGGTCAAAGGAGGCCCTGTTGGCAACTCTCATGGTTTTCTTTCTGCAATTTATGTTCTTCCCTAGAGATGATAGATAGATAACGAACAGTGCAAAGGTGAACATATAGATAACCAGGACTAACTGTGCATAATAATTATATTTCTGTTCCTCTGGCAAACAAAGTTTTTAGGTATTATTTTAATAGAGAGAACATCTCCCTCCTTAAAATCTCCTCCTCTGCTATGATATTTGTGATGCATTATGTGCCAGTTTGCTCTTTTCCAATGTCTAAGTTGTTATCTTTTTCCTTTGAATGTAGTGGTTTTTGGATAACATAGGATTAGAGTCTGGGAAAAGCCTTCTGTACTAAGATAAGTCAGATTCTGTAGGAGAGAAAAGAGGTAGATGCTCTACTTTAGAGCTGGGTTAAGGTTCTGGAAATGTGGAACCCCTTAGGCACTACTACAGATTCACCCACGTTAACCATGTTTGTTATTGAACTACCAGTAAGTCAGGAGTGAGGATTCGTGAGCATTCCTTGCTTAGTCTTTGAGTAAAGCTAATGGTTTGGGCTGAAATTTGGAGGGGAGGGAGAACAAATGAATAATCATAAAATGTAATTTTGAGGCCATTTGTGTAGTATAGAGTAAATTACCCCTTCCGGTTCAGTAGTCTTAGAAGAATCCATGTCTTTTCCCAGTGTGAACATTTACTTTTCTCTCAGGGCTAGTATGTTTAATGTTGATAAAAACAACCTTTTCTCTTTGCTTTAAGTCCTTTACTTTAACCCCATGAAAAACCTTTGCTCAGGGAACCCTTTTCAGTCTGGCTTGGGCTGACAAAATGGATGGGGAAGAGACTCTTTAAAAGTTCTGCCTTTTTTCTTTTTCCTTTTAAAAGCACAAGTGTCTCAGCTTGCAAAAATTAACCAGCCAAGAATATTTGATGTCTCGCTTTGAAATGTCAGAACTTACATAAACCTTTCCCCAAGTAACTATAGATTTTTGCCCCAGACAAATTCACAGAATTTCTATTACTTTTCACTCTCTTTTTAGTGAAGCTACATTCTCTATCACCTAATGCCACACGATTTGTGATCTTTACCCTAGGGATGCCAAATTCCAGAGAATCGAAAGGTATCAAAGGTCAGGATAAATGTTTATAGGAAACTTCAAAATGACTATTGCCAAGTAGCTTCAGCCTTCATCAATGTCTTGAGGAGAATAGTTTACACTTAGGTCTGGATGCCTTAAGCAAGACCAGTGACTATTGAGTAAAGAGAATTGTCCATAGTAAGCAAGCTTGGCTTCAGTAGATGGAGCAAATGAAATGCTTTGGCACTGATGGGAGTGTTGAGCTCTCAATTTTCTCTGTGCTGTGTTGTGTTTTTATTGTTCTCATTAAACACATTATCAGTAGACAGCTTTTATATTTATATTTGCCAAGGACTACAAATTGGCATTTATACATGCAAGAGACTTGACAGGCACTTATTAGGGAGTCTTTACGTTAGTCACTGTTAACATTTATGTAGGGTTCTCCAAATTCTTATGTTTTAAGCAAGTGTTCTACAGAATTTTTGTGGATTCATTGACAGTAGTAGCTAACAATAATGGCTGCCAGGTACCAGAAAGAGGTCCGTGCATTTTTACGGTGTTATTTATAATCCTCCTTCCAACAGCCCTGAAATTTAGGTGTTGTTACCTCCATTTTAGGTTGAGGAAGCTGCAGTTGAGAAGTAACTTTACTGATGTCAAAAGCATGCCAGGTAGAGAAAGAAGCAAGGAGTCAATCTTGGGTTGGTGTCACGAGAAATTCCTGCTTTTTTATCTGCATCATCATCATTATTCAGGGAGAAGTTAAACTCCCTTGAGGTCCACTCACTTTTGCAACTTGCCGGGCTTGTGGATGTTAGATTCTGGACCCCATTAAAACAAAGGCCATATCTAGTTTGCCCTTTTGTATCCTCTCTATTTTCAGTACTATGCCTGGAGTGTTTACAATAAATGTTTGCAATTAACAGGGAGTATGCAATACAAATTTCTTGGATGAATGAATAAATAAATGAATAAATTGACTTACCATATCTGTTGATCAAGAAGGTGTAGGATTGAGCCTGGGCGAGATTCCCAATTCTGCTTCATAACTTCTTAGCTGAATGAACTGGGAAGAGACACTCGACTCATACTAAGTCTCAGTTGCCTGATCTGCATAAAGGGGAAGGCTCAAAAGATCAATTCAAAGATGAACATAAAAACATTTAGTAAATTCAGCGTAAATATTAGTTGCTATCGTTGTGATGTAATTTGCAAAACCCTGGAAAATGATTTCTCATCTAGATCTTAGATTAAATCCTCCCATCTGTCTTTTGGTATCTAAAATCTGGCAATGATTTTCAAATATTTTTGGCTTTTTATCTTGCCCCACTTTAAAAAATATATTTTATTTCAAAACCAGTCCACACATGAATGATATTATAATTAAAACTAAAGAAAAATTGTCATGAAAGAGTATTTAAACTTACATAAGTTGATGTTCTCTATTCTGTTCTGTTTTATTCTACTCAATAAAAAAATGCTGTTTATGATCCATTAAATTTACTTTAGGATCCATTTTTTATTTGTGATCTGCTTTTTGGAAATACTGCCTTAGAGGGAAATGTCACTCTGACTTAAACTTATGCTGTATTGTAGTAAGACTTTTTGACTAGAAAGGTAGTGTTAGGGTCTGAAAAGGAAGTAGTATGTGTGTTTGCATGTGGTTGGGGAGTGACAGTCAGGAAGAAGCAGAACTGGAGACTGATTCTGTCTGTCTGTCTATTCTTCTGTGTGTCCATCCATCTCCATTTATCTAAAACTACCCACTTAGCTACCCTACCACTTAACTCTGTAAATAAATAAATGAGTATAATGCTCATGTATGTTCTCTTAAGATCCATCTTCAAATGGTTTTCATGAGTTCTCTGCAGTCAATGTTCATACAGACTTCTGGTGAGATGAAAGGCTCACCTGCTAATATATAAATGCAGACAGTGACAGATGACAGCGGGATAATGACAATCTATATGATTTTTAGCAGTTTTAAAAAATTGAGTTTATGATTATCTATAATCTGTTACATTAAACATGTACCACCTATTTTAAACTTATAGCATTCAATAAATTGTTTAGAAGATTTTTATATGTTACTGATAGTTTAACTCAAAGACCTTTATAAGTATCGGGGGCTTATTTCTTAGTCAAACCTGTAAAAATTTGAAGATACGTAAAAATAGCTGAACTCTGTATAAGAACTCTTAGTAACCACAGAAGAGACATTATATGAAAGAACCGTAATTTATTTAGGCAGGCTTCTATTAATGGACATTTGGGCTGCTCCCAATCGTTTTATATAATGAATATTCTTGCAATGAACTTTATATATAAGTCATTTCATTTTTGTGCAAGTAATGTGTGTATGTATGTATTATATATATATTTTTTCTCTTTTTGCTAAATATTGTAATGATCTCCCATAGATGTTGTGCAAATTTTACTCTCAATAGTAATATGAGTGCCTGTTTTCCTTATATGCTCCTCAACACTGTGAATTACGAAATTTTTATATTTTTGGCAACTGAATAGGTTAAAAATGCCATGCCAGTGTAATTTAATTTGAATATTTTTTGAATGAGAATGAACATCTTTTCATATGTGTTAGAGTCATTTACATTTTCTTTTACATCAACTCTTTGCTTATTATTCTTTTCCCATTATTCTATAAAATTTTGGTCTTTTTTTATTTCTTCATTGAAGATACATTGACGCTTTAATGAAGCCAATTTTCTATTTTTTTTCCTGTGATGAGTTGAAAATATTTTCCTATTCATTTATTTATTTTGCTTATGATGATTGTTGCTGTGCAGTTAGGTAGCTGAATTGGACATTGTTTTAATGGCTTCTGAGTATTGCATTATTCTTATAAATGCTTTTTCCAGCCTTATACTATTTTTAAGTATCCCAAGTTTTCTATCAATACTTTCATGATATTATTCTAAAAAAAAAAGTTTTAAATGTTTGATCCATTTGAAATGTGTCCTATTATTATGACTGAGGTATAGATGTAACCAATTTCTTTCCCAAGTAGCTTTCAAGTTGTTATAGAACATCTTACTAAATAGTTCATCTTTCAATACTGATCTGTCATTCCAGCTTTATCATACTCTAGACTCTAATACATATTTGAATCTATTTTTAGACATTCTAATCTGTGACACAGTACCACATTGCTTTACTGCTTTATGTATCAGAACTATAGGGTGTATATTTTGTAGCTTTGTATACCTAAGCACCAATCTTGATTTTTGTTGTTGTTTTTTGTTTTTTTTTTTTTAGTTTTCCAAGTGATTCTTGCTTGTTCCTTTTTTATATTAAAAAAAAAACCTTATAACCAGCTCGTTTACTTGAAACTTGAGGAAAAACTGGCGTTACTATGATATTTGTATCATGATAAATTGATAGAGTAACTTAGGAAGAGGAGGCATCACTGTGATGTTGAATATTCCTATCCAAACATGCTGCATGCCTTTTTATATGTTCTAATCGTATTTGGGTACCTCAGGAGCATTTACAATTTCTCTTTGTATAGATCTTGACACTTTCTGTTAGATTTATTTCTAAGTATTTTATATATTTTCTTGCTGATCTGAATGGATTTTTTATTATGCTCTTTAACTAGATTTTGTTTGCATATATGGGAGCTTTTATCTTATGTCTAAAACTTTTGTGCCCAAGTCCTTACAAAACTTTTTCATTATTGCTAGTAGTTTTTCAATCATTCCCTTGAGTTTCCAAGTATACTATCATTTATTACTAACTTCTAAATTTTTTACTACGACTCTTTTCTATGTTTCTAATTTGTTGGCTGATATTTCCAAAAAAGATATTTACTAATTGTGATTATAAATATTGTAATTATTCATCTAATGTTTTTCTTTTAAATATGAGGTTGACTTTGAATTTGAGATAAATATGCTTTAAAGTATCAGTGAAACATGCATATTTCATATTAGTTTTTTAATCAAAAAATTCAAATGGCTTTTAAGTATTGAGAGAAATGTGCGTGATTTTTCCCCTTAATTTATTCATATGGTAAATTATAAAGATATATTTCTTAATATTAATACATATATTTATGGTTATGGAATTACCCCTCAGTTATGAAAGAGCTGTAATTTTTTTAAACCAATCGTTGTTGGCTTTGGTATCAAATGCATGCTTATTTAATTAAAACAATGTGGGGCATTTCCTTCTTTCTCTATAATTTGAATTTTTTCAAAAGGCATTGAGAAAAAAATTAAGGTATTAAGTCCTTTGTTTAATACTGACATTCTTTCCAATTGGTCAGGAGTTTTATTTCTGACTAGTCTGTGCCTATGTGGGTAGATATTTTGATGATTATTCCAATAACCATCACCACAAAATCATACTGAGAGAAGAAATTCAGAAAGGAGCGGTAGCATAGGCCAGAGCCTGATAGTCTCCATGAGACATTTTTTTGTGGGCACCCCTCTATTCTTCAGAGTGACACCCAACAAAATGAAGAGTTTGGAGAACCTCTTTTTTTCCTCTGGAATAGACCTCTTTTTTTCTCTCTCTCTTTTAATTGGCATACTTATTTATTCTTATTTAAGGGTTAGATAGAAAATTATTTTCTCAACGTAAAAACAAAGGAAAACAAATTAAATTTAAATCAATTGATGAGGAACAAATTTAACACTGAAAGATTAACATCCGTAATGCTAAAAGAACTCTTACAACTGAATTAGAAAAATTTAAGCAGAGGGCTGACCCCGTGGCTCACTCGGGAGAGTGTGGCGCTGGGGTCCCACCGCGGGTTCGGATCCTATATGGGGATGACCGGTGCGCTCACTGGCTGAGCTCGGTGTGGGCGACGCCAAGCCAAGGGTTCCGATACCCTTACCCGTCACACACAAAACAAAAAGAAAAGAAAAGAAAAATTTAAGCAGAAATTCGGTGAAGGTTATGAGCAGATAAGTCACACACCCAAAGAAACATACATGGCTATTTCCTGGTGGAGGGTGGGGCTAGCCCTCAGCTCCTGTCTCAGGACACTGGGCGGCTGCCTCTGTTGTTTGCCCGGCTGCAGATGGGGGTGGGGACAAGGCCCACAGCCCCTGCCCACATCTAAGGACCTGAGTGGCCACCTGGCTCCATTGCTTGCCTGTGGAACAGACCTCTTAACGTTCCTTTGCTCCTACTAACGTAGTACCAATATAACAGTTTATATAATTTATTCTGATAGCTAGGAGGAATTCTTGCAGGCTTTAAAGTTTTCACCATGCAAAGTCTAGACTAAAATGGATTTTCTAACATAACCAGTCTTATTTGAAAACGTTTTGAGTATATTAGAATACAATTTTGAATTATACTAAGAATTCTCTCCTGTATGTCCTGAGTTAATGACTTCAAAGCAATTAGCATAGTGCCTGACACAGGGTAATTGCTCAATAAATATTATTATTGATATTATTCAATTTTTACAAAACTCCCTGTAAAATAAAGTTGAAAAAATTTGACTCAGAGTTATTAAAATGACTTGCCTAGGTCACACATTTACAGTGTGGCAGCACGAGATTGCCAGCCCCAGCCTTCTCACTCTGAGACTAATGCTTTTCCCACTTGAAGGTGTTTATAAGTTGGGGGCTGTATACATAAATGGAGAAATAATATTTTAATATCATTAATTTCTAATTGGAATTTAAGAATTTCTTTGATTTATGAATGTGGTTAACAAAGTTGACAGTATTAGATGTTCACTTAAGTTATCTCTAATAGAAATAAAAGTAATTTTATATCATATGAAAGATGTTTCATATATCTTAAGATAACATTTACACTTACCACTGTTTTGAAATTGTACTATCAGACCTGCTTAAACTTATTATGTAAGATACTAAAAACCATTTATAATCTTATTTCAATATAATTAGTTCTTTGCAATCTCATGTATTTATTTAATGCATTTAGAGTATTATTTTGTGAAAGGTGTCCATGGGCTTTACTAGATGGTGAAAGAAGTTAATAATACAGAAATGGTGAATAACTCCTACTGAACAATTCAGTGATTGTTTGACCCTCTTCCTATTCTGTATTTTAAACAGTATTTCGCAAGGGACATTTCATTATGGGATGAATGTTGCCAACATCTCATTCAAAGGAAATTTGAGACATCCACACCTGATAGTAGTTGGCACTGAATTCTTCAACTGGCAGAATAACCAGATGTATTTTAATAGCCTGGTGAAGGGATAACTTTCCCCAAGAAACCCCACGCATGCCAGTGTAGCCCTGTGAGCTAGTCACAATGTATCCTCCTTTGCCAACCTTTTCAGCCTGGCTGCAAACACAGTGCTTGTCAAAGGGATCCTGCAACAGCATCAAGCAAAATTTAGTAAATGTCTTTGCTCAGTTGGGGTAGAAGTGAAATAAATAGCCAACGCTCTAGGGAAAAGCCGCAGACGATGCTCTCCCTACCACTCAGCAGGCTTATCAGTGCACACACAGCCCTTCTGCAGAATGGATTGAGCTAAATCTAATCTGACGCCTCCTCCTGGGGAGAACAGCGGGAATGTGGAGATGATATGAGGGTTGATGGATTGGGATATATTCCATCTTCCTAATGCCAACATTTCCCTTCAACAATCCTGGTATGCTTTACGTTTCCTGCATTTGCGGTGATTTTTGATGTTTTGGTAGTCAAACTTTACTTTTCAGATTCTTTAAACTTTAGGATATATAAAGACAAGGTACTGATACATAGGAAGTGTTTATAAAAATGAAGTCATATTGTTATCAAACAGGGAGGGAACTACCTGGAATACTGTTCTTTTTCATTATCTAAGTCCTAATTCAATTGATTAGGATTGTCAATCTATTTTAAGAACAGAATTAGCATTGTTTAGGTTCCTCTTTGGCATTTATATTTACTGAATTTTTTTATCTCATATCTAATCTGCATGATCATCCATTATTTCCATTTTGCATATAAAGAAATGAGTGTCAGAGAGGTTAAGTAACTTCACCAAGGTCACACAGCTATTGAGTAACAGAGTTGTGCCTTTAACTCAGTTTATCTACTTCTAAACTCTCATTTTTTAATTATATAACCTTACAGATTAAACATGCAGTAGGTTTTGAGGAAAGTGAAAAATATCTTTTTTGATGAAATCTTGGAATGTTTTGGAAGTAGATCTTAAAGAAATGAGGCAGAGTTGTATGAATAGAAGCAAAGAAAATAGGTTTTTAAAAAGAGAACAATACTCCTAGAAGCACTTCTCAGCAATAGCAATACAATGCAATGTTTCCCATTTTAACCTTAAAGCAAGTGAATGTTTGCTTGTAAGTTCCTGTTCATTCCTCAATCAAATTAAATTGGTTTTTCCACATAGCAATTTGGAGAAATATCAGGCCCATTGGGATCAAGCAAAAAACAGATGTGAAATAATATGCATTTTTCATGTGCCCCCAAGGGTTGTGACATTTCCAATTTAGTGACACTCTGGGGTAAAGCAAACGTATGTATAAGCATGAAACTGAAGCTCTCAGTCCCACCATTTGGTTGCTGGAATGAGTTTGTTTAGGTAGGTGGAGAACTTCACTGAATATCTTGTTTAGAAATTTGCAAAGCTTGATCTTTTATACAATTGATCATTTACAACAGTCACATATTCCCCTGCATGAAGAACAGCTGGATTTTAAAAATACCGCAACATTAACTCACTTACTTACCCATACCTACGTGTATAAATAATGTTATGCTGTCAGAGAGTTTGGAATAACAAATCCTATTTCAGCTTTCACTCAGATATAGAAATTAATAAAATAAAATGATGTTAAGATATTCAAATCCTATTTTCCACGTGTCTAGTATAGGATTTATTTAGTTTATTCAACAAATAGAAAATTACTAAGTGACTCCTGGCTATATGGCATATGGATAGCTGGACATTTTGAAGGGCAGAGGGAGGTTTTCATAAAGCTTGTAATGCAAACTATTAATCTTTAGTTTGAGTTTTGTGTTATGTGTGTGCTTGTCTGTTTGCTTGCTTGTTTTAACCAACTATTAAAGACCACAGACGTCTTTATCCCACATAGGTCTCTTGGGACTCCTTGTCCATTGGGGAACTCCCTGCAGTATAGGTATTTGCTTAAACACTGGGGATTCAGATGTAAGAAATGGAGAGCAAGGTGTTAGAAACATTTATATACATATCCTTTCACTAGTTACACTGATGCTAATGGAAGTAATAATCCCATTCCATCTGGGTATTTGGACCTACCTGGGGAGGAAAATAAACAACTCACGTCTCCTGCATGTTAACATAGCTCTAGGATTTGCTTCTCAGCTGCCTTACTGAGCTATCTGAAAGGTGTCCATTGCTAGGTTACCAGTTGTAAGAACTAAAGATTTTTTTTTTTTAAGTTAGAGAATATTATTAAGCGAAATAAGCCAGAAACAGCAAGAAAAATATTGCATGCATGTTGGGAGCTAATAAATTAATAAAAGAAACAAAGAAAGAAAGAAACAACAATCACAATAATACTTTGAACTTTGATTAAAAAAAAAAAGAACTGTGGTGATTATAGGTGAGAAAGGGGAAGGTGGAAAAAGTATAGGGAGAAATTGGTAAAGGGTCACAAAGATGGATAACATTCTGTAAACATGAGTATACTAATTACCCTGATTTGATCAACGTATATTGTGCGCAGGTATTGATATTCAAATCTGTACCCCACAAATATATATAATCAATTATGTGTTAATAAAAAAACTGTCAAAAAAAACCCAGATATACATTTTGCTATAGTTAAAAAATAAATAAATATCTACAAATTAATAATTTCTACTTAACATTTTTCTGTGGAAGGTAATATGAAAGGTCAGTATTTTAATTTTTACAACAATATGTAAAGAGGTGTCAATTTTATTTTTATTTTATGAATGAAGAAAGTGTTGGTTGAAGTCATGTGACTTGTTCAAAAAATCTAACTTTAACCCCAAAGCTTTGGTGGCCCTTATAGTAATATTAACAGATCCCCTTTTGAGAAACACCTCCTTAATTTAGAAAGCATTCCATGTCGGATCATCTCCCATTAGCTAGTAAACCTCTTGAGAGCAAGCCACAGGGTCCTCATGATCTCTGTATTCCAACCTCCTAGCCCAGCACTGCCCAGCTCTAACCACGCCCGATCATCTCTCTTAGGATATAGTCACAGGTTAGCTCCTCAAATCCCAAATTCTATGTCTGGGTAATGTTCTCACTCATTTCCAAGGACTAGCTTGAAATCCAAATATTCAGAAGAATTAAAAAGGCCTTCTGTTCTCTCTTTCTGAAAGTTCAATGTATTATTGTGGTGGTTGTTTCTCTCATTGTTTGGTTTTTTTTCTTTGTTTATTTTACCAGAGGTGGGAAAGGGGGAAGGGGAGAGGGGTTAGGGAGAAATTGAGTGATGGGCACAAAGGATAATTACATTCTGTAATGAAGAATATGCTAAAAATCCTGATTTGATTATCACACATTTTACACAAATACCGATAATCAACTCTGTACCCCACAAATACGTACAATCAATGTTGTTTCAATTTAAAAAAAAAAAAAAATTAGAAAAAGGCCTTCTTTGCCCTTTGTCTAGAGCAGGGGTCAGCAAGTGTGTTCTGTAAAGGGCCAGATAATAAGTATTTTAGGATTTGCCTGCCAGTTATTCTTTTTAAATTTTTTCTTCAAAAAAATTCATGGAAAAATTAGAATCTAAAGATAATGCAAATCTTTCCATGAACTTTTTGAAGTACCCTCATATTGTTGTTTTTATAACACTTTAGGAATGTAGCAATTGATTCTTAGATCATGGTCCATACAGAAATGGGCCGTAGTTTAACAAACCCTAGTCTAAGCATAATGTTCTTGAATGCGTTTAAACCTGCTTGCTCAAGAATTTCAATTTGTTTGTCTACTTTAGCCCAAATAAGGCCAAAGCGTTTATAGCAAAGCCATGTTATCGAAACACTTTAAACAGGCCTAACAATAAAAACAACAATAACAAAATTTCATTCTTTATTTGATCCTAAAGAGGATTTAAAGCATAACCCCAGGTGTCCCCTCCTATGTAATCTCTTGCAGTCAGCGCCCTCTGGAGCCTCATTTGACATTTCTCCATCCCAGTCCTCCACCACCAAGTCTCTCTTCTCCCAGCCAAAAGGGATCTCATAGCCTCTGCCCCTCCCCTCTCTCTGCATTCTTACAGATTGGTGTAATTGTATTCCTTAAATCTTTTTTCCTTTCTGTGCTTCTCTGAGTCTCTTTCCAAAGCCATTGTGTAAATCTATTTCACAAAGTCCCTAGGAACCAGTCAGGAAGAGAAAAGTGCTTCTCAGAGTAATGGGAAGGGCTCAATTAGTGATCATTGTGCCTGGTCAGGCTGGAGGGGGAATAGGGCAGGCGACAAAGGGACATGTGGTGAATATATTGGCAATACTGAATTTTAATTTTCTATGTATACATACACACACACACACACACACACACACTGTATCTTTTTAATATGGAGATTATAAAAAATAGGACAGACAAAAGAACTTGATAAAATCTTGCCCAGATGAGTCTCTTAGAGGAGATAGTACAGTTGGAAAGAGGATCTAGGAGACTGGGCAGGTGAACGTTCTGGTCCTGACTTGTGCACAGACAGCCAGCTGATCTGGGGACCTCAGTATCACATCTGTAAAACAATCATGTTGAACTAGAGGAACTCCATCACAGTCTTGTTATTCTGTCAGAAATAGGAGAAATATCTTTTTACCTTGTCATGTAGTATAGTGAAAATCTACTTTTTTCTTTTTTGAAGAGTAGTCTTAATACCAATAAAAATAAAATAGCAATTTATTGAAAGTCTACACTCACACCCACACACCCACATAATATTTTTTCCTCAGTTGCTAAAAAAATTTTTACAATTGTTAATGGAACAACTTGAGATGGGAGGTGAGGGATTTGCTATTATCAGAGCTATTCACAGCAAGTCTAGACAGGCTGTAATAGAGTCTGTAGAATTATGTGAACACACCTCTGGAGTGCTCCATGTAGGATGGGGGAAATACCCCAAGGTACGTCTGCTTGCCCGCTTTTCATGTCTAAGAACACACTACAGTTCTTCAGATGGGCAATTATATCACCGTTAGTAGTCTGGCTTGCAGATGGCATTGACGTGCCTTTGTTATTCAGCTCCTGAAAATACTGGTCAAATCCAGTAAAAAACAATTAAATTGGTATTTAAAAAATTAGGTTGATTTTTCTTCATAGTTCATACCATATGCATTTATTTACAAGATGGTTTGCCCATTTATCCACTTAATAAATGTATCTTGCTGCTTTCTTGAAAGTAACAAAGATGAATAAAACAGTCACTAGCTTATACATGCCAAGAAGTTTTGTCTGTGTAGTGTTCAGAAAAATCTTTTGACTTTTCTCATCTTGAAGAGTTGTTATAAGATGTAAAAATTCGACTAATAATTACTAGTTATCCTAATACTGTAACTGTGAGATACAAGCAAAGAGAAAATTATGTTCAGAATATAGGATAGGGGTGAATAACTGGATCTTGACACAGGCAATAAAGAAAACTTCAGAAGTGAAGTAATGATCCGAGCAGGACTTTGAACAATAAATAGTTTTCCTGGTCGACAGACAGAGATTGTTTCACAGACAAGAAGGAGCACTGAGGCCAGTCAACCAGTTACCTGATGGAATTTGGCACAGCAGGAACAGGAGAGCGGGAAAAGGCAGGTTAAGTGATACAGACTTGGGCAAGTGCCAGGTCTTAGGCAAACTAAAAGCCCGGATGAGGAGGTGTCGGGGAGGAAAACACTTTTATTTTTTTACTTTATGTTGAGTGTCTGCAGGCCTAAAAGGTAAACTGCAAACAAAAGACAGATTAACAGGAGAAAAAGGTTTTTTGGTATGCATGTGGAGCTAGCAAAAGAAGTAGCTAGCTGTTAAATGGTTAAAATTAGAGGCTTACACACCTAACTTAGTAAGGGAGGGAGAGAAAAAGCATCATGGGACGAACAAATAGTTTCTTTAGGAAAGACAAAAGGGGTTTTAGAAGAAAAATGTGAGGGCCGAGCCGTGGCGCACTCGGTAGCGTGCTGCGCTAGCAGCGTGGCGACGCTCCCGCCGCGGGTTCGGATCCTATATAGGAATGGCCGGTGCACTCACTGGCTGAGTGCCCATCACGAAAAAGACAAAAAAAAAAAAAAAGAAGAAAAATGTGAGTTAAGAAAATCTGTGATGTTTGTCTGTGCAGGTGCAAGTGGACTTACCATCTCCTTTAGAGCCAAAAGACTCCCCGGAGAGGGAGTTTATGGTGGGTTTACTCCTGGTCTTTCTCCTGGGAGCAGACCTACCTCAGAAGAAATTTATAGCAGCCTCATTCATTTCCCAGGAGTTGCTGATTTTATTAAGGTAAAGGAAGCTCTGAGAAGGCTTCTTTATGCATCTGTTGAAACTCAAAAGGCTTCAGCTTAAAATAGTCTTCATACCAAGTCTTGGTTTCTAAGTGAGTCCCACAGAGGGAAGGGACATGATCAAATTCTGCCAAAAAGATCCCACTAGCTACAGCGTGAGAGATGGGTAGGAGCTAGAGCAGTAAGATTCTGATAAGTGGGTTATGAAGATCCTGAAGTAGCCCAAATGAGACATGATGAAGCCCTGAATTAAAACAGTGGGAAATTTGAGGATGGTAGAGTGTCCCTAAAGCATCCAATTCTCTCAGTAACAGTGAACCATGAGAGGTTTGGGAGCAAGTAGGTATTGGCAACAGAACTGTATTTTCAAAAGAGAAACCAATAGCAGCATTAAAATTGTAATAGGAATGGGTTATTGGTGATACGTCTTATCAAGTCTCCAAGTTAATATAAACCTATGCATATTTAATTAGAGGTAAAATTCAAGTTTGTGCTATGTAACTAATTACTTATTCAGTCATTACACATTTAAGGAATCGCTAGACTAAAAATGGAAAGTCCCAGGGCCAACTCTGCAGAGGAATTTCCTTCTATTCCACAGATAAACTGGTACCTATGCCCTAACAGCCAAGCGCTGCTAGTGGGGCAAGGACTGTCTTCTGGCAAATGCGTGCAGGATTGATAGAAGAAAGAGGAAAGTGTAAGGTGATTTTAAGATCATGGTAAAAGATATGTTAGAGTGAAAATAAGGGAAAGACAAAGGGAGCCAGAAACAGACATTTGAACCTGTCTGCTGAATGTAGAGTGGGTTAATTACATTTCCTTCAATAGAATGATAAATAAGAAGAATCAAATGAGGGAAGCCTATTAGGCCAATTACGACTACATTCATCCATCTCATTAACATACATTTAAAAATAGTTGAGTTAAAAGATGATCACTGAACTCATGAGAAGTGTTGTACCAGGAAAGCAGTAACGTTTAAATCTTTCAGGAAAGATAAGAAAAACTTAGGGGCTGATTTGTTCATTCTGTAAGTAAAACATCACATCTTTTCTGGGATCAGGTACTTTTGAAGCCAGAGGACAAACACCGGACTCCCTCTAGCTGTACCCCTGACCTCAGTCAGGAAAGTCCTCAGCTAGAGAAAGGGGGAAATAGAAACAAACAAACAAACAAACAAACAAAAACATAGACCTGCTTGATCATGATGCTTTTGATAGAAAAATTAACTAAATGCAGAGAACAAAAGAAATCTAGCTATAAAAATGACAAGTACATTACAAAGACAAATAGTACACTCCAAACAAATGTGAAAATATGGTTTTAAAATTATTACTCACAACTGCAAAATAGAAGATATTCACAAATATAACCCAGAAATTTAATCAGTAAACTAGTCTTTTTAAAATTAGTGGGAAAAAAGTTATGGAAAATATTTAGGATGACTAAAACCACATGCATTTCTTCTAAAAAGGCTTCTCTGATTAAGATAACTGTAGGTTCTGATTCATATAGGTCTCTCCCAATTAAACTGTAAATATTTGGCACTCAAGTCATTTCTTTAACATCCTGTGTGAAATTTAGTCTCAACTCAAGGACCTTGCTTTCCTAAGATGTAACTGCCTCCTCTATGTCTCCTGGTGAATGACAAAGCACAGTGTAATGGAGTAAATGCTAATATGGTGGTCTGCTCCAGGAGCACATATAATACTTTACCTTTTCACATTGGAGGTGTGGGGAGGGCGGGGTTATCAAATGAGCACCTAGCAAGAAATCGGTAAAGGGCCACAAAAACCGGTTACATTGTGTAATGTTGAAATACTAATTATCCTGATTTGAGTATCACATACTGAGCACAGATACTGATATTCATGACTGTACCCCACAGATATGTACAATCAATTATGTTTCAATTAAGAAAAGACAAAACACTTCTGCAGCCAGAAATATTCAAAAACCACTAAATTAAGGCACTTAGGATATTTTGAATTTATTCATTTATTTTCTCAGTGTTTCAAAAATAACGTTCTGTCCATCTAATAAATGCCAAAAGTTGTACTGAATGATACAAAGAATAAGAATTATTCATTCTTCTGATCAACATTAAAGGCCATTACTATTATTGCTTCTGTTACTACTATAATTGCTAGTTGCAATACTACAACTACTACAACTACTATTCTGTACTGCTACTACTAGTACTACAACTACTTGTAATACTAACATTTTTTATCATTATTCTTCACAACAGTCCTACATATTGGTGAAATAAATTACTGTTGTTTTTGTTTATTGGCATTCATTTCTCCTTTTTGTAACAGAACCCTGATTATCCCTTGGAAAAGCATCTCTCCCTGCTCCATATGATTTGGACCTTACTAACTTTATGCTTTGAATCAGGGAAATGCATGTGATTCAAGCATGGAAAATCACATCGAATGAGTTGCAAGTCCGGCAGATTTGCTGGCATAAAAGGAAAGGCGATACTCTTTTTAATTTGGGTTGCCAAACTGATAGAAATAACCCTAGAACTATTTGTAGTCATTGTTTGGAAATCCTATCTGATAATAGGACCAAACAAAAGGGAAATAAAGTTGTAAGATGAGAGAGATACACAGAGAGTAAATCAATCATTTAAGTCAATAAAATACTTGCACCTTTCCATTGGCTTTCTCAATTACAAGCCAATAAATTCCTCTTTTTGTTATATCAGTTTGTGCTTAGCCTCTGTGATTTGCAACCAAAATAATTCTGACAACTATAGATAGAAATTTTTATCACCATTTCACAAATAGAGAAAATAAGCCTTGAAACAAAAAGCTATTTGTGGATCACAGATACACTAAATAAAAAAGCAAGAATTCTAACCCACTAGGTACTTAAATTCAAATTCTGTGCATTAATTCATTAACTTAATGATTTTTAAAATAAATTTACTTATATATTCATGCATGTTTTCAATTTACCACACTGAGAACGTTGAAATGATACTCCCAAATATTGTCACACTTAAGTACTACACTTCACTGAAAGACTGGGTAAGAAAATATCTGTTAATTATCAGAAGGAAATGAAAGAAACATTTTGTTTATGTCTTAGTCTGGGGTTCGGATGAAAACATAATAATAAACTCCCATGAGAAATTGTTATTAATAAAGTCATATTTTGGTTTAAATGCACATTACTTCTGAAGTCCCCAAATTATAAATAAGCAAATCAAATACAAGTTGTTCAAATTAGAAGCCTATGTGGGCAACTAGCAAATCAAAAGCAAAATTTATCTAGAGGGAAATAATTTTATATTATTATTTCTAAAGAATTTTTACAAATGAAACACAGATATGAATATAAGCTCAGAAAAAAATTACAAAAACACATGTGGAAATAAAAAACCATGAACAAGATTTGGCATGAGCAGAAAACAGAAGAGACACACAGAGAGTATATCACAAGGGCTTCATACTCACAAATGGATTAATGCTGTTATAAAAAGGGCTCGTGGGGGAGTAACTTTGCTCTTTTCCATTCTTCTGCCATGTGAGGGGACAGTGTTCATCCCCCTTTTGCCCTTTCTTCTTCTGCCATGTGAGATGCAGCAAGAAGACCCTCGCAAGATGCTGGCACCTTGACCTTGTACTTCCCAGCCTCCAAAACTGTGAGAAAAAAAATTCCTATTCTTTATAAATTACCTAGTCTCAGGCATTTTGTTATAGCAACACAAACAGACTAAGACAGACTCATATCAAGATTTTGTAACCGTAGCTATTATAGAAGTCATTGTATTAATAATGGCAGTAATAAAATAGAAAGAAATCAAATTAACCTTTATCAAGCATTTACTATATCCGAAATAGTGCATTAAACATAAAGTCTCTCTTAGAATCTTCATATATGCTCCATATATAATTTGTACTTATTAATCCCATTTTATAGATGAAGAACTACAGGCCATGAAAGATTGCATGCTTCCTCAAGTTTATACCTAAGGAGTGGCTAAACAGAAATTCAAACTCAGGCATGTTGACTTGAGAGTATATCCATATGCTGCACTGTTTCTGGGGCCTTACTCAATATATCCTTCAAGTTCATTGCAAGTCCACTTGGCTGTTTTTATGTTGATGAAGTAAAGAACAGTCAGACAATCAAAGAGAAATGGCATTTTATTTGCATAGTTGATGAGAACAACAACAAAAAATCGAAGATCTGTTTGTTTAAAATGCACACAGTCTGTTGTTTTCTTAGATAGATTTGTGATTGTCATTAAAAGACTGCTCTTATTTTTCTCAGCCCACAAAAATCTCTTTGAATATCACTCTTCACTAGGAGATACAAGCAATGTTTAAAAGAACCTCACTGTGAAAGATCAAGAGTGGCATTTAATCATTTAATCAACAATTATTTATTAGCACTCTCTTCTGTGCATGTAATTGTGTCGGTTATGGAAAATGTACTGATAAAGTTCCTCTCCTGAAGGGCCATATTAATTAGTAGAGGGGTGAGAGAAAAGCAAGCAAGTATACTGCTTGGCATATAGTCAGCATTTAGTAAAACTTGTTGAACAAATGAATGAGGAAGAGAGTTTTAGAGGGTGTATTCGTTTCTTACGGCTGCCATATCAAAGGACCACAAACTGGGTGGCTTAAAACAACAAAAATTTATTTTCTCACAGTTTCGGAGGCTAGAATCTTGAGATCAAGGTGTAGACAGGACCATGCTTCCTCTGAATACCCTAGGGGACGATTTTTTCTTGCCTCTTTCTAGCTTCTGGTGATTGACGGCAGTCCTCAGCCTTTGTTGGCTTGTAGATGCATCCTTCCAATCTCTGTCTAAGTCACCCTCTAGCTATCTCCCTGTGTGTCTGTGTGCAAATTTCCCTATTCTTATAAAAGCAGTATTCATTGGATAAGGGCCCACTCTAATCCAGTATGACTTAATTTTAGCTTGATTACATCTGCAAAAACCCTGTTTTCAAATAAAGGTTATGAGCACAGGTGTCAGGTGTTAGGACTTGAACATATCTTTTCAGGGGACATGATTCTACCTACAACAGGTGGCTAAGATAAAGTCTGTATAGAGAACAAGAGCCCCCAATGCATGTGTGCGCACATGTGTGGGCACACATGCATGCACGCATGTGCGTGCAGGGGAGGGTGGAGATGACTTTCTAGAGAAGGTGAAGCTTAGCTGACATTTAAAAATAAGTAGGGTTTTCTCAGGAAGTGGTAGGGGACGGCTGGACATTGCCGGCAGAGGGAAGCATCTGGGAAACTGTATCTAATAATGTAATTGTGAATCCTGGGACTCAGCCCAAGAAGTCACCATGATGTGAAAAGAAGTCAGCCATTTCCTCTTTTCATTCTTATTTTTCCAGCTAATCCTTTTATCCCTAATTATACATTTAGTTTTTTCAAATCTAGCAATCTGTATATGAGATTTATGATGCTGATTTGGCATGAAATTTTATAAGCCGCACATCCTAAGAAGCCCATGATACTCTCTCAAGTTCTAAAAGTCAGAAATGGCAATACTTACATCATGGCAATAATGGAGGGGATTTTCCTGTTGAAAGTACTGATATTGTTTCCACTTTTATTATTATTTATTAACAATTGTTCCAAACTAAAATAAATTGTCTTTTGGTGGATTTAAGTTAGAAGACACTAAAAATGGGTCACAAGTACAAAAAACGTGAGATAAAGTAGGTAACACTGAAACAACACAGAAGCAGTACAGTTCCTAAAACAGGTGATAATTATCATTATTTTGAACAACCATCAAGCCTTTATATATGAATTTCAAACACCTTTGACCTAAATGATCGTGTTTTTTGCTTCATAAGGAGGATTATAAATGTTACCATAAAGTTTAGACTGAAAATATATAGGTCATCTGTTCTACAATAGAGATTTGGAATTTGTCAAATAAATTATGAATAAATCCATATGATGGAAGAGTAATGCTCCATTAAAGTATTTTAAGGTAATATTTAATAATGTGGGAAGTTGCCCATGATATACTATTGAAATTCAAAACACTGTTCACAGTATATCTTAATTTTGAAGTAATATGTGTATGAAATGAAATACCCTAAACAATGAAATATTATAAGTAATTTTGTATTTTATTTGTTCTGTTCCATATTTTTCAAATTTATTGCAGTTACAACTTGCACTTAAATTTAAGAACTTGAAATAACATTTGAATAACTGAAAAAAATGGAAACTTAAGTCACAGTTTTCAGTGAGGTTTAGTCAGTGGTATGCTGGTAAATATATAATAACCAGGTGGGGTTTTTTTGGCTTTTTTTTTTTAAAGATGATCAGTAAGGAGATCTTAACCCTTGGCTTGGTGTTGTCAGCACCACGCTCAGCCATTGAGCTAACCGGCCATCCCTATATAGGATCCGAACCCGTGGCCTTAGTGTTATCAGCACTGCACTCTCCCGAGTGAGGCATGGGCCAGCCCTAACCAGTTTTTTAGAGTAAAAATATGCAGTTGTTTATTATAAATTTTAGTATTATAGAGCATATGGAGGATACAATTTACAAATAATAGTTTAATATACAATACTCTTGCAAATTTTATATAGACACTGATTTTCACAAAATGCTGTCTTTGATATTTGCCAAACTCTTTTATCTGTAGCCAACCTATAGTGTCAATTGACAAGGGAATGTAGGTCTGATATGTTTTGGTTGTATTTTGTTATATTAATGATTAATTCAAAAGTGAAATGACAAAGACCTACGTAGGAATTTCACTGACTTTTCGGTAATAGTGAGTGACTTCTTTGCTAATTTGTTAATAAACTTCAAATTCTGGAAGAGTTTTTTCCTTCATTTATTCGTGTATTCATGATGTAAAGCCTCTAGACATGGCACCACTTTAAATTTACTCTGCTTTACTAACATTTTTTCAGCACTTTTAAAAATTTACACGATCAGCAAGATATTAATTATACTCTCAATTGTAAACTCACTGATTTCTTTGATGAAAATACTACTGCCACACCAATTTTCAAGCTACTAATTCAACATTAGTGAATCTAGAATTAGGAAAAGATGCTCAGTGGAACATGTTTATACACTATTTCTAACACACAAGTAAAATAGATGTTAATAACTCTCAGTACATTGTAGTAAAGTAATTACGAAATGATACATTTGAGTATTTATCACCTGTATTTAATATTAAATTTATATAACTTAATTTTTAAAAATGGCTAACAATTTTTAAGAAAATTTAACAGCTGACTCATTCATTGGTCCTGGCTGGTACAGACATCACTGTGTCTAGGAGAAAACAAACATGGGTTTAGTAGTCAGAATGCAGGCAAATTTTACAACTAGTCTATACCTTAGGTTCCTTGGTTATAACAACATTACGAAAATCAAAGATATTTGAAAATTGGTCTATGTAGATATGGCAGAAATTATACTCTCTACATTAATCTTTCTCCAACTGTGAATTCTCCTCATATAAAATTCAAATATATGTAAATGTATACTTGTGTATACACACACATATATATTGCATGTGTATACACATTTATACATACATATATATGCATGTATATATTTCTTTTCTAAAATTTTACAAAATTGTTTTGAAGTGTAGCTGAATGCCCTCCATTATGGATAATTAGAACAATAGAAAAATTAAACTGGGACTAGAAACAGAAAGTAAAGAGAAAAGAAATGGCAGACCAGGATCTGGTTTTTGACACTTTGTGTTTCCATTTCCTTATCTGTAAAATGGGGTGATAATAATAGGACTTAACTTAGGCTTGCGGAATCTATGGGTTGATGTAGATAAAATGCTAAGAATGGTGCATGACACACAATAAGTATTAAAAGTTAGTGTTTTCTCTGATTATTATAATTTTGATTATTTTCTTGGAAAAAAAATTCCCAGAATGAGATTGCCATACATTGTATCATTCATAGATTTTGATAATATTCTCTCCATTTCTCTCTTCCAAGAAAGTTTGGATTAATTTGAACTTCCATTAGCTTCGTATGAGAGTATTATCCCTTTCACATTCTATATTTTCTTTTCGTTTTTAAAAATTTTATAGATGTCATATTTGATTGTTTTAATTGATACTTTTTGATGATTTATTAAGTTGATATATTTTATTGGGCACTTATGAAATATTTTTTCCTTTATAAATTGTTCCATATCTTTGCCCATATTTCCATGAAGATGGAAAAATTTCTATAATTTTTAAAAACTTTTCATGTGTTATTCACATCTAAAATTTGATTGCCATGTATAAAACATTATTTTATTATATGTATTTTGGTTTTATTTATACAAATTTTAAGTGTGAAGAAAATATCCACATTAAGCAGTAAAAAGAATCAGTATTTTCCTTGATTTTTTATTCCTTTTTATGATGTTTATAATGACCTCCTCACTTCCCAAATCATAGAAATAAAGTTTCTATATGTTCTAAAGTACATGGTGTTTACTTTTTATATTTTTATATGAAATTTATCATGATATATGATGTGAAAGTCTATTCACAAATGTTATTCCAATTTTATAAGTCCATATACTAACAATTTTTTTCTTTTCTGATTGATTTAAAATATCACCATTATCACATATTCAACCTTTGAAATATAATTTTCTTTGTAACTTCATGTTGAATTCTATTACCATACTAGTACCATACTAGCTCTCCCTACCTTTGCCCTTTTTCTGAGGCTCTTGTAACTTGAGTACAGAGCAATATACACAAACTCTAAAGGCCGAAGTGCACTGGAGCTTGTAACTGGCTACACTGTCTCACTGTAATTTTAAAATCCAGTTCATTTTCTTGCAAGCAGATTTGTTTCTGAGGCATTTTTTGGTTTTGATTTTAGTATTTCTTTGGTATTGGTTTTATTGTTTTACCCTGAAAAGAAGTATCTATTTAGGTTAGCAAATGATGATTGAGTTTCAGAAAAATAGACAGGGGCATTACATTGACTCACAGCATCTGTGATGGTGTGCCTCTAACTAATGTTATTCATATTTAATGTTTTAATTGCATGGCAGAATATTTTTCTGTGTTAAGTAGATACTGTATCTCAGTAGATTATTTTTCTTTCCTCGATAGATATTTTAATCTGGAAAGATACTTTATTTGGCTAAAGAGAGATAATTAAAACTTTCTTTAGAAAAGCAATATGGTAAAAGGAATTCTGTTTTATAGACTCCCAAATTATCATTTCTTATCTCAATGAATTAGTTTTAGAATCTTTTAATCTAATTAATCCTTAACCAAGTGTAACACTATGGGGTGATATTTTGTGTAGCTGCCAGTGTGCATGGATTTAATTATGGATTTGCAAACAGATTTAGATAAAACTATTTCTGGCTAACCTAGCCTACTCTTGGTTTAAGATAAGAAACATTTTAGTTAACTTAAATGTCTTATATTAATCCGTTTGTCTGCATAGTGTGTCTGTGTTCATGTACATGTTTATGCACATTCATTTATTCTTTTTTCTGAGTTGCCTAGAAGTACTGATAAATTTTTCAACATGGTATAAATAAATTTATATGAGGCAATAGAAAGAGATTATGCTTGGAAATTAATAGATGTGATTTTGACTTTTAGCTACTTTCTCTCTCTGGAATTCATTTTCTTGAAATATAAGAAGATTGGAAACCTAGGGATACTTCAGGATCTAACATATTATGATTCTAAATTTAATAATGTTAAAACTCATTTCAGAAAAAAGAAATCATTTTACATTCTTAAATGTGTATGTATTTTATATCTAGACCTGAATTCTAGAACTCTTAAACAAACTTTACCTTGGACATTTTCCTTTCCAGATATTAGCTACAGAATTGTGATCCCAGCAGTTGGGATTTTGGTGACAAAATCACAGATGATTAGGGGACTATATTAATCAGGGTTTTCCCAAGAAACAAAACTAATAAGATATAGATATAAATATAGATATAGGTATACAGATGTATAAGAGGAGATCTATTGCAGGAATTGGCTCATATGATTATAGAGGAATGAGAAACCCCATGATATGTCATCTAAAAGCCCAGGAAAGCCAGTGCTATAATTCAGTCCAAATTTAGAGGCCTGAGGACAAGAGGAGTTGCTGATGTAACTCTCAGTCCAAGGTTGAAGGCCTGAGGATAGGGGTCTGCTGGTATTAGTCCTAGAAAGCCTGAGAATCAGGAGCTCCAGTGTCCAAGGGTAAGAGAAGATGTATGTCACAGCTCAAGAAGAGACGGAAAATTCACCTTTCCTCCTCCTTTTTGTTCTATTATGGCCCTCCATGGATTAGATGAGGCCAGCCCACATTGTGAAGCCAGATTTTTGTTACTCAGTGACTCAAATGCTAATCTCGTCTAGAAACACTCTCACAGACATACGCAGAAATAATGTTTAGCCAGCTATCTGGGTATCCTTTAGCCCAGTCACATTGACAGACAAGTTTAACCATCACAGGGATCCTGAAAATACATATTCAAAATGTATATGCAATACACCATCAGACTAGAAGAAACATTAAAAAAATTGAAAATGTAAAACTTTCATTATTGTTACAAACTACATATGTAATAAGTAACACAAAAATTAAAAGAATGAAAACTATATGTTTAAAACATAGACATTATCATTGATTAACTGTGGATGTTATTTTTTCAGTTTGTTCTGCTCTACATTAAGAAAAAAAAATATCTATTACTTGTGGGAGTTGAATAAAATAACTTATATAAAGCTCCAAGCATGGATTTTGACACTGAAGAATGGCACCCATTACTTTATTCCTCATCTGTGCACCTTTCATTGTGGAAAATTTCAAAAGAATGTAAAACAAGGATAAGAGCACAATGAAACTCACATATTCATCATCCAGTTTCAACAAGTGTCAAGTCCTTTCATCCTTAACCCATTTAGCATTATTTTGAAGTAAATTCCAAACATCACAACAATTTATCTGTAAATATTTTAGTAGGTATTTCTGAACAGTACATTATTTTTATATAAAAACAACCCCAATAACATGATCATATCCAATGAATAATAATTTATTAGCAATAGATCCAATGAAACATTAAAATTAAAACACAGTTCTCTACACTAGAGCAGGAGCAGGAGCAGAAGGGTGGAAAGGTGGTCTTAAATATAAATCTCTATTTTTTCATATTATGTATATACATTTTATGTTTTATTAGGTTTTTGAATGGAATGTGGTACCTGAGTCTCAGAGCAGTCAAATGCATAGATCAATTATGCTCCTGGAACTAGAATATTCACTTCTTGACTCTTGGATCAATCTTCCTCCCCTGCTCCACTCTAATATCTATACTGTAGGTACTGAAAAACTTCCTGTTGTATATAAGTATAGTCAATTAATGTTATTTGAAGTAGTTATGTTTTATAAAGTAGTAAAGAACACTGAATTAGTAGATGCTGAACCACTGCTCTTATGGGAAATCCAGGGTTATGTTCCTGTGAGCCTCTGGCCATACATTGTCAACTGATCAATGTATAACTTTGTCTCATATGTGTTTCTGTTTAAAGATATCATGTTTAATATACATTGCTGATTCATTAACACTGACCTTATGGCCAACAGCACTATAATTTATGCCTGAACAAAACTCGTCTAAGATATGTATTCTCTCTATAAGGCACACCACAGAATTCTTGTATTTAGAACACTAGTCAGCACTTCACACTAGATGCCCATTTTAAACAGTGAAATCACCAATAAAAAGCACAAAAGTACCAAAAATATCGCACTAAATATACTGTGAGAAGGACACATTTCAATGTGAGAGCTGAAACAAGAAGGCAGAGAGAGCCTCACCTGGTTCAACCTCAGCTGGAAACTTGCACATCATATGACTCAAATTTTGAGTCATTCTGCACATGTGTATGAATAATCTCAAAAGCACAAGCATTGATTTTGGGATTAAGAATGTATTTTACCAAATAGGCAAATTTGAAAATATGGAATTTATGAATAATGAAGTTTGATTGTACACACATTTATATATGCCTACATTTGTATGCAGATAGTTTTAGAACTTTGAAATTGACCTTTGAGAATAATTGTAAATAAATATTGAATTAGGAAGCTTAGGGAGAATAAAAGGGTGAAAAGTAGATTGCAGAGAAATAGATAATTTTTTAATGCAGCATTGAGTGAAATAAAATACACTGAGAAAACAACATCCAGAATTTGTAAGTGACATCTCTGAGTCTATTGATGAGAAAGAAGCTGGGGTGTCTGAAGCATGTTGTGATGGAAAGAGACCATATAACTGCTATGTTCTAACCTGCCCTGGTTTGTATGAACCACAGCAGAGCCATTACCATTCACGTAGCTTAAAGTGGGGCTTACAAAGTCAGTGAGCCTCATTTATCTTTCCTAAAGTTAGCTGAGAGAGAGGGCAGTGGTCATGCAAACTGTTCGAACCCCTAAACAAAACTATTTTAAGTGAGCACAAATTTTGAGTCTCAGACAAGAGACATGAATGAGGTGATCATTTTACTGACTAATTCCAAAGGATTTAGCACTGAGATTTGTTTCACAAGATGACAACTTGGAAATGTTGAGGAGGTTTTTCCTGGAGGTCTTCAAAGGCTCTTTGCTTCAATAATCTAATTCTTTGGTTGAGCCATTCATTTTGCCTATAAGAATAAGGGGTTTCTTAACACATAAGAAACTCCACAGTCATGAAGCAGTGGCTTGAGATGATTAAAACAAGCTTTTCCCATGATAGGCTCAGTGCAGGAATCTGGATAAATGCTAATTCTGTGATTTTCATATTTCAGTGATTTGGCCCTCTTATCAGTTCCCATTACGCTGGCTTTTTTTCATGAAAATGAAAAGAAAATGAAGGATTGCAGTTTCAAGTTTCCTCTTAATGCGACGGCTGCCTTCTGTGAGAGTCATCAGGAAGTCAGCTCACTCAAATTTTGAAACTGACTAGAATCTGTAATTACTGGTGTTGTCTGAGGTCCATACTCTTCTGAGGACTTGTGATTCTCCTTGACTTTCATTCAGTGAGCAGGATTCCCTGAGCTTCGTTTCTTTATTCTCAAAACACCCCAAACAGAGTGAACTTGGGGATTGCCCCGGTTATTTCTGCTGGGCAGAAATTTGTATTTCTAGAATGCTCTGAGTATGCAAGAAGACTGGAACTATCTCAATTTACTGAGGAAGCATAAGCTAGCATAAAACAGGGAGAAGAATATATCATGTTATTTAAGATGTATGTTTAATGTACATTTCAGCAGGATTTAAAAGCTAGAAGTGACTATGGAACTAAAAATCTGTGGAACTGTATAGACATTTGTAGCCTTCTCTGGATGGGGTTAAACTCTTTGCAGGAATGTAAGTCAATTTTATGCAATTCTCAAGAGGCAGAGTAACCACTATTGTCACTGAAGGCTCTACAATGCACTCTTAACAGCAGTCTCCAGTTTCTCTTGCTAAAGAGTGGGTATTACCCTTTAACCAAATTAAAGGAATGTAATAGTTAATTTCATGTGTCAACGTGACTGGGTTAAGAGATACCCAGGTAGCTGGTAAAGCATTATTTTTATGTGTTTCTGTGAGGGTGTTTCTAGAAGAGATCAGCATTTGAATTAGTAGACTGAGTAAAGAAAATCCACCCACACCAATGTGAGTGGGCATTATCCAATTCTTTGTGGGTTTGCTTGAATAGATCAAAAGGAGGAAAAGTGAATTCTTGCTCTCTTTTCTTGATCTGGGATATCCATCTTCTTCTGCCCTCAAACATCAAGGATCCTGGTTCTTGGGCCTTCTAGGACTTACACAGGCAGATCCCTGGTTCTCAGGCTTTCAAATTAAGACCAAATTATACCACCGGCTTTCCCGGTTATCCAGCTTGCAGATGGCATATTGTAGGATTTCTTGGCCTCCATAATTTCATGAGCCAATTCACATAATAAATTTTGTCATACCTATCTATATGTATCCTGTTGATTATGTTTCTCTGGAGAACCTGACTAATAAAGAGAGGCCGTAGTTCTGGTTAGAGTAACTAAGGAGATAGCTTCTGTGTGGAAAGACAGAGTCCTCTTCTGTGTGTTCCTCTCTTCAGTACCTACTGAACAGCCCTTATTACTAATTATGGATTTTAATACATGCATATTAAGTATAGTAAAATTTCATGAACACAACAGCTGCCTTTCTAAACTGAGTGAATTGTCCCTATATGTTCTCAGTGTGAATGATTATTCTTCATTTCTGGCACTTTTGTCTCTCCATTTATATCTCCTCTATTTTAGTAGAGATTTAAATCCCCTTTATCAAGAAGAAAGAAAAAGCAATAAAGTTTGGGAAGATGAAATAAAGTAAGCAGAAAGGAGAGGAAAGAAAAGAATTATTAGTTTGGTCAGGCAATTTGCTTGATATGGTCCATCATATCATGGCCTATTTAATCCTGGATGGCTAAACCTTTGGCACTGTGGTGATTTTAAAGTATGTCCACAAATATGATACTCTTCCCCTCAAGAGGTGGAGCCTAATTCCCCTCCCCTTAAGTGAGGACTGGACTTAGTGACCAACTGCAAAGAAATAGAGTATGGTGGAAATGATGGTACGTCACTTCCAATACTAGATAGTAAAAGGCATCATAGCTTCCACCTTGGTGTCCCTCTTATATCACCTGTTCTTACAAAGCTGGTTGCATTTCATGGAAAGGCTAAAGTAGCCCTGTGGGGAGGCCCATATGATGAGAAACTTCACAGGAGATCCTGAGTCAGAAACCCTCAGCCAAGCTGTTTCAGACCCATAAAAATTGTGAGATAATAACTTTATGCTGTTTTAAGCCACAAATTTTGGTGTAATTTGTTACATGACAATAGGTAACTGATACAGACATACCCTCATAATTTACAGCATCTATTCTAAATAATTTGCCAGCAACTTATATGTTATCTATTCTGGCCTACTCCCTGATTCTCAAGATCCTAACTTTATTACTTATAATCAGTTGTTTAGTTTCACCTGCAAAAGGTAAGACAAGCTTTTTCTTGAGAAAGATCTAGATTAATAAAAAGAATCATAATAATATAATGTTAGATTTTGATAAACATTTATTATATGCCAGTATTGGTGCTAAGCACTTCACATGCCTTATTTACACTAATCTTCACTATAACCTCATAAGAAGAGATATTATTTCATTTCACTTACGAGGACACTAAAGTATAAAGGTAAATACTTTATCCAAATATATGGTTTGTATTAAGTAGAACACAGATTCAAACTATGCTCCACCTAGTTTTAGTCCCCGTACTCATTACCTCTACTTTATTCTTCCTTGTCCTGGCTCTACCATTAACAATGGTCATATTGTTGAACCACAATATGGGTAATGGACCAAATATCTGTGTCCCCTTAAAATTCATACATTGAATCCCCAACTCCCAATGCAATGGTATTAGGAGATGGGGCCATTGGGATATAATTAGGTTTGATGAGGTCACAAGGATGGAGCCCCATGATAAAATTAGTGTCCTTTTAAGAACAGAAGAAACACCGGAGCTTCCTCTCTTGGTCATGTGAAGAGATATAGGGAGAAGTTGGAGGTCTGCCAAGCAAGAAGAGGGCCCACACCAAGAACCTAATCTGTCAACATCTTGATCTTGGACTTCTTAGTCTCCAGAACTTAAAGTACATGGTTGTTTAAGCCACCAGTCTATGGTATTTTGTTATGGCAACCAAAGGTGACTAAAACAAACAGCAATTATAGTAATAAATCACTACAATAATAACTATAATGTACCTCATATACCATTTAGGAGCCTTCTCTCTCTGTCACCCCACCACCTGAGTTATTGATTTGAACCTCCTCCAATTTTATGAACTGTAGAAAACCAGGTTCTCTTCTCAAAATTTCTTAAAATTCTTTGTTCTTACATTTTCATGACCTCTCTGCTTCCTGGGCTCCAGCTCTGTGATGCTATTCCTTGTCCTAGATATGAAGCTTAGCCTTCTTTTGAGTATAAAACAGAAACTCATATCCACTCGAGTAAAGCATTTGTAGCTACAATAGACTTTTCTTTCTAAAGGTTTTTTGTTTGTTTGTTTTTATGGAGGATGATGCCTAGCTAAGGTTAATGGTGAAACAATGGAAACAACATTCAAATCCATACTTAACATCCTATTTCTAAAATCTTTCTGTGAAACACTAAGACATTTTACTGTTTGTATTAGTTTTAGTGCTGTTGTAAAAGAATACCACAAACTCAGTGGCTGAAAACAAAAGATATTTATTATTTCATGGCTCTGGTAGTCAGAAATCCTAAATTAGTATCACTGGGCCAAAATCCCTCCACAAGTTTAAAGGAGAATCTGTTCCTTGCCTCTTACAGCTTCTGGCGGCTGCTGGCATTCCTTTGCTTGTGATCATGTCATTCCAATGTCTACCTATGTCTTTACATCACTTCTTCTCTCCTCTGTACATCTAATAACCCTCTGCCATCCTCTTACCAAGATATTTGTGATTACTTTGGGGCCTACCTAGATCACGCTGGATAATCTCCCTATGCTGAGATTCTTAATTTACATCTGAAAAGACCGTTTATTTTTTCCATTTAAGGAAGCAGTTACAAGTTCTAGGGATTAGGACAAAATATCTTTGAATGCCCATTGTTCAGCCTATTACACCATTCTCACCTAATTCCAGCCTATTTCCATTTCGTTGGTATTCATCTCTCTCTTCCTCCTATTCTTTCTTCTTAGCAACGTCTCTCAAGGATGGCTTGAGGTGAGCTAAATTACCATCCTTCTATTATACAAAGCAAGTGAACTCCCCTCAGTCCTTAGAACTAAATATTCATAAAAGTACACAATAGACAAAAACAAAACAAATAAAAAATATAATACAAGGACAATAAACAAAAATCTTCTATTTAACAGAAATCATGGTTCTTAGAATTTTTCTTCTTCTTATACTTTTTACTTATCTCTTAAAATCTCATGAAAATTTAAAAGTAACTATTATGTCTTAATATTCTGATGAAAATTCTGAAATAAATGTTAGTTTCACTGTTTTAAAGACGACATAATTGGGCCCAAAAGACAACTGAGCAAGGTTGTACAGGTAGGAAGGGGTGGAGCTAGAATTCTAAAGTAGAGATACCTGCTCTAAGGCCTTGTTCCTACTCCTCCTTGATGTTCGGTTTTCTAGTCTGTAAAGAGATGAAAGTATCACTAACCAAATATTTCTCCCAAAGTTAGATGAAGTGATTCAGGTGAAAGTAATTTTTATACTATAAAGCTTTATGCAAAAGCAAGCACTGTCACCTTCATAATCACCACCAAGGCTCCCATCACTGCTACCACCATCACCACCACTGTTTCCACCACCTCCACAACCTCCACTGCCATCATCAATACCACCAGCAACACCATCACCATCATCACGACCATTACCACTATTGCTGCCTTCGATATCATTACACTGTCACTACCACCAACACTATCATTTGTAGTCATATGCTGTAACTAGCTCATACCAGCTCATGAGATACAATTGTTAACATCTCTTCCCAACTCAGCATTCACTGACGTATTGGTAGCTCAAAATAGGCCATGGTAGGAGTGTTTACCCTTTGAAAATAGATAAATACTAAAACCAGGGATTTTTATCCTCTAGCACACCAAGAATCCTCACAACCATGACTGCTACCATTGCCAATACCACCATCTGTCAACATGATCCCCATCTCTACCATTACCAACATTACCGCTCCCACTCCAGCTGCTGCCATCACATTATCCTCAATATCATCAACCCATCTTTATCATTACCATCTGAAAGATAACATTTTTAAAATGCCGTTTTTTTCTTAAATGAATCAGCATATGGTTATGGTTATTTAGGTGGTTATGTATAAGAAAATAATGTAAATGTTGGCCTTGGTACCCGAGCCTACTGTGTGACAGCATCATTGTGGGGAGTGGGATGCGGGTGGGGAGTGGGGAGAAAGCTCCAAGCTCAGCATCCTTCCTGGCTATAAAGCATACTGTGAGATTTTGCTGGATTTATTGAACAGCCAAAGTCTATCCAGACCAAATCCATTAAAACAATCCTGCTGGCATTCTATTATTTGCACATGAATTAACCTGCAGATTACCTGAAATACATTCATCCCTGGCAATAGGAAGAGGGGATGATGTGTAAAGCTGACATGTCTACATACCAGGGGAGGTTTGAGGGCGTGAGTAAAGAAACTCTTTTATTATAGCATTGGACAGGGCTAAAAAGTGAGTTAATTATGGCTTAGGATGCTGAAAACAAAAACATTTTAGTCTTTCATTAGAGAGAAAAAAGGAATAGAAAGCAAACAATAGGATAGGTAATAATATTTGTTAAACAGCTATGAACTCTGCCTTTATAACACTATTGGTAAATATTATTTACATTTTACTAATAAATGAACTGAGAGAAGGAAAGTTACACTAGATGCTAGGGTGGTGTTCTCTGATTTCAAAGTTCATGTTTTTCTGTGTTATCTTGCTACTTCATAGACAGGAAGGGAGATGATATTTAGTAAGACAGAGTAGGTTCCAGAAACAAAGTCAAGAGTTTTTCATGTGTAGCTCTTTACATCAAATAAAACAAATTGGGAAGTAGGCATAGTTATCTTTATTTTACCATTCAGAAAATGAAGACTTAGAGAAACTAAGTTTCTTGTTCAAGGAAATCAGCTAATAAAAACCAAAACTAGGATTCAGATTCATAGTGCAATGTTCTCAACACTACCTACTCTCCTCCCTTTACAGCAAACTATGGTGATGTTGGTACATGTATGCATGTTTACTGAGAAGTTGGTCAGACTCTTTTATAAGATGATTTAAAATGTCCTTTGCTTGATAGCAACCTAAAGTTTCTATTTTCATTTTATAGGCAAGTTGATTTGTTTGGGATCTTATTTTATTAACCGCTTAAACTAATGTCAATTTGTGTTGTGTGGGTGGCTTTCAAGCTGATAGCTGAATACCATACTGAAGATTGCCTTACTTAATTGGATATATTTGAAATCTGGGGCTTTGTTCATTATTGTGTACATTAAGATTAATTGTTCACCTTTTGAAGTTCTTTTTAGACAATGTCTTTAATTGTCATAATTACGTGTGTCTTTTTAACCCTCTTTATTTATTTGTTTATTTATTATTTTATTTTAACTTCTCAATATACATTGTAGTTGATTTTCATGCCTCTTTACCTATTCCTTTTTCCCCCTCCATATTTCCCCTCCCCCCACTACATCATATCTGGTTCCATGTCTTAACAAGTTCAAGGAATTATTGTGATTGTTGTGTTTTCTTCCCCCCACACCACCATTTATTTGTTTGTATATTTATTTATTTATTTTTTAGCTCTCACAAATAAGTGAGAACATGTGGTATTTCTCTTTCTGTGCCTGACTTGTTTTGCTTAATAGAATTTTCTCTAAGTCCATCCATATTGTTGCGAATGGTGGTATTTCACTCTTTTTTACAGCACAGTATTATTCCATTATGTAGATATACCACAGTTTCATTACCCACTCATCTGAAAATTGAAATTTGGGCTGGTTCCAACCCATAGCTATTGTAAATAGTGTTGCAATACACATGAGAGTACAGGTATCCCTTTGGCATGATGATTTCCATTCCTCTGAGCATATTCCCAGAAGTAGAATAGCTGGGACATATGGTAGATCTATCTGTAATTGTTTGAGGAAACTCCATACCATTTTCCATAAAGGCTGCACCATTTTACAGTCCCACCAGCAGTATATGAGAATTCCTTTTAATCTCCAACCTTGCCAGCATTTATCATTCTTGGTCCTTTGGATATTAGTCATCCTAACCTTAGTGAGATGGTATCTCAGTGTGGTTCTGACTTTCATTTCCAAATGCTGAGTGATGTCGAGCATTTTTTCATGTGTCTGTTTGCCATTCATATATCTTCCTTTGAGAAATGCCTATTCAGCTCCTTTGCCCATTTTTTAATTGAGTTACTTGGGTTTTTGCTGTAAAGTTGTTTGAGTTTCTTGTATATTCTGGATATTAATCCCTTAAACTATACTACAAAGCTATAATAACCAAAACAACATGTTACTGGCATAAAAACAGACACACAGATCAATGGAATAGAATAGAGAACCCAGAAGTCAACCCACACACCTACAGCCATCTGATCTTTGACAAAGGCACCAAGCCTACACACTGGGGAAGAGGCTGCCTCTTCAGCAAACGGTGCTGGGGTAACTGGATATCCATATGCAGGAAAATGAATCTAGACCCATACCTCTCACCATATACTAAAATCAACTCAAAATTGATTAAAGAATTAAATATACATCATGAAACAATAAAACTCCTTAAAGAAAACATAGGGGAAACACTCCAGGAAGTAGGAGTGTGTACACACTTCATGAATATGACTCTAAAAGCACAGGCAACCAAAGGAAAAATAAACAAATGGGATTATATCAAACTAAAAAGCTTCTGCACAGCAAAATAAATAATCAACAGAGTGAAAAGACAACCAACAGAGTGGGAGAAAATATTTGCAAAATATACATCTGACAATGGATTTCTAACCCTCTTTAAAAGCCCTGTATTGATTCTAATTACTGTTCCTTATGCTACTTTTTGCTAACGTCTTGGTAAAGGCAATCGTATGATCATTTATTTTGAATTTTTTCTACTTATTCATTTACCTAAGCAAAAATTTCTTAGGTGACTCATCTTCCCTTTAATCAGCTGTCAGGTTTTACATAATGCCAGTAGGAGAAATAAACTGTAAGTAATTACATGGTAGAAGGTCATAGAAACAATTTAATCTCAGACTAAGGAATTCCCAGCTGCTACTAAAGTGCATGTAAGATGATGTTTTAGCAAGAACTCTTTTCTTTCTGTATACTCAGTACTTCTTTGGTTTACTCCTTTTCCTTTACTTTCTGTGTCACTAATTTGGAGAAACCCTTACTTTTCTTCAGGTGGAATCCATATTATATTTTCTAGTATTATCCTTACGTGTGTTTGTATTCAGTTAGAATTATAGTGTGACTGAGCTACAGGTAATCTTGAACCTTTTCTGCATAAGAGAAGGGAATAGCAAAGAACCTGAAATAATGCGTGTTCCTTTCTCTTGCATGTTTAAATGTTGGCTGTTCTGACACAGACGCTGTCCTTTGTGCTGAAGACAAAGAGAGCAAAGGTTCACCCATGGCATCACAGACGATGTGGAAGATATCACAAACAGTAATTAATTAGAGCGTAAGCAGTATTAAAACCATTAAGATTAGTTCTTTCAGGAACATGGAGGTCAGTCAGGTCTAACAACTTGAGTATCTATTGGGGGGGAGGGCAGTGCATATGGAAGGATTTGGGAGGCTATTAAGCCAAATTTTCAGATCCGTTTTGATTAATAAAGGATATAGTCAAAAATAGTTAGAAAAGGACAAGAGAGGAAGAAAAATTAATTCCAAAGAAATTTATTTATGTAATATCGTTTATTTTTCACATTGACCCTATTAAATTTACATCAATTGTTATAGCTCTAAACAAAAACCTAAAACTCAGAGAAGCTAAGTAATTTTCCAAAAGCCATCACTTAGTAAGTGGTCAAGCCATGCTTTGATTCTGTATCAGTATAATTCTCAAGGTCTCTTTCTTTGCTATATTAGAGATTTATAGTTTTTTGGATCTCCTGGATGAGTAAAGTAGATTCTTTTTAAATGGAAATTATCATAGTATTTTCAACCTTACATGTAATGATGTTTAAAAAATAGCTATTATCTATTAGAAATCCCATTTAATAGAAAGGAATCTTAATAAAAAACTTAGCATAGATATATAGGACAAAAGCATTATTGTTTCCAAGAAAGAAATAGTTGGCAACCTCTCTCTCATACAGGCAAATACACTATATTATTCTATTTTTTTTTTCTTCAGACCTGTGAAGACTGTGGAGCAGTATTTAGGAACCACAACTGTAGACTAGTAATATATATCAATTTGGGATAATTATCCAGGCACTCTACTATTTCCTTAGAGAAGAGCCACCACTCAGAGAATGCAAGTGTGCTAGCCCAAATGGCTGACTTCCCAGGGGCCCTATGTGTGATGTCCTGTGGTCATTTACATATAAGTCAACTCTATATCTCTAACATGTGTTTATTTTTTTGTGTGGTTGGGGGATAATTACAGCGTAGGGAATGAGCAGCCACCTCCTTAAGAACTGATGGTCAGAGTGAGAGGTAGTGGAGCTCCTACAATCAGGATTAGAAATGCCAGCTTTTCCCTCTTGTTTACTTGGAGGAAGAAATAAAACTTGCCAAGTGCACCACTGAGCCTCCCAATATGAAGTCCTAGTTCAAATACTTACTGCCTGCTGCTATCTGAATTTCCATTTAAAAATAATTATCAAAACCATATGGGTTAATAGGGTCGGAGGAGAGTCTCAAACTGGAAATATGTAAATTGCAATAAAGTTCACCTTTTGCATTTGGCTGAGTCTCCCCCAAGCCCAGAGCTTCCCTCTGTGCCTTTTGCAGCATGGTTTCCATACTGCTGCCCCCACCAGGGCAGAGGCCACTCCTTCTCCCCTTGGAATCCCACACTATAGCTTGGAGCAGGAGGATAGAGTGAACTTAATTTTCTTGTTTCCAGTGGCTTCCCACCAATTTATCAGAATCATTTTAAGCTCTCCTCCATGATAAACCTTCCCTACTTTCTCCCCCTACCTCCAGAAAAAAATACCATGGAGTCCTGTGTGTCCACAGTATGTTCTGTGCTAACTTCAGTATGAAAATTTCCATCATTTCTTAATCCATCTGGCCATCTGTCTACTAGATTGTGAGCTACTTGAAGGCAGGGAATAATCTCTGGATCATTATTATTATTATAAGGAACTCATCTCTGCATCTCTAGCACTTACGTGTTACCTGACATAGTTAATAAATGGCTGTTGAAAGACTAGAAACTCTTATAAATTTGATTTAAGCCATGGTGCTAAATTATGCAAATAATAAAATGGCTTTCTAAAATAGACTAAAATGAATGTATTATGAATTCTCAAATCCACTGATTGGAAATCATACATAGAAGGTTTTTTATAGACCTTGAAAATTAAGTAAGATAATTAAGACCATTCCTAACAAGACTCATTTATGCCATCAAATAGTTAGGTTTACGTAATAAAAAATAAAACTAAACAAAAATATCTGGGTAGAAAGACAATAATATTCAGTGCTAAGCACATACTTCTTTCAGAATGCTAACATTTTTATGTTTGGGTATAGGTTTTAGTGTGACAAGTACTAGTTATGATGACTTTAAAACAATATCAGCACTCTTACTCATGTAGTAATTATTTTTATACACTGTCACACACATAGATTATGTCTAACTCTGAGTTGTCCAATATAGCAGCTACTAGCCATACGTGGCCACTAATCCCCTGAAATGTGGCTAGTCTGAATTAAGGTGTGTTGTAAGCTGGATTTTGAAGACTTAGTACCAAAAAAATGTAAAATATCTAGTTATTATTTTAAATATTGATTGTATGTTAAATGATAGTATTTATGGCACATTGAGTTAAATAAAAATTAATGTTATTGGTTTATTTTTACTTTTTTCAACACCACTACTAGAAAATTTTAAATTTCATGCATGGCTTACATTTATGACTCATGTATTTCTTTAGGACAGTGCTGGTCTAGACAAAGTATGTAAGTGGACCAAGTTAGGTGGCTACCTGGTGAGTTGCTCTTGAACCTTGGGTACTAAGCATGAAGAATAGTAGTATTTAGTTTCATAACATGTTTATTGAAACCACCATGTACCAAACACTGTGCAAAGCACTGGACATGTAGGTTTGAACTAGACAGTCTTGGTCCTTTGCCATCACAAAACAAAACAAAACAAAACAAAACAAAAAACCCTAACAAGGAAGACATATATTAAACAAAGAATTACTTGAGTACCTAATATGACCAATGTGGCAGTTGGCACAGTGAAGAATATAAGGAAGCATAAAAGCCAAAGCATCCAGATTCAAAGATATTTAAAACAGCCAAATACGTTTCCTAATAAAAAGTAGAAACATTTACTCCAGTGTATTTTTTATATTTTGCTATTTTTTCCCTTAATATTTTAAAGTTTGTAGTTAACCACAGCTTTTTTAGATAAAATACATTCTAAATATTCTAGAAGTCTTAGGCCTTTACTTTAATCACTGTGAGATCTTGGTAAGTCAGCAATTTGCATTGGAAAGATCACTAAACTTGATATGCAGAGTCCTGCACTCTAGGCTTGACTTTGTCATGAGTCAGCTGTGCCATTTGTGATAAGTGCTTCTTTCTCTCACCTTAATAACCTCATTTCTAGTGTAAGTAAGTTGGTCTAGCTCACTTCTGCAGCATGTTAGAATGTTTATTGTAACAAGTGGAAAAGTAAAATGTGGTTAAATACTGGGGATTTTTAATGGGCTCAAGTATCTGAAAAGTCCAGAGTTTCTCCACCCCTAATATCAGCAAGGCTTGATCCAGCAGCTTAACCAAAGACCCAACTTTCTCCATCTCTCTATCTGCTTATTTCATTTACAGGCCAGTTGATCCTGCAATGGCTGCAGCAACATTCCTCATGAAAAACCTATATGAGAGAATGACATTGCTTTAGCATTTCCATCGCACGTTCTTACGTTTTCCATGACTGAAGCAGCTTAGATGGCATGCCCATCCCTAAACCAAACTCTGTGCATAAAATAATACCTTGATTGGTTTAATTTAGTTCACATGTTTCACTTATCGAAACAGGAATAAATCCAGTTTCTCTGAAATGACATCAATCCCTAAACAGACAATGTAGCTGTTATGAAAAAGAAAGAAATGGTTGACATGGAGGCAACCCACAACTGATCTTGATCAAGTGCTTAAACCCTATTTTACTGTATTATTTCATCTGCAAAATAACAAGAATGATATAATACTCAGTGCACAGGATTATGGTGAGGAAGAAACAAGAAAGCACATATGAAAGTTCCTAGCATAGAGCATAGTTTACAGTAGACATTTATATCAACTTTTTAGTCACTCCATTCTAGTTGTCTGAGAGTCTATAAGTCTCTCATTTTCTCATTCCTCACTATATTTTTCTGTAAAATACAAAATATGAAAGCTTCTCTTTTGGCTTATTCTGAGATCTCTAATGAGAATTCATGAATTGTGTGAAACTTTTTATATATCAACATAATTGCACTTATTTCTCTCAGAAGCTAAACTGCATTGGTCTGGGTGTTTGTTTTAGTGTGATTTAATGTTTGAAGATATATCAGTTTCCCTACACTGACTAATTGCCATTTCCAGCAACACATCCTGAGAAAAATGTTTTCACAATATTCAGCAAACATGCACTGATTTCTCCTTCTGAACTTCCTTGTAAACAACTTATCAAGCCTTCCAAATTCAGACTGTCATTAATAGAGTAGAAACAGGGTAGTAATTTTTTTAAACTGCTGATGTAGGGTAAACACCAAACATAAACATACATGCCTTACTCTATATCTGCAAATGCTCAGTAGATACACAAATAAACGGTCCATATTATATTGTTACAAAAATAACCAGAAGGTACATGTTAGTTTTCTCTGAATTCTGTAAATGAGCTTCAGTGACACATATTACTGCCCACAGTGATTCCATTTCAAAATGACTTTGAATTCTTCTCTGCTGAGCTGACCCATCATCTCTTCAACTCAATATGTACAGAGAAAACCCGAATTTTCTCTCTCCTTTTCCTGATTTTTTTTTTTTTTACATTGCTTATTACTGTTAATAAAATCACCATCTTTTCTGGTCCTGAGGCCACAGAACTATCACTGATACTTTTCTTTTTCTTGTAATTCATCTCTTATACTATCACCTAAACCCCTATAATATATAGAACAAACCTATTGCTTTCTCATCATAGCTGCTACTTCCCTGGAATACTGTCAAAGGAAATCTATACTTCTAGGTTCGTGGAAATGCCTAAGAGTCTAATGGCTGTTTGCCAATAGGTCCCCCCAACTGAACTCTTTGAAATCTGTGCCTGATTCAGTTTATATTCCCAATGTGTAGTACAATCTGTAACACATAGTACATGCTCATTAAATATTGGTTGAACTGAAAGACATCTGATTTATTTAAATGCCCATGTCTATTTCCTTTTCAAAATCAAACTGCATCTTGCTGTCAGATTAATTTTCTCAACACACAACACTGTTCATGTTATGCTTTTAATAAAAACAATAAAAGCTACCATTTGTTTAAAGTGTACTGTGTTTCAGGGTTAGTCTTCTCAATAACCTCAAGGCAAACTATTTCCATTTTCACTGATGAGGAAATAGAGATATAGTGAGGTGAGGACATGGAGTGAGCTCACAATTATTGAGGTGCAGTTCTGCATATAAATTCACATTTTCCTAACACCGGAGCCAGATGTTTCTACTATGCTACTTGCTTTTCTCTGCTAAAACACTTCTATAATGTCTCTCTAAAATGATATGTTCTTTTAGGGTAGGAACTGATCATTAAAGAGCTGAGTTATGAGCATGTAGTGAGGCTTTGCTATTTGGAATGAGGGGATAAAGGAGCAGCAGGCAACATCTCAGAGGTTGTTAGTAGGTCTGGGTTGGAGCAAAATCTTAGGCAACAACACAGACCTGCTGGACTAGAATCTACATTCCAACAAGATCGCCAAGTAATTTGTAAACATACTGAAGATTCCAACTCATATGTCAAGGAAATATTAATCACTAGGCACCAGCATGATTTACCAAGAACAAATCACATTAGCCTAATGTCACCTGCTTCTATGTCGGGTTATCAAAGACATTGTTCAAAGACATAAGCGGGGGTTTAGCAATGATTTGCATAAATATTTAGTAACAAACTCTAATAATTGAAGGTACTTTTCATTTATAACAATCATTACAGTTTGTAATCACATATTTTCAGTATGATTACTTGCTTGCTAAACTAATTAGGTTGAAAGTTTTAATGGGCAGGAAACCTGTGTGCTTGTTGATCATTATTTCCCCAGCACAAAGCACAATGCCCAGGACATGGCAGGGATTCTATACAGATGTGTTGAACAAATGAGTAAATCATTAAATAATAAGCCTGGGAACCAAATTTTACCAAAAGATGGGTGGTATTGATAAGAATATTTAACCGAGGGATGGGCATTCAAACCAAAGGGAAGTTTTCAGTATTGTGTTAAATGGCTTTCTTAGGCTACACATTTATTCAATCACTTCATCAAAGACATTCAAATCACATTTCTTAGGTTTGTGGTTAATACCAACCTGGGGGAAAGGTGAAACATGTTAGAGGACAGAATAAAGATCCAATAAGATGTTTAAAAACCAGATAGATGGTCTGAATCTTATATAATAAAATTTAATGGAACAAAATTTAATGGCATGTGTTTTGGTTCAAGAAATCAACAAAAGAAATGAAGGAGGTGTGGCTTTAGGAAAATGAGTGAAAAGATGAATATCATTCAAAAGAGTGACATCACTACTCATTAAGATTATATAAGTTAAGGATGAAATAAGAGAAGTAAAGCATCCAAAGTGAAAGAGGTTTGGTTGCCTTATTTCAAGGTTCAGTAAACTCTTCTGAAAAGGGCCAGATAGTAAATATCCTCAGCTTTGTGGACCATAAGGTCTTCTATATCACAACTGTTCTACTCTGTTTTTGTAATGGGAAAGCTGTCACAGGTGGGAAAAAACATCTCCACTGCTGATCAGAAGGGGCAGAAAAGTCAGATTGCAGAGGGGTGTGGACATGGGGATTAGTCATTAAATGTGGTCACTAAACAGTATGTACCTATTTACAGGGTGTTTTAATGACAAAAAACTAACAGTTGTAGAGCACTTAGCATGTCCCAAAACCACAGTAATTGTTTGATACATGATGGATATATCACTGTGAATCAGATAGATTTTTGGATAAGGAAGGAAATGAAGACTGGAGTCATAGATGTCCCAAGTTGAAGTGAGCTACGTCAGGGGGTAGTGCCTTTGCCATCATGGCAAGTACTGAGACTGGATGGATTAAAGAAGAGAAACTGGAACCAGACGTGTGGCTAGATAAGGGAACATCCAAGGTTAATTCATTCTTCAAAAAATTTTTTTTTAAACTTTAATTGAATATTGACAAATTATGGTATACTTTTGTAGGGTACAAAGTGATGCTATAATATATGTATACAATGTGGAATGATTGAATCAAACTAATTAACATATTCATCACTTTAAATACTATTTATTCCTCCTGTCTAACTAAAACATTGTATTCTTTGACTAACATCTCTCCATTCCCTCATTCCCCAGTCTCTGGTAACCACCATTCCACTCTCTGCTTCTATGAATTTGACTTTTTTAGATTCCACATGTAAGTGAGATCGTGGTATTTGTCTTTCTGTGCCTGGCTTATTTCACTTAGCATCGTGTCTTCCCACTCCATCCATGTTGTCACTAGTGGCAGGATTTTCTTCTTTTCTAAGGCTGAATAATATTTTATTGTAATATTCCATTTTTTTATATCACATTTTTAAATCTACTCATCCATTGATGAAGACTTAAGTTGATTCCATAACTTGGCTATTATGAATGATGCTGCAGTAAACATGGGAGTGCAGACATCTCTTTTGATATATTGATTTCATGTCCTTTGGATGTATACCCAGTAGTGGGATTGGTTGATCATATGATAGTTCTACTTTTATTTTTTCGAGGAAACTCCATACTGTTTTCCATAGTGGTTCTATTAATTTACATTCCCACCAAAAGTGTGCAAGTGTTCTTTTTTCTCCATATCTTCTCTATCACTTGTTATCTTTCATCTTTTTGATAATAGCTGTTCTGATAGGTGTGAAGTGATATCTCATTGTTATTTTAATTTGCACTTCCCTAACAATTAGTGCTGTTGAACATTCTTTTCATTTATCAGTTGGCCATTTGTATGTCTTCTTTTCAGAATTGCCTATTCAGGTCCTTTGCCCATTTTTTAATTGGGTTTTTTTTTCTTGCTATTGAGCTGTTTAAGTTCCTTACATAGTTTGAATATTAACTCCTTACCAGATGTATTACTTGCAAATATTTTCTCCCAAACCATATGTAAACTGCCCGTGTACTCTGTTGTTTTTGCTTGTTTGTTTGTTTGTTTGCTTGTTTTTGCTGTGCAGAAGCTTTTTAGTTTGATGTAAATCCCATTTATCTATTTTGATTTTGTTGCCTGAGCTTTTGGGGTCAAATTCAAATTCAAAAATCATCGCCCAGACCAATGTTGTGGGGCTTTTTCTCAGAAATTCTCAATTGGATTTTTCTTTTGTTTGTTGTATGAAGGTTACTAACAGTTTAGTATAATTTAAGGCAAACCTCATGGAATATATGAGGATATATATATTTTATTTCCAATTTTATGAAATTTAAGTTTATAATGTGATCATGAGAAACCATTGTAAACTTTATCTGAAATTGATTTGAGCCGATTGGCCTTTTAAAAAAAATGAAGTGTGGTATTAAGTATTTCAGTTTGTATTACTTCTTTTCCCTTATAAATTTCAAGAAGGAATAAGAGATAATGTTATCAATACAGTTTGTTCCAATATCATTTAGATTGAAAGGCCAAGCACAGAAATGTTTTGGAAAACATCTGGTACTTGAAAGAAAAACAACTTTATCTAAAATATGAAAGCAGAGAAGAGAAGAAAAGACAAATCTTCCTCCTTCTTCTCTCTCTAGATATCTCCTCACTGCGGAGATTAGAGAAAGAATTCTCTGGCGAGCAAGGCAATTGCAAAGAAATATCTGAATCATTGAACCCCATAATGAATATGGAAGAATGCAGAAAACAAGGCCTGACAGGTGTTGTCTTATTGACTGTGGCCATGACTATTCTGAAAGTTTTGGGTGGGTAGATTCCTTAAAATTTTTTCAGTTTTCTGCATGTGCTTTTGGAGGCCTGAGGCCACACAGGGAAACATTACCTATTAAAGAAGACAAATTCAGTCTTTTACTAAAGGAATAAGTAAAAATGAATGAACAAGCAAACGAATGAATGACTATTTTAGGTGTAATCAATTTTTCATAATGTGTTGTATATTTTCATTTGGTCCTTTAAATCTTTTCTCTCCACCCTTTTCTTTGCCCAGGGAAGCTGGTCTACACAAACTATAACAAAAGGGGCTCTTCTCCTCTGGCTCCTGACTAGGGTTAGCAAATGAAGAGAACAGGCAGGAAACTGAAGAGAGGGAGGACAGTGATCTCCCCCCCACACTTACTGCTGTTGCTGTCTCTCGTGATTTCCCTATACCCATCTCACACCTCTGTAAATTCTTTCTTACTAAACTTTCTTCAAATTTACCCAATTTTAATGCATCATCTCTTTTCAGCTGATATGCATGGAGATCCTAAAATATCTTCTGGTCCTTTAAAAAACTAAAAATAATTTTTGACAGCAGACAGAAACTATAAGGGAATCAACCACTTATAGCTAACATTGGACCCATCAACCATTTCATTCAAACATTTTTCATCATTTACTAAAAAAAATATTTTTGAGTGTTTCCTATCTTATCAAAAGACTGAATCAAAATAGAGTGCATGCAAGTGTCTCATAATGTAGATATGTCCATAGTCATCAATTAGTCACACAAACAAATTTACAACTTAAACTCTGGTAAATGCCATGTAGAGAAGTGTTGTAACATAGGGGCTTCCAGCAGCCTAGGGGTGAGGCAAGATTAGCCTGAACAGGTCATATTAAAGTGGAGAAATGATGGACTGTTTGTATTAATTAGGAAAGGAGGATTGGAAAGAAAATTCCAGAAAGGGAAAATATGTTCAGAGATCTAATGGTAGAGGTAAACAGATCACAGTCTAAAGACTAAAAGAAAGCTATCGTGGCCAGAGTTCTGAGAGCAAATGAGATCATAGTGTCAAATAAAGCTAATGGAGTTAGGGACAAACCGTGGAAAACCTTGTTAATCATATTGAGGATTTTGGTTGGTATTCAAAAAACAATAGAAAGTCTTATGTTTATTTTGTTTGTTTTTTTACTGTAATGTAATTGGTTATACATATTTTGGGGTTACAGAGTTGAATATGAATACCTGTGTACAATATGTAATGATCAAATCAGGATAATTAGCATAGTCATCATTACAGAATATAACCATTCTTTGTATTCATTAGGAATAAAAGTTTGTATCTTGAAAAGATCTCTCTGGCTAAAGTGTGGAAAATAGACAGAAAGATGGCAAAGTAGACAGGGTATTAATGAAGAACCTAGTGTAGCTTTTCCCAGTGATAAATGATGACAGATTAAACTAGAGAAATAATTTAAAAGGTAGAGAAAAAAAATGATAGGTGAGAGGTGTTTAGAGGTAAGTATTGGTGATTGTCTTAGTCTATTTGAGCTGCTGTCACAAAATATAGACTAGATGGCTTATAAACAACAAATATTTATTTCTCACACTTCTGGAGGCTCGGGAGTCCAATATTAAGCAGCTGGCAGATTTGGTATTTGGTGAGGGCCCATTTTCTGGTTCAAAGACAGCACCTTCTTGCTGTGTCTTCATATAGTGGAAGGGGCAAGGCAGCTCTCTGGGGAATTAGGGTTTCAACTTATTAATTTTGGAGTGACATATGCATTCAGACTGTAGCAATGGTGGATTAGATCTGGAGCAGGGAAAGAAAGGAAGGTGTCAAGAAATGCACTTAGGTATCTGGTTGGCTGATCCAGAAGAGAAGGTGGTGCCAGGTCCTAATGTGGGAATTAGATAGAGGCTGAGAGCTCATAGGAGAGTTCTGTATTGAATATACAGTCTTATAATTTATCTGTACATAGAAATTCATCACAAACTTGTAATTATCTCTATGTAGATAAATTCAGAATTCATCTGGGTGTAGGTGCGTACTTTAGATCTTATAGGCAAAACAGAGAGTGAGAAAAGGACCAAACCCTGAGGAATCCCAACACACAATGGCTGAATAAAGGAACATGAGCATGCAAATAAGGCTGAAAAGATGAATCCACAGGGGAAGCAAAAAAACCAACAGTAGCATTATGGAAGCTAAGAAAAGAAAAATGTCAACAGTGATTGGTATGCAAGGAAGCAGGGAAAAATGAGAACAAGAAAATTTCATTCCACTTACCAAAATTAGGTAATTGAAGTAATTGAGATGGGGCAGAAACCAGATTTAAATAAATAAAGGATGGGAAAAGTAAACCATGAATATAGAAAATTTTTCAATGGCTTTGGATATCTAAGGGAGATGTGAGAATTAAATGAAGAGTAATGTGTGGTTGAGGGAGATTTATTTTTCAAGATAGAAAAACGTGGGCACCTTTAAGTGTTGACGAGAAGAATAAAGGGAGAGAGGAAAAGTTAGAATACACAAAAAATGTTAATACAAAATTCAGAGAAGGCAAAAATAACAAAATCTAAAATACAAATGGAAGACATTGTTGTATTAAGTACAAGATATACAATGAGGAATAAGAAACTCCTTTCTATAACACCAGAACAGTTAGACAGAAATTTAAAAATTAGGTGGTTATAAAATAAAAACAAGTAGAGATAATGGAGATGGAAAATATCACAGCTACAAAATAACAGATGACTGAAAAGTGATCTTGATTCAGGTAAACAGTAAATTGATAATCTAAAAGATGGAGTTAGGAATCTTCCTGGATAGCAGAACAAAGAGAACAAGGAGATGTATGACGTGCGATGGAGAACAGATCCAGACTTTCTTCATCCGTCTGTTATGAGTTTCACAAAGAGGGGATAGCAAAAATAGAGGAGGGTCTATATCTTTTAAAAAACAGTGGCTGAGAATTTTCTAGAACTTAAAAAAGACATGAGTCTACAGATTGAAAGATCCCAGCATTTCAAAAACAGTGTTAAACAAGCATTTCTCTTGGCCTTTACCAGATATTAGGAGATACTGACAAATTTATTTTAAAAGCAGTGTATTAAATCTTGATAAATGATGGTCAAAAGATGCAAACTAAGGATATACAAGAACAATTTATAAAGTAGCCTAAATTTTAGAAAGTTTATTTTATTTACACATTCACGAGGACTTTTTATGTACAAAGCACTAAACGTGACACTCAGGGTAAATAACATAAATGAAGAATGATCCTTTCTGCCCTCATGGAACTACCATCTAGCATGCTCTCATTTTACAGAAGCTAGCCTACTGTTGGATCTCTGCAAAAATATGGTTAATGGGGGCCAGTCCAGTGGCTCACTCGGGAGAGTGCAGCGCTGGTAGCACTGAGGCCATGGATTCGGATCCTATATAGGGATGGCTGGTGCGCTCACTGGCTGAGCGTGGTGCTAACCACACCAAGCTGAGGGCTGCAATCCCCTTACCAGTCAAAAAAAAAAAAAAAATGATTAATGACTTTGCTATATGGGAAATAAAGCCACCGTCGAATGTTTACCACCTGGTAAAGGAGCAAATGGCTCAGCTTGTATCACTGCCATCTCTAAATGGTCATGCTGAGGCTGGACCATTCAGCCCAATGCATTCTGAGCCTCCTTGTTTCCCTTTCCAGCCAATGCATTTGAGGTGCACCTTCCCATGTGCTGTGCCTATCACAGAGGTTGTGCAGTCGTTAGGCATCATTTACAATGGCCTACCACAGGACAGTACCTGAAAAGCGTTAAGTAAATATTTTTTGACTTCAGTAACATGACTGAAAACACAGATATGTTAAATCGATGGTTCAAGTCATTTCTTTCAAATAACTCTGACATTAAAAAATTTTACATCGTCGATAACAAAAAGAAAATATCCCCTCATATTTATGTGGATCTTTAATGAATATCACCAATACTATTTACCACGAACCCACTACATAAAAGAACCCTATCTGTATGTCACACACATTATGTGATTTAATCATCACAACCCCCTATGTCAAGTTTATTTATGTGAGAAATAAAAATAATGTATCCAAGTTACACTGCCAATTTTTGGCACAAGTAGAATCCAACCAAATTTGGTCATCAAAACCCTCGCTTTTTTTATACATTGTACTGTGTTCTCAATTTTGCACTTTTCAAAGAACTTTTATATTCATTGTCTCTTATGATTTTCATGGAAATCTTGTATAGATTTTTATATTATATTTGTATTCTTGTATTATGTTTTTATATTTTTATATTTTACCATGAAACTAAAAATAAATTTGAGAAGTAACATTTATTTCATACCAGTTATTTGCTATTTTGCTTTTTCTGTTTTGTTTCTGTTGAAATTTTTAAGGCTATTTACTTACTTTAGTTCTTGTACTCCTTATTTTTTTAGATATTGTGTATACAAAAATTAGATGACGTTCCTGTTCATGTTAATTAAATATTGTATTAAGCACACAAATTTTAAATAAATATATTTATTCCTATTTGTTTCAGAAACAATTCAAGCTATGCATATCATCTATCTGTCTTTCAATGTATCTAGATGCTGTATATCTCTGGGGTCACCTGAAAATGTGTAATTCTTTAACCGAAATTTTAAGCCAACTTTTTCACTATAGCTAGCAAAAATGTGAGAAGTTACAGTATGAAAAAAATTAACAAATATTAAAATTTGAGGCTCAGAGAGGTCTCAGGTGTGGCTCACACCTGTCACTCTTACTCCATGTTTCTTTCAACGAGGCAATAGCATCCCTGAGTTCAATCTTCTCTTTCTGTCCTTTTCTCCATCTAGAAGAGATACTTTTCTTAGACCTGGGAAATAGCAACACGGAAAAGGATTCACAACCAGACTGTTCCACACACAGGCCCCTGCATGACCACAGTCAGTCCACCGTGGACAGGCACTGTGCTTTTCCTTTTCTCTACAGAAGGGCACCCTCCTCCTCCTCTGTCCTTTGACAGTGATTGACAGCTACAACAAGTTGTTGTGTCAAAGCTCCCGCAAGTCAATTATGAAAATGATGTGCACTTGCTTAAACATGATTGTAAATTGCTTCTGACTGATCAGAATAATGAGTTGCAGTGATGCTAATCAACACTGGGCATATATAGCACCTTGTTTCTGCCGTCGGGTTTGCAGCTGCAACTAGTTCACCCAAATCAGAGTGTTTTCAAATTTCTTATGGGTTAAGGCAGGATGCTCAAAATGGGGACATTATGGGAAGAGATAGGGTTGGCCTCAAGGAAAGAGGGTGAGACAAAGCAACACTTATTTCGTATCAGTTATATAAGCCATTTCCTTTACCAGTCCTTTATGACTTTGGTTTAGGGAAGCAGGGAGGAGGCCAACATTAGCTAGAGCCAGGTTCTTCACATATGCATAACATGTTCTATCACCGCATCTTCAGGAAAGCCCTGTCATTGACCTTCATTGTCAGCCCCATAGATGAGCAGACTGAAAATTTGCTCATCTATTTATGAAATTGCCCAGCATCACAAAGCCAGTGAGCAAGCAAGGATTCAAATTCCATCTATTTGACTTCAAAGCTCAGTTCACTACCCCAGTGTTACCCAAAATACTGTCTACAGACCACCTGCTTTAAATTCCCTGTGTACATGTTTGAAGTGCAGTTTCCCTGGCCCCACCCCACACATACTCAGTCCAAATCTCCGGGAGCACAAAACATGGTTCCCCGGGATGTACTGTTCTAGAAGCAATTCCAGGTTGTATTCATACACATTAAAACTCAACAGCAATTTCCTTTCTTCTTGACTATTCCTGCTTTCTCTCAAAATTCTGTGAGACTCACCACAAGTATTTCAGTTGATTACAAAGACTTACTAATGTGGCTTGTATTCACTAAACCTCAGAGGTTTTGTTTTGTTTTTCCTTTAGAAATTGGAGAAATACCATTATAGCTTATTGATACCTAATTTGGAACTTTCTCATACTGTCCTCTCTTCTACAAATCGCTTTGTATATTAGACTGAGTTCTTTTATTCGAATAGTTTAGGTGGGGTTTGGAACAAGGATATTAGGTGTACTTACACTGACTGCAGTATGCCTTATACAGAAAGGTACAGAGGGAAGGACACAGGACTAAAGGCCAAAGAGTAAATGTAAAACTGGACTTCTAAGTATCTCTGTGACCTGTTGTCACTTGATCTCTCTAATTCATCTTGTCCTAATAATAATAGGAACTGCAATTTATTGAGTTCAAAAATTATTTCCCTTCTTACTTAAAATAAGGTATTTTCTTGCAAAAGCCAATTGAAAAATAGTTTGGCAGTTCCTCAAGATGTTAAACATATGTCCACTCAAAAACTTGTGCACATGGTTCATTATATCCAAAAATTAGCAACAAGCCAAATGTCAATCAACTAATGAATGGAGTAGAATGTGGTATATCTGTACAATAGGATAATATTTGGCAACAGAAAAGAATGTAGTATGGATATATAATACAACATAGATGGACCTTGAAAACATTATGCTAAGTGAAAGAAGTCTGTTCCAAAATTCTACATATTGTATGTTTCCATTTATATAAAATGTTTAGAATAGGCAGAGTGACTGCTAATGGTTAGGGGATTCTTTTTGAGGTGATGGAAATGATCAAAAAATGACTGTTGTAATGGTTATACAACTCTGTGAATATACTAAAAATGAATTGTATACTTTAAAGGGTTGAATTGCATGGTATGTTAATTATATCTCAAAAAAGCTACTAAAAAAGTGAGGTATTAGAAAATAATAAGTTTTACAAGGATTGTGCCTAAATTGTGTTTATTCAAAGCAGTTGTTCACAGCATCAGTATGCTCTTTTATTATTTTTAGAACAGAAATTCATTAGAAGTGAATCTACATTGAGTCCTTCTGAATGCTGACATAACTGAGGAAGTGTGGAAATTAGGAAATATGCTAATAAAAAGATTGGGGCCATTACATAGGGTGTTGGAATCTAGGCCAACCATTACTGATGTGATGTAAACCAGTTCTTGAATGCCATAATAAGGAAGCTGAAGAAGGTATATCTGGAGTGGTATGTGCAGGATGGATTGAAGAAGTGAGGGCTTAGCAGCAAGGAGAAAAGAGTAAGTAAGCATCAGTTGCAGTAACTCATCCATTGAACAAGAAGGTTCTGCCCATGTTCGTACTCTCAAAAATGCATTTGGAACAAATCAGACATCATGAAAGTATATAGCTTCAGTCCAAAGAGGAAGGGCAAAAAATACCATCTTTGATTTAATTCCAAGATTCAGACTCTAATTCTTTGGCATGGATGTCTCATGAATTCTTTTTTTCTATGCCAAGCTCAGCAGGGGTGAGAAGCCTTGCTCTGAGAATATGAGTTTGATGATTGGGTTTCATGAACCCTGGAAACTGGAAATATTTCATCTGTTTCTGTTTGCATGTTCTTTGGTGACTCCTGACTCTGGCACTACCCAAACCCACATGGCAGAGCTAAAATCAATTCTGGTAAATCTCATCAACTTCTAGGACACCCCTGCAGATTTTGTTCAGTTTAATCTCTAGCATTAACTGGAAAAAACATTTTTTTTTTTATCCAGCCAGAAACATTTTTTACACTTGTCAATAAATAATGCCATTGTTGAATGCTGAAAGAAATGATAGAGATTAACATTAGCACAAACTAGACATTTCTTTGTTTGCTATTTCATTTAGTGCCTGAAGTAGGTATTGTGCCCCCCACTTTGGAGATAAGAAAACTGAATTTTTGAGAGGACAAATATTTTTTTTATAGTCACATAGTTAAAATGGAGATGAGAAAGAGTTTAGGTTTGTCTGATTGCAAATCCTGTATTCTTTCTTTTAGTTCACATTGATTGGCTTTACAGGCGAGCTTTATAGATAAGCTCATAACACTCAAATTTCTAGAAGAGATCTTAGCAAGTTATGGTTCAGATAGGGTATAAATTAATGTTTTTGCATTGAAAGGAAGACTAACATTGATGAAACACTGATTGGTTCCAGGTGACCTCACATACATATCAACAGGTGTGGATATCATTCCTTTGTTTAAATAACAGATGAGAAAAATGAGGCATGAGATAGCAAACTAACTTGGTAGTTTTCACTTTGCTGCTATGTGATATTCTGTCTGTCCCTAGACCATGCTTTTTCTAATATTCTTGCTGCATGTATAGAAAAAGAATAAAAAGTCCTTGAACTGGAAGAGAAGGAATTAACAGATCTAAGTGAGACTGCAACAAGTTGATAGAGCTTTACTGCCAAGGGTCTTAGTAGTCAATGTGATGGGCTTGAATTTTAATTTGTAAACACCTTTTCAAGAAATAGAGAGGCTTGATCTACCAGAGTAGCGAATTTGTTTGGGAGTGCAGAACTTATGTTGAACTCACTGCTTCCAGGAAGCCTAAATTTTGTGATGCCATGTTTCTTGCTATCATTCCATAGATTTCTATGTAGCAAATGCTAGAGTGTCTGGCAGCTGAATATAACATTCAGACCTAGGTACCATAATACCATGGACATAAGAGATGGGATTCTCACTCACCCTGAAAGGTGGTATGTTTCTGGAAGTCTTCCTGGTACAGACCATGCCTTAGCTACATCCTCAAGTTCCAGTCTCAGATTTAGTCAGGTCCAAGATAGGGGATGGGGAGAAGCTGATACAGGAAAGGGAGAAGTTCAAGGAGAGAGGATTCTTTTTGAGGTACAGCTTTATTATCTTATGAAGAGGGTCTTTCTGGTAAGAAAAGGGTGGTGCAACTTTAATTAAAATGGTCTTTAGAAGGAGGGGTAGCTAACCAAGCTATACATGCAATTATAAAAGTAGAAAACAGGAGCCCAAAGAGACTCATAATTATTAACTCATGGGAAGAATGTATGGCAGTATTTCTCAGAGTGGGTGACTTATGAGATAATATACAAGAATAAAATAATTTTCATGCTCAAATAAATTAGAAAAATATCTAGCTAATCAAAATTAAACTGGTTTCTTGATTGCATGACATTTTAGAACTTTTAATATCCTGATATGCATTTTGAATCTCCAAGGTAAAAATAAGAGGAGTCTTCAATTGTTCATGGAAGGATTTGTATTATATTTTAATTCTATTTTTCCTTGAACATTTTGAAGTACCCTCATATAATATGCTGTATTTCTCAAACTTCTTTGGTTTTTGATCACTTTTGTTCTTGTGGGACAACATAAGGAATCAATACTCAAAGGACTGAAATTTGGGAATCACTGGTTAAGAGAAAGGTCTTTGATGTTTGATGATTCTGAGTTTAATCCCAACCGATCAGGAATAGCTGTGGAACCATGGGACAGTTATTCATACTTTTACCTGATTCCCCAACTGTTAAATAAGAATGATCATAATACCCCAGAGAACTGCTGTGAAGACTGAATGGATATGAAAAAGCCTTTAAGGTAGTACCTGGCTCATGGTAAGCACTCAATACATGGTTACTATTATTTATTATTGTCAACATACAAAAAGAAAAGAAACAGAAGCCCAGTGTTATATCTAGTGAAGTGACATCAAAAAGAGGGATAAGAATCTTATAAGTACTCATTTTGCACAGACGCCACACATTCTTTTAATGCTAGCAAATCAGTGAATGATAATTAAGACAGAGGCACGAATAAAAGTGTGTTTGAGATCCAGGTGGGGAAAAAACTGACAGTCCCCCAATAAGAGACTGACTAGGAGCTGCCTTCTTATCTGAGGTACAGAGATGGTTACGCCACCATTACTTTTATTGCAGAACTTAGTGTATTTGGTGAAAAGACACTTAAATAACTAAGATGTTGTATTTTAATCAAAAGCAGAATGAATGCCAGAATCCACAATATTGAGATGTCATTTCCAAAGGTCAACCAACACGAGCTTACAGAAAGGGTGATGGGAACCACTGATTCATTCCTCACCAACACTTTCTTCTAACCCAGCCTTATCCTTTTTCTCTCACTTAGATTGGATGACATTAAAGATAGGGCTTTATGACAGGGGGGTGACTTTTGAATGTATTAATTATTTCTGCTTTATCTTCTTGGGAAAAAAAAGGAGGGGAAGCTTGATGCAGCAAAGAGAAAAAAGGATGGCTCTATATAGACAATAAACATTTCTCTATGGTTCCTGGATCCATTGCTTTTACAGTATTAAACACTGAAATCAATATTTTACCTTTCTTGTGTGTGGGTTACTCATTTGAAAATTAAAGTTTTGTAATCTGAACAGCCTTTGATCAAAGAAAAGTACTGTCTGTTTAAAATTACTCTTCATTGGTTCTCCAGTTTCTTCTGAATTGTTCTTTAATTTTTTATATATTTTTCTCCACCTTCAGGCTTTCAATTGAAAGACACTAAATTAGCAGATGATCTTCCAAGGACATACTATGCACATTTCTGATCCTATTAGTGTTCATGTGATAATACTGCAGTGTGAATAACAGCTCTTTCAAACCAGAGCACACAAATTTTTTTGTTTGGAACATGGCCCAGGAGCTACCCCAAGAACACTGTGTCAATATATACCACCATTATCAATAAGTAGCTCTTAGATTATGCTTACTTATTTTAGTTTTTCTATGCCTGGTTACCATAGTTTCCTTTTTAATGAAGATCATTTCACCTCGGAAACTTTCCTAAGACAGTCACAGTGTAGGCTCAAATCCATTAGTTCTGTTTGTTGGATACAGACGAAGATCTTGGCCGTAGTTTGAGCAATGAAAGCACATCACTTTTGATGGGGTAGATAAAAGTGGTTACTGCTGCAGCTCCATGAAGTTGCAAGACTAGAAAACCAAATTATTTCATAGCTGTTCTAGTACAATCACAAACTAAAAATATCTTCTTCCTTCCTTGGCCTAATTGTTTGGATAGGCAGTGACATTTTCACTGATGTATTTTATGTGATGGCTTTACTTTTACTTATGTCAGTCTTGGAAACAGAAAAAGGAGAATCAGCATTTTTCTGTATTTTCTGTGTGCCTGTTAACTATGCTTCCTTTTACAGTCATACAGTTTAAGAATTTTAGAATTCATCTACTTTAACCTCTTTATTTTCTCCTACTCATCACCAAAATAAAATTCAAAACCTTTAGTTTGACATTCCAGCTTATTTACAGTGTAGTCCCTCCATCTCCACATAGCCCCCTCTACAGACAAAAGCAATTATACCTACTGCCAGTGTTCACCTTTTAGTGACAGCATGCCTTTGCGTCTATGTTCTTTTGGTCTGAAATGCCTTCTGCTCCCATCTTTTGTCTGACAGAATCCTACTAAACATTCACAGTTGGGCTCATATGATAGCTTTTGTGGAAAGTCTTCCCCAAGTTATACCCAAGTCAGCTCAATTGTTCCATCCTCTATTTCATCGTTACGTATCTGTTTACAAATCTGACTCTCCAACTCTCCAACTAGACTGAATTATATTTAAAAGTAAAGATCAGCTCATCTTCATATTTCACCATGATTTTCTAGGTCTAGAGTGGAAAGCAGACAGTTCCAGATTTAAATCTCGGTCCCAACAGTTATTCTACGTGCTTTTAAAAAAGTCCTCGGAACCTGTCTCTTCCTCTGTAAAATTGAGATAATAACTAATTTTCCCAGGTTTGTTGAGAATTAGTTATTTCATACTCTCATTTTTCCTAGTCTGTTTGGGCTGCTGTCACAAATACCATAAACTGGGTAGCTTATAAACAACAGAAGTTTATTTCTCACAGTTCTGGAGGCTGGGAAGTCTGAGATGTCTAGTCTGGTGATGACCAACTTCCTCATAGTTGGTGGCTTCATGCTGTGTTCTCACATGGTGGAAGGAGAAAGCCCTGGTCTCTTCAGCCCTTTTAAGGGCACTAATCCCATTCATGAGAGCTTCACCTGCATGACTTAATTATCTCCTGGAAGTCCCACCTCCTTATAACATCACATTGGAGATTTAGGTTTGGGGGACACAAACATTCAGATCATAGCAATATGTAAGAACTTAGTACGATACTTGAAACATAGTAAGCATTCAATGAACTCTTTGTAAATAATTGTGGGTAAAAGATTAAGAGGTTCATTTTGACTCAATGACAATATTTTTTGTTTGTTTATTGTTTTATCAAAGGCAATTTTATTTCTATTTTAACTCTGTTGCACATTTTCCTGTGTTTGGCTTGCTTTTTTTGTTCATGAGCTTGTTTCTTGACAGACATGAAGATCTGCTTTATTTTCTTCTTCAAGAAAACTATAATATATATGAGGGTCACATCTGCCAAGAGAGAAGTTTTGGATGGTTGAAAAAGTTGCCAAAGTGCCCTTTAGAAAAGCAGAACTTGAGCTGGCCAGTTAGCTCAGCTGGTTACAGTGCAACCTTGTAACACCAAGGTCTAGGGTTTCAGATCCCCATACTGGCCAGCTGAAAGAAATAAATAAATAAAGAGAGAGAAAGAGAGAGAAAGAGAGAGAGAGGGGTGGGGGGAAGAGAGAGAGAGAGACAGAGACAGAGACAGAGAGACAGAGAGAGACAGAATTTGTAGTTCTCTCAGATTAAGGCAGACTTGCCATGCCCTTATATGAGGAGGTCAAGTCTCTTATCATGAACCCGCAGCCTTACAAATGCTTCTCTCCCAGTTCAGATTTTCGCAGGGCCAAAGAATGACTATGCTAGGGCTCAAATGTTAAATAAGTGAACTGATCATCAAACTGATTGGCTGGGAAAATGTGGGCTGTTTGGTAAAGATTAATCTCTATTATTAGCAAAATCACTACTAGTAAAACTATAACATTTTTGCAGTAATTCACAATTTACTGAAGGCATCACTTATATCATTATCTAGTTTGTTTTGTACCATGACCCACTGATCTGGTTATAGCAGATGTAATTTATTCAGATTGACTGTTTTCAAGACCATGTTGTATAGTAGATAAAATCATGGGTGTTGTTGAAATTAGGCCAAGGTTTGAATTTTTGCTTGACCACATAGTAGCTTCATGACAAATTACTAAAACTCCTAAACGTCAGTTTTCTCATTTGTAAAATTAAAATAATAATAATTTCCACATCATAGTATGTTGTGAGAATTATATAAGAAAATATAATTATAGAATTTAGACCAGTTTGAACAGTTGATCTACTCTTAGATATGCTGTAGTTGTTGTTATTGTTATGATTAACTTCCTTTTCTAGCTCCACACTCATCAACTAAAGTTTACCTTGCCCCAAACTGAAGATTTTCTCTTTAGAAAACTTCACCTTTTTATTTGTTGGTTGGTTTTCTCTTTTCCTGTGAAGGACATCATACTCTCTGTCACACAGATGGGAAAAGACTATATGTAACTCATTTCTTTCCAGACTATAAAACAACATTTGCCAAGATCTGCAGTCCCCTTCAGCCAGCTCACCCAGCTCTCACCCAGTGTCTCCAGCCTCGGTGTGCTGTCCCACATCATAGCCACCTGTCACTCTTCATTTGGATTATTCTCATGCCATCAACCTGTCACTCTGGATTCTAACCCCTCCTTTTCAAATCAGGTTACATCCTACCATCAGTTACATTCTGTTCCACAAACATATCTCTTCCATATTTTCTTGCCTTCTGTATATTTACTCATTTTTCCCCTGGAGACTTCTATTTTGTGCTCCCATCTCCATGCTGTTTATCAAAAATATTAATTCTCTTGTTTTAAATTTCACTCTTTATTGAGTGCTTATTTTGTGCCAGGAGGTGTGCTAGGTGCTTTGACAAATTCTATCTAGCATATATGTTTCTCACAAACATGTAACCCTCCTATCGAGTAGAAATATTATTATCACTTTTGAAAATGAAGAAACCAAGACTTCCAGAGGTTAAGCACTTTGCTAATAGTTATAGTCATAACATAGTCATAACATTGTCATATTAGAGCTAAGATATGAATCCAGGACTCTCTAATTCAAGAGTGCTGTCTCTTAAACACTAAGATAAGCTGCTGTATTGATCAGGGTTCTTTAGAGAAGCAGAAAAATAGGATAAACACACATACACACATACACACGCACAGACACACGTGTGGCTTTACATGAATTGGCTCGTGTGACTTTGAGGCTAAGAAGTCTCATGATCTGCTTTCTGCAATCTGGAGAACCAGGAAAACTGGTCTGAATGCAAATGCCCCAGAACCAGGAGTACCAATGTCTAATGGTAGAAGATAAAAAGAAAGCACCAGCCCAAATTGAAAGCAAATTTGCTCTTCTGCCTTTTTGTTCTATTCAAGCCCACAACAAATTGGAAAATGCCCACCTACATTCATGAGGGCAATCTTCTCTTCTAGTATACTGATTCAAATGTTAATCTCTTCCAAGGTAGTTGACCCTTTAGCTCAATTAGAGCATAGTGCCGGTAACACCAGGGTCCCAGGTTTGAATCGTGTACTGGCCAGCTGCCAAAAAAAAAAAAAAAAAATGATGTTAATCTTTTCCAGAAATACCCTCACAGATATACCCAGAAATAATGTTTTTAACAACTATCTGGGCATCCCCCAGGGCTGTCAAGTTAATACAAAAATTAATGATCACAACTGCCTTTACTTGAGTTCCTTGCTCAAATTCTCTTTCTTCCTGATCTTCCCTGTCAAAGATTTTTCTTTCTCCTCTATTTCTATAACCAATTATCTATGCATATTTTACAGGACTTGTCACATCTTGTTTTGTAGTGAAGATTTTGTGTATATATTTAATCTCCTCTACTGGGTTCTCAATTCAAAAAGAATGTATATAGTTTCCTTCTCAACTTTTATCTCTGGAGGTGTACTGTACAGAGTCTCATATGAAGCATATACTTAGTAAATGTAGAATTGAACTGAAGTGAATTAAACTAGTTGCATTGACCCAGTGCCAACAGCTATTCAACAGTACAGCCTGGAGTTGGACTTGAGTTTCTTCTTAAATCATATGGTCCTTAAAACTTCATGAAGTGCAAAGAAAACAGACTGTAGAAAAAAAGACGCAGATTTTGATTTGATGTCTACCACTTAGAAGAAATGTGACTTTGAGTAAGTTACTTCATCTGATTCTTCCATTAAACTGAAAATGGGAAAATAATACCTACATTGCAAGTGTGTTGTTAAAATAAAGAGCATATGTAAAGGATTTAGCACAAGCTTGACTGCTTGTTTAAGGAATAATGGTAGTTGCATTCAGTCTAGCCCTTTATATTATATGACAATAGAAGTAGGAACCACAAGCTTGTTTCCAGTGATTTTTTTTCAGCAGACACTGAAATGAGAGTGAGAAACTCTGAAGGAACAAACAATTGCTTTTAACTAGAGGAACTGTCAAATCTTCCATGAAGCATCAGCAACCTTAGAAAGTGCTCCAGGCATATTGGAGGGATGGTTAGCCTGTTATAAGTTAGAATCAAGGCTGATAATCCTCACTTCAGTTTTATTCCAATTAAGCTTTAGGTAGTTGGTTGACAAAGAATGGTTAGGAAAATAAAATTGAAAAAGCTTGACCCAGAACAGAACATAAGAATAGAGTCCATGTGCATTGGTTTTTAGATGCATGAGGCTGCCTGAGAAGTGGCTGGTTTGTGATGGGAGACCCAGAGCCACCATTAACATGAAAGACAGGTAGCAACTAGAACAGAAGTCAATATTGAGGGAACACCATTCATAGAGAAGTGATCCATTCTGTCTCTTACCTCACTTTGGTCTACTCTGTGATGTAGGTATTCCTATCTTCTGCCTCCCAAATTTTATAAGATAAAAACATGGAGCTATATTTTATAAGCAGAGATTACCTAATCTCTACTAATATGAAATTTGTAGGATGACTTTAGGTAGGGACTATAATAAGCTTACTTATTTTCAAATGAAGAGTTGTTATAGAACAGAATAACATAAATCAGATTTCAGGGGTGACAAAAATATACTAAAGAGATTTTTATTCAACAAATATTTGTTAAACACATATCATGTGTCAAGAATAATTCTATAAATTTACATATAATGTTAAAAATGATATACCGTGTTCTCAAATATCTCTTAGTCTGTGGGAAAAAAGACAAAACAATTGCAATTTGGTGTGAGTAGTCTTATACTAGAGAAAAACATAAAAAATAATATTAACTTTTTTTTTTTTTTACAATGTCTTAAGCACTGTGCTAAAATTTATATGTTTTAACTCACTTAATTTTCCCCAAAACCTTATTGGGTAAGTACTATTATTACCCCTAGTTTATAGATGAGAAACTCAAACAGAGAAGGGTATCAGCTTTTATACAAACAATAAGAGGTCAAAGCTGGAATTTGACCCTGGCTTCAAAGTCTGTACTTTTTAAATTCTAGATATACCACACACCTAAGATGCTGTTGAGAATGCGGTGGCCAGGTAATATACAGAATATCCAATTAAATTTGATCTTAGATAAACAGCAAATAATTTTTTAGCATAAATATATTTCATGCAATTGTTGGTACACACTTATACTAAAAAAAAATATGTTGTTTATCTGAAACTTAAATTTAACTGGTATCTGGTATTTTTGTTTACTAAATCTGGCAACTCTAATTGGAATGCTAATTAGGCAGGAGAAAGAACAAAGACAGAGATAAAAAATTTATTTAAAATATTTTATTTTATTTGAGAGTCATATTTTCTTTTGGCTTTATTTCTCCTGTTGCATTTTTAATTTATGTGATAGAGATCATGCTGTACCACATATTATATCTCACTTAATTTAGTTATGATTATATCAAAAACATATTCTAAGAATACTGCCTACTCCATTACTTAGCTAATTTTATCAATAAAATCTTAATAAAACTATTTTTTCTTAAGTCTGTTCAGTGACTGCTCTCATGATTGATTTTAGAATGTACTCTTTATTGGATTATGTACATGGAAGATAGCATGAAACATGGGGAAAGTATTGGCCTTAGCACTAACCTACAGTGTTTCTATCCAGATCATGCTACTTATTACTATGTTGGTTCCCCAGGCCTACGATTTCTCACCAGTAAAAAAATAAATAAATAAATAAAAAGATATAATAATAATGTGTTAATAGAATTATTATAAAATTAAATTAGAAAACTTGTAATGTGACCATTCAGTGTTCAGTACAGAGCAATTCAATAAACAATAACTATTATAATTTATTTATGTTATTAATGATGTCTGATGAGAAATCAGTTGGAAACTCACAGCTTTTTAACTAGGCTGAGTTTTAAACAAAATAATTTTGTAATATTTATATAAGGCATAGAAATTTTTCTGAAATTGGTCAACAGCCTAGTGGTAGCTCTTTCTACAGAAGAAATAAAACTCTGTTCCGTTGTTCCAGTTATCTGTTGCTGTGTAGCAAACCACCCCAAAACTTAATAACTGAAGATAATACCAGTTGTTTCTTTCCTCAAAAATAAGGTGGGGCATGGTTGAGACATTTTGTCTTAGATAGAACAGATATCAGGGGAGGCAATTCAACTAGGGCTCAAAAGACTTCTTTTTTAAAAAAATTAATTATTATTAATTTTTCTATCATGATATTTTGAATTTATTTTTATTTTATTTTATCAATATACAGTGTAGTTGATTTTCATGTACTGATTCCTCCCTCTGTACTCCCTCCCCTCTCCCTCTCCCTCTGTCCCCTCCCACTCATCAACATCTTATCTGTTCACTTGTCTTAACAAGTTCAAGGAATTGTGATTGTTCTGTCTTCTTCCCCCCCCATGTGTGTATTTATTTATTTTTAGCTCCCACAAATAAGTGAGAACAAGTGGTATTTCTATTTCTGTGCCTGACTTATTTCACTTAATATAATTTTTTCTAAGTCGATCCATGTTGCTGTGAAAGGTAGTATTTCATTCTTTTTTATAGCAGAGTAGAATTCCATTGTGTAGATATACCACATTTTCTGTATCCACTCATCTGATGACAGACATTTGGGCTGGTTCGAACTCTTGGCTATTGTAAATAGTGCTGCAATAAACATTGGTGTACAGGTATCCCTTCAACGTGATGATTTCCATTCCTCTGGGTATATTCCCAGCAGTGGGATAGCTGGGTGATATGGTAGATCTATCTGAAATTGTTTGAGGAAACTCCAAACCATTTTCCATAAAGGCTGCACCATTTTGCAGTCCCACCGACAGTGTAGGAGGGTGCCTTTTTCTCCACAATCTTGCCAGAATTTATCATTCTTGGTCTTTTAGATATTAATCATCCTGGCTGTAGTGAGATGGTATCTCAGTGTGGTTTGGATTTGCATTTCCTGAATGGTGAATGATGTTGAGCATTTTTTCATGTGTCTGTTGGCCATTCGTATATCTTCCTTTGAGAAATGCCTATTCAGCTCCTTTGCCCATTTTTTAATTAGGTTAATTGTTTTTTTGCTGTAAATTTGTTTGAGTTCCTTACAAATTCAATGCAATTCCCATCAAAATTCCAATGACATTTTTCCCTGAAATTGAAAAAACTATCGAGACATTTATATGGAATAACAAAAGACCATGGATAGTCAAACCAATTCTGAGCAAAAAAAAAAAATAAAGCTGGAGGCATAACACTACTGACTTTAAACTATACTACAAAGCTATAATAACTAAAATAGCATGGTACTGGCATAAAAACAGACACAAGGATCAATGGAATAGAATACAGAATCCAGAAATCAACCCATACACCTACAGCCATCTGATCTTTGACAAAGGCACCAACTCTACACACTAGGGAAGAGACTGCCTCTTCAGCAAATGGTGCTGGGTAAACTGGATATCCATATGCAGGAGAATGAAACTAGACCCACACCTCTCACCATATACCAAAATCAACTCAAAATGGATTAAAGAATTAAATATACACCCTGAAACAATAAAACTCCTTAAAGAAAACATAGGGGAAACACTCCGGGAAGTAGGATTGGGTACAGACTTCATGAACATGACCCCCAAAGCAGAGGCAACCAAAGGAAAAATAAACAAACGGGATTATATCAAATTAAAAGGCTTCTGCACAGCAAAAGAAACAACTCACAGAGTTAAAAGACAGCCAAGAGAGTGGGAGAAAATATTTGCAAAATATGCATCAGAGGACTCTCTTTCAACGTGGCTCCCTCACATGAGTAAGAATGTGGGCCAGGGCCCTGTTTCTCTCTACATAGGCCTCTTCATGGGCTGCTTGGACATCTTGATAGCATAGTGGCCAGGTCCTACAAGTGAGCATTCCAAGAGACAGAAAAGTGGAGGCTACCGGGTTGATATAGCCTGCCCTGGGAACTGGCATGCCATCACTTCCACCATATTCCTTAATCAAGTGGTCATAGAGCCCAGATTTGAGGACAGAAACATAAACTTCACTTTTTGATAGAAACAATGTCAAAGAACTTGGGGGCATATTTTAAAAGTACTACATTTCCCAAGTCTTTTGGCAGTCAATGCCAGAGCCAGAATTTGACTGCAGAAGTATGATTCCAAAGCCTGAAAGATTTAAGGAGACTGAAACTGATTTAAGGAGAAATAGAGCAGATTTAAATGTTTCCCATCGGGAAATGAAAAGTCTGACTCCAGACTTCTTAAATTAGCCACCACACTGTGATTCATAAAATGAAATGGACCAGTGGATGCAGTGCACTTTTAAATTACGATGCTTTCTATCAATAAACTGCTTGCAAATATAAGTAAATTCTGATATAGACCTGTAGTTTTATCAATATGGACTACTATTATGAACCAGAGAGGCACATTGCAGAGAAAATCAAATGGTAAAAATCATAATTTAAATGGCTAAATGACATTCAGGTGAATCAATTCAGTACCACCTGTTTCTGTGCAAACAATACCTCTTTTGCATATGTGCACGCTATCTGGATTTAGACCTGATTGGCTGCTCGTACTGTTTCTTTGATAATAGCATGCTGCTTCTCAGTCACAAATTGACTTTTCAATGCATTATTAGGTCATGTATGGATTGAGGTAACCAACTATGTATGATTGGTCCCTTTAAAGATATTAGGCTATTGTGCGAGGCAAATTGTAAGAATAATAATATTCAGTAAAGTTTGTAAAACTGCACAAGGAAAAGGAAGCTGGGAATTTGGTAAGAGTTAATATAGTTGGTGGGTTTGAGAGTTTGGTTGTACTCTGAACTTCCTAGCAGCTAAAGGAGGAAAAAAAAAAAAAAACTTTTATTAGAAAAAAATAGTTTAAAAGCGGGTCATTACTCTGAATTTATCAATTCAAACAATTTCTCTTTTCCTTATTTACTAAACTAATAATATCAAAACAGTAGTATCTAGAATTGATCCAATTATGTGATTTATTAAGTATAGTTGCTATTAAATTTGTTTTAAAAATTATGAATATTCTGGCCAACTTTGGATATTTCATACAATGTACACATTTTGAAATGAGGCAATGGTAAGGTTTCATTACAGTTTTATATTTAAAAGGATGCTATTTAAAAGCCTTTTAGGATGTTTCTGCCCCAACCCTACCTATAGTGGGATTTCTGTGGTAGTGCAACATTGAGTAGTAACATTTATTGAGGTATTTGTTGGGTACTTGTTACAAGCCAAAGGAATATGTCAATTTGTTAAGCATCTCTTAAATGCAAATGTTATTCTCCTTACACAGAGAAGTGCAGAGTTTCCGAGAACTGCTCTGCACATTGTAAGCTTAGAAGGACAAGCGGTGGTGTAAGCTACATCTTACTCTAGAACCCCCAAGCACTTTTGCTTTGCTTCTACACAGCACTGCTCTTCTACCACAGACCAGAGAGTATGTGAAAACAAGAAAGGGGATGTAAGAAGAGGAAGAATGAAAGGGAGGAAACATGACAAAGGGTGCCTTAGGGTAGACGAAGAATGAGTAGTGTATATGCAGGAGAAGCAAGTTTCCTTCTGATCCAACCCTCTTAGCAGACAGTGTTTTTCACCAACTCATCAGTCCAGAGCCTTCTTTTCTATGATTATTCCCTGTAGCTTACATTGGGGGTACTTTTTAGGGGGAGCAGCAAGGCTGAATCTGCTGCTGGCTGTGCCATACCTACTCATGAGAATCATATGGAGATTGTGTTCCCTTCCATGACCTGAAAGTCCAGGAAGGCAGTATTGCATCCTCCCCCACAATATCTTTCCTCTGAACTCACATACTACCACCTGCATTAATTATTATCTTGGCTTCTACTGTCTTGGGTTGCTATTCCCTTGGGTAAATGATTCTCCCTTTTCTTTAAGGGAAGAATCATGACATAATACTTCTGTGTATTCCATAGAGTAAATGCTCACTGGATGGACCTGTGTGAAACATGCACAATCAGGAGAATTTGAAGACCTTTAAGGCTCCTCATCTCACTATTCCCTCAGCATCAGAATGTGTGGATTTACATAGTGCTTTAGCGTGCACAAGTGATTTCACTTTAGTAATTTCATTCAAACCTCACTACAACTCTGCTAGGCAAGCCATAATGATTATATCTGTATTATACAAAGAGGAAACTGAATGTTAGTGTGGTTAATTAACTTGGCCAAGATCCCATAGCTGGCTTATAAAACATTTCTTGCATGAAAGAAGGAAGAAAAGAGTGAGGTACAATGAAGACTTGAGGCCAAGTCTCTATGACTTTATATTCCGTGCTCTTTCCAATATGTGGTTTTGTCACTCCATAGACATCTTGATTAAACTAATTCTACTGAAGAATTTATTGCTTGAAATTATTTGAAATGGTACAACTCAGTGGTAGGAGTGGGGTTGAGAAAAAAAAAGAAGGTAGAGCATATTTATTTTAATAGGAGATAGTGTCTCTCAGGAGCAGAGATGGGGCAAGATGGTTTGGAGCATATATCTGGCAACTGGAAGGGATCTGCTCTCACATACTCAGAAGTAACACAGCACCACTGCTGCCTCCTCTGCTTATTAGGTCAGCCTTTGAAGAACAGATTTCCAATTTTCCACATTTTCCTCTCATTAAAGGCCTTGAAGAATATAAGGTGAAAAGTGCCTATAAACCATTTCTGATCTTTCTCCTTATCTCGGCTCTATGAATAGAATTGTCTTTTCTCTAAGCTTTAATCAGTGTCTCACTGAGTAAGTAGTGATAATCAAACAGATTTTTAATACTTTACCCATTATATTTAATTGGGCTCTTTAAGTTACAGAAATAAATAGAAATGGATGAACCTTTAAATCCCCCAGTACTAAAAGCTGTTTACCTGACTCACTTCAGTGAATCAATCTTCCGATCTAACTCATCCTCCTTCCCCCCTTAACAAAAAATAAGAGTGCAATTAAATGTATGGTGGTGGATCATTTCTTGCTGGCAATAATTATATGGGAAAATTTGTATCTCATCAGAAGGTTTAATTTGGAGTAATAAACCTTCTCTCTAATCTCATACCTGAAGTCAACGGCCCTGCTCTAATGTTGATGATAATGCGAAGCCTAAAATAACAGACTGAAATGAAAGATAACCATCACTCTAAATTATTTCTGTTCATGGGTATAGCACGCACTTGGGAGGGAGACTGTCTTTTCAGAGTTAGGAAAAGAAAATTTGCTTTCTGTTGTGGATGTTAGGAAATATTGCCCAAGGCACCAGAGCAACCTTGAAGAGGTAGAATTTGAGCCATGGTAAATGATGGAACTTCAGCAGGCCAGCACTGATGGCATTTCAGGCAGAAGAGATGACAGTAGTCAAGTCAGCAAGGTGGGAGGCCACATGGGAAAGGTAACAAGTTCTGTATGACTCACATACTTGAAGGAGAAATGGATTGAGGAAAAGGCAAGCCTTCTCATTCTCTCCACTTTTAGAAGGTTGCCTGAGGTGTTTCAAAGATGGGGCTGCAGGCTGAAATGCCTTGGGTTATATTTTCTTTTTTTCTTTTTAATAATATAAATAATTAAAAGTGACCCAACTGGGGACTATACGACTATATCTGTGCTGTATGCAGAGCTACTATGTGTATAGATTGTATCATGAACTGGAGAAGATAGAAATTGGAGGCGGTGAGGAAACTTGCAATTATCTAAGAGCGAGATAATGAGGCTAGAGAGGCAGGGGTCTTTAGTGTGAGGATGTGGAAGAGTACCTATCAGACTGTAAAGTTAGAATCCTGGGAATTGTTGAGCAATGGTCTTTGAGAGTAGGAGAATTTTTGAAAACTACAAAATGATTAAAATTTCAAAGAGAAAGTGTATTGGATTTAATTGTTCCCCTAAAACTCTTTGAAGCTTGAATTGTGTCCCACAAGTTTTATGTATTAGAAACTTAGCTCCCACTGTGAATGTTAAGAGGGTGGGAAATCCTATTATGGTAATTGAAAGGTGGAGCCTTGAAGGGGTGATTGTATTGTAGGACCTTGCAGTAGTGAATGGATTAGAAATGGGGTCAGGGGCGTGGTTCTGAGGGCTTTAAAAGAAGAGGAGAGTCTGTCTCTTTCTCTGCTCTCTCTGCTTCCACCATCTTACAATGTGAGACCCCTGGGTCACCGTCACCACCACCAGATGGACTTTGGACTTCCCAGCCTCAGAAACTGTAAACAATAAATTTTGTTTTTCTTTACAAATCACCTAGTTTCAGGTATTTTGTTATAAGCAACAGAAATGGACTAATACAGAAAGATAATAGCATTACTTATGGATGTAAGAGAATGACAAGGTTGGAAAATGAGGACAGTAGGGGATTCTGCCTTAGCCACAGTGATTTAGGAGATGTTAAGATGTAGAATGAGCTTACTGGCAGCTGAGCAAGTGGTGCTATCATTATCAAAGGCCAGGGCCACCTTTCAGTGTCTGTGAGGGACTAGAACAAAGCTCTGAAACCAAGCCTATGGAGAAGTGAGGAAAAAGCATGCTACTTTAAAAAATGTCCACATTTAAGAGACAGATAGAAGAAGAGTCAGGGAACAACAACCTTTCATTTTCTTAAGAATTAGGGAAAAGACCAAGAGGGTGAAGTGCTGTGAAAATCAAGGAAAGAGAAAGAAATTCTTGCTAAGAGTTCTGGTAAGAGAAGTCGTAAATAGATTTGGTAACAGACCACTTTTTTTTTTTTTTTTTTTTAATTATAAATAGAATTTTGGAAGTAAAAGCCTGGATGTTAAGATTTGATAAGTACCATTTAGGAAGTTGGTAGTGAATTTAAATTATTTTTACCAGATGTTCTACAGTGAAATGTGGGAGAGTAATAGACCAGTTTAACTGAAGCACGAGAGAAAGGCAGGTTTGCGGAGTGGATTTGGTTGCTGTTTGGATTGCTTCTTTATTTCTTTTGTTTAATAGGATATTGGGATTTGTGAATGAAAGTGAGATATATATATATATTTTTTAAAGGGGAAGATGGGAACTAACATGTATTAAACACTAAACACTTTTTTATAGGTTAGGCATTTGTGTTAAGACTCTTACATAAACTATCCCATTTTATCCTGGTAGTATCAAGAGTGGTTTAGCATATTTTACAGTTGAAAATGATGTTCAGAAACATTAAGATACCTTTCCAAGGTGATGCAGCTAATATTCGCCAGAGCTATAATGATATTAGTTCAGTGACCAATTTTTCCTTATATTCATTCAATGCACAAGTATTCAATGAGTACTAATTATGAACCAGATGCTGTACTGGGCAGTACAGGTACAGTGATGAGTGAGATAAAAACCATCTTTGCCCTCAAAATACTTAGAGACTTGAGGGGCAGCTAGAGGTTAACTGGGAAAAGCCTCTTGATTACATCGAGGTGAATAATTCACAAGACAGGTTGAAACTGATGATAGGTGATTGACATATTGCACTGGAAAATGTTTTCAAAGAACCACTTTTTTAAGAAACATTATTTACAGTTTTGACTTTGCAGCCTCAGAACTTGAAACATTGCCCATCTTCCTCCACCTTCAGTCTTAATTTTACAGTTCTCTAAATCCTTCTCTACACCACCCACCTCCCCTTCCCAAGAACTCACATTCCTCTCCTCTTTGTGCATTTGCAGGTGATGTTCTCTTTGCCTAGGATACCTTCTTCCTACTTGTTTATCTGACAGATTACACTCATCCCATCAGCCTCAACTCTCACTTCCTCTGAGACCTTCCCTGACACCACCAGGCAAATATAGATGGGCCCTTTGGCCATTGCTTGCCCTCTGTGCAGAACTCAGGTTAAAAAACGGCCCATGACAGAGTGTTTACATTTCTTCTCTTAACTAGAATCCCGAAGTCAGGAACCATGCCTTTCCTTCCTCATATCACAATGCCTGACACATAGGAAGCACAGGGAAATATGTGTGAAATAAATGGCTGGGCATGTTGATAAAGGAACACATCTTTTTAATATCGATAGAGGTAAAAATTTTTCTGGCTGGCATTGTGGGCATGTTTTTCCGTGTGTCATGACCACATTTGTTTTGTATGTCAGTCCATTACCATAATAATAACTCTCCACTTGCAGCTTATGCATTTGAAAATAAATTGCCTTGCCTAGGAAACAGGGGGAGGAAATACTATTAAGTGACCATAATTGTTATTGCTTTAATAGTCACCTGTATATTGTGAAATCTGAACAGAAAAATTCACCTAAAAGAACTGAAATGCTTAGTCTATTATTAAGTATGCTTTCTTGTGTATAATGATGTTTTTACAGAAAATATTTTCCTATTCCACTAAACTGTATTTAACAAGAGCATGCATATATCCTGAGGTGGGCTTAAAAACTAGCAGAGCAAGAAAAATGCCAAAACATTATCCCAGTTTTGGAGCTGAAACTACACAAAGAAGACAGTAATGACTTTGAGTACAAGAGCAGTATATGGCTGTGACTTCTCTCTTGTACACATCTGGGCACAAGAGCAATCCAGCATGTTTAGAATGTCCTCTTTTCCTCCAAAAATTTGGCGAACTCTCTTACCACCTATTCCCTAGGGCACACCTATTCTGTGAAGCTTTTCTCATGTTCTCTCATATAGTCCTTCTGTTATTTTTGGATTCATCTCATTTTACTATAATTATGTATAGGTCTTTAATTTATATTAACTAATCAGCCTCTGAAAGTCAGAGACAAAGTCATCCTTGTATTTCCCAGTGCCTGGTACATTGCCTGCTCCATAGAGAATGCTCAATAAATATTAAAGTGACATATTCCAACCATGGTTCTAATGATTGGAAGTAACTCAACAGTCATAAAATGTCTGACCTTATACTAGATTACATATTTGGCTGGTCATTAGAAAGTGTCATATACTTAATTTTAAATTCCTTGGGAATAAGAACCATACCATATTTAACGTTATACTGCTATTAATTTTGTAAGCAAAAAGGTATTCTTTTTGCTATACACAACTATGAAAACTATAAAATATTATTAATACTATAAAAGAACTTTCTTTTCCCTCTGTATTTTTGGAACCTCCTACTTCTCTATTTTACTTGGTAAGCGAGTTGTGTTCTCACCTAATACACATCAGGAAAAGTAGAAATACTCACTGTCTTCTTTTTTAGTATTTAAGAATTATTGTCTGTCATGAAGCACCTATTATGTGCTGGGTATTTTGTGTAAATTATTTCTAGTTTTCATAACAACACTGCACAGCAAGTATTATTATAGATATTTTGAAGGATAAGAAACCATAACTAACATAAGTCATTTTAGAATCTGAAGTGACAAAACACTTCTAAAAGAACCATGTTGAATTCAGCTGTGAGACTAGTTGAGCATAAAAATATTAACAATTGGTATAGTAGAAATAACAACTAATTAAAATAGAATGCTGGCCATATCAGGGTCCTGGAGTTAACCCCATATCTTGGGGAGGCATAGGATTTTGAGGATGAGCTGTGCAAGGCAACTAGGGTGGCACAGGCCACTCAGGGGTCCTGGGGCAGGAGCTATTTACCAACCTGTAGAGAAGTATTGTAATATTTTAGCCATACATGAGTATTCTGGCAAAACATCAATTATAGCTAAGAGAAAAAAAAATAAGGTGTGAGTAACTTCTGGGTAATACAGGAAGGAAGAGATTTCTTTTCTCACTCATTGCAAAGTTCATGGCTGAGGCACCTATAACAAAAGATTATCAAGAGAAAAGCATACAAATGTATTTAATATAAGTTTTAGATGACACAGGAGCCATCAAAGATGAAAACCCAAAGAAACATGGAAATCTGTGTATTTTTATAGTAAGTGTGATAAAGAAAGGGCAGGAATGTAGAAGTATGATTGGAGGACATAGGGTATTATCTAGTGGTAATAAACTGAGGTAATCTTGGCAAGGCCTATTTGTTCAGATTTTTCTTTGTGTCTCTGTATGTTTAGAGGAAAGTCAGAATTCTTTTAGGGCCTGCTTCAGGGGAGAAAGTGAGAGCAATCCTTCTTCTGCTGTTTCCTTAAATGCCAAGATGCCATATTTGGGGATAGTGTGTTTTGAACCCCACTAGTAATTAGGCTGCCTCCCACCTTCTGATTGGTGGCTATTTGAAAAGAGTCAGTACCTGAATTTGCACATATCTTTCAAGATTCTGTATTCTGTGAGCTATCTGGGGGAAAAACAAAGCAACAAAAACCTGATATATTTTAAAAAGAAGTCTTCAAATCAATGGTTTAGAAAATAGTAAGAAGAATCTGATGATTTAGAAATCTTGAGGACAACTGTGGCAATGTCTGATCTGAATTGATGTAAGAGACTGGTACTGGGTTGTTATAAGAAGGAGGAGGAGATAATAAAGAATAAAAAAAAATTACTTTATGTATTCAAACTTTCACACCTAAACTGTTGTGTAAAATTTATCCCTCAGAGACCTCAGAAATTTTGAGATATTAACTATGAGAGAAAATATCTTAATCGTAAAACTATTGTCTCTCCTGCATCATCTCTAATAGAATCTAGCATGTCTTCTTTTTACCAGCATCTTTTCTACTATTGCACTGCAAGCTCTCTGGGTGGACATTAGAAGCCTTATGATCTACTTCATAGAATTTCCACTAATAAATGATATAATCATCAGATGAACACTTTACTTATTTGAGACTCAGTGTCTTTCTCATCTACAAACCAAAATAATTGATTAGATAATCTCTTATGTACTTTTTCAGGAATGACATTCAGATTCTTCAGAATTTTTCAATCTTTCCTTTTCTACTCCAGGAAAACACATCTTTCATTATCTGTGCTAGGTACTCCTGCAAGACCTACCTTCAGATCTGTAACTGACAAGCACTACAGTGGAGTGGACAGAGCACTGTTCCGAGAGTCACACAACCTAGAGTGGAGTCCAGCTTTTACATAACATTGAACGGGTAAATTAGGAAACTTTATTCCTCAATCAGCAATGTAGGGGAGCATATGCAATAGTTAATACCCACATACAGGAAATTCTGGGATTATTCTTTCTCATTGGCTAAGAAGAGAATGTATATTCCAATAGCATAATCTCGTCATTCATTTAGAGTGTGTTTCCTTTGGACCAGACCCTGTGCTAGACTGTGGGGAAGAATAAGATCTGGACATGCTCTCAGATGTCTAGTGGACATCTCATTGTCTAGTGGAAGAGGGAAAATAAAGCTAGAGTTGCAATCCAGTGTGATAATGGTTAGGATAATTTTGTGCACATAGTCTTCTGAGATTATATGGGGAATCTAAGAACTTTATAAACCAGGTATCAGAAGTCAGTGACTTAGGAAAGTTCCAACTGGAATGTTGGGCAGAGAGTTAAAGGATAAATAGAAGTTAGCTGGATAGATAAGGCAAGAGATGGCATTATGAGGAAAGAGAATAGATCTGCAAAAATTTGGAAATATGAGACAACTCCAAGTTCAGAGGACATCAAATATTTTGAATGGCAGAAACTTGGAATGGTACAGGAGTAAGACAGTTTTTAAAGTTAGATTATAAAGGAACTTTTAAGCTCTATATATGGCCAAAGGTATTGGACTCTATCTTGATGATGATAAGAAGATATTGAAAGATTGTTAAGCAGAAAAGGAACATGATCTGGTGTTCCAAAACAAAAAATACAAAAGAAGAAACTAGTGTGTTTATGCCTGAAAGGTCTTTTTTTCTTCATTATGAGATAAATAGAATGTTTGTGGTCTTAAATGGATAATTATATATTTTTATGTATTTTCTAAATATGTGTGACAATTTTCATTATATTTATATTTACGAATAGAAAGTTACACAAATCTCTTATGCAGAACAATTCTAATTAATTTAGGTAGATACCCTACCCTCAAGGAGGTGGTACATTAACTCCTTGCTCTTTAAACATAGGCTGCTCATCGTGACTTCTTTCCAAAATGTACAGATTGGAAAGGAGAGGAAGGGGAGAGTCACTTTACAGTAAAGAAATCTGGCCAACACTGCCTCAGCCAGGTAGTTCAAGGTGGACATCAACAGTGATAAATCATGTTGATAAACATGTGCCTTTGATATGATGTGATGACAACAGCACTTTTCCTCTGTGGTCTTCCTCTCCAAACCCATAACCCATATCTAACTACGAAAAGCAGCAGAAAAATCCAAATTGAAGGATATTCTGTAAAGCCTGACAGTACTCTTTAAAACTGTTGTGGACATAAAAACAAGGAAAGTCTAAGAAATTGGCACAGCCAAGTGAAACCTAAGGAGACATGACCACTAATTATTATGTGGTATCCTGGGTGGGAGCCTGGAACAGAAAAAGGAAATTAGGTAAAAATTAAGGTGATAGAAATAAAATATAAACTTCAGTTAATATTAACATATAGAAATTGGTTCATTAGATGTAACAAATGTGCCATACTAATGTAAGATTTTAATAATAGGGGAAACTGAGTGTGGGATATATGTGACCTTTCTACTATCTTTGCAATGTTTCTGTAAATCTAAAATATTCTAAACATAGGATTTGCTTCATTGAAACTCTACTAAATACTATTTAGTGATTATTAATGAATGAGGGAATGGAAATTACTACCAAGAAAAACAAAATTAGCTTTAGGAAGCAGGGCTGTAAAATATGGCATTAGAACGTGTCTTATTTCCTGAAATGAACTAAAATTTTCTGAATGCTAGGTGTTTTCTTTGAAGGAACACTTTAACTTTGTAAAATGAGCACTAGACCAGAAGTCTCAGCTCTTCTATTCTGTGACCTTGAAAAAGTTCAGTTTATAGTTTATCTATAAAAAGAAGATGGTAAAAGCTCTGTCCATTTGAAAGGGATATTATGTTGAAGAGTAGACCTTAGAAGTACTATGCCTATTTTCAGAGAGAATTTGAGGCAATTAATTTGAAATATATGTAAGGAGTTTACAAATCATAATATCTATAGAGATGTAAAAGGAGACTTCTAGATTTCAATATCCAGATGTTTCACAGACAATTTTACAACAGCAATTTGAATACCCAACCTGTAACATCCTTCTAAATATATTTCTCTATGGACTCTTACAGTATCTTATACCTCTCATTTTCCTCATGTCAGTTGAACACTACGGAATTTATTAAACTGTCATAGAAAATAATACCACATTTAATTCAATTTTAAGGAAACCTATTAGACTGCCAAAAGTTAGTCCCCTTCCACTTCAAGGTATTCCTTAGTTATTCCTAAGAGGTGCACCTTGGTTTTCGTGTGCTTAAAATGACTCACTCAGGTGTACTGCCCTGTATCTCCACATTCTGTGTCTCTCCTTCAGGAGAATGAAACCTCAGTGCACACAGAGGTTTCTCACTATGGACTGTCACTGAGTTTTCCTTCCTCACTTGCTTCCATTAAAGGATGCAGACCATCCCCAAACACTAAAGGTCAGGTTAGAATTTTAATAATATTTTACTAAAGATCTGATTGTAACAGAAAAGAAGTACAATGCAGAGATAACTAATGACCCCAGCCCAGGCCAAGTCACACATCTTGGGGTGCCTTTCCCACTCAGATTTCTGTCTCACTTCTGACCTGCCTTCAGTGGCTGGGCCCAGCTTGCCACCTTCTTCTACAAGTGTCCTAGATATCTCAGTGCCTCAGAGTGTGGGTCAAACTAACTCATAATCCCAGAAAGAGAAGGTGACTTTTCTTTATCTTAATCTAAAGCCTTCTATATTAGCTTGTTAGGACTGCCATCATAAAACACCATAGGGTAGTGTCTTGAACAACAGAAATTTATTTTCTCTCAGTTCTAGAGTCCAGAAGTCTGAGATCAATGGTTTGGTTTTTCTGAGGCCTCTTTCCTTGGCTTCCATATGGCCTTGTTACTAAGTCCTCGCCTGGTCATTCCTCTGTCTGTTTTGTGTCCTAATCGCCTCTTCTTAAAAGAACACCAGTCAGATTGTATGAGAGCGTACCTGAAAGACCTCATTTAAACTTAATTACCTCTTTAAAAGCCCTGTCTCCAAATACAGTCACATTCTGCAGTGCTGAGTCTTCAACATCTGGATTTGGGGGGTAACACAATTTAGCCCATAACACCTTCCTTCTGAGTGCCCATTTTCTGCTGCAAGATTGAGCTTTTCCTGGGATAACTAATGATAGGAATACCTATTCCCTTCAGAGTTTACCTTATCCCTATGCACAGGAGTATGCTGTAGTTTTAATTTTTAATAAAAGCCATGATAGTCAGAAATAGTACATTATCAAAGCCTCAGTTTTCCAGTCTTAAATGACATCACATTTTGCTGTGAATCGTCTGTTCTGGATGTGCTGCAATACACTTAGCCTGTTTCTTTTCAGTTTCTCCATTTCAAAGGTTCATGACATCTCCAGCTCACCTCTTCACAGTTGCATTCATCATGTGGTATTGCAGTCATACACTTCCTTGCATGTTTTCCCAAGTAGACTGTGAACTCCTTTAATGGAACCATTTTATTAATCACAGAGCTCCTAACAGAGTGCCTAACACACAGTAGGTGTATAGTAGGTGCTTGGTAGATGACAGCATTGCATTCACTTAATGCTTCATTCAATAAGCATGCATTGAGTACCAACTCATTGCTAGGCAGCCTGGTAGTGCAGAAAAAATAGCAGCTCATTCTTTACCTGCCCTTAACTCTCGTAATCCTAGCTCAGTCAAACCACCCCAAGATGAGTGGATAGATCTGTGTATCTTTTGTGTCTGTGTTTCCTCATGAAATTAGAATTGTCATAGACATCACAATCCAGTTGGAGTGGCATATTAGACAGAGCTATGAAATTGGAATCAGAGACTACCTGTTTTATCTCAACCACTAATCTATCTGGGTTCCAATCTCTACTTCTATAAACTGAGGAACTGGCTGTTTTTTTTCTTGCTTCCAATTTGGACATTCTATATTACCTGGAAAAGGCAGATATTATTATGTGGTGAAGTTCTTAAGGAATTTCATCTGAATCACCTGATTGAGGGTCTGAATGCTGAACGCTAAACTGCAGAGCAGTTCTTATAATAGCCTAGTGCCCCAGCAGGAGCACACAGGCTTTGTTATTCTTTTAATTGAAGTCATTTCAGTTTTAGTGCAATCATTTGTTTCATGCCTGAGTGACTTATAAAAACTATTTCTGATATTCCCAAAATAGGAGCGAAAAGAGAGAAAACAAACAAACAAAAAATTCTTCCTCTGCCTGTCCTATTGAACAATCTACTCCTATTATATACCAGAAAGAACCAAAGACTATATTACTATTAAAGTTGCAGCCATAAATTATATTATGCAGTTTTGCATAGGATGCTTATAATTTTTAAGGTAGAGCAGTCAAACCCATAGTCCAAGATCTTCTTCATCAGATCTTCTGAGCTTGGCCTGTGTTCTTTCCTTCAGATCACCGGGCCTATGTGGTCTGGAAATCCTAAAGGGCTCTGGTCTGAACTGTCAGAATACCTGCCTCGTATCTCCCTGATATCAAAAGATGTTCTGAGGGGAGACATGCTGTGTAAAACAGCATGGTGTCAGAACAAATACAGGAGTTCTGAGGTCAGAGAGACATGCTTTTAACTCTAAGAACAGAAAGAGAACTAACAGTAATCATGTTCTGAGAGTGTGGTATAGGATTTTTTTTTAATTTGGAAATAATTTAAAATTTGAGAAGAAGTGCAAGAAAACAATAATTCAAAGAACACTCAACCCCCTTTATCCATGTTTATGTATTGTTAACATTTTACTGTATTTGATTGATAATTTCTGTACACTTTCTGGACATTTAAAATAAACTATACAAATTATGGACCTTCAAAGCTAAAGACATCAATATGTATTTCCTAAGAATAGGAATATTCTCTTAGATAATCACAGTACAGTTATCAACTTCAGTAAATTAAATATTGATATAAAATTTTTATTTAATCTACTGTCTATGTTCTGATTTTGTCAAATGACCCAAATATGCCTTTGATAGTGTTCCTCTCCCCCCACCCCAATACAATAGTCAGTCTTGAGTTGGCTATTACATTTAGCTTTTATGCCTCTTTAGCTTCCTTTAATCGAAAATTTCCCACTACTATTTTTCTTTTCTTTTTTGACATTTACACTTAAAAAATATATAGACCTCTTCCTTTTTTTCCAATACAGTGTTCCTCATTTATAGTTTAGCTAATGTTTCCTCATGATTGGATTCAAGTTATGTGTGATATTTTGTCCTACTTAGAGTATCACATCTGGGGACATGCAATGGCCATCTTCTCATTGGTGATTTTCATTCTGATGAGCTAGTCAAGTGTTGTCCAGTTTTCCTATTGTTCAATTGCCATTTTTTCCTCTGTGACTCATAAGCAGTCTATGGTGAGTTTCCTTAAGATCATGAAAATACCCTGTTCATCATCAGAATTTTCTCCTTGATTAGCAATATTTGATGATTCTTCCTTAATACCATTTTTTGTTCATGATAGGTGCAAAATGCTGATTTTGAAACTCCATCACTTTATCTGCATTTAATAGTTGGCATTCAGTATTGTATGCAAAAGCCTTCCCCTTCTCTTTTGCATATCTATCATCTATCTTTATCTCTGTATATATCTGTCTTTCTATATATCTCAAGTGGATTTGAACTTAAGGGCTCTCTCTCTCTAAAGTCCATATTATATTCCTCATTTATATAAAGTTGCTGACTTATATTTGAAAAAGGAGAAAGCTTATTTTTCTTTAAAAGAAAGAGCTAGTCAGTTTGTAAGCAAATTTTCTCATTCTCTTGTTAATTAGGGCATTATTATGGTAATGTGTAATATGTGACATGCAGTGACTTTGTGCTGGAGATTATGCTTTCAAGGAGCTCCCATTCTAGGGAAATATGTAGGTATTCCAGAAAAAAATAACTTATTGTTATCCTGTGTTTTTATTAAAGGTCAATTAAAATATATGACCTTTAGGCTGTTATGGCCAACTTAATATGAAATATTGATATTTTCAGTATGGATTGAAGATCTCACTCAGAAGCTCAATAGAAAAATAGCGAAAATTGCAATTAAGTCCTTCTTCAAGAAGATGACTTACTGGCTAAAGGTTAAGAAGAAAACCACGGCTTAAACATAAAGCAGAGGACTCCCCGTTTACAAGTGCAGTACTTTCTATTTTAATCCTTTCAAGAGCCTAATATGCACAAGGCACTAAGGAGTAAATAAAGCTTGCTGATGTCTTTCTGTATCTCCCTTAAAATGTATTCAGAAAGAAGTAATGTCCTGAATAAGGTACATGAATGGAAGAACAGTGATGCTTTAGTAGGCTTTCTACTGATAAATCATATTTATCTAAATAATTTGTGTGGTAGGAATTCTCTTTATGAAAGATGTAAATGAGCTAAGTATTACACACATACATTTTACAGACACTGTTTCTGGAAAGTTGAAACTGAAGGTCTCCGAGCTTTTACAGCCATGACCTTGATTACTGCCCCTCTCATACCAGCCTGGAATTATCTAATAGCTTAGCACATTGGTGTAATTGTATAGGTTTGGGGAACTGGGGACAGAACTAGCATATACTGAGCAATTCTTAAACACCAAGCTCAATTGTGATTTCTTCTACAACTGTGGGAGACAGACATTCATTCTCATTATATAGATGAGGAATCTGCAGTTCAGAGAAAGAAGTGACTTGGCAAAGATTATAGGGCTGATAATTGACTTTGCCTAGGGCAGACTCAGTTCCTGCCAGAACTCTGACTCTTTTTACTTCATATGTGTCTGATATCCGGTTCTTAAATCCAGGGTTACTAACCATTAATTCCTATGCAACTGTCTTGACAAGACTCCAGAACCGTCATTGGAGAACACCTATGTGCTGATAAAGATTGTCAGGAGGCACCTGTCCAATCCTAGGAAAAGCCTAATCCAAGGCTTAAAAATAATAGTGTGCATTGTTCATTATGCTTTTCAAACTGCTTTCACATCCATTATTTAATTTGATCAGCAATGGATTTCACTAAAAAATTATTAAATAATTAATTTGATTTGCTTTCATTAAATTAATGGGTAGGAGCAGAGCACAGAGGACAACATGAAACACTACCAGACTAAAGCCCTGGCTGGCTAATTCATTCCATTGCTTTTGAACTCCTTTTTGAGCTCCTTCAAAGCAATCATATTAATCTGTGCTGTATATGATGCCTTGAGTCTCTCCTCCCCTGTAGTTATACAGGTGCCGCCTGCCACTTGGTAATTGGGCCAGGGTCTGCATATGGGCCTTGACAGATCCATCCTCAAAATACCGTGGCACTTAATTTCAATGAACAAACAAACTGGCAACCAGTTTAGGCACACAAGGGCTGATCTGTTTATGGTAGCAGCAGCTGCTTGGTGGAGCCTGTCAGGAGGTAGATGGCATTGGCATTTGGGAGTTGAGATACCTAATGGAGAAGTGCCTGTGTTTTCTCCAACTGTGTCCATAAAATACTGGCATGTAGGGATGGTTTATAGAACCCACTTAATTTTTATGTACATATTTGTGGTCTAGCAAACATTTCTTTTATCTTTACTAGACCAGGGAGAAAAAGAAAGTAAATTAAAAAAATAAGAAAATTAAAAGGGAATGTTAATACTTTCTGTGGTTAGATTGTTATTTTGGATATGTTACCCACACACCAAATGCTGTGAAGCTTGTTTAAAAATGCCTATTTGACAGCTTTTTGGACTTAAGATGGTTGATGCTATTTAAAAAAAAAAAAAGGGTGCCATGTCACAGCAGAAGGTTGGCTAAGTTTTCTAACATGTGACATGAACTTAATACTAGGTGGGTTCAATATAGTCTAGACCTGATGGGAGCAATACAATTTGGAGAATAGATTCAACTTTGAAGATCCGGAAACTTGGTCAGTATATTCAGTGATGATTAATTTCATGAATATTTGAGCCACAGTAATGACGTTTATTTTTGATAATCTAAATAATTTGTACGCACCAGCCACATCTGAATCCACACAGGGCTAAACCTGCAAAGGGACCAGAATTCTTTTGCCAGCTAGTCAGGGCACTGAGAGTGCCTCTGAATAATACTTTTTTTCTTTTTTTATCTTTAGATTTCCCTTTAGTAGTTTCTTGGTAGAATACTTTTGTTACATTTTTTCCAATAGAGTACCCATGGTAGTGTATTACATCTATTGGCCGTGGAGTCGAGAATATCTGAATTCTAATCCCTGTTCTGCCAGGTTTTAGTGGTTTGACTCCAAGCATGTAATTTAAACTACTTGAGCTTGAGTTTCTGTAGAACAGGGATGGTAATATCTCATTTGTCAGCATTTTCAAAGCTTTGGAGATAATATATATAAAACATCTACTACAGAGCCTAGCACATAATTGGTACTCATTAAATAACATCTATCCTCACCATCCCCGTTATCACGATCATCTTAAGGTTTTTTTTTTTTTTTTTTTTTTTAGATTTCCAGGTTCTTCTTTCCTGTTTTAATCTGGAGACATTCTATCCCTTCAGGCAGCTCCTGCTTAACCTAAAGCATTATGTATAAACTCGACAAACCTAATTCTCAGAGAGAAATGCACCACCTGGTTACAGAAAAACTGTAATATAATTGTACATACGTATATATGGGGCATTTCAAAAAGTTCATCAAAACATTCATATTATCTTTCAATTCTATTTTTCCACGAACTTTTTGAAGTACCTATGCATATATACCTGTACGGGGAGACAGAAACAGAACACCAGAATGTTTTTTTTCTTTTTTTTTTTTTTTTGCTATATATTGATGTTTCTTTATAGTGGATCAAATTGGACCAGATTCTAGAAATTCACTCTGGTAAAAGTAGAATAGCTATTGCCATTAACAAACACCTCCTGCCTATTATACAGCCTACCTCATTTTAAACCTCACAAGAGCCCTGAAAGTTAGACTGTTATTTCAGTTTTACAAATTTAAAAGTGGTGTTAAGAGAAGTTAATTAAATTTTTAACTTCATACAATTAGAGAGTATTTGAGTTGGGATTCAAACCCTAGGACAGTTGAATTATAATGTCCATTTTGTTTATGAAACTCTACCTCTTAAAAAATACAAACCATTAACCGAGTCATGGGTATTCCAGAAGGGGAGGAAAATGGAGATTCCATTGAAAACATATTCAACAAAATAGTGGCAGAAAACTTCCCAGGTATAGGAAAAATCACAGATCTTCAGATCCAGGAAGCTCAACGATCTCCAAAGGTATTCAACCCAAAAAGGCCTTCTCCAAGACATGTCATAGTCAAATTGGCAAAACTCAGAGACAAAGAGAGAATCTTAAAAGCTGCAAGAGAGAAGCGTCAAATCACCTATAAGGGAGCCCCAATCAGGTTAACATCAGACTTTTCATCACAAACCCTAAAAGCTAGAAAGGAATGGGATGATATTTTCAAAATACTAAAAGACAAAGATTGCCAGCCAAGAATACTCTACCCTGCAAGGCTATCCTTCCGAAATGAGGGGCAAATAGTATATTTCTCAGACAAACAAAAACTGCAGGAGTTCACTACCACAAGACCACCCTTACAAGAAATCCTCAAGGGAGTACTGGGTTTGGTTCCTGAAAAATAACTACCACTGCCATAAAAACCTAAGAAAAATCTAAACCCGCTACTACAATAAAAATGGCATTCATGAAGAGAAAACAAGCTAACAAAAACACTATCTACAACCTAAGGAACCAACAAACAAAGAAACCAAACCGTAAATCAGAAAGCAAGGAACAAAAGACACCTAAGACAACCAAACAACCAATAAAATGCTAAGAATAAATCAACACCTTTCAATAACAACTCTTAATGTTAAAGGCTTAAATTCCCCAATTAAAAGACACAGACTGGCTGACTGGATCAAAAAGCAGGACCCAACTATATGCTGCCTACAAGAGACCCACCTCACCCATAAAGATTCACACAGACTAAGAGTGAAAGGATGGAAAAAGATTTACCATGCAAACAGAAAAGAAAAACGAGCTGGAGTGGCTATTCTTATATCTGACAAAATAGACTTTAAACTAAAAACCATAAAAAGAGACAATGAGGGACACTACTTAATGATAAAAGGACTGATCCATCAAGAAGACATAACAATCATAAATATGTACGCACCCAATGTTGGAGCAGCCAGATTTATAAAACAAACTCTATTAGACCTAAAGAAGGAAATAGACACTAATACCATAATAGCAGGGGACCTGAACACTCCACTGTCAATATTAGACAGATCATCTAGGCAAAGAATCAGTAGAGAAACACAAGATCTAAACAAGACTCTAGACCAATTGGAATTGGCAGATATCTACAGAACATTCCACCCAACAACCTCAGAATATACATTCTTCTCATCAGCACATGGATCATTCTCCAGGATAGATCACATATTAGGTCACAAATCAAGTCTCAATAAATTCAAAAAAATTGGAATTATCCCATGTATCTTCTCAGACCACAATGGATTAAAACTAGAAATTAATAACAAACAAAACTCTGGAAACTATACAAACACATGGAAATTAAACAGCATTCTACTTAATGACATATGGGTCCAAGAAGAAATCAAGCAGGAAATCAAAAAGTTTATTGAAACTAATGAAAACAATGATACATCATACCAAAACCTGTGGGATACTGCAAAAGCAGTATTGAGGGGAAAATTTATTGCATTAAATGCTCACTTCAGAAGAATGGAAAGATGGCAAGTGAACAACCTAACACTTCACCTTAAAGAACTAGAAAAACAAGAACAATCCAATCCTAAAGTTAGCAGACGGAAAGAAATCATTAAGATCAGAGCAGAACTGAATGAAATTGAAAACCAAAAAACAATTCAAAAGATCAACGAATCAAAAAGTTGGTTTTTTGAAAAGATAAATAAAATTGACAAACCATTAGCATGGCTAACAAAAAAAAGAAGAGAGAAGACTCAAATAACAAAAATTAGAAATGAAAAAGGCGATATTACAACTGATTCATCTGAAATACAAGGAATCATTCGAGACTACTATAAACAACTATATGCCAACAAATTTGAAAATCTGGAGGAAATGGATAAATTTCTGGACACACACAAGCTCCCAAAACTGAACCGTGAAGACGTAGAAAATTTGAACAGACCAATAACAATAAAGGAGATTGAAGCTGTTATCAGAAGGCTCCCAACAAAGAAAAGCCCAGGACCAGATGGATTCACAGCAGAATTTTACCAAACATTCAAAGAGGAATTGACACCGATTCTTTACAAACTATTCCAAAAGATTGAAACGGACGCAAATCTCCCAAACTCATTCTATGAAGCAAACATCATCCTGATACCAAAACCAGGTAAAGATATAACCAAAAAAGAAAACTACAGGCCGATATCCTTGATGAATATAGATGCAAAAATCCTCACTAAAATACTAGCAAACAGAATACAGCAACACATACGAAAAATTATTCATCCCGATCAAGTGGGATTCATCCCAGGGATGCAAGGTTGGTTCAACATACGCAAATCAATAAATGTGATACACCATATTAATAAACTCAAACACAAGGACCATATGATCATCTCTATAGATGCTGAAAAAGCATTTGATAAAATTCAGCACTCATTCATGACAAAGACCCTCTATAAGTTAGGTATAGAGGCAAAGTATCTCAACATAATTAAAGCCATATATGCCAAACCCACTGCCAATATCATCCTGAATGGGGAAAAGCTGAAAGCTTTTCCTTTAAGAACAGGAACTAGACAAGGATGCCCACTCTCACCACTCCTATTCAACATAGTGTTGGAAGTACTAGCCAGAGCAATCAGAGAAGAGAAGGAAATAAAGGGCATCCAGATTGGAAAAGATGAAGTCAAACTGTCCCTGTTTGCAGATGACATGATCCTATATATCAAACAGCCTAAAACCTCTACAAAAAAACTGTTGGAATTGATAAATGATTTCAGCACAGTAGCAGGATACAAAATCAACACACAAAAATCAGTAGCATTTCTTTTCTCCAATAGTGAACATGCAGAAGGAGAAATCAAGAAAGCCTGCCCATTGACAATAGCCACCAAAAAAAATAAAATACTTAGGAATTGAGTTAACCAAGGAGGTGAAAAATCTCTATAATGAGAACTACAAACCACTGCTGAGAGAAATTAGAGAGGATACAAGAAGATGGAAAGATATTCCATGCTCTTGGATTGGAAGAATCAACATAGTGAAAATGTCCATACTACCCAAAGTGATATACAAATTCAATGCAATCCCCATCAAAATTCCAAAGACATTTTTCTCAGAAATGGAAAAAACTATTCAGACATTTATATGGAACAATAAAAGACCACGAATAGCCAAAGCAATGCTCAGCAAAAAAAATAAAGCTGGAGGCATAACACTACCTGACTTTAAGCTATACTACAAAGCTATAATAACCAAAACAGTATGGTACTGGCATAAAAACAGACACACTGACCAATGGAATAGAATAGAGAATCCAGAAATCAACCCTCACACTTACTGCCATCTGATCTTTGACAAAGGCACCAAGCCTATTCACTGGGGAAGGGACTGCCTCTTCAGCAAGTGGTGCTGGGAGAACTGGATATCCATATGCAGGAGAATGAAACTAGATCCATACCTCTCACCGTATACTAAAATCAACTCAAAATGGATTAAGGATTTAAATATACACCCTGAGACAATAAAACTTCTTAAAGAAAACATAGGGGAAACACTTCAGGAAATAGGACTGGGCACAGACTTCATGAATACGACCCCAAAAGCACGGGCAACCAAAGGAAAAATAAACAAATGGGATTATATCAAACTAAAAAGCTTCTGCACAGCAAAAGAAACAATTAAAAGAGTTAAAAGACAACCAACAGAGTGGGAGAAAATATTTGCAAAATATACATCTGACAAAGGATTAATATCCAGAATATATAAGGAACTCAAACAACTTTACAAGAAGAAAACAAGCAACCCAATTAAAAAATGGGCAAAAGAGCTAAGTAGGCATTTCTCTAAGGAAGATATCCAAATGGCCAACAGACATATGAAAAAATGCTCAACATCACTCAGCATCCGGGAAATGCAAATCAAAACCACATTGAGAGACCATCTAACCCCAGTTAGGATGGCTAAAATCCAAAAGACTATGAACGATAAATGCTGGCGAGGCTGCGGAGAAAAAGGAACTCTCATACATTGTTGGTGGGACTGCAAAATGGTGCAGCCTCTATGGAAAATGGTATGGAGGTTCCTTAAACAATTGCAAATAGATCTACCATACGACCCAGCCATCCCACTGTTGGGAATATACCCAGAGGAATGGAAATCATCAAGTCGAAGGTATACCTGTTCCCCAATGTTCATCGCAGCACTCTTTACAATAGCCAAGAGTTGGAACCAGCCCAAATGCCCATCATCAGATGAGTGGATACGGAAAATGTGGTACATCTACACAATGGAATACTACTCAGCTATAAAAACGAATGAAATACTGCCATTTGCAACAACATGGATGGACCTCGAGAGAATTATATTAAGTGAAACAAGTCAGGCACAGAAAGAGAAATACCACATGTTCTCACTTATTGGTGGGAGCTAAAAATTAATATATAAATTCACACACACACATACACACATACACACACAAACCGGGGGGGGGGGGAAGAAGATATAACAACCACAATTATTTGAAGTTGATACAACAAGCAAACAGAAAGGACATTGTTGGGGGGGAGGGGGGAGGGAGAAGGGAGGGAGGTTTTGGTGATGGGGAGCATTAATCAGCTACAAAGTATATCGACAAAATAAAATTTAAAAAAAAAAAAAAAAAAAAATACAAACCATTAAGTGTTTAGGTGTGTAGCTGGTAAAGTGTTGTCATTTTGAATACCATAGTCCGAAGGGCTTCATTTCAGTTTGGTGTCAAGCTACATTGTGTTAAGTTCGGCAAGATGGAGAAAAAGGAGAGAACCCTAACCCAGATGTTTTTCAGCCAAGAAGTTTTATTCCACCAGCATGGAAGGGAGACGGAGACCGATCAGCTCCCACCCCTGTACAGACTGAAAAGATTTTATAAGGTTTGAATTAGAGGAAGGGTGTTGTGTGGTTGTTTTTGCATAAGAATCTGTTTTGCACAAATTCTAGTTTTTCTCAGAAAGTAAGGAGGTAGGGAATGGAAAGTTGATTAACATGAGTTAGGGAGATGCAAGGGGGAAGAGGGAGGAAAGTTGCTTATCATGGCTGTGCTGACGAGCCAGCCATGAGGCCTAATACATTGGATCCTTCCACATGCTGTGTATCACCTATCTGTGAAATATAAGACCCTCCAGCTACCTCATGGACTTAGAGCTGAGGTCCAGCTCCATAATTTTCACTGAGAAACTGCCTGAAGTAACACCCTTGAAAATTTTCATTACATTATTAGCAAACTAAGACAGAGAAGGGGGAAATATAATCACTGTCAAAAAATCATTAAATATGACTTCATTGTAACAAAGTTGATATTTTAGTTAACATAATGGCAGCTCTTCCTATACCTTATATTAACTCTTCTCCATACCAAAGAGCCAGAATCACTTTGAATCTTTTTATTTATTTGTGATCTGGCAAACCAGTAATATTTTAGCAGTGGAAATTTATTTCCAGGTCTTAAAATAAAAGATGATTTACGAATTTAGCACAATTTTAATAATAAATCCAAGCTTTAGGGTGAATAGTCTACTTTCCCAAACAGAATAATTTGGAGTTACTGAATTCATGTTCTAAAGGAAAAATGGCATTACCCTCTGTGACAACTAAAAATGGTGTTTTTCTGATTATACCAAGGTTATGAGCAGAGTTCAAAGCATGTCTAGACAAATGTCATATAAAATAATTTAATGCTTTTGATGTGCAGGACATGGTGCTAGGGGACTGGAGATTCAAAAGATGAATAAAATTCAGTCTCTGATATTAAAGAAGTCATAGTGCAGTTGGAGTAAAAATTAATTACAATATGCTACAATAATTGACATGACAAAGATAGCTCCAGCTGCAATGAAAGAGGACAGTGGGAAATCATATGTTTGGAATTGGATATATTTGGTTTGAGTTCCTTTTGAAATATTTAACAGCATTGAACAAGTAACAGCTGACTCTAAACACACAGGAGTAAACAGTACTTTGACTAAGACATTTTGGGGAGCACTATTTATGTTAAATAGAGAATGCATTTAGAAATAAATAATTTAATTATAGCAGCATCTAGCATTTTCTGGACCCTTAAATATGCATCAGGGATTGTGCCAACTGCTTTATGCACATGACATTAAGTCTGTGTAGCCACCCTTTGGAGTGGGTATTTTTCCTGTTTAGTTCATGAACATTAGGTGGTGTCCACTGTAGCACAACAAATAAGAATGGGAGCTGGGATTTTAACCCATGCCTGCATGACTTTAAAGCCTGGACTTTAAACAATGTGCAACTTCAGGTAGTGGGGAAGTTGTTTCTCTAATGTGTCCAGAAGGGAGCTTTGGCGGTTAAGAACAAATTTACTAAATTAGGGCTTAGTGAGATGGCTACAGGCTTCCTGCAAAGAATAGCTTTGAAGTAGGATCATCAGGTCATATTTACCTCTTTACCTCTTGCTCTTGTGTGACTTTGCCTACTTTATTCATCCTCTCTGAACATCAGGATTTTACCTATAAAAGAAATAACAACATAAACTTTACAAAAATACTGGGTGGTTTAAAGTAAAACCCATATCAAAACACCTATTCTGAGCTTGGTACATAGTAGTTTATCTGTAAATGTTTGTTTTCTTCTGCACCGTGTGCTTTTTCCTAAATAGAAACCAGAAAAAGAGAGCTCACTGCCTGTTGGATGAGTGTGTCAAGGGTTTTACAGCAGGGCTTCTCAATTTCAGTATATATAAGAAGCACTGGAGGATTTTGTTAAATGCAGATTCTGATTCAATAGGGTGGGGGCCTGAGATTTTGCTTTTCTAATAAGATTCCAGGAGACAGCTATGCCAGTCTTCTATGACCACACTGCCATCGGCAAGGCTTGTATTGTTTGAGTTTTTCCTCTTTTGTGTTGTACTAAGTACTTCCTGCTCCAAGTCAATTTCTTCCTGCATTACCTTCATACCAAACAAAGAACAGCTGTTTTCACAGTCACAGGTGGTTGCGATATTGGACACCTTCCCAACTCACTGAGTGCTTATTATTTGGAAGAATAATTGAACAGGAACAAAAACCTCTATAAATGTCTACAATAATACCAGTGAGCATTCCTAGCCTGCTTGAGAGTTTACAACGTTATTCAGAATATTATCGCAACTGCTTCAACTGTTCAATAGATATTTTTTGAGAGCCTACTATGTCTAAGGCAATGAGGAAAGAAAAAAGTTTAGAACCTTATGGTGCTCATAGATTAGCAGAAAAGAAAGGCAGAAAATTCAGTGACAACAGGATCATGTAATAAGATCTATAATGGAAGTATGTCAAAATCTTAGCACGATATAGAGGAGGACAGTCCTATTTCCTCCAGAGGTAAGAAAGAGGTCAAGGAAGGCTTCCCGGGGGATATTACATCTCCATAAACACAGTCATCATTGTCACTATCATCATCATGTTTCTATTAGCGTCATTGCTATTATCCTTACAATCTTTAAATAGCATTTATTGAGAGCTTACTGCTTACCAGGTACTATGCAAGGCAATGATATGCAATATCTCAAACCATCCTTCTCATGAGCTAGCTACTAGTAAAATTCCCATTTTACAGATGAGAGGGTGATGCTTAGAGAAGTGAAATAACTCACTTAGTATTAAACAGCAAGACCTTCAAACTGAGGCACTTACCCTAAAGCCCATGTTCTTAACCATTATGCTACTACTACCTGAGTTCATTTTATTTAAGATAATTGATCACAACACTCTGTTAATTGTTTCAATTTTACAGTTGAGGACCCTGAGGCTCCTATAAGATGAATTATTTTCCAAATAATTGGGCAAAAGGTGAGAGCCAGACTTAAGTAAAGGTTTCTAACTCCCTTTCCATATTTTACTACCACATTTTGCAGATCCTGAGATAAAAATAGGGTAGGCAAATCATTAAGCCCATATACACATGCATTTATATTATACATATGCATGCCAGAGATGCAGTTCCCTCCAGTTCACAGCCTATAGGTCTATAAATATTATTCTGCTCTTGTTTCAAAATCCTTGAGTTTGTAATAACACAGTCTGATTTTTATCTTTGGTTCTATTTTCCCTTTGAGCTTTATTTTATTTCTCTTGCTTTCTTGATTTCTGGGAACGATTTTTTACATTATTAACTACACAGCTTTTAGTCACCCTTTGAAGAAGTTCTACTGAGTAATGATCTTCTTTCACCTTGTGGAGGCTGGGATGAAACTCTTAAAATATTATGGTCAGGAAGGAATGTTTTTCTTTAGCTCAGGAAAGCATTATCACCTGTATCTCTTAGTTCTTTTTTCCTCCTTTCCTCACTCTTTCTGTAATTCTCATTTTATTTTCTTCCACTTTTACTCTTTTTTTCCTTCCCTTCTTGCCATCTTTCCTCTCTCTCCCTGTCCTCTGTCTCTCTTGAGTTAGGTGAATAGTGTATTGCCATTTAAAATTTCACATAGAGTTTTCTGCACTTGTCATTGCAACATGACCACATGGTGTCATGCAAAGAACTGGACTTTGAAGTCGAATAGAACCAGCCTAATACTTCGTCTTTACCGTTTTTTGACTGTGTAAACCTAGGCAAATTAAAGTTTCTTAGACTTAATTTGCTTGTCTGTAAAATGGAGGTAATAGTACCTTTTCTACAATACAGTTTAAAAGCCTAGTATTGCCTGAGACAGGGAGAAGGTTGAAAAATTCCCTTCCAGTTCCAAAATATATATTATATATATTATATATAAGATTATATATATAATACATATAAGATTATATATATATATATATAAATGGAGCCAGGAATGCTGTTAGGCATTCTTTTTCGTGTTTGTCTCCATAAGCTGGTATGGCTCTATCTTGCACCAGATTGTAAAATTTCCATTGGCAGAGACTGCTTCTCACTAATATTTTGTCCCAATTGCCTAGCCCACTATGTGAGAGATGTTCAATAAGTAGGGTATTTGTTGAATGGGGCCAAGAGAGAAGGTGGATCAAGCCAAGGATGCAGACTTCACTGTCAGACAGGCTGGGTGCTCTCTCTCTCACTTTTGCCCCCAAAGCTGCCTCTGCTACAATGAAAGCATCCAGGTTGGTCCGTCTGCTGGTGAGAGATTGTTGGCAGCATTCCTCTCTAAATTGGAGAGCAGAAGAAAAGACTGCTCGACCAGCTGCCATCAACAACTTAGAAAACTTAAATGTGTAGGCAATTAGGTTTCCCATGGTGTTCCCCAATGCTCTTTTCAAGGGTACTATTTTGTTTTAATCAAGTGAACAAAAGCCTCATAAAAATAGCACAGTGCTGCCATTCCAGTCCACAAAAATGCAGAAAAACATGGTTTTGCATTTTCTGTCTGGTAGCTTCTTCTACATTGCTTTTGAGGCACTGCCACCCACTCCTGACATACCGATGTTCCCAAGCTCCCTACCCCACCCACCCAGAGTCATGCTGACTCTACATCTTCTCCTCGGGCAAACTTATCTTGTGCCTGGGCTTCAATAGTCATTCCACCTGATGTCTCCCAAATCTCTACACCCCTGATATTTTAAATATTTTATGACCAGCCCACAGGCACCTGAGCTCATTACAGAAATGAAGTTTATATACCCCACCTAAACTTGTTCTCCTTCTATTTTTGCTACCTTACTAGTGGCATAAGCATCCCCTTAATCCTTACAACAGCCTTGCAAGTAGATATTATTCCCTTCCTTTAGCTGATGAGAAACCTACAACTTGAAGAAATCATACTGATGTAGAGTGAAAGAGCTGGCCTTCAATCCCAGATCATTCTGCTCCAAGGACTGTCTTATCTGATAAGCCTTACCAGAAAGGAAAGAACAGAGAGGAAGAGGGGAAAAAATGTTGATTCATTAGTGAAGCAATTGTAAGATTCCCTCAACCACTGCCTCAAGTATCACTCAAATGAACCTGTGCCTTAGATTACCCATCCTGCTAAGCAAAAATCATAAACTGAACAATTTAATGAAATTAAACATAGTTGAATTTTTATTTTATTACATTACATGATGATACTATTTTAGATTACATCTGTGAGTAATCTGTGTATAATTTCTCTCTAAGCCATTGCTGAAACAAAGTCCTTATTGATAGAAAATAATTGCATAATTCTGGTATGATATCTTTAAATCAATGGAAGGCAAAGTGACAAATTGACCTTGTACTCTAGAATAAGTACTTTTGGAGAACTTTCTATGAGCAAGGTACCATTCTTGGCTCATATACAAGGCATAGATAAATTAGCTAAGAGGTTTCAATGTTGTTTATAAAAATAAGGCAGTTTAACTAGTATACATCCCTCCTGTTATCCTCTTTTTCCAATTGTATAGATCATGAGTGATACTGAGGCTAACATTTTAGCATCAGTTTAACATGGTTCACTTAAAGGAAAGGGGAAGAAGGATTCATAGGGCTTTGTTTTTGTTGCTAAAGAGTTTGTCCACTAAGAGATTCTCTTGCTTTATTAAGATGGTGATTAATTTTTGTGAAACTTCTCTATTAAACAAGATTGTTATACTACTCTTTATTTATTTATTTTTTAATTTTTATTGAATCAAAATTAATTATACATATTTTGGGGATTCAACATTGAGATATGTTGAACAATCAATATTACTAGCACATGTATTGTTACAAATCATAATTATTCTTTGTGCCCCTTGTCCAATCTCTCCCCACCGTCCTCTCCCTCACCTCTCCACACTCTAATTACCCTAGATTTCTTCTCTCCTTCTGAAATAATAATGGCTACTCTGTTGATTTGTTGACTAGATAATCCATCCAGTGCTGATCAGGTCCCCCATTATTATCATAGAGCAGATGCCTCTTCTCTCACTCTGAAATGGGCTTTGTGGAGAGAGACATCCTCTTCTTTTCTTTATCTCTGCTGGTGACTCTCCTTGTGTCAATGCACTCCAGTGGCTTGTGGACCATCTGCATGGTTGTTTGTGGCATCTAGTTGCTTTCACGGCAGCCATGGTTATTGTCGTGGCTGTGGTGGGCCACCCACATGGAGGTGATGTTTTTGGCATGCTCCTTGGTGCTGGCAGTGTGCCTGGTTGTGGGGAGTGTCTGGACCTCAGATACATACCTTGGGTCCCTGGGTGGGCCCTGAGGAGCTGGTGCAGTATGCCTGGTTGTGGGAGAGGGGTCCGGTCCCCTTCTCCATGCCTTGGGTCCCTGGGTAGGACCTGAGGCACTGGTGCAGTGGTCCTGGTTGTGAGAGGGGGGCCAGTCCCTGGTTCCATGCCTTGGGTCACTAGATAGGCCCCAAGGTACGGTGTGACTGGTTGTGAGGGGGGGTTCCAGTCCTCTTCTCCATGACTTGTGCCCCCAGTTGGGCCCTGAGATCCTGGCATGGTGTGCCTGGTTGTGGGAGGGAGTCTGGTCCCTGGCTGCTTTACCTGGGCCCCTGTGTGGGCCCTGAGGTGCTGGCAGTATGCCTGGATGTGGGACTGGGGTCCAATCCCTGGCTCCATGTTTCACGTCCCTTGGTGGCCCTGAGGCACTGGTGGTGTGCCTGTGCTGGAACAAATTTTTTGTCCTTTGCTTACTTCTAAAATGGGGGAACTTCCTGTGGGGACCAGTACTGTAGCTGTTTGGTTGAGCTAAATTGCTGCTTTGCTGCTGTTTCCCTAGGGAAGGCTTTTTGTGCAGCTCAGGGTTTAATGGTTGACCTTATAGCTACTTCCGGCTCTCCACAGACCCAGTGCACTTGGGTTATGTAGAAACTCTGATCTGGGCCTGAGTTTTTTCATCAAACTGTACCCCATGCAATTCTGCATTCCTGACTAGTCTCCTCTGAGTGGTCCTGCACTAATTGGGGGTCAGATCGGCTGTCCTTGCTATGTCCCAGTGTTCTCCCAGTGGGCCTTTTTCCCCCACTGCCCATGCTCCAAATAATTCTCATGGGATGGGCCCTGTGAAGGTCCCTTGCAATGACTCACTGGCCTCTGAATGGCTCCCCTTTTACAGCTATTCTGGCTCCTCGCTCCTGAGTGGGTCCATGGGAACACTGTTAGTGGTCTTGCTGTCCTGGGGGCCACCAAAGCTCTATTCTCCTCTGCTACCTCCAAGTAACTCCATCTGAAGTTCACAGCTGCAGCTTCTGCTGGCTCCTGCTCCATGCGCTCAGCAGCTGGAGCCTTAAAGCAGTCATAGTCCAAAACGCTCAGAGCAGTTTTTTCTTTCTCTCTTCCTTCGTGATTTCTCCCACCTTCGTGAATTCCATAGGTCTCCCCTCCTCTTCCCCTGAGCTCCAGCAGTCCCAGCTTAGCTGATGTTACATTTTTATAGTTGTAAATTGGTTGATTTGTGGGAGAGAGTAATGCTGCGGACCATTTATTCCACCATCTTGACTGGAACTCTTGGTGTTTTCTTTATCAGTTATTTCAGTTGAAAATAACAGGAAGTCATGATTCAAACTTGCTTAAACAATAAGGAAGTGTATTATCTCGTACAACAAAAAGTCCAGAGACAAAGTGTCTCTAGTACATCAGAATTGTGGGTCCACTTTTCTGCAATTCTCTAGGCAGGGCCCTTGGGTGAGCAACAAGTTGATTATAGTAGCATACCCAAATATCTAATACTCATTATTTAAAACACTAACTCTATGTACTATTTTAAATTTTGTATTGAGAAGGAGTCCAGTGGAAATAACTCCCAAATGTCCAAGTGGACTTTATGTATTGTTGAAAGTAATTCTGGGCCATGTTTGCTCTTCATGATCTTTCATAGGTAAAAGGTTGGCTGGTAAGAGGAAATGAGCCACCAGGTACCCAGGTGGTTCTTCTTACGGACAAAACCATAAATAGATCTCCATTGCCCAAAAGTTTTCCACAGCTTTGCAGACTCAGAAACATAGATCAATGGGAATTATATAGGATTGGAAGTACAGCTCTGGAAGTCAGGTTGATTTGGGTTTGGATTCCAGTCTGTAACTCTTCCTAGCTAGTGACCTTGGGCAAGTATGATCATCTCTGTATCTTATTTTCCACATTTTAAAAACTGACATAAAAATTTCTCAGTGGCAGAGTTGTTAGGTTTAAATACCTGTTGTTGCTATTGTTAAGACCCTAACTCAGCATATAATATGTGGAAGAAACTTAGCCAGACATAGCTATTATAGTACTATTTGTCTGTCAAATTCACATTGTCTGAGTTTGAGAGATTACTATAACAAGCAGTCAATGTATTTAAATGGGTACTTATCTCATTTGGGTAACCAAAATTACCTTTCTTTTATACAAATCATTTTCCTTCCCAATATGGAGTTATAATAGAAGCCAAGTTAGCAAACACATATACATTAGTGAGCATCAAAACAAAGCAAGACGGACACTGTTGCTCAACTCCTAGATATTTACCAAAGAGAAATGAAAACATGTCCACACAAAGAATTGTACTGAAATGTGTATGGCAGGTATGTTCATATTAGCAAAACCAAAAATAATACAAATGTCCATCAACTGGTAAATGGAATGTATAAATAACTTGGTATATCTATACAATTGAATGCTATTCAACGTCGAAAAGGAATGAACTATTGATATACGCAAAGCACTGATAAATCTCAAAAAAAAATTCTCAAAAAAAAGATAATGCTAAATGAAAGAGACAAGCCATAAAAAAAAGTTTATGATTCCATTTATGAAATTCTTAAAAAAGAAAATCTGTATTGACAGAAATCATATCAATGGTTGTCAAAGACCAATGGTCATGTGGGAAGGTATTGACTGCAAAGGGGCATGGGGAAAGGTTTCTGGAAATAGATGTAAATATTCTATATTATGATTGCCATCACACTACCAAAGTACATTTTAACTGGTGCATGTCATAGTACGTAAAGCCTACTTCAATAAAGTTATTAATGAAATAAAATAAAAACAATAAAGTAAAAGATGTCTTAAATATCAAGTGACATTTTTAGTCAAGCTCCAAGGAATATTATTCCTTAATTTTCTAGTGACCAGATTATTCCATTATGAACAAATATGACCAAAACAAAGAATCTCACTAACATCAGAACTCACCCAAAGACTGGCCTTCTAGCAGCCTAGATATTATTACCCAAGAAACTAAACTTGATAAGGACATGTAGCTGGAAAGTAGAAAAGCCGGCCTTCAATCCCAGGTTATCCCACTCTAAAACCTGTCTCTTCCAGTAAGCTTTACAGGGAGGAAAAGGGGGGAAATGCTGTAACAATAAAAAATAAACACTCACACAAAAGAAATGCTTTAGGGATAAGTGAAAACACAGGGCATTCAACCCCTAATATATTCCTTCTATTATTTTATCTGCTTCACCAGTAGAATTCCTCTTGCCTAGGTTGGTAGTGAATGGAGATGGCAAAATCCTTTCTCTTCTTCTTCCTGGGAACACAGCCAGGCTACATTCCCCAGTGTTTCTTTCAGTTAAGTTGGTCATGTGACTAAGTAATAGCTAATGAAAAATGAACAGAAGTGATATGTACTACTTATAAGCATGACCATAAAACCCTTGTATTTGTTCCTCTATGATTTTTACCCTTTTCAACTTGAGGAAGGAGATGGTCACACGGGCAACCTTGAGAGCTATGAATTGAAGGTATCAGAGCTGTCATAGACTGACTGTGTGGAGCTGAGCCCCTCTCCCCAACACACACACACACACACACACACACACACACACACACACACACACACACACACACACACACACACACACACTACTACCAACTTACTCCTACCAAACTGGAAACAGTTGTACTGTAATATGAAACAACAAACTTCTATTGTGTTGAGCTAACCATACCTGTAGATCTATTAATCACCATAATCTAACCTACCCTAGCTAATATAATAGGTTAGAAGAAATCTTAATTAAGCCCTTGCTGAATTAAGATCATATGATTTCAATTTCAAAGCATAGCCAACTCTGAGCATTCTGTCCAAATTGAAGGAGATAGTTTGCACTAAAGTCAAGAAATAACTTAACTTTGGTGCTCATCCATGAAGAATCAGCAGCCCATGGACTCAGAACTGTCTTGCTAGCAGTGTGCAAAGATATGATTTCCAGGAAGAGTATAGGAAGCATTTACCCTGATAAAGACCTATGCTTAAACTAGGTCTACTAAGGCTCTATTCTAGAAAATCAGGTCAAATCAATGTTCTCAAAATTGACCACTCCGAGCAGTGAGCCTCTTCCTAGGAAGGAGTATGTATGTCATGAGGGTGTTGGACTGCAAAGGAGCACTGTTTCTCTGAGACAACACTCATATCATCCAGATCTAATTTTTCTTTCCCTGGACACTGTCCAAATACTAATTGCCAACAGTGGTTTTACTCTTTGTGCATTTTTTTCTGAGCTGCCATTGCTGACAAACTATTTTCTCTTGATATATGATTTTTTTTTTCTTCCTTAGCTCATCTAATACCAATGAGTCAAGTCTTTTTCTGGCTTGGGAACTATTCATTCTCCTTAGGAAGACTATTCATATTTCTAAACCCATCTATTATGTGTTGATTTTATCAGTCAAACATTAGAGTTCTCTGGAGACACTCTGACATTATTGAGCCAATGATTCATTCCAGCTCACTAGTATATAAATAAAAGAAGAAAAAACTTAAAAAGCAAAAGCCTCACTTCATTGAGTCTGTATTACAGAAGTAATCAGCTAAATGATTTGCTTATATTTTCTTTTGTTAATAATGTAGTGGACAAGAAAGAACCAGTTATATCTAAGTTCAAACACTTGCACAAAACCTACTGGAATGCAATCTGCATCAATTTGTTTTGACTCTCTCACCTATACAATAAGAAAATTAATACCACATGTTTTGAGTAAGTGCATTAAACATATACTAATCCTTCTTTTCTCAATTCCACAGATATTAGGCAGCACTGGGTTTCTCATTCCTGTGGGTACATTACATTCTATACCATTGGTCTATAGGTCCTTACATTGATTTTTTTAGGCCTTTGTGTGTGTGTGTGTGTGTGTGTGTGACTGGCTAGTATGGGAATTGAACCCTTGACCTTGGTGTTACAAGGCCACACTCTAACCAACTGAACTAACCAGGCTTCATTTTTAAGGCTTTTCTAGAGAGTCCTCAAGTATCAGATGAGACGTCTGATAAAACGACTTATGAAAATCACATGCAAACTTGAGGGCCTGACTGGCTTTTAACACATTATGTACAAACAGGTCAAGTATGAGAGCAATATGCAGTGTTGAACTTGCCAGTTTCCAGACTGACTGACATCGGTGTCACATGCCTATGACTAAAGAGCCAATATGTGAAGGCCATGATGCATTACAGCCTGGTTCAAGTCCATAGTGCAAACAAAACAATTACTTTATTATTTGCTGTACTTAATATTGGAGTGCTTCAACTCTCCTTGCAGAATTAAAGTCTGTCTGTGGAAGAGGAAGTCTTTGAGACTAATAATTAATCTTACAAGGAGCTGAAATTTTAATTAGCAATAAAGAACCTGTTGTTCAGAATAACTGATACTAAGTCAGACTAAGTACACAAAAATTTCTTAACCCTGGAATTACACAGCAGGGGCTGGATGACAATTTCTCAGGGTAAAAATTCAGACATCCTGTTTTAGAATGTAGAATATCACCTTGCAGCAAGACTAGCCTGGAACTCATTAATTGTGTGATTTTGTAAAAGTCACTCACCACTTTGATTTTTAGTTTTATTATTAATAAGTCAGATTCCTAATTCCTACCACAGAAGATGGTTATAAGGAATAAAAATATCTACATGGTACCTAGGCAATGTGTGACACACAGTAAGCAGTAAAATAAGGTGGCAGTAGTAATTACTAAAAAGGAATTCCTACATAGAGTTGTGTCGTTCAGAAAATGACTACTTTGGGATCCTCCTGTCTGAAATAGCAGTAATATAGTCTGCTCTGTGGTATTTCAGTGTGCAGCAAAAAGATAATACAAATGCATTCATGAACTGTAAATATTCTGTAAACATAAATAATTCTTGCATTGTAAATGTCATTACAATTATTATTACTGTCTCTTTCAATTCTAAATTTGTAATTCTAGATACAAGAGAAACAAAATAACCACTGACTCTCAAGGAGAAATTATTAAGTTTTTTCTTCCAAAGTTAGTCTTCTTTTATTAAAAACAAAAAACAAAACAAAACAAACAAAAAAAAAACTACTATTGGGCCAAGTACTAAAGGACTTAAAAAACAAACAAAAATCTTACAGGCTTATCTCACTCTAGTTCTCAAGGAGTATCATATACTCTAATCATCATGAACATGTTAGGTCACTAGTGATCACATTTTGGAAAGTCTCCATTTAATAACTGCATCACATTTCTCTTATGATTCTTACTGAATCAGTATCTTTCCCCTTCTTTTAGTGTGAGTGCTTAGCAAATACATATAAGAGCCAACTCAGGCCCCACCCAGTTTAGCTATTCTGCTGTTTTAGACTTGGCAGTTTATATTTTTTCAATTAACATGTGTTTTTCATCAGCATTTGCAGCTTCTCTAATGCCTTATTTCCTGCTTTTCAGAATCTTTTGTTTCCTTATCTCGAGACAATATTCAATATTCTCTATAGGGTCTCATTGAAGCCTTAGGGGATGCTACCCTGAATACATTAGCAGGGAAACAGTTTTATTTCCTCTGGCATCTAATGCATGTTCTATTCCCCAAAGCTAAAAAAATATTATAATTAATGAGAACAACAGGAAAAGGCAACTTATTTGTGTAAGATTCAGTCTTAATACCTGGGCCCTAATGCATTAATTAATATAAGACCAACTTATAAAATGGGTGTTGTAAACAGACATTTTGAGTACTCTTGCCTAGACTAAAGAGTCCTAAGTTAAAGGATTGTTCTATAGATTTTCACTGTCCAGTAGTCATATTTAGCATTTTTGAACCCACAAGTGGTAAACAAACTTAAAAGACCCAAAAATCTAAGTGAAAAATTAAAATTAAAAAAAAAAAAAACCAACACACACACACAACAGTCCCTGGAGATTAAGGAATTATTTAAAATATTGTGAAATATGATATCTTCTCAACTGAGGAATTAACTTTTCTTCATTAAAAAGATAGAAGGAAGGAAGGGAGGAAGGGAGGCAGTGAAGGAAAAAGCTCTCCAGAGAAAAAGATTGTTAAGACCAAAGGTGAATTGTGATCTCCCTTTTTTTTCTCCAAAAGAAGGGCCCTGTATGACCTCATTATGATCATATATAGAAACTTTGTGAGTTTCTTCATCACTAGAAACCTCAGGTGTGAAGAGTAGATATTCCCTGAGTCAAAGAATGAGCACAGAAGAGAAAGCCATAGACAATTGCCATTGTCTCTATGCATACTGTCTTATTAAACAAACATTGCTCTGTAGAGCTTTTCTGTCTCATTGGAGTAATGCATGATAGCCATCTGTCTATCCATCAGTTTACCATCATCCATCCGTGCATCCACACATCCACCCGTTCTGTCATCACATATTTATTGACAATCTACTGTATGCCAGGTATTGTAAGTAATGGGGATATAGGGATACAGAAAGTTTAGTACCTGTTTTCAAGTGTACTATATTTTTCACATAGGCTTTTAAAAAAACCCAAACAACAAATATGTGATAAGATGTAGTATGTTGACAAAAACACAAGAGTGGAGCAGCCAGAGAAGAGGCTGAAAATGTGTGCATAGACCTGGTTATAAGAAGCTTGGACTAAACAGAATCAAGCAGACTTCTGTACGGCTCCATTTTGTAAATCTTTTGACATACTAAATTTTTAAAAGGGGGATAAATACACAGCATTACCCAACAATGGGAATGGAAGTTTGTTCTTGTTTAACATGGAACAACAACTAGTAACTAATGGGGTATCCTATGGAAATTAAATTGTAAATGATGGGAAGCCATTGGGTAGATGTTTGGGGGTAGATGATGAACAGATTTAACTTTTAGAAAAATATTCTTACATCAATGGCAGAATAATTGCCGATGACAAGATAAGTGGTAGGGAGGAGAGGAGTTGAAGAAACATATTTTAGTGCAGATAAGGAATAAGGAAGCCATGCACTAAGGTAGTGGTAGTCAGAAGAAAGGAAAATACTTAAAAAGCTGTTGATTTCCAGAATTTCTGATGGGGTTAGACTATATAGAAATTAAGGCGGGCCAGAAAGAAAATTGGGGAAAGATAATGTGTGCATTTGGTCATATTGAAGTTGAAGAACCTAGGATATGAACGTCCGGTAGGACTTCCTAGCATTGTGCATAGGGAATCTTCCAGGTGTAGGAAGAAGTGAAAACTATGGTAGTGGATGATATTTTCCAGAGTTATGAAAGTGAGCTTAAGGCACATCATAATTTTGCAGAGAGTAGGTTCTGATTCAGGACCCCTATCTGTTACATGTTGGGCATCATGACAGTGCCTCCAGCTGTTTCCCAGTACAAGTGCTTTATCTAACTCACCCACCATTTTCCAAATGTCCAAGAGGAAAAAAAGAGCTAATGCATCACTTAACCATTCATTCCAGTACAAAATGCAAGCCAAGTACAATGGAAAAATCTTTTTATGAGTTTTAAAACATTCTATCTCCATGAATTCAGATTCTACTAATTTTTTTTTTTTTTGCAAGACCAACCTAAAAATAACTTATACATACTATAAAGACTAGGAAAGAATCAAAAATAAGAAAAATGTGTATCGGCAAAGGCTCCTTGGGGGCTTGTTTTTTTTCAGTAACGTGTAAAACCTGTTTTAGAAACATCATATTTTGCTTTGAATTCAGTTTTCAAGCAATTATTTCACTTTAACTACAAAGATAAAATTTTTCCTTTATCTTTCACCTGGGGAATGAGTTAAATAAAACTGGGCATCAAAAAGTAATAGGAATACTTGACTTTTAATTTAGCTTCCTTTATTTCTCAGTGACTGCATCCACCTGCAATTTATTGTGGCAATGGAGAAAGGAGGGAGATGTGGTATGTGGCACAGGAGCAGGCTGGCTGTGTAGACACAGGAGCATTCTAAGCCTCCAATATGTTCTTGCGGTGGTGGAATTAGGTCCACTTTTATTCTGGTTTTGCTACCAACTACCTGCATGACTTTAATAAAGTTATCTCGTTTCTCTGAATTTCACTCCTCTTATCTGTAAAATAAAGCATTAGACTAAAAAGTCCCATTACAGCTTTATACTTATATAATTTTATCATTTTTTTTCTTTAAGGCTTCTATAAGTATTCCAGAAAGTTAATTTGGAAATTAGAAACATTAATTTCTAATGTTTCTCTGTCAGAACACAGGGCCCTACACTACTTGAAGCTATGGATTGCACCTTTTTCCATAATAGTAATGCTATTTATTCAAAGATAGAGTGACCTTCAAAGTATCCATCCCGGAAAAGCAATTTGCATTTATTCTTAAACTTTGATCAGCATATTTCTGATTATTATAATTATTGAATGGTGTCTTTCTAAAGCTAAAGTTAGACATTTATTTATTTATATATATATATTTATTTATTTATTGCCAAGTCCCTACTTATTTTTTTTCATCTCTATCATTAATTCTAATTGTAGTTAAATTAAAACAAACTGACTTACTGTCTGATTCCTAATTTGTATCTAAAAATTTCCTTGATTCAGCCTTTGATAGCATCAGGAAACAGATTGCGGCGTTAGAAATTACTGCATACTCCTTCCAATAGTTTCCTTTCTTCTTCTTTTCTATCCTTTGTTGACTGCATGCTGTATTATTTATGGCAGAATAAAAAGCTTATGGTAAAATTCTTGATTGTACTGTATAAATATAAAAGGTCAGTTGAAAATCTGCATGTTCCTAAAATCCTTTGAAATTGTTTGTCACATCAAAGTAATGTTGCTTGAGAAGACGTGATAGTAGCTATAAATAAGCACCGGCATTCATTTCCCTTCTAAAGATTTTACTTGAAATTTTCCAAGCAAAATTTGTTCTGCTCTTAATACCTGAAAATTACTACTGAGTCAGGATAGTGGGTGGAGTGGCAAGAAACTGGGGGAGGGGTGGAAGGGTGCAGAAGATATCTGATAAGGTATAATTGGCATTATAACTAGAAAAAAAGTTAAGACTTGGAGAATTGTTGGGAGTGGATGTTGATAGAATTGACCATTCTTTTTCCCCAAGAATGCTTTCCAACTGGGTAATAAATGAATCATAGCTGGTGGCTTAAAGGAATGTTCTCATATATATTTTACTGAGAGAGTTCTGTCTATCTGAGACAGCATGTATTATTGAAAACATTATTTTTATAGCATCTACAGCCCCTACACACATGCATCAAAGCTAAGTGGGAAAAAAAGGAATTAGTCTTAATCCTAGGAAAAGACAGACAAAATAAGAAACAATTAATTTAGAAAAATAATAACTGTCTCTCAGGTCATTGTCTCTCAGATCTGTTTGTCAAATGCAGCTTTTATTTGAGGTTAATAGAATTTATTTATGTTCTTTGGTTTGAAAATACTTCTCCCACACAAACTGAATTTCTGAGTGATGCAGAACTGCCTCAAGTATTTAGTCTAAATTCATTCGCTACTTAAATATCTTCTAGCAACAGATTTTCCAGATGTATTAATGGGTGTTGTGTACCCAGTGGAGATTTCGTAAGAAAGTCTTATTCTCAGTTTTATTCTATTTTGGTACTTAATTTTCTGCGAATATTTATTTACATATATATTGCTTTTAATTGGTTGTGAGTTGTTTGAGGAAGGGGCTCTTTCCTTAGTTCTTCCTGAGTCTCCAAGATTAACCACAATGCATGGCACGTAGGAGGGACCTAATAAGTATCAGTGTTACTTATGCAAAAGAAGAATATTGTACACATAATCTGTATTTCTATCTCTTCCTGTCATACATAGAATAAATGTATTTCCCTGGTATTCTGCACCAAAAATCTGTAGCTACCAAGATTGTCCCCCAAGAAAGTGAATTAAAAAAAAAAATACTAAGCACCTACTATCTGTTAGATTGTGCCAGGGGTTATTAAATAAATTATTTACTTAAATCTTCACAGCAACCTTGACAGGGAATTATTATCACAAATGAGGAAAAATGAAGGCTCAGAAAGATGGGTTGCTTTGCCCTTGGTCTTCAAACTCATAAGTGGAAGAATCAAAATATGAATCACATCTGCTTTTCTGACTATGCTGAAACAAAGCTATAGAAACAATCTGATGTGGGGGTGTGTGTGTTTGTGTAGTGTGCATCCATGGAAAGAGAGGATGAGAGAGAGAGAGAGAGAGAGAGAGAGAGAGAGAGAGAGAACAGCTACCCTTTCTGAAGGTGGCTGGTCAACCAGCGCATCCTGTTACTGGTCCTGATCCATGGTGCTAGAAAAGAAATGAGGCCATTGCAATGTCTTTCTGAATAGCCTTTGAAGCAATCTCCCTCTGCTCAACTACTGGAATACTAGGGAGGAAATGATCAGATGCTATCTAGCAATATAGACATTCCTATAAATGAATGTCATCTCACATTTAAGCGTGTAAGCCTCTCAGGGTCAGACCATGGCTGACTCTTCTGAGTGAAATACTCTTATACTTCTTTTTTCCTCTCTATCCCTATAGCCTCAAATCCCTTTTTGCTGTTCCATCTGATTATCTTCCACCCTTGTCTCTGACATCTGTCCCACCCTACTCACGCATGATACAGATCTGATCATGGCACGCTTTTCCTTAAAAGCCTACCAGATCCCCATGGACCATAAGACAAAATCTCAACCCCCTAAGGCAGCACTTAGAGTGTGCTTAACCCTCCTGTGCCTTCCAGGGCCATTGTAGGTTCTGCTATCCTACCACACATGCTAGATACTTCAACTGCAAATTGCTCCTTATTCACCCAAAACACCTGCTCACTCATAGCAATGTCTTTATCTATGAGGCACACCCAACCTACAATGTATCCTATTCCCTCCCTAAATTGGAAAATGTCTACTCACCCCTTAAAACTTACCTTAAAAATAATCTTCCTCATGACAACCTTCCCAATATTCTCACAGAGTTGGTTGTTTCCTGAACACTTTGTATGAATAACCATCGTAGCATTTATCGCATTCATTGAGAACACAGTTGACCCTTGAACAACAAAGCTTGGAACTGCATGGGTCCACTTCAATAAATATATTGGAAAATTTGTGGAGATTTTACGATTTTGTTAACATTTTCTTTTCTCTAGCTTACTGTATTGTAAGAATACAGTTTATAATACATATGACATACAAAATATGTGTTAGTAGACAGTGTATGTTATTGTTAAGGCTTCTGGTCAACAGTAAGCAATTAGTAGTTAAGTTTTGGGGAGTAAAAATTTATACACAGGTTTTTTACTGCCCAGGGGTCAGTGCCCCTAATCTCTGATTTGTTTGAGGGTCAAATGTATTCCCTTGTTTGTCCTCATCTTACTTCATGATATTCTGGTGTGATGTTTGACAGTATACTATGAGCTCTGTAATGTTTTTTGAAAGAAGGCAGAGACTGGCTAGGACCTCAGCCTGCTAAGGAGTGGTCAGTTATTAGTATCTTATTAACTTTTTCCTCAGGAGTAACTAATCCTTATGTAAGTGTTCATCTTCATTCTTAAGGAGAAACAGGGATATTAGTGTTGCAAATTTTAATTCCATTCTTGCTGCTAGAAAGAAAAGGCAAGGCTTTGGTTCTTGTTTCTTATTCTATGTCTGGAAGAAAAAGGGAGTTGAGACTGAGAAAGAAATATTAGGAAAATGGAAGAAAAAGAGATCAGTATAGAAATGAGTTCCAATCCTTTCATCAACATTTAAAAATTTTGAGCCTTTATACAGTCATGCATAAAAAATAAAATAAAATAATAGTGGGACAAAATAATATATATCTTGCTGGAATTATCAACATTTACATAAGCTACCATATTTAGAAGGCACAAACTTTAAAATTTAAAACAAATAAAATTTTACTTTTCCTCTTGCCTTTTCTTTGATTTACCTATTTATGCTTTGACACAAGTTTCCTGTCATTCACCTGCTTCCTTCTCCTTTAAGACAAAATCACCTTCATCCAAAAATCTTTCCTATCTGGAAAATTGAATGGATATGGAGGGGAGAGAGGGGGTGGGGGGAGTCATCTCTGTTGTCTTATAGACCATAGGATTTCTTCTGTAATATCGTCCTGTGTAGTCCTAATAGCATATAATTTATTTTTTCCCAAATCTGTACGTCTTCCTCATTTTGTATCCTAAACTCGTAACACAGTTTCTGGTGCAAGATAACTATTTAACAAATATATGAGGGTACTTCAAAAACCTGTGAAAAAATAGAATTAAAAGATATAACAAATCTTTCCATGAACTTTTTGAAAACCCTAATGTTAGAAATTTTGAAAACCCTAATTTTATCTTTTTAAAGACACTTATGGGCTATGGCAAATTCAACTTTTGAGTATCTTGTCCCTCCCACAATGTTCCCTATAGTACCTAACACAAGGTTTGTATACTATGGCTGATCAGACAATGTTATCGATTGAAAGGAATCTACGGAGCTATAACAAAATTAACCAATTCTTTAAGCTGCCTAAACAGATTGTATTCTTAACCATTTTATGCCATGTCTCTTAATGTTTTTTTTCATTTTACAAATATTAATAGAAAGCCCCAAAAGGTTTCGATTTTGGTTTGTGATAAAACAAGGATTTGAAAATTTCTATCTACCCGTCTCCCCCATGCAATTCAACACAACAAGCATTCATTGCATGGTTACAAGATGCAATTGCCATCATTCATAATGAATTATAATTTTAAACAATTTGGGGATGTACAAACAAACAAAAATAATTTTCAATACAGATACCATTTTTTTTTCCTCCAGTGGTTCCAGATTACCAAGTTCTACCAAATTTCATCATGACTAGCATATAATTTTTCTCACATAAATTGCATGTAGTAATATCCCTCTAAAGTTGCAATTTTTCAAATTTGTATCTTGCTTAGTTGTTAGCAGTGCACTTTCACAAGTATTCAATTTTTTAAGGGAGGAAAGAGATTGCTCTATTTTCATTTCACAGCTTAAGAAAATGAGTCTGAGATAAAATTATTTACAGAAAATCTTCATAAATTTAAAAATCAAAGCTAGGCCAGGAATCTGTCTTTAAATGATCTTGTTCAGATCATAATCCTTTCACCAATAAGTGAATGTTGTATTGATTTTTTCCATGGTAATAGGAGCATGACTACAAAATTTTGATATGTGTGTCCAATTTTTCTCTATATTTTAGAAGCTTTCATTTTGAAATATTGCTTTACTTCCCTTCACACTTACCTCTGATAAAATCATTGGCATATATGAACGATTAATTTTTGTTATTTAATCATTCTCTAACGATTTGTAATATTATGTAATAATTTCTAATACTTTGCAATTTTTTGGAAAATTGAGTATTGTTTGAATTGTGATTATTATTTTAATGTAATATTCATTTGCTCTGCAAACATTTTGCTAAAAGTGTGCTAATGCAATGCAGAGGCAACAATGAAAATCTAGGGTTATATCTTTGAGGAGGTAAACTAATGCCTTAATGGCAAGTATATTTCATCTAGTGTGATCATTTGTCATTGCTTAATAATGGCTCCTGTTGCATGGTGTAGAGAAACAGTATGAGGCTATATCTAGACTTGATAAGAAAAGAGGCTATGATCAACTAGTAATATCTGCAGTGGGAAACAGAAGGGAAATAATTGCATGTAGGTAGAAAATTTCTGGTATAGATAATAACTCCTTGCATTTGTTTAGTGATTTTATTTTGTTTTTCACAATAAAAATATGTGTGTATTATAGATCTTATAAATAATATGTAATCATTGGACAAAAATAAAACAATATCAGCTATGTCTATGAATAAAGTAGAAACATTTTCTCCATCACACTTTACTCTGAGATATCTACCAATAATATTTTGGTGACTATATAGCTTATTCTATGTCTATAGCACACACACAAATATTTATGCACTTCAAATTAACATCAATTATGTCATATTCATGTATTTATCTTGGATATAAGAACTTTTAAATATTTTCTGAAAATATATTTGTAAGTTTGTTGGTTTGTTTGCTGATCCAGTGCCAACCTTTTCTATTTTTCTACCACCCCCACACTAAGTGGCCCAAGTAAGCAATACTGATAATATTTACCATGCTGATGGAATCACACACAAACACATATATGTATGTATATACATATTTATGTATAATTTTTATCAATATTTGTTTAAACACATAATCATGTTTTACATATTTCCCAACATCTTAATTTTTTTAATATAACAAAACAAGTTGGAAATCCTTCCAAGTTAACTGCATTTAAAAAAAATTATTTTTGATATAGTTTATAGAGCACTTTAAAATCTAGTTTTCAATTCAGCGTTAGCAAACCAGATATGTAGTTTCTATGGGTTAAATGTGTCCCCTACAAGTTCATATATTTGCAAACTTGACCCAGATGGTAGCAGTATTAAGAAGGTGGGAAATTCAATTATGATATTTGAAAGGTGGGGTCTTTGAGAAGTGATTGGATTATGAGGACTGTGCCCTTGTAAACAGATAAATCCATTCATGGAATAATGGATTATCATGGGCGTGATTCTGATGGCTTCATGTAGGCAGAGTGAGTGTGGCGGTTCACTTGCTGGCTCTTGCCATGGGATGATATGCTGTATCACTGTAGAGATTCACCACCAAGAAGGCCCTCTGCAGATGTGCCCCCTGGGCGTTGGACTTCCCAGGCTCCAAATTTGCAAGAAATAAGTTTTGTTTCTTTATAAATTATCCAGTTTCAGCTATTTTGTTAAAAGCAACAGATACTGACTAATACAATAGTCAAATTGTATACTGTTTTTTTTTTTTTTTTTTTTTTTCTTTCTTACAATGAGTAAACTACAGTTTGGAAAGATTAAGTGACTTGTTCAGGTGAAACAAGAATTAAATAACAACAAAAAAATGTTGTACCCAGACCATCCCATTGCAGGCCCATTGTTCCTTCTATTTCTATAGTAACTGCCACAGTAAACTTTGGGATTGTCCCCAGGGATGCTCAAGAAAAAGAAGAAAAGGCCCTTCACTAGAAGCTTTACAATACACTCATCCAAGGTCACTGTCAAAATAATCTATCCTTAAAGTATTATACCCATCTTACAGAATAAGAGTCTGAGATCAGAGTTCATACAACATGCCCAACTTTCCCTATCTAGATAGAGACAAGAACCAAACTTAATGTGTGCCAAGTGCCAAGTCCTGCATGCTTTTTATTAAATTCGAGCCAGAACATTATTATCCTTTTTTAAGATACTTAAAAAAAATAACCTTCTGAGGCCAGCATTTTTACAAATCACTATTTATCTTTTTACCTCTTTCCAGTAAATGGAGATTCCAGGGACATAAATGTGACAGAGATGAGGGAGATTTTCTCTGACTGATTGGCACTTCATGCCATAGAAACAACAATAATACTATTGATGACAGAGAGTGCCTTTCATCCTTACATTGTAGTCACATTGTATCTGTACTAAATTATCAAGTAAGTATTTTGGGTTAAAAATTTAAACTCCTACACCTAAGGAGAATACATTTTATCTGCGGCCTCTCAATTTTCAAGGATAAAGACTGAGTGCAACTAAGGGAAAATCCTTAGGCAACTGCAATAATGTCATTTCTTTACAATGTATAAATAATGAAAAATACTACATGTATTTTGTATAATCCTATCCATTGTGTATATCATACAAAATGCTATAGGGTTTTCCCAGATATGAAATGCTGTCATATCAGTTTTTCAAGGACATGTTAATATGTGTATATGTGAGTGTGTGTATGTGTTTAATACTAATAGACATTCTTGCTGTGCATTTGACACCTAGTATTTCATATTGTATAGGATTTACAAAACTCTGATAAGTAGTGGATGGGTGGTAAAAATAAAGCACAGCTTTGCCAAGAGAGAAAAAAGTTCTGAACTTTAGGCAATAGACAACAACTTAGCATATGTCACTATAAACTGTACATTGTGTTCAACTAGTTGATTTGAGGAGTCATACGATATGTTTAGATCAATAAATAGCATAAGATGTGCTCTATGGTATTTACTATTTTCCATCAACAGAGTACTTAACTCTGTAAAGAATATGAAATTAGAACAAACTGTCCAGGTCTGTACAATAAAACGCAAAGCCAAGAATAAGCAATTGTGCTAAGCATTTTGTGTAAATAGTCAACAATGTGGTGTCCAACCTTATTTTTTTCTTGATCTACCTAGTTATTTAAATCCACAAGCCTATGTCCACAAAAAGAATGAAGTATATATGTTTATCCTATTTAAAACAGAGGTTACTCTGTTATCTCCCCTGTCTAAGGCATTAAACTAGGTACTGCCACTTGTATTATCTCATTGGATGACCATATTAACTCTAGGAAGTGGTCATTATTATTCTCTCATTGCCAAAGAGGTTCACTTTTCCAATGAGTTGTGGCAGAGTTAGGATGGGAAACCAATTTTATCTGATTAAAAAATAAGTCTCTTTTACTATACCTTTTAGGCTGCCATTCAAAAAGCTTTCATTGCTACATAACTAACTGCTGATGTGCAGTTTTCAGTAATTATTCTAAACTATAGAGGGCCACCTCTTTTCAGATGAAAATGTACTATCTAAATAATAGATTATTTTTTTCTCTGCAGGGGTAAAGGGTTAGGGGATAGTAATGCAACTGCAGTTGGTTATGTTATTAGTAGGTTCGATATTTTATATGTCCCCAAATTACTGGGAAAATTTCAACACAGCCCTCATAAGCTGCTTTGTAGAAATAAATTATAAATATTTTTTTCAAGTCTTTATAGAAGCTAGCATTAATTAAACCATTTCAGTATGTGTAATGATACAAGGCTGTACTCAGGATCTTAAAACATTTTCTTTAATATACTTTATAAAAAATTATCCAAGATCCAGGCATTTAAAAATAATCCATTAGACTCTTCATTGCACTTAGTTGATGAGGCTAATTGAAAAGGTACTATTTATTGAACACTGAAATATGCTAAATTTTGCTGTCGCAGATAAATGAGATATGTAATTTCATAAATTTTCACATTCACTCTTCATTGTGGTGTATATTATTCTCATTTTAAAGCTGAGAAACTAGTTTTAGGGAAGTTAAGTACTTTCTCCAGACAAACATACTAATAAATGGCAAAGGCTAGATCAGAATTTAGATTTGTCCACATTACAACAAACTTTGCAATATCTTTCTTCACAATACCAAAATTTTAACTTGATAAAAACAGCACAAAATGACCACTTGAGCATATTTCCCCCACAAAATGTGTGTATGTGGGCAGGGGAAGGGGTGGGAGTGGATTTCACCTCAGTTACCTTAATGGTCTTTTAAATCCTTCACTGCAGCTTGATTACATGTTCAGTATTCTTATGTGGTCCTGTCAGAGTGTAACTGATGCCTGACGTATGTCTGTGAACAGAAATCAAACCCACTTATTTGTTGGATGACCCATTGCCAGGGCTCTAAGATACAAACTCAGGTGTAGAGATTGAATGGAGTTATCAGTTTCCTTAAACTAATATTTTCATATAGAACTTCATAGCAATGCATTTTTACCTTAGTTAATCAACCCCTTAACTACATATAATTTTTGATATCACTCACTCTCATGATGATTATTGCTGATCCACCAAGTAGATCTGCTTAGTTATGCTGGTGTCAGAGCCAGAGTTACAACAACTTCATAAATGTTAATATTCCTAGATTCTCAAAACCCCAGAGTTGTAGGCAAAATTATGACTTTGTACAATTTGACAGAAAAAGAGACTGAATCACACTCCTGCATCAGACAGTTTGGGCTGCTATAACAAAAATAGCATAGACTGGGTGGCTTAAACAGCAGAAATTTATTTCTTACAGTTCTGGAGGCTGGGAAATTCAAGCAAGATTAAGGTTCCAGCAGATCTGGGGTCTGATAAGGCTCTCTTCCTGGCTGTCTTCACATTGTATCCTCATAGGGTCAAAAGCACAGACAGAAAGAGAAAGCAGGCTTTCCCATGTCTATTTATAAGGGCATTACCTTCATGACCTGATTACCTCCCAAAGGCCCCAGTTCCTAATGCCATCACATTGGAAGTTAGGATTTACATGTACAAACTGAGGGCGTGGGGAGAGGGTTGCACATTCAATCTATGACAACATTCTTTCAAAAGATTTTAGACTTTTCAATATGCCGCTCATGATCTGACGCTGCCTACCTTCCTAGTCTTGTCTCCCCACTTTCTCATTCCCACCACTTAGTTCCTGTGAAACAGCAAACCACATAAAGTCTTCATTCTGCACGGTCCTTGTTCACCAGGCTGACTCTCCGTCCTCCTCCCCAGTGCTCAGACCAGTTGTCCTCTTTCTTTGGGAGGCTTTCCTTGTCTGCCCTAAGACCCCACCTCGAGACACTTGCCCTGTTGCCCCATTTTCCCATAACACCTTGGATTGATCACCATCATAACACTTTTGGAGCTGTTTTTTAGTTTCTAATTACATGGCTCAATCTCCGACTCTTAACGTGAACTTTTTGAAGGCAGGTCTGTGTCTTTGTACCATTGTTTTCCCAGCACAAACACAGTGTCGTTACTGAACAAATATTAGATAAATGTATAACACTGTCCCAACACACCACAAAATGAAGCAACAAAAGAACAAGGAGGGTGCACTAGTTTTCTCCAGGGCTGCCACAACAAAATAGCACAAACTTGGTGGCTTAAAATGACAGACATATATTCTTTCACAGATCCGGAGGCCAGAAGATTGAAGTCATCATTTCAGCAGGGGAGGTTCCTTCTGGAAGCCTTGAGAAAGAAACTGCCTGTGGCTCTCCCCTAGCTTCTGGTGGCTGCCAGCAATCGTTGAGGCTCATTGGCTTCTAGGTGTTTCCACCTCTGCCTTCATATGGCCTTCTCCTTTTTGTGTTTCTCTGTGTCTTCTCCTCTTCTAATAAGGTCACCAGTCACCGTATTTAGGTCCCTCCCTAAACCAAGGATAACTTTGTCTCAAGATTATTAATTAATTAATTACATTAGAAGCACCTTATTTCCGAATAAGTTCACATGCTGAGGTTCTGGGTTGACGTGAATTTTGGGGGGCGCTATTCAACCCAGTATAGAGGGCTAAATGGTTTCCTTAATGGCATGTTTTTGCTAGTGGCAGAGCTGATATTAGAAACCCCTATTTCCATAGAGCATGCTGTCTCTTAGATGATTCATAAATTTGATTTAGTAATTGAAAACTACCACCCTGTTCATTTGCTGTAGAGATTTGAAAGACAGAGACCCTCTTCCACAAATATTCTACTTTTCTCAAAGAATATAATGGAATTAATTTCCCATGCTCTGTTCTCTGTGTTCAGTTCTCAATGGGTTTTCTAGGATGGAAAAGTTTGTAATTAACCAGACGAACTAAGAGAGAGATGGGGTGAGCTAAAGCTGGCTCACACTCTGGAGGTTGTACATGGTTGTATGTACCTCTTAATGCTTCTAATTCCCCAGAGTTGCAATTAATTTAAGATAGATAAAAATATTTTTAGAAAACACATTTTTTTTTCTTTTCTCATGAGGAAAGGACTTCCTTCCTCAGACTTTGTGCTATACCATGAGACTTGGCACCAGACTGAAATTTCCTCTCCTCTCCTCTTCCCTCCCCTTCCCTCCGCTGCCCTCTCCTCCTCTCCCCTCTCCTCTCTTCCTCTCTCTTAAACAAAAGTATATGAATTGAGTCAATTGTTCTTTTTATTCTGAAGAAAAATTTCTCAAATTTCTCAAAACAAAACAAGTCAACAGATCAAATAAACCACCTCATGTCAGAATACATTCAAATACCCTTTGCTATGGTCTAAATGTTTGTGTTCCCTCAAAATTCATATGTTGAGGTTCTAACCCCCAAGATGACGGTATTAGAAGGAGGGACCTTTTGGGATACAGTTAGATCATGATGGCAGAGCTCTCATGAAAGAGATTAGTGTCTTTATAAAATAGGCCCAAGGGAGTTCCTGTGTCCCTTTCACAGTGTGAGGACACAGCCAGAAAGTGGAATTCTGCAGACTAGAAGAGGGCCTTCACCAGGACCTGACCATGCTGGTACCCGGACTTCAGGCTTCCAGCCTCCAGAACTGTGAGAAATACGTTTCTGTTGTTTATAAGCCAGCCAGTCTAAGGTATTTTGTAATTGCTATCAGAACAGACTAAGACACCCTTGATTTATTTGTTTTCTGTCATGTGAATTTTTTCCTCCAACTTTCTAGTCACCTTGAATTTTCACTTACACTTCATCTCATCTCTTCGAGGTATATTTTATCATGCCTATTTTACAGGAAAGTGAGATTCAGAGAGTTGCACTGTCTGTTCACAATCACATAGCTTGTAAGTAGCAGTGTCAGGTTTCCAACCAAGTTCCTCTGATTCCTAGTCTCAAGCTCTCTCCTACTCTCCTGTGTCTATGTTGAGGACATCTCATTTAGAAACTTTATATATACTCCTCGAACCTTTAAATTTTTATAGAAATTTACAAAGCTAAGAATATTGAGGAGGCCAGAGTCGGTCTTGATATCACTAGTTTCTTCCTGACAATCCATTCATGGACCCTGAATTTATCCTCAACCTGACATGAGCATCGTTGATAACAAGAATTTAATGACATCTGCCAAAAATGTTCTCAGTGAAAGGCCTATGGAAGATTCCTTGATTTCCTAGGCTAAACCAGTTATTGAGAGAGGATTTGATATCAATCACTTCCACTTGATTATAAATTTAAACAGAATAAATCTCTTGCATTTTCTAGAGATTTTAGCTTGAAAAGAAAATATTTTATTGGCACCACAATCCTGTGAAGTATATATAATTGGGTACAATCTTCAAATAAGCAAAGTGTTTTCTTTCTCAGAAATATTTTCGTTTTAAATAACCTTCCAAATATTCAGATGAAAGTCTAGGAATTCTATTCACTGGT